>NC_044311.2:153308929-154696193 GCF_007474595.2 Lynx canadensis | reverse complement strand
ACCAGCGTGGAGACGGCCGTCACCAGGATCAGGGGAAAACACCCGTGCATCCCACGGCAGAGGGTGGCGTGGGTCAGCAGGGAGGCCGGTTGAGGCTCGCAAAGCCAGAGGGCGTGGATTTTCCGGGTTTCCTGCTTGTGAGCCTGTGGGTTTCCTGCAGGGGCCGGTTGGGGCCGGATTTTACCAGGTGGGTGGGAAGGAGCCACAGCCACGGTGCAGGGTAGGGTAGGGGGGAGGTGGAGGAAGGGCATCTCTAGGCCCTGCAATGCCACGGCCAATAGCGTCTTCGTGGCCTGGGGGCCTCAGGTCACCCTGAAGAGCCTAACAACGTGGCTGGAAAGGTCCCCAGGCCCCTGTTGTGGAGGAGAGAGCACGTGACCTCCAGGAGCTCTCTGGCCGGGACCCATCAGGGGGTGACGTGGTTGGCTCCTGGGGGGCGCGGAACGTTGTCAGGAGGAGTGAGTGTCTCCTGATGTTGCCCCGGGACACAGGACGGCGTGAGGCTTACCTGGGTACAACCAGCGAGCTCACCCAGTGCTGCGCAGGGACACGTTCGCGGCCCAAAGCCGGGGGGACGGATTCTGGCCACCCCCACCCCGTCAGCACGTGCCGAGCACTGCAGACAGCTCTTTGCAAGGGCTCCTTCGCCCACCCTGCCCCCACCTGCCCTGCCCTAGCCTTCTGGTCTTGCTGTGTTCCTAGCCTCTGACAAATGCAGGTCTCAGGGGTGGGCGCACAGGTGCCCCGCGGTGAGGCTTTCCTGAGGGGCTTGGGGGCAGGGGCGGCGGGGATCCTGGCTCATGGCTCACTGTGTGTCCATCAGGGGCCGGGGTGGCGTGGAAACCAGGACTGTTTTCCGTCAAATATCCAGCTGCTCACACACTCTCCTGAGGGCTCGGTGGGCGTCGGACGGCCCAGCAACCAGACGCCGGGCCCGGGCCTGGACGGCCAGCGCGTGGCCGAGTGGGGCATGAGCGCTAGGTCCGGCCCACGTCCCTTGTCCGCCCCTCGCCAGCTGACCATGTACCACGGAGGGCCGTCTTCTCTAATTTGACAAAAGGGTCGTCGGGGCTGTGGGCGGAGCGGGGAGAAAAGTAGTCCGGGCATTTGCACGGCAGGTATTCTCCAACTGGGTACTTCTAACACAGGGGTGACCTCTGCGTGACTCACGTAACCCAGTTGAGGTTCCTAATACCTCACCACTGTGATGGTGGCAGAATATACCTCCCCCAAACGGCCACTTTGGAATAAGGATTATTTTGAGCTTCAGGTGTTTGAAAAACAGCGGTGAAGACAGGCTGTCCGAGTCTCCTTCCTTCCTGAAAGCAACAGCTGACAGTCCCACGGGAACGGAGCCCTCTCTGTGCCCGGAAGAAGGACGTATTCGCGTCACCAGAGGCGGGAAGTTCTGTACAAACAGCCTTGTTAAAATCCGAGCTCCCTTTCTGTCCCCATACGTTGTAATTATGTTCATGTTCGATTCTGTTTAATCGGGTATAAATGCATTTAGGTGCTGCCTTCTCTGGGGGGATCTTCATTTCCTTAGGAAGGCTCCCATGGCCCATGAAACTTGCATTAAACCTGCCTCCTGTTTGTGAATTCACGGGCCCAGCCGGAGACACTGAGGGGGAAAGAAAGTTCGGCCCCCCTACAAGTGCACGGCACCGGGCACGGATCCAGCAGGTGGATGCTGGCCGTGGTGCAGGAGCAGGGCCCTAGGGACCCCACGAGCCGGGGCTGACCTCTTTAGGGAGGTCCCCACAGGGAGCACTCGGAGTTTCTTGGGGAAGCAGCTATTTAAGGACCAGTCCTGCAGGGCTTCGGGGACAAGAGATGCAGCCCTGCGGATGTGTCCTGCTGAGCATCCTCTCGACCCTCGGCTCTGTCTGTGAGGGCGTCCAGGGCAGACGCTGTACCTTGTGGTTCTTTGTGGTTCCCGTCACCCCCTCTGCGGACACCGTGGGGGCTTATCGTTTCCAAAGAGAAGGACAGGCGTTCGTTTTTATCTGTGGATCCTCACATGTGTCTTGTCCGTGGCCAGGGTTAATCAGCGTGGAATGAGCTGACGAAATGTGTTTCTGCGGGTGCAAAGAGGGCGTGGCTCCCTGTCGCTAGGCTAGCTATCGCCAAGTAACAAATTAACCCAGAAGGCTCAGAACATTTATTATCTCGCGGTTTCCACTGGCCAGGAGTCCGGGAACAGCTTGGCTGAATCTTCTTCTCCAGAGCCCCTCCCAAGGTTTCAGCGAGGTCGGCTGGGGCCACGGTCATCCCAAGGTCCAGCCGGGCGTGTCTGCCTTGCTGCTTGCTCACTCGGCAGGTGTGGGCAGGATCTGGCTCCTTGAAGCCGGGCTGTTGGCTGGAGGGCCTCGGCTCCTCGCTGGCCGCGGTCAGAGGCTGCGCTCAGATCCTGCCCGTGGACTCAGGCCTCTGCGACGGCTCCACGGTTCATTGGAGCGTGCAGACAGAGCAGGGGGTTGGGAAAGAGTCCCACCAGCTGCAACTCAGTCCTGGAACCTACTCACGGAAGTGACACCCCTTCACTCTTGGATTCTGTCCGTCAGAAGCACGTCACTAGGACCCGCCCCCACCGAAGGGAAAGGGACAGTGCGGGATGTGGGCACCGGAGAGCGGCATCACCGAGGGCCATGGGGATGCTGTCCGCCCGGCACCGGGCGTTGGGGTGGAGCTGAGTGCCAGCAGCAGCAATAAGGGACACTCACCATGTGCTCATTACACGCCAGCCCCCCGCCCAGAGCTTCCCGTGAAATGCCTCTGACGTCAGACGCCCATCCCGTCTGCATCCTCAAGTAACATCTGATAACGCACAGACTCAGAGACAGTGAGTGGCTTTCCCGTGATGATTAATGACGAGCCTCAGGCTGACCTGGATCGTCTTGGCTGCAGGGGTTCAATTTTCCTGCATCGCCATCTCAGCCGTCCTCAGAGGTGAATGATTCAGTGTAAGCAGGCTTCCTGGAGGCGGCGGCTCTGGGCCCGATTGTGAAGGATGAAAGGATTGTAGCTTCATGACTTGGATGAAGGACCTTGTCACGGGGGAGATACCAGGCGCCAGGGTTAGGCTCCCCTGATCCCGGGGGCAGGATTTTGGCGCTGGGAGGAGGTAAAAGCTCGTCCTCGGGCTACGGCACATTCTGGAACCTGCTACCGTCGGATGTCTGCTTCTGCCCTGACATTCCTAACAACACCCATTGCCACCAGCCAAGGTGTACTCTTGGCAAAATGGCCCGCAGCCTGGGTTTACAGGTGACAGGACGGCAGACGGTGACCAGGCTGCTGCGACAACGCTCCAGCGATCCTCTCGCCGTGGGGCCTCCCAGAGCTAACGCTGTGAGGGCCGCGGCCGGCCGGCCTCCTCTGCACACAGGCATGACGAGCCACAAAGGCAAGACAAATAATTCACGAGGGGGGTGGGGGGTGGGGGGTACACAGGCCCGTCCCGCAGGAGGTATGGCCCTCCCCTCGGCCAGAGCCGCCTGTCCCCTAGTCCTTGGATTGTCACTTCCAGGAACGGACGGTGGACCCGCTCACGGGCCCCGAATCAATGAGTCCTTTTCCCCACTGCTAGGAGCTGAAGGGTCCACACACTGCGGATGAACGAAGATCCCCTTGAAGTCTGTCTCCTCTGTGTGTCTCTTGTTCTGGATCAACAAGCAGGAGTAAAGAGGAAGTGTTTGGGGTCAGAACGTACGAGGTCCACATTGGCAACGGTCACGTCGATCGCCGCACATAATTGCTCCTGAGCCCTGTGCCTTGTGCGGCCCCGAGCGTGGAGCTGGGATGGCCTGGCGGGGACCCTGTGGGGCGCGAGAGCGGGAGAGCTTCCGCGGCGGCCGGAGGAAAGCGCTACAGACGGGTGGCTGGAAACCACAGAAATTTACTCTCTCACCGCTCTGCAGACCGCAAGTCCAAGATCGGTGTCCCCAGGCTGCCAAAGGGACTGTCTGTTCCCTGCCTCTTGCAGCTTGGTGGCCGCCAGAAACCCTCGGCTGGTGGCCGCTTCCCTCCGATCTCGGTCCCTGTGGTCGCACGGCCTCCTGCTGTCTTGTCTGTATGGGAAGCCTCCCTCTGCCTTTCTTTCAGAAGGACACTGCGGTGGCATTTAGGGCCTGTCTGGGTAGTCTAGGGCAACCTCCCCACCTCGAGATCTTTGACTCGATCACACCGGCAGAGTCCTTTTCACCTCACCAGGCCCCACTCACTGTTTACAGAGCCTAGGACATAGGTAGGCTGTTGGGGCACCGTTCGGCCTTCCACAGATGGTGACTGCAGGCTGGTGGGGTGCCCTCGGTTGTGCTGCCGGGCTCGGGGCACCTCTGCCTCCCCGCTCCACGTGGGCACCTCGGGCCCATCAACACCCACAGGGGAGCAGGTGTAGACCGGCAGAGGTGAGGACTCGTGCCGGGGATCCACAGATGACCTTGGGACCCCAGAGGGCACCGTCTGCACCCTTCCTGCTGTCATACTCCGTGGGGCATCCAAGCATCCCCCACGCCCACCCCCACCCGGGGTGAGCAAATGCAGAGGGAGTCTGGGGCTGCCCTCTCGGGGAGAGAGACAGCGGTATGCCCGGTGTTTGGGCTCGAATCCTATCAGCAGAGTGTGATTTTCGGGGACTTCGTGTCACGAGCCTAGATCCTGCTCTCCAGGGCTGTGGCTCCTACAGTGGCCCACGGATGCGCGCCAGCCAGGGCCCGAGTGGGTGGCGGGGGGGCACGAGAGGTCTGCTCTGCCAGGCTCACGGTGCCCATCAGGCCGCCGCCCTGCCCTGGCACAGGCCACCCCCTCCCAGGCCACTGCTTGTTCCTTCAGCAAAGCTGCCCCCGTCTGAGGATTGTTCTGCCCCTGTCGACCCCAGGGGACTCTCCCGGGGGCCCCGAGATCCGGCTCCCTGGACGCGGCTTGCTCCATAGCCCACCCTGGAGACTAGAGACAGGACAGCCAAGGCAGATAGGTCACGGGGTGCTGACACAGCTCGTTGCTGCTGATGGGAGGGGCATGTGAGGCTCGGGGACCCCCATGCTGCGGTTTGGGAAGAAGGGTGCTTAAGAGCACTGCTCCCCCTGCCCAGCTCCCCTTGCCTTAAAGCAGCTGCCCACCCCCCCACCCCCCCACCCCCAGTGGAGCTCCTGGAGACACGGGCCTGCCCAGAAGACAGGGGTCTGTGTTCCCATGACCTAGTTAGGGGCTGTCTCCATCACAGATACTGCCCCCCCCCCATTCCCTTCCTTACCCTGTGTGTCACCACCCTGGGGCTGCTGTGACAAAACAGCACAAGTCAGGGGGCTTGCAACAACAGACATTTATTGTCTCACAGCTTGGAGGCCGGGAGCCCCGGATCAAGGCGGAGGCAGGACCGTGCTCCCTCAGAAACCCGTAGGGGAGAACCTATTTGTGTCCTTCCGGCTTCTGGTGGCGGCCAGTGGTCCTTAGCGACCCCTGACTTGTAGCTACGTCACTGCCGTCTCTGCCCCCTTCTTCACGTGGCTTCTCTCTGCGTCTCTATCCAAACTGCTCTCTTCCTATAAGGGCGCGTCTTATACGCCCGTCCCCACCCAGTGTGACCTCATCCGCAAAGACCCTGTTTCCAAATGAGGTCACATTCACAGGCACCAGGAGCCCAGACCTCAGCGTGTGTATCTTCTTGGTGGGAGGGATACAAGGACGGACTTGGAACAACAACCCCCCTGGGCGAACCCTGAGACAGAGCCCCAACGGCGCAGCAGGCCCACAGCGCGTCGTAAGGGAGCTGACAGTTCACTCTGTGAGTCCGGGACGCAGGCTGATTGCTGTGGCCACAGCGGTCAGTCAGGAGCTCCTTGCTGGCAGCTCTGAGGAAACGGAGGATGGAAATGCCAGGATTTCACCCGGAGGCGATGTAAGGTGTCCGCCGAGAAAGCAAGGAGGCCACCCGAGCCGCTTCGGGGAGCCCAGTCTGTTCTTGGGGTGTCAGCCATTTGATTGAAAAGGTTAGTAGGTCTGTATCACAAACAAGGCTTCTGAAAACAAAGCAGAAACCCAGCTTATTTTTAAAGTTTATTTGTTTATTTTGAGAGAGAGAGGTGCACTGGCAGCACAGAGCCCGATGCGGGGCTCGAACCCACGAACCGTGAGATCATGACCTGAGCAGTTCAACTGATGAGCCCCTGAGGCGCCCCAGCAGGAAACCAATTTAGACCAACAATGTGACCACGACTTTGTAAGAAACAGAGACTCCCTTCCGATGCAACACACACAATACGGAGACAGGATTTTTTTTTTTTTGTTTACTGCACCAAAGTCTGAACAGTGGCTCTCTAGGGAGCAGGCATGTGGGGTGACTTCTTTCCCTTCCCTTTTTATGGGGATTTCGACCTGTGGGGTGGAAGGAATCCCAGCAGCATGGCCTGTAGCTCTGAGCAAAGATCATGCTTGCCCTCTCTGGAGTCTGGGACCCTGAGCTCTGGGAAAGCACCCTGTCTCCTTTGTGTGAACAAGCGGGGGTTTTTTGTTTGTTTTTGTTTTGGGTTTTTTTTGTGTGTGTGTGCCAGTTTACCCAGCACCAGGAGAGGAGCCAGATTAATTTTCCCGAGGGCATACCTTGAAGTTTCCAAGATACTTGAGTCTCGGGGTAAGCAAATGCTTATCTAGGACTGTTTGCCTGGTGATCCAAGTGGCCCTTCGAGAAGTCTTTCCACCGCTGTGTCAACAGTAACTCTTTGTTAAAGTGTAAATTATTAACACATTCTTATAGAAAAAGACGCAGAATGCCCGTTAGTGCTGTAGCCCCGTTGCCCGAACCACTGCTATTTGCAACTGCTTCACACACTTACAAAGCACAGAGGCTCCAAATGTCAGGGGAGGCAGGCCAGAAAATACCTCGTTTGCATTGCAGCTTTACAGATTAGAAAGTAAATGGGATGGGTCATATTTCAAAGGGTTTTCTTAACACCTATTGTGGGCTTGCCCAAGGAGTCTTGCAGGTTAAGGAAGAAAGATTCTTTCTGAGAACCGAAAAGTCTGGCACCTGCCAGACCCCTTCCCAAAGCCCCCTTTCTGCCCCTCGGTGACCTTTTGGAACTCATTTTTCTTTAAGGACGGCTGTCGCCTCCCCGGTCTGGGCGCTAATAATCAACCAGGGTTAAGTGTCACAGGAGTGGAACAGAATAGTCCAAGGACGTCATTGCCCTTCTCCAGTTGCTAGGCAACCCCTCCTTCTCCAGAGATGGACAGAACAGGTTGGGGGAGATACCAGAAAAGAAGGCTGATTCCAGGTCGGCCCCACTGCCCCCTGGAAAGGGACAAGAGAGAGGAGCCTCTCTCGAGGCCACCCACTCAAGAGGCGGTGTTGTCTTCTCTGCTCCAGAGCCCTGCATTCAATGGAATGGTTCTCAAAGCCCCTGGGTGCGGCTGGTGTGTGTTACCAACTGTGATCCCTGGTGGAGGTTGGGGGTGTGGTCCTCTGCCTGCCGCTGTCTCATCGGCCACCTCACCTTGTTACCGCAGGACTGTCCAAGCGCTGAGCGGGGGGCTCATGGGCTCCGTCTGTTTACTGGATACCAATGTGAGAAACGCTGTTCCACCGTGGGGGGGGGGGGCTCCTGGTCCCCACGTTCAGTGACTGCAGGTTTCAAATGGTCAAATGTTTGCAGCGGCTGTCAGCTGGTGGATGCTTCGCCAGCCCCTCCAGAGGCTCCTACGGTCGATGCATTCGCGGTCCCCAAGAGCCTCCTGAGCAGGGGGCCACCGATGGCGGTGGGGACCAGCTTTGGGGATCACGTGGCTGGTTGTGGCCACTGCTGTGAGCTGATTGCAGCCTTGGGCAGCCAGCCTTTCAGGGCCCACCGACCCTTCTTTTATAAAGTGGGTATTTCTGGGGCTCCGGGGTGGCTCAGTCGGTTAAGCGTCGCCTGGCTTCGGCTCAGGTCGTGATCTCGCGGTCCGTGAGGTCGAGCCCCGCGTCGGGCTCTGTGCTGACAGCTCGGGGCCTGGAGCCGGCCTCGGAGTCTGTGTCTCCCCTCTCTCTCTGCTCATGCTCTGTCTCTCTCTGTCTCAAAAACAAAATAAACGTTAAAAAAGCTTTTTTAAAAAAGTGGATATTTCTGCCAGGATTCAGTCCCAACAGAAGTGCTTGCACAGAGATACACATAAAAGGTGTTTACAATGATATCAGTTGTGATAGCAGCAACGACAACAACAAAAGAGACCAGAAGAAAACCGTTAATAGACCAATAATGTTATTTTCACGTATCTGCGTAATGAAATACTTACTACGTGGGCACTAAAGAGAACAAGGTCGATCTATGCGTGTGGGCGAGAAGAAGCCTTTGATATTTTACCCAGAGAAGCCAACTGATTACGTATAAGCACATTACAAAACTCTGTGTGTTGAGAGACACATACCTCTGATACTTACGTGATGTATATGCCGTGAGCATTTATACGAGTTTGAAACACCCGACTATAAACAGTGGAAAACTACTGTCTCGTTCAGGGCGATTCCCGTTGTGTCCTGTTGGTAGAAAAGCGTCGTCCTTCGGGAACCGGGACCCCCAAACCTGTAGAGCTCACCGTTGCGGGGTCCGCATACACACATTCCCCACGTGGGTCACTGGGCGACATGGTGAGTGGGGACCCTCCTGTTTTCCATTCCTTGGTTTCCAGACTCATGTTTTCTACCCATTCTGGACTCGGTGCCGTAAAAAGGCTGACGTGGGAAACAAAGGCAGAAGGAAACACACATAAAATGAAATGTCCTTATAACCTGTAGCCCATCGACAAAGACTTGAAGCAGTCAGAGTATATAACATTTGTCCGGGGATTCCCTGCTGTCTTTTACTATTATTATTTTTTTAAGTTTATTTTTGGAGAGAGACAGAGAGCGCAAACAGGGGAGGGCCCGAGAGACAGGGAGAGAGAGAATCCCAAGCAGGCTTCTCGCTGTCAGCTGTCAGCCCAGAGTCCCCCTCAGCCTTCAATCCCACAAAGCATGAGGTCAGGAGGCCAAGAGTTGGATGTCTCCCTGACTGAGCCACGCAGGTGCCCCAGAGTAAAACTCCCTACTGTTTTAATGCTGATGCTTTGCTCCAGGGAAAAAGCAGGCTGAGCTTGACAACAGCTAGGCCTGGGGAACCTGTGAGTCTTCTTTAGCATGAGAAAATCCTTCTGGGAACTTCCCCTGGCCTTTTCCTGCCCCAGATCCCGGGTGTGTAATCAGTTTCTCCTTACAATCCTGGGCCAGCTCTTCCTGCCCTCGGGTCCTGTCTCCGTGCTTAAACAAAACCACCTTTTTGCACCAAAGACATTCAGGAATTCTTTCTTGGTTGTCGTGGTTGGCTCCAGACCCCCAGCACCACTCCAAAACCGCTTCAAACCCCACTGATGTGGAGTGTCTGACGATGTTCTAGACGGCGGTACGCCCTCCTCGTGAGAGGTCACCTCCAAGCTGGCCAACAGGCCATTTCAAGCTGTATTGGGCTGTATTGAGCGTCGGGATGTGATGTGACCGATGGATCCCGTGGCCACGTCCCCGCTCATCCACCTCGTTTGCCCCGCACTGAGCCCCCTGCTCCAACACACTGCAGGTAATGCTGGTGGGTCAGTCTGTGAGCTCGGGGACCGCGGTTCCGGCCGAGGGCCCGCAGGCAGGGATCCCAAGCCCAGGCCCGGAATATGTGTCCAGTTTTCCTAAATGGAGATTGCCCCTCCCCGTGTCTAGTGTAGTCAGCTTGGCCCCTGTGGCTGGCTGGTCCCCTTGAGGAACTGTGCCCTCTCAAGGACTCAGTGCTGGTTTCTGTGACGGGAAGGCTGAGCCCTGGTTCAGGGCCGGGTCAGTCTCTGGAAGAGGAAGCTCACGCTGTCGGACTCATGTGTAGCCTCGAAGGCCCTTCCTAGACCTGGAAGAGAGGTGAGGTCACAGGGCAGACCGCTGCCCCCAAAGTGCAGACACCAAGGGCAAATGCAGACAATCACAGCTTGCTGGGGCTGGAACTGCCAGGGGCCAGGGCAGGGAAGGCCAGACAGTAATTCACAGCTCGAGGGAGGTTCCGTGTGGACCAGTCTGTGAGATTAAAAACTTCAGGGGACCTGGTCATGGGGGTTCCCGCACTTATGTGAGTTTCGCCGCCGAGAACTCTTGCTGGAGGAAGAAGTTTCCCACCTGCCAACGAGGCTCCCTCAGGAAACACTATTAACCGGAGTTTAACCCACTAGAGAAGGAAAATACCCAACTCAGCCCCCCCCCCAGCCATCCTGTCTCACGTAAGACAAACAAATATTGAGGGAATTTTTTGCCAGTAGACCAGCTTTGCAAGACAGTCTTTTTTTTTTTCTTAATTTCTTCTTTTTTTCTAATGTTCGTTTATTTTTGAGAGAGAGAGAGAGAGAGAGAGGTCAAGCAGGGGAGGGGCAGACAGAGGGAGACACAGAATCTGAAGCAGGCTCCAGGCTCCAAACTGTCAGTACAGAGCCCAGCGCGGGACTCCAACGCACGGACCGTGAGATCATGACCCGAGCTGAAGCTGGACACTTAACTGACTGAGCCACCCAGGCACCCTTAATTTTCTTATTTTAATTGATTTGGCATATGGTTTGTTCACAATAATAAACCAACAATACATTTGATCATGTATGCTTATGCATATATTACATAAATATACGGAAGCATACATGCTTGTATACATATGCAATACATAAACATATATATACGAAATGATTGATTATGTTTTGTATTGAAACTGGGGTTTCTGATGGATTTCAGGCAGTTGGGTCTTGCTTTTTTTATCCCATTTGAAGACCTCTGTCTTTTGATTTTGAGGTGTGGACGTCTTGCATTCAGTGGAAATTGTCGCCATATTTATTTTTTATTTTATTTTATTTTATTAAAAAAAATTTTTTTTTAACATTTATTCATTTTTGAGACAGAGAGAGAGACAGACCATGAATGGGGGAAGGTCAGAGAGAGAGGGAGACACAGAATCCGAAATAGGCTCCAGGCTCTGAGCTGTCAGCACAGAGCCCGACGCGGGGCTCGAACTCACGGACCGCGAGATCATGACCTGAGCCGAAGTTGGACGCCCAACCGACTGAACCACCCAGGCGCCCCATTGTCGCCATATTTAAATGTAAAACGCCATCTTGCTAGTTGTGTTGTATTATGCCATCTGTTCTTTTCTCTCTCTTCTTTTAAGGTTTGGCAATTTCGATTATCCCATTACATCTCTACTTTTGGAGTCATTAGTCACACATCTTTTAGAAGTGGATTGGTCGAGAGTTTACAATTTATACCTTTAACAGAACACAGTCTACCTCCAAATGATATTATGCCGTTCATCTGTAGTGTGGGGACACTAGCAGTGTTTTTCTGCATCATACCGTCTGAGTGAGTGTTGTCTAGTTTACTCCTACACGTCTGAAGAACCCCAGGTGCATTGCTACGGTGTTTGCTCTGGACAGTCAATTATTTGTAAAGTTTTTTATAATTATCTTCTCTCTAGAATCGTTTCTAGATCCATTGTTTCCCTCGTGTACGTCCAGGTTTCTCTCTGTTCTCAGAATCACCGGCTTGAAGAAATTTTCTTAATATTCTTGGCAGTGTGTGTCTGCTGTTAATCTCTCTCAGTTTCTGTTTATCTGAAATAATGTTTCTTTCCCTTTAATTTTTAAAGACGCTTTCTTAAAATTTCATAGAGTTGACAGATTTTTCTTTTAGTGTTTTAAAGATGTCATTCCACTGTCTTTTAAATTGTTATGGAGAGAGAGAGAGCACGGGCAGGGAGAGGGGCAGAGGGAGAAGGAGAGAGAGAATCTCAAGCAGGCTCGACCCTCACTGCAGAGCCTGATGTGGGGCTCGGTCGTATGACCCTGGGATCGTGACCTGAGCTGAAATCAACAGGTGGATGCTTAACTGACTGGGCCACCTAGGTGCCCCTGAATTGTATAATTTTTCATTAGACTCTGAAGAAATTCTTATCTTTGTTCTGTATGTAGCATGTCTTTTTCATGTGGGTGCTTTGAAGATTTTCTTTTCTCTTTTGGTGTTACAGTCACACTTTTAATGATGAGTCCGGGTCACTATCTTTTGCAGGAGTTGGGGGCTGCTATAGTTATCCTACGTGAAGTGCTCTGAGCCTTTGGGTCTATGATCTTACGTCTTTCATTTTTAGAATGTTCATGATAAATATTAAGAAATTACATATTTCTTCGGCCTTATTCTCTCCTGTTTCTCTGGGAAATTAATTACCTGCATTAGTGATGATCTAATACTGTCCTAGCGCTCTTTGATGCTTTGTTTTTGTGTTTTTCCCTTACTGTCTTTCTCTTTGGGTTTTAACATGGCAATATCTATTGGCTTATCTTCAAATTTAATGATTCCACACTTGGCTGTGTCAAGTCTACTGACAAGCCCATTGAAGGAATTCATCTTTGATACTATATTTTGATTTTTACATTATCTGTTTGACTCTTTTGTATGGCACCCATTTCTCTGATGAAATTCTCCATCTTGTCATATATGTGGTCTGTGTTTTACCCCTGATTATTTAACATATTAATCTTAGTTACTTACTTATTTATTTATTTGAAGCCTTATATGCCCCACACACTTCAATGCTTTAGTTCATCTCGAATGTAACAATTATTCTAGATTTAATATTTATCATTTATACTTTTATTTATGAATCGACCACACATGTTCACCTCCCTAATCATTTCCCACATCGTGTAAATGATACTCTCTTACATATTTGCTACTTTTTCGACTCTTTTTGTCGCGTTATGGATATTTTCCTTGGATCTGCCTTCTGATTTTTCTAATTCTCTCTTTAGCTGTATCTGATATCCTGTTTAAGTCGTTCCACTAAATTTTTAATTTTCATGACTTGATTTTTTATTTGGAGAAGTTTTCTTTGTTTCCCTCAAGTCTGTTTGTTTCTATTTTAATAGAGTCTCACTCTGTCCTCATATTTATAGTTCTTTTATTTCTTGAAACATATCAACTTGGGTTTTTTTCTTTTATAGTTACCATGCTGTACATTACAGTCCTTAAAACTTATAAATGGAAGTTTGTAACTTTTGACCCCCTTCACTCATTTACCTGCCCCCCGCCCCTCCCTCTGGAATCCCTTTTCTCCCCCACACATATACGTGAGATCATATAGTACAGTTGACTCGAAGAACATGGGTTTGATCTGCATGGATTAAAAAAAATACAGTACAATACTGTAAATGTATTTTCTCTTCCTTATAATTTTTAAATAACATTTCCTTTTCTCTACTTTACTTTATCCTATGAATATATAGCATGTAATATGTTAACATGAAACATATATGTTAATAGACTATGTTATCAGTAAAGATTCTGGTCCATAGTAAGCTATTAGGAGTTAAGTTTTCAGGGCATCAAAAGTTATATGTGAATTTTTGACTTGCGAGGGGTCAGTGCCCCAGACCCCCACATTGTTCAAGGGTCAGCTGTATTTACCTTTCTCTGTCTGACTTACTTTGCTCATTGTAGCTATTTTAATGTTCCTGTCTGATGGTTTTAGCATCTGAGTAACTCCTGAGTCTAGTTCTATTGACTGCTTCGTCTCTGGACAATGGATTGATCTTTTTTGCTTACTTTTTTCCATGTCTTCAAATGTTTGATTGAATGTCAGGTATCCTGTATTAATTGAAAGGGACATACCCAGTGTTTCTTCCTGGAAACGGGTGAGTCTCTTCTGTCAGGTCACCAGGGTGGTGGGCGGTAAGTTTCGATCAGCCTCCTCAGATGTTGACCTTGGCTTGGGCGTTGCTGTTCTTGCGATGACCTTCAAGGTACTAAGACTTCGGATTCCTTCGTGCTGGGCTTCCAGTGCCGTGTGCCCAGGGCGAGGGCTGGAGGCGCCGAGTTCTTGCTCTGCCCTAAGTTTCCAGCAGCCCCTGTGTGCCCCGCCCGCGGAGGGGACCCTCCACATGCCTGCCTCCCCCCAGTGACCGCTGCTACTCCTGCGGCCGTGCCGGCCAGGCCGAGTCAGGGGCAGGAGGGCTCTGTTGTTCTGGCCCCGGGTCAGTCCTGAGCAGGCCCGTGGGCCTGGGTCTTGGAGGGCGAGGCTTCCTCACTTCCGGCTGCTCCTCCCCGGGATGGTCAGACTCCCCTTTGTAGTGGGGGTGGGTTTGTGCGAGCTTCCCCGCCCTCCCTGTTGTAGCGATCCTCGAAGCACCACGTCAGGCCCGGCGCCCGGCCCGATTCCCGGCCCCTGTTCAGCGGGGCGGGTTACCCCTGCACTTCCCCTCCTGCAGTGTGAGTCTCGGTGGTGGGTGTGTGGATGGCACCGCCCCCGGCGGCCTCCGAGGGGCCCCAACTCCAGCTGAGCTGTTGGAAAGGGGGCTCTTGGAGGAGGGGCGGCCGCGCTTATGGTTTGTATATGCCGTCGAGGAAAGAACTTCAAAGTCTGTGAAAATAAGACAGGGGCAAGCTGCCTCAGGAAGGCACGATTTATTGGGCTCACACGGGCTGGGTTCCCTGCCGGAGACAGAGAAGGACCCCGGCGGAGACACGCAGGGTCACAGGGGGATCCGGCTCGTCCTGCTCCGTCCTCGCCCCAGGGTTCAGACGGTTCATCGGGAATGTTTGACCTGCCACGCGCAGAACCGGAGGCCGGGCGAAGACTTGGTCCTCACCGGAGGGGCACGGGTGGGGCCCCGTCTGCCGCCGGAGCAGGTGTGAGGAGACCCCTGGTCAGGAGCAGCACGGGGAGCTACAGCACACGGGTCTGCAGACCAGGGCGGGGCAGGAGGGCCGGCAGGAGGGCACACACTCGGGCTTGCAGCTCACGGGCACGCACACGGCGGGTCTGCAGCTCACGGGCACGCACACGGAGGACTGGCAGGAGGGCACACACTCGGGCCTGCAGCTCACGGGCACGCACACGGCGGGCCTGCAGCTCACGGGCACGCACACGGAGGACTGGCAGGAGGGCACACACGCGGGCCTGCAGCTCACGGGCACGCACACGGAGGACTGGCAGGAGGGCACACACTCGGGCCTGCAGCTCACGGGCACGCACACGGAGGACTGGCAGGAGGGCACACACTTGGGCCTGCAGCTCACGGGCACGCACACGGCGAGTCTGCAGCTCACGGGCACGCACACGGGCTTGCAGCTCACGGGCACAGAGCAGGACGCCTGGCCGGGGCCGGAGGAGCCGCAGGAAGCCTGGCAGCCCGCGGAGCAGCTGGTGTGGCACATGTTGGCGTGGGGCTCGGCCGGTGTCCGGGAGGGAGGAGGGCGGGGACGTCTGGAGGCTCCTTGCCTGGGCCGCCTTTATACTGGGCCGTGGGCGTCCTGGCCACCCAGAGGCACAGCTGTGGACTTCCTCATGGCTGTTTCCGCCACGTTTCCCCAACACCCTCTTGTCCTGAGACGCCCTCCCCCGTGTGACGCTCCGCTGTAAATTAAGTTTAGCTTAGAGGCAGTTTCTTCTTCTGTAAACAGGACGTCCTGGTTCGACTTTACTTGGGGTCCGTGTCACTTCTCCAGGCCGATACTGTGCCCGGAGCGCCACCGGTTCGACTCAGCGCCGAGCCTTTATTCCTTTTTGCCGTCAGTGGAGGCTTTGGGGCAATAATGTGTTTTGAGCTTTTATTTTGCACGGGAAAACATTAAAGTAGGGATCTGCAAACTGGGAGCAGAGAAGTCTGTGGGACAAAGGCGGCCTGCCGCCTGTTTGGCAAATAAAGTTTTATTGGAAACGGCCATGCTCGTTTGCTTACGTGCCGTCTAGGGCTCGCGCTGTAATGTGAAGTGGTTATGAGACCGACCACGTCACTGCAGAGGCTGAAACATTTACTGTCTTCCATTTATAGAAAGGTGACCGACTTCTGCCTTATAGCCATCTATGTAATCATCGATTTGTTCGTGCAACAGACATATACTTTGTGCTGGCTATAGAGATGTCCTAGCCTCACGGGCCTTCCGGGGCAATGGATACATGAGTGCGTACAAATCAACGCCTGAAATAATTACAGAGAGGGCCGAGTCCCAGAAAGGAAAGCAGGCTCAGCAGGTAGAGAGTAATGGGGTGTTGGTGGGTGGTTGGGGGCCTCTGTGTGGAGGCGACGCTGAGCTGGCTCCTGGGAGATGCGGAGGGGTCGGGAGGCGGTGTTCCAAGCAGAGGCAGCCGTGGGAGTGTTAACGACACTGCTGCAGGACGGGCGTGCTCCAGGAGCAGCGGGAAGCATGGACGAGAGCAGTGTGGATGCTCGTCTTTAGGTGTGGGCAGACGGGTTCAGACTGTGCAGCTGGGGGTCCGGGCATCCCAGTCCTGGGCCGACAGAAGAAGAAAGACAATGTCAACTTGAAGACACGTCGGGAGGAATCATCCAGTCTGAAGAAGAGAGAACAGAATTATGAAAAACGAAGAGGATCCCTGGGACAATATCGGGAAGTCGAACGACAAGCAAGTTCAACACAAGAAGGAGAAGAGAATGATACTGAAGCACAAGAATGTTTTGAATAATGGACAAAATACCCAAATTTGATCTATTAAAAAAATAGATACCTTCTACCTAATAGGTATGCTTCTACCTAACAGCTCCAAGAAACTCAGAAACCCCCCAAAGCCCCAGCATAATTTGGCCCAATGGTGAGGACCACGGACTCCAGAGTGAAACCCAGCGGCTTCCAATTCCTGCTGCTTGGCTGCCCCAGTGAGAACGTGCACACAGCACGGAATCCTTCCGAACCTAATTGCACATCCGTGTAAGTGGGGCACACCTGCCCCTCGAATGGTGGCAGGGACCGATAACTAATCAGTTATGAGACGATCCATGTGAGATGCTTAGCACAACACCCGGCACAAAGCTGGGACTCCCTCATTGTTATTCTTGCAATAACGTGGCCACAGCTCTCCCCGATGAGGAGCCCAGCCGCTTGGCCCTGGCCAGGGGGGAAGGCGTTGTAGATCACTGAGTTTCCAAATCAAAACGGGGGGACCGCCCCCACCCCCCCACCCCGGGCCTGGTGACTGGGATGGTATTTGTGTGGACAGGGGGCAGGGTATATAAACTTGCGGAGGACCTTGAACATCCTGATGTGGAGTCCCCTGTCCCTGCTGACGGTCCTTGGCCATCCAACCTGGGGTCTGAATCCAGAAATCGCAGGGCCACTGGGTCACCGTGAGCCTGGGGGCTGAGACAGAGTTTCCTGAACTGAGTCACTTCCCGCAGAACCTCCAGGAAGAGACGCACACAGGAGGAAGAGGAAGGAAACAAGCAGGCAACCAGGAGGAGGGCACCTGTGTGGCTTGTTGCCAGGACGCCACAGCCTGGGTATAAAAGCCGCCTGGGGAAGGAGGCTCCAGACCAGCCCCGTTTTCCACCCTGACTCCACTCCAGCCCTACGTCGCCATGTGCCACACCAGCGGCTCCACTGGCTGTCAGCCGGCCTGCTGTGTGCCCAGCTCCTGCCAGGCGTCCTGCCACGTGCCCAGCTCCTGCCAGGCGTCCTGCTACGTGCCCAGCTCCTGCCAGGCGTCCTGCCGCGTGCCCGTGAGCTGCAAGCCTGTTGTGTACCTGCCCGTGAGCTGCAAGCCCATTGTGTGTGTGACCCCCTCCTGCCAGTCCTCCGGGTGCTGCCGGCCCTCCTGCCCCACCCTGGTCCTCAGGCCTGTTCCCTGCGGCACCCCTAACTGCGGCTAGCCCGTGGCCTCCTGGGACCCCTCCTCCGTGGGGCCAGAAGCAGCTGCTGTCTGAACTCCCGGCAGGCAGACCTCGTCCACCTGAGACCTTCTGGACCCGACTAGACCATCTTACAGCAAAGCCGCCTGATCCCCACTAACCAAGCGGACAGAGTCACCCCCGGCGTCCCCCGACCCCAGCCCGGGTCGTCCACACGGCACCCACCCTGGCTGGTGCAAGCGCCCAGGCTCTGCAGCCGCCAGCACCGAGCTCTAATAAATCCCAGAGCGCATGTGAAGCCCACCCGCGTGTATGCTGTCTCTCTTTAGTGCTTTCCCCAAACTGCTTCCTCCAGGGCTCGCTCCCAGGCTTCTGGAAAGCTCCTTCTGCAGAGAAGCCACAGGGGACCAGATGGCTGTGCCCGGGGGACTGACCACTCAAAGGCAGCCCCTTGGGCGCGTGGGCAGTCCTAGCTCAGCCCGACGGGCCCCCAGGGCTTCCTGTGTCCCTTGAACGTGAGGTCAGTTCTCACTCAGCTCTGGGCGGGACCCAGGGTGACCCTCTGACTTTGTGAGGTTAAAAGTCCCCTGCTCGGCAATTACTACGCGAGCCCACCCCGGTCTAACCATTAAAACTGTCCGCTCCATACAGAGTACAGCTCCTCCTGCAAACGTCCGGGGGCACAGGGCTTTGTGGGTAACTTCCGTGGGCCCCGGAGATGTCCGCGTCCCCATGCCCGGAATCAGCGACCGCAGCCCTACAGGCGAGGCGGCTTCCCAGACGGGGTGCACGGAGGGTCTCGCAACGGGAGACGCCCTGGAGTAGCCGGGTGGGCCCGTGTCATCCCAGGGACAAGCGGGAGACGCGCAGAGAGGGCGTGGTGGTCGGCACAAGGAAGCCGAGGCACACCGGGGTGCCGGGGGGAAGCTGTTTGGGAACCGAGAAATAGTGTAAGAGGAACACCATCAAGGGGGTCCTTCCTGCAACGGACACATATCTGGAAACTTCCCTTATCGTGAGGTCACGGGATCATAGAGGATGTGAAATTCAGGAGTGGCTCTCAGAGCACCGGCCGTTCGCAGCCCTTCCTCGTCCTTGGTCCCGTTCGGACCCCACCGCCAGCCACTGTCTCACCGTCACAGGTGCTCAGTCGTTGCGTCTGGCCCTCGTCTTGCACACACCCTCCCTCCAGGACCCCGGGGCCACGGGCCCACCCACCAGGCAGTGGGGAGGCCCTCCCAGTGTCCTCAGTGACGCCTCAGAGGGGGCGACCGTCCTGGTCTCGGGCCCGACGGGTGACGGGGTGTCTGGGGTCGGGAGTTGCCCACAGACGGGCTCCCCCGAGATATGGAGGGTCCCAGAATATGCTGCACCGTGAACGGCGTTCAAGAAGCTTCCAACAGTAACGACAGCCATCACCTCCGACTCATTCTCTCCTGGGCAGCGGTCCCCGCTGACGGTGTAGACGCTCTAGCTGGGAGTCGTCCCGCTGACGGTGTAGACGTTCTGTCTGAGAGCTGTCTGGCTGACCGTGTAGATGCCCCGTCTGGGAGCAGTCTAGTCCGGCCGACCATGTAGACACCCCGAATGTGAGCAGTCTAGTCTGATTGACCATGTAGATGTCTATCTGGGAGCAGTCTGGCTATGTAGATGCCCCGTCTGGGAGCAGTCTAGTCTGGCCGACCGTGTAGACGCCCTGTCTGGGAGCAGTCCACTGACCATGTAGATGTTCTAGCTGGGACTAGTCCTACTGACTGTGTAGACGCCCCTCTGTGAACAGTCTGGCTGACCGTGTAGATGCCCCATCTGGGAGCAGTCCAGCTGACCATGTAGACGCCCTAGCCAGGAGCACCTTGGCCTCAGGGTGGCTGGCCCGCCTTCTGCAGCTGTGACCGACTTTCCCGGGGAGCCATCAGAAAGTCCTGGATGTTCTTGTGCCACGGGGCAGGGGTGGGGGCGGGGGCACGTCCTGCAGGGGCCCAGCCCCTCCCTCCCATGCCCTATCCTGGCACCGTTGTGGGTTGTGCGTTGCTGGTTTCCACGTGAGTCAACATCCGTGCGCTGCACTCTTTTTGGTTCCCGATGAGGCGGAACTTCCTCACGTCTCTCACTCTGTGCTGTGAGGAATCCTATCTGCCCGTCTATCTGTGCAAATGGTGGAATTTTTCTTAAAATTCGAATGGACGAGGTTTTGAATAAATGTGGGGAAACTGAGGGATTTAGGAGTCAAGGCAGGTAACGATCCAGCCCCTTTCTCTTCACAGGCCCCTGGGGATTTTGCTCTGTCTCTGCTTCCCTGGGAGGGGGTGGGGAGAGCCAGCCTCTGCGAGGAGGTACCTCCCACTCCCGGCTGCCGGCCTCTGCTGTTCTGCTCCCGAGGGCCTCTTCCGTCTGTCCCTGGCACGAGGGACAAATAGGGAGCCCGATGCTGACCTGGTGGGTCTGGCCGGTGCTCGCTGACCCTCTCTAGTGCTAGTGGTCCACTGAGACTGCAGGCTCGTCCTCTTCCACTGTCCTGAGGATTTGTTCACAAGGCAGCGTTTAGCTCCCTGTCTCCTCAATCAGGCCTTGACACCTCGAGCAGAATGCGTGATGCCTGAACCGACCCCTGCACCCCTCCTGGGGCCCGCGGGAATCTGCTGGTGCTTCAGAGCGTCAGCCCTCGTGCCCAGACCAGCACGCAGGCGTTCCTGTGTGCGGACGCCTCTCTCCAAGGGCGTCAGCGCGGTGTTACTGGGCCCTCGGGTTCCCACCAGGTAGGGTCGTGCTGCCCCAGCTCACCTTTAACCTGCACGGGCAGGGGGCCAGGCGTGGGCAGGGCCCAAGGCCCACTCAGGGTGCGAGGCTTCTGCAGCCGCACTCACGTGCCGGGTCCAGCCCGGGGAAGGCCTGGCTCTTCCCGGGGAGGAGGGTGGGGACGCGGGGTGGGAAGGGAAGTGCAGTATGCGGACGGCGTCCGCGTGCAGATCTCCTCTTTCGGGGGCTTTGAACTTGGACTTGGAGGCTACGTCTTTGTCGCTTGCTTCCACCAGGCAGAGCAAACGCTGCCCGCGTTGGCGTGGTCTCTGGGCTCAGAGGAGAGGGAACAACACAGCCATCTCTGTTTCATGATCCAGACATTTTATTGATGATAGCAGTGGCCTTTGTCACCCGGAATGAGAGCAACCAGCCCTGCAGGGGAGGGCTCCAGGGTGCAGCAGCCCCCCCACCCCCCACCCCGTTGAGGGACCTGTCTTTGCAGAAAGGGAAGCCGGGCATGTCCGGATCCCCGGGAGTCAGCAGCTGTGCGTCCACCGAGGGGCAGGGGCGTCCTGGCGCCCCCAGAGGGGTTCCGGGGCTCCTGAGAGAGGACGTCTGTGCTCTGGAGCAAAGATAGCAGCTCTAGAGGCAGAAGCTGGAGCCGGTCAGCAGCAGGGCTGGCCTGAGACAGGGCCGCAGCAGGTAGGGCGGGGGCACGCGGGGCGGCAGAGCAGGGACACGCAGGAGGCCGGGCGGC
This sequence comes from Lynx canadensis, assembly GCF_007474595.2. NCBI lineage: Eukaryota > Metazoa > Chordata > Mammalia > Carnivora > Felidae > Lynx > Lynx canadensis. The sequence continues at coordinate 154,675,039 of NC_044311.2, read as the reverse complement.
AGCAGGAGGAGGCAGGGGCGCAGCAGGCGGGGCGGGGGCACACGGGGCGGCAGAGCAGGGATACACTGGAGGAGGGTCTGCAGCAGGGGCTGGGCTGGCAGCAGGAGGGGGCTGAGCAGGGGGAGTCCTTGCAGCACACAGGGTGCAGCAGACGGGCTTGCAACACACAGGGGTGCAGGAAAAGAGCTTGCAGCAGACAGGGGTGCAGCAGGCGGGCTTACAGCACACAGGGGTGCAGCAGGCGGGCCTGCACACAGGGTGGCAGAGCAGGGACACGCAGGAGGAGGGTCTGCAGCAGGGGCTGGGCTGGCAGCAGGAGGAGGCTGAGCAGGGGGAGTCCTCGCAGCAGACAGGGGTGCAGCAGACGGGCTTGCAGCAGACAGGGGTTGCAGCAGACGGGCCTGCACACGGGGCGGCAGAGCAGGGACACGCAGGAGGAGGGTCTGCAGCAGGGGCTGGGCTGGCAGCAGGAGGGGGCTGAGCAGGGGGAGTCCTCGCAGCACACAGGGGTGCAGCAGACGGGCTTGCAGCACGCAGGGGTGCAGCAGTCTCCCTGGCAGGGGGAGGAGGGGCCGCACAGGAGGGTCAGGCAGGGGGGCCGGGGCGCAGCACGGGGCTCGCAGCAGCTCTCTGGGCAGCGTCCACCTGCCAGGAGGAGTCGGGGCAGGAGTCCGAGGCCCCGGGCAGGCAGACGCGGCTGCCATAGCTCAGGTCGCCGGAGCAGACGGACAGGGTGGACGCGGCCCATGGCGGGGCGGTGGGGCTGCAGGAGGCAGTGTGTGTGTGTGTGTGTGTGTGTGGTGTGAAGTGTGTGAGGAGCTCGGCTGTCTGTTGGCTTTTATACCTCCAGGCTGCGTGTTGTCCCAGCCGACGGCTCACACGCCTCCTTCCTTGTGGTCTGAGACCTGCTTGCAGGGTAAGCCTCATTAAGCGCTGCTTTATTTTCTACGATTGGATTTTACTCAGTCGTCTTGTGAGTCGGTTGCAGGACGCTGTTTTTCTGTGTCCTTTGTTTGGCTCCAGAAATATTCGAGGCAGGTTTTGCTGGGTGACTGTCATGGTTTCTAACATCACACTCATGCCGCCGCTCAGTGTGCGATCGACGTCCCCCCCCCCCCCCCCCCGCCAGCCGCTCCGAGGGACAGACACCCAGGGCCCTTGTGGGCCAAGCCGTGAAGCGCCTACAAGGAATGTTAAGAGGGTAAGACGTGCACGAGAGAGTCAAACTTGACCACAGAATGCAGGCAATGTGCATGCGCCGGGGACCCGAGACGGTCGCGGGTGGGAAACGCAGGGACTTGGCCCCGATCCGCCATCACTGGTGTCCTTTCCGCCAAAACCCAAAGGGAATCTTCTCGGCATGCAAACCGAAGATACCCACTGCCAGAAAATATTGGCTGTGTGCATGACGGATGAAAGATCAATACGGAATTTAAAAGTCCCCACAACCAAGGCAGGAGAAGGTACAAAAGAATCAAATACAACATTCAAAACACTTGAATTTCCAGTAAGCGTATGGAAAGCTATCTGAGCTCATTAATGAAGTTTCTTGAGTTAAAGCATAAATGTCCCACCTGTCAGATCAGCCAAAATAATAGTGTTGATAATCTCCAGTGCTGCTGAGTGTGGGGTCTCACTCCTAGAAATCCCTTAGCAGTTGTGGGGTGTGTGTGTGTGTGTGTGTGTGAACACATAATATAAAATTTACCATTTAAATATATATATATACATTTTTTTTTTTTTTTTTTTTTTTTAGGGAGAGAGAGAGCATGCATGAGTGTTAGAGGGAGAGAGAGAGAATCTCAAGATGGCACCACATTCTGTGTGGAGCCCGACATGGGGCTTGATCCCACGACGCCAAGATCATGACCTGAGCCGAAACTAAGAGCCAGATGCTCAACCAACTGAGCCACCCAAGCACCCAAACATTTAACTGTTTTAAAGTGCACAAGTCAGTGGCATTTAGCGGAGTCACAATGTTGTGCAACCCTGACCACCCTCTACTTCCAGAACATTCTCATCAATCCAGAAGGAAATCCTGCACTATCTCGGAGCCCCTCTCCCAGCCCCCGTCAGTCACTAATCTGCTCTTGTCTCTATGTGTTTGCCCGTTCCACACATTTCACAAACAAGGAATCCCGCAGCATGTGGCCTCTTGCGTCTGGCTACTTTCACTGAAAATCATGTTCTCCAGGTTCATCCGCGTTGTAGCAGGTGTCCGTGCTCCGCTCCTGTTCATGGCTGAGTAATATTCCACCAAACGGGGAGACCACATTGTACTTACCCGTTCGCCAGTCAGTGGACATTTGGTTGTTTCCACCTCTTGGCTGTCGTGAACAGTGATGCTGTGGACATTTTTGTGCAAGTTTTTGTTGGAATAGCTCTTTTCGGTTCTCTTGGGCGTATATACCTAGCAGTGGGATTGCTGGGGCAGATGGTCACTCTGTGTCTACCTTTCGACGAACCGCCAGACCACTTTCCACCGCAGCCGCGCCATTTTACATTCCCAGCAGTGAGGTGTGAGGCCCCAGTTCCTCCGTGGGCTCCCCAACACCGGTTCCCTTGTGTTCGGCATGAAAAACATTGGAGCCATCCTAGTGGGCGTGAAGTGGCATCTTCTTGTGGTTTGGACGCACGTTTCCCCGATGACCAATGACACGGGGCGTCCTTTTGGGTGCTTGTTGGCCACCTGTGTATCTCCTTTGGAGAAATGTCCACCAAACTGTCCAGCCCATCTTCAATCGGGTTGTATGTACGTCTTTTTGTTGTTGAGCGACAGAGAGTTACACATTCCGGACACTAGGCCCTCCTCAGGGTTAGGATTTGCAAATATCTTCCCGTGCTGTGGATTGTCTTTTCACTCTCTTGATAGCATCCTTGATACTAAATCTTTTTTTTTTTTTTTTAAATTTTTTTTTTTTCAGCGTTTATTTATTTTTGGGACAGAGAGAGACAGAGCATGAATGGGGGAGGGGCAGAGAGAGAGGGAGGACACAGAATCGGAAACAGGCTCCAGGCTCTGAGCCATCAGCCCAGAGCCCGACGCGGGCTCGAACTCACGGACCGCGAGATCGTGACCTGGCTGAAGTCGGACGCTCAACCGACTGCGCCACCCAGGCGCCCCCTGTGTTTATTTTTTTAATGTGGCTGCTAGAAAATTAGAAGGGACAGCTTTCCCCCACATTTCCACTGGATTTCCCTTTAAGTCTTTTTTTTTTTTTTTTTTTAATTTTTTTTTTTTCAGCGTTTATTTATTTTTGGGACAGAGAGAGACAGAGCATGAACGGGGGAGGGGCAGAGAGAGAGGGAGACACAGAATCAGAAACAGGCTCCAGGCTCTGAGCCAGCAGCCCATAGCCTGACGCGGGGCCCGAACTCACGGACCGCGAGATCGTGACCTGGCTGAAGTCGGACGCCCAACCGACTGCGCCACCCAGGCGCCCCGATACATAGATCTTTTTTAATTTTGATGAAGTCCAGGGTGTCCACACATTTTTGTTGTTGTTGCCTGCGCTTTTGGTTTCATGTCGAAGAAACTGTCGCCAAATCTAAGGTCATGCAGATCTGCCCCTGTGTTTTATTTTTAGAATGTTATGATGTTAGCTCTTACATTTAGGCCTTTGATCCACTTTGAGCTGATTTTTTGTATACGGTGTGAGATAGGGCTCGACTGTTGGTCTCTATCTATCTATCATCTACCCATCTTAATGTAGAACAAAGGGAACACAAGATAATTGAAAAATTCTACAGTTCACCGATGGTTCTGTATTCCCTATTGAAATTCCAATTTCCCTCCCATGCAAGCAAACCCTTTACCCAGTAAGTTGGGTGTAGTGAAAGGGTGGGTGCCAATTAATAAAGACAGACCTCACTAAAATGGAGTAGGGGGCCGGGAAGGGGAGCTCTCAGCCCCACCACTCATCTTCCATTGCAAAGCCAACAGGAAGAGACACGCCCTGCCCTTAGCTACTACGTTACAGGAGGAGGAAGGACGTCTCTCCCTCCCAGGGCAACAGCCCAGCCATAAGAAGCCACGACACCTCCAGCTCCCAGTTTACGCCAACGAGCTTTGTGCTTACAACACCCTCAGCTTCACTTTCATCTGCAAAAGAGCCTCCGCTCCTCCATTATCCAGACTTGCCCATGGCTTTGCCCTAGCTAACTTGTCTGAGACTGTAATTCTCTGCTATTCCCAAGTACGCCAGTCTTCTTTTGCTGGTAAAACAACTAGCAGTTTTATTTTTCAGGTTCACAAGTGAATAATAAGAAGTCATTGTTCATTGAATGGATAATGCATGAAGTGCTTTAACCGGAGTGAGGAGAACGTGTTTCTAGGTCCTCACAATGTCCCCATGGGGACTGCGATCACTTTTTTGGGTATTTCTGACGCGTCATCTGTACAGGAGGGTAATGACGCCTGCTGTGGCCAATGTCGCTGGTGCTGCTCCCAGATGCCCTCCGACCCCGTCACCCACCACACCCGCATGCTTCCCCTGGCTTCTGTGAGACAGCTTCTAGCAGCACCCCCCCCCCCCCCATCTCTGTCCTGGCTCTCCTGAGAGCATAGCTGTCACCACACATCTGACTGAGTCCGCAACGCCTGGGGCTTTATGCCCACCCACGCTGCGCCAGCCCCGGGCTGACAGGGACCAGCCCGGCTCCTTCCTATTGGCCTAGTTTACCTTCTTCCGCTTCCCCTCTCTGCCTTTCCCCCTCCTGGAGGCTCTTCCTGAGTGCACCACTCTGTGCGTGCGTCCTTATCTCAGGCTCGGCTCCCAGGAAGCATGCTTCTCTCCCAGGGCCGTTATGGGCATGAATGTGACAGCTCACGGAGAGCTCCATGTCTGCTGGGTGTCCTGTACGGGTTACAGGCGTCCCCACCCTCGCGGCCTGTGCCGCAGTCGTCTGACTGGCCTCCTGAACACCCACTGCCCCTGCTGTGCCCACCCCACGCCCAAGTGCCAAGTCCTGCCCACAACTCGACTTCCTGGACTCCCGTTTCACCCAGAGCTTCCCCTTCGGGGGCTCGAATAACTTCACCCTTCTTTCCAAAGCCTCCCGCGTCTCTCAGCACCGGCTGGCACCCCTCCTTTCTGAACCCCGACACCACCTGTCGCCTCTGCCAAACCGTGTAGCTCATGACGGTGGATTGTCTTCGTTTTTAAATTTATTTCAGGCGTGTGAATCTGGTCTCTCCCACGTGGTGTCACCCATCGAGTCAAGATAACGAACTCTTTCGCTGAGTCAAGGCCACATTCTAAGACCCCTGAAAGGGGGAGATGATCTTTCAGAACATGACATGTCAGCGTGTACCTAGCCGGCCCCTGTTAGTTTTGCTGAGAGGTACATAAAATAACGGGCGTCTTTACTATGGGTGAGACCTCAGTCTTGATTACCTGTGACCAAGGATGTGTGCGTGCGTGTGTGTGTGGTGTGTGTGTTATTCTCTAGTACTTTCTCCCAAATGGGCCCACGGTGAGCATCAAACACGCTGTGATGTGAATTACGTGAAATCCTCAAGCTGCACCAAGATGCCCAGATGCCCGGAGCATCACCAGATTTCTGTTTGGGTTTCACGTGCAAATAAGAGTCCTTTCCTTAAGGCAAAAGCAGTCCCTTTTTTTCCAAACAGAAAAGGGAGACCGCAGTGAACAAAGCATTGAGCACCGATCGTATACAAAGCCAGGTCTGAAGCCAGCAGATTAAAAATCCCCCGCCTGGCCCCGACTTCCTCAGCACCAACAGCCTGGTGGGGCTGCCCTGGATGGGGGGAGGGGAATAAGGGGGGTTCTCTGCTGTTAGAGCGGAATTAGCCCCAGCCTGTCTCCTCCACCTTCCACCCCCGGACTGTTGCTAGGAGCAGTCAAGGTTGTGCCAGGAGTACTGGAAGTAAGAATCACGATGATAAGTAGGAGGGCAGATAAGAACATGCCCTCCCAATGACCCGCCCATCAGGAGCCCCACGCCGTCCCCATCTCGGGGCAGGGCACTTTTTCCCGTATACCTGTTGGCACCTGACTGGACCCAGTAGGCGTGAGACAAAGACTCAGGTACCTGGAATGTAAATATTTGGGTTCAGGTGACTGAGTTCATACCAACCCCTGTTATACCTCGTGTGCGTTCTTGTAAAACAGGAAGAAAAACAAAACACTTCGGTAAAAATAGTTCTGTCTTATGTGGAAACACCTCCCACCACCATCCCCAACAGTACGTGGCCTTGTATCAGAGGCGGAAGAGGTTTCCAACGAATTCTCTGGCTCCCCTCCCCCCACACCCTTGGCCATGTTTCCAAGGGCACTTTTTCCGTGGCAGGCTTTGGGCAGGCTTCCCGGGAGCCCCCCCACCCCCGGCCATGTTGCCGCCTCAGCCGGCGTGAGAACTAATGAGGAAGGAAACCTGAATTTAGAGTCAAGAACAAAGAAACGCAATCCAACAAACAGAAACTGAGGCCAGAGAAGCAGAGATTTTGTCTCTTTGTCAGGCATCTCGCTGGTGGAGCCCACAGAACCACGGCCATGCCACACATCCGGCCACGTGTGGGGGTCTTGGGAGAGGTGGGACCTCACAGCATTTCAGCCTTCAGTTCTCCTCCAGGGGGCTCCTGTGAGTGTCCTTTCCACGCAACTCCCGTGTCCTCGTCAGCAGCAATACAGGGACGGCCAGCACGTCCCCCCGACTTCAACCCTGGTGTCTTCTGATCACGTTATAAAGCCCCCCATACGAACCCTCGTTCCCCTGCAAATAACACGCGCCCTGACTAACCCCGGCCCCGCTTGGGGACAGTGGCCCCACGGTGCCATCAGACCCTCTTGCTCTCCCCATCTCCCTCCTCTATCACCCTTACCGCTGGATTTCATTCCCCACATCATTGCTTCGTGATTACAAGGTGGCTGCTATAGCTCCGGGCATTGCTCCCGTGGTTCAAGGAGAAAGAAAGAATGGGAGAAGGGGGATGGTGTCTGTTCCAGGGAAGTAAAGTTTCCCCAGAAGCCGTAGCAGGTTTGCCAGAAGGTTCCTACGGCCACCTCTAGCTTCAGAGAGTCTGGAAAGCTGACTCCTTTTACCTGGGCGCCTTATCTGCCCTGCTAGTTAGGACGTGGGAGGTTGGATATTGGGCTGGCAGCCAGCGGCGTCCGCCCTGGTGGGTAAGTGAGGAAGGCAGAATCTCTGTCCAGTGCGGGGGGAGGGCATATGCTTTAAAAAGCAGGAAATCCAGGGCAGGCACAGGTCAGCACACACCATCAGGCCGTGTTTTCTCCGTGTCTTAACGAAAATAGTCACACGGTCCTCCCGCTAAATTTCCCCCACTCTTCAGGGCATGTTAATAGAATTTTCACCTAAAATAACGGAGGACGTTGGATGCCAGTGCATTTGTTGGAGTGATCTGGAGAATTCCGTGTGCCCGAGAGCTCTCTCTGGACTGTGTGGGAGGGTTCTTGATAGGGCAGAAGGTCTGAGAGCGCCCGTGGCCCCCCACGTGCCCCTCAGGCCCGTCCCACCTGCTCTAGCCTGCTTAGCGGGATTTTCAGTTCAGACACCGGCTTCTTTATTTTTTTTTTTAAATTTTTAATGTTTGTTTTTGAGAGAGAGAGACTGAGAGGCAGTGCGAGTGGGAGAGGAGCAGAGAGAGAGGGAGACAGAATCCGAAGCAGGCTCCAGGCTCCCAGCTGTCAGCAGGGAGCCCGAGGCGGGGCTCGAACTCAGGGACTGTGAGATCCTGACCTGAGCCGAAGTCGGACGCTCCACCGACTGAGCCCCCCAGGCGCCCCTGGATACTGGCTTTCTGACCACAGTCAGGGCGGAAACCCAGTGCCCCTCAGAGCAACCTCATTCTGGATCCAAGTTCCCTGACCCATTTTTCCCCCGAGAGGTAAACCTAAATCCAAGGGTGTTTACTGTTAGAAAACAAACATGCGAGAAAAAAAGTGGCAAATATTGACCCAGCCCTGGCAATGCGCTGGGCACGGCCCCAGGGCTCACTGTGGCCACGAGGAAGCCGTTACAATCCCATGCACACAGGCAAAACAAAGTTGTCTCCGATCTCCGGTGGAGACTGGGGGTCCGCAGCCTCCCGGGTGGCCCAGTTCATTACACCCGTGCACGTGCAACAGAGTCCCACCAGGGACCGCCGTCGGCATCCAGCCGAAGCACAGTCTCTGGGGTCTGAGGGCCCTGGCCCGTAACCGGGTGGACCTCCTGCCAGACGCCCCTGCCAGTGCCTGCGCCTCGGCCCGAACTCGCAGCTTGCGGGCCCCAGAGAAACCGCACGGCGTGGTCGCCTCCCCTGGGGCTCCCGCTCCAATCTGCTTCGGCCTGTGTCTGGGGAGACGGGTGCTCCCCTGGACCCGTAAGGAAATCAACAGAGAAGCCAGGGACAACGGGCCTTTCGTCGCAGTGTCATGACGGGAGGGAGGGAGGCCCCAGATCAGGCCCTGGGGACAGCGGAAGAACGAGAGGACCAAGCAAACAGACACGGAGCTCGGGGTGAGTGTGGGGGAGGGCAGGGCGCCGCCGGCAGGGGGAGGTCGCCGTTCCCCCATCCAGGCCAGCTCCTGGTCCCCTGTGGGCCGGGAGGCGTGGACGGCCTGTTGCTGCTGCAGAATGTTCCCCGGGGTGGGCCAGGCTCCTTCCATCCAGGGAGTCCCCTCACGGACGCCATCCCCAGCCCTCACCACCCTGCCTCCGGCTCGTGTCCCCCATCCTCTGTGAGGGTCTGGGCCCGAGCCCCCCCAGATGTGGCCTGCTCCCTGGAGGTCAAGCACACCCAAGATTCAAGGCCCCGGGGAGGGCCGGGCAAACGCCTCTGACGACCAGGCAGCGGGGGCCTTGTGGACAGGCTGCATTCGGCTGAGGACTTGGTTGGCAGGGAGCGGACGCTAGGGCCCAGCCGCAGCCCCGACTCCCTCCCTCCGCGGCTGTCTTCGCCCCCTGGCCTGGGTCCACCTTTTATCTTTCCCCGCCGTGGATATCTGCCAGCCTGCCAGCCCTCAGAACCAGGTAATGAGGAACAAACAGAGGCACAGCCCTGTGGCTGGCCCCGGGGAGCCAGGCACATCCCCAGAGTGCCAGGCAGAGCAGGCCACGGGCGGGTGCCACGCAGCCCTCTCCCCTGCCCAGAAAGTACACACCGGCCGCTGGGCCTCGGGCGACCTGCCCCGGCACCCATCACAGCCTCTGGGACGTGGTTCCTCACTGATTGCAGACATCACCCCGTGGGGTTCCGCCCGACGTCAGGAATGATGCAGAGCCTTGCCCCTTGCGACTCTGGTTTGGGGACGTATAGGTGCCTTCTGACTCCCGTGATTCCGTATCGGTGGCTGTGTCCCCGGGCCACAGGTGGGGGGAGCACCAGCTGACGGTGTGGAGAGAGCTGTCCCATAAGGCCCAGCTGCGTCCCACTTTCCTGGTCCCAGACGACTTTCAGCCAAGCCTGCCCCTGACTCACACGGGACGCAGAGCACTTTGCACCCACCGACTCCATGGCTATGTCCCTCCCGGGTGGACGGTGTGCTCTGTCTGGTGTGCGCCTGGGGAGTCACTGGGCCGGGGGACTCAGGAGGGGGGGAGCTGGGTCACGTCAGCTCAGCAGGGAGGCAGGGGAAGAGCTGTCAGGAGCCCGAGTCCTCTGTGGCCGAGTGCAGTCTCCCACTCCAAGGAGAGAGAAACTGAGGCCGGCTCTGGCCACGCCCTCCTCCCCTGCTTTTCCTCCAACCTGTCTGGTGGGCCCCTCTTTCTGGCCCTCTCCAGGCTGCAGACTTCTTGCCAGTCCCCAAAGAGGATGCCCCAGCTCCCCTTCCGCCTCCGCAGCCCGGCCAGGCAGCCCCACCCCTGGGTCTCCATATCCCCTGTCCAAGGCAGCTGGTCCTCTGGCTTCCTGAAGCCCCAAATACCTCCCGCTCGGCTCTCGGGGAAAGCCAGAGACCCCGAGCACCCATGGGGGCAGACCTGCCGAGGACCTACGTTGCTGTTGGATGGCTTTCAGGAGCTGGCGGAAACAAGGGCAGTGCCCCTCGGACGTGAGGAAGGAAAGCCTGAAAGCCATTGACTTGGCCCCCAGCCGGATTCACCGTGGCATGTGCTGGGTTGGCCGAACCCAACCATCTTCATTAGCATATTATCCTAAATCACTTCCTAAGGAAACAGAGCCGCCCAGACCTGGGTCCCTGCAAACCCCAACACCCTAACAGCCCCCATGTCCACTGTGGCTGCCCCTGGAGGAACTTCCTGGAACAGACAGTTGGTAATGTCGGCCTTTGTTCATTGATTCTGCAAATAATGGAAATTATCTTTTGCAGCCCTGACAGAACGACAGTGAATTCCAATGCACAGAGTCCCTGAGGCCGGGGAGCCCCCATTTTAGGGGAGCAGGTGCCCTAGCTGTGGTGCGACAGAGAAGATGTGTCTCAGCACTCTTCTGTTTTGCTTGTTTGTTTTCAAAGAATAAGTAACTGCTGGAGAAGCTTGCTGTGGCCGTGAGATCATCTCTCATGATCAGATACATACATGTCACCACCTTTGGTGAAGGCTAACTGTGCCCCCTCTGTGATCCCACAACAACCCACACCCCAACAGAAGAGGTGTAAGCGGGTATGTTTGTGTTACAGACCCTCTCTTAAAACTTTGGGCCACATTTCACTTAACAGATGCACCTGTTTATTCAGATCCAGTCCATCTTTCTGCGTGTTTTTCTTGTCTGAAATAATAACCCCACTTCCTGTTGTTTGAAGATGTGAAGGTTATGAAGAATAATCTTGAATGGATCACAAAGAACACAAATGAACCCACTGTTGCAGCGTGACTCATAATTAACACTTTGGTCTTTGAGTTTATTAAAATGAATGGCTGTGGATTGTATAAACTGAGATATAAATATTGAAGTGTGGAGCACGGTATGTCCGAGACTCAGAGGAATATACAGTAACGAAAAGAGAGCAATGTGATAAGTCCACGTTTATTCATCATGGCTTTGAGCGAGATCGACTTCCGGTTATTTCGACTGAAGAGAGAGTTTGGACCAAGAGCCCCAAATGAAAACAAGTGGGTAAAATATCTTTGAACACTGTTTCCAGGAATTGGAGCCCTAACAAGGTGATAAAATGGTATGGGTAAAGATCCAGGAGAAGGTGGAAACCCGCAGAGAAATGGTCAGCCTTAGGTGCTGCCTCTGTCCTGGGGGTTTCTGCTGATTCAGAAAGAGGAGGCCAGAATCTGAGAAGCACTTTGGCCACCTTGGGAGGCAGGAGGTCAAGAGCAGGAACCAGGCCTGCCAAGTTTGGGTCTCCATGACTCCCTGAAGCATTGAGTTGGGAGCCCAGTGGGTCACAGCCTAGAGGTCAGAAGAAAGAAAAAGTAACTCAGCCCCCACATGGACCACCACTCAACTTCAAGTTACCCAAGTGGTCCCAAGTATGTCAACCACTGAAATTGTATTAAGGTGATCCCAGGTTGATGGTACCGCCAGGTACCTGGCTGAAATAAAAGAAAGTCATCTCTGGAGAAAGGTGACATCCTACCAGCCCTCAAACTACTTCTAACCAACTCCTGAAACACAATGTTTGGCACCCTATCCGAGATAACCAGAAACATGAGGGGACAACCACCATAAATTAGAATGAGCAAAAAACACCAGGCAATCAAAAGAGGCACACAAGGGCTCTAGAGAAAGAATTTTCAAACACAATCTCTGAAGTAATTATGCTTATGGTATTCAAGGTTTTAAAAGGCAAGGTTTTAAAATTCTTAACAGAAAAACTGAAAACTTTAAAAAAGCGAGAACAGTTTGGGACAAAGTAAAAATTCTAGAACTGGAACACATTAATCACACAATGAGTGTGCTTTGCAGCAGGTTAGACCCAGCTGAAGAGAGAATATATAAACTGGAAGATAAGCCAAAGAAAATATGCAGATGGCAGCAGGCAGAGAAAATGATGGAAAAGACAAAGGAGGTACAAGACGAGGGGGATACAATGAAAGGACAGCATTTCAGAAGGAAAGGAGAGAACGGACAGAGCAACATTTGAAGAAATAGAGGCTGAGGATGTGATTTAGTTTTCTCTTCATTTTATAGGGAACTGAGCTCATAGTTTGTATGAGCTTTCTTATTAGGAAGCTGAAGTGCTCTTAAAAAATACTCTATTATCACTCTCAGATAACTAGGGCAAAAGACTATTTTAAAGTTATGGAAACAGAGGAACTTAAAGCAGGCCTAGACAAATTATTTTCAAAGATCACTCTTCAATTTGACTGACAGATGAATAATAAACTTAGGATTATTTTAGCTAACACACTGTTTGCAACTGTTTTGGTGCTTTGGGAATATAGTTGAGCAGCTTTTCAAATACTTGAAACTAAGAACTAAGAATGCCCTCTGAGAGTAAAACTGAAACAGGGAAAGAGTTCATGAGGGCAAAGATATGCAAAACTTTCTTAATCGTACAGAATAGCTCCCAGAAAGCTTGACTTGACAATGACCTGAATGATGTAATGTCTTAAGTAATCTCTACACCCAACTTGGGGCTTGAACTCACAACCCCTAGATTGAGTCACATGCTCTACCGACTGAGCCTGCCCTGAGTCCCAACAATGACCTGAATGCTGTAATGTCTTAATCTCATTGGGTGTGTGAATGTGGGGCAGGCTTATCAGCTAAAGGAAGCAGAGAAAAAAGATGGCCACAGAGACAGACATTGACTGGGCTCATAAAGCACAGTCCAGGGCAAGGACTGTGACTATTCCCGTACCCCAGATAAGACTCTTCCGTCAAAACATCCTTTACACCCCATTCATTCAACCAACTCCTTTGTTTGGGGTCCAGATCCACCACTGCAATTTTCTGGTTAGTGTTTAGTTTCCTAGGCCGAGTGTCCATAGTGAAAAAAATTGTCCCTCAGGCAATTGTATACTTTATTATAAATCGTAAGTTATTGTTCTGGTTTATACAGTGGTGTCTATTAGTTGATTAATGTGAGTCTACTGCTGCAAAGCACCCACTCAAAAGCCAGGGGTCTGAATCCATAAGGCTGGGGGCCACAATCTCGACCATTTTATGTTTGCCCAAATATGCCAGACTGTGAGTCCTCTTAGATTTGTCATTCATTGTCTGGTTGCAGCTCTGGTGCCATTATTGGCTAACAATGGTCTTATTTTTCCAAATGTAGTATCTTACAGATCAAAGCAATATTATTACACACAAAGTAGGGTCATCATAACACAGCTTTTCCCTCCCTTACCCCTACCCATTCCATTCCCCAAAGCTCACCTCATGTCTTCTGGAATTTTCCATCATAACTTTTAAATACTGAGAATACACTCTTTATACTTTTATTGATTTGAGATATGGGGAAGAAAAAACTAGAAATGTGGTGAGCTTCTGAGAGTTTTCCTTGCCTTTATTTACAATCTAATTTCTGAAATTTTATATTGACTATTAGATTGATATTTTACATACATGCTTTCTTTTTCTCTGATAGCTTCTCTTTCAGGTCATGCAGCGTTTGCTTTATAATTTTAATCTGGCCAAAGTACTCACGATCATTAAAAAAATGTTTTTTTCTATCCACAGAATAATTTCTGTGTCCTTCACATTTTTCAATTCTGTTTATTTGTTATAGCTCTACTGGTATATTACAGCTTTTCCAGAAAGTCCAGTAAAAGTTGGATCTATACTTGCTTCGGTGGTAGTCAGGCTCTTGAAGTGGCCCCTGTGACCACCCCCCAGTCCTGGGGCGACTCCCTCCCCTTGAGTGTGGGGAGATGTACACCTTGCTTCTACCAGTGGAACACCACCGTGGTGTCAGGGTGTACGTGGTCACGATCGCATAAGGCTTCAGCATCCTTGTTGGACTTCCTCCCTCTCTGTCTTCCCTTCACCCTTTCTCTCCTTCCTCCCCCACCCCCCGCCCCAACCTCACCCTCACTCTCTTGCTGGCTTTGAGGAAACAAGGGATCTTTTTGGGTAGCCCTGGGTGGCAGGAATCTGGGGTGTCTCTAAGGGCTGAAGGTGGCCTCTGGCCAAAACTGATGAGAAACTAAGGTCTCAGCCCAACGACTACAAGGAAGTGTGCAGAGTGGGCTTAGAAGACATCCTTCTCCAGTCAAGCCTCGAATGAGAACACAGCCAAGCTGATACCTTGAGTGCAGCCTGCGTAAGACTAAACAGAGAATTCAGCTACCCATGCTTGGACTCTATTTATTACTGAAACGTGACAAGTGTATAGGAAACTGTGTTTCTGAAACTAGAAGACTATAACCATCATGAGTGTTATCAAGTTGTAGCAGCTTTTTGTATATTCTGGATACAAGTCCTTTGGTAGATGTGTGGATTAGGGATATTTTCTCCCGGTCTGCGCGTTGCCTGTTAATTTGCCTCATGATTTTTATTAGAAGGATCCCAAATGAAATCTAATGATCAATTTTGATCTCTCGTGTCCAGTGCTTCTGTGCTCTGCTTAAAAAACCGTTGCCTGCTCGGAGATAAAGGTTTGGTCTTTTAGTTATTACATTTGAGTCAATAATCCACTGCGAGTTAATTTTTGCGTCTGGTGTAAGGGAGGGGTTTTGTTTTGTTTTGTTTTGTTTTGTTTTGTTTTGTTTTTTATATGGATATCCTTTGTTTCAGCTTTCCGGCTGTCCTCTCTCCACTGAAGTGCGCTGGCTCCTTCGTCAAAAATCAATCAAACAGATAAGTGTGGGTCTACCTCTGGATGCTGTTCTATTACACTGGTCCATTTGTCTATCCCAGGCCAATACCGCTCTGCCTTGGTTATCATAACTTTTTTTTTTAATGTTTATTTTTGAGAGAGAGAGAAAGAGCACGAGCAGGGCAGGGGCAGAGAGAGAGACACACACACAGAATCCGAAGCAGGCTCCAGGCTCCGAGAGGTCAGCCCACAGCCCGATGTGGGGCTCGAACCCACGCACTGCGAGATCATGACCTGAGCCGAAGTCGGACGCTCATCCGACTGAACCACCCAGGCGCCCCTGTTCCTTTCCAATTTTAAGTATGATTCTGTGTTCATGATTTTTCTTTTCTGTTGGTGCTCTGCAGTTTTTCTATGATGTGTTTAGCTATGGATTTCCTTTTTATTTACTTGCTTTGGACTCATTCGGCCTCCTAGGTCTATGAGTTGATGTCTGTGAACGGTGTGGAAAGCTCCTAGCCATTATCTTGTTGAGTATTGCGGCTTTCCCACTGTCCCTATTATATCCTTATAGAATTCCGCTTAGATAATCATTAGATTTTCTTACCCCATTTTCTGGGACTCCGTTTCTCCCAAGTGTTTTCCATCTTTTTGTCCTCTAGTCTTCCAGTCTTAAGCGACCGACTTCGGCTCAGTCATGATCTCATGGTTCGTGGGTTTCAGCCCCGCGTCGGGCTCGGAGCCTGGAGCCTGCTTTGGATTCTGTGTCTCCCCCTCTCTCTGTCCTCTCAGAGATAAATAAACATCAACTTTTTTTTAAAAAAATAAGAAAAGGGGCGCCTGGGTGGCGCAGTCGGTTAAGCGTCCGACTTCAGCCAGGTCACGATCTTGCGGTCCGTGAGTTCGAGCCCTGCGTCAGGCTCTGGGCTGCTGGCTCAGAGCCTGAGCCTGTTTCCGATTCTGTGTCTCCCTCTCTCTGCCCCCTCCCCCATTCATGCTCTGTCTCTCTCTGTCCCAAAAATAAATAAACGTTGAAAAAAAATTTTAAAAAAAATAAAAAAATAAGAAAATAAAATATATCCTTCCTGGGCACCTGGGTGGCTCAGTCGGTCAAGCGTCCGACTTTGGCTCAGGTTGTGATCTCACAGTTCGTGAGTTTGAGCCCCGCGCTGGGTCTGTGCTGACAGCTCGGAGCCTGGAGCCTGCTTTGGATTTTGTGTGTGTCTCTCTCTGCCCCTCTCCTGCTTGTGCACGATCTCTGTCTATCTCAAAAGTAAATAGACATTTTAAAACAAATAAATAAATGTATCCTTCAGCTTGCTTTATTAACTGTTTTCACCGCTTAACTTTTCACTTTGAAATAATTCTAGAGGCCCAAGAATGTTGCAAACAAGGGACACAGAATTCCCGAATACTGTCCACTCACTCAGATTCCGCAGATGATGAGGCCGTCCACACCACAGTGCATCACCAAACTCTGGGGTGAAATCAATCTGATGCCACGGTCTCACCTGCATACACAGTCAGACCCCCCAAGTGCACCCTGGATGTCCTTTTTCTGGTCCAGAGTCACAAGCTGTGTGTCACTGTTATGCCTTTTCAATCTCCTTTATTCCGGTTTCTCTTGTCCTTTTTCCTCTTTGCCTTTTGGGATCTTGGCTCTTTCGAGAAGTGCTGTCCAGTTATTGAGTACAATGTCCTTCCATGTGCGTTTTCCAGTGTTTCCTCGCGGTTGAGTTCAGGTGATGCATTTGGGGCAGAAACGTGCACCTCATCAGGAGGCCCTGGTGTCCCTTTGTGCTGTTTCTGGGGATGTTACCTGTGCTACCTCTCCCCTCCCCCACGTAATAGTGAACTTGGGCCCCAGTAGTGACGACTTGTCATATGAGACTTTTCCCCTCCACCCACGGCAAGCTCGCTCCGGGAGCACTTGCCGGCTGGCTCCCTGGGCGCAGTGGGTTTACGTGTCATTCATTTGTCATTTTGTCATTGTAGGAGACACCGGCTGTCTGCGTGGGCCCCCCTCGGAGGACCTGATGCTTTCTTTACCACCTGCTCTGTGAAGCTCCATCTGTACCAGGGGGCCCTGTCCCCACTCACAGGACTCACCCAGGCCCCCAGGCCCCCTCCGGAGGGAGACACGCCGTCTCCCGCTGGTCTGGATGTCTCCAGGGAGTGTGTCTGCGAGAAGACGGGCTCTAGGACGGGACACCTCCCTTGTCCGGGTGATCGCCAGGCCTGCTTTAGGAGAGGGGATTGGAGGACATCCTGGGGGCTCCGTAAGGAGACGAGTGGGGTGTTACGGAAGCTCACCCGGGCTCAGGGCAGGCACCTGAGAGCCAGAGGGTCAGGGAGCAGCCCGCAGGTGTCCTGGCTGGGGTCTGGGAACCTCCCGATGCCGTCTGGATGAGGCCGCAAGCCAACATTTTCACCCGCTGCCTCACCACCTCTGCCCGCCTCGCCTTTTACCCGGGTTTCCCCACTTCCCTGGGCCTCTGTGCTCATCCTTGCTCTCTGGAGGGGGCGCCCTGCACACAGGAAGGGTACGAAACAGGCCCAAAAGCGTCAACCTGGAGGAACCCATCTTGTGGACTTTGCCAGCACCCTGGGATCCGGCAGTTCCGGAATTCACTCTCTGTGCTTAGTCGTGAGGGGCTGTGTGACCAGGGAACACTTGTGTGTTTGCACAGCGCCTTCCATAAAATGGAAATAGTGGCCCCGTGTACTTTACAGGAGCCATAGGAACCAAGTCTAGTGTTTTTATAGCATTGTAAAGTCACCGGAAATTCCGAGTCACGATTCAAGTGCTCGCCGCTACGTGCCATAGACTCGCACGAACCCACCGTGAAACACCCAGAAAGTGCTAGTGAGGTCACAGAGCCTCCTCCCCGATGGCTCCTGCCCCTCCCCTCCGCACGGCGATCCCCAGGCTGGGGGCTGCTCTGCTCCCTCCCTGGAGCGCCTGCACTGTGCTCTCTGACCCCTCTCACGGCAGGAGCCCCCCCCCCCCAAGTCTGCCCCCCTCCCCGGGGTCCAAAGGCCCACCTGCCAATCTCTTCCCTCTCGGTTTCCCTTCTGGGCCTGTCCTCCAGGCCTCTCTGGCCCTCATCAGCATTTGCAGCCGGCTGATGGCCCCAGAGAGGCCACAACCACAGTTCGTATCCCAAACTGGGACCCACTAGCTAACAGAGTGTTTGCTCTGGAAGCTCAGCTCCCGGCAATTTACGGTAAAGTTAGGAAGACGCGGCTGGCGGCAGGGTCTGTGCAAAGCCTCACGGCCCGTCGGGTGACGGCCCGTAGGGTGAGGCAGAGGCTCCAGGGTGCAGAACCTGCAGCGGGGAAGGCAGCAAGGAGGGGAACTCAGTCCTGCGGGGACTAGAGTCGCCTGCTGGAGCCACGGCGGGGAGTCCAGACCCCGCGGCCGCACCACACGGGCGACTGGGGCAGGGGCCCCGTAACCCCCGGTGCACGATCCTTGCTCGGCGCTGTGTGGCTTCCAGAGGCACACCCCCCAGGAGTGGGCTCCAGTCCCCAGCAGCAACCCCCCACCCCCACCCCGGGGCAGGTCACTGCTGGTTGGTCCACCGCGACATCCTGATCCCAAACGGGACCTGGCACGTAATTGCCGAATGAGACCCCGGCCAGCCCGTCAGGACGAAATGGGGCTTGGGGGCAAGGCAGGGGGGCCCGGCGTGGCCTTGGGCAACAGGAGTGCCGGAGGGCTCCAGAGCGGGGCCAGCCTCGGGCATATACGCAGCCGCTTGGGGTCCCGGGGGGCCTGTCACACCCGTGTCATGTTTCCTGGGCTAGGATCACACCTTGCTCACCATCGCCTGCCACAGAGGAAGGAGTGGGCAGGAGTGAGCAGATCCTCAAGCCAGACTGCTCCTTCTGGGGACCCCCTTCTTTACAGCTCTTGGGTACCAGGTCACTCCTGGAGACGGGCCCATCCAACAAAGACTGTAAATTGGACAAAGACTGTAGTCAGGCCCTTTCATTCCCTCCTAGTGTTTTAGACCCCTAAGCCTGTTATAACCCAGGTGCTTCCCTGCCCTTCTCTTTTCTATACGGCTAGTGTCAGAGGGCAAGTGAATACTAATTCTCACTAAAGTGTAAAGATCGATAAGGTTTGTGTTAAGTTATACCTCGTGAGAAAATCCCATTTCATATAGAAACCATTCTTTAAAAGTGGCACCCAGACCATTATTGGCAAGGCCGATGGAATTCATTCACTCATTTTATTTCACTGGAGAAGCAGGTGAAAACCCCTCCGCATGTCGCAGGACAGGCCTACCGCTGTGTGGGACACTGGTTCCCATCACCCCTGTCCTCCACAAGGGTTCCCAGAGGTAGAGGCCTGGGGGCTGTTACCCCAGCCCCTCCCTCCAGGAGAGCCCCACCTAGGAAACGAGAATTCAGCTCCTGGTTTGTCCTTTCCTCCTAGGATTAGCCCGGAAAGACCGCATTACCCCTTTGCCCTTTGGATTACAAACCAGGGTTCAGGGAGCCCCGAGGGAAGTCGACAGTAGCATGCTCATCCGGGTAACTCAGCCAAAGCCAGGTCTGTTTTAAGAAACAGTTGGGGAAACTTTAGCTCAATGGCTTTGGAAAATAGACTCTTTCATTCACCAGCTGTTGGCCTTTGGGCAACAGACTTACTATCTCTAAGCTTCGACTTCCTCATCCATAAAATGGTGCCACAGATTTATTCACTGGGATAGACTTGAAAGTGTTTATGTAGGTGAGTCCTTCATTCAGCACACTCGGCCTCTGTATGGACCGTGCCTGCTTACGGGACAGCAGCAGGTGTAGACAGAGAACAACACAGACAGACATCATCTAGTCCCACAGGCCAACTGCTAGAGGCATGCGCACCGTTAACGCATAAATTCTGGGCATCTGAGCCCATCAAAGGTCAGGGGGAGCTTCACTGAGGAAGGAAGGCTTTGAGGCCAGAGCTGAGGGTGATTCCGGCAAAAAGGAGTGAAGCGCGTCCAGGTAGAAGGAACAGCATGTGTGGGGTCCCCGAGGTGGGAGTGAGTGAGCAGTGAGCGTGGCTGGAAGGGAGAGCAAGAGAGAGGGTGTGCTTCACCCTGGAGGGTGGATGAGAACTGGTGTGAGCTTGAGTTAGGGTTTCCATCCTTATTCTAAGCCCTTGACCAGGGTTTTACCGAGGAAAAGGATATGCTCAAACATCAGGATTCATTCATTTTTCCCCCTTCTCACCATTTGTCTCCATGCATCGAATCTAAACGTCAATCAAAAGCCATATTTTCTCGATTATGGATTTTCATCGGATTAGGGCGATGACTTCTATTACACTGCCACATCCATAAGTAACATGTTTCCTAAAGGGTGGGTCCCAGAACGCACACAATGTAAACAACACCGAATTTTGTGTCACTTGAGGGAGATCCCAATGGCAAGCAGCGAACCCTGCCAGCCGGTTTGAAACACGGCCCCTGGGAGGCAGATTTAAAAAGCGCACTGACGGTTGCTTGAAAAGACTGCAAGAGATCCCACAAATAAAACCGGTTTGACTCCTTTTTTCAGACTAATCCACTCCATACTTCGAGACGAACATCTGAGTAATAGGGGTGCATCTACTCAGAGTTTTGGGGAGAGGAAGGGGTTAAGGAGGAAGTAAGCAGCAGGTGATGATTCTACAGGAGAATCGTGTGTGATTAGGGGCACCAGGAAATCAGGTCACATGTCTGTGAGCCATTGGGGGTGGTAAATCCTGTAGAAAGAGGAAGATGGGGGGGGGGTAGAAAAGAGGGGACTCCCCAAGGAAGTTCCTGCTGTGCTGTGTATCCCTCAGAAACCCTTTGAAGAGAAAGCTCTAAAAACAAAGATCAGATTTAGCAACAAGGAAGCAACCAGGCACTGGAAAAAAGTGCTAGTTCGCAGGAACAGGTGACACGTAAGTCACAACCGCTCACCCCTGGAAACGAAGCATTTTGCCGAAAGGCGGAGAAAGGCCGGAGGGTGTCACCGACGGGCCAAGTGTAATGTAGGAATTTCCTGGGTATTTGCAACAATTAGTCTGGTCTCGCTCAGGAAGAAACTGACCTCGGGGAGGTGAGGGTGGCAGGGTCACCTGCTTGGAAAGGCCAGACCCAGAGTCAGGGTGTGGCTGCAACCCCGTGGCCCCTGCTGCCCCGGCCGCGCCCTGACGGCTGACCACAGCCCCGCTGGGTGGTCTGCACGCGAATTCAGAAGTGTTCTCCTTGGCGGAAAATCACGATCCCCAGGCTGAAAGTACGTGCCTAAGGGCTAACGTCAAGGAGAACCGTAGTGAGTATCTACCTCTTTCTGGAGGTTGCATAAAAATGAAGCCTGGAGGGGTGACGGAGTGCACGTGCTGTGAGCACACGGGGTATCCGCTGTAAGCCCTGGATCCCTACATTGTTACACCCGGAATTGTATTACACGGCACGGTAACGGTCCTGGGATTTGAATAGAATAATTGTTTAAAAATGAGGCACGAGGGGCGCCCGGGGGGCTCAGTTGGTTGAGCGACCGACTTCGGCTCAGGTCACGATCTGTGGTTTCTGAGTTCGAGCCCCGTGTCAGGCTCTGGGCTGACAGCTCGGAGCCTGGAGCCTGCTTCAGATTCTGTGTGTCTCCCTCTCTCTCTGCCCCTCGTTCCGCTGGCACTCTGTCTCTGTCTCTTAGAAAATAAAATGAAACACTAAAAATTTATGAAAAAAATGAAGCATGACAATGACAAGGGAGGGAGGAGTTGCCTGAGTCTTATAGATACGGCCGTGAGGACACCCCCTGTTCCTCTCCCGTCACCACTGGCCTCTATTACTTATGGCCCCTTCCTCTCCCCTCCAGTTTCTATGGAAGGACGGACGGATAGACGACGGACAGCAGCCCCTTCCTACTTCCTGTCAAACTTCCCGAAAGAGCAGCGTGCCCACACCTTCACACCCCTACCTGCTCGGTCCCGCCAGCCAGTGGCCACCTAGATACACTAAACCTCCATGGAAACTTCTGGAAAGGACACCTTCTTTCCAGACCCACTTCTGCTCCACCCGCCAAAGTCCCCACCCCTTGCGCAGGTCCCTTGAAACCTGGGGCTAAGGATCCACCAGCTGGGGCTCCCGGGTCCCCTGGGCCACAGGCCACCCCCGTTTGGGGGAGTGGAGACACGGAGGCGAAGGCGGGACAGAGACACGAGCACAGAGGCAGGACGGGGCAGGGGCCCGCTCCTCCCGCGTTCCTCGGGGCTGGAGCTGCGCGAGGGGCAAAGAACCATCTTTTCCGCCACTGTCCTTGGGGTCTCTGCTCGGCCATGTCATCTCAGAGTTGCAGGTGCATCTGAAGGGCCCCTCCGAGGACGGGCAGGCCAGCTTCCTGGCCCAAGGCTGCCCTAGAGACAGAGCTGAGGACAGAGAGGTGGAGGGTCGGCTGGCCAGCAGAGGAGGCATGGCCCGAGGGTCAGGGGAAGAAATGGGGCACAGAGCCAGGGACCCGCAGGTGTATACCTTCGGAGGCGTTGGAGGGGAGCGGCGCGAGCGTCCCAGTGCGAGAGAGGCCGGCGTTCCGAGGAGACACGTGTGCTGGCAAGGTCAGGGTCTGGGGAGGATGAGGACCACACAGCGGCTGGAGGACTGAGATGGGGTGGGGGGGTCCCAGGGCCACCTCAGGGCACCCTCCCGAGTCCTAGAGGGAGCCCACACCGCAAGACATCGCAGAGCAGGAGGTGGGAAGAGGCTGCAGTAGCAGGTGCCGTTCCTCGAGGTCCGACCGGGCAAGGGACAGTGTGAGACAGGGTCGTCTCAGCTCAGGACACCACAGCAGAACACCACACGTGGGGCGGCTTCTGCAGGGCCGGCGTCTGTCCCTCCCGGTCCTGGAGGCTGCAAGTCCAGGATCAGGGGCGCTTGCAGAACTGGGGTCTTTCGAGGCCCGCTTCCTGGCTCACAGACGGCCGTGGCTTCTCGCTGTGGCCTCACGTGGTAGAAGGCGGCAGGGAACTCTCTGGGTCTTTTTTTTTTTTTAAGTTTATTTTTTATTTTGAAAGAGACAGAGCGAAGCGAGCAGGGAGGGGCAGAGAGAGAGGGAGAAAATCCCAAGCAGGAGCCACACCGCCAGCGCGGAGACTGACATGAGGCTCGAACCCATAAATCGCGAGATCGTGACCTGAGCCGAAACCGAGAGTCAGATGCTCAACCGACCGAGCCACCCAGGTGCCCCTGGGGTCTTATTTTTTTTTTATGAGGACGCTAACGCCATTCGCAAGGGCTCTACCCTCCTTACCTGAGCACCCCCAGAGGCCCCACCTCGTACGACCGTCACGTCGGGGGTTAGGATTTACTGCATGGATCTGGAAGGGCGCAAACATGCAGACCGCAGCCGTTAGCGTGGACACGGTGGACACAGAGGCCACCTGCAGAAGCCACGTCCCACTGCAGGTGACCTGGCAAGGCAGCACGTGTCTGGACAGACAAGCCCAGCCCTTGAGGGGTTTTGGGGGGGTGGAGGGGTGCAGTGAGGGGCAGCTGTTCACAGTTGTGTCGTTCTCCTGAGTGGCTGCTGGTTCGTGGAGGTTTCTTTTCCTCCTTCGAGACAGAGCCCCGACGACATTCCACCTGGGTTAAAATGCAAAACGCTGTGAGCCACGTGTCATTGTGTCACGAGCGGCTCACGGCACCGGCTCGGACTGTTGGCCCTGCTGGGGGTTTGCTTGCCCGTGCCCCCTCGGCCGTGGGCTCCAGGAACCCAGGGGACAAAGACTCATTCCGGCCACCACGGTGAGGGCCCTCGATCCAAGTCCCCGGTCCTCCCCTGTCTGCACTGTTTGGTGGGCAGCGAGGGTACAGTGGGAAGAGGCTGGTGCTGTCCTCGGTGACACTCCTTCCTTTCCTCCAGAACTGTGATTTTGGCCAGAGTAGACCAAGGGAAGCCCCTGATCTGGAAGGGTGTGTGTGTGTGTGTGTGAGAGAGAGACAGACAGACAGACAGACAGAGACACAGAGAGGGAGAGAGTGCTGTGAGCCCATTACCCTCCTGAGACATCAGACATGGCTTTGCAGACAGGCAGATTCCGTTCAAGACGACCCCCTGCACAGGGAGGGCCATTCTGCCCCAGGTAGAGCAGCTCTACTAGCAGGGGTGGGAGAAGAGGGCCTTTAGGACCTCTCCCCACCTCGGCAGGGCCGCAGACCTCGGCTCCCGACAAATCGTGTGGGTTTGTTGGCTCAGAGACTCAGCATACCATAGATGCTGTGTGCCGATGGGGAAGGACTCAAAACCGTGAGAAGCCGGCTTTTCCGGTGCACCCACACGGAAGAATCTGGTGAGGCCGGGAGGAGAGGGGGCGGGTCTGGAGGGGGCAGAGGGACCAGAGGAGCTGCCTTTCTCAGCCTCAGTTGCCCCACGTGTAAAATGAGGGAATCAAACCGGTCCAGCGTTCTCTGAGACACACTAAAAGATAACCCAGCTCTCCCAGGGGCACGCCGCTCGCGGGGTCCCTGAACGGCGCCCATAGCCCTGGCCCTGGATGGCTGTGCGTGGTGATAGCTGTCACCATGAGCACTGCGTCTGCAACACGCAGCATCGACGCTCGCAAAGTGTCCTGGGAAAGAAACGGTAAACGACGGTTTCCGTATTCTCACCGTGCTTCGTCAGCTGAGCGGTGGACTCCGGGGGGTTGCAGAAGTGGCCCCCGCTCCGGGGACGTCAGCGTCCCCCGGGGGACGTCACCTGGCTGTTACAGCATGGAGCCTGCAGGAAGACAGGCCCAAGCCCGCAGAGAGCGGAGCAGCGTTTCTCCAAGTGTGACCACTGGCTTAAAATGCAGATTCCTGAGCCCTGTCCCGGGTGCACAGACCCGGGGGCTCTTGCGTTTTGCACCGTGCACGCTCGTGGTTTTCGTGCACAGTAAAGTGTGGGAAACACTGGCGAGGCAGGCAGCAGAATATGATTTTTTTTAATAATTAAAAACATTTTTTTTTAACGTTTATTTATTTTTGAGACAAACAGAGACAGAATGCGAGTGGGTTAGGGGCAGAGAGAGAGGGAGACACAGAATCCAAAGCAGGCTCCAGGCTCCGAGCTGTCAGCACCGAGCCCAACGCGGGGCTCGAACCCACAGACGGAGAGATCATGACCTGAGCCGAAGTTGGTCGCCCAACCGACTGAGCCACCCAGGCGCCCCTTAAATATTTTTTTAAATTTAATGTTTATTTTGAGAGAGAGAGAGAGAGAGAGAGAGGCAGAGAGAGAGGGAGACACAGAGTCCAAAGCAGGCTCCAGGCTCCGAGCTGTCAGCACACGGCCCGACGCGGGGCTCGAACTCACAAACCGTGAGATCATGACCTGAGCTGAAGTCGGACGGTCAACCGACTGAGCCACCCAGGCGCCCTGCTTTTGTTTTATTTTAATGAAAGATCTCACCTAAATCAGCCCAGAAACACCCTGGCGTAGACAGCTGTGTCGATGCTCAACTTGAACGCGCACACAGACAACACCCTCTATTAGCTCGCCTTCTGGACCCGCTCAGTACCGTCATCTGGTTCCTTCGGCACTTTTGGTTTGGAACTCCCGTTCCAGGAATGGTTATTCGGGACGGATTTCAAGATTCAGGGCTGGCCGGGGTGGTGTCCTGTCAGGGAAGAGGCTGATGCAGGTGTTCTGGGTAAATGCTTATTGAAACGAAGTAGAAAGAAATATTTGGACAAAGGTCACTAGGCTTGCACAGAAGCCCCAGGTAATCATCTTATCTTCCATCACTGCCCAGGGCCCGCCCGAGAGCACAATAGCAGGTTATTCCATAACCGCACATACACTTGGGATTGGTCAGGCTTCCCCACTTTACCATTAAGGAAGTAAAACCACCAAACAGTGACTTGATTTGTCCAAAGTCCCCCAAGTAAGAACGCAGTTGAGACAAGAGTTTTGAATGTGATTTGTCCAAAGTCCCCCAAGTAAGAACGCAGTTGAGACAAGAGTTTTGAATGTGATTTGTCCAAAGTCCCCCAAGAACACAGTTGAGACAAGAGTTTTGAATGCATCACTCGACAGCAAGCTGACCGA
Organism: Lynx canadensis; assembly: GCF_007474595.2. Taxonomy (NCBI): domain Eukaryota; kingdom Metazoa; phylum Chordata; class Mammalia; order Carnivora; family Felidae; genus Lynx; species Lynx canadensis. The sequence goes on along the minus strand of NC_044311.2, from coordinate 154,649,351 downwards.
GGTTCCAGATGTGAAATGCGGAAGTGGGCCCAGGAGTAATGGAGGTCAACAAGCCTAGAAATCAGCCGCAGCCCTGGAGATATTTCCCGTGTGCCTAAAAGACATTAATTTGGTTAATGCATGCATTTTTTGTTTAAAATAATTGTGAAGAATGTAACTTACATACCTTCTAAGGGACTGGGCAATGCATTACATCTAGTTTCCAGTACAGATCAGCTCCTGAGTCTGCCTGCCTTCTCTGCTGCTTCTCCTACCTGTGGCCCAGGGAATCCCTAACTCAGTGGGTCTCAACCTTGATTGCCCTTGAGGAGATCCGAGAGCCCCTGTCTTTGAGGTCTCCCCCTTATGAGGTCTGAAGCATTCCCCAGGTGTTTCCAGTACACAGCAGGTGGGACTGCCTTCGCTGCCTTCTTTCTCGGAATTATGCCACCGAACTGACCTTTCTCCTCCAAACAAATGTAAGTCACCTAACAAGTGAGTGACAACAGTTCATTTGAGATAGCGCGAAGCCAGTGAAATCAGATTGTCCAATAACTACCTCACCCAGACCAATGAAGTTATTATGGAGGATTCTCCCCCCCCAAGCAACAACAATCCATTATATTAACCGCCATCGTTTTCACTGATTTGCGTGCTGTTGGGAATGTCTCCTGGGTTCATTTTTCTTCTTCCTCCATTTTTTTTAGGTAGCACAGTGATTTCAACCCTGGCTGAATATTGGAACGAGCTAGGGGGATGTGAAAGAGCTGACATGTGACTCTGGGTGTGGCCCGAGCCCTAGAATTTTTAAATTTCCCCCAAGGTGGTTTAACGGGCATCCAAGGTTGAGAGGTTCAGAGTCACTAATTTTGTCATTCCTTCGTCAAAAGTCTGTGCTAAATTCTTCTGTCTTTTGAAGTCTGAAGTCTGTCTTGTGCATTTGGTCTTAATAACAAGGATTAACACAGAATTCTGGGGTGAAAGTCATTTTCCTCTGTGTTTAGAAAGCGTTCACTCACCACCTTCCATCGTTAGTGTGAAATGTCAGCTGATAGTCTAATTATTGTTCCTTTGTGTAGGTTGTCTGTCTGGGATCCTTGAGATTGTCGTTCTGTCCCTGATGCATTTTTACTGCAACGCATCTGACTGGGGTTTCTAGTGTATCCCGCTCGCTCCTCCGTGTTATCTTTCTATTTGGAAAATTGCGTCTTTCTTCAATTTTGATAAATTGGCAGCTGTTGGGAGGAAATCACTTGGGGATTTCCTCCACCCTTCCTGTGGTCTCTAATACCAGAACTTTCATTAGATGCGTGTTTCAGTGTCTCCTATTATCCTCCATTTTTTTTTTCATTTCCTTTCCAATTTTTCCTTTTTTTTTTTTTTTTTTTTGCCTCTCTGTCCCATTAGCGTTAATTCCTTGGGGCAATCTTCTATTTCACTAACTTTCTCTTTAACGGTGTCGACTTTAGGGTTAACTGTGTTTCATTACAATGTTTATCTCAATATTTCCAGTTTTTTGTTTTAATTTCCAGGCTCTCCAATCAGTCATTTTTCTCACCTGCTTCTTGATCCCTAGCTTTGCAATCTGTTTTGTGATCTGTTTTGTGGAGTCCTGTTGTCTGTTTCTACTGTTACCCTTGCCTCTGTGTCTTTGAGGAACGCATACAGGGAGTTAAATCCCTTTGATGATTGCTCTTTTCTTCAGATTTCCTCAGAGGCATTCTCTCATTTGTTGTACTTACTGGAAATGCCTCCAAGGCATTTATTTCCCTCCTGTGTTCTGGACGCTCTTTTGCAAGCTCCTATTTCGTCCGCTCAGGGCCTGTACTCTCTTCTATTATGGCTGATGGCTTACGGTTAACTCCACCCGTGTCTCCACCCCGGCCCAATGCCAGGAAAACAGTCTTTATCAAAGCAATCAGTTTCTTTTTCACCAGAGGAAAGCCACAGCCCTGCTCTTTGTTTCCTAGTGAGCCCACAGCAGGCTCCTGCCACACACAGGGCGCCATTGGTGTCCTTTCCCACTTGGAAGTGACATTCCAGTGGTACTGCCTGTGTCTAGGCCTGGACACTAATAGGCAGGTTGATTTTTTGCCTCTTCCATGAGTTTGCTCACTCAATTTATAGCCAATATATGTGTGTGGAATAGTTGTGTACATTAAGTACTTTGTGCATGTATATTAGGATGCTTTGGGGTGCCAGAAGGAGAAAAGCTAATTCAACATGACTTTAAAATATGGGGCTCCTGGGTAACTCAGGCGGTTAAGCATCTGACTCTTGATTTCTGCTTAGGTCATGATCTCACCATTTGTAGGATTGAGCCCCAAGTCGGGCTCTGTGCTGACAGCATGGAGCCCACTTGGGATTCTCTCTCTCCCCGTCTGTCTCTGCACCTCCCCTGGGGAGAGGGCAACCAACTTCCATCGGTGTTTCATTGGCCAGAACCACTCACGTGTCTGTTCCTGAGCCAATTCCTGTCCACTAGAGAAAGGCCATGTGTTGGTTGGCGTAGATGGAATGTTCTGACCCATTGCTCTCCAGGAAGCTGCTGTGATTGGCTTAGCTTTTCTAGCTCTGAGATCTGTCCTCCAATCACAGGGCTGTTGTTACATGGTGGGGCAGGGACGGAATGGGTGACAAGGAGACATTCACCATTTCTGCTAAGTTTGGAGAGAACAGAGGATCACCTGGTGAATCTAAGGGTATATTTCCATGACAACTCCCTTTGCTTGGCAGTCTATAGAATTTTGCAGTTCTTCTGAAGACACTTGTTATTTGAAAGTCGTGGCTCGTGGGGCGCCTGGGCAGTTCAGTCGGTTGGGTGTCCGACCTCGGCTTAGGTCACGATCTTGCGGTCTTTGGGTTTGAGCCCCACGTTGGGTTCTGTGATGACAGCTCAGAGCCTGGAGCCTGCTTTGGATTCTGTGTCTCCCTCTGTCTCTGCCCCTAACCCACTCGTGCTCTGTCTGTCTCACTCTCTCTCAAAAATAAATAAACATTAAAAAAAATTTAAAAAAAGAAAGTAGTGGCTTGCAAAGCCTTCATAAGTCCCCAGATCCAAGACTACTACCAAGATGCAAATGCTCTCAGTTTCCTTACTAGAAAGAGAATGATTATCACAGAGCATTGCTTTGAAGATTGAATGAGATCTTGTGTCCCATAAGGACAACCATGCCAGGTGGGGAGGCAGCCAGCCGGGTTCAGGTAGAGCTCTGGGACTGGCTCTTACCCTGCCCTGTCCATGATGCAGCCTGACCGAGGCAGCATTCCAGGGGACCACTGTCAAAGGCTTGGGGGGTTGCTCATGATGGTCCGAGGCCAACTGAGTACCAAGTGTCAGAGATCATGCCCTCTCTCCTTTTTTGTGAAACTTGATCTTCAGACAGTTTTTATTTCAAGATCCATCGTTTAAGTAATTTTCTTCTTAGGAAGAGAATGAGAATTTCCATAAACTACATCTGATCATTACATATAACTATAAAACACGATCATATATGCAATGTCTGAAACTTGTAATGATTCTTCACCCCCTTTCCTTCTTCCTTCTTTCCCCTCCCCTGGCAGCAGTAAAATTTAAAGCCAACCCACTCTCTCTGTGTGAATCTTGCCCCAGGGTACAAAATTGTTACAAAGAAAACATAGGATTACAGGACGGTGTGTGAATGTGTGCACATGTGTGTTATCATGTTTGAGCACACACGTGTGCGGCCATGTGCGTGTATGTGCATGTGTGAGATCATGATGGTGCACGTGCATGTATGTGTGAAAGCATATGTGCATGTGTGTGCACACACACAATTGTGCTGTCCACCGTGCATATATCTCCTGGGCTCCTAGAAATAAAAAAAATAAATAAGATTTAAAGACCAGCTAACTCACACACTTTTTCGATCTCAATGAACTTAATTTCAGCAAAAGACCCAGAGGTCTGCCAACATCCACCCGTTTTCACTCTGTGGCAGAAAAGGACTCGGTCACGACAACAAAGGTGAATGAAGATCCCCTAGAAATGTACATGCCTCATTTAGTTATGTCTCCCTTAGAAAAGAATACCAGCCTGTATATACTATTTGATGTTATAAACGACGCTCTATAAAACTTCAAACGATCCAATAATTTTAGTATGCTTTCCTTCAGAGAATTTTGCACGCACTTCAGTCTGTGCGGATTCAGAGGCAGCCCGGTGTCACTGCCTCGGCAAAGCCCCCCAAGCACGAGCCTCCATCCACCCCTGCCTGGGAGGGGTGGTGACACACGTGAACGCCGATGATGCAGGGCTTAGTTGTGAGAGAGTTCCAGACCAAAAACCCTATTAAGTTCCAGACCAAAAACCCTATTAAGTTCCAGACCAAAAACCCTATTAAGGCATTGCTGTACCCAAACAACCTAAAACCAGGTAAGTTAATAATAAAACCAACCTAACAGTAATTGACGAGCAAAAAGCATGAATAGTGACAAAGAAAAGCCACTGATGGTGTCAATGACCTCAAAGTCTTCAGCGATCACAACCGCTGTGTATACCCCTCACTAACGTGGTTTCCCCCCAAAGAAATCCTCCCCCGGAAAAGATTAGGTTTTCTTCTATGGAAGTTCGTATCGGGTTTCTCATGTTATAAGGCACTCACAATTGCTTTTCAAGCAATGTTTGTATCGTGAAGCACAATTTTGCAGAAAGCACACCTCTTTTTTCCTGGCAGCACAAGAGCCTCAAGTGACCTCGGTCCGTGCTCAGTAGGGATGCTTCGAGTGGCCACCTGGTTGAACCACTAACAGAAGATAAAGAAGAAAAGATATTTAATGAGGATCGAATTACTCCAGAAAGTATGACCTCACACTCAGAGGACTAGGGTGTTAAAAAGAAGCCTTTACTTTTTGTTTTATTTATTTTTTTAAGTAAACTTTTTGTTTTTTTTAAAGACTACATTAAAACAATAGGGTGCCCGTGTTGTGCAAATTCACCCCACAAAAGGATTAACACGCAAAGGGGTTATGTAAGTAGCACTTACAGTTTGGGATACAGTCTCTAGGGACGGCACCCTCCTCAGTCACCTGGCTGTTGCTCAAGGGAATTAGACCCAAGTGAAGACGTCTAACGTCCTCTGGAAAGCTGCCAGATGGCACACACAGCTGTGGGTCCGCAGCGTGCACGCGCACGAACCGCGCTTCCAAGGCAAGTCTTCGTTGAACTGCGTGTGGAAAGTCAGTCCTCGGGTGATTAGGAATTTACTTGTACGACATCTGATCTTTCCATGCGTGTGATGGGATTAATAAATGTTATATTGTCAGTAGAGGTTTGGCGATTCAATCTGTCCGTAAATCCTTTATGGGTTTTCTCATATGAAAGGGCCTTTGGTGGCCCGTGTCCCCTGTCTTCAGGGACACGAGGCAGCTCCGTGACTGTAAGCAAATTGGGAGGCACTCTGGGCGTCAGCCTGGATACTGCTTTTGCACGTGCAGTAAACGGGCCACAGGTTGATCGTATCTGGTGCCTCCGAAACATCAGCAATCTTTACTAACTAATTTCATAGGACCACCCACCACCCACAGGGGCAGCCGCCCTCAAATGCTCCCTCGTATAACTTCGCATTTCTGCAAGACCATGAGGCCCTTGCACTTTCTAAGCTGCTACGTAAACACTAGCATACATTTAATCAGTGAAGTGTGGAATCCAGCCCATCGTGGATATTGACACTTAAAGAACACTTTTATCATCTTTAAAGTGCATCCAGTTGAATCTCCATAACGCAGCAATTTGACATCAGCCACTGGCCATTTATTTTTTTATTTTTTTTTAATGGTTATTTATTTTTGAGAGAGACAGAGACAGAATGCGAGTGGGGGAAGGGCAGAGAGAGAGAGACAGAATCGGAAGCAGCTCCAGGCTCTGAACAGAGGTGTGAGCAGGGGAGGGGCAGAGAGAGAGGGAGACACAGAATCCGAAGCAGCTCCAGGCTCCGAGCCGTCAGCACAGAGCCCAACGCGGGGCTCGAACTCGCAAACCGTGAGATCGTGACCTGAGCCGAAGCCGGACGCTCAGCCGACTGAGCCACCCAGGCGCCCCCAGCCGCTGGCCATTTACAAAGCCAAGAACCAGCTCTTCTCTTGAACAGCCAGGAATTTTACGTGGATTCTTTTCTCCCTGACTTGCATCTCCACCCCCCACCCCTACAGCATCCCCAGAATACAGTCTATTAAATACGGACAGCGTTGAACTTTACCTGAGGGTTATGAAATCCCCTTACCCTTTTGCGTCCGCAGTAAATGGTTTGCTCCAAGGAACGCCCTCCCTCACGGGACTTGGTAGGACTCACGGATGCCACCTGGTTTACTGGTGACACGTCCCGGCATGGACCCCAAATCTCCGTTCTCTGCCTCGTCAATGATTAGCTCAACTGCTCATCCCCACTGCCCCATTGAAACAAAATGCTGGTTAACTAGAGTTCCGGTCCCTTCCGGGCCACCAGACTTTGGCCTGAGCTGGCAGCAACCTCTCCTGACACTGATCAGGCTTCTCAGGCTTCCCGTGTCTCCTCTACGTCACTTCCCCACACCGTTCCCTCGAGCTTTGTCCGCTCCTCTCTAGGAACAAAACCCCCTTTCGCCTGGCTCTTGAGATGCTGCCTGAGCTTCGGAGCGATCTTGCTGTGGCCACGGTCTCCTCCCCTTGCCTGGGGTCCCTTTCCCTCCCGTGAGACTTTGCTCAAAGTGTCTCCTTACAAAGTCCGGGTTGGTTTTTCATTTGGGGGCGAACCTACTTTGTTCTCCAGAAGAAAATGTAATATCTAAGTGATCTGGAACACAGGGCACGGAGTATGGGAAAGTGGCTCTTGACTTGTCCTTATCACCTGGCTAAGGCACAGCAGGTGACAGCGATGTGAGGTACAAACTCGGATGCGGTTGTGACTTCCAGCTTTGGTAACTTTATCGGAAATGCATCTGTTAATGAGATGAACTGATTTGAGAGCAGAAACCACACACACACACACGCACATGCACACACACCCTGTCTAAGGAAAGGACACCATCTCACGTGCTCACTAGCGTGACTTTCTACTCTCGGCGTCTGCTCCCAGGCAGATGGCCTGAGCTCTCAGCGTAGGACGTTCCTGAATGATCCATCAACCTTCCAACGGACAGTATCCACAGACAGCCCAAAGATTCTGTCAATCCCCTCCCTCAAAATCCCCTCCTCTTTCCTCCAATCCTGTGACCCTAACCAACCCCAGTCAAGCCCCACCCAGCCAGACTTCAAAGTTGCAGTGAATCCCAGCCCTGCCTTCGCTTCGGTGACTGGACTCCCCCGGTGTCTCTGCCCAGCGCCTGCCCAGTCCTAGTGCAGCTGGGAGACAGGGACCCGAGAGAGTGACCTCATCCCATCAGCGGCTGCCTTCCTGCTGGGTCCACGGAGACAGTGCCCCCCCTGTTGAAGGCACCCCCAAGTTGTGAGGAAGTCACCCACCTCCTAGGTAAGTCTCTTGAGTGACGTACAGGTGAAGGAAAGGAATTACCCAGGACTGTAAGGCGATGGTTCGCAAACTGGGTGTCAAGGCACCCTGGGGAACCTCAGCGAATTTTCAGGGGGCCCTGTGTCGTATTGAGAGACATCTGTTGGACACCACACAACCTGCTATTACTGAGTTGTGTGGCCGTAATCAATAGGACCCTCAGTATTTCTTTTGGTCAGGGGTGAAGGAGTTAGAAACAGCACCTCCCCCAAGAAGATGTCACTTTGTCATGCGGATTATTTTGAGCTGAAGGCAACTGAGACCCTGTGGGCTCAAGAGAAACTTTTGCCCCTCCCTTAACTACATAGACGAGTCTCGACTGGGGGGTCTTTACAAAATAAGGGTTATTAGCAGAGATCAATTTTATCTGTCTAGCAGGGCAAACATCTAATTACCTTCTTAATGTTTATTTCGAGAGACAAAGAAAGAGAGAAAAGAGAGAGAGAGAGCAGGGGAGGGGCAGAGAGAGAGGGAGAGAGAGAATCCCAGGCAGGCTCCATGCCCAGTGCAGAGGCAGAGCCCGATTCGGGGCTCAGTCTCACGAACCGTGAGATCATGATCCGAGTTGAAACGAAGAGTCGGACGCTTAATCGACTGAGCTGTGCAGGTGACCCAAACATCTACTCTTTTTGTGGCCCAGGAGGTGCATTGCTTCCCTCTGAGGTCCCAGACCCCTGGCCCTTTCTCCTTAGTTCAGGATCCCACGCATGCCTCCTGTTGCCCGACGGTCTTTGGAATGCCCGTGTCTGTGTGGATTCCCCGTACGTACACGATCACATTTGATTTTCTCTGTTAATCTGTCTCATGTCAACCTGATTCTGAGGTCGGCTAGTAGGACCTCTTAGGGGACAGGAATTCCAGCTCCCCGGGCACCCTCTGCCTTCATCTCCACCGTGACACCTGCAGCCCACATCAGTCCCCAGCAAAGGGGAGTCTGCTCCCTCATTTTCTGTTCTATCCCCTGGTCTCTCTGATGTGTTCCCTGATGGTTCCACACCCCCGGAATTTGTATTCTTTTAGGGACCATCTGTCTTTAACACCATACTATATATTTTCTTAAAAATATTATTTATTTTGAGAGAGAGAGACAGCACGAGCAGGGGAGGGATAGAGGAGAGAGAGAGAGAGAGAGAGAGAGAGAGAGAGAATTCCAAGGAGGCTCCACGCTGTCAGCACAGAGCCCAATGTGGGGCTCGAACCCACGAACTGTGAGATCATGACCTGAAGCAAAACCGAGTCAGACGTTTAACCGACTGAGCCCCCCAGGCACCCCATCTGTGGTCTCCATTACCTCTTAAACCACCTGCTGGACACTGGTTTCAGTTTACTTTTTAAGCTCATATGTTAATATTCTTTGAAAGGGAGATGGTACAAGGAAAGTTCTCTGAATCTTCTCTTGTCTGGAAATACCTTTATTTTCACTCTCGCTCTGGATCTCGCTCTGGATCTCACTCAGCTGTTGCTGAGAACAAGATGCTGGCATGATGGCCATCGTCGCCAGCACTGTGAGAATGTTCCCTCCTCTATCGGTGACGAAAGGTCTGTTGTCTGCTAATTTCTGTCCTTTTATCAGTCATCTGTTCTCTCTCTCTGGTGGCCTGGAGAATTTCCCACCACCCCTAACGTCCTGAGGTGTTATTGCAACACCCACCTCAGACCTTGCTGTCAGTCGAGTGCTCGGTGCTTGGTGGCCACTCGGATGTCACAGCCAGAGTGAAAGTCTCCACCAATGGGCTCTGGCCAGTCAGGGACCTCAGTGCCTGATGGATCACCTGAACTTGGCTAGAATATCAAATGTTTTTGTTGGCAGGTAACTGATTTTGTGCAGCAGCTTTATTGAAATGTGATTCACATACCATTGTGTCACCCATTGTAAAGGTGCCGTTCAGTGGTGCTCCGTGTAGTGACAGACTTGTGTGTCCATCACCACAGTCAATTTTGGAACTTGTCATCACCCTTTGGCCGTCGAGCCTACACCCACTTCTAGGCAACCACGAATGTGCTGGCTGGTGCTGTGATCTGCCTGTTCTGGGCTTTTCCCACTGACAGGATCACACAATACGTGGCTTCTTTCGCTCAGCATCATGTTGTCGAGGGTCCCCCACGCCATAGATGTCAACGTTTCATTCCTTTTGGTGGTGGAAGAACAGTCCAGGTAGGTCAATTTGAACCCCTGGGAAGGCTTTGAAGAGAAACCGAGATAAGAGTTGAATTTCCTGTGAAACGAATACGGCTTAATCTGCAAGTCCTTCGAATGCGTGAGCCCCTTCCAAGGCTTTGGAGGTCCTTCCTTAGTCATAAATGTGTCCCCTTTCTCTTTCTCTTTTTTTTTTAAAACTTTTTCTTTAACGTTTATTTATTTTTGAGACAGAGAGAGACAGATCATGAACGGGGGGTCAGAGAGAGAGGAAGACACAGATTCTGAAACAGGCTCCAGGCTCTGAGCCATTAGCACAGAGCCTGACGCAGGGCTTGAACTCACGAACCGCGAGATCATGACCTGAGCTGAAGTCGGACGCTTAACCGACTAAGCCACCCAGGCGCTCCTGTGTCCCCTTTTTCTTGAAGAGCCTGCAAATTGAATCAACTAGGCCCGATGGTTGGTTGGTTAGTTCGTTTTGAGACAGAGAGAGCACGAGCGGGGGAGAGGGGCCGAGGGAGAAGGAGAGAGAATCCCAAGTGACTCCACACTCATCACAGAACCTGATGTGGGGCTCCAACCCACGACAGGAATCGTGACCTGAGCCAAAATCAGGCATCGGACACTCAACCAGCTGAGCCCCCCAGGCGCCCCTGTAGTGTGTTTTTGACTCATTGATTTGGATCTTTGACATTAACTTGAAAGACAGAATTTTACTAAGTTTTTAAAACAGTACTAAAACATTTGAGCCAGTTTGCAAGTCGCTGCCTTCATAAGTTTAAGTCGTTATAGTGGAATAAGTGTCTGAAAAGGTCTTCTTTGTTAGACAACTGAGGCACTTGAAGCAAAGATAAAACTATTTTATTTATGTATTTAAAAAAAATTTTTTTTTAACGTTTATTTATTTTTGAGATAGAGAGAGACAGAGCATGAGCAGGGGAGGGGCAGAGAGAGAGGGAGACACAGAATCTGAAGCAGGCTCCAGGCTCTGAGCTGTCAGCACAGAGCCTGATGTGGGGCTCGAACCCACAAACCGTGAGATCATGACCTGAGCCGAAGTCGGCCACTTAACCGACTGAGCCACCCAGGCGCCCCCCCCAAAAATAAAAATATTTTAAAATAAGAAGTGCAGGGGCGTCAGGGCGGCTCAACTGGTCAAGCAACCAACTTAGGCTCAGGTCACAATCTCACAGTTTGTGAGTTCAAGCCCCGAGTCGGGCTCTGTGCTGACAGCTCAGAGCCTGGAGCCTACTTCCGATTCCCCCTCTCTCTGCCCCTCCCCTGCTCACGCTCTGTGTCTCTCTGTCTCTCAATCATAAAGAAATGTTTAAAAAAATTTTTTTAAATAAATAAAATAAGAAATGCAATTCGTAACGTTTAAGGACACTTAATAAACAGTTTTGGAAGCCTCCTCTCCTCCCATAAGTGATTATCAAAAGTCTCCAGATTTATATTAAAGTAAGTGAATTGAATATTAAGCCCAAGGGAGAAAAAAAAACAGAGGTTTAAAACGTACAGCTTTGGGGGCACCTGCGTGGCTCAGTCGGTGAAGCATTTGACTCTTGACTTTGGCTCAGGTCATGATCTCGAGGTTTGAGATTGAGCCCGGTGTTGGGCTTCGAGCTGAGAGCCGGCTTGGGATTCTCTCTCTCTGCCTCTCTCTCTCTCTTTTACACACACATACTAAATAATTAAAAAAATAAAATATACAGTTACGGATAAATCAAACAGTAGGTTTTTAAAGGTGGTTGCAAATAGTCTTGTCTGCACACAAAAAATGTCCTCCGGGACACCACAAATCCAAATGGAAAAATAGAAACTCCTCCTCCAGTGGTGGCTGTGACAGACTTTCAGACCATTATGAAGCCTGTGTCAGGCCTTCTGTAAACTGAATTTGCTCAGGGAGAAGTCATATCCTGAAGATCAGTTTTCCTGCGTGCCTCCCAGCATCCGAGTTTATAATGGGGCTTTGGTGTCCAGCCCCTTCTAGGAGAGCTCGCCGGCCCCGTGCCGTGGGTCTCTGTGGCTCCCTCCTCCTCTCCCTCTGCTCCCTGTCCGGAGCCAGCTCTCACATCGGCATTCAAGGCTCCTGTCCTGCCCTCGCTGGGGAACCCAGGCCCAGCAGCCGAGTTTCTCCCATACCTGCTGTGGCTCCCTTGTTCACCCGCCTCCCGGGACCAGGCTTGTAAGAACACCGTGGGAGGGAGATCTGTACAGATTTGTTCTCGCCTGTGCTTCAAGCCCCAGGGTCTGATTCCAATTCCTCGTGTCTCCAAATGCCCCTGGGTGTCCGTGCCCCCCCCCCCCGGGAGCCCACCCCCCAGGCCCCTGCTGGCCTCAGGCCAGGAGCCCATCTCCCTGAGGCTCTGGCTGCCACATGTATCCCCCTCGAAAGGCGCGGTTCAGGTTTTCAGCCCACGTTCTGTGTTCTCTTTACATACTTCATGTCATCGCCAGGTGTTCAGACGACAAAAACTTTTCGAGGCACGAGCCATTGTAGACAACGAACAAGTTTCAGGACGGCTTTTATTTTCTTCTTTATGTACATATACATTTTTTCAGCGACAGTTGAACTATTTCAAATATTTATCTGCCCATGTATTATCGGACAAAAATTCAAAACGTGAACTGGGAAGCCAGCCCTCATCTGACTCGACCCCAGCGGCCCCGGACGCAGCGCCCGGGACTGATCACAACCCCCGCGAGGCACACTCGCTCCCGGGTTTCCACGACCCGACCCCGTAGGAGTCTGCTGAGGCTGTGGCCCGGACCCCCGCGACCCCGGGCGACTCGAAGAACAGGAATCTCTTCTCTTACAGGCTGGAGGCTGGAGGTCCGAGGTCAAGGCGTGGGCAGGGCTGGTGTCTCCCGGGGCCTCTCTCCATGGCGTGTAGATGGTCCCCTTCTCCCTGTGCCCTCCCATGGTGGTCCCTCTGTACACGCACGCCCGGGGTCGCTCTGTGTCTGCGTTTCCTCTTTCTCCGACGCCAGATTGGACTAGGGCCACCGTCACGCCCTCCCTTACACTGATTCCGTCCAGCGGGGTTTACCCGGAGCCCTGGGAGGGTGCTCGTGCGGTCACAGCATTTTGCAAAACACACTGCAAAAGTAAGACGTTTTCACCGCAGTGCTGAGGACCCCGGCCTCTTTCTGCCCACGCTTTTCCTTCATTCCAGTCCTCTTGGTGAGGCAGCAGCCTCTCGGGCACATTTGGACGGGCACTAAGGGGAAGCTGAGCGGGGGGTACGTTTCGGTGGGGGTGAGTGATCCTTATGTTGTCTGCCGTCGCCATGTGAAGGTGATGCGTTAACTGTGACGTGTGGGGATGGCCTCCAGCGACGCCCCTGCCACCCACGGTGCTGGTGGGGGTGCTCTTTGGATTACCAGTGTCCTTTGTTTGTGGGCTCCAGATGGACGGACTCAGAAGCCACCATGCCGAGGGGCACAAGAAGGGTTCGTCCGGCCCCTCGATAGGCACGCTGTTTTTAAATCGCGGTCGTAAGAAGTAAGCCAAGTGCATACACCCCAGAAATGCAGTTAAAGTGTTATTATGGAGTTAATGAAACGCTTATGTTGTTTTTCTAGATCTGTGATATTGGGGTACGGTTAGCACTTGTGATTTGTTGTGGTTTCTTCTTTCATTTTAAAAAGATATCTGCTTCCGATCTGCTCTTGTAGTTGTAATTCTTTGTCTTACTTTTTTTTGTGAGACAGAGAGAGAGAGAGAGAGAGAGAGAGCTCATGCAAGCAGGAGAGGGCCAGAGAGACCGAATCTTAAATCAGTGCAGAGCCCAATGTAGGGCTCGATCCCATGACCCCGGGATCGTGACCTGAGCCAAAATCAGGAGTTGGACGCTCAACCAACAGAGCCACCCGAGTGCCCCTGTATTTTACTTCTTTTTTTTTTTTCTTTTTTTAATTTTTTTTTTTTAAAGTTTATTTATTTTTGGGACAGCGAGAGACAGAGCATGAACAGGGGAGGGGCAGAGAGAGAGGGAGACACAGACTCGGAAACAGGCTCCAGGCTCCGAGCCATCAGCCCAGAGCCCGACGCGGGGCTCGAACTCACGGACCGTGAGATCGTGACCTGGCTGAAGTCGGACGCTTAACCGACTGCGCCACCCAGGCGCCCCTCTATTTTACTTCTTAAAGAGGGTCCTCCCACATCAGATAAGCCTCAGCATCCACAGACTAGGGACCCAGCCCTAATCGGGCCTCTTGCAAATATGCGTCACCCCTCCTCCAGCGGCAGGAGATGCCCAGACCTTTTGCATAAACAGCCTGTTTGTTTCACCATGACTGACAGTGAGCAAAAGCTTGGATGTGCTGATGCCCGAGAAAACCCAGTCCCATCTGCCCCCAGTTACCGGCGCCTGCGGTCAAGGTTGTGATTTTATGTTTGATTCTGTACATTGGTTTAGCGCTCTCTTCTCTTTTTAACCCCGCTTGGGATCCATCGTGTCCTGGGACGGCTGGGGCAGGGGAGTAGGACCGGCAGGTCACAAGTCCTTGTGTGACGGAGGTGGACACCGGTCAAAGTGGTGTCATTGACATTGAGGGCTCAGTCCTGGGGGCCTGGAACCCGGACCTGGATTCCCTAGAAACTCCAGTCCTTGCCTGAATGCATATGCAGTGAATACGGACGTATCCAGCGAGGGCCGTTGTCCGAAATTTCCAGGGACAGGAAATTTGCCAGGACGTGTGCAAGGAAACACCCTCTCCTCCAGGCCCAGAGGAGCCTGCTCACGAGCCCCAGGGGTTAACACACTTCAGCAGGCATTTCTGGACCAACTGGAAAAACCGGGCCAGGCCCTGGGTGACCGCAGGCTGCCCAGTGGGAAGAAGAGAAGTGTTTCCCCAATCGGGTAGGGAGAAAAGAAGGCAAGAAAAGAATCTGAATCACTCAGCAAGTAAACACATACCACCCAGATTCCCGCTGGTGGAACCGGTCCTGGGGGAGGCAGGAGGTTGGGGGGGGGGTCTGGGCCCCTCACCCCAGGCATCCTGGCTGCTTGCCCTGGCCAAGGAAGGGTCAGGACCCATTCAGTCTCTTCTCCCTGAGCCCCATTTCTACCTTCTTCTCTTCATCCCGCGTCCCAGCCGCTGGCCCAGCTCCCGGATAGGACAGGTGATCCTGTGCCCTTTCTAATAACCCGGCCACGTCTCCCCCTGCGGCCCAGAAGTAAACTTAGAAATGTGGAAAACACGACCTCCCACCGTGCGGAGCCACCTGGGAGCAGGGACGGCCTCTAGGGCTCAGGCCTGGGCATGACTCCACTGGCACCGACCCTGGGGCAGGGGTGCTGACCCTGCTGGCCCAGCCCGGCGCCCACCTCCCACATCTCACCCAGCTTGATGGTCGTGCCACACGGTGCCCAGCCCGGCGACTCAGCTGGAGGACGTGCGGTGGACACGGGCCCCCCTCCGTCCCCTCTCCCTGTCCCTGGCCCGGCTCCTGACCGCCGTGCAGTTCTGACCTACACACTCAAACTCTGCCTCGAGTGCAAAATGGGCTATGCCCCCGACTCCCAGTATCATGCCCAGAATCTCAGTGGGTCACATTCAGGAAGTGCAGTCGAGGTGCCAGGCACACGGTTAACCCTCTTAAAACTTAAAAAAAAAAAAATGAAACCTGTCGCCTTAGTCCATTCAGGCGGCTACGACACAAATACCATAGACCGAGTGGCTCAAGCAACAAACACTTCTCGGCTCTGGAGGCCGCGAAGACTGAGATCGAGGGGCCTGCAGATCCTATGAGGTCCCTCCTCCCAGTTCATAGCTGGCCGTCTTCTCCCTGTGTCCTCACATGGGGCCCGAGGCCAGGTTGCTCTGCGGGGCCCCTCCCACGAGGGCATTCATCTTTTTCATGAGGTTCCACCCTCGTGACCTACTCACCTCCCAAACAGCCTACCTCCGAATGCCGCCACACTGGGGGTTAGGATCTCAACGTGCCAATTTTTGGTTCGGGGGGTGAGGGAGGGGGGACACAAATTCTTCGTCTATGGCATCTATGTGATTGCATTTCTGTGATAAATAATGACATTTCTAATTTGCATATTTATTATACTCAATCAATATAATTGGCATCACAGATTCTATATTCCAAAAACATTGACCACAAACTCTCCCATCTCAACTATTCCTCCCTATCGCTTTGGGTGCCTTTTGGGTGCTGCTGATGAACGAGAACCAACATGGCACCAGGAAATTCATTTATCCTCCCAAACTCTTCCCTCATAAGATGGCACCTAGTTGCTATATTAGTCTAGGGTTTGTAACAACAGGTATGTTCTCCTTTAACCACGTCTTCATTAAATCTCGGGGGGAGGGAAGACATTTCACACCTAGAAGTCAAGCTCTCTTGGGTAAGGCTCAAGCTTCGTGTCTACATCGCCCACACCATGGGGGAAGTATGAGTTTAAGGTGCATAAACAACCAGACCAAAACGCCCAGGTTCCGAGAATTGGGCCACTGTCTCCTTTCTCAAGACCAGGACCTCGGTGTGTTGACTCTTTGGATGCGTCACCCTGCTCACTCCCACCTGTGGCTCTGTGGCAAGCTGTCATCACTGTTATTCTGTAAAGATAGAAAGACCCTTCCCTTCCCTCTCTATCTTCTCGGTGCCGGGGGCCTGGAGAACACCCGTGAAGGAATTCTGACAGTTGTCAGATGCTGTCCAAGTGTGGTCATCACAGGTTGGGCATTAGCAGAGTCTGGTAAGCGTGGCTCTCTTGCCTTTCTACACCTCGTGTCCTGTCATCGTCCCGGCAACCCGCGGGGAGGCACGGTGTTCGCGTTGGGAGGCAGCTGAGGCTTGGAGAATTTCAGCCACCTTTCATGATTCCTCTTCATGAATGATGGTGCCAGGGTTTAAAATGTGTTTTTTAACCAGCCTGAACTGAACACGCTAATCCACCAGCCCCTCTCTAGGGAGCATCTACGCATCCCAAGGAAGAGTTCAGGGCTGGGATCAGGAGGTGGCCAAGGGGCCATGGCCTCATGGAGCTTTAGCTCCAGCACAACTGTCTCCCAGGTAAGGAACTGCCTTTTTAGAGACCAGAAATCATCCTGGCTACTCATTTTCTGTTTGCTTCTCATCTTGCCTCCTTTTCTATCTTACCCTGTTCCAGCCAGCCCCACCCCCATCCCCGCCTCCACTGGGAGGCACCATGATGGATTCTCTCCCATCCCCCACCCCCAAGCTTCCTCCAAATGTTCTCCTCTGCCCGGCACCCCTGCCCCACCCAGCAGCTCCCTTAAATCTGCCACAGCTCACCCCACATGCCTTCCTGGCGCCTGGCACAGGTGAGCCTTCTCAGATGGGTTTCCCACTCAGTGCTTCCAAATGCTTGTGTGTCATCTACAGGAGAGTCTAGGGGCGCCTGGGTGGCTCAGTCGGTTAAGCATCCGACGTTTGATTTCAGCTCAGGTCATGATCTCACAGTTCGTGAGATCGAGCCCCGCGTTGGGCTTTGCGCTTGACAGTGCAGATCCTGCTTGGGATTCTCTCTCTCTCAAAATGAATAAATAAACATATATATATATATAAAAAAAAAAGGAAAGTCCAGTTGGCTTTCAGTATGACTTGTTAAATGCAAGACTGATTATCAGTTGCAGATGTGGTCCCTTTGGCCACTTACCCATGGGACAGAATCCAAATCCAGTCCTCTTTTTATCCCCATGCTGAGGGCATCTCGGCGACAGCAGGTTGGGGATGAAGTTGGGAGTTTTGTCAAAATAGTGTCAAAATAGTCCTTCTCAGGGGCAGCCTCCCATCCCCCAAGCCCAGAGACCTTGGAAGGGGGTGTTCAGAGTATGTTCTAGACCACCAGCATCACCCTCCCCCGAAACCACCAAAGAAGGCTCTCGGAGGCAAGGCTCATAAGTTTGTATTTCTTAACCAAGCTTTTTAGGTGACTCTTACATAGGATGGCACGTGAGAATGACTGGGGACGTCACACACTCATATGTACATACAGAGGACCTCCCTGATGGCACTTTTCCAATCTTCCACGTCTGCTCAACCCTCTTCCACTGTGTTTGTTTGCTTGTTTTAGCTGTATTCACGTGTTCAACTGAATGAAGGTAAAGTCTTGCTGGTGTTGGCTTTGGCCACCTATGCTCTGATCCATTGTGAATTGATCTGCACCATTTTGCTGTCAGAAAACAACTGCCCCATTATTTTCAAGTTCTTGGGTCACCTCCTTGTTCCTCTATGCTGGAGAAAAAAGTGCTGTTAAAAATCCTGTTGTTTTAGGGCG
Source organism: Lynx canadensis (assembly GCF_007474595.2). Lineage (NCBI taxonomy): Eukaryota > Metazoa > Chordata > Mammalia > Carnivora > Felidae > Lynx > Lynx canadensis. The sequence continues at coordinate 154,631,466 of NC_044311.2, read as the reverse complement.
CCTGGGTGGCTCAGTCACTTAAGCATCTGACGTCAGCTGAAGTCATAATCTCATAGTTGGAGCCCTGCACCGGGCTCTGTGCTGATGGCTCAGAGCCTGGAGACTGTTTCACATTCTGTGTCTCCCTCTCTCTCTGCTCCTCCCCCACTCACACTCTGTCTCTCTCTCTCAAAAATAAAAAAAGAAGGTTCCTGGGTGGCTCAGTCGGTTGAGCATCTGACTTCGGCTCAGGTCCTGATCCTACAGTTTGTGGGTTCGAGCCCCACGTCGGGCTCTGTGCTGACAGCTCGGAGCCTGGAGCCCGCTTCGGATTCTGTGTCTCCCTCTCTCTCTGCCCCTCCCCCGCTCGTGGTCTGTCTTTCTCTGTCTCTCAAAAAATAAATAAACATGAAAAAAAATTTTAAATCCTGTTGTTTTTACTAATCTCACTGTCACAAAGGTGTCCGTGCAGTCACCGCGTCCTGTGCGGTGGTGTTAGGAAGGGTTTCGTGTGTAGCTGGATAGTTTTAGGTATTAATTCATGTTTTCCTTACCTTCCCTCTTTCTCCCGTGGTCCAGACCAGGCTGGCTCTGGACTCGATCTCTCCCAAGCCGGAGGTGGTAGCCTCAGAAAAGTGACCAAAAGTGGGTCTTTCTGGTTCCTACAGTCCCAAAATCTAAACCCTTAGAGGAATGTTTTAGAGAGCACCCTTTTTAAAATTTTATTATTTTTATTATTTTTTATTTTTATTTTTTTTTTAATGTTGATTTAATTTTAAGACACAGAGAGACAGAGCATGAACAAGGGAGGGTCAGAGAGAGGGAGACACAGAATCCGAAGCGGGCTCCAGGCTCCGAGCTGTCAGCACAGAGCCCGACGAGGGGCTCGAACTCACAGACTGTGAGATCATGACCTGAACGGACGTCGGATGCTTAACCAACTGAGCCACCCAGGCGCCCCTGGGGAGCACCCTTTTAAAAAACTATAAAATGAAAGGAGAAAGAGAATTTTTTTGGAGGGAGAGGAAGTTCCCTTCTCGGGGAGAAGAGGTAGGAGGGCTGGGGGTGTACGTGCTTGATATCTAGCCTGTGCCTTTTTTTTTTTTTAAACAATCTTTATGTATTTTTGAGAGAGCGAGAGCAAGCAGAGGAGGGGCAGAGAGAGGGGGCCACAGAGGACTCAGAGCGGGCTCTGTGCTGATAGCAGAGAGCCCCATGCGGGGCTGGAACTCACGAACCGGGAGATCATGACCTGAGCAGACGTCGGCTGCTCAGGCTGGAGCTCCTAGGCTGTGCCCTTTTCCAGGCAGAGACGAACTGTTTCTGTTCCCTCTTGTACAGACTGCTGGTCGCCTCCACCCGAGGGGACCCACGTGCACTCAGCAGACGGCCACACAGCGTGGTCTTCCTGAGCAGCGAACGCTGGGGTCCTGCCCTCTGCCAGCGCGGACCCTCCTCCTGGCACTGCAGGGCCCATGGGGCGACGTGGGGGACGGCTTCACAGCTTTCGCAGCAGACATGCCCCCAAACAGCAGCGAACCCTCACCTCCAGCGAGGCTCTGGGTTTGTGCCTTTCTTTCTAGGCAGCTGTGTGGTGTCTGGGTATAAGGTTTCGTATTAAAATGAATAGATGCATTGGGTTTGAAAATTTGAGAATTAAATGTCATCAGTATGATGACTAAACCTACCTTATGAAACAAACAAAAAAAAAAAAAACAAACAAACCCAGAGTCTGGAATCTTTAGGAGGGTATAGACCAATTCAAACCGACTATGATGTCCACCCAGAAGAGCCGGAAGGACTGCGCAAGGAATATTTGCTGGGACTGATTCGTTAGCTGCTCATTTTAAAAATAAAACATTTCTGGGGGTCCCTGGGTGGCTCGGTCGGTTAAGCGTTGCCTGACTTCAGCTTGGGTCATGATCTCACTCCTTGTGAGCTCGAGCCCCGCGTCGGGCTCTGGGCTGACAGCTGGGAGCCTGGAGCCCGCTTCGGATTCTGGGTCTCCCTCTCTCCCTCTCTACCCCTCCCCTGCTCGTGCGCCGTCTTTCTCTGTCTCAAAAATAAACATTAAAAAAACTTTTTTTTAAAATTTCAAATTTCAAATTTCAAATTTAAAATTTCAAAATTAAAAATTTCAAAAACCCACTAAGGTGACTGAAATAAACAAGACAGAAAGCAAAAGGAAGAAGACAGCATGAGGGCCATAGAGGTAGACGCAATAAATTTGCCTCGAGTTTCCTGGAAACCAAGGGCGAGGCAGAGGGAGCGCTCTGAGTCACCCAGAGAGGGAAACAGAGCAGCGCGCTGGGGGAGATGATGGTCCTTTCCAGAAGGATCTGATTCCACACCCTGATGCACCCTGACTCCGCCTGCATAGACAGGGCTGTGTGCTTTCTGGGAAGGCCAGTAGCACTGTCCTTGTCTACACTGGCTGTTCCTTCTATAAATAACATAGAAGGAAATCCCCTATTCTTGGACTGGCCTTAAGATCGTGCCTCAAAAGGACATGAAGCGTCACTTCCTTCTCTCGCTCTCTCCTGACTCCTGACCGGTGTTTGCCACCCACGGTCCCCTAGAATTGCCCTTCCCGTGCTTTCTGGATCCAGTCAGGTGCGGTCTGGTCCTCCCTCACACCACAGCCGACTGCTTCATTCTCCCTGGACCCTGTCACTCAGCCTCCCACCCCATCACGGGCTACTCCCTCTCATTCTCCTTCCCTGGGTCCCCCTGACCTTCACGCAGGTGCCCCTGGAGCTCTGTCTCGCCCAGCCCCTGGCTTTCAGCAACATCTCTGTGCTGACCCCCAACTCTGTGTCCAGTCCCTGAACTCCAACAGCATACTGACCGTCCCCACTCAGAGGGCTAAGGGCCGTCCGTGTTCATTTCCCAGGGCTGCCATTGCTGAACACCACAGACCAGGGGGCTGAAACCATTTGCTTTCTCGCACTCTGGAGGCCAAGAGTCCCAGACCAAGGTGTCTGCGAGGTTGATTTCTCCCCGGGGCTCTCCGCTTGGCTTTTGGGTGGCTGTCTTCTCGCCGTGTCCTCGCATGGTCGTCCCTCTGTCCGCGTGTCCAAATTCCTCTTCTTACAAGGCCAAACAGGATTAGAGCCACCCTGAGGACCTCATTCTCACTGAATCACCCCTTTAAAGGCCCTATCCCCAAATGCAGTCACTCCGGGGCCCCTGGGGTTTGGGGTTTCACATGAATTCGGGCAGCGGCACAACTCAGCCCACACCAGCGTCTCCGACTCAAGATGCCCGCGGCCATGTTCTTGGTCGCGTCCCCCAGATCTGCCTTCCCCATCCCAGCCGACAGCACCCCATTGCTCTGGTTGTTCAGGCCAAAGCCCTGGGGGACCTCTCTGACTTCTCACTTCAACGTCCGCATCATCAGGCTCCGTCCCCCGTCCCCCGGTGCCAGGACCACGGGATGCACCTTCTCCAAGGACCCTCCTCGCCTGCGTGGCCCCCCAGCAATTCGGTCTCATCACGGCAGAGAGCAAAGTGCTCCTTCCACACGCAAGCCAGGCCGTGTGACCTCTCGACCGCCACCCACTCCGAATGGAACCCCAAGTTCTTTTTGCTGCTCCGAGGTCTTGCACCATCGGCCCCCCTCCCAGTCCCTTGTCTGTTGTGGTCCGTGTCTCTTCGGCTGCTCCTCTGGGCTCCACACCTGCTCCTGCAGAGGCCTCTGCCTGGAAAGTTTTTCCTCTGGCAAGACCGCGGGTTGCCCTTCCCGCCCTATTGGGGGGCCTCCCCTGCCTCTAGCTCGAGCAGGACGCCTCTGCTGTCGCCACTCTGGCCCCTTAGCCTGGTTTTTTCCTTTTGAGCCCTCAGCACCCTCTGACTCTACGTATTTATTGTTTATGAGTTTCTGTCTTCAGTTGGATGGGGGCTGCAAGAGGACTCACACGGGGCTCCCTCTGCGCCCCCGGTGCGGGGCCTGACGCACTGCAGGTGCCCCGGAAAGGTGTGTGTCTGCCCTGCGGAATAGAGGCGGGCATGGGGGGGAGTGGGGACTCCTCTGCTGTTTCCCTCGTCACCTCTAAGCTAAGGAATTTAAGAGGCCAGGAGAGAGCACGGAGAAGGCAAAGGGGTTTCCTACTTAACGGGAGTTTCTGACCTCGGCCCTCCTGGGACACGGGGACTTTGGGACGAAGCGTCAGGTGTGGACCAGACCCAGAGCCTTCTGGAACAGTCCAGGAGGGTTCCGACCATGTGCCATGCCGGGGCCAGCCACTTGGATGCCATGGCTTCTCCGTATGATCCGTGCAGGCTGTCGGCCAATTCTTCCAAGTTTTAAAGAGAAGCTCGGAAGGCTGGATTTTATGTGAAGTCTCTCCATTTTAAACTGTTAGTTCAAATGTTTTTTTTTTTTTAATTCTGTGTTTCTAGGAAAACGTGTCACACCTGGTTTGGGCCCACCACAACCAAGTGAGAGCTTTGCTATAAATCAACGTAGAGTGGCTTGGCACGTTTAATCACATTAAAGTGATCGATGCCTTTATTTCTGGCCTCTAACCATATATTTAAGTCAAAGAACAATTAAGATACAAACCCATGATTCAGCTTTATAAACCACGTGGAGGAGAGCAGTGCTGTAGGGTTAGTTTATCTTACAAGAAAGCGTAGGGACAGGCTGCCTCATGAGGGGTGCATTCAGCACTTCCATACGAATTGGAACAAATCACCTCCACGAGATGTTTTCTGGCATCTCCTGGAAAACTGCCACGTTAAATACACACATCCCTCGTGACTACGGATGTGGAAGGCACTGCCTGGGTTTGTGCGGTCCACAACCTGCACAATCCCCAGGTATGGATGCCTCTGTCCAACCCACCCTAGACCTAGACTGGCTTGAGAGTTGTCTGAATTCACCCCTCCTTGGAAAAGAGGACAACTCTTGTTTGCCTACCTCTTCACAGTGCACAAAGTCTCTCTTCCTTCATTGGCTAATTGAATCTTGCGCAGTCCAGAAATGTGTTATTATGCCTCTTTTTTGGATAAAGGAATAAATTCCCAGAGACTTTAAGCAGTTTGCCTGTGAAAGTACTTAGAGGCAGAGAGGAGTACGAACCACTTCTCTGACCTAAGGGGTCCCTGAGGTCTGGGCCGTTCCACCCGGCATGGCCCGGACCGCTTCGTCCTTCTCCTTTTGGCTGGTGGGTACTCCCACTCCCACTGAGCCCTTTAGCCCGCGGAGCGGTGATCTCCAGTCCCTCCCAGGCCACTGCCGGCAGGACTGCAAACAGTCCTTTTTACAGTCAGTAAAAGAGGAAGTCGATCTTTTCTCCTTCCTTCTTCATAGCCGCATAATTTATGGTTTTACAGTCGATGTTTTGTACCCAGGACTCTAAGACTTTTACAACTGGGAACATGACCGCTGGTTTATTTTCTTTATTGCTTTGTTGAGTAATTTGTCACTGTCGGGCTACATAAGATCATCCATTATTGTGAGGTGCAGGCTCCCCAGATACCTGCCAACACACCCAGACAAAGACCGGCTGCTTGCCCCAAGGTTAGTTTGTCTGCGTCTTCAACTAAGAGTGCAGTGGGGGCAGTTTGTCGAACGCGTGGGGGCCCCCCGGAAGCAACTGGGTCCAGCTGTTTGGATAAATAGGCCACCGGTCGGCGCCAAGGTCCCAGGCGCTGAGTCAGAACTCGGTTACCCCCCCACCCCTTTTTTGGCTACAAACAAATGGAATGGCTTGTGGGATCTGGCAAAGCCAAGGCTGGTGGGGTCATGAGAGCATCTCGTAAGGCTTGGAAGGCTTTAGTCTGAGTCTCCCCCCAACGTGAAGGAGTCCGGAGACCCCTTGAGAGTGGCACACAAAGGGACTGCCAGTTCAGCAAAGCCAGGTATCCATAGTCTGCAGTAGCCTGCTGCCCCCAGGAACTCGCGGACTCGTTTGCGAGTTCTAGGCTGAGGAATATCGAGTATAGCCCGAATTCTTTGTTCACCGAGATAGCGCTCGCTTACCTTTTTTTAAGGTTGTAACCTAAATAGGTCACTGCAGTACGACAGATCTGCACTTTTCTGGCTGACGCTCGGTACCCCGGTTTTTGCAGAAGACTCAAGAGTTCTTTGGTGGCACTCAGGCATTCTAAATGAGAAGGGGCCGCCGACAAGATCTCATCGACATATTGCAGTAGAGTTACCTGCGGGTTGGAGATTCGAAACGGCTCTAAATCCTGGTGTAGGGTCTCATTAAAAAGAGTAGGAGAATTTTTAAATCTTTGGGGGAGTTGCGTCGAGGTGAGCTGTCCGGCTTTTCCCTCTTTGGGATCAGTCCATTCAAAGCTCATCAGTCACAGCTGTAAGGCGGGGCCTGCAGTGTCCCGGAGAGGGGACCCAGGCAGGACCTACTGGGGACTGGAGGTTTAGCTGGGGGCAAGGCTTTCGGGACGTGGTGGGGAGGGTTTGGGTGCAACTGGGTGTGGATGCTTTTGCAACACTCGGGACTGGTGGGAACAGCCCGGCGAGGAGTTTGAGGAAAGGATTCGAAGAATCGTAGGGCATCGATGGTTGATACTTGCCACTGAAGAAGTGTGGGGTGGCGAGGGGGGGCTCCCAGAGGCTTCAGCAACGAATGGTCAAGCCACTTGCTGGGCCAGAGTCTCCTAGAGTGGTAAAGTCATGCTTCTAGGGGCAGCGGAACAGTTGATCTTGTTAAAGGAGATAGTGAGCTGCTTTAGGTGTGGGCCTGGGTGGTTTCAGGGCTCATTCTTTAAAGGACAGACTCACTAAAACAGTTAGAGTTTCTAAAAGCCAGCAAGAAAAGGGAGTGTCTATATCTACCTAGTTACACATACATATTGTATATATGTGCGCACACATATGTGTGTATATGCACACACATCCATGTGAGCACATATATGTGTATGCATATTTACAGGCTCTCTCACTGCCTGCCCCCTCTCAAAATAAATAAATAAATGTGGTTTGTTTGGGTTTTTTTTTGAAGAAACAAATTTAATACGATGCTAAAGAAATAAGAGGGACGGAAACATATTTGGCATGCAAATGAAGCTGAATACTATTCCTGGTGTCTAACCACCCTCGCCCCTGCCCCGCAAACACCCCCTCCCTGCGCTGTACCTGGGTGGGTGAAGGGAACGAGGCACAAGCCACAGGTGCAAGTTCATCTCATCTTTCCCCTCAAACCCTCGAGGATGCCCCCGCGGGAGGTCAAACCAAACTCTTTGAACGGGTCTTCGAGCTCTGATCCAACCCACTTCCGTCCGTTGTCAAGCGTCAGTATTTGTTCCTCCGGTGACATCCGGTATGCCGTCTGCGAAACGTACCCAAGCAGAAGGCAAAGGAGGGGACTCCGACCTGCCTGTGCCCACCCGCCTTGGTGCCCACCCTGGGGAATCTCCTTCACGCATGTACAGCAGGAGCCCTGCCCCACGTAGCTTGCCCGAGCACATGTAAAGTTGGGGCACAGGTCTCCCTGTCGGGGGAGGGAGGGAAAACCGTTCCCACCCTGGAGTTACTCACCGCCTCCCTCTCGCCTCACCTGGAAGAGGCTGCCGGCCTGGCTTTGCACAAGTTTCTGGTGCAAGGAACTGTTGGCCCCTGAAGAGTCCTCACGGACAAGACGGGCAGCAGGTCTGCCGGACCTTGCTCTTCTGAAAAGCAGGACGCGTGCACGGAGAGGCTTTGTGACGGCCACCTTGCCTTGCAAAGCAGCCCCGTGTGCCTCGCCAGTCTTGACTAAGATAGCCTTTCATTCCAAGCCCAGGAAGTGGGCTTGAAATAGAGTTCTAGAGGCTGACCTTTAACGAAGTCCGTTTGACGGTAAATCGTTGTCGTTAGAGCTAGTGCAGCACCGGTGGTCATGCCGTAAAGGATACGGTAGCACCCACAGCCGGCTGGCATCTGCCCTTGCCCAGGAGACCGCAGTCACGCTGCCATTGATGCCCAACATGTTGGCATTCATCAATGCGGCATTAAGTATTAGTCTCGATGTGATGGAAGCAATTTCTTCACTCACAGAGGCAAGCTGAACACAATCCACTGGGCCCCGAGAGAGGGTAGGTGGAGGGCTGTGAGGACAGCCGTCTTGGACGCTCCAAAGCACACGTGTGGTTTGACACGAGGCAGAGCTCAGCATTCCCGGGCTGAGGTTGGTGATTCATTCCCCACAGAGGTTCGTTCCAGAACGCTTCATTAGAAGTGGATTAATTCACATGTGTGAAGTGAGTCCCTTTACTTTATGGTTCCTGGAGCCACGAGTGCCAACGCTATGTCCCCATAGCAACGTGGGTCTGAGTCAGGGTAGGTGTTTTGCTAGGTTCGTTTGAGGAGGATGTGGCATGTCCTGAATACCTTACTAGTCCTCCTACAGTAGTCGTAGTAACTAGGCATTTAGTAGGAGCTGGGTGGTCTTTGAAACCTTTAATATGCCGGAACTCATTTCCACGGAGCTGTGTCTCTATGAGACTTTAGAGGCATCCAGCGGTTAAGTGACTTCTGTCCTGTTCCAGGTTCTCTGGGAGGCAGGAAGTTTCTTGGGGAGTGTTATTGGGTCCATCTTTCTGGGAGTGTAGGTGGCAGAGTCAGGCAGAGGGAAGGACCGAACTCTGGTGTGGTCACTCCCAAGGCCTCCTCCCCCAACCTGGGCGCCTCTGGCTCTCAGGGTGGCCCATCGAGTTGTCCCGAATTAGAGACAGAGGCTCCAGTCAACTGGCCATTGGACGTGGACAGTCTCAGCAGGTGGCTGTGCTCAAGGGCCAGGTGGCTATCTACAGGGCAGCTGTGGATGTCGTAGGCTGGGGTGGGGCAAGCGGGGGGATTAGGAATGAGGGGAACAGCTTCAGTGCAGGGACGGGGGACACACGTAGCCAGGAGCTGACCAGCGTGTAAGCAAAGAGCCTGTGCTTTTGAAGGCGTAGAGCTGTATCCCTGTTCATCCACCGCCGCGAGAGGGTAGAGAGGGTCGCCTACAAGGAAGCCTGATAGCTTGGGAATTCATAGTCTGCCCAGGAGAGAAAACGTGGGGAAAGAAAAAGGTCACAAAGCCATGAGAAAGGCCAGAGCGTGGCCCGCCGCCCCCGGCCTGGCTGGGATGTGGGGGAGGGGGGTCTCCCAGGGAGGAGGTGGGACCTCTTCTCAGCTCCTCTGTTCTCTGTGACAGGACACGGGCCATAAAGGCCAGCAGACCAGGCCTGAGTCTAGCTTCGAGGAGCTTGTCTGACCAGGACCCTGGTTGATGGCACCCACATCCTCGGGGAGCCTGGCACGGACCTCAGCCCAGAGGGGCCCTGGGCTAGCCCAGAAAAGCCTGTAATCCCTCTGCCCGGAGGCACAGATACATCCAGATGCCCGCCCAGGCAACAGGAGGCAAGGAGAGCCCTCCGCTCTGGACCACGGAACCAAGGAAGCCCCCGAGGGCAGAGCTGAGGCCCCTGGGACCTCTCAGGATAGCAGGGCAGGGGCCATGGTCCTCCCCGCTGGACAGCGTCTGAGGGAAGCCACGTGACCACCAAACGCTGCTTCTTCCCTCCCCTTCTCAAGTGGAACTTTCTATCGTAATTATCCTGTTTTTCCTCCATCATTATGACTCAGGTGTGTTGGGGACAGTTTACGTCGTAACTTGGCCTCCAGAGCCGGGCCCAGGGGCCCCGCTGATCTCAGTGAGTGCACGTTAGCCCAGCCCCCCATTCCCACTTAGTTGCCCAAGACGCACCCGAGGCCAGAGAGCCAGCCCAGGTCTCGGCACACCCGAGGGACCCGGGGATCCGAGGTGCCCTCCTGGAGACCCCGTGTTCCTCAACTGTAAAACGGGGAAACCCACGCGCCTGTCTTGCAACCAGGTCACTGGCATGATACGTGCTTGATAAAGGTCGTTGTCATTTTTACGGGGGCCGGGGACCCAGTGCCCACTGAGCCTTGGAGCCACGCCTTGTCACTTGCTTCCACCACGGAAAAGAACGACTATTGAAAACTTCTTCCCTGTTTGAACAACTGGGATGTGGGTTTACGTGAGGAACCCGCTGGGAGGACGGTGTCTGCATGAAGGGGCCCAGGAGTGGCGTCTAGGAGAGGCCTCGTCCGTCTCTTCAGGACACCCCGGAGGTCCTGAGCTCACCCAGAGAAGGTTTCAAATGGTTTCCTAAACAAAGCGCTGATGCCCTTCCGACAGCACTCTGCTGGGAATCAATTCTCCGTGTCCCGTCTTCTGCACGGGGGGTGTTCTTTCTCCACCACTCCTTCTGACTACGGGACTCTGAGCTCATTAACATGACCATCAAAATACAAAACTAGCTTCTCTGTCTTAAATAGCAGGGGGGGCCCGAGGTCTTACCAACAGCGGACCACGAACTATTCCCATCAACAGATTTGCTGTCAGGGACACACATTTCAAAACCAGTCAGTTGGACGGTTATTTGTACATCATTTTTATTTTTATTTTTTTTTAATTTTTTTAACGTTTATTTTACTTTTTTGAGACAGAGAGAGACAGAGCATGAATGGGGAAGGGTCAGAGAGAAGAAGACACAGAATGGGAAACAGGCTCCAGGCTCTGTCAACACAGAGCCCGACGCGGGGCTCGAACTCACGGACCGCGAGATCATGACCTGAGCCGAAGCCGGACGCTTAACCGACTGAGCCACCCAAGCGCCCCATCGTACATCATTTTTAAACTTAGGAAACCTTCCATCCATACAACAGAGTACAGATACTACAAAAAGAAGGTACGAAGAGAAAAGGAAGGGGACCCCAATGTTGTCACCGTCCCGGTTAACAGATTGTCACCGACCCCAGCCTGTCAGGCTCTCGCTTTGCACCCTCCGCCGTTCCCACTGGGGGAAACCACAATCCTGCATCTGGGGTTTGCCCGTTTCTTTCTATGTTTCATGGTCTTCATAGGTAAGTATATACGCATATACCTGGAAACAAGATGTCACTGGTTGAATGTTTAGATATTTATGTGACTGGAGCCACCTGTATGTGCCCTGCTGCAACTTGCTTTTTTGCTCAACATGTTGTGGGATTTATTCACGATAATGGGTACAGCTGTGATTTGACAGGAGTTTCGTGGCGTCCAGGTTTCTGCAACAGAAATAGTGCTTTTGTGAACACTCCTGTGGGAGTTTCTGGGCACACTGCTAGAGTTTTCTTTAGGGCACACACTTAAGAGTGGAATTTCTACGGGGCGCCTGGGTGGTTAAGTCGGTTAAGTGTCCGACTTCAGCTCAGGTCATGATCTCACGGTTTGTGGGTTCGAGCCCCGCGTCGGGCTCTGTGATGACAGCTCAGAGTCTGGAGTCTACTTTGGATTCTGTGTCTCCCTCTCTCTCTACCCCTCCCCAACTTGAGCTCTGTCTCTCTCTCTCTCAAAAAAAAAAAAAACATTAAAAAATGTTTTAGAAAAAGAGTGGAATTTCTGGGTGAAAGTTTTATGTGTCTTCAACATTACAGCCTAATACTGAAAAGGTTTTCAAAGTGGTTGTACGAATTTAAACCCTTCCTCCTTTCTCTTCCCCTCCCTGCAGCTGACTCAATTTTGGTCAAACACAGTATTGAGTGACTTTAATTTTTGCTAGTCTGGTGTGTGTGTGTGTGTGTGTGTGTGTGTGCACGCTACATAAAATTTGTCATTTTAACCATTTTTAGGGGTATAGTTCAGTGGTCTTTAAATGCATTGACTTTGCGGTGTAGACATTACCATCATCCATCTCCAGAACGTTCCATCTTCTCCAGTGGACCCAATATCCCGATTAAGCAGTAACCCCTCCCCCAACCCCCCGGGACTCCCACTCTATTTTCTGCCTCTAGGACTCTGACTACTCTAGGGACCTCATATCACTGGGATCGTACAATATTTGTGCTTTTGTGTCTGGCTTATTACACTCCACATAACGTCCTCAAGGCGCCTCCACGTTGGAGCACTCCGAGTTTTAATTTGTGTTCCATGTCCCGTAATGGCGCGTGTCTGTGTGTTCTCCAGGGCACTGGGGAGAGGATCTGGGGTCATGCAATTGAGGGAGCTGCCAGCCGGCCGCTGTGTGCTTCTTGTCTGCGCAAGGGATGCTGAAGCTTGGAGACCGCAGGGCAGGGAAGGATGCCGTCTTAGCCAGCTCGGCTGCTACAGCAAAATACCATGGCAAGGTGGCTTAAACACAGTTCTGGAGGCGGGAAGCCCAAGATCAGGGCTCTGGCCTCTTTGCTTCCTGGTGAGGGCTCCCTCCCGGGCTTGTAGGTAGCAGCCTTCCTGCCGTGTCTTCATGTGGCCATGCGCGCAAGAAGAGAGGGACAAGACAGAGACCGAGGCGCAGACGGAGACACACACACACACACACACACACACACACACACAGAGGTCTCTCTTCTCATTATTATTAGGGCACCAACCCCATCAATCACCAACCCACCCTGTGACCTCATTTCACCTGAATTATCCAAAACCCCATCTCCACATACGGTCCCGTTGGGGGTTAGGACTTGAACATACGAATTTGGGGGATCATAATTCAGTCCACAACAGATGTAACAAATGGGACGGCAAAGACAAGCTGGAACCCACGTGCATGGGCTGGAGGCCATGGGGCCAGACGGTTGCCCGTGACCTTGATGCAGGTGTCCTCCAGAAGCTGGGGCAAGGGTTCGTCGACACAGACCTAAACACACACGCCTGGCCCAGGAGTCGGAGAGGCGGGAGGATCCGGGGAAAGGCCTGGCCACTACCTCGTGCAAGGAGGTGCATAGCTGACCAGCAACACGATACGGGAGCAGAAAACAGACCTGCTTCACTTCTGGCCTCCAGATCCCCCAGGACCCCTTATGGCCCGACCCCAACAGGTGCACACAAGACAGGAAGTTCTGGTGATGTCGTGTCATTGCAAAGCCACCTCCTCTCCTAAAAGTGCCAGCACTTTTACGTTCACATATGGTCTGTAATTCACCAGAACCGCCTACACATACGATGTGATACAGGAGTCTAACGCTGTCTTTAGCCACGCGATACTCGGTTTGCATTAGACTTCTCCACCGATCTGCATGTCGCCTGTTAACACTTCAAGACCCTGTACACCCGTGGTTCTGTTTCTTGGCTCTCTGGTCTTCCCTATTCACTGTCTTCTTTTCCCCACACCAGCATCATTGCACAGCTTTTTATAATGAGGTCATCAGACCCTATCTCCTGCAACTGGTCTTCTGAGACCGTTTATTTGGAAATAATCCTGCCGTGTCTTTGCTCCCTGTCAGGCGTGTCTTGCCTGTTTTGGGCCCTGTGTTCTTTCACGCTCGTGCATATGTAGTTTAGACTACATCAGTGAGCGTCACTACACACGTGTCAGAAGTTTGGATGCTGTTGTGCTAAATGTGTGATGTCCATTGGAGGGGACAGTTGACATCCTTATAATATGAATCTTCTATACATGAATTGTGTTTCTTTCCATTTATGCGGTTTTTCATATCTTTCAGTAAAGGCTTATAATTTCCTCCTAAGAGTTTTCACATATTTTTGTAAGACTTATTCAAGGCAACTAATTTTTTGTACCTTTGTTGGGCTTTTTTTTTTTCAAACTTTTTATGATGACACGGTTCAAAGATGCACAAAGTATGGAATATTAGTATAATGAACACATGTACACACTCCTCCTACAGCCAATTAGATGGCTTTTTCTGATGAACCCTTTGAAATTAAATTGCAGACATCATGACCCTTCATGCCTCAATCCTTCTACGTGCCTCTTCTGAGAATGACATTCTCCCACCAAATCATGCTACCATTGTTACGTAAATGATACGTTTAAAAGAACATTCTAGGGGGGCCTGGGTGGCTCAGCCAGTTTAAACGTCTGACTTTAACTCAGGTCATGATCTCATGGTCCGTGAGTTCAAGCCCCACATTGGTCTCTGCTGACAGCTCAGAGTCTGGCACCTGCTTTGGGATTCTATGTCTCCCTTTCTCTCTCTGCTCTTCCCCTGCTCACTCTATCTCTCTCTCTCTCTGAAAAATAAATAAACATTAGAAAAAAGAAAAACATAAAAAATAAATAAAAAGAACATTCCAGTGGCTAGTTGGTGACGTAGAAGAAAGCAGACTTTTTTGTGCACTCTCTCTGTATCTACATTGACAGACAGCTAACCTTTCTTAGCAATCCTACTGATTTCCTCTTGAATCTTTGAGGTTTTGTAGGTACACAGTCACATCATCTTCAAATAATGACAGACTAGTTTCTTCCTTGGAAATTCTCATCAGGTTAATTTCTCACCTGGCCAAAACCATTCCGTACAATGCTGACTAGAACTGGTGCTAGCAATAATCCCTTTCATTTCACCACGAAGGGTGATGTTTGTGGAGATTTTTATAGATCTCCTTCATCAGATAAGAAAGCTTCTTTTTATTTCACCTTTGCCAAGGACTTTTATTTTTTATTATGGAGGCATGCTGAATTTTACTGAATGTTCTTTTTAAATCTATTAGGGAAGGTTTGTTATTGTGTTGAACTATACTGATAGCTTTTTTAATGTTAAAGCAATAGTATATTCCCAGGAGAATCCAACCTGATCACAATCGTTCTTTTGTACAGTGTTGGATTCATTTGTTAATGCTTGTTTAGGATTTTTACATTATATTCATGAGTTAAATTGGCTTGTAATTTTCCTTGAACAGTCTTTGCTGGTTTGGACCTTGATAAATAAACGAATTTTTTTGTTTGTTTGTTTTTCGATTTCTTGGAAGAATTTTGAAAGACTAGAATAGGAAGTTACTTAACTGTTCCTTTAAAAGATTTTTTTAATGTTTATTATTTTGAGAGAGAGGGAGAGTGAGTGGGCAAATGGAGGAGGGGGCAGAGAGAGAGGGAGACACAGACTCTGAAGCAGGTTCCAGGCTCTGAGCTATGAGCACAGAGCCCGATGTGGGGCTTAAACTCATGAACTGTGAGATCATGACCTGAGCTGAAGTCGGATGCTCAACCGACTGAGCCACCCAGGTGCCCTCTTAACTGTTTCTAGAATTAACCTGGAAAATCATCTGGCCAATTATTTGGTGTAAGCGTCTACTAATTAATAAAGATTGCTCATTATGTTGTACACAACTTCTATATTTTTACCGATGTTTGTTTGTTTGCTTGACTTTTGATGGCTATGAGAGAAGAAGGCAGATTTGTAAAGATCTCATAACTGTATAAATGTTCCTTTATACATTTTTAAAACTCTGTTGTTAGGTATATATAAGTTCACAAACTATTATATTGTCCAAGTGATCTGTTTACTTTATCATGATAAGTGACCCTCCCTTATTTCCAATAAAGCCTTTTATTCTCAGATCTATTTTGTCCATTATTAATAAAACCAAACCAGCTTTCTTTTTACAATATGTCCTATTCTACAGATGTTTCGTAAACAGCATAGCACATGGCTGTCTTAAAAATTAGATGATCAGAATATTTATATATTAAAAAAATCCATTCCTATTAACTGGACAGCGTAGAGCATTTACATGTAGTATGACTACTGATGAATTTGCATACACTTCTACATGTATACTTGTGCTTTCTATCTGTCCTGTTCTTTCTGGGTTCACTTTTCCTCCTTTTCCCTCCCTTATTTTTCTTTGCTTCATTTTGTTTGACTTCACTTAGTTCTTTCCCACTTATTCCTTTTTTCCTCTTTGCAGTTGAACATATCAACATACTCTATTCTTATTCTTTTGTAATTATCCTTTTAACAAGCATATCAGCAATGTCTAATGTTAATCAGTATATTTATTCTCCTTCAGAGGAATCCAATCATTCAATATGTTGATCTTGTTCATTCCACTGGGGATACCACTGTTTCATGCTATTATTTTCTGATGTTTTAGCTCTATTTGTTGTTGTTGCTGTTGTTTCTACTCTACCTTTGCAAATTACACATTATTGGGGGTGCTGCTTTTCGTTTCTTTGGTTTTTTTTTTTTCTTTGAGAGATAAAGAGCAGGGGAGAGACAGAAGGAGAGACCAGAGAGAGAGAGAGAGAGAGAGAGGAGAGAGATGAGAAAGAGAATCCCAAGCAGGCTCCCATGCTGTTAGTGCAGAACCCCATGCAGGGCTCAATCTCACGAACCGTGAGATCATGACCTGAGCTGAAATCAAAAGCCCCACATGGGGCTCAATCCCATGAAGCACGAGATCATGACCTGAGCGGAAATCAAGAGTCAGAACTTAATCGCTTAACCAACTGAGCCACCCACGTGCTCCTCATGGGTGCTGTTTTATGCTGTCAATGTTGGTTTAGATTTATCCACATTTTTACCACGTCCTTGGCTCCCTCCTGCCTCTGTGTGTCAGTCTTTCCTTCTGGGATTTTCTTCTTCCTGAACTACATCCTTTTCAAGTTTCCTTCTTGTGGTCAATACTGTCTTGGTGTGTCTGGGAATGGCTTTTCCCTCTTCCTTGAAAGAAATTTTTTTACAGGATATAAAATCCTAGGTTGTCAGTCACTTTCTCCAACACTTTGAACATTGATTCCTTCCTATGCTGCCTGTCCTGGGAGAGGGTGGGGTGGGGAAGTCTTCTTCTTCAGGAGGCTTTTCGGGTCTCCTCTTTATTTTAAGGGTTCTGCATTCTTACTATAGGATGTTTAACTATGGATTCCTCTTTTTCCTGCTTTGGATTTGTTGTGCTTCAATAATCTAAAGATTCATGACTTTTATCAATTTTAGAAAGTTTTAATCATCACTTTTACTTCATTCTCTCTGTTATCACATTTTGGAGATCTAATCAGACCTATTTATCTTTTTTTTTTTTAAGTAGGCTCCATACCCAGCAAGGAGCCCAACACGGGGGCTTGAACTCACCACCCTCAGAATGAACACCTGAGCTGAGATCGAGAAAGACGCTTAACCGACTGAGTCACCCAGGAGCCCCCAGACATAGTTTAGATCTTCTTCCTCTATTCTCCATACCGCCCAGCTTCTTTTTCATATATTTTTAAAAATTACTTAGTCCCTTTTTGTGCGTTTTGGATAAATTCTCTGGTCCGTGTCATGAATTCCCTCTTCAGCTACTGGAATGCTTCTTTTTCTTTGGAAGTTCTCTTTAGTGTTTCCCCCTGCAGGTCTGCTAAGTTCTTTTTACAGATCCTTGCTTCTTATTCATTTTTAGACTCTCTCTTTTTAAAAATATAGCGAACATACTTATTTTCTCATTTGTATCTAATAACTCCAGTAGCTATGGTCTGATTCCACGGCTTGTTGTTCTCGCTGACTTTTTTCCTAACACCTTCTATTTGTTGTTTTAAACTAAATTAATGCTCTCTTTAATTGTGACTGTATAGGACTCCCCCCCCCCCACTGTGCTGAGGGGTGAATAGTCAGGGTCATCCAGAGAAAACAGAACCACACAGGATGATCCACCTCTCTCCTCTCTCTTTCTCTCTCTCTCTCCATCAGAATCAGCTCGTGTGATTATGGAGGCCAAGAATCTGTTCCCTGCGTGCTGGAGAACAGAAAAGCCAGCGGCATGATTTAATCTGAGTCAAAGATCTGAGAATCAAGAACACCAGTGTTGGAGGGCGGGCATACATGGATGTCCCAGGTCAGGCAGAGAGAGCATACTTCGCCCTTCCTCTCCTTCCACCTGCATTGGTGAGGGCAGTGCTCAGTGTACTAATTCAAACGCCAATCCCTTCCAGAAGCACCCTCACAACCACACCCAGGAACAACGTTTTACCAGCGAGCTGGACCTCTTTTAGCCCAGTCGAGGTGACACATAAAATCAACCACACAAGCAGCATTCCACGAGAGAGGATCCAAGTTGGCTCTGGCTGTGTGCTGGACATCCCCAATCTAGAACCACCTTAGATGAAATTCTTGGCTCGATGTTTTCTGGCCACCAAGGTAGTGAGAATTTAGGCTCAAAACTTAAACTGTCATAGGAGGACCTGTTTGTAGTTACAGATTCTCAGGGGAGTATTATTCCTTCTCTACAGAGAGCCAAGACTAAGATACAGACAAGTTGTTGGTCATCATCTTCCAGTGGGATGGATAGCAATTTTTCTTTGCATCCTCTTTCTTTCTGAGAGAGCTTTGTGTGTTTTGACATGCTGTGGAGGTATCCTAGCCAACTTCCCACCTTGCTGAAGCCTTTGACTTTGCCTTTCACCCTCATCCCCTGGGTGTAAAGCTCTTCAGAACTTTTGATGGCTTCAGGATGTGTGCCACTGTGGCTCCTTCCTCCCTTCCCCGGATACAGACCCACACTTCACTTTTGTGTCTGAGAAGTTCCCAATTCTTCTTGCAAATTCCGCTGTAATTTTTTTTAATGTGTACTTATTTTTGAGCGGGGGGCCAGGGGGGGCAGAGGATCCCAAGAGGGCTCTGCACTGACAGCAGTGAGCCCAATGTGGGGCTCGAACCCACAAACCGTGAGGCCATGACCTGAGCCGAAGTTGGATGTTCAACTGAGCCACCCAGGGGCCCCAATGCAGCTGTTATTTTAAAGGACAT
Source organism: Lynx canadensis (assembly GCF_007474595.2). Taxonomy (NCBI): domain Eukaryota; kingdom Metazoa; phylum Chordata; class Mammalia; order Carnivora; family Felidae; genus Lynx; species Lynx canadensis. Next base: position 154,613,036 of record NC_044311.2, on the reverse strand, counting down.
TAACAGGGGCCCCTGGGTGGCTCAGTTGGTTAAGCGTCCAACTTCAGCTCAGGCCATGATCTCATGGCTCATGAGTTGGAGCCCCGCGTCAAGCTCCGTGCTGACAGCTCAGAGCCTGGAACCTGCTTCGGATTCTGTGTCTCCCTCTCTCTCCCTGCCTCCCCCACTCATGCTCTGTCTCTCTCTCAAAAATGAATAAACGTTTAAAAAATTTTTAATGAAAAAAAAAATTAAGGGTCTGCTTTCATTGTATCACAGCTACTCCCCTTGGTAAGCCATTCTGATTTGCCGCCTGTATTCATGAAAGAGGTGGCAACGTGGGCCTAACTTGGGAGCCGATGTGACGCTGTGGTTCAATGATGCCATGAAGAGCTGGGTTTCTAGTCTTCTCTATGCTGTCATTTTGGAAGGAGGGACTTTCTCCACTGCACGAGGCAGTAGGTTTCTGAACGTTCCCTGAGAAGAAAATCCCCAAGCCCCTCCCCTAAGCCCCTCACCTCACGGGCCACGAGCCAGTCATGAGCTCATCCCTGAAGCAGGAATTCTGGCAGGGAACGGGACAGAGCGGCTGAGCCGAGACTGGCCACATGGCCACCTCCAGCTCGGAGGTCAAGTTGGCTCCCAGGCTGATGGTCAACTCCTGGGAGGTGTGTCCACTCCAACAAACATTCCCCGCAGCCGTGCAGAGAAGGAGAAACGGACGTTGCGAGAATAACCAGCAGAAGAGGGATGAACACAGAGACACATGTGCCACCTGGTGTGAAGGTGGACTTGGGGGTTTGGTGGAACACGGGCTCATTTCTGGACAGCCCCGAACACGCCATTCAAAACCGAGATAAGTGAGTGGCCGGGAAGAGACCATCCGACCCGACCTATCTGTCATTCACAACCCCGCCTGGGCAATGTCCTCTACTGGGGACAACCCGGACACCTGTAAAGTATGAGAGACGGGTGGGTGCCGGGGAATATTCGGGATGGTCCCCTTGGTGGCTGTGAGGGTGGGAGACAAAGGAAACGTCCGGAAGGGAAGAACTTACTAGGGAAGCCCAGCTCCCCGCCAAAGAGTCATGTGAGTTGGCAGGAGGTAGGTTTTCTTCCGCTCCCACTTTATCAGAAAGCAATCCATGTTTTATGTATTGCAAACTTGGAAAGAGTTCCTAAGGACAGGGAAGCGCCTGCCTTCTGGACGAAGGTTTATCTCCCCCGCTTCCCCCCCCCTTGTCAGTGATGGTGGGTAGCCCTTTAACCACTGCTGGGGACAAGGGGAAGGTGGGGGTGACTTGGGATCCCAAGGCAAAAAAAGGCGGGCACAGGAGGGCTGGAGAGGGTCCTCGGCGGTCCTTGCGTGGGGACAGAGGCCACACGCTCTGTCCAGGAGCTCCGGGGGGGGGGCTCCGGCGGGGACTCAATCACTGCCCCCCCAGAAGTTCCCTCCTTAACCCAAACTCGAGACCTCGGGCCCCAAAGCGCTCGCAACGGGGCCCTCCAGGGGACGTGGGGAGGGAGGCGCGCCCCTCAGAGCCCTACGCCGCCCTCGGCCCTCCCTTGGGGGACCTAGCCGGAGCTCCAAGGGGTCCACCCCGCGGGCGGGGACCAGGAGAGCGCCCCGGGCTTTCCCGGGAAGAAACTCCTCCTCCCGCCGCCCCGCCACGTCCCCTCCCGGTGCCCGAGGTGCCCCGGGACCGCGTTTAGGGGTGTCGCCCTGGGCGCTCCGACGCCGCCTCCCGGGATTTAAAGCGGGGACTCCGGGCAGAGGAAAGACGCGAGTTCCGCAGGAGGCCGAGGAAGGCGGAGGAAGAGGAGGAAGGGGAGGACGAGCCAGGGGCGGAGAGCGCCGGGCGGGTTGCCCCGCAGTGTGAGCGGCGCGCCGGCCGGGTCTCCCGGCGGAGTCTGGGGCGCGGGTCCCAGGCGGGAAAAGAAGGATCTGGGCGCCAGGGGACAACCCAAGCGTCCCCCTCCCCCCCCTCCGCGCTGGGTGGCGGCCGTATGGAGGTGAGGCAGGTGTGAGCAGCGCGAGCGCAGCAGGTGCGTCCTCCCGCCGGCAGGACGCCCCGGGCCAGGGCCGGGCCAGCGCGCCCTCGGTGGGGGCCGGCTTCGCGGCCGGGAAACGTCGCTCCGCGTCCCTGGCTCATTGGTCGGAGCAGAGAGTGCCTCGGGGTCCCTCGGGGTGGGTCCCTCGGCCAGAGTCGGCTCCAGGACCCCCCACCTTCTGCGGCTCCGGAGCTGGGGACCAGGGGTGCGCCTTTTCCTTTGGGGGGATGAGGAGGACAGAGCGTTGCCTATTCCGTTGCTCTTGTTTCGGGAAGGAAAATCTCTGCAGCCCCGGAGTGTTACCTGAACTCCTTCTACTTCTTGGTTCCCTCCCGAAGTGGGGAGGAAACTGGAAACTCGCTGTAGATTCCGGGAGCGATACGGCCGGCGCGGCGGGGACGGCGGGGACAGGGCCCGGAGGGCCCCGGGCGAGGCGCGAACGGCTCGGCCGTTCCGGGGAGGGACTGGCCCACAGCCCGGATCAGAAGCCGGGCGGCCATGGGAACGCGGGTCCGCAGGAAGCCGCTCGGGAGGAGCGCTCCTGGCCCCGGCCGCGCGCTCCCTGCCTGGGACAAGGACGCGGCCGCCCCGGCGCTCCGGTCCACCGCACGCCGTCAGGCCCGGACCTGGACAGTGGCTGCGGGGCTCAGCGCACCGGCCTGGCCGTGGACAGGCGTCCTGCCCGTGGCCCCACGTGCTCTGCGGAAGAATTGCCTTATGGCCCCAAAGTTCGTGCGTCCACACCCCAGAGGGCATTGCCAGCCCAGAGCCCTGAGCCGGTGCTGAAGCGGTCGCCCCCCACCCGAGGGCACAGCGGGTGGCCTGGAATCCCAAAGCCCCGAATCCCTTTCCAACCCACAGGGGAGGCGGGGAGCGGTCAAGAGGAATCTTAGTGGCTCATTGGGAGGGAATGATAGCTGGGAGGCCGAGGTCCACCTGGTGGGCAGGCGTCACCAGGGGCTCGGCCCTGACACCGCGGACCCTAGATTCCAACTGGTGCAGCAGTTCCGGGGCCTAAGATGGGCACACCCAGGGGGGCGCTGGCCTTTGTGCTCCTGGCCTAGCAGCTACAGAGCCTCACCCGGGTCATGGAAACTTACAAAGGCCGCCCGGAGGGAGTTTTAAGGTTTTCAGGAACCCTGAAGTGAGGGTTGTTGACTTAGCCTGGGAGGTGGGGGGAGGTTCTCCCGGAAGTGAGGCTGGTGCCAGGCTCCCCTGAAGGCCGGTAGGGGCTGGGAACGGGGACAAAGATTACCCAGGCCCAGGAACCTGGGGACGCAAGCTCTCAGGCTGCCGCTGCTGGGTGAGGCAAGGGACCTGGTGGGCCAGGTCGGGTGTGGGGGAGCCCCAGGAAGTCGCTGGCTTCCTTTTCTCAGCGTTTCCAGAGGTGAGGCCTGCCTGCCTCCCTCCACCACGGCAGGCCTTACTGGGGTTGGGGTTACCAGGAAAGGGCATGGCCAAGCAAGCAAACACTCAGCCCAAGAGTTGGGGGGTGGGGGGCGTTTCCCGCAGTGGAGACCCTCTGCCTGGAGATCGGTCACTCAACTCCTTCCTCTGTTTTTGTTTTTTGTTTTTAAATATCAACCCGGGAGCAGTGTGGCCTTTGTTCTTGGCTTGGATGAGTCAGGCCAAGCCACTTTTCCCTTCAACATTCACAAGGTCAGGCTTCTTCTAACAAGGCTGTGTTGTTGCCAGAGCCCCGGACACTGCTTGGAGCTCGGGCCTCGCACCCGTGGCTGGCTCTGCCCTGGGCTCAGTCCCCGGAATTGCAGGAGGAAACGGGGCCGCACTGGTGTTATAATAATAATGGCAAACCTGGATGAGGCACTCTCTTCCAGCCAGGTGTCATTCCAAACTCTTTGTAGCGTACTTAATTATGGGGAAACTGAGGCAGAGAGGTGAGATACTTGCTCCGGGTCCCGTAACCCCTGGGAAGACCTGGGGAAGAAGCCAGGCTGTCTGGCTCCTTAGGGCTCTGACAGGTAGTGCGACTGCCTTTCCTTCCTCTAGAAGATGGGAGTGTCATAGAAAACCGTGTGGACAAGGGCTCAGGGAGCTGAGAGCGGGGCCCAAGGAAACCTTACGCGGAAGGGACTTGCTTGGGGGCCAGGCTCGTTCCCCCTATCCTAATATTGGAGCACCTGCCCACAGCCCCACCTGGACTCGGTGCTGAATCTTCCAGAATAATCCAGGCAGACGTGTGCAGGACTCCTCCGCGGGGAGAGCTGAACTCCCTGGTTATTGGGACATTGAGGGACAAGACTCAGGCGAACATGTGCAGTAGACAAGGAAGCCCAGATACCTGGGGGCCTACCCGGAATTGCACAGCAGGAGCCCAGGCCAGTGGCTCACTCTTTTCCACCCAAACCTGTGGCAGGGGTCCTGGGAGAGCTTCCTAATGAGATCCAGGTAATTGTCCTGGGTCCAGTCGCTGTATCAGACTGACAGCGGGGCGGAGCTTGGGAATATACTTTCCTAAGCTCTCCAGAAAATCCCAGGGCTTGAGGGCCAGGGGCAGGTCTAAGCCTTGATAATAGGAAAATTGGCAGGGTCGAGTTAGTGGTGACCAGTTCGATTACGTACATGTTGGAAGCCGGCCTCTGATGAGGGCGGTGAAGGGCGTCTGGAGAGGCTCTCGGGGTCTGAGTGCTTTTCTATGTTGGTTTCCTTTGCTGCTCTGGACCTCCCGGGGTCATCCTGCTTCTCACAGCTGCTCGGCCTTTGCTCGCCCTCCCCGCCCCACCTTTCCGGGGCACCTGCAGGGACCTGCTGACATTGGGTCCTCCCAGGATGAGTTGGTGGCCTCTGCGGATGGGGTGTGAGGGCATCACATACCTGAGCGCTGAGACCTGAGTTGGGAAAGCACCGTGAGTCCCATCCTGGTTTGGTGCTAGGGACCCGAAAGGCCATCTCGGGGAGCCCCGGCTTGTACGCCTCCAGGGGTAGTGGGCCAGGGGTAGAGGGCCTGGGTAGTGGGCCCTCTGTGCTCTGGGCCACCCTGGCCTCAAGTACATGGGAATCCTGGGGAGTAGCAAAGGGCTTGGCTGGTCATACAGCAGTTGAGGGGGACGCCGTAGGGGCAAAGCTGGCCGTCAGGAAGGAGAAGAGCCAGCCAGGGACTCGGTCTGTCCCGGCCACTGCACAGTGGTTGGGAGCAGAGGCACCAGCACGTATGGAAATGTCACGGTCACGGGCAGCCTTAGAGGCATCGGGGGAGAAAGGCAGACGCCGAGTTTCTGGTGGGAGTGCGGGCAGTCATGTGGACTGTGAACGGTGTGAACTTTGAAGAGGGAAGGTGGCTCAAAGACATGCTCGTAGAGGTGAGTCCAGGAGGAGGAGGACAGGGCTTGCTGGGTAGAAACTCAGGGCATTTTGTTGGTGTGGACGGAGCTCAGCCGTGGGCGTCCCCGCTGTATGAGGGTGCAGGGGTGTGGTAAGGGAGCACAGGACGTTTCAAGGGCACCACGTGCAGTAGCGGCATTCTGGAAGCTCGTGCGATGGCAGGAGAGATTGGGGGCTCAGGGGAAACCGGCAGGAGGCCGCGGCGTCCAGCGGACATTCGGCAGAGAAATATCGTCAAGCGAGAGCTGAGCTGGAAGGAGACGTGGCCTGGGCCTCATGACCACTTATTGGTGTATGAGGCAGGAGACCCAGCATCGGAGTCCCTCAAGGTCACTGCTCTGCGAGGGGCCGTCCTGGCAGGACCCCACGCCTGAGCTCATTTCAACCCTTGATCTGAACTCCGGGGACGTGGGGCCTGTTTTCCAGGGGTGCTGGGTCATTCTTCGGGTGTCTGACCTCAGGCAATAAGAGTTCATCGTCCCTGGCCCCCCCCCCCCAGTCAAAGCTCAGCACCGTTCTAGAATACGCTTGGACCAATACACGTGGAGAGCCCACCTGCCAGTCTCAGATCAAACATGCTTCCGTTTGAGGAACTCTGTTCTCTCCAAGGCAACTAGTTGACTATTTAAACTTCCTCACTGTTGGAAATTTGGTTTCCCGGGATCGGGTTACACCTGCCTTTCTGATACCGCTGACCGCTTTGATCCTGGCTGCGTCCTTTGGATTTACACAGACTAAACTGAATGTCTCTCACACATGACATTCCCTTCGCTACAGGCAAGCAGATCTTAGCTGCTGTCACGATGTGATTGTTCAGTGCCTAGCGTGTGTTGGCCACGGTGTTGGAAACGGACACACTTGGTCCTCGAAACAACCCTATTACTTTATTATCCCATTCCACAGATGGACTTGGGCAAGGTCTTCAACCCTAGCCGGGGCCTTTGCACGTCTTGGGACTCCTCTTTCCTGCAGGGACCCGGACGCCTCCCCAGCCGGCCTGTCACATTAGGTGTGCACTCAGTCTTGTGCACCTGGGCCCGTGAGGTCACCCACGTCCTCACCTTGGAGGCTGGTTTTGTCCAGGTGCAGACTTTCCGGCTTGCTCTGTCCCTCAGATTCCGTCTTACTCCTTTGGCCTCTGGAACTCAAGAAATATCGGAGCGCTTTCTTGTATGCTAGTAAGCTAACAAAGCTTAGCTGTAAGAAAAAAGACAGAAAGAAAAAAAGGGACCCGACCCAATTCCTGCCCTAAAAAGTTTGTAATCTCAACCGGGACAATGAGGCATTCATAGAAAAAGAAACTTGGAGGATGCGGGCAGAACCTCTCCTGAGGTGATGACTCTGCCTCTGTGTGCCTGCACTGTTCCTGTGTGAATCACCGCGTAGGCTTTTTGTCCGATTGTCTTATACTCGTTCATGTTGACTTGCTACTTAAACCCACCACTGTCCGATAATTTGCATCTAACAGCGCTTTGGATTTGGGGGGTGGTTAAACATTTTTTTAAGTTTATTTATTTATTTTGAGAGAGAGAGAGCATGAGCAGGGGAGAGGCAGAGAGAGAGAGAGAGAGAGAGAGAGAGAATCCCAAATAGGTTCTGCGCTGTCAGATGCGGGGCTCGAACTCACAAACCGAGAGATCAGGACCTGAGCCAAAACCAAGAGTCGGACGCTTAACCGACTGAGCCACCCAGGCGCCCTATAACGACACTTGTGATTTGACGCAGTGGTTGAGGCATAAAGGGGCTGTCCTTGATCATTTGTTCATTGGATAAGGAGTGTCTGTTGGTGTTGCTCGCTTCGAAGTTTGAAGAAAGGGGTGCAGGGGTCAAGGAAGGGGGGCCTCAGAAAGCAAATGCTTTCTGAGATTTCCAAAGAAGAAATTTATCGCTTGGAAACAGCTTCGTCATGTCACGGGGTGCAGGCAGGACTCCACGGCACGGTCCTGCCGAGCAGTGGCCGGGCAGGTGCTCGGGGTGACCCAGCTCTCTGCAAAGAGAGCCCCGAGTGACCGAAACCACCGTGTCGTGTTGTGGGACTCAAGTGGACCTTTCGGTGCCGGCGTGGGGAGCTGGCCGGGGACAAGGAGGGGCTAGGAGCTTGGTCACACATCTGCTCTTTTGTCACTTAAAGAGAAAAGTGCTTCGTTATGGCTGGCTTTCCGGAATCGAGGACAAGCATCTGTGTCCTTTAAATGATAGGAAAGGATGTTTGAGAAACCACGTCTCTCCCCATCTAGGCCGTCTTGCTCGGCTCAAAAACCGTTGAAGAGATTTGCTTTGCTGTGGAAATGCGTAGGGGTTTGTGTTTGTTTTGGTTTGTTGTGTGTTTTTGTGGCACGTAACCTTTTTCTACACGTGCCGGTTTTGAAGATGAACCCGCCCCCGTGTGGCCTCCCGGGCCGGGCTCTTAGAGATCCAGTTCCAGAGTGAGACCCTGCCCCTTCCTTTCTTTTCAGCCAGAGAAAATTACAGGCAGTGTGACTCCTGTCTTCTGTTCCAAAGTCCGAGGAGGCTGATCTGGGCGCACCGGGTGTTTCTGGTTCTAAGGTTGTGTGGCTCGTGGGATCTCTGGATGAGATAGGATTATCCTGTCGTGATTTCTGGGTCCTGTGGCTTTTACTGGATCATTCATGGCTGCGGCCGCCTGGGCTCCTTCCTTCCCTGGCTTCCTCGTCTCTCTCTGTTAGGGATCTCGAATGAACAAGGAGCATGGATTTCGAGCGTTGAGTGATCATTCTTTTCAGAGGGCTCTCAGACTGGGAAAGACGCCACAGGGATCAGATTTTCATTTCCTGAAACTTCACCCAAACCTATAACTGGTGAGACAGCTCAGAGGCGCGGGGAGCCGGAAACCAGAGGGCTGAGAATGTTTGCTTAGGCAGAGTGCTTCGCAAAGTAACCTTGGGGATGTGCTGTGATTTTTTTCCCCCAACTTGGACCAGAGGGGAGCGGGAGACACTGTTATGTGTTGGGTCTTAGAGCCCTTGTTCTTCAAGGGGCACACGTAGGACAGGTGGATTTTTTTTTTAAGTTTACTTATTTATTTTGAGAAAGAGCCAGAGAGAGAGAGAGAGAGAGAGTCCGAGAGAGAGGGAGAGAGAGAATCCCAAGCAGGCTCTGAGCTGAAAATACAGAGCCCAACTCGGGGCTCTGACTCACGAGTTGTGAGATCATGACCTGAGCCGAAATCGAAAGTCGGACACTTAACCAACTGAGCCACCCAGGCGCCCTGGACAGGTGTTTTAATATGTGATAATCACACCATGTAGAGGCTTCCATGGGGACCCTCCCAAGTGCATACTGCTCAGGTTTCTTTCCTCGTATCTAGAACAGCGTTGCCCCTTTTTGATTTTTTAAAGTGAAAAAATCCCACAGCTATCCCTACGGACTCACGCGTGTATTTTGGCTCTATGTGAACAGTAAAGAAATGACGTGGTGCCTGTTTATCGTGACCCGCTCAGGGAGGTTTCCCAAGATTACAAAGCCATCCTCACATTTTCATTTACAGCAAGTTAACGTGCGTTTTGAGTTTGACGAGTCCAGTGATGATCGTGGGCTGGAGTGTCGCATTTCGCTCCCCTGGGGTTTCGGGGCGGGTGGACTTGGCCGTTGGGGAGAAGTACCCAAGGCAAGTGTGCAAATGCCTCCTCTCAGTCCCCAGCCCCCCAGCCCCCCAGCGGCAACATCTGTCAGCTTTATAATCACTTTTATTTAACAGAAATGTCTGCATCTCTGACCTTGCTGCAGACACCGAGGGCTACATCGGTATCCACTCATTTCACAGCTCATCAACCGGTAGTGGGGGCTGCTCTGATCTCCTTTTGTGGATGAGGACGCTGGGGCATGGGAATGTTAGCTGACCTGCCCCAGGTCCCAGGTCCCGGAGGGGACGGGCTCACCCACTGCACTGTGCTGCCGGCCGCCGTTTGAGCACCTGCTGTGTGCCAGGCACTTTACGGGCCGTGTGGAGGCCAGAACTTTCTCACTGGGAGCACGGTCTCGTGGGTGGAGGGCTGGGAGGGCCATTTCTTGCAGTGTTCTTTGGCCATTCCGAGACAGCAGGGAGGGGCCCAGGGCAGCCCTTCCTGTGCCCACAAGAGGGAGGGAGTGATGGCCGAATGGGGGCTTTACTATAACGCATCCCGTGTGGATGGTGTTTCTAGAAATTGCTGTCACAACTGTTCACAAACCTCTGCAAACAAAAGCGCCTTCTTTTCATTACCGCCAACCTCAGAAACGACCAAAATGGTCAGTTCCGAAGTGGTTTTTTTTGGATTTGGGGTGGTAGGTGGTGTAATGGGCGCGTGTGGACGTGTTTTACGGAGGGTTTTTTACATGTGTTTATTAAGAAGTAGGAGATTCCACATGGCTTATTTGGAAAGTCCGGTGTGACCTCCCTCGGGTACTAAGTTCTGGACCACGTGCTCTCCAGGGGACACCTACCGCCCCAACCCCCACCCCGTCCCCGTGGGCGCTCAGCAGGAGCGAGGGAGCCTCTCCTGGCCAGCTGTTGCTTGCTTGGGCCCCCTCATGAAATCCTCACCGGGGGGGGGAGGGGGCGCCTGGGTGGCTCAGTCCGACTTCTGCTCAGGTCACGATCTCGAGGTTTGTGAGTTCGAGCCCCGCGTCGGGCTCTGTGCTGACCGCTGTTCCGGATTCTGTCTCCCTTTCTCTCTGCCCCTCCCCCGCTCACACTCTGCCTCTGTCTCTCTCTCAAAAATAAGTAAACGTTAAAAAAAAAAAAAAAATCCTCACCGGAACGGGACCGTGCCCGACTCCGTATCCATTTCTGTGCCAGATTCAGAGAGGTTCAGGCGCTGATGCAGTGATACCTCCAGGAAGGGGTATTGCCACGAGCTGACCCCAGGTCTCTGCCCCCCCCCGTTAACCTCGCCTGAACTTGAGGGTCTGAGAGGCACCTCGTGCCTGCTTCTATTGCCGGGATCCTCTGTTGCAAGAGGCAGCCTGGGGATGTCTGGCCAGAGCCGTGTTAAGCGTCGCTGGCCTTGGACCCTAATGCAGGCAAGCACCAGGCTCCTTCCGCCCGTGCGTGGGGAAGAGGCGGGCGAAGGTGAGGGCCAAGGTGAACGGGTAGAACTGCCGTTTCTTCCGGAGCTAACTCTCACCTAGAAAGCCTTCTGGTTCTTTCCCCACGGGTCTCCTAAAAACTCACCGGTATGGAAGTACCACAGTCTTATCATTCTGTCTTCTAGGTCGTCTCGAACGTTCCAGATCTCTACCACTACCTGATGCTGCTGATAAACTCAGGATGGCTTTAAACTCAGTAAGTGGTTAATAATTACCTCCCCAGCCTTTTCTTCGTGCCCTTAATTCCTGCTGTTGTTTTCTGAGGTGTGTGCTGGGCAGCATTTTAAGAGCTGGCCGCAGGGAATGCGTGTGCTCCACGGATGCTGGTCGGGGCCTTCTCTCGGTGAGGCTGGGCGGGAGTGCGGACACAGCAGCTGCACCCCTTGAGAGCGCCCCAGAGCTGTGGGGCGGTTGCGGGGTATGTGCACTGCTCACTGGGGCCTCTTGTCTTCCTGCCCTGCAGGTGGGTTTCAGGATAGGATGTGTGGAAGGAAAAGGGGCAGGAGGGTGCCCGGAGGGAGGCGGTCCCAGGGAAGGACAGCAGACCCCTGTGCAGCCGCGTGCCCTGATGAACCGGGGGAGGCTGTGACCGAACGGAGCACTGGGCTGACCATCCCTCTCTCTGGACGCCCCCACTGCCAGCAACTCTGGAGACTAATGCAGTGTCCTTATCCTTGGTCCCCATTATCTCTCACTGGTTTATCTTATACCTGGGAATGCATGCGTTCAGGGCAGCTGTGTGTCATAACAGACATTTCCCGTATCTTCTATCTGGACAATAGATCTTTATGCTTTTTCCCCTGTAGCCATTGCCGGTAGCTAGTCACTGGATCCATTTAAAACTTCCTATCCGCTGCACAAGACTCTGCGGGGACAGGCCACTGTGCCTGCTGCAACCTTCCCTGGGTGGGACAGCATGTTCTTAGATGCTTCCGATAGAGACCAAACACGTGTGCTTTTTTTTTTTTTTTGCCTCTGGTGCCCCATTTAGATTAGAGATTACACTGTTTCCCTTTCTGTGCACTGCTCTGGTTCAGAGTTACAGTCTTTGAACTTCTGAAGGAGAGCGTCGGTGAGTTATTAAGCAGAGGTGAACCCTGAGAGCCCGCCTTTGGTGCATTGCTGTATAATCTCGCTTCCCTGGAGGCCCCGCTTAAAATGCTAAGCGTGGTGCCTCCTCTGCTCGGAATACCAGTCTTGTCGGAGACCATGGTCCACAAGAAACGGAAGAAATGAATGAGTGCGAAGAAGGCTAGGGGGGCACACGTGGCTTCCCAGCGTGGCCCAGCCGGTGGGCGATTAAGGAGGACGGATACAGAGGACACGGTGGGGGTCCAGGCGCGGTCTTGAAGGGGCAGCCAGGAGAAGGCGGCGTTTAGGCAGAGGGAGAAGGGAAGGGCATTCGGAGAAGATGGAGGGAGCCGGAAAAAAAGCTCGGGCTGGGGCAGCCCCTTGCACACCCTGTGTGCCGAGACCCAGCAGTTGCCCTCAGGGCGACAGAACCCCTCTGGCTCCCTGCGGACTTGCGTGCCCGCAGCCCCCATCCACAAGCTCTTTACATGTAAACGGTGACACGTCTCTAAGAGAAGAGGAGATAGAAAAAGAACTTTTAGAATAGCGTGTATAATGTGGACCCTTAGGTAAATTTCTCAGCCTCCATCATTCACGTTCGTCTCTGCAAAATGGGCGCGTCCGTCAGTCATCCCTGCACCATCCTCGGGGGGCCTGGTCAGGCTTCCGGGAGGTCGTGCATGCGGGTGCCTGGCTGCCGCTCGGATACAGCCGGTACTGTTCCCCTGAGAATCTCCGTCCCTGGGTTTGGGTATTGACCCATTCCCAGACTCCTGCACGTTTTGTCTTTAATTCATATTTTATTCTTCACTAAATTGCGGTGTTGACCGTTACTCGCTCTTTACTTCAAAAAGTGACTAGTGAGCAAATACAAAAACCGTTGACAACCAGCTGGAAGTTCTGGCTAGCCCTTACTGCAGGTGAGTTCCGTGTTTGGCCCGACAGGAGTCTGCAGCAGCCTTATCAGCACCTTGTCTGAGGACCTCGGGTGGGCGTGTAACCTTTAGGGCAATTGGGGTTTTATGTGATTCATCTTCTTCTTCATTGTTCAGGGGCCCCCGCCAGGTGTCGGACCTTTCTACGAAAACCATGGATACCAGCCTGAAGGCCTGTACCCCCCGCGGCCCGCCGTGGTCCCCGGCGCCTACTCGGTGTATCCGGCTCCCTACTACCCGCCCGCGGTGCCCCAGTACGCGCCGAGGGTGCTGACGCACACTTCCACGCCCAGCAGCCACACGCGGCCCAAGTCCCCGTCGGGGACAGTGTGCACCTCAAGTAGGACCCCTTTGCATTTACTTCCTACCACAGTCCAGGCGCTGGGGCCTGTCTTCTCCGGTGGCTCTGTCGCTAACCGCCCTCCGTCTGCCGGGGCTCCCCTCTCCCTCGCTGTCGCTGCCCTTCTCGCCTCCCGCCCCGCTGCGAAGCCCTCTCTTCCCTTTCCTTAACCTTCCTGTTGCAGCCTTGTCCACACGCAGGGCCTCCCTGTCCTGCTCTTGCCTGCGGGGCCTGTCGCTGGGTCGTGTGGAATGAATGGTGAGCTAGGCCACGGGAGTCACCACCCACCCTGTCTTTGTGGTGCGGTTCCCTGGAACGGCGAGTCGTGTTTGAGACGCGGGACAAGGCCTCTGTGCTCAGCGAACGAGGTGGCTGGTGTGGTTGCCACACGGACGTATCTCGTGGCTTTAACGATCTCGTGGAGGGGGGGCGGGGGGCGGGGGCGGGGTGCTGGGTGGCTCAGTCTGTTAACCGGCCGACTCTGATTTGGGCTCAGGTCCTGATCTCACAGTTTATGGGATCGAACGCGCAGCCTGCTTGGGATTCCCTCTCTCTCTCTCTCTCCCTCTTTCTCTGCCCCTCCCCTGCTCACACACACTCTCTGTCTCCAAATAAATAAACACAGGGGCGCCTGGGTGGCTCCGTCGGTTAAGCGTCCGACTTCGACTCAGGTCACGATCTCACGGCTCGTGGGTTCGAGCCCCGCGTCGGGCTCCGTGCTGACAGCTCAGAGCCTGGAGCCTGCTTCGGATTCTGTGCCTCCCTCTCTCTGCCCCTCCCCTGCTCACATTCTGTCTCTCTCTATACATATATATATATAAATCTCAAAAATAAACTAAACCTTAAAAAATTTTTTTAAAGTACACATTTAAAAAAAAATAAAGTAAAATAAAAAAGGATCCCGTGGACAGAGCAGAGCAGGTGTAGAGCAGGTAAACGAGTACTGGTATTAGTGACGCAACAACTCGCATTTTTGTCGATGGGGTTTTTATTTTGCAAGCACGCATGTACACACAGCTTGTACGGTCAAAGATTAACAATAAAGTGAATTTCCACCTGCCCCCGCAGCGCATCACAAAGCACAGAAGTGAGTCCTCGTGGCCTGTGCTGCTCGAGGCTCCGTGTGCACGTCTCTGGACCCCTGTAGCCCTCAACCAGCGCCGTCACCCTTAATTCCGCCCCGACGCTTCCGTCTGCTTCCCCCACCCTTCGCAAAGGGTTCTTGTTCCTTCCTCCTCTCGTCAACCTCTACTGTTTTTTTTAATGCCAATTGTTGAGAGACAGAGACAGAGTGCGAGCGGGGGAGGGGCAGAGAGAGAGGGAGACCGACACAGAATCCGAAGCTGTCGGCACAGAGCCCGACGCAGGGCTCGAACTCAAGCCATGAGATCGTGACCTGGGCCAAAGTCACACGCTTCACCGACTGGGCCCCCCGGGCGCCCCAACCTCTACTCCTTTTTATTCCCACATCTCCTACCCTTCAGTCCTCCTCCTCCTCCTCCTCAGTTACCCCTTCTCCTTGCCTATACGGTTCCCTCTTTCCCTCCCCTGGTTCCTCTCGGATCAAGGAAATGCCCGCCTCTGCACTGATGTCTTTCTGGTGGTAGTTGGGGAGGTTGAGACCCGTGGTTCTTAATCGGGGCTGATTTTGACCCCCAGGGACACTGGGCAGGGCCTGGTCGTTATAACTGGGGAGAGGCTGTGACTGGCAGGTGCCAGGGATGCTGCTGAACACCTGTGGTGCCCATGACAGCCCCCCGCCACGGAAGACCCGGCCAAGATGTCAGTAGAGCCGCGCCCAGAAGCCCCGGTCTTAGTTCATCATGGTGGTTGGGAGGAAGCCAGGGTGTAGACGGCTAGGGAACTCCTGACAGTGGTACCTGCCTCCCAGAAAAAAGGGGGTGGTGATCAGAAACCAAGGGTCCCCTCTTGAGGGCAGCACCTTGAAGGGGCAGGCAGACCAGGGGAGCCCACTCGCCTGACACCCACATTTCCACTGTTCTGGGGGGAAACCTGGTGATGACAGGCAATTGGACAGGAATCTGTACGGTCCTTATCAGTGACTTTATAAGGGAAGAACATGAGCCTACATGTGTGACTTTGCATTACAAAACTGCCCTTTAAACTCAAAACGAGCTGAGTGAACCTACCTGTCTATTTTTAAGACCTTTTTAATTGACTTCTACAGACGCAACGGACATTTGATAAGTCTAATGTTTGGCCTTGGAAATGTTTTTTTAATTAGCAGTTTTTTAGAGTAGTTTTTAGGCTTACCCAACAGCAGGGCGCAGTCCCTCTTACCCCTCTTAGCCCTAAGTCTGTCCCCTCATCTTGCCGTAGCTAGCGGGCCCCACTTGTTACAATCGATGAACCAATATGGATACATTGTCATTAAAGTCCATAGCTTTACATTAGGATCACAGTCTTTCCCTTGTGCGTCCTGTGGGTTTTGACAAACGTACAGTGGCCTGGCCGTCATCACAGAAAAGAACGGAAGTTTCAGCGCCCTCAAATAGCACAGATTCGGGAGTGCAAGGGCTATTTGGGGACATAATGCATCTATTTGCCGTAGCAACGGTCCTAAATGTTTCACGCTGCGTCCCAGCGCGTGCACTGCTTAAAGACTGGGTTTTGGAGGAATCGAGGCCAACAGTCAGTGATGCAGATGCTTGGTCCTGGGCTCGCTAGGGCCGAATCAACAGCACACCGAATCCATAACGACAAAGGGGCATGGGCAGTGAGTTGTAATTAAACCCAATAGTAGCACAGTTGCACACCAGCCCCGAGTCAGGTCTGGAGCGACCAGACGCTGACTGCAGGTTGCCTGTCCAGCGAAGGTGGGATCGGGGGTCCCGCTGCGCACCTGCTCCTAGTGAGAGGGGGGCAGGTTGCCCTCCGCCCCTTGAGAGGTTCAGAATACTTAATAGCTTCCAGCTCACCGGGCACGTTATTTTATCCCAGATCAAACAGCATACAGGGAAGCTCCCCGAAGCGAGAAACTGTCCTTGGCTAACGGGTCAAACTGGCCATTTGGAATTTCCCCTGGGAGCCTCCCCTGCCTCTCCGCCCTGCCCAGTTCTGGTAACTTCAGGGCTCTCCTCAGACCAGTAGCCTCCGCCTCCCCTGTGAGCCTGTTAGAATTGCAAATTCATGCCTCCCCGCCCCCAGTGGAATCCGAATTCCTGGTGATCGAGGCCAGGAACGCTGGTTAGCAGGCTCCCTGGTGATTCCTAAGAACGTGATAACAAGATGAGAGGCGTGGCTTTGAGCCCAAACAGATGGGTCGGCCCTAGTCCACCTGACTCCAGAAGCTGAACTCTAGCCCCGGGTGACTTCCAGAAGCACAGACGTGTACAGGTGGGGTTCCCCGGGCCTCCCCCACCCTCCGGGACACCCAGGTGTCCTATAAACAGAGGGGGTTGGAGGGTCTGTTGAATGCCCTCTCTGCCTCCCTGCCCTCAGCCTCTCTCTCTACCCTCTGCTCCCCACCCCCCCCCACCCCGGAGCCACTAATTACTGGGTGTGCCGTGTCTGGCCCTGCCCTCTGAACCTTGGCTTACACTGTGACCAACAATGGGCCCCTCGTTTTGTTTTGACTAGAGAACGCTGATGACCCTCTGCAAATGACTTTATTCGTAGCTGAGATGTGAGCTCAGTGCTCCTCCTCCAACCAAAAGGCTGATGTCAGCACTGCCCGATGGAACGTTCCCCAGTGATGGGAATGTTCTACACCCGCCCTTTCCGTACAGCAGCCCCCGGCCCCATGTCTGTTGAGCATTTGAATTTACGGAACTGTTTAATACCCCTAATGATACGTAACTGAAGTGCGAACACCCACGTGTGGCTGGTGGCTGTCGAACGGGACGCTATGGGTCTGTGGCATCCATTCGCTAACCTGCCTTGAGTAAGACAATTTATTCTACCTTGAACACCAGCACCAGGGAGGTGATAGTTTGGGGACATTATTACTACTATCTTACGCTTGTATTTTTTTTAATTTTTTTAAATATTTATTTTTTGAGAGAGAGAAAGAAAGTGTGCAAGCAGGGGAGGGGCACAGAGAGAGGGAGACAGAGAATCCGAAGCAGACTTCAGGCCCTGAGCTGTCAGCACAGAGCCTGACGCGGGGCTTGAACTCACAGACCGCGAGATCATGACCTGAGTCGAAGTTAGACGCTTAACCAACTCAGCCACCCAGGTGCGCCTATGCTTGTAATTACTAAAACAAGGCATTTTCCCTCTTTGGGGCAATTTTTTACATTAATCACTTATGGGACTATTTTAAGATGATACTTTTTTTTAAAAGAGCTTAACATAAGTATATGTTACTTCATAGCATGGCTTCCTGTTTTGCTTTTGTGCCCTAAAACGCATACAATTGAGTGCGCGGAAGAGGTTGAGACCTCCCAGGATGCGTTCTTAAAATTAAAAGCCTCATTTTTGAGTGTATAAAAAGTTATCATGGGGCGCCTGGGTGGCTCAGTCGGTTGGGCATCTGACTGTGGCTCAGGTCACCATCTTCTAGTTTGGGGGTTCGAGTCCCGCAGCGGACTCTGTGCTGACCGTGTGGAGCCTGCTTGGGACCCTCTCTCTCCCTCTCTCTCCGCCCCTCCCCCACTTGGCTTTCTCTCTCCAAATACATAAACTTAAACAAAGTTATTATCTCATGATATGCTGTACTATACAAGTAGTGGTGAGATGTGAGAGTGTACCTTCTAAGAAATTCTGTAACCACATGGTGTGCCCACCCCCCTTTCCCCAGAGGCGAAGAAAGTGCTCTGTATCACCTTCACCCTGGGGGCCGTCCTGGCGGGAGCCGTGCTGGCCGCTGTCCTGCTCTGGAAGTTCAGTAAGTGCAGGGGGGCATCCTCGTGGGGTGTCCCGCTCTCCGGGGGTGGGGCTCGTTGCTTCTGTTCGGTGACGGGGACGCAGAATCCCCATCCTCCTCCTCCTCCAGTCTCACGGTCCCCATTGTTAGGAGTCACTTTCCCGCTTCCTCCTACCCCGTGGGTCGCGGGAATCCCATGCTGTTGGTGGAGTACTGACCACGGTGGGTTTACGCGGTGCTCTGGGGCGCTAGCTGCCGCCCCGGGGCCACCTGTCCCCTGGATCTCTGTGTAGCATCACCTGCTACGCGCTGGGACGAGCCTTGCCTGCAGCAGCTCTTTAACCACAGCCCGGCCTTTCCGTCCACCCAGGGCAGGGGACTCAGGGCATTTACAGATCCAGAGGTCACCTGAGGAAGGCGGGGGGTGCTGTCCAAGCCCAAGGCTGGGAGCCCCTCCCCGCCCCCCTGGAAGTGATGCACCGGGGCCCCCCCTGCCCTGTTTCCTTTGGTAGATGATGGGGTCAAGGACGCATCCGCTCCTTATTAAGACAAAGGGGGGAACGTGCTCTTCTCTCCTGCCGCTTGGGGCTCGGAGAGCAGACGTTGGCGCTCGCAGTGGGTGCGTGAGGTTTTCCTGGTGTCCCCGGCTGACTGGGTCTCCCTCCCGTCTCTCTGCAAGTGGAAAACAAGTGCTTGGTGTCCGGGATCGAGTGCGGGTCCTCGGGAACCTGCGTCAGCCCCTCTCACTGGTGTGACGGGGTCCTGCACTGCCCCAGCGGGGAGGACGAGAACCGATGCGGTAAGTCGCAGGACTGCGTGCGCCTGGGGACGCGACCGCTCTGCCCAGGGTGCCCCGGCTCCTGGTGTCCACCGCAGAGACCGCGGCCCCATCCTAGGCAAGATGGCCAGGCCTGTGTCCGGCACGGCCACCCGGGAGGTCACCGAACCGCTATCTGGAGGCTGTACCTTTGGTCTGACCGCAGATGAGGACCCAGGCTCAGAGAGGGTGTGCTCCTGGCCCAGCAGCACACAGCGGGGACAGAGGGGGATTGCAGGGCTGGGTCACTCTGACAGGGCGCCCCCAGCTGGCCCGGGGCGTCACCTCGCAGCCACTGCAGGAGTGAAGTATTTAACGTGGAGATGGGGGGGCGCAGTATGTACTTTCAAAGCCGGCTCGCCTTTAGAATCACGTGTGTCTATCATCACAGAGCTTTGCTTTCGGTATTTTCTGTCGATTGTGGCAAGTGATTTCAAGGGTGGTGGCGTGGCTGTAATCGGAGATGGGGCCTGAGCGGGAGCGGTGCTGCATCCACCGACAGCCACCCGCAGAGTGAGTCTGACCTCAGTCCGGCACCGGCCGAGGGGACAGCACGCCGGCTGGCTGTTTCCCGGCCGTGCCCGTGTGGCCTGGGTGGGCGGAGATGGAGAACGAAGCGTCGTCTAAGGTGCCGGTAACTGAGCTCCGCCCCCGGCTGGAGCTGGCTTATTTGTCTTGAAAAGCTTTTACGTTGCGGTCCTCCCACGGAACATGTTAGGCAGTGTGACCCAGGCACGCGGGGACCACGGCCGTGGCGCTGTGATGCTATGTCCCCGCGCCCTCGATCCTGCCGCACGCTCTGACACGTTTATATGACAACCACTTGGTTTTAAGCAAACAGAAATTTCAGAATTATAGCGCCAGGGGCATCGCCAGAAATTTCACGAGTGGCTTTACTCCTCTCCGTCCATTTTCTCCTAACTCCTGAGGGTTTCATTTAAACATGGGGCAGACTAGGGGCGCTTGGGGGCCTCAGTCGGTTGAGCGGCAGGCTTCGGCTCAGGTTGTGATCTCACGGTTCATGAGTTCGAGCCCCGCGGCGGGCTCTGTGCTGACAGCTCGGAGCCTGGAGCCCGCTTCGGCTTCTCTGTCTCCCTCTCTCTCTCTCTCTGCCGCGCCCCTGCTTGCGCTCTGTCTCTCCCTCTCTCAAAAAAATAAACATAAAAACATTTAAACACAGGGGCGGAGGATGTGGGTCCCCTTTCTTCTCCTGGGCCTTCCAGGGTGAAGACAGCTTTCCTGCATGTTCTCTGAGCCAGGTCACGGCACCTGTGCGGGACACGCCGCTGGCCCCGGCTGGTGGGACCCCCCCAGTGGGGAAGGCTGGGCCCTGGGCGCCGGCTCTGTGCGGCCCGTGGGGCGGCCTGTGTCCATGGCCGACACCTCGGTCCGTGAGCCCCCACAGCACAGCCTTGCCGGTATCCCAGAGACCGTTTGCACTTGGCAGTGACCCCCCCCCCCCCGCTCGTTAAACTTTCAACACACCGCCTTGCCTGTGTGTTGGTGACATATTTGTCGCCATTTTCCTAAGTAGGGGGCGTAGCGATTCAGAGCATGGTGAAGCGATCAGGTGTGATGGCTTTTGGTGTTTTCATACGCGTGGGCGGGCGCACATGGGCAACCCTGAACTCTAGCAAGACGAATTCAAGTTCCTCTTCCTCCCTGTCTTCTTAATGTTTACGTTGTGTTTCCTTCAACACGTTGAGCTAACGTACCCGGGCAGATCAAAATCAGGAAGTACCCAAGGACGTGCGGGGAAAACTCAATCTCCCCCACCCTGCACGCACACGCATGCGCGCGCGCGCCCACACACGGTCATGTGCCCATCCACCAGCCAATCACGTTTCTCTCTCAAGGGCAACAGATATGCGTCTCTCGCTTCTCTTCCGGAGAGTCTTCAGATGAAAAAGCAAATACGGGTGTGTATGTTTTGTATTGTCCTCACCTCCCAGTGGTCACTGCCTCGCTGACTGCACGGGCCTTGATGACACATCCTGGGACCATTTCTGATTGGGACGTGAGCCCTCGCTTTCCCGCAGCCACACACTCCGTGCTCTTGGGTGTAGACATGCTTTGGGAGGCCTCTCTTCTGGGGGACCCAACATGCGTGTTCCAGGCACAGGAGAATATTGGTAGGAAATACCTCCAGAAGCAAGATCGCTGGGTCAGATTTTGTAATTGGATAGACCCACCTTAACTTGGGATTATTTAATGTCCACATTGATTATTTATATAAAGCAAAACAGGTGACCGTGACATCGTGCGTGTCTTCTGCGTCGGATCAGAACACACATTTGATGTTCTTGCAGTTTGTCCACCTTGTGGAGCGGACATTATTTTCAACAGAATGCACATCTTCTGACACTAAAGAGTATCTCCCGTCCCGTTGAAAACGTTCAAGTGTGCGCAGAGAGCGTTCTTTTTCCAGGGGTGCGTGTATTCTTGAATATATATATCGAACGTATGCGTATTGTTAATGCTAATCCGCTTTCTACATCCGTCGCCCTGGTTTCTGTGGCCATTAAATGTCGCCAGAGAAACTGGAGAACCACTCGAGGTGACCCAGTTACCGTACTGTTCTGTGCACTTGAGATCGGCTGAGAGGGGAGACCTTAGGTGTTCTCACCGCAGGAGAAAGGAAAGAAAAGAAAGCTGGATCTGTGCGAGGTGGTGGGTGCGCTTGACTGTGGCACCCGGTTCCCAGGGTACACACGTCTCAAAACACCAGGTCGTACCCCTTAAGTATGTACAATTGTTATCTGTCATTTATACCTCAGTAAAGCCGAGAAGTTCCTGATACTTAAAAAAAAGAAAGAAAAGAACTTGAGCTTGGGACCGTTTCCAGCTCTCTGGGGCGTCAGCTGTCGTGTTCTCCTAGTTAACATTTGTCTAAGTGTTTATTTAAACTGCAGTTAGTTCACATACAGTGTAATATTCGTTTCAGGTATACAGGAGAGTGATTCGATAGTTGCATACATCGCCCCGTGCTCATCATGACAAGTACCCTCCTTAATCCCCATCACCTGTCCTAGTGAGCATTTGACTGCAGAGACACGAGATGGAAGGAAAAAAAAAATCCCTAAAATTACCACAAACCAAAAAGGAAACGTCTCCTTCACTTTCTGCTATGCCACAGTGTCAGTTTTATTTTAATTTTGGAATTATTTTTAATTTTGTTTCATGTTTATTTTTGAGAGAGAGAGAGAGAGAGAGCGAGCAGGGGAGGGGCAGAGAGAGGGGGAGACACAGAATCCGAAGCAGGCTCCAGGCTCTGAGCTCTCAACACAGAGCTGGACCTGGGGCTCGAACCCACGCGCCGTGAGATCATGACCTGAGCCAAAGTCAGACGCTTAACCGACGGAGCCACCCAGGCGCCCCAGGGCCCCCTGCCCTGCACACAGTGTGCCCTTATTTTTAACACCTTACATCGGTATGGGACTTTCATTCCAATCGATGAGCCAATTATTAGTATGTCATTATTAACGCAAGTCCTTAGTTCACACTTGGCATTGTGGACAAACGTGTAACGTGTTTGCATTTGGACAGCGGGTTAGAACAAATGTGCAATGACACGTACCCACCAGTACAGTATCATACAGAGTATCCTCACTGCTTTGAAGATCCTCTGTGCTCTGCCCATTCATCCCTCCCTCCCCCAACCCCTGCAACCGCTCCATAGTTGTGCCTTTTCCAGAACGTCCTATGGTCGGAATCATACAGTTTGTAGCCTCTTCAGAACGGCTTCTGTCACCTGGTGATACGCATTTCAGTTTCCTCCCCGGCTTTTCCTGGCTTGATAGCTCGTTTCTCTTTAGCACTGAATGATGTTCCATTGCCTGGATGGACCACGGTTTGTTTAGCCACCTCAGGGAGCTCGTGGCTAGCTCCCACATGGCGCATGGGGATCACCCATCCAGGAAGCATTAGGAAATTATCAGACCACGGCTGGTCACATCACAGGGAATGAGCCGGAACGTCCACTGAGTTGGGGCCACAGAAGCGGGGCAAGAATGAGGTCTGTGATCATCAGGTCCTCATTTTATATTTTAAGTCACATATATTCCCCCTGGAGCTCAGAGCACGGGCTCACATGCTTTTGCGCATCAGTGAACGTCGTACGTCACATAGCGTTTAGCAGCCCGCCCTCCTTCACGGCATGCCGTTTTCAAGGTCATTTGTATGAATATGTGACACCAGTTAATCCTCAAGCCATATGGGCGGGACCCGCTCTGTGGCCGTGCCCCTCCTGATCCAGCCGTTCACACATGGAACGTTCTCGGAATTCTGGATTGTGGTTACCTCTAGGGAGGGAGAAGTCACTGGCATAGAGAGAGGTTTAGACGACGTCTAAGGTGTTTCATTTCCTTAAACATAAGCACTGAGGTCATTTGGGCGAAGTGTGACTGAATTTAGAGGCAGAACCTTGCACCAGGGGGGTGTGGCATGTCTCTGGTGCTCTGCCAGGATCCGGGGTGTTGGGCAAGAACGGTCGATCTGTTGTTCAAAATGATTGTTTAAAGATCATTTCTGGGGGCGCCTGGGGGGCTCAGTCAGTTAAGCGTCCGACTCTTGGTTTCAGCTCAGGTCACAGATCTCACAGTTTGTGAGTTCGCGCCCCGAATCGGGCTCTGCGCCGATGCTCGGAGCCTGCTTGGGATTCTCTCTCTCCCTCTCTCTGCCCCTCCCCCACCCACTCTCTCTGTCTCTCTCTCTCTCTCAAAATAAATAAATAAAACTGAAAAAAAGATCTTTTTTTAAAAAAAACAAAACCCTTTATCTTTTTCATTTATTTTTAAATACTCGCTTTATCAAGATATGGCTCACGTACCATAGAATTCATCCCTGAGAACATACAGTTCAGCGGCTTTTCTACGTTCACCCCTCCCCCCACCCCAGGGCCCCCCGTAACCACTAATCCGCCGAGTGTTGCTCTGGATTCCCCACTCTGGGCCTGCGTGGGCCTCCTTTCAGGGCCGATGACGCTCCGTGGCGTAGATGGGCCACCTTGTGTCCATTCATCCGTCCACGGTCGCTTACGTTCTCCTGCCTTCCGGCTCTTGTCTGAACACCCGCTGCCAGTGCTTTGGGGGTAAAGAGCACTTTAGAGCCGGGAAGGGGTGCGCGGTCAGTGCCGTGGGGACAGGACCCCTCGTGTCGCTGCCTCTGAGCCTTTGTGTGGGGGCGGGGGGGGGGCTCGAGTGGTGTCCGGACGGCCCCCAGAACCTCACGGAGCGTCTCCTTCGCTGCAGTGCGCCTCTACGGACCGAACTTCATCCTCCAGGTGTATTCGTCCCAGAGGAAGTCGTGGCACCCCGTGTGTCAGGATGACTGGAGCGAGGGCTACGGAAGGGCCGCGTGCCAGGACATGGGCTACCGGTGAGTACGGCCCCACCGCAGAAGCGGAGGGAAGATTCTCTCCGCCCTCCCCGGAGGGACCTCTGGCTCCTTCCCAGAGCTGGTCAGGGAAGCCAGCAGGTGCCCACCGCATCCCCCTGCCCCCGTCCCCTGCACCTGGTGAGCAAGACTCACTACCCCCCAGCCCTGCTGCCTCCTGGACCTCCATCCACTCCCGGTTCCCCGTCCGCTCCCACCCACGGTCAAGGTCACCGAGGTCCAGGGTGCCGGCCGGGGACTCCTTTTCTCAAGGAGCTCTTAAGGAGCACTGAGACCTCACCTCCTCAGGCCTCCCTGGCTGGGGGGGGGGGGGGGGGGGGGGGGGGCTGGGGGAGGTCAGAGGGCACAGATGTGCAGACGTTCACTGCATACATGCTTGGGGGACGCACTGAGCCTTTGAATGGGGGACAGGTGGCATCAGATTGCCGTGGAAGAGAATTCAGTCCTGCCTGTGGCCACAGGGATGGGGGGAGAGGCAGGAGGGACCCTCCCTGGGGCTCCCAGCCAGGGGATCCCCAGGGCATCCCTTGGCGTGCATGGCAGACGTCTGGCCGCACGGGGAAAGGCTGTGTGATTTCATTGTCACTACGTCTTCCTCGGAGTGTCTCTATGTGACTTCTGCGCAGCACTGGGGGGTTCTCCGTATGCCAGTAGTCAAGGTTAATCACTGCTTGATAAGAAGCGTGACATCTTTGGGGGTGGGGCAGAGGGGGAAATGGGTGATGGGCATTGAGGAGGGCACTTGTCGGGATGAGCGCTGGGTGTCGTATGGAAGCCAATCCGACAATAAATTATGTTTAAAAAAAAAAAAGAAAGAAACTTGGCATCTTAGCCAGCAAAATCTCTCCAAATGCCATCCCCAATGGACATAGTAACGCCCCCAGCGTGTTCAGGACCCGACGGGATTTTATAGCGGGGGAGTGTTTTAACATCTGTAAATTCTCTTAGGTTACATGTACTCACATCCCCTTTGTCCTTATTTCTCTATCCTCGCCCAAACTAGATTAGAAAAAGGCCCACGGAGGGCTTTCACCTGACGCTTCCGGGTTATTGGGTCCAAAGAGGATTATTAGACAGCGTCACTTGATCAGACCTTGTGGTTTTGTTTCCCACATGCTAAGGTGTCCCCCCTTATCCGAACACCGTACGAGAGAAGTATGGCGATACGGCCCAAGGATTTGCCGTCGCTTATCATGAAGCCATTATTTTAATTAAGGTTTTCCTTCTCCTTTAGGAATAGTTTCTATTCTAGCCACGGAGTAGCGGATGACAGTGGGGCCACCAGCTTTATGAGGGTGAACACAAGTGCTAACCATATGGATCTCTATAAGAAACTGTACCACAGGTATTTGGTGATTTCTTTATTTTTCCTTTAAGAAGTTTTGTAACGAGAGCGAACAGGAGACACCATGGGGAGTCACGGTCCCGAGGTGGCGTTCTCGGACCGCTATTCCAGTATCGCTGAGAGTTTCTCTCTGGGAGGAGATCGGACTCGGAGTGGGGGTGGTTCATTCTCGGGGAGCAGCTGAGGGTTATTTGCCATGGTCTTCGTGCCCTCTGCCCTCGGCCCTGGTGGCCCTGGAAAACATGGTAAAATGAAAATGGAGACTCCTCCTGACCGCATTAAAATACTCCCCAGACATTAGAGACGGACGGACTGCGGGTCAGGGTATGTCTCCACGAACCCCCGAGAAAGTCAGCGTCCCAAGGGGGGTGACCAGCCCATCCTGCTTCGCCCGGGATGGTGCCCGTTTCGGCTCAGAAGTCCTGCTTCCCCAGGGGCCCCCTCAGTCCCCAGCAGCAGGGATGGCTGGTCCCCTGGCCCCCAAGCCACCCTGTCAGATGGCACCCGGCCGGGCGTGCGCGGCATCCCGGGGGGCCCGGGAGGGAGCAGCTAGTCCGGTTCAGCCCACGTGTCCTGTAGCTCGAAGCCAGCTTGTGGCCCGGGGCAGGTCTCAGTGTGTCCAGTGGGTGGAAGAGAACCTGAACAGCAGATCGCAGGATTGGTGGCCTAGCTGGTTGGGAGGGTGGGGGACAGGGGGTGCTTGAGCTGCTTGTTTCGTCTCGCGTGTTTAAAATGTTCACCGTCTCCCCAGACCGTCGTTGCTACCTGCCTCCTCTTTCATGTGAAAGTCGCACGGCGTCTTTGTGTGCAAGCCCCGGTCAGCTCCCAGGTCCCTATCGCTCATCCCCGGGTGGCTGGCCAAGCCGTCACCTCCCTGTGGGCCAGGTGCCAGGGGCTGCCCTTGGGGTGGGTGAAGTGACGTGGCACCCCTCCTTTCCTTTGGGTGGCCAGCAGCGGCTTTGCGTTCCTGGTGGCCGCTGGCCGTGGTGGCTGGGGGGCCGATTTCCGCCCAAGCTGCCCAGCCTGGCTGTCCCCAGGAGCGTGACAGAGTGAGCCTAGGAGGAGGGCTGTGCTCGCCAGGTGCACATCAAAACGGCAGGGCCGCGGTCTGCCTACCCAGGAAGCTAAACACAGCTGCCTGGGCTCTTTGTCGATGCTGAGTGTTTCTGTCCTTCCCGGTGACACTCCCATGCGGGATCAGGGCTGCGCGGGGAGGGAGGGCCACCACCTCCGGGACTCACAAGGTGGCTGCCGGGTGGGGGGGGGGGGAGTGCGGAAGACTCCCTTCTCTTCACTTTGATCCCCGAGTCGCAGACTCCATGTGACCACACGCTGGTGGCCGGACAGCGGCCCCTCCACATGGAGGAGAGTCAGCCTTGTGACCCTCAGAAAACATTTTCTTTTCATGGGAATGTGTCTTCTCTTGGCGTTGCCATGCCGCACAGCCGAAGACGCCTGGGACACACAGTGTCCGTGGAACCGGGGGGCATCGCGATGTGAGGGTGTCAGAAGCTGACTTTATGTGTGGAACTTGGGCTTGTGTCGAGTCGTTTGGGGGAGGTTCAAGGAAGCAGGGCTCTGCTCTGGATTGGTTGCTGTTGGGAAGCGAGGCGATTTTGCGATCGGTATCTTAATGCCTTTTTTCCTTCCAGAAGGGGGCTGGCATGAAGCCAGGCTACACGGAGATTGGCAAGCAGGTGCCGTCACTCCTGGCGGCCAGCAGAGGGGGCTGTTGGTCACCGTGGTCTAGACTAGGCTTCTGGTCAGGCCCCGGGGTGGACCCCCTGAATGTGGTTACGTTGGGTGCAACCAACCCTCTCTCCTCCACCATCTGTCAGGGGAAGATTCACTCTGAGACGGAATGCGCTAGTGACTAATTTTTCAGATGTAACTTCACTTACCTCCCAAATGAGTGACTTAACTTTTCTTTGGCTCCTGAGCCAACGAGGGGTCGTCTCGTTTTTCTGTGCAATACGTGTAAAGCAGTTGCAGGAACCCGGAAGGTTACAGATGACTTCCTTACAAAATTAGAGGGTGATTTTCAGTTCTGGAAATAAAAATAGTAGCTCGTGTTATTGGGTGCTTACCCTCACAACCAGTCTATGACCAGGTACTGTTATCCCACTCTACAGATGGGAGAAACGACGCACAGAGAGGTTAAGTAACGAGCCCGGGGTCACACAGCTGTGACTTGAAACCCGGGCTGGGATTCAGTGCTCGATGCCAGGGTCCCCCACGTGGATGTGGTCTCCTTTTTTGACTCTTCAATCGCGGGCCCTTCTGTGTCTGGGGAGGCAGGGGGGTGCGACCATGGGAAGAAAATGTTTATTTCTAAGTATTTTGAGGGTCAAGCATCTTGTGTATTCTAGTGACCAGAACACCCCCTGTTCTTTTGTAGTGATGTCTGTTCGTCAAAAACCGTGGTTTCTTTACGCTGTATAGGTAAGCGATTCCTGGTTTCCAGCCCCCCCCCCTTTTTTTTCTCCAAAGGGAGCACCCTGTACCTTCAGAAATGCATCCCCTGCGTCTGGGGAGGCGGGGTGATGGGGTGGGATGTGTCCGAGCCTTGCGCCCGGTCCGTACCCCAGCTCCACTCAAGGAACACCTTTCTGGAACTGCGGTGTCCTGGAGATGCCTCCGGCCTCGGGGCCAGGGACGCAGCCGTCCTGCGGGGACAGGCAATCTCAGGAAACTGTCGGGGCGCCGGAGGCCGTGGGTCTCCCCGTCTCGTGTTTGGCTTGCTTCTGGCTTCCCAGCCTCTATCCGTGTGGAAGGCACCCTCCCCGTGCCCTCCTCTTTGGTCCTGTTTTCGAATGAAACACCGGTCCTGCAGCTCAGCTTTGCAGTGTGAACAGGTCAAACTAGCCGATGCCCCCGGGTGGACCGCGTGACCCGGGATCCTGGCCCTAACTCCCCAGCCAGGCTCAGCTCAGGCTCTTTCAGGCACCAACAGGGCGTGGTGCTCACCCCGGCTCTCCGGACCTCGCTGTCCACTTCGTGGGGCAGGAGAACCACCCCCTCGAGCAAAACCTCCAGGCAGCCCCCATTGGATGGACGCTCGTGGAGCCCCACCTCCTTTGCCCTGGCGGTGACGGGGACAGGGCAGACACTGGAGGGGCTCGAAGATTTACCCAGCGAAGCCCCTGGGACGTTAGCATCCCCTCCAACCTCCCTTTCTCCCTGGGTTCGGGTCCACTGTGACCCGCCTGTGCCTCTGAGGCCCCTGCATCACCCACCCGCACGACCAGGAGCCTCTGTCCTGTGGCTCCTTCCCCATCGGCGCTCAGAGTTTCCAGAGGAAGCCTCCTCTCCCTTTCTGGCAAAGAACTTGTCACAAGTAGCAGCAGGCCAGGCCAGGCATTGAGGACTCACACTTCTCCTTCCTCCCTCCTCCCTCTTCTCTTCCCCTCCTCCTGCCTTCTTTCTCCTTCCTCCCTCCTTCTCCTTCATTCTCCCTCTCTTCCCTCCTCCTTCTTCCTTCCTTCTTCCCTCCTTCTTCCTCCTCCCTCTTCCCCTCCCTCCTCCTCCCTCCTCTCTCTTCCCACCTCCTTCTCCTTCCTTCCTTCCCCTCCTCCTCCCCTCCTGCCTCTTCCACCCTTTCTCTCCCTCCTCCCTTCCCCTCCTCCCTCCCTCGCCTTCCTCCTCCCTTTCCCTCCTCCTTCTCCCTCCTCCCTCTTCCCTCCTTCTTATCCCTCCTCCTCCCCTCTTCCCTCCTGCCTTTTCCACCCTTTCTCTCCCTCCTCCCTTACCTTCCTCCCTCCCTCGCCTTCCTCCTCCCTTTCCCTCCTCCTTCTCCCTCCTCCCTCTTCCCTCCTTCTTATCCTTCCTTCTCCCTTCCTCTCTCCCTCGCCTTCCTCCTCCCTTTCCTTCCTCCTTCTCCCTCCTCCCTCCTCCCTCCTTCTTATCCCTCCTCCTCCCCTCCTCCCTCCCTCGCCTTCCTCCTCCCTTTCCCTCCTCCTTCTCCCTCCTCCCTCTTCCCTCCTTCTTATCCCTCCTCCTCCCCTCCTCCCTCCCTCGCCTTCCTCCTCCCTTTCCCTCCTCCTTCTCCCTCCTCCCTCCTCCCTCCTTCTTATCCCTCCTCCTCCCCTCCTCCCTCCCTCGCCTTCCTCCTCCCTCTCCCTCCTCCTTCTCCCTCCTCCCTCCTTCCTATCCCTCTTCCTCCCCTCCTCCCTCCTGCCTCTTCCACCCTTTCTCTCCCTCCTCCCTTCCCCTCCTCCCTCCCTCGCCTTCCTCCTCCCTCTCCCTCCTCCTTCTCCCTCCTCCCTCCTTCCCACCCTCTTTTGCAACGTTCAGGAGTCATGGGGCCCCTGAGCGTTCAGTCTGTCCACGACTCCAGCAGGCCCCAGGGCCTTTGCTCCCCAGGATGGCCGCCTGGGTGCGCAGGGGACAGCGAGAGGGGGCGTCAAGTGCCAGCGGAAGTGCTGCTTCCTGGGGGGGGGGGCTGGGGGCGCGTCCCCTCCTCCCCTCAACCGGAAACAGACCGGGACGCATTCTCTGTAGTTCAGACCCCGAACGCGTGGGGTGCTCCCCCAGCCTGGCCGGACTTCGGGTGGAGGGGCCGGGCCCACCCTGCGGGGGGCGGCGGGGCGGCCCCGCCCGCGCTCACCTGCTCCGCGCTGGTCGCCTTCAGAGTGCGGGGTCACCGCGAAGATGGGCCGCCAGAGCCGCATCGTGGGCGGGACCGGCGCCTCCCCGGGGGACTGGCCGTGGCAGGCCAGTCTGCACGTCCAGGGCGTCCACGTCTGCGGAGGCTCCGTCATCAGCCCCGAGTGGATCGTGACGGCCGCCCACTGTGTGGAGGAGTGAGTCGCCGGGGGCGGGGGCAGGCCTGGGGGGGGGGGGGGCGGGCGAGGGTCTGGAGGTGGCTCTGGGGCCGCGTGACCTGGGGCGGAGTCTCCGATCTCTTCAAGCGCCGGTGTCCTGGCCGGTGCGTGGGGCCCGGCGCCCCCCTCGCGGCGTGACCGGGGGGGGGGGGGGGGGGGGGGGCCTGGTGGGCTGGAGCGCGGGGAGCGGGACCCCCTCCTGCCGCCGGCTTCGCGGCTCCTGCCTCTCTCGGGAGCCCCGTCCTTCTGGGAGGGCCGGACTCCCTGGAAGCCCGTCCTCACCACCGCAGGCCAGGGAACTTCCCGCTGCCCTGCCCCAAGGCTCCCTGGGACCCCCGGTCAAGCATCCCTGGCCACAGCGTGGCCCTCAGGACGGGGCAGCCGTAATTTACAGCGTCCGCTTTTGTGGACGACGCTGCCCCCTCCTTTCTCCTTAAACACAGACTCTTTTGGCCACACGCCTCCTTTGGAGGAAACCGCTCGGCAGAGAGGTCTTTCCGACTTAGCGTGACCTCGTGCCGGCTGCGGTCCTGGCCGTGCCGTCCTCTGGCTGTGTGGCCCCGGACCGTTCACGCAAGGTGTCTGACCGCAGTGTCCCCTTTGCACACCTGCAGGACAGGTGTACCTGCCCCTCCCGAAGGCCGTTGGGGGGGGGGGGGGAAGGAGCGACGTTTGTCACCCACTGGTGTTCCCTTCCTGACTTCCTTCCACCGGATTCCGATAGCTCCCGGGATCTGGGGTTCTCCTAAAAGGGAAACACCTAGACGAAGCTAATGTCCTAATGGCTGTGAGGCCTACAATCTAGCCATCCGCATGCACTTATTAAGCACCTGTTGGTGCCCAAAGCTGCCCTGATACGTGAAGGCAAGTAAGACCCAGTCCTGCAAGAAACGAGGTTTGGAACCTCAGGGAGGCATTCAGGCCAAGGAACAGCGTTCTTCGATGTTCTGAGGGTTTGCGGCTGGTACAGAAGTATGGGGGTGGAGGGGCTGGGTGGCTCAGTTAGTTAAACGACCCCCTCTTGATTTCGGCTCAGGTCACGATCTCACGGTTTGTGCGTTTGAGCCCCCCATCGGGCTCTGTGCTGAGGCGCAGAGCCTGTTTGGGATTCCCTCTCTCCCTCTCTCCCTGCCCCTCCCCTGCTCTCTCTCTCTCTCTCCTAAAATAAATAAAAACACTAAAAAAAGAGAGAGGCACAGGAAGAATGGACCTCATTGTCGAGGTGCAGGGGTGGGTGGGGCCACGGCAAGGCGCCAAGGGACAAGAGCCCGAGACCTCCCCGGCCTGGCCGCGTTGCTTCTAGAGGGTCATGGCGCCTCCGGGACGCCTGGCTCCGGCTTGTGACTTTGGAAGTCACCAAAGGAGTGTTTCCCATTTGCGTTTCTGAGGTGCTGAGTGGTCTTCGGCTTTACCTTCCAGACCACTGAACAACCCACGGCACTGGACGGCCTTCGTGGGAATTTTGAGGCAATCTTTCATGTTCTATGGACACGGGTACCGAGTGGGAAAAGTGATCTCCCACCCGAACTATGATTCCAAGACCAAGAACAATGACATCGCTCTTATGAAGTTGCAGACGCCTCTGACTTTTGATGGTACGTGACCGCGTCCGTGGGGCTCGGGGGCGTGTGGACGACTTTGACCGCGTGTCCAGGGAAGATGGAACCAGAGGGAGGGGGGTTGTGCTGCGTGCGGGTGGGCGTGCACCTATGACGGGCTGGGGGAGGGAGTGAGCGGCGCGCTTTTCCTCTACCGTCCAGAGTCGTGATTTAATCAACACGCATCAAAGTCCAGACGGGCTTTCCAACCACAGCGCTGCTGGCCTTCGGGGTCGGATGGCGCTTTGGAGCCGTCCTGGCCTGGTCCCCATCCACCAGATGCCACTGGTGCCCTTCAGTTGTGACACGGATGTCTCCAGACGTCGAGAGATCTGCCCTGAGGGTGAAATCGCCTCTAGCTGAGAACCGCTGATCTAAAATTTGTCAGGACTTTACTTTTTCACATAAATCCTGAAAACAAGAAACTTAATGGTTTACAACAACGAAAAGCAAGCCATGGTTTCCCTTAGCTTGGGCCCCCATTCTAGTCCATCCAAGGGGTCTTCCAGAATGTTCCAGCCCACACGGGCAGAGACAGACCAGACCCTCATCCACCACCACCCCCCTCCCCCATCAAGGTGTTTGCATTCAAGTTGGGACGCAATGTGGACCCAGAAGAACCGGTCCACGGGGGCCGTGTCCAGCACGGCCTCCGAGGCGCAGGCTGGGAGTGCCCGCCAGCTTCTCCAGCCTCACGTGTGTCCTCTCTGCCCCTCGTCCCCTGCCGACAGTGTCTATTGTCAAATTTTTGTTCCTTGAAGATTTAAGTTTGAAAAAAGCTTCACTACTTGCAGCCCCTTTCTTAGTTCTGTTTCTTGAAGAGTTCAGCGTGAATTTCTAGAAGCAGAGCTAGCAAACAGTTCTGTTTCTAAGCAGCTTAACTTCCAGAGAAGGGAGCACCTCGCCTGTGAGAAGGAGGGGCCCGGCAGGGACAGAACGTGGGCGTGCGGGGACAGGTCGGGGTCCGGGACTCTCCTGGGGTGATGGTGGTGGCACCGGGCCCCGCGGCGTGCAGATGGGGGGGGGGGGGGCCGGGCTGAAGACGGTCGCTGCACAGCCTTCAGTTAGACCAGACTGGCTCACGCTGTTTTCTCTTCTTGGAACAGACAAAGTGAAGCCGGTGTGCCTGCCCAACCCAGGCTTGATGCTCGAGCCGGAACAGCCGTGTTGGATTTCCGGGTGGGGGGCCACCCACGAGAAAGGTGAGGCTCTTGGCCACGCGGTTCCCACGGAGCCCAGCACCGGGCTTGGAAGTGGGGGAGCCGGGGGGTTGATCCCGGATCCGCTCCCATGCGATTAGATCACTTTGGCCACGTCGCTCAGGCTCCGTGCCTCAGTTTCCCCATCTGCTAAATGGGAAAAAAAAAAAAAAAAACCCGTGCCTGCCCTACCTGGCACTGTGTCCTTACTAAGACGCAAGGGCAGCAACGTGTGTGGAAACTGCTTTTCGAAGCGTAGAGGCCGCATCAATGCGAGGGACATACAGGCTGTGTGATCGCGTCCCCTTGTTGCTAACGGCTTGCCCTGGAAGCCGGCCGTGCCCTCCAGGGGCTCAGGGACAGTGGGCTCGGTGAGGGTGGGCTTTCATGACCCGCGATGGCCAGCCGCAGGCCGCTGGAGCTGCGTCCGTCTGCCCCGACGCCCCAGAGGGGGGGGAAGCTGCACTGTTGTGGTGCAGACCCGCTCAGCAGGCTTTGCTACGATTGACTTTCCTCTCCGAGAAAACTTTCCGGAGAAGGGGAGCTTAGTGGTTCCACTTTTATGGAGCGTGAGAAGCGCTTGGTGGTACAAAGAGGCCTCTCACGCACTGTCTACGTCCTTCTGAAAAGTGTTCAAGGCAACACCCGAGAGACCCTTTAGAACAAGGCGGAAAGGACAAGAGCTGGGTGATGTGGGGGCAGATCGGGGCGACAGTGGCCGAGCCGGGCATCCAGGCACCTGGTGTAAAGAAAGTTAGCGCAGCTGAGCCTTACCCTGGGCTCACAGCAGCCCGGACGAGTGGGAAAATCGACACGTGTTTGTGGAGCACCTCCTATGGGCTGGGAGGGCGTCACCGCACAAGACAGGAACATCTGCCCTCAGGAATGTCGCATTTCCTCGTGGATGTCTGGGGGGCGGGATGTGGTCAGCCAGCAAACAAAGAGCTGAACTGCGTGCTTTCAAAGGGCAGAAAGTTGTCAAAGGGCAGAAAGTTGTCACGGCGGGGGCCTGGCTGCTCTGAAGGGGTGATCAGGGAAGGCTTCTGGTAAGAGGCGACACTTGAGATCTGAATGATGAGGCTGTTGAAGGAACAGAAGGGTCAGTGTGGCGGGGTGGGGGGGATGGCGAGTCAGGGGTGACGGTGTAGGCTGTGGGGGGGACCCTGGCTTGTATTCTGCGTGAGCTAGGGAGCCGTCGGGAGCTTTTAAGGAGAATGGCGTGAGCTGGCGGGCTTCTGGGGAGTCACAGAAAGGATGCAGGCAGGAGGGGGCTGACCCCAAGTGCAGGGGAATCATGTCTGGGACGCGCTGGCGGCTCAGCTGTGGGAGGTGGGCCTGGAGGCAGGAGACCATGTCTGGGGCAGACCCCCCCCCCCACCTTGCAGGTGGACTGAACATCAGCAGGGGGAGAGGGAGGGATCCAGGGCGGTCAGCTTCTTGGTTGGGGATCTGAGCCCCAGGGTGGGTGTGGTGCCACTTTCCGAGCCAGGGAGGACGGGGTGGTGAGGACTTGGGGTGGAGGGGTGCGGTGAGAGGCTCTGTTTTGTCACGTGAGGCCCGTGGCGCCTGGAAGAACCCCACGCGGAGGGAGCGAGATGAGAGGGAAGAGGTAGACGGACACAAGGGCCCACCCTGCTGTGGAGAGGCTTAGTGGGCAGGGGAGCCGGGAAGCGGGACCGGACCGTCGGTGGAGCCCCGTGGGGCTACGGAAACACAGCCTGACCCCTGTGGGCCCGGGAGCGGTCTGGCGAGGACGGAGCCCCAGAGCCAAGGCGCTGGGCGGAGAGGGAGGAAGATTCTAGAACACAGAGCGTTCCGTAGCTCCAGGGCCAGGAAGGCCTCCCTGATTGGGAAGAGCCGTGCCAAGTCCGAGCCGTCAGCTGTCGGGATGACCCGGCCTCCCTGGAGGAGGAGGAGGAGGAGGAGGGAGGGGCCGTGGCCCCCGGTCTCGGGTGCGCACTGGCGCGTCCCCAGGAGGGAGGCCACTGTTCCACGGGAGGCGCTGGCTGCACGGCCGCCCGATGCTGTCTTCCGTCTCAGGGAAAACCTCGGACGAGCTGAACGCCGTCATGGTGCCCCTCATCGAGCCCTGGCGTTGCAACAGCAAGTACGTCTACAACAACCTGGTCACGCCGGCCATGATCTGCGCGGGCTACCTGCAGGGGACCATCGACTCCTGCCAGGTGACTGGAGGGTGCCCTCGCAGCCCCCACGGACACGGGGTCCATGTCCCTGGCACGCGGGGGGTCAGCTCCGGGGTGGCCGTGGCCAGCCGCCGTGACACTGATGGTGTAAAAGCACGCGCGTGCCCGGCCACCGGCCCCGAAGGGTTTTATTTTGTCGGCTTGGGAGCGGAACAGAAATAAGTTTTGCAACCGTTTTAAAATACGGCCAACAATTTACTTAGTAACTAACTGCTACCTGGTGCAGGCTAAAAGTCGTCACTGGAAGAGTCTCTTTTGGGGATTATATTACTGTCCCTCTTGGTGGGGGGGGGGGGGGCACAAAACCCGCACACTGTGTCATAACTGCCACGGGGACCCCCACTCCGACCCCCGCCCTGACCCCATCCCTCCGGGCACGGCCAGTTGTGTGTGCGGGCTGTGGCTTAAACTTCCGCCCTTGGCTGTGTCCCCCAGGGTGACAGTGGAGGCCCCCTGGTCACCATGAAGAGTCACATCTGGTGGCTGATTGGGGACACGAGCTGGGGTTCAGGCTGTGCCAAAGCCAACAGACCAGGCGTGTATGGAAATGTGACCATATTTACGGACTGGATTTATCGACAAATGAGGGTAAGTTCCTGTCCCCCTCCCCACCTTGCTCTCTACTCTTGCCCCAAAGCCCAGAAGTCCGCGGGGTGTGGTGTGGCTGCCGGGGGCTCAGGCTGGCCAGGGCACGGAGGGACAGGGCCGGGTGGCGGGACAGACGGCAGAGGGAAGCCGGCACTGAGTAAGCACTTGCACCTTCATGGGCTGCGGTCGACTTGCGCCTCCCAGACGAGGCTACACGGCTCATTTCTGCACGTTCTCGCTCCTGCCCCGTCCGGCCCTGTCCGCCTGGAGCCCCTTCCTTCGGCAGCCCGAGTCCTTGACCGTTGCCCTGTAGGAAAAAAACGTCTCTCGGCCCCGCTAAGCTTGCTGCTTCAGTTATAAGTCAGTCTAGGAGACAAAACGAATTTGCTGCCTTTTTGTGTCTTGAGAAAATAAAGCCGTTTCTTTTTTTCTCGTTTCCTTTTTGAACAGGCAAACGGCTAATCCGCGTGGCCTTTGTCCTCGACACCGTTCCACAAGAAAATGAAGGGGCTGATTTTTAACTCCCCGTGCGTGATGTGCTGTATTTTTAGAAATGATTCGAAGGTCCTTTCGTTGTTATTAAATAGTGTATTTGTCTGTCTTCGGCACTCTCCATAGTTCTGTGCAGGCCACAGGCCCACGCTCCTGGACCCCTGGTCTGCAAGGCGTGACCAGGCCCAGCGGGGTGTGGGGCCCAGGGCCACCGCAGGGCAGAGGGATAGAGGCCGCCCGGTGGGTTCTTCCTTCTAAGCCCACTCGGGAGGCCGATGCACCTTTTGGATGCGTCTGGGGCTGGTGACTTCTCAGCTGCTGGACGGCTTGAGACAGGGAAGAAAGCCGGGTGGGACTTTCAGGGTCAGCCTGCTGGGGTCGTTGCTAGGGAGGGCCAGTCTCCCCCCACCCCCTCGGGGGTTTTCGCTGATCATTTTTTAGTGCCTTCTTAGCAGCCCTGGATGGTGGCTGAAAATAAAGGGACCAGCCCTTCACGGGTCAAGATGGAAAGGCAGCAAGAACCTTCTCTCCCGCTCAACAGGGTGAGAGTGTAGACAGACCCCTAGGTGCAAGGGAAGTCCTTGCAAACGCAGACGCCACTGTATGTGGGGCTGGGCGCCCCGGGGAGAGCCAGCCCCACTCCCTCACCCTCTTTCCATCAGATTGTGGGGTGCGGCGGAGTGGGGTGCGATGGAGTGGGGTGCTGTGCTGACCCTCTTGGGGCCTGCTGATTACATGGAAATTGAGGTCACCCCTGGGAGGGGGGGGGCGGGAATCAGGGATGTGTGATTAAAGATACACTGTTTCCATGTAAAGTTCCTACGTGTTACTACCTCAGTGCTCCGGGAGTCTTGGCTGTGATGTCTCTAAGTAGTTGCTACATTGGCTCTTTGACACTCTTGGCCTTGACAAGTGGGCGGCGCCGGGGACTTGAGGCGCTTTCCAAAGTGTTCTGTGCCGGGGGTGTGGCTTGTGCTGGCCACAGAGAGGAGAACCTGCCCCCTTCCAGCCCCTCAGGCTTCCCCGGGAGGGAAGGGCTGGGGTTGAATTGCCAAGTGTGGAGCCTAATTGTGCGCTGAGTCCTGCTTTGAGGGGGGGGGGGGGGCTGCCTCCTCTCAAGCGCACTGGTTTCCAAGAAGGAAATGAGCGATCCCACCGCCTAGGGCTTAGCCCCCCCCGGGGGCTAGGGCTTAACCTTGAAGCGGGAGGCGGTGGCGGCCCCACTCCCCGGATGGATGCTTCCGTTCACCGCGAGGTGCCCGCTCCCCGAGCCGGATCTTAAAATGCGCATTGTCGTGGCGAGAACGTGTTGCGTCCCTGGCTTCTTTTTATGTGACGCCTGTTTGTCCTCTGTTTTGTACCTTTTTTAAACTGTAAAATTCCATTGTGAAATACTGTACAAATAAATTATACATTTGTTTTCCAAGGATTTATGGAGTCCCTGCAGATGGGGATGGTGAGCAGAACCAGTCTGCACCTCCTTGGAGGGCGGTGATGCTGGAGGGTGGCTGCGGGGCAGCTGGGGCGGGCGGGGACAGGGGCGAGGGGGGCAGGGCTGAGGACTGAGGTGCGGGCCGGGGTGGGGGGGGGGGCTGGTGGATGTGGTCCCGTCGGAGGTGTCCCGTGGTAACTCCTTTTTTTTTTTTTCCAAGTTTATTTATTTGAGAGAAAGAATGAGCAGCGCAGGGGCAGAGAGAGTGAGAGAATCCCAAGCAGGCTCCGAGCGGTCAGCACAGAGCCCGACGCGGGGCTCGAACCCACCAACCGTGAGATCATGACCTGAGCCGAAGTCGAATGCTTAACCCCCACGTCCCCGTCCGTGGTAACTCCCGCATGGCTGTCACCCATGGCTCCCGCTTCCCCCTGACTCAGACCCTGAGACCCCACTGTCTTCCAGATCTCTCTGCCCGGTGTCCCACACATCCTCAGCCCCAGCCTGTCCAAACCCGCGCCCAGCATCTTGTACCCTGAAGCTGTCTCCCCAAAGTCCCTGTTATTTCTGGGTGACCGAGCTGCCTCCTCAGCTCTCTTGGGCGCCAGTCCCACGGAGATGGGACTGGGACGGTGGGCAGGAGAGAAACACTGAGTTTTTTTCCTCTGCCTGAGAACAGAACCGTGACAGGCGATTGTTTTCATTATGTGTTAGAATTGTGGAAAGACACGTGGGGCGCCTGGGTGGCTCAGTCGGTTAAGCGGCCAACTCTTGATTTCAGTTCGGGTCACGATCTCAAGATTGGCGCGTTCGAGCCCCGGATCGGTTCTCTCTTCTTCTCGCTCCCTGCCCCTCCCCCCCCCCACTCGTGCTTTCTCCCTCCCTCAAAATAAGTTTAAAAATTTTATGTTAAGACGGGTTAACATTATGGAAAAAGTGGTCCTGAAAACAGGGAAAAGCACACATTTTTGCTAGACAATACCCTTAAATACAGTGGATCCTCGCTCATGGTAATTATGTTCCATAAACCCATCACGAACGCTGAATTCGTGAATGGGGCATCGTTGCTTCTGGGGGACAGAGACAAGGTCAGGTGCCGACGAGCCTCCGGTCTTTGTCAACCAATGGGTTCATGACGTTGTTTTGTGGGTGCTTCTGTTCAGAGACGCCTAATTGGATATATAGCTGCTGCACCAACACTGAGCCCGAGCAGATGGCACCATCACTCCCGAACTTGCTTATCTGCACGCGTGTTTTCCCCGTGAGGCACTTCACGGAGACCACGCTTCTCCACGACACCTGGGGCCGTGTCGAACCCAGAGATCACCAGCCAAAAGTGCAAAAATGCTGGAAACCTGGCACCAACCGGATCACAAAAGGACATTTATTGGCAGCGAGAGCTGAAACGAGAAGGAGGACTCCACTGTGTGTCCTCGGCGAGGCACCGCCCCTTTTTTTGCCGCCCTGCACGCCTGGCCGCCATAGCGCCGTGAGTGCTGGTTTTGGAATTACGAATAAATGTTAGCAGGTAGGGGGACTCAGAAATAAAGGATCTGCGAAGAGCAGTGAACCGTATACCTAGAAAGCCCACATGGGCCAAGGCAGTTGACAATCTTCAGTTGCATTTTTCACGCTAGAGTCGCCGGGTGAGTGGCCTTTGGATGAGGCTGATTGCACCTCAAAGATCTAGCCAGAACGCTGGAGCTAGGGAAATATTGATATTTTTGGATTAAAGGCTTTATAAAAGATGTAAGTTAATTTGCTTGATATACATGAACCCCAAACACTCATCATTAAAGGGAAAACACACGTATTAATAAAAGTGAATCATTTGTGCTGATTTGTGTCTCTCCTTGCCACTGGGTCAGTGGGTGGGTTTCCAGCACTGAAACATGTGCCCTCCAGGGGCGCCTGGGTGGCTCAGTCAGTTAAGCGTCTGACTTCCGCTCAGTTCATGATCTCACAGTTGTGAGTTCCAGCCCTGCGTCGGGCTCTGTGCTGACGGCTCGGAGCCTGGAGCCCGCTTCGGATTCTGTGTCTCCCTCTCTCTCTGCCGCTCCACGACTCGTGCTCTGACTCTCTCTCTCTCTCAAAAATAAACAAGCATTAAAATAAATTGTAGAAGCATGCACCCGCCTCGATTTGTGTCTGGCTGAGTTGTCAATGGGGGACAGTCCTGCCTCGAACCCAGGTTCTGGGTCTGCTCCCAGCTCTTCCTCTGTCCCCCTGTGGCTTCCTTGCCCCCATTCCGATTTCAGTCTCTTCCCCTTCTGATCGAGGCTTCCCCTTCCCAGTGTTTTAAGAGAAGTGCTAGAATAAAGTGACATTTAAAGATTCACTGATGTACCAGCTGCCCCATGTTTAACGAACCACCCCCATAAATGGTGTTTGTCAGTCACTGGGACTACAGAGATGCATCTTATAACCAACCGAAATCCCACAGAACCGCTTGGACCTTTCTTCCCTGGAGAAACAGAACAGGTCTGACGGAAGCTGCGCTGTGTGCCTCATTCCCGGTGACCTGCTGCAACATTCGCCGCCTGGATTCCTTTCCTCTGAAACAAAACCTGACATTTGGGGGAATTCTCTGGGTGCCTGATTGTTTTGTCTGCCTTTCCTCGAGGACAGTACAACGGCAGGTGCTCTGGGGGCGCCCGGGGGGGGCTCAGTCGGTTAAGCGTCTGACTCTTGACTTCAGCGCGGGTGGTGACCTTGAGTGGGGAAAGGGTGAACATTAGGCAGGGGGAGGTGAGGGAGAGGCAGTGGGCAGCTGCAGGTGGAAGGCTAGAGCGGCAGCGGGGTTTGAGAGAGACAAAAGGAGAAAGGTATTCCAGCCCCGCCTGGAGCCTCACGGACTTCCTGATCAGGTCCCCATAAAAAGTCAGGGACAGAAATGCTCGGCGGCTACCCAGTCGGGACCCCTCTCCCTCTTGAGAGCTTCGTGCTTTCTCTCATTACACTCTGCCACTCTGCTCACTCTCCGTCGTGTGCGGGACTCGTGCTTCGACTCCGTGAGACCAGAACAAGCTCAGAGTTCGGGAGTTTGGGGCTGCTGTGCTGACAGCGGGCAGCCTGCTTGGGATTCTCTCTTCTCCTCTCTCTATGCCTCCCCGCTTATGAGCCCACTTGTGTGCGCTCGCTCGCTCTCTCTCACTCAAAATAAATAAACTTAAAACAGGTGCTCTGAAGCATCTTAGAAGATAGTCACGAATCCAGAAAGCCGTTTGAACAAATGCCCAGCGTGTCCCGTGCCCCGCTCCCTCTCATAGCATTTATTAAGCACTGACAGCACATCAGACCCTGTGTTCTGGAAAACCCAGGCTTTCTATGTCAGTCCGCTCTATGTGGCCCCTCTCCTTGCTCTGCTCCAGACTCGGTGCCGTCCTGTGGGCTCAGCAGAGCCCCAGATGTACCCAACGTGAAGGGTTCGGGAGTGGGCATCACGGATATTCTAGCATAGTCTTCACAGACGGATGGACCTTCCTACTAGTGCTGTAGGGTGGGCAGCAGAATCTGGAGACGCACGTAGGCTCTAATCCTGGCAGTGTCCCTCATGGGTGGGGCAGGGATGGCGGAGGGGAGATTGCGGAGGCACGTGAACCCTTTGTCTGAGGCTGGCTGCCCTCGGAGCAAAGAAGTGACCCAAAGTGGACTCCAGGGCTCTCTCTCCCTGGGTCCTGAACCCCTTGTTGGTGGCGGCCTAGGACAAGCCTGGGGGAGCCCTAGACACCTGCTCTCTGGGGCCAAAGTGAAAGTGACCGCCAGCTCCAGCCGGGGATTGCTGCGGTGGCTCCCGGCACCCCCGTGAGAAGCCGCCCGCATCCCCTCTGCGCAAGGGGCACACGCGTCGTGCTGGACTCGGAGCGCCCGCACCGCGCGCCGGCCTTCGCTCTTACAAAAGCCTGTGCGTATTGCTGGAGTGTTTTTTCCTTTCGGCCCCAGTGAAACTGCGCCCTGCAAGCCTGAGCGGCTGTGAGCCACCCCTCAGGTGTGGGGCTGACAAGGGGGGTAAGGCGCCGCGCCACAGCGGGTGCTGGGGGGACCCCCGCCGAACGCCCTTCATGCTCCCGGCAGCCTCTGTCGTGTACAAATTCTCGGACGGCCCCTGAAAATACGGGGTCGCAGCGGTGTCGCTAGAAACGGGTTTATTCCACATCAGCGAAATGCAGCCTCTAGGCACACGCACACAGCACCAATGCTCCAGAAACATCAGGCGCGTGATAGCAAGTGGCACAAAGCGGGAACCATGCGCTGATCTCCGGCGGGAGAGGGAGAGGGGTCCGGAGGGACAGTCCCGAGGTGGAAACTGGTTTCTCCTAACCAGGGAGGCGGCGGCGTCCACCCAGTCTAACTCTCGTTCGTCTTAATCCTGACCTAAGTCTTCTCACCAGGTCCCCGCCCTCGAGGGACAAGCACAGACCACAGACGGTGCCAGGAAAGACTGGCTAGTAACCCCTCGTGCCTGTGAAATGGGCCAGCGGGGAGAGGGCAGAGCTGAGGGCGCGTCCCTCCACGCGCCCGAGGCTGAGGGCGGGGCTGAGAGCGGGTCCTCCCACGCGTCCGGGGCTGAGGGCGGGGCTCCCCCCCCCCCCCCCCGCGTCTGGGGCTGAGGATGGGGCTGAGGGCGGGTCCCCCCACCCACGCTTCCGGGGCTGGGGGTGGGGCTCTCCCCACGCCTCCGGGGCTGGGGGCGGGGCTGAGGGTGGGTTTTCCCCCCCCCCACGCGTCCGGGGGCTGAGGGCGGGGCTGGGGGCGGGGCTGAGAGCGGGTCCTCCCACGCGTCCGGGGCTGGGGCGGGGCTCTCCCCAAGCGGCCGGGGGCTGAGGGAGGGGCTGAAGGCGGGGTTGGGGGCTGGGCTGAGAGCGGGTCCTCCCACGCGTCCGGGGCTGGGGCGGGGCTCCCCCACGAGTCCGGGGGCTGAGGGCGGGTCCCCCCAGGCTTCTGGGGCTGAGGGCGGGGCTGGGGGCGGGGCTCCCCCACGCGTCCGGGGGCTGGGGGCGGGGCTGGAGGCGGGTCCTGGAGATGCGGGCAGGACCGGGAGCTGGACTTAACCGGGGAACTTGGCCAGGCGGCGCCGAGCCTGGGCCAGCCGCGCGAGCCGCTCCTTCAGGAACTTCCTCTTGTCGCTGGTGTCGCTGCGCTCCTTCAGGAGCCAGCTGTAGGTCTCCTTGTCCTGCAGCAGCTGCAGCATATTCTTCTGCAGCCGCTGGCCGTACACTTGCAGGATGAAGTACTGGATGATCAGGGGGATGTGGCTGGAGATACGGTTGGCGGCCTCCTGGCAGGGAAGAAGAGTTCACGGAGGGTGAGGGGCTGACGTCAGCACGCCGGCGTCAGGAGGGGCCGGGCCTGGCAGGTGCGGGTGCCCGCCTGGGTCTCTGGGTCTCGAGCCCAGCAGCGGCCTCTGGGCCAGAGGGCAGCCTGACCCCGCCTCCCTGCCGGGGCCACTCGGGCACCTTGGGCTCGGCTCGAATGGGCTTAATAAAGGTACGTGGACTGAGTACAAAAACCCCGTTTTCGAATTAAACTTTGCTGAAAAGATGTTGCAATTTTTTTTTTTTTTAAATCAACGCTAAATATTCAGCAGGAAAGAGGCCGGGCCGCCCAAAGCCACAGGGCGGAGGGAGCACCTCTGCGGTCTCTGCGAGCCCGGTGCTAGTTT
The DNA here is from genome assembly GCF_007474595.2 of Lynx canadensis. Classification (NCBI taxonomy): domain Eukaryota; kingdom Metazoa; phylum Chordata; class Mammalia; order Carnivora; family Felidae; genus Lynx; species Lynx canadensis. Next base: position 154,569,847 of record NC_044311.2, on the reverse strand, counting down.
CAAGCCCCCCTTCACCCTCCCCATGCCCTGCCTGTTCCTAAAGAGCTCTTTCCTGACATAAGGCTGATCTCTCGGGAAGCCGATTCGTCCGGTGCCTCAGCAATACCACTGCCCATAAAACAGTGATAACATTAGCGCCCGGCCTCGTGAGACGGCTGAAAAGATTAAACGGACTGAAGGATAAAAAGTTTAAAAAGCTGCGGGGTGTGTTGGGGCACCTGGGCGGCTCAGTCGGTTAAACATCCGACCTCGGCTCAGGTCGTGGTTCGTGAGTTCGAGCCCCGCGTCGGGCTCTGTGCAGACAGCTGCAACCTGGAGCTGCTTCGGATTCTGTGTCTCCCTCTCTCTCTCTGCCCCTCCCATGCTCTCTCTCTCTCAAAATGAATAAATGTTAAAGAAAAAAAAAAAGAGGAGTGCCTAGGTGGCTCAGTTGGTTGGGCACCCAGCTCTTGATTTCGGCTCAGGTCACGATCTCAGTTTGTGGGATTGAGCCCCGCATCTGACTCTGCGCTGACAGCACAGAGCTTGCTTGGAATTCTCTCTCTCTCTCTCTCTCTCTCTTTCAAAATAAATACACAGAAAGAAAAATGTCATGTCATAAAGATGACAACTCTCCCGGTGCAGACTGATAAATGAATAGGATTGCGACAAGAATGCCCACAGCTCCTTTTTCATCACAGACAGAATAGGCTAATTCTAAAACTCCTAGCGAAACCCACGGAAGAAGAGGCAGGATAAATCTGCCTAACAAAGAAGCAGGGGCACAGACAGACACATGGCCGTGTTCACAGCGGCGTCATCCAGGGTGGCCCAAAGGGTGCCAGCAGCCCAGAGGCACACGGACAAGTGAATGAACATGCACAATGCGGTCTCTCCATACAAAGGAGTATGATGCTACTTTTAAGAGGAAGGGCAGGCTGACGCACGTTACGGCAAAGGTGAACCTTGAGGACCTGACGCTAAGCGAAGTCACCCAGGCGCGAAAGGACAGAGACTGCATGAGTCTACTTAGGTGAGCTCCCGGGAATCAGAAAGTCCACAGGATCAGAACGTAGAATGGGGGCGCCGGGGGGCCGGGGGAGGGGCTGGAGAGGTGCGTCTCATGGGGGGCAGGGCTCAGTTTGGGAAGGTGAAGAATCCCGGAGACGGAGGTGGGGACGGCTGCCCAACAGTGTGGACGGGCTTTGTGCCACCAAGCTGGGCACTTGAGGATGGTTAAGACGGTACATTTTATGTGATATGTATCTCAACACAATGCGGAAAAGAAAAAGGAAGAGAGCAGCATTACGGGAGCGGTTCTGGTTGCGCTAGACATTTAAACCTTGTATAAAAATCCGCTAACGCAAAACAAGGTATGTGAATGTAACCTTGTTGATGCTGACATATGAAAAGTAAACCAACAGAAAGAGAATCGGGTTTCTACTGGGCCTTGGTTTAAAGGCTTGCCGTTCCAAGAAGGTCTCTGTCCTCGGAGCCCGTTAGAAATGCAAAACCTTGGCCCCACCTCACACCTGCAATCCACATCTAACCTGCAACCAGATCCCAGGAGATCTGTGTGCATGGTCGGGTTCTAGAAACACTGCCTTACGACAGATGCTGGTGAGGACGCGGAGAAAGAGGAACCCTCTTGCACCGCTGGTGGGAATGCAAACTGGTGCAGCCACTCTGGGAAACAGTACGGAGGTTCCTCAAAACACTAAAAATAGATCTACCCTACGACCCAGCAATTGCACGACTAGGCATTTATGCAAGCGATACAGGTGTGCCGTTTCGAAGGGACACATGCACCCCTATGTTTATAGCAGCGCTATCGACAATAGCCAAAGGTTGGAAAGAGCCCAAATGTCCATCGATCGACGGACGAATGGATAAAGAAGATGTGGTATATTTACAGTGGAGTATTACTCGGAGATCAAAAGGAATGAAATCTTGGCATTTGCAACTACGTGGATGGAACTAGAGTGTGTTATGCTAAGCAAAAGAAGTCAGAGGAAAACATCATATGACTTCGCTCGTCTGTGGAACTTAAGATGCAAAACAGATGAACATAAGGGAAGGGAAGCAAAAATAAGATAAAGACAGAGACGGAGACAAACCCTAAGAGGCTCTTAAATACAGAGAATGAACAGAAGGTTGCTGGAGGGGTGTTGGGTAGGGGGATGGGCTAAATGGGCAAAGGGGCATCAAGGAGGACACTTGTTGGGATGAGCACTGGGTGTTACACGTAAGTGGTGAATCATTACATTCTACTCCTGAGATCGTTGTTACACGCTCTGTTAACTAACTTGGATTTAAATCTAAAAAGAAAAAAAAGAAAAAGAAACACTGCCATAAAGCATCCAAACAGTGACCTGGCGGAGATATCTGATAAGCCAAAAGATGACTATTGGCTTTATCTGTCCAGGTTTTGACCTGTCTCAACGGCTCTAGCACAGCTGTGCGTCCTTCCCCAGCGTGAATTAGACTGCTTTTTCACACGCTTGGAAATGTACAGTAGCCACGAAAGCGTGTGTCTCTGCGAGTGGCTCCTGCCATCGCGTCCCAACCCCGAGCCAAGGGCTCCACCCACGCTCAGCTCCCAGAGTATTCACAAGAACCCGGTGAGGAGATACCGCTGTACAGAGAAAAAAGCTGAGGCTCAGAGAGGTCAAGCAACTTGGCCAGGGCCACACAGCCCGTCAAAACCAGACGTGAGTGACTCCGAGCCTTAGCCTCGGCTCCTCCGCCCGAGGCTCGATGCTTCCACGGGGGCTCACGGAGGCCGGGCACACGGGGCTGGCTGACGGTCACCACACAGAGCCCCGGAGACTTAGAGAGAGGCATCCACAAGAAAAGGAAAGGGAACGAAAGCCGCCTTTCCGAGGCCCCTGCAGACTTACCTGGCGGTAGGCCAGCAGGTGCTCAAAGATTTCACACAAGGAGACGCTCCCTGAAGAAACTTCTTCAGAGATCGGACTGTTTGTTTTTTTATTCCTCTTCTCCTCCTCCGAAACCCTCTCCCTGACCCTCTGCAGCGCCCGCTGGTAGATCTGGTCCTGACAGTAGACAATCTGCTCCATTTGGAAGTGAAGTCGAATCGACTTCTCCGCTTCGTTTTCCAGTTCAAACTTAATGTCTTCGATTTTGGACTAGGGCAAAAGAGAAGCGGAACGAAGTTCGCTCAGAAACAAATCGCCGGGTCGAGGAAGGGGGTCCTCCCTGAAGCCCGCAGCCAACTGGCTCCTACTGGAACGCACCACAGCCTTGCGCACCCCACGCTGGCTTAGCTAGGACGGGGCTCCCTGCCCGGCGGGGTGTGAGGGGGCGGGCAGCGCGCCCAGACCCCGACCCCCCTGCCCCGAGCCTGGGGACCTGCACGGGCTCTGCTTGCGGGCCTCGTTTCTCACATTCTTTCTCTTTTGGGGGCTTTCCCGTCTCATCAGGGGTATCTATGCCCATCACAGAGATCACGGGGGTGAAACGGGGGCCAAATTGAAATCCATTCAATTCCGTAGGGTTCATGTTCCTGCAATTTACAGAAACTGGCTTCCAGAAGGTCGGGGAATAGATCTCTCGCACAGAAAGTATCTGCCCTCCCCAGAGCCCCCTGGGAGCCACCGACTGTGATGCATAAGGCCAGGTGCACCCCAGACATTTTCTTCCGTGTTCGTGACACCTTCCAAACAAGGTATTCTTAGTCGTATTTCGTGGATAAGGAGTCAGAGGGCCCGGGCAGCTTAAGTCGCAGGCCCCAAGACCCCAGCCTGCGACAGGCCAAGCCAGTGTTCCCAGCGGTGCTGGGTGCCAGGGACCGAGAGCGTGTGTCTCCCCAAATCCGTTAAGTTGAAAGCTTAATCCCCAAAGTGATGGCATTGGGGTGGGGGGTTGGGAGATCCAGCCCATGAGAGTGAAGTCCTTACGGATGACGCCAATGTCCTTATAAGAAGGGACACCAGAGTGCTCTCTCCCTCCCTCCCTCTGGCTCTCTCTCTCCCTGTCTTGGGAGGATACGACGGTCCTGGCAGCGATCACGCAAGCCAGGAATTGGGCCCTCGGCAGATGCCAGATACGCCACACTGATCTGGGATTTCGGGTGAGCGGCCCAGCGGTGCTCCGTTACAGCGGCCTGAGCTGACCACGCCGGGGGAGCCCCTGCTTCTGAGGGCAGACGCTTCGGGTCTCAGCTGCATGACGTGGGGGGGCCTCGCTTCCTCCTGACTCCTCACTCTCGGAAAATGCCAGGTGGATATGTGGCTTCCTCAGTGAGTTGCAGGGTTGGGGCCGTTTCCCTCAGACGAGGCCATTCTCCACGAACTCTGGCTCTCTTTTGTGTTTTAAATATTTATCTCCAGAGTCCGCCTCGCTTACTGCTTACTTACTGCTTCTTCCCCTGGATCACTGGTGATGCCACTAATAAAGTTCGCCACTGAGCCTGATTCTCTGCGTCTCTGCATACGCAACAAAGTTGGGATGGTCTTCATCCAAGAAATCTGTTTTCTAGCATCAGGCTGACTTTTTTTTTTTTTTTTTTTTTGGTTAAATCGCATGTGGTCAGTGTTACCTTGGTTGTTCTGTAGAGGTTGAAAAATTCATCAAAGTTTCCTTTCGAAATATTTGCAAAGGCAAGCTGGACCATATCTGAGGAAAGGAAAACAAGATTCGTTCAAAATCATAGATGGCTGGGGCGCCTGGGTGGCTCCGTCGGTGGAGCGTCCGACTTCGGCTCACGTCATGACCTCGCGGTCTGTGAGTTCGAGCCCCGCGTCGGGCTCTGGGCTGCCGGCTCGGAGCCTGGCGCCTGCTTCGGTTTCTGGGTCTCCCTCTCTCTCTGCCCCTCCCCCGCTTGCACTCTGTCTCTCCCTCAAAATGAATACACGTTAGGGGAAAAAAGAAGGATTCAAATAAATAGAGTATTTTGAGACTGTGGAATAATCATCTCAGCTGCAGAGCCGACCAGAGGTGTGGACGATGAGAAAGGTGTATTTTGTGTGTGCCCCTGGTTCCTGACACCCAGCTCCTAAATCCCTTAGAAACTCCCGGGTGACAGGAGCATCTCTTGTTCTAAGAAGGTGACTCCTGGTGGGCCCCGGACTGCTTCAGGGTGAGGGCTGGTCACCAGAAAGATCGAGCCTGGATTAGAAGCCTGGAACTTTCAGCCCCACCCCCACCCCCCCACCCCCATCCCACCTCGCTGCCTCTGAGGAGGAGAAGATTGAGTTAATAAGTGATTATGTCTTTGTGATCATCGATTCCACCTTATTAAAATCCCCTAAACAACAGGGATCAGAGAGCTCCCAGGCTGGTGAACACACCCACGTGCCCAGAGGGTGGTGCCCCCCGCCCCCGACTCCACGAGACAGAAGCACGTGCCCCAGGACCCCCCCTCCCCCAGGCCTCATCCTCTATACTTCCCTTCACGCCCTTTATAATAACCTGGAAAGGGGAAGTACATCCTTTAAAATAAACGGGTAGCGTTGGTTTTGATCCAAGCCTTTCCCGGGCCTGGAAATAAAACGCCGAAAAGCCAAATCAAGAACTCACCGGTTACCGTGCGCAGCATGTCGACAGCTGGCTCCTCCAGCTCTCTGATTTGCTGTTTGATAATAATCTCAAACGTCTTGTAATTGACAAATCCCGGCAGCTCTCTGCCCCGATACCGATTTTCAAATTTCTCAATTTCTTTATATATCGCTTTGTACCCTGGAAAAGAACGGTGCTGAATTATTTTACGAAAACAACCCTGCGGGCTTTTCTTTTTCATTTCCTAATTTATTTTGAGATAGAGAAAAAACACGAGTCGGGGGCAGAGAGAATCCCAAGCAGGCCCCGCACTCTCAGCACAGAGCCTGACGCGGGGCTCGAACCCACATACCACGAGATCGCGACCTGAGCCGAAGTCGGACGCTTCACCGACGGAGCCACCCAGGCGCCCCACAGGTTTTTCGAAACACAATACCGTTCTGGACTTTCTGAAAACACAGAGCCGCATGGAAAAAAAAAAATTCAAATCGGATTTATCGACGGAAAACAATTCAGGGATAGCAATAAAAAAACAGATCTCAAGATCATTTTCCTTAGTCGTGTCAAGATGGCAAGTACGGAGCCAGGGTATAATGCCAGAGGGCAGGGAACGCAGAAGGCAAGAAAACTGTATCGTATAAAAAATAAAAATGACCACGAATGCCATCCAGAATCAGCGACACATCACAGAGCATGAGTACAAAGTGTTTGTAATCAGCTTGGGATAGCAGACTAGCCAAGCCCGTAAGACCACATTCACGGGATCTGGTATCAGTGTTCGCTATATAAAACACTTTGTTGTTTCTTTATACTTTTGGAATTCTTTTTCTTCTCAACAAACTGGACTGTGGAGGACACTGGGGGGTGGAAATTCAGGAAGGCCCTAAGAACTAACCAGGAGGGGCACCTGGATGGCTCCGTCAGTTAAGCATCCAACTTTGCCTTAGGTCATGATCTCACGGTTCATGAGTTTGAACCCCTCGTTGGGCTCTGTGCTGACAGCTGAGAGCCTGGAACCTGCTTTGGATTCTGTGTCTCCCCCTCTCTCTGCCCCTCCCCCGCTTGCACTCTGTCTCTCTCTTTCTCTCTCTCAAAAATAAATAAACATTTTTTAAAAATTAAAAAAAAAAAAAAAAGAACTAACCAGGAATCAGGGTCTAGGTATCCTCTTTTGGTTGGGAGATATTTTCTCGTAGGAATTTTGTACAAACTGAGATAAAATTCACATGCTATAAAATTCACCCTCGTGGGGCACCCGGGTGGCTCAGTTGGTTGGGCATCCGACTCTTGGTTTAGGCTCAGGTCAGGATCTCATGGTTCATGAGATCGAGTCCCACGTTGGGCTCTGTGCTGACAGCATGGAGACTGCTTAGGATTCTCTCTCTCCCTGTCTCTCTGCCCCTCCCTTGCTCACGCATTCTCTCTCTCTCAAAATAGATATATATATATATACTTAAAAAAAATTTTTTTTTAATTCAACCTAGTCAGGGCACCTGGGTGGCTCAGTCGGTTAAGCACCTGACTTCGGCTCAGGTCATGATCTCACGGTTCGTGGGTTCGAGCCCCGCATCGGGCTCTGTAATGACAGCTCAGAGCCTGGAGCCTGCTTCAGACTCTGCCCCTCCCCTGCTCTCTCTCAAAAATAAAACATTAAATTCAACCTAGTCAAGCATAGAGCTCAGTGATTTGTTAGTACATTAACAAAATTGTGCAACCGTCCCCAGTAGCTTATTCTCAAACACTTCCATCGCCCCAAGGAACCCTGCGCCCTATCAGGACTCCCTCCCCATTTCCCTCCCCCTGCCCAGCCCCCGGAAACCACTCCTCTACTCTCTATTTCTAGGGACACGCCTGTCCCGGACATTTCATATCAATTGTACCAAAACACATGTGGCTTTCTGTGTCTCGCTTCCTTCACTCAGCAAAGTGTCTTCAAGGTTCGTCCATGTTGCAGCATGTTTCGTCCTTCATGCTTTTCCATGGCTGAACATTTTCTATCATCTGCTGTCACAGGCTGAATTGTATCTCTCCAAAATTGGTATGTTAAAGTCCTAACCCCTAGCACCTAGGAAATGTGACTGTGTCCGGAGACGGGACCTCTGAAGAGGCGATCGCACTGAAATGAGGTCATTGGGGTGGACTGAACTCCAATCTGACTGGTGTCCTTATAGGAAGAAAGCAGGACACAGAGCCGCGCAGGAAAGACCATGGAGGACACACGGAGAAGGTGATGTCTACGTGCCAAGGAGAGAGGGCTCCGGAGAATCGAAACATGCTGGCACCTTGATCTTGGATTTCCAGCCTCCAGAATTGTAAGAAAGTAAGTTTCTGTCGTTTAAGACGCACAGTCTGTTGTGCTCTGTTGGGACGGCCCTAGCAGACCAATACACGGGTACGTTAACATACCAGCCACCCTAGTGCGTGTGAGATGGGGTCTCCCGTGGCTTTGGTTTGCATTTCTCTGACGGCTAATGACGCTGAGCGCCTACTCGTGAGCCCAGAAGCCATTTGTGTGTCTTCTCTTTAGAGAAATGTCTATTCTCATCCTTCGTCCACTTTAACTTGGATTATTTGGCTTTTTGTTGTTGAGCTGTAAGAGTTCTTTGTATATTCTGGGCACTGGACCCTTGTCAGATGCGTGACTTGCATTTTCTCCAGTTCTGTGCGTGGGGGTGGCACCCTTTGACCCACACACGTTGTTTATTCTGATGAAGTCCCCCTTGTCTGTTACTTCTCTTGTCGCCTGTGATGTCGTGTCCTATGCAAACACCGCCTCTTCATCCAAGGCCACGAAGGTTAGAATCCAGGTTTTCTTCTAAGAGTTTTATAGTTTCAGTGCTCACAGGTTGGTTTCTGATCATTTTGAGTTTATCTCTGTACAGGGGGTGAGTTAGGGGTCCAAATGCATTTTCTTGCATGTGGGAACCCAGTGACGTGCAACTGATAACTTGTTGGAAGGAATTTAGCATCTTAAAATGAGAGCTATTTTCTCATGGGCCGCATGCTGTAATAAGCTTGCTGAACCATGCACGAGGGGGGTTGCGGGAAGCGAAGGACTGTTGTCTTCCGCAGCACGGTCAGCAGCTTGGGAGTGGCGCAGAGATGGCAAGTGGCAAGTGACCGCCCCAGTCTTCCACCAGGGAACACTGTCATTTATCTCGTCCTGCCCTCCATGCCCTCTGCCAACGAACAGACGACTGAAAGGCGTGGCCATCGAATTATGTCAACAATGGCACGATGTATCCTCTCACGTTCATCACTCAAAGCCAAGGACAGCGGCCAGTCGGAACCTCCAGTCAGCTCAAGGTACATTATGGAACCCGCCACCAAGCTGCCCGAGTAGAAGCAAAGTCACTTAAAATTCCCCTCAGCTGCTGCCGCTTTATCACTGGCCAGTATATGATTGACCTCAAGCATCTTGAAATATTAAAAAAATTAACTTCAGGTCACACTCTCTACCTTTTTCGGACTCTTGAGAATTTGGTGGTGTAGCGATGGTGTCCAGGCTGTGTTTCGTTTCCCCTGCGTCGCTGCTGCAGCTGCAAAATCCACTGAGATACACACGGGCTTCAAGGCCACGGCCAGCTGACCACGAAGAGCATGAGGCAGTGGCGGGCGCCATGTTGACCCGCTACTGTTGCGGGAGGGCTGATTCTGGTCGAAGCCCTGGCGGACTTGGGCGGATTCCTCTGCGTGTTCTCTCTAGGCGTCCTCCGAAGTCTGCAGCAGGCGCTGGCTGGCCTGAGTTCAGTGACGTGGGGCGGAGCAAAGGCGGCCCCCACACACCCCTCCTCCGGCCCTCCTCGCCATCTGTACCGCCCGCCTTGACCCACCTCGCCAGGCCTACGGTGGTGCCTGGCACTCACCTTTCTGGAACTTCTTTTCAATCACGGTGCTCCACTTGTGGAATTCATGTCTGATTTTGGTGAACAGCCGACTCTCACCCTCCCCCACAGACTCCTCCCCTTGTATTAAAGAGGTGATGTCATGATTAAACGCATTGATTTTCTGTTAAGAAGGAAAACGTACGTATAAGCGGAGATGTTCCACATACAAGTGGGGTGGTCTGGAGGCCGTGTGTAGGCTGAGGGTGGGCAAGTGACTCCTCACCACGTGACAGGGGTACCAGACCCTCCCACACCCCCAACCGCCCTTGGGGTCTCGGGTGAGCATGCGTGATAAGCAATCCATATGGCAAATGGTCGTATGGCAAATGGTCACTGCCCATTGTCCCTCCGCCCTGGCCCCTCTTTGGTGTTAAATGGGCACAGTGAGCCTGGGTCAGCTTTCGGGGAGTGAGAGAAAAATGCATGAGGCACACGATCCCTTTCTGGACAATGATGTGTGAATCTCCGACTCGATGCTACGGGCAATACTCACATCTATCAGAAAAAACATTTTTTCGTGTTCGTCTTCTGGTACATCTGAGCCATACTTTTGTAATTCCTCTGTTATTTTCTCATGATTCTCCTTTATTTGATTCTCTAACAGGGGCAGAGATTTCTGAGGAAAACAGAAAAGAATGCAAAGCCATAAATACGGACAGGGAAGGAGCTGGAGCCCCCAGGCCACCTGCACGGTACACCTGACCTCCTGGCTTCCTCTAGAGCGAAGGTGGAGAGGGAGGGACATTAGCGGGCACTGACTCCACCCAGGCCTCCCCACATTCCCACTCCTGGGGGGAGGGGGGGCAGTCTCAGGGACACGCCAAGGTGGCCACTCTGCACGGTTCCTGCATCCTGTCCAAGCAACGCCAGGAAGAGCTCCTTCTACGATCTGCAGGGACATTAGAAAGGGCCACCTGTCTTGTGGGCTCTGAAAAAGCAGCAGTTGGGACAATTTGAGATTCAACAACTTTTGTGAACAGATTTAAAGTTTTCAGGGACTTCTGTCTCTGACGACACGGTGGATGGCGCATGCTAGCGCCCTCTTCCACCGCAAACATCAAAAAATGCTGGCTGGCACATCGAAAGCATCCCTTGAAGTGTATCCATGAGCTGGCAGGTACTCAGAGGCACAGACAGGTGACACGGGTGCCCAGGGGCGGACGGGGAGAGCGGGAGTATAGCCAGATTTGGCCTCGCAGGGCATTTGTAGGAAAGAAAAATTGAGGTGACGTTTCAGAGCCTCACTTGGTGCTGGGGCAACGAATAAATCCCGGTGGGCTTGCTCGAGGCAGGGACTCTAACGAGCCAACGTCTTCTTACTCTACAAAGCTGGGACCCCAAAGAGCTAGGAACAACCGTGCCCTCTGTCCCCATTCCTGGGGACTGAACTCGGTGCTGAGCGGAAGGACATAAAATCTCTGCCGAAAATCTGTAACCGCAAGCCAGCCCTCAAACAGGTCTGCTGCCCAAATTCATACTCCCTGAGGGGTCCCCCAGGCCTCGAGCTGAGAATCTAAAATGATTCAGGCTGGAGGCTGCACCTCCCTGGAGAAACCGATTCTGAACCTGGGCTTCCATGAATACCCACAGATCAAGTTCCAGAAAGGATAGGCCCAGGGTCGAAACCCTAGCCCAGGTCATTGTGGGTGACGGCTACCAGGACCCAGTGCACCTGACACTGGATTCCTCGAGCGCTGCGTACAACAGAAATATGTGCAAAGGAAACCTTTTTAAGGGACCGCACAGGTGAAAGAGAAAGGGATTCTGTCCAGACAAACTTGAAAAAGAACCACGGAGAGATTTAAAATATGAAATCTATGACCATGACCATCGTCAAGCCATTGCCATAGCGGCTGGCAACGAGAAAGGAACAGGTTCGTGCAGGGCGCATGAGATTTTAGGCCAAGCGGACGTAGTCTATCAGGTCCCGCCCAACATGTGGTGCCGCAGTCACACACCGTCCGGGAGCTTGCTCGAGGATCCCAAGCTGTGCCCCAGACCCGCCGAACCTGAGCCTGCACCTTAACGAGATCCCCGGGGAGATGTGTGTGCGCGCGGACGGTGAGCGAGCCCGCGCGGGTTGGCTCTGGGTTTGTGGGACTCGAGTCAGAGAACGGACGGCTCTACATGTGCTTACGCAGATGTGCATGATGAGTTCAGTGGTCAGTCTGTCCGCCAGACAGGGCACGGTGGCCCTTCCTTCCTCCAGGAGAACCCTGCGGACGGAGAAGAGAACACGACATGCACAACCATGCTGGTGTGGCCAGAAAACGCAAGCCGGCTTTCTGCTGCAGGGAAAGGCAAAGCTAGTCCAGTTATTCCCAGGCGGATGGAGCGCCCTGCCGCGGGTACCCAACAGATGTGCAGAATTGCCCTGCGCGGAACGAGGGCAGGGTCTTCATTATTTCGGACACTTCAAAAATGGCATAGAGTTGGAGAGAATTGTACACCTCAAGCTCATATAACACTGTATGTCAGCTGACCGGGACTAAAATAAAAAGCTTTCTTTAAGAAATGGTATAGAGGGATCCCTTCCAGCTGAGACATTAAATATGGCTCACGACATTTGGAACGCCTGGGTGGCTCAGCCGGTCAAGCGTCCCACTTCGGCTCAGGTCATGATCTCACGGTTCGTGGGTTCGAGCCCCGCGTCGGGCTCTGTGCTGACAGCTCCTTCGGATTCTGTGTCCCCCTCTCTCTCTGCCCCTCCCCTGCTCACACTGTGTCTCTCTCTCTCTCAAAAATAAATAAACATTTAAAAACATTTTTTTAAATATGTCTCATGACATCTGACTACAGAACTGGTCTTTATAAAGATACGCTTGGTCACCTATGGATATGTTTTCATAACACACACACCCTTCTTCACGTAGGTAATATGCACATAAGTCTACGTAATGCACGTCGGCATAGGATTTCACAAAAATACCCCGACACGTACCTACGTAGGTGTATGGATGACATTGAACTATGGGACACACCCTTCCCCAAGACAAGAACCTAAACCATGGGCTGCTTGGAGGAAGGAAGGCCTATCCTCGCTCTATCCAAATCTGCGTTCGCCGAGTTATTATAGATTCTTTATAGTTTAAAGAACTTTTTAGGATAAAGGGCATGCCTGTTTGTGAAAGTACACTCACAGCTAGGCTCTGGTCTCCACATCTGTCTATTTTTAAAAATTGTGGTAAAAGGTACATAACATAAAATTTACAGTTTCCCCCAGTGCCCCTGACTGATAGATAATCAAACTGATGTGGCCCGCGATCGGAAAGGCCACATTTATCATATAGCAAATGTATGTCTCTGGGTCAATTTCTGAGCTTTCTAATTATTTTTCTATTCTGAGGTATTTATGTTTTCTTCCGGTACTTGTGTTTCTATTTAATTTATTTTCAATTATCGTAGCCAGTTCCCTCCCTATCTGGTCGTGGAGGTCTATTTTCTGCTGTACTATGTCAGTTCCTCTTTTGTTCTCCCGGGCAAATCCCACGGGCATTGTCAAGGTATAGACACACTCACACACCCACTGCGAACGTCTGCTTTTGGGCGGCAGCCATGTTCCCCAGGAGAAATGGAGGGCCTACGTTTTGGTTTGCCCTTTGCGGAAACACGGCCCGGGTACCTGAAATGTGGGTGGTCCTCAAAGAAGACTCTCTCTTTCTCCAGAGCCTCGGCCAGGCTCAGCTGGTCCTGGATGTCCTGCTGGCCCCGGCACTTGACGACCATGTAGCCCTTCTTCAGGTGACAGACGAGGTTTTGTGCCACGTCGACCACCTTGTCTTCGGTGCCTCTGTCCACCAGGTCAGGCTTTGTCAAGATGCCTGCAAGCCGGAGACTTTCCATCAGAGAACGCTCACAGTTACCTCTCAGCCTTGCTCGTGGGGACACGACGGCACCCCCAACCCCCAAGTCCACGGTTTGAGGTGGAGCCCCTGGCCAGTGACAGAACTACAGCTCAGGCCCCAGGAAGACGGCATGCCCCTCCAGGCAGGTGTGGGGGGCTTGCTTCACCCAGGGCTTGGCCCTCATGCCAGAGAGACAGCAGCCTGTGACAGCCATTTAATTTCCCTTCTACCCAGTCGAAGAGTTCATGCTCTATTGCGATGACTCTCCACCTCCCCAGTGAGGCACACTGGGCTGTCAGCCCAGAGCCCGACGCGGGGCTCGAACCCACGGACCGCGAGATCGTGACCTGAGCCGAAGTCGGACGCTCAACCGACTGAGCCGCCCAGGCGTCCGACTAGCATTTCTAAACATTCTCCAGTTACTTCTGGTGCAGATGGGGCTTGGCCCACGCTTGGGGAAACACGGGTCCGGCCGAGACCAGAGGCATCATTTGCTGAGCCCACGGCCAAGTAAAGCCCTCCTATGGTTTCTAGGTTCTTCCCTCTTCTTACCTATGGTCCTGTCTCCATCGGGGTCCACCTCCTGAGCCATGCTCAGTGCCTCTGTGGTGGCGATGTCCACATTGCAAGGGACCACCACCAGGTTGATTGTCTCCTGCTTAACGATGTACTTCCTGATGAGTTGCTTGGTCTGTGAGAAAATGAAGGCGTATGAGGGCAGGGACAGGTCCCGACCTTGCCCTTGCTTTGGGACCTCCAAGTCCCAGGGGTATCTCCCCGAAAGAAACAAGCCTGCAGCATTTCTCAAGCCAGAGTTACAAGAAACCAAGTCTCCCGTGGCAGAAATGGAGCTCTGGGGTCTGGGGAAAACCGCCAGACCTTAGCTCATTAACTATCTCCCAGGATTCCACAGAGGACAACCGCAGGGAAAGAGAAGATGCCACAAAGTGCATGACGCTGCCCCAGATCTTAAATCTCTTGGGTAACATTTGCCAACGTGAAAATGCCATCATATCTGTTGCTAATGCTTTCTCTCCCCACATAAAACCCCTTCCTGTACACGCCAGCTTAGATACACCACGAAATGTAACTCTAACCAAAAATGGGTCCCCGTATAAAACCGAAACACTGTAAAATGGATTTCCAGTTCTGCCTCCTTGCCTCGCGCTCCCCAGAACATCTCCATCTGACTTGGTGGAGGCCACGGAGCCCACCCCTTCACACCTCCTGATAGCCACCCTCCCAACTCAGCCCGGAACTCGCTGTTGTCCAGGGCACGGCCCCGGTCCCCCCCCCAGACCGAGGTTGTACCTGGCGTCCGATGTCGGCCGGCTGATTGCCCACAGCCACCCTGGTGATGCCAGGGAGGTCTATCAGGGTCAGATCTGGGACATGAGGGGAGCTGATCTCCAGGTTGATTAGCTCATGACTGATCCCCAGTCCTTCCCCAGCGATGGCATTCTGGGCTAGGGAAGGGGGAAACGAGAAAACCCGAATAGAGCATACAGTACAAGCATCTCCCTATAGCAAATCCTCCGAAAGCACCTTCTACCTGCCGTGCTTGGATAAGGCGTATCTGGAGCAGATTCGCTTTTCCGGGGCTAAAAGGAAACCCAAAGGACAACTCAGGGTTCTCCCTGCCAGTGGCCAGAACTGTTTGTGGAGAGAGCAAGAGAAACATCTCTAAAGATGCACCTGCACCAGGCCAGAGCGGGGCCGACCTGAGCTCTTCCTGGCATAGCGCCTAAATCCTTCCCCTGACGTCACTAGGAGATTAACAACAAAGCAAAATGAAAGCAAATAAAAACACAGGGGCACGCTGGGGCAGGATTTGGGAAATGATGGAGGGGAACGTGCTAGTTTTGAGCAAAACGAGCCCTGGCATTGACATCCTATCAAGGGACCTCATTTGGCTCCTGCCTCCGTAACGATGACAATTTCAAGATCTAAATTTATTTATCGGCATTCCCTTCCGTCACTGCACGCACGCTCCTCTCCAGGGCGACCTTCTCCCAACCGGAGAGTCTGTCCCTCGACCTCAGGCTTGCCCGTGGCTGACAGGACATCACAGAATGGACTCCAGTAGAGACTGAGACCTTGCGCCTGGGGGATCCTCCTCCCTTCCTGCCAGGAACCCGTCCGCCACCACGCAAAAAGCCAAGCCTGGCCTCCTGGAGGAGGATGGCCACCTCATGGGGAGAAGGCCTGGTCTTTCCAGCCCAGGGCCTGGGTATGTGACCGAGGCCATCCTCGACAGCTGGCCCCAGCCAAGCCAGGTGGAGGGAAAGAACTGCCCGGCTGATCACCGAATCTCGAGAAACCAATGCTTCCAAGCCACTGGGCTTTGAGATAGCGTTGTTACACAGGAAGGGCAAGGGGTACACACAGCGGTTTTGAGTGTTCTGCCCCTGGAGCCAATCTAAGCCCAGCAATCACACAATGATGTTCTGACTGTAAAAGCATCCTTCAACTTTTGTAAAACAGTCTATAAATGCAACGTAGTGCTTCTATCTTTTTTTTTAATACAATTTATTGTCAGATTGGTTTCCATGCAACACCCGGTGCCCATCCCAAGTGGCTGCTACCTTCTTAAGAGCCAAGCTCATTCTTTGCCACTTCTGCTCCCCAAATGACTGAGACTAGGCTGTGACACACTAGGAAGAAGCGAAGGTCCACGTGGCAGAGATTATCTATCCGCCTTGCTCACTCTCAGCCGCAGCCAACCCTGCCACTACTTGTCCTTATGTCCTCCGCGTGTTATCTCTCCTTTCGGATGCTTCATGGGGACAGGGTGATCTCTGTCTCTGTGGCTGGCATTCACTGAGACGCACCGTAGGTCAACCCGAGCTGGGATTATGCAAACACATGCAGAGGAAAAGGCCTATGAGATGCTTCCAGAGAGCGTTCGGGGATGGTCCAGGATGCCTTTTATGAGGCTAACGGAGAAAGGGGTTCCCTGGCCCCACACCCAATTCTTCTTCCATCAGATCTGTGGAGTGGGGAAGCCTTTGAATAAGGGACAGATACTCCTTGTTTAAATTTTAAAGTCCACATTACTCTCCGATGCTTATTTACGTACTAAGCAAGTAATTGCTGAGGTCAGATTCTGTCCAAAGCGCTGGTCTTACTGAGGGTAAAAGAAGAGAAGACACAAGGGAGCCGGGGCCTGATGCAGATGAGGGCCGGAGGGAGGCCCCCAGGAGAACAGGACAGGCCCAGAAAGGGAAGAGGGGGACAGTGACAGAGGGACCCCTTCCTCCCTCACCCAGGTGGCCAGATGTCCAAACAGGTGATAGTGAACAAATGTGGGGCACTTACCTGTATTGATTGCCTCCTCCACCTCCGAAGGGTCTGAAATCTCCGTCTCAAAGTCCTGGTAGCTGACTTTGCCTCTCCATTCATCCTCATTCATGAGCTTCTTCAGCTTCAGCACCAGAGGACACCTTGTGACAATACCTGGAGGCCACGTCCACATCAGTCCTGCACTCTGCTCTCAAGAGTCCTAGACGGTGGCCTGAGATCAATGCTGCGCAAACTTTTCTATAATCATCTGGGCAGGCTGCTAAAAGCGCCTGGTCCCCTTGTCTGACACTCGGATGCATTAGGTCTGGGGTGGCCTTAGAAATATGCATTTTGAGTATGCATTCCAGGTAATTTTTTGCTCACTAATGCTTGAGAGCCACCACTTTCGGCTTCTCGCTTCATGTTTTGCCATCAGCTCGGGTGGCGCACTCTCGTAGGAAACCCCCAGACTCTGGTAAATGTCCTCCGCTATCCCCCAGGATACACCCATACCATCAGGAACACATACTGCCCTCACCAGGCCCCCTGACCATGTCCCCCTGCTGTAAACTTCCAGACCCCACCCTCTCCTACATCTGACCTGTACTTCAAGGCCCATCTCAGGTCTGCCCTCTCTCCCCTGGAGCCCCACCGATCCCTTGACCTTGGCGCTCAAATAGCACCACTAATCAGAGCACCAATCTTTACCTCCCATTTGGAAGGTCACCTCTTGAGAAGGGGCTCAGGAAAGACACCCACATGCACGTGGTTCTGGGCTGGGGTGCAAGTACATATACTCAGACCTGCCATAATGCACAGGTTATACACAACCCACACAAAAATGTGCAACAAGAGAGTGCCATGAACTGACTCACGTCCCCCTCCCAATTCATGTGTTAGAGCCTCAGCCCCCAGTGTGACCACTGGGGCCACTCCTTAAAGGGGTAATTAAGGGTAAATGAGGTCAGAAGAGTGGGCCCCAAGGTGACTGGCATCCATACAAAAAAGGGAAGAGACGCCAGACGTGTGTGTGCACAGAGAAAAGGCCATCTGAGGACACAAGGAGATGGTCATCTGCACAAGGAGAAAGGCCTCGGGAGAAACCAACCATGCCAACACCTTGGTCTTGGACTTCCAGCCCCCAGAACTGTGAGAAATAAGTCTCTGTTTCAGCCACCCAGTCTGTGGCATTTTGTTATGGCTGCCTGAACTGATTAAAACAGAGAGCAAGTTCTTACCGCTGCCTCTGGGAAGGGCGACCCCTGACAGGGCCTCCAGCACTGAGCTCTTGCCCGAGCTCTGGTCTCCGATGACAGCGATGGCAGGCAGGGCCAGGTCCTGCTCCACGCCCAGGGCACGAAGGGAGTCGATGAGGTCAATGCAGGGGCGCACTTTCTCCTCGTACTGGCTACATAGGTTCTTCTTGAGTCCCTGAAGAAAGCAGAATCAAAGAATTCTGTCATGGCCTGCGGGTCATGTTCCATCAGAGACAGACAACTTCAATCAACCTATCATAATAGGTGAGAAGAGATCCCAAAAGAGAGTGGGAAAGGAACACAAAGAACTATTTAAAGAAATGATAGGTAAAAATTCCCCACACTTGAAAACAATTAACTCAAAGACCCAAGAAGCTCAATGAACCCCAAACATAAGGTACATAAACTACATCAAGGCAGATTATAGTCAAATAGCTCAAAACCCGCGACAGAGAGAAAATGTTTCAAGCAGCCAGAGAACACGTTACACATTGAGGAGCAAAGATGAAATTTATAGAAGATTTCTCATCAGAAACAATACAAATAAGAAGGTAGTGTAATAGCCTTCTTAAAATACTGGAGGGAAAAAAAAATCCATCATCCTAGAATTCTATACCTCGCCAAAATACCTTTTTTAAAAATGAAGGCAAATGAAGTTTTTTTCAGACATAAAAAAGTGAATGAATTCATCACCAGCATTGGCACTACAAGAAATGTTAAAGAAGTCCTTCTGCCAGAAGGAAAATGATTCTGAATGAAAATCTGAATCCACACAAAGGAATCTACACCAGAAATGGTAACTACTACATTTTTTAAAAGTAACTTACATATCCTTAAAAGATATATGACTGAACAAAAATAACAATATATTGTGGGGCTTATAAGTCAAATTAAAATTCATGACAGAATCAACATGAATGCTAGGAGGAGACAAATGGAAGCATACATTTGTAAGGTTCTTATTTAAATATTAAGTTATAGGGGCGCCTGGGTGGCTCAGTCAGTTAAGCGTCCGACTTTGGCTCAGGTCACGATCTCACAGTCTGTGAGTTCGAGCCCCGCGTTGGGCTCTGTCCTGACAGCTTAGAGCCTGGAGCCTACTTTGGATTCTGTGTTTCCCTCTCTCTCTGCCCCTCCCCTGCTCATGCTCTGTCTCTCTCTGTCTCAAAAATAAATTTAAAAAAATTTAAAAAAATTTAAATATTAAGTTATTTACTATCACTTCAAGTTAGACTTGACAAGTTAAATATGTAAAATATAAACCCTAAAATAGGCACAGTTAGAAAATCAACAAAGGAAATAAAATAGAATCATCAAAAATGTAGTTGTTTAATTCAAAAGAAGGTAGAAAAAGAGGAAAGGGGAAATAAAGGACAAGGAAAATAGAAAATAAATAGCAAAATGATCTTCTCAAACTTCATTAACAACCACAATAAATATAAACGGTCTAAAACATTTTTAGAACAAACTGACTTTGAAAAAGAAGAACAAAGTTGGAGGGCTAACATTACTGATTTCAATATTTATTAAAAAGCTGCAGTAAGCAAAGCAATGTGATACTGGTATAAAATTGAGAAAGAGATCAAAGGAACAGAATATATGTTCCAAAAATAAACTGACATTACGTATGGACAACTGATTTTGACAAAAGTGCAAGGGCAATGCAGTGGAAGGATAAAGCTTTTCAACAAATGGTGCTGGAACAACTGGGCATATATATACCCACCAAAATAACCTTGTATCTATATTTCACACCACACTAAAAAAGTAACTCACAACAGATCATAGACCTAAATGCAAAACCTAACACTACAGAACTTCTAGAAGAAAACAGGAGAAAAATCTTTATGGCTGTGAGTTAGGCAATGTTTTCTTAGATATGGCCCCCAAAGCACAGTTCATAAAAGAACCAACTGATAAATTGGACTTCATCAACATTGAAAACATCTGGTCTCTAAAAAAGACTAAGAGAAGGAAAACAAGCCACAGTCTGGGAGAAAATGTTCACAAAACATATATTTGACAAAGGATTTGTACCCAGCATACATAAAGAACTGCCAAGAAATTCCTTGACAATAAGAAAACAAACAACCTGATTAAGAAGAGACTAAGAGAATATGCTTTATAATATACATAAGTTTTACTAGGTAGTTCCTTTATCTCGTGGTGAGAAGCTATTTATATTTTCTGCCAGGTCAGCTTTTGTTGTTGGGGGCTGTCCTGTGCATTGCAGGAGATTCAGCAGAATCCCTGGCCTCTATTCATTATTCACTCTGAGTTGTGACCATCAAAATGTCTCCAGACATTGCCACATGTTCCAAGGGGCAAAAGTGCCTCTGGTTGAGAATCACTGCCTTACAAAGTACATGAGTACAAGAGTTTGTATACAGGGAATGCTGGCAGATTTCTGCAAGGACCTCCTTGACCAAATGCTAGCGAGCCCTCTTTGACCACCTTGAGCCCTCTTCTCCACTTGGCTTCTCCTGGGCTGCTGAGCCCAGACTTAGCGAAGAATCCTTCTTAGCAAAGAATCCCCTCACCTTTGAAAGCTAATCAAGCTCTTTCTCCCAGTCCCCTTGATGATAACCTGTTCTTAGTCATTCTTTCTCCTCTCCCTCACCCTTCCTGCTGGCTGTAAATCCCCACCTGTCCTCCCGTACCACCTTGACCTCAGTCTCTCTCCCTTGTGGCATTAGGCTGGAATAAAATCCTCTTGGCCATTTTTTTTTAACAAGCATCTGCTGCCAGTTTTTTCTATAACAAACTTCAGAAAGGTGTGGAGCACAGCTCCACAGGGAAAGCCCCATGGTGGTCGTACCAGAAACCTGGCTACACCTTTGTACCCACCAGCCTCTGTCTCAGCCTTCCTCATGGTTCTTCTTTGTTTTCATTTCTTTAGATCACCTATTCCCAAGAGTTTATAAAACATGAATAATAGTACCAACCACCTGAATTAAGAAAACACATAATCCCAGTCCATAAGACACTCCACGCACCCTTCCCCATCACCTTCCTGCTGTTACCCCTTCTCCCCACCGAGGGTCTCTCCATCCTGAGGCTCGTGAGAACCACATTCTTGTTCTTCTTCGCGGATTTACCACCTACCCATCTTTCCCTAAGCAATACATTGCTTCTTGTTGCCTGAATTGGAACTTTGTATAAGTGGGGCCATACCATACATTTCTTCTATGACTCAGTTCTTTGTTTTGCCACTGTTTTTTAGATCTTGATGCTTTGATGCCCACTTCTAAGCAGAATTCTGCTGCATGAGCATACCGCTATTGACACATTCGTCCACGGCTCACAGGCACTTGTGTTGATTCTGGGTTTTGTTATCATAAACAACGCCATTATGAACATGGCTCTCAGAGGGCACCTGCAAGTTTGCATAGTGGTTTAGCACAAATAGAATCGCCTGGAAGCACTATTCGAACACAGATGTGGGCCCTACCCCTGGAGTTCCTAGTTCATCAGGTCTGGGGGGAGGTGGATGTGTGGGCTAATCATTTACAGGTCAAACTTCCCAGGCCTTGCTGAGGATGCTGGTCTGGGGACCACACGTTGAAAACCAAGGTCTGTACCTAGAAACGGAATTTCTGGATTATAAGACAGCACCGTTCAGCATGACTGGAAAAGGCCAAGCTACAGCCAAGCAGGTGGGTATGAACGGTATGAGTTCTTACTGCCCCATACACTGCCGGTTACAGTCAGGCAAGAAACACAGTTATATTGGGGACCTTCTTATTTTTCTGTGTGCTTCAATGTGGCTTTTAGTATTGTTTAATATTGTTTAGCATTTATTATGAAAATGGAGTCAACTTGAAAGAGGCTGATGATCCATGACTTTAAGACACACGACAGCAGTAAAGGGACCTCTCTCTCAACAGTCACAGAAGGCAAATACTGTTGTCATTCCCATGTTAGAGATGGAGAACCCAACTTGTACACCAGGGAGGAAGAGCCATCTTAGAAACAAGACCACACAGCTGGAAGTGTTTGCATTGGGATAAAATTCAGATCAGACTGATTTCAGAGGCCGAGTTTGGTTCCCATCAAAAATACGTTCTGGATTCTGGGGAAAAAACGATGCCGCATGGCTTGCCGGTGAGGGAATGGAACCATGTGGTGGGTATGGGATAGCACGGTGGCCCTTGGGCCCAGAGCGAGGCCAGTTCCTACAGGAGCCGGACAACACCCCGCCCGGCTTCCCAGGCTGAAACTGCACCCCAACCAACCAGTGTCAGCTATGGCGAAACATCTATACTACACTTGGTGGCCAGATGGGCCCCAGAGGGACGAGTAGGGGATCACATCAGCAACCGCGGCAGGAGAGATCGAGAAGCAGTCATCCCGGGTCAGGAGCATCGCCGTCTACAAGGACAGCCCTCAAACACGGCTATTTTCAGGCGGCAACTTACCATTTCCTGATTTTTCTCTGTCTTATCCGCAAGTCCATTTAGTAACAGATGATCGGATACAGGATCTGAGTCAGTGATCTTTCCTTTAGAATTAACCATCTCTGCCCTTGATCAGCTTAAAATCAAGCACATCGGGATTAACACAATTCAGAAGCCAGGTTCAT
The DNA here is from genome assembly GCF_007474595.2 of Lynx canadensis. Classification (NCBI taxonomy): domain Eukaryota; kingdom Metazoa; phylum Chordata; class Mammalia; order Carnivora; family Felidae; genus Lynx; species Lynx canadensis. The sequence continues at coordinate 154,547,496 of NC_044311.2, read as the reverse complement.
TCAGTCACAGAATCACCACTAGATACACTGGGACACACTGTGGGCTCCTTAACTCTTTAGGGACTGAAACGAAACAAGGAGCCAAATGATGGATGGAGGCAGCTTAGCCGTCTTCAGGAATGGGCTCCCAGACCCCAAAAGAGTCTTTAAAACTAGGTATTTCCTATTACAATTTTAGGTTCAACGGCAAAAATTTTTTCACCATCAATTGGAACAGTGGCAAAGAACAAAATTTCCGTGAATTTTTAAAATTCACATGTAAAAGGAAACTTATTATAGAACCATTCCCAATGTTGCTGTGGGAATCTCAATATAATGGAACTTTGATACCTAAGCTTATAGTTGAAAAGAAAATGCCTAAACTTTAAGTTCTTTTACTCTGTTCGTTTTGCTCCCGGCTTCATATTTTTATTCCATTTCCCCCCATATGAGTGTATCTTAATGACCTTCACTTTTTTCTATTTTTGCCAGTTTGATGGGTTTGATGGATCGACATCCATCACTGTGTACGTTCAAGGCGTACAGCATGAAGGTCTGAGGTACACATTTTGTGAAATGATCACCACGATGGCTTTGGCTAACATCCACCTTCTCATATGGATATGATATCATTTTATTTTGAAAGAAGCTAATCGTCCACTTCACCATACTTGTCTGTATCCCTCCAGATCCGTACATATATGTCTGAAATTCATTTTTCAGAATTTCTGGGGGCGCCTGGGTGGCTCAGTCGGTTGAGCGTCTGACTTCGGCTCAGGTCATGATCTCGCGGTCTGTGAGTTCGAGCCCCGCGTCGGGCTCTGTGCTGACAGCTCAGAGCCTGGAGCCTGTTTCGGATTCTGTGTCTCCCTCTCTCTCTGCCCCTCCCCTGCTCATGCGCGCGCGCGCGCGCTCTCTCTCTCTCTCTGTCAAAAATAAATAAGCATAAAAACATTTTTTTAATAAAGTAAAATAAAATAAAAAAATTTCTGGGACCCCATGCCTCTAAATAGTAAATTTTACACATCTAATCATCTTGGGTAAAAGTAAGCGGGAATTTTTCTATGACTTGAAACAAATTATGAGAAATGTAAACCGCCTACTTACCTCCAACACACCTTCCTTTTCCCTTGACGATGCAACGTTGACTAGTTGGATAGAAACACGGAGCTCTTCTCCCACGCCTCCTTGAAATCACACAAAACTTACAAATTAGGCCAAAACCCAGGTGAATGTATGTGACGACTCATCAAGGTAAGGTCCCATTGTTAAGAACGATGCACAGAGGCCTCACGATGAAGCAAGCTCATGGTTCTCAGAACCCTTTTGGTAAATCTTGAGTATTTTAATTCTAAGAGAGACCGATAAGGCACAGAGCCTTACTGTTAATTTACTGCCTGAATCAACGATATTTTCTGATGTTCTCTGTGCTTCTTTTACAGGACCCTCCCCCAAGAGCTACGCGATCTTCCTTTAATATTGGGGCAGTTGAAAGGGACAGGTTAAAAAAAAAAAAGGGAGGCGCGCTTGGGTGGCTCAGTCAGTTAAGTGTCCGACTTTGGCTCAGGTCACGATCTCTCGGTCTGTGGGTTTGAGCCCCATGTCAGGCTCTGTGCTGACAGCTCAGAGCCCGGAGTCTGCTTCACATTCTGTGTCTCCCCTCTCTCTGCCCCCTCCCCCACTTGTGCTCTGTCTCTCTCTGTTTCTTAAAAATAAATAAATGTTAAAAAAAAAACTAAAAAGAAAAAAAGGGGAGAAATGTATTCCTTTTATCGTAAAGTGGGAGAAAGGTGATTTGGAAGGCAATCAATTAGAAAGAGTATGACAATCTGGAAATGTATTTCCTAACCTCCCCCCGACCAACCATGCCTTTGGAGATGCTTTGTGCGCTCAGGGAGTCCCAGACTGGGGCCCCACATTGAAGACCACAGCTGCCTCAGTTGGCCTTAGTGCACCCAGTCAGGTGGCATCATTGGTCCCCAGGGCCTACAGCCCCATGACCACGGGTTCAAATTCCGTCAACACAGGATTGTGTGAATACATTCCCCTCCTCTGTTTGCTTCATATAATGACATCCCTTGGACACAAAATCTTATCTGTGCATCTTAAATGTCTGTACCTTTCATAGATGATCTTTGAAGATCAGTTTGGAGTTCAGGGGCAGGACAATCTCAGGAATTAAAGCCCGTTTCTTACTTATGAGTTACACTCAGCACCCGGCCGTCAAACCGAACTGAATGCAGTCGCCAGTGGTGGCCATGGTGGGGTCATGCTCTCAGCCCGCGTCTGCTCCTAAAAGGTCTAACCCACGCTGTGTGTTTAAGACAAGACTGTGGGCTGCCCTCTGAGGTAGGCACATCACCCGGAACCCCTCTCCACTTTCATCTTCCTCCCCCCACCCCTGCCAGTGGTCAGGATGGGCTCTTCCCTCACTGCCAAGGTTGGGGCAAGGGATAGAGAAACTGCCCAGGGCGGGTCTGTGGACACTCAGGCCCCCCCCCACCCCGTTCTTGGACGAGGCTGTCTGGCTGCCCCTGCACTTTGGATTTCAGAGGGTGGCTTCCAGACCCGGACCCTATCCACCAGCGGCATCCCTGGAGAGTCTCTGCAGCAGAGGGTGGGGGCACCATCCAAGGGCGGTCCCGTGGGTCGCTATCCTTGTGGGAAAGCTTCCTCCAGCCCAGACCTCACAGAGGTCTCCCAACCCCTATTAAGAACCACCCACCTGTTGCGTCCTGCTGAACCCCTGATCGAGGAAGTCTGCCACCTGCCCAACACAATTGAGTCCAGTTTTTAAAATAATCCCCGTAGGACTTACACTCACTTTTTCTCTTGGGAGTCTTCCGCCTTGCAAAAACCCACTGACATTTAAATTTTTATGGTGGAAGGGGAGAACATTCTGCTCTTTAGACCTAATGCTCTCTACCAAACCACCCGGAGGGAGCCCAGTACCGGGAGGTGGGGAGAGGGAAGCCAAGAAGGAAATGGAGGGGCAGGGGGCATCCTGTCCACATGACAGGGGTTCCCGGCCAGCAGCTCTGTTCCAAAGTGGAAAAATGACACGGCTAGACATTCGAGGAGCTGTTTGGGACTGACCGCTAGGGGTTAGCATCACTTGATCCTGCTTCTGACAACCACCTGATTTAAATTTGACCAAATGATTCCAAGGGCCCCCACATGCACAGCTCGGGCGGTCACGCGGGGTGGAGTGCAGGTGTCTCCGAGCCTGGCTCCCTCCATCAGCCCCCCAGGACGGTCTTAACTCCCTCAAAACTAGCCTGTCCCCTGCTCAGTCCCACCCCGCTGCGCTAGCAGCGGAGAAGCGGGTCCCTGGGCAGCCCCCCATTCCCTGGGGCGGGGGGTACGTTGGGCGGGGCACTTCCCCAGATGCCGGCCCCTCCCTCCTTCCTACCCGGCTGCTCGGCTACTCAGGACGCCCCCTAGCGGGGACCCTCCACCCTAGCCTCCCTGAATTCTGCAGGATAGTGTAGACCCCCCTGGTCTGCGCGCTCCCACGGTGGACTTGTCTGGTTTCCACTCCCCAGCAATGTGAAAACCAGTAAAATAACTAAAGTAGTGGGGAGGCCAGAAGGCGGAGGCTGTACCATTTCTCCTCAATCATAGGAAGAATTGTCAGTAACAGACCCCGACGGGAGACAATCATCAATTATAGCCCCCCCCCCCCCCCACGGGGACAGGTGGGTACGTCATCTCCTACGGGAAACCGCCACCCCTGCCACTCAGCCGCCAAGAACCTGCCATCGCCATGACCTCTTGCATTTCTCCAGTGGACTAGGTTCAAAACAACCCTCCCCAAGCCCCTTCCAGAAAGCACTGTCCCTGTCCTTTGTTTGTTGGACTTGCCTATGGTTTTGCCATGGCTTGCGCGTCCCGGATTCCAGATCGCTGCTATTCCTGAAGAAGCCCACGTTTGCTGATCAAAGAACACACTGTTTTATTTTTAAGGTCGATAGCAGGAAATATAAACTGATACAAGCCATGGGCCACCTTCGGGGTGGGCTTGGAGGGCGCCCAGCCCTGAACGTGAAACTTTCTCAGTGCACACCCCTGGGAGACCCCCTTGGGAGACTGGCCCCCCGGGAGACCCCCTTGGCCCCCCTCCCCTCCACCGGCCCACCTCCTCAAGCAGAAAAGTCCTCGAGGTGCGGGGGGGGGGGGGCTGTTTCTGATAAGTCATCCAGGAGTCTTAGCAGCCTGTTGGTCAGAAGCAGCATCAAGCGGCCTCTGAGCCCAGCCAGTATTTCCATCATCATCGTCACTGTCACCATCACCATCATCACCGTCCTCACTGTGACCAGCTTCTGCTCCCCCATGCCTCCAGAGAGCTTGTCTCCGCACCCAGCCCTCCCACCCCAGCCCCCCAGCTTGCAAGAAGGTGCTGCTACCCAGGAACGCGACCCTCACCTGTCCCCGCGCAGCAGCCGCCGCCGCCGCCGCCGCCGCCGCCGCCGCCCGGCTTTTATGCAGCGCCCGCTCCGCCCCCTCGCTCTCGTCGCCCCGCCTCCGAGGAGAAACGAAACTCAGGGGATGCGAGGGAGCTAGACCCGCCTGGTGCAGGAAGGAAACCGAACCCATCACCCCCCACCGCCTCTCCCCACTCCCCCCACCGCCGCCCTGTGCCTGTCGGCCGCCTCAACTTCTCCCGGGGCTCCGCGCGCCCAGCCCCATCCCAGGCCCGCGCGCTCGTGTCTCTGCAAGCTGGGAGGAAATGCAGATTCTGGGGCCCAGACCTGCTGACCCAGAAACTCAAGTGCAGGGCCCAGGAAGCCCCCCACCGCTCCGAGAGCAGTCTGAGAACCGCTGCCCTACTGGCCTTGAGCCATCCGGGGCAGAATGCAGCCTTGAACCTAGACACGCCCATTCCCTTAAGCCTGGTCTTCCTTCCCAACGCTCTGATAATTGGCACTGATAATTGGGCGTCTGAAATTCCTGCTAGCGGTTCACAGGGATCATTCCGGAACCAGCAGGAATTCCCAAGCGCTCTGCCAATGGCCAACTTCCCCTTCCCCATGCAGACAGCTATTAACCTTAAAAATAAAGGTTATTTTACCACCAAAAGATGGGTTTATTTGGGAACAGTAGAGAATTGCACATTGGGACAAGCAAGCTGTGGCAAAAACATACGCAAGTCATTTTACGGAGAAGTTGGAGGAAGTTGGGACGTTTGGGGTTTTTTCAATGTTCATTTCTTTACTTTAAGTTTATTTGGAGACAGAGAAAGGGAGAGCGCAGAGGAGGAGCAGAGAGGGGGAGAGAGAGAATCTGAAGCAGACTCTGCTGCTGTCGGCGCCGAGCCCAACGTGGGGCTTGAATCATGAACCGTGAGATCATGACCTGAGCTGAGATCGAGTGCTGATGCTCAACCCACTGAGACATCCACGCGCCCGGGGAGGAGTTGTTTTGACGCAAGACTGTTGGAAAAGAGCAGGCATTGGGGTGATGGCAGTTTCTCCTTGGCTGAGCTGCAGGGGCGGGGCTTTCCAGTAGGAGATGCGGTGCACACGTGTCTCCCCGCTAGGCGCCCTCCCCCAACTGATGGCTCGGTCCTCTGGGGAGTCTTCCGCTGGGTCTGTGATTGATGACTCTTCCTGTCACTGACCCGGAGTGATGGCCCCCCCTCCTAACCTCCCCAGCTAGCAGCCAAGTCCGCTTTCGTGAGTTTCCCTTTATTCATTTTCGCCGGACCCACACCAACTTCCTCCTTGTCCTCCTGGAGCCCTCTCTGGAGCTGGGCTCACCTGATTTCTCCAGGATAGAAATGGGTGGAAAGTGGAGGCTGAGGTCAAGCAGGCTCCAGAGTGGCCCTCTGTAGATGGAGAGTGACATATCCTTTTGGAAGGGGCTGGCCACCTATCTCCATTCTCCTTAGCTCAGCTCAGAGTCCCAGACAACAAGCTCCCCAAAACTGTGATTAGGAAGGGTCGCCCCCACTCCATCCAAAGACCCAGAACCCACCCCAGCTCCAAGTCCTGGGGTCGGGCAAGCCTAGATGGAAACAAATTCAGTGTGGCTCACCCCGAGAAGGGGAGGAGGCCCCACAATACAACTCTCTGGCTGAAGTCCCCTTGTTCTGCAGGGTCCATTGCTGGGTCCCGGCAGCGCCATCCAGGGTGGCCTGCTGGGAGACGCATACTGTCCCCATAATTAGCGAGGAACGTTTGTGCAGCCACTCATCACCTCTGGGCCTCAGTGCCTTTCTCACTAGGAGGAAGAGTGACACCCTTTCCTGATGGGCTGTGAGCGGGATGGAGGAGGGAATGTGCCATCCGCACACGGAAAAGCGAGAGCAGCCAGGCAGAGACACAAGACTTCACTGCGAGGAGGGATGTGACTTTTTCAAACCACAGGAGGCTCTCCCCAGCCCCCCTTGTTGAGGAATAAAATCAGAAAGCGCCATGGGCGAAAGCGAAAACCAAGTGGAAGCAGCCAACGCCAGGGCCAGGGCCAGGCGAAGGTGCGTGGCGTGTCTGGTGTGCCAAATTTAAGGAGCCGCTCGCGCGCTCGCTCTCAGTGGTGCAAGCGGCTACTTACACTGGCGCCCGGACGCTCCAGGAGCCTCCCTCTCATGACTCCAGTGACTCCTGGTCTGAGATGTTGGTACCTCGCTGTTTCTAATTGGCTCCTTATATGAACTTCCCTGAAGAGCCCAGGGGCTTGTTAGGGGTGAAATTCGGAAATAATAAAATAATAACTCATGTGCACCGTGGAAGTATGTGCTACGTGTCAGCCTGTGAGAATAAGTCACCTTCACAACCATCCTACGAGAGGAGTACGGTTATCACTCCCATGTGACACATGAGAAGACAGAGACCAAGGAATTGGGCCGCCGTTGGGTCCCCTAACTAGGAAGCAGCCAGGAAGTGGGAGAGCTAAGATCACAGTCTAAGGTTTCACTCCCTGTGCTCTAGAATCTTCCCCCACCATCCTAAAATCAACAAGATCCAGCTCCTGTCCTCCAGAAGCTCACAGCCTTCCCCCTGAATTGCTGACGATTCCTTCTCTACCAAAGAAACACTGATTACATTCTCTGAAGTAAGTGTCAAACCCTGAGCCTTTGAGAATTCGCCTTCAGGATCAGAACCTTACTCAGACGTCCCTAAACGCGGCCGGCAATTCTGGTGGCCTGTCCTTCCCCCTAGGCTCCCGGAGACATTCTCCTGCCCTGCCAAGTCCCAACTGTGATGTTCTCTGTCTATGCAGCTGCCCCTGGGAGCTCCTTTCAAGCCTGGGTCGCCCTCAGCTCCTGGGGCTCCCACCATGGCACAGCTGGCCCTGCCCTCTTACTATTGTCTCCTGTGCCCCAAAATAACCTGGCAAAAACACAGCATCCACAAGGAAGCACAGTAGTAGGCAAACAGTCACACTGACCCCACCCCCTGCTGCCAGCACAGCCCAGGGTGCCCAGCGAGCTCCGGATCCCTCTGGTCCTTGTCCAGCCCTCTCTCCAGCTGCCAGCCTGGCCCCGGGCCTGCGGAGGAGAGCTGGTGCTCATGGAAAGCCGTGACGGGCAAGCTTCCACGCCATCACCCCCTACCTCCAATCCAGTGCGTGTCCTCGACTCCCTGCGGGGAGCGGACAGCACCCTGCTTCAGTGCTGCGGGGTCGCCCACCGCAGGGGTGGGGTGGGTGGGGTAGTCCCAACTGCTCAGCTTGGTGTGCCAGACCTGGCCTCACCTGGCTCAGCCCCACCCCCACTGCTTCTTGTAACACCTTGCTCACTACACAGAACTCCTGCGGCTCAGGGGTGCTCCTCCTCCTACCCCTGCACACTGGGCTGCTTTCCAGGTCACAGCCTCCGGCCATCCTTCCCCAGACCCGGTGGACTTGCTTCCCGGGCGCCCCCCTGTTCCCTCCCACCCGCACCCACCCACCTAGCATAGTGTCAGCACACTGCCTTGACCTCTGTGAACGCCCATTTCTGCCCCCAGGTTGTCCACAGGGCAGCTCCGGGCCCGAAGTGTTGCTGTTGTCCTTGGGACCTAGCAGAGTTCGTGGCACATAGCATTTCAACGGATGTTTCTAGAATGAACTAATAAACGAATGAATGGTGAGTCTGAGAACCGGCTCTGATCTTGCAGACCCGGTCCTCAGACGACCTCTGGCGAATTACCCTGAGCATCTCCTCCCTGATCTTCCGTTTCCCAGTCAACTCAGGTTCGGTTTCAGTTTCTTTTCCCCTTCTTGGTTCCCAGAAAAGGAAGTGAAGAGGGAGACTCTAAGATTCTAGGAACTAGAAAGAGAGAGACAGAGAGAGAGGCGGGGGTGGGCGGTGCCGGAGGCGGAGGGGCGGTGCCTGGGGGGCGGAGCTGGAGTCGCGGTGCCGGAGGCGAAGGGGCGGAGTCTGAGGCGGAGGGGCGGTGCCGGAGGCGGAGGGGCGGTGCCAGGGGAGGAAAGCAGGGACCAGGAGGGAGCGGAAACCCAGGCGGTGAGGGCGGTGAGGGAGGCGGAGGGAACCGAGCCGGAGGCGGGGCGGACGGGCGGACGGGCGGACGGGCGGACGGGGTGGGACCGGTGGAGGCTCTGCGGCTGGGATGCCTCGGGGTGCCTCTCGAAGGCCCAGCGCAGCCTGGACACGGTTCTGGCGGTGCCGGGGGAGGGAGATGGGGAGGGGACGGTGACGGAGAGGAGGTTGGGGTTGGGGCGGCGCACGTGAGGCGGCCCCCGAACCGCAGAGGTCGCTGCGCCCACCTCTGACGCCGTCCTTGCCCGGGGGCAGAGCAGTGCGCTCCCGAGCGGCGTCCCTTCTGTGCGGCCCCGGAGCGCAGAGTCCAGGGTACGTTGTCCCTGGCCCCGTTTTTGTTTTCTCCTCCATCGACCCTTGCCATGGATCGGTGCTTCTCAAAGGAGGGCCCAGCAACACTGGTTTCACCTGGAAGCTTGTCAGACCTGCAGGGTCGAGGGCCACCTCAAGATCACTGAATCCATCTGAGTTTCAAGAGGGTTCTCCAGATGATTCGTTTGCAGTTAAAGCGTGAGAACCCGGAGCCTGCAAGGTTGCTATTTATTTGGTCCTTAAGGCCAGGGTCCGATTTTGCCTTCTCCGCGGCCCTCTGCGAGCCAGAGGAGATAGAAACTGAAAAGTCTGGCGAAGCTGAGCTGGTTGGTGGCCCTGGGCCCCGGCTTGGTGTCGTGCGGCCCACCCAGCCTGCAGCCACGGGAAGGCTGGTGGCCTAGCCTTTTCCTGGGATACGGCCAGCTGTCTTCTCTGGCATTCGCCTGGTGATCAGCGCTCTGTGAAAGCTTATCTTTCAGATAAAGGAGGAAACAGCGCCGTGACCTGCCCTCCCAGGACCTTTCCCAGGGAGCTTATGGGAATTGGCACAACCGCTGGAGAATTCCCCCTAATTCTCAAATTCCACCCCAGGCCGCCTCCTTCCTCCTCTGCCTGCAACCAGGCTCAGTGTTTCATAATCTAGAAAGTGGGGTGCTTGCTTCGGCGGCCCGTATATGGTGTAGGAAGTGGAGAGACCCCCAACACAATACCTCTGTTAAAAATGCCACCTTGTGGCTGTGGAGCATTCCCCGGATATTGACCTCCCGCCCCGTAAGATAGCGAGCCAATTTCTTTACACACATGGTCTATAGAAAAAAATCAGTCAGCTAGGAAATGGGGGCTCAGAGAGGTGGGCTCTTGGCCCAAATCACACAGCTAGTGAGAAATGGAAATCCCTTTCCACGCTTTCATGAGCCCTCCTGTTCTTTCTGTTGTCACTGCAGTCACCCGCCAGCCATCACTCATTGCCTCAAAACAGCATCCGCCGCGTGCCAGGTGCCCCAGGTGCCATGATGGAAACAGGCGCGTGCACTGAAGAGTCGTTGCCACACTACCTGTCTTCACACTCACTTGGGCAACCTTAAAAAAAAAGCCATTCAATTCTATTTACAAAATGCCATCCTGATCCTGATAATCCTATAGACCTTCCATGTGGGTTGCCCTGTTGTGGTAAAGTCCCAGCAGGCGACGCGGCAAAGAACTGATGTCTTTGGCCAAAGGCCACCCAGGGCCTGAGGCCTGTCCACAGACAGGAGAGTGAGCTTGGAGCCCGTATCAGTTTCCTGCAGTTGCTATAACAAATTGCCACAAACACAGTGGCTTACAACAACAGAAACTCTCTTACAATTCTGAGGCCACAAGTCCAAGGCCAGTTTCACGGGGCTAAGGTCATGGTGTTGACGGGGTCATGCTCCCTCAAGAGACTCTGGACAGAATCCTTCTGCTCGCCTTGTCCAGCTTCGAGAGCTGCGTTCCTTGCTCTCTTTAGCTCGTGGCCCCTTCCTCCACCTCCAGAGCTGGCAGGGTGGTCCCTTCCGATCTGCTCCTTCTTTGCTTTGCCTCCCTCTCTTGAGGACACCTGTGATGGCGTCTGGGGCCCACGGGGACAACCCAGGGTCACCTTCCAGTCTCAGTCTGTAGTGTCCCCAGACCTACAAAGACCCCTTTCTCCATTTAAAGAACCTGACACCAGAGGAAGGAGGGTGACACTAAGAGAAAACAAGAGCCTTATCTGGGGTCTCAGAATGACACCTGCGAGAGCACCGATCCCAGAGTGACCAGAAAAAGTGTCCCGCTTGGGTAGGGAAAGCAAGGGGGGTTTTGTGAGAAAGAAGAAGAATCACCTATTTAGATAAACCAGAGAAGAGAGAAAACCTGTTAATTCCGTGCTAACCAGCTGAGCAGTTTTCAATCACCGTCTAATCGATTCTTCTCTGCCTGCAACCAGGCTCGGTGTTTCATAGTCTAGAAAGTGGGGTGCTGTCAACACAAACTGTTCCTGGTCTGCATTAGTTAACTCTTTGCTCTTCCTAAAGTTCTATCAGCAGTTTTGTGGTCGAAGGCCAGTCGTTCTACAGGATATGATGAACGGCTGCTTGTGAAACAATTACAGATGCTGGCCTGGTTTGAGAGCTCATTGGTTAGAAAGTGAAAGGGAGCCTCATCATGGAGCCTCTCGTGGGCAGAGATTTTGTACGGGCCCACGTCGCTTTCGCCGGCACCAGGGATTAGAGCCTGGCTATTTGGGGGGCCGTTATGCAGCCCACCATAGAAGCTGGACCAACTCTGTGAGACCTCCCTTCATCCCCCCCCCCCACACACACACACACACGCACAGCCAGAGGCACCTGCCAGGGCCCATGTGAATTCCTGACCCGAAGAAACCGAGAGAGGAAATTTCGGTGGTAAAACTTGGGATAATTTGTTAGGTAACAATAGATAACCCACACACCATGTCACTGAGCATGACCAAAGGGGCATTGGAGGCCCTCCCCCCAACCAGGGGTAGAAACAAGATGGGGAATCCGGATTTGTTTATCCCACCGGGTTGATACCTTTTCATGAATACCCTTCGGCCTCATCACTGCGGCGCTGATGGAAGGGAACACCACCCCCCTCACTGCCGCCCCTGTGAGGAGCATCAGGGGGGGTGTAAAGACGGGGTTGTGGATCCGTGCACCGTCAGCCCAGACTGGGGTTACAGCACGTGTCACCTGCCGGGGCTGTCCTGCAGCACCAGGGCCAGAGAAGGGAAAAGTCTGAGAGATGGACTATACTCACACGGCGGCCAGACCATCCTTCAAAACAGAGCTCTTGCAACAATCTGTTCTCTGCCGTAACCGGCCCCGGGGGCCAGCCTGCTGGAAGTCAGACTTGCGGAAGGCAGACTGTTTCCTACCCACGATCTCGAAAGTGAAGCAATAACCTCTACAGCGACTCGCCCCCAGGTGACCAGGGTTTGCTGAATAACTGACAGCTTCTCTCAAATTGTGTCCCTATTTCTGATTTAGGACCCACCAGAGAAAGCCGAATATATACGCCTAACCGGCCACAGGGGACGTCTGCTTCTAGCTCGCTGCCCTCAGCCCCCACCCAGGGCTCACACGGAGCCTTCTCCCTGCCCGTGAGGCTTTGCCCAAACCCCCCGAGCGACGAGCGACGGTGGCTGACCTCCTCCTCCTCCTCGTCGTCATCAGCTCTCGCTAAATACCTTTGCTCCTTCCCCCTTGGGTGGTCTTCCTCTATATCCGCACTTGTTAGGAACAAAACGCCAGCCCACAGGCGCATTGCAGGAGGAAACGTACGTGTGTGCATATGTGTGCCTGTGTGTGTGAGTGAGTGAGTGACCCCGGGATAAGAAGGAAGAGCAGAGAACATGCCTGTTCCTTTACTCCCGTGTTTTGTGCAACGATGGTTCCCCACGGATGTAGGGGCGGGTGTGGCAACAGGCAAAGCCGGTCTCCGCTGGCTTCTGTCGGCTCAGCTGGACCACATTTCCCAGTCTGCCTTGCAGTCCGGCGAGGCCCTTAGGCCTGAGGCCTGCCTCTGGAATGTGGGAGGAAGCGAGGCACACAGCTCCCGAGCCTGGCTCCTGGAAACTTCCAGAAATCCTCTACACTCTCCCGTTCCTCACCTGCTGGTCAGATGCAGAGGGTCTGGTGGAGACTCGAAGGAGCCGGCGACGGTGGGGCCATGACGTAGAAGGATGCCGGTGGCCCAGGGACAGTGTGGCTCAGAACCCTGCCAGTCGGCCTAGGACATCCCTGATGTGAGCGAGGGGCACGGCCGGGTCGTGGTAAGCTGCGGAGGTCTTGAGGTGCTTGTGGTAGCCGTGAGCTTATTCCGATGGGAACGTGGGCCCCGCACTCAGCCCCACGCTCCGACCTGCTGGGAAGCCAGGTGTGGTGGGCTACCTCTTCAGAAGCCACGTTCAAGGGCTAACCCCCAGAGCCTCTACGGACCTAGAGAGTGCAGAAGAGAGGTGTTTGATGAGCGGGAAGAGTCGCTGGATTTGGGGGACAGGTAGCTCGTAGAAATGGCTTCACTTAATGTTCCTAAAATCCCCCTGAAATTAACTATTGCTTAGCGTGACGAAGAAAATAAAATTAGCCGTAATCCTCCAATCTAGAGATGACCACTGGTAGGAAGCTCGACATTTTTTTAAAACGTGTATTTTTCTGCGCGCCTGGGGGGCTCAGACGGTTGAACGTCCGACTTGGGCTCAGGTCACGATCTCGCGGTTCGTGGGTTCGAGCCCCCGCGTCGGGCTCTGTGCTGACAGCTCAGAGCCTGGAGCCTGCTTCGGAGTCCGTGTCTCCCTCTCTCTCTGCCCCTCCCCTGCTCACCCTCTGTCTCTCTCAAAAGTAAGTAAACATTAAAAAAAATATTTTTTTCCTTATAAAACTTCTCTTCAGGGCTTCACATAGCAATGGGAGCTCATCGCGGCCAGAGAAACAGGACAGATGACAATCAGTATCACGCCAGCTCGTTTCTCCTGGGGGTTGTAAACACGACCGTGGTCAACAGTGGGGAGCAGGTGGCACAGCCAGATTCCTCTGAGAGTGACCAGCTCAGGGACACCGTCTCCAACGACCAAAGTCTGGAGCTAAGCCATAGCAGCTGGTCACCCTCATCATGCATTTGTTCAATAAGATGTCATTCATTGGGGCGCCTGGGTGGCGCAGTCGGTTAAGCGTCCAACTTCAGCCAGGTCACGATCTCGCGGTCCGGGAGTTCGAGCCCCGCGTCGGGCTCTGGGCTGACGGCTCGGAGCCTGGAGCCTGTTTCCGATTCTGTGTCTCCCTCTCTCTCTGCCCCTCCCCCGTTCCTGCTCTGTCTCTCTCTGTCCCAAAAATAAATAAACGTTGAAAAAAAAAAATTAAAAAAAAAAAAAAAGATGTCATTCATTAAGCAGCTACTAGGTAACGAGTGCCGTGTAAGATCCCGGAAATACCAAAGAAGAATATGATACGGACCTCCCCGCTCTGGGGTCTTATAATCTGATGGTGGGGAAGATGAATTAACAAAGAAAGAGAGCAGTATTTGAGAACCCCGTAACTGGGGGGCTGTGGGGCCCAAGGCCCGGAGAGCCATCTCTCCCGACAGAGGGGACCGCCCCGGGCGTGTGTGCCTGTCAGACCCAAACTCTGGTGCTGCGTGCAATCCAGCGAAGGTGGACACGGAAGGCGACAGAGTGCGGCCCCAGATGCGGAGCCACTTCGTGGGCCATCTCACGGTGAATGCACGGCGGGAAACACCCCGAAGCATTGCTGCCCTTTTGTGCATCTGCCCCCTTTAACTGGATGATTTCCAGAGAGCCTGAGCCGGTCAGTTTTCTCCTTAAGGAATCTCCTCTCGGTGGAGGCGTCGCTGGGTTCCTGAAGCAGCCGGGAATAGTGGTCTGTCTCCTGTAGTATCTGCATCGTGGCTTTCTGTAAGGGAGTGCCCGTTCGCTGCAGCATGAAATATTGAATTACGAATGGGATCTGCTTGGCCAGACGTTTGCTGGTTTCCTGGAAGAGGGAGGAAGAAGGGTCAGCCGGAGGGGTCTCGGCCTGTGCTTGCAGGGAAGCCTCGGGATTCTCGGATGAGTGGATGGTTGCCTCGAGAGGTCCCGGTGGTCCCGTCCACCCCACTCCAGTGGTCAGCATCCAACCACGGCAAGGCGCTCTCTGTGCTGCCCCGAACTCTAGGATCAGGCATTCCCTCTGGCACTAAGAACCCACCCTGTAAGCTGGCAAACCCATAGCACGTTCTGGACATCCCAGCCTTCACAGGAGCTCCTCCCCCTCCTCCACCCCCACACCGGCTCCACCTCCCAGAGAGACCTCTGGGCCCCTGGATCCCCTGGCCCCTCCTGGGAGCTGGTCAGGATGTGCTTCAAGGCTCGCCTCGTTCCCTCTCTTCACAGGGATGCCCAGTTTGCCTGGCAGCTGGGCCCCACATCTGGATAACTGCTTTCTATTCTGATGAAGAAAAGGCTTCCAGAGTTGGGCTTCTTTGCGGGTTAAAAGCCACCTTCCGTTCTCTGCACCCCGCGCGGGCGGAGGGTTGGAAACCTTGGAGGTGACTGGGCTACGGGACCTAGGGAAAGGGTTTTTCCTTCCTGTCTTGTGGACTCAGTGAGTTCGAGGCTGCTCCAGACCTGAGTGCCTTCTGAACCTCAAGGAAAACCAAATTATAACGAGTCAAGTTAGTGCTGGTTGTATTTTGCTGAATTCCAATAATAGTGGCTTGGTAATAGATGCATAGCATGAAATATAAAGAACTCTGCGGTTGGAACTGGTTTTGAGTACATGCTTTGCCGCATCAAAAACCTGATTCCGGGGCACCTGGGGGGGCTCAGTCAGTTAAGCTTCAGACTTCAGCTCAGGCCATGATCTCACAGTTCGTGAGTTCAAGCCCCTGTGTGGGGCTCTGTGCTGACCGCTCAGAGCCTGCTTGCGAATCTCTCTCCCTTTCCCTCTCTCTCTGCCCCTCCCCTGCTCTCTCTCATTCTCGCTCTCTCTCTCAAATATAAATAAACTTAAAAAAATTTTTAATAAAGAAAATAAAAACCTGATTCCCGAATTAATTAAAAGTCCCTTGACAGGGTTACCGGTAAACTATAACTGAGATAATATGTGAGTATTTATCACTGCAGAAGGGACTTGATACACAGTAGTGGCCCCTCCCACCTTCTCTCAGTGACACAACTGTCAATCAGAGTGCCCGGCATCTGCTGGGCAAATACCCGTGGCACTGACCTACACTCTTACCAAGAAATACGCACTCGAGCACAACTCGATCTCAGTGATGGGCGAAGTCAAAGACCGATCATTTGAGAAAGACCGTTTCTACTCAAGGTCCCGCACAGGATTGCCCACTGGGTTAAAAACCTCTTCCCGGACTCTGTTCAGAACCACGAGGTAAATCTGGTCTTGACAAAACCAGCTGTTCCATATTCCAAACTGAAGTCGGACTCGATTTTCTGCTGCCTCTGCTTGTTTCGTTTTCATGTCTTCAACTTTGTCCTGGTTGGATAAGAAAAAAAAAACATGTTCCTTCTTTTCTCACCCTTGTTTAAACATCGTAGGAGGCACTATTGTGTTGAGATGGAATTAAACACAATTTAAGTCAGAGAAGGCCTGGGATTTTACATGGTGACTTTAAGAAGGCCCTCGGCAGCCCGTGCTGCTGTCCTCATCCGTCGTGTCCTCTGTCCCTTGCAGGTCCTGCCCTCTCCACGGCCGTGGGGCCTCCTCTCCAGCCTGGAGAAATGATGATCCAGGACCAGGCCTGTCCCCCCACCCCTGGTGAGGCACCCGGGGGCTCAGACACAGCCCCTAGGAACGGTGGAGCGGTCATAAGTCAGGTATCATTTTTACCAACTGGCCAAAGAGGTAAAAGACAGTCAGTTGTTGTGGGAAAATGGCAGAAATCCTTTTTCCTGCTCACCTGAGTTGTGGAATGAGATTCAGACCCACCGACCCAGGCCTGGGCAGAAGAGGGTTTTTATCTAGAGCGCAGAAGGAAGCTGGACATCCCTGGCACCCCATTACTGAGAGGGGGATCAGAGTTGTTGAAGGGGGAACCCACACGGCTGTGGCAGTATAAGTCCAACTTATAAAGATTTTGGAATAGGACTAGTGGACAATTCTGTCTTTGTAGTAAAGATTCAAAGAACGGGTCAGACAGCAGGCACAGTCATGTATTCAGAGGATCAGCACCAAGCCTACGTCATCCTGTGCTGCAGAAGATAATGCAGAAATGACAACTCGGCCGGGTGCTTCCTTCCATCTCTCCCGGGGAGCACGAACTAAGTCCTGAGCAGGTGCAAAACGGCAGGTGCTCCTGGAGCGGCCGGCCCAGCAAGCCCGCAGCTATAACCTTGGCCTCAAGTTTAAAACAATGTTTTTTTAATATTTATTTATTTTTGAGAGATAGAGATACAGAGTGTGAGCAGGTAAGGGGCAGAGAGAGAGACATACACACAGCCTCTGAAGCAGGCTCCAGGCCCCGAGCTGTCAGCCCAGAGCCTGATGCGGGGCTCGAACTCACGAACCGGGAGATCATGACCTGAGCCGAAGTCGGACGCTCAACTGACTGAGCCACCCAGGCGCCCCCGTGGATGATATTTCTAACTGCAATACCAAACAAACCACCGTGGTGAATTCTATAAATTCCCCAGACATTTTAAAGATAGGAACTTTTTTAAATTTAAGTCTGGCTTACCCACTGTACCCTAAGGCAATGTTTCTAAATGGAGATTTTTTTCTTTTCTTTCTTTAAAAAAATTTTTAATGTTTATTTATTTTTGAGAGAGAGAGAGAGAGAGAGCATGAGCAGGGGAGGGACAGAGAGAGAGGGAGACACAGAATCCAAAGCAGGCTCCAGGCTCTGAGCTGTCAACACACGGGGCTCGAACCCACAAACCATGAGATCATGACCTGAGCTGAAGTCGGACACTTAACGGACTGAGCCACCCAGGTGCCCCGAACGGAGGTTTTTTTCATAATGAGAAAAAATTTATGATCTGATAATGCTAATTTAAAGAAAACTGACTTTTTTTTTTTTTTTAATTTTCAAGTAGATTGCGTGCCCAGCGTGGAGCCCGATGTGGGGCTTGAACTCACGACCCTGAGATCAAGACCTGAGCTGAGATCAAGAGTTGGATGCCTAACTGACCGAGCCACCCAGACGCCCCGAGGAAAACTGACGTTTAGGAAACCAAATTGTTATTCTATGAAAATACATCTCAGTTGAGGGTATTCACCCTGAGAGAGAAGCTGAGTGTTTGTAACTCGTAGAAAGCACTGGATTCGTTCAATGGAAACAGAAACCTATTATTACAGCACTTGCAGATCTCCCGAGAACACATCCAGACACGAAGAGTGCTGGTTTTATTACGTGCTAAAACAAAGATACAATGCACGCGTGTGCGCGCGCGCACACACACACACACACACACACACACACACGAACACCCTCCTGGCATCAGGGCTATAGCAGAATGAAAGTTGGAACTTCCCCAGGCAAAGCAAGGACACTCTTATCAAACCACTGACCCGTGTGCTCGCTTCGGCAGCACACACGAAACCACTGACCTCTTTGGTCGGTCGTGCACTAGGGGTGAAGACAAGAAGGGAAGAGAAGTCAGTCGAACTGTCCAGCCTCAAAACGAAGAAGCCGGAGAAAGTTGGAGGCGGTGGAATTGTCTCCTGGTGCGGGCGGGGCTCCACGTTGGTGGCTGGGAAGCAGTCGGAGTCTCTTGCGTGGGCATGTTCATCTGTCTGCACGCTTCGTACGTGCCAGAAGTAAACATGACACCGTGTTTAGGCGGAGCCTCGTCCTAGGACTTGCCGTTTGGGGTACTGGCTGTAAGTGTGAGAACCCAGTTTTTAAACTCCTCCCTGATTTTGTTGTCTAAGCAGGTCTCGTTCTGCCTTATGACTTCTTCTCCTAACTTTCCGAGGTCCTGATTAAACACCTTACTTTTCCGAAAATGAGAGAGAGTCATCGATCTGAGTGTAACCGCATTAAAGAGCTGGGACCCGCCTGGGGCAGCAGCGTGTGGTGTTGGGCTGGGGGCCGCGAGAGGATCCCATCGGCCACCCAACCGTCCCATCTCTCAGGCAAGACAAATGGAGGGGAGCTCCTGCGTAACGGGGCGGCCAGCACGCCACAGGCAGGGACGCGAGGAGGGCCATCTCAGGATGCGCTGGGCCACCAGGAAGGATGCGGCCGTCTAAAGGGAGCGGGTGACAGAGAAGCCAGTTTCTGTGCCTGTCACCTGGAGTCCCCGGGAATCCTCATGGATCAGAAAGAACACTTTATCCGCTTCATTGCTGGGGATGCCGCCTCCACACAGGTGCGGCCTCTCTGTCGCCCTCCGGTGGCTCTCCCTTATTTGCTTTTCTAACGACGGGAGTGATTTCTGAACAAAACAATAGCGAACGATGACACTCCGCAGCTTGATGGAATTGGCCGACAGATTTCTTCGATACGTGGGCCGAATCCCCTGTGACAGCATTCGAGGGGGTCCGGAATTTCCATTTTTGTGCGAAGTTCGCTAAGACGGGCCCCTGTTGTGGCGCCTGGGTGGCTCAGCTGGTTAAGTGTCCAATGCTTGACATGGGCTCAGGTTATGATCTCGCGGATTCGTGAGATCGAGCCCCGTGTTGGCCTCTGCACTGACAGTGTGGAGCCTGCTTGGGATTCTCTTTCTCCCTCTCTCTCTCTCTCTCCCTCGTCTCCACCTTCTCTCTGTCTCAAAATAAACATTTGTTTGGGGCGCCTGGGTGGCGCAGTCGGTTAAGCGTCCGACTTCAGCCAGGTCACGATCTCGCGGTCCGTGAGTTTGAGCCCCGCGTCGGGCTCTGGGCTGACGGCTCGGAGCCCGGAGCCTGTTTCCGATTCTGTGCCTCCCTCTCTCTCTCTGCCCCTCCCCCGTTCATGCTCTGTCTCTCTCTGTCCCAAAAATAAATAAAAAATGTTGAAAGAAAAATTAAAAAAAAAAAGTAAACATTTGTAAAAAATGTTTAAGTTTAAGATGGACACCTGTTAAAGAGCCCAAGGATGGCTTTGCATGCAATACAGCTCGAATGACCCTGTGTGCAGTTTTGTTATGTCACTGGAGTGGGGAAGTGCCAAGAAGCGGCCGGGCTTGGGTTTGGCTTCGCGCTTTGTATTTAGAGAACAAGTACACTTGAAAATAACGTAAGCTTTCTTTACGAAAATGCTCTGTCAGTGATAATTTGAGTGTTATAAACTGATAAATGGCGCTTTGGTAGGAGACGTGACCTGGATATTGGTGGCAGGCGGGGTACAGTCCTAACCAATCAACGATGGCGATGATAATGAAGGGGAGGAGAAGGAAGGACACAGAGAGGCACCACAGAGGGTTGTCTTTGGGCCAAGCACCCTCCACATCTCAGTTAAGCGCCCCCCCCCTCCAACTGCAGGACAAAGTACATGGCTTGGTTGCTTCTCTGTTTTACAAGAGAGGAATCTAAGGCTCAGAGAGGCTAATTGCCAGATACCGTCACGGAGCGAGTCAGTGGTGGAGGGTCCCA
Source organism: Lynx canadensis (assembly GCF_007474595.2). NCBI lineage: Eukaryota > Metazoa > Chordata > Mammalia > Carnivora > Felidae > Lynx > Lynx canadensis. The sequence goes on along the minus strand of NC_044311.2, from coordinate 154,527,669 downwards.
GGGCACACCCAGCTCACCGCCTCCGCAGCCCGTGCAGGTAGACACGGATGCCTGAGTGCCCAGCGGGCCCAGCCTCTGCCTCGGCGAATGAGGTCCCCGAGCCAGGCGGGAGGAGTGTGTTGGGGTCTAGAGGCAGTTTGTGGATTAGCGTACGGAGGCCTCGTAAAATGCGGACGACGTTGGATGACACCGGGAAGTCATAAGGTCTCACAGGTGCTTTGGGGGGGGAGGGGCAGTTTGAATCTGTAGTCGGAAATGTATGAGATTGTTTCCTGATCCTTCAAATCATCATTATCATAATCGTTATGAATTTTTAAAAATTAACTTAAAATATCACAAATGTAAAATGAAAGTTTGAACGTAGACGATTTAAATATTGAGAAATGTACTATCAAAAACGGCTATCAAAATGCAACGTCTTTTTGCAAAACACCAAGGTTTTTGTCAGTTCGACAAGGTTGTGTCTTTTAGACAGGGATACGTCTTTCGAAGCCCTCTTCTGTGAACTGAGGGGCATCCCACTAGAGTTGGGGTTCCTCAAGGTATGTTCCCTGAATCACCTGGGAAGTTAGAAGGGCAAACTCATTGCCCCCTCATCCCCCCGATTTATTGACCCAGAAACTTGGATTGGGACCCAGGAATCTGAATTTAAATAAACTTTCCAGGTGATTCTTTTTTTTTAATTTTTTCAGTGTTTACTAATTTTTGAGTGACAGAGACAGAGCATGAGCAGGGGAGGAGCAGAGAGAGAGGGAGACACAGAATCCGAAACAGGCTCCAGGCTCCGAGCCGTCAGCACAGAGCCTGACGCGGGGCTCGAACTCAGATCAACTGGTGCTTAACTGACTGAGCCGCCCAGTCACCCCCAGGTGATTCTTGTGCACATTGCAGTTGGAGAACCACTGGCTTCTTTCTTCCAACTCAATGTTCTTGGGAGTACATGTTTCCTGGCTCAGAAGAATTCGTTGCTTTTGTCTGACAGGCTGGGAAAATAACTGGCTGTTTCACTGTCAAGGTCGACAAAGTGTGAACCTGTTGCAAAAGGATACATTTGCTGAGTCAGTGTTCATTCCTTTTGCCCTCCTAAATGGTTTATAGTTTTCTTCCTTCCCTTCTTGATTCCCAGATTGATCGGCTCTTCGTTTCGACATTAGGCAGTTGTTACTTCCAGTTTCGGAAGCTCCCCTGTGAGCCCCTGGCCACGAGCGATTTGGTTTTCAGAACGTGCTTGTTTCTTGGCTTGTGTGGGCAGCTCAGTGGGGTGTCTCAACCACCTCAGGACGGAGTGCCTTGGGTAGGCTGTAACTTTTGTAACTTGCAGCTCAACCCGTTGAAACTCAACCCGTTGACTCACACTGACAAGGCAACGTGAGCCCATGGGTAAGTCTTCCTGCCAGACGGGGCACCGTGGCCTTTCCTTCCTCCCAGGAGAGCTCGGAAACAAGAAACAAGACGGAGCACAAGGGCATTCACGAGGGACCCTGGTGTTAATGCTCAGGGAAACCTTGCTGCAAGGGAGTCGGGAAGCCAGAAGGGGGAGCTCTCCCGCCATACCACTGTCCAAGAAGTGTCCCTTACAGACCCGGCAGAAGACTCCTCAACAGGAATCATCAACTGTAGGCCCCAACAGGAAGAGACGTGCACGGCATCCCCTACAAGCGACCAACCACCCCTGCAGCTCAGCCAGGGAAAAGCCGTCAGCACCCTGAACGCGTGCTTTTCTCCAATGGACTGAGTTCAAAACAACCCAACTTTCTCCTTCTTCTGTATAAAATAAAATTCTTCTGCTTTGTTCGTGGGACTTGCCTATGGTTTTGCCATGGCTTTTTACCTCCCAAATTGCAATTCTCTGTCATTCCCAAATAAATCCATTTTTGCTGAGAAATAACTATTTTATTTCTAAGGCCAACAACCTATATGAGTGATCATTTTGCCAATTCTGGGCTTTATAAGGGGGTCGGTAAGCTCACCTCCCCAGGATGACACATGCCTTCAGAAAAGCCAGGTAGTGCATTAGGGCGACAGTTGCTAATTACAGAGTGGGCCCAAACAATGGATCAGAACAGTGAGCCCAGAAATAAACCCACACACGTGCAGTTAGCTGGTTTTTGATGGCGGGGCGGGGGCGGGGGGGGGTGTCCAAGAATACACCACGGGGAAAGGACAGTCTCTTCACCAAATGATGATGGAAAACTGGAGATCTACATGCAAAAGAATGCAACTTACACTATACACAAAAGTCAGCTGAAAATTGATCAAAGGCTTGAATGTAAGACCTGAGATGGTAAAACTCCTACAAGAAAACATAGGCCGAAATCTTCACGATATTGGTCTTAGAAATTATTTCATGAATATGATACCAAAAGCACTGGCCACCAAAGCAAAAACAGATAAGCTGGACTACAGCTTAGTGGAAGTGGAAAAGCTTCTCCACAGCACTGGAGACAACGAACAAAGGCAAAAGCAACCTACGGAATGGGAGAAGATATGTGCAAACCATATAACTGATAAGGGGCTAGTTTCCAAAATACTTAAAGAGCTCCCACAATTTAACAACGATGACAACAATAGAATCCCAAAAACCCAATCAAAACTGGGCCCAATACTTGAATAGAGATTTCTTCAAAGAAGACATACGAATGGCCGATGGGCCATGATCTCGTGGTTCGTGGGATCGAGCCCTACGCTGGGGTCTGTGCTGACGGTGTGGAGCCAGCCTGGGATTCTCCCTCGCCCCTGACCCTCTCTCAAAAATAAATAAATAACAACATTTAAAACAAACCACACAAGTGTGAGCAAGGACGTGGGAAAATCAGAACCCTCGTACACCGTTGGTGGCAATGCAAAATAACGCAGCTACCGTGGAAAGCCGTAGAGATGTTCCTCAAAAAATTGAAATATGGAGCTACCATAGGACCCAGCGATCCCACTTCTGGGTATTTATCCAAAGTAGTTTAAATCAGGATCCCAACGAGATATTAGCACTCCTTTGAGGACGCTGGCCCCATCACAAGATGTGGAAACAACCTAAGTGCCCATAGGTGGATGAATGGATAAAGAAAATACACACAAAGGAATAGGATTTGGCTTTTACAAAGAAGGAGATTCTGCAGCATGTGACAGCATAGATGGACCTTGAGGACGTCGGGCTGAGTGAAATAAGCCAGCTACAGAAGGACGAAGACTGGACGATCCCACTTCCGCGAGCCATTTAAACAAGCCAGACTCAGCGAACCAGGGGGTAGAATGAGGGTTGCCAGATGTTGGGGGAGGGGAAACAGGCAGTTGCTAATCAACAGGTGTGACGTTTCAGTTATGCAAGATGAATAGGTCTAGACGTTGCCATACACCATCGTGCCCGTAGTTAACAAGACTGTATTGCGCACTTAAAAATTTGTTAAGGGGCGCCTGGGTGGCCCAGTCGGTTAAGCGTCTGACTTCAGCCCGGGTCACGATCCTGCGCTTTGTGGGTTCGAGCCCCGCGTCAGGCTCTGTGACTGCCTCAGATTCTGTATCTCTGTCTCTCTCTGCCCCTTCCCTGCTTGCACTCTGTCTCCCCAAAATAAATAAATATTAAACAACTTTTGTTAAGAGGGTAGACCCCATGTTAAGTGTTCTTACCCCAATAAAATTAAATTTTAAAAAATGTACATGCTGTTTTCTAAGTGACGGGCACGATTCTAAGGGCTTTACAAATGTGAATGTATTTCATCAGAAAACGACTGATGGTAAAGGCCCAGAGAGGTTACGTGGCTCGCCCAGGGCCACACACCAGGCAGTCTGGCTGCAGAGTATTTGTTATTTACGCGAACTCAGGGAGGACCGCTGGGGCTCATTTTTCCGACACCGCTCTGAATGCTTCTCACGTCAGCAGTGAGTCCCCAGCACCTGGGCCCTCAGGATTTACACCTGGACGCACGATGATCGACCACTTCAATGCATTTGCTCATCCAAGACTTGACTTTCCCAAAGACCTTGAGTGGTGGTTTTCAAAGTGTGGTCCCTGCACCAGTAACATTGGCCTCATCTGGGAACTTGATAGAAACATAAATTCTTGGGCCCCACCCCAGACCTGGCGTGACTATAAAACTTGTATAATTTTATGTCTATCACTTGGTAACCTTACCTTGGCCGGTTCCGGAAGGCAGGGCTGGCTCCCACGGAGTTCTGTTCTAGGACCGTCCTGAAGAATGTCACCTGAAATACCGATGTGTCTGGAAGAACATTTCTTCCTTCGTTGCCTCTGCCAACGTCAGCTTGTTCGTGATCTGATCTCCTGCCGGCTCCGCACGTCGCTATCCTGTAACCCTTCTCGAGACGGGACGTGATATTTCGCACCACACTCACGACAACTTTTTCGGTGCCTTGCCCGCTACATCTGCTTTGGTCGGGATTCCTGTGAGATGGTTAGCGAAAGGCAGTGGAATGTTCCGTTTTCTCCTCAAATATACTTGAAGGCTGCGAGGCTCTGGGATCCTTCTTTGGCCAGGACCAGCGAAGCCTTCTGTTGCGATGGCCCTGTGCCTGACACCCTCTCGGTGCGTTCCATCGCCACCCCTCTTATCTGCGTGTTTATTTGTTCTTTTGCTATGCAATTCATTAATTGCCTTGTGGGATTTATCGAACAAATGTTCCCGGGCGCCTGCTGGGTTCCAGACACCAGGCAGCGCGCATCATCATTACCGACCGACGCCCACCGGATTGCCCGCAAGGGCTCAGTCCCTGCTGTGCAGAAGGTCGGTGCCCCTCTCAGGTGTCTCCTGTGACAGACTCACGCTGCCCTCCTCCTGTGGGTGCCTCCGTTGACATTGTCCTCCCGGCCTCCCTGTCTCCCCGCTGCCCCCACATACCCTCCCACTTGGGTTGGATAGAAAGCTTTGAATTCTGAGTATTTCTTTCGATTCCTGGGGCATCAAATGGCCACTGCATGTTTCTGTTTGTTTGTTTGTTTATGTTGGGAACCGAACGTCATCTTCTGCTATTTTCGTCCTTGTTTTTAATTTGTGGTTAAGTCTGGCCATCTGGCCTATCATTTCCTGAAACCTTCCTGGCCTCCAAGCAGCTGAATGTCTGTCTCTCTGTTTTACCTTCCTATTGGCAGAAGTTGTCCTTCCTGTTACTAACAGAGCCGACACATCTCTGAATGTACGCCCGCACTTCCCAAAGGAAAGGAGAGGACCCTCCAGTGGGAGAGGAGGCAGAAAACCTGGGCAAGCCCCTCCTGGGAGCCAGCAATCATTCAGGAATGCCTACATCCCTGTCCTTTATCCTGAGAAAAAGTGGGAAGATAATAAAGAGTGAGACTTGCTATCAGAATTCACGCTAGGGGGTGCCTGGGTGGCTCGGTTGGTGGCTCAGGTCAGGATCTCACCCTTTGGGAGTTCGAGCCCTGCAGTGGGCTCTAAGCATCATCTAATATCCCAACTATTGCACCACAGAGAAGGGAACGGTCACCTGTTTTTAGATGCTTTAGGGTTTTTTTTTCTCTTTTTAAATTAACTCCTTCCTGCATACCTTGGAACCATATGCACATTCATATGGAATTGAAAGATGCTTATTAAGCACGCTACTTTAGTTGAGGAAGTGGCAGTGAACCAGACTGCAGAGTCCCTGTTGTGTGACTACCCCGTCACCTTCCAGCGGGTAAAAGCCAGATACGTTAGTCTCGTGATTTGCGAGAAATAAAGAAACGTACCTTGATAGTAACACTATTGAGAAGCGTTACGCAGAGAAGTGACATCCGGTCATGTGCCAGCAAATAAGTGCAGGTGGGGGTGGGGGGTGCGGTGCTGGGCTGAGTGGACAGAAGGCCTCTGGGAGGGTAGCGTTCGGGCTGAGATCTGCACACCCAGCCCTGTGAGGAAGGAGAAAGAACATCCCAGGCCCTCCGGCTCACAGCTACACTGAAGGGTGGTGGGAAAGGCAGAGTGGAAGGGAACCATGCGCACAGAGGCGGATGGAGCCAGGTCACAGGAGGGTTTGTCGTCCAGGAAAGGAGCCCAGGGTTCGTGTACGTGGCGTGGACGCATTAGGGTAGAAGCAGAGGAAGGGCGTGACTTCATTTACCTGTTCAAAGGTCAGTGGAGGGTGTACTTAGGGCAAGGTGAGAGCCAGGAGGCCAGCAGGAGGATGCTTGAGTAGTCCAGGCAAGAGAGGAAGGGGGCCTGGCCTACGTGGTGATGGAGCGTGGTGGACAGATGTGGTCTTGGTTTTGGGGACAGAGTCATCTGGACTCTAGGTGAATTAGAAATGGAAGCAGGGGAAGGAGGAATCAAGTGTGACTTTTAGATTTAGTTCTAGAACTGGGCAGGCAGATGTGGTGCTGGGAATAGGGGGAGAAGCCTTGGGAGGGAGGAGGACTGAGGCAGGGTGGGGTATCAGGAGCTATGTTTTGGTCGCACTAGATTGGAGACCTTTGACAGACATCCAACTGGAAATGTCAAGTCTAGGGAAAGGGAAGGGTCACAAATTTAGATCTGGGAGTTGCCGGCTGATAGAGAGGAGCTCACCTGATAAGCTTGCCTAAAGAGCGAGTGTTGACGGAGGGAGGATCTCAGAGCCAAGTTTTGGCTTTCCGACTTTAGGGATCAGAGAACTGAAGAAGCAACCAGACCAGGAGACTAAGAATGTGACCTCCAGTGGCCAGTGAAGGAGGAGACCGAGGGAGAATGGTGAGCTGGAAACCAGCAGGCTGTGTGTTACAGCAAAGGAAGGAAAGATTTCAGGAAGGAGGGAATACGGTCAGCCATGTTGGCTGAGGTCGAGAAAGATGGGGACAGAGAAGTGACCACATGTTTGTCAGCATGGAGGGCACTGGTGACCCTAACAAGTGCCATCGCTGTGCCGTGGTGGCGACAGGAGTCGAGCTGGAGCTGGCTGTGTAGACAGTGTGCAGTTAGCAATGGACAGGTGGGGAACCAGTCTGGTGGAGAGTTTGCAAATATACTGACTCACAGCTCTTTTTGTAACTTGGCATTATATAAACCACCACTCTATTAGTCACCAAATTTGTTCGTTTTCACCCTTTTGGAAGTACTGTATAGATAATCCATTTAGCTTCCTATTAAAAAAATTGTGGTAAAACAGGCATCACATACACGTTACCGCCGTAGCCACTTTAAATTGTACTCTCATTGCTGTGTGACCATCCCACCAGAATTTTTTTCATCTTGCAGACCTAAAACCCTGTACTCGTCCATTAAGTCCCAAGTGCCCCACCCCACCCCGCTTCTACAAAGATTTTGATATCCAGATAGATCTCCCTCCCAGACCGATGATACTACCTACTGTGGCCATCAGTAAAACACCCTTCACGACTTAGGATTGAGAGGGGAGAAAGAAGGTTGACCTACGATGACTGATGACCCAAAGCCTGAGTGTTCTCTCTGGCTCAGTGCGTTTGCGATGCTTGGAGAAGTCAACAGCTAACAGGGCGCAAGCGTGGTCCAGCGCGTGGTGAAACGTTATACTTGAGGGGTTTGCCCCTACTGTTTATTTCTGTCCTTACTGGAAAACCAGGCATCTATGTGGGAAGAAACGGGAAAGGCGGTTATATGACGAGTGTGCGTTCAGTCAAGGGAAATGACCTGCAAAGTTCCAGGCAGGTCAACTCGACGGGTAGGTGGGATGGTTGGTGGAGAAGGGATGTTGAATGGTAATATTGCAAATTAAAAAACATAGCAGCAACCGTTTGTTGAGAAAATACTATGTGCACAGACCTAAGTACCATCGTGTACAGTATTTCTTCATGGAATCCTTCCAACAAGCCAGCACATAGGTACTTACTGTGAGTACCATTTCATGGATGAGGAGACCGAGGCCAGGAGAGGGTCAATATATTACCCAAGGATATGTAGCCAGAAAGCGGTAGAACAAGGCCTCAAACGAGACTGTGTGCTCTTAAACCAAGTTCCCTGCAATGCCTTCCAAGGCCACTATTTTTTTTTCTTTTAAGAAATTTAGGAGACCCCAGCTGCCTACGAATTCTGCTTGAATATACATTCTGCAGACCCTCATATTCCAACATCGGCCCAGTAGAATGTTCGCTGAGACCTTATAAAGGTGCTTTCCATGCACCAATGGGTCCCAAGAACTTTACCTGTAGCAAGGCAGATCTGAAGGGCCAGTCACTTTCTCCTTTCCAGACCATTGTGGGATAGCAGATAAGGTAGTTCTCGCCCCCACCCCATCCAGGATGGTTTGTGAATGCAAATGAGGGGCAGAGGAAGAAGGGTGAGGAACCCCCAAATTCTGGCCACACCTCTAACCCTGTGAGCGGAAATACCCATCCACAGGGTGTGAATGCGTCCTGAGCCCATGGAGCTTCTCCTGGGAAGAGCTCTTGTCTCTAACGGTGCTGCATTAAGGGACCTTCTAAATATATAAGAAGTCTCCCCCCTTCTTTCCCGTCTTCTGGAAGTTAGGTTCTTTCTTCTTACCTCTGGCCCTGTCTCCATCAGGGTCCACCTCCCGAGCCACACTCACTGCCTCTGTGCTGGCAACGTCCACATTACAGGGGACCACCACCAAGTTGATGGTCTGTTGCCCCTGGATGTATGAGTGACTTGATCTGATGACCAAAAAAAAAAAGAAAAAAGGCACACAAAGGAAGAGTACATCTCTGGGCATCCAACAATACGGCCAGACAGGTGTGATGGTGGAAAACTGGTAACTGAGACCATGACCTGGTTTTCACGCTCCTGGACGTTGGCTTGGCCAATCCCTTCCACAGGAAGGCCTGCCCATCTGCCTTTACTATGTTCTCTGTTGATTTCCTACTTTTCTTCAAAACCCACCACTGGTAGGGTACCTGGTGACTCAGTCGGTCAAGCCTCTGACTCTTGATTTCGGCTCAGGTCATGATCTCACGGTTCTTGAGTTTGAGCATCGGGAAGTCCCTGCACCGAAACTGCTTTAGATTCTCTGTCTCCCTCTTTCTGGCTCGCTCTCTCTCTCTCTCTCTCTCTCTCTCAAAAATAAATAAATGTTAAACTTTTTTTTTTTAACCCACCACTGGTATTTCTTCTTTCCTGAGGACTCTGCCTCCTGTAGCCAGACGAGACCTCTCCTTTTCTAAATCTCTCCTGTGATGCTTCTGAGATTATGCCTTCTAGGACAGTGTTTGTGTACGTGTTGTATTTGCCCCAAAAGCCCAGGGGTGCCTTTGTGACATGTCACATGCCATCTGTGTCCCCATGCAGTCCCGCAGAGGTCCCCAAGCCACAGGTGCTCTGTGCCTGCTGTGATAGGATCTGATGCCAATAAATGTCTCTACATGTGCTCATTCCTAATATTAAATACTTTTTCTGGAGTCTGTTCTTGGAAGGGGTCACTCAAATTAGAGAAATCCAATAAAATTTCTTAGAATCTGCAGAGAGAGAGAGATATGAGCAGATAAGCCTTACACACCAAATTTCAATAATGTTTTTGCCCACAGACAATACAAACAAACAAGGAAAGGCTGACATCTAGGGACATATTTTTAAAAATAGTTTGCTATAGGGGTGCCCGGGGGGGTCTCAGTCAGTGAAGCGTCTGACTTCGGCTCAGGTCATGATCTCACGGCTCATGAGTTCGAGCCCCGCGTTGGTCTCTGTGCTGACAGCTCGGAGCCTGGAGCCTGCTTCTGATTCTGTGTCTCCCTCTCTCTCTGGCCCTCCCCCACTTGTGCTCTCTCTTTCTCAAATAAAAATAAACATTAAAAAATTAAAAAAAAATAATGAAATAAAATAGTTGCTCCAATTGACATGTGCTTTAGCTCTCATAATGTCCCATAAAATTATGTTAAGCTGCACACAGAAGATAATACCGCATAGCCACAAGTAGGAAATTTGCATCACATAAGCACAAGCTAGCATCATATAAGTAATTAAGTGCCGGGGTCAGATTAAGACGACAAATATAAACAGGCCAAATTAAGTCCTAACCATGGGAAAACTTCACCGAGGAAAGTTATAGTCGACTTCGGGAAGTGAGTTTTAACGCGAACCGTCCTTCAGTTAAAAGGCATCTTCTCGTTGGTCTTTATTCCCCCTGCTATCCCCATGCGTAGCACGCGGTCTGATGTCTGTGAGTGAACAGACCATCCAGTGTTCTCCACCTCAGCACCATGGACAATTTGGGATGGATGGTTCTTTGTGGCAGGGGCCCTCGGGTGCATTATAGAAAATCTAGCTCCATTTCTGGTCTCCACCCACAGGATGCCAGTAGCAAACCTTCTTTCCCAGGTTGTAACGACCATAAATGTCTCAGACGTTGCCATTGCCGACGTCCCTGGGGGTGAAGTAGGCTTGGGGTAGAGACCACTGTGTGAAACACATATCTTCCCGTGCATTTTGACAGGGTCTTGGGGAGTGGTAACTGCTCCCCAGAATGTCCGCCGGCAGAGAGAGACCCCATAAAGATCACCTTCTAGTCATGCATCAGTTACGGGCACTCATGGGCATTAGGTCCATTCCAGGGTCTGGAGATTCACTATTACGCACACAGGCACTATCCCTCAGGGGTTTGTGCCCCAGGAGGTAATGTAGACAACAGACACAAGGACCAGGTCCAGGGTATCGGGCATCCCGGAGAAGGTGGCATTTGTCAGAACTTCGAGGGAAATAGAGAACGTGCCACGTCAAAGCTGGGCAGGGAGAACGTTTCAGAGAGAGGGAAGAGAAGGTACAAGGACCTTCTGGTAGGTTCGAGGACCACTGAGGATTCAGGTGTGGCTGGAGTGGATGAGGGGTGGGGCACAGTGATGGGTGTGGCCAATGAGCGAGTGGGGCCAGAGCACATCAGACGCTGGATGCTTTTATTTGTAAGTTAATTTCTTTATTTTGAGGAGGAGAGCACAAGTGGGGGAGGGGCAGAGAGAAAGAGGGAGAGAGAGAATCTCAAGCAGGCTCTTGCTGTCAGCGCAGAGCCCGACACAGGGCTTGAACTCACCAACCGCAAGATCATGACCTGAGCCAAAATCAAGAGTCAGACGCTTAACTGACTGAGCCACCCAGGCGTCCTGGCCATTGGAAGCTTTAATGATGATGGGCATGGAACCACACTGGAGAGTGTTGGGGAGTGATAGCCTCTAACCTGTGCCCTGATAGCTCTGCCCCGTGCCCTGGGCACTGCTACCCCAGTCTCCTCCCCAACCACTCAGTGCAAGGGCAGGGGAGGCACACCAGAAGCCCTGCTGCTGCCCGCAGAGACCTAGAAGTCTCCCAAACTTCAGCTTGGCCCATTCCCAAGTTCTAGAAAGACTTGCCTGCAGTCCGATGTCCTGGGGCTGGTTTCCCACGGCCACGCTGGTGATGCTGGGAAGATCAATGAGGGTCAGATCCAGAACCTCAGGGAGGTGATCTCCAGCCTGATGAGCTCATGGCTGATGCTAACTCCAAGGCCAGCTATGGTGTTCTGGGCTGTGGAGGCCCAGAGACGGGAAAGCCAGCCTTCAGATTAATGACCCATCCGAGGAAAAGCAGTGGTAGGAGGCTCCAAATGTCTCTGGTGCTTAGAAAACACTTCACAGAAGCCTGGGGAGTGGTCTCTGAGGCCACTAGTGTGGCCATCAAACACAGAGGTAGCATAGACATTCACCTTCCGAAAGCCTGGAGGAAAACATACCGATACGTTCATGGTGGGGTCACAGAGGGATTCTGTTCTCTTTCTTTACCCTTCTTGATATTTGCCAGTGACCGTGGCAGTGGCTTAAAATACACCCACAAATTCTTCCACACTCTTCCCTCCGAAAGGTGAAACGTTGAGCACGAACCGGACATAGGGACTTCTGCCTAAAGATAGATATGGTGGAAGTGACCGTGTGGGACGAGCAGTAAATGTGTCATGACTGCCTCTTGCCTTCTCTTGCATGGCTCGCTCTGGGGGAGGCTGGCAGTGCCGTCCTGAGGACACCAGGGACCGACGGAGATGTCCACAAAGTAAGGCACTGAGGCCTTCCGCTCACGGCCACGTGAAGAGCGGCTCGCCAGCCACAGTCGAGCCTTCAGCCGATGCAGACCCAGCCAATACCTCAACCATGGCTCCCCAGGGACCCTGAGCCACAGCCCCCCAGCCGAGACCCTGCAGTTGCTGACTCTCACACTGTGGGAGAGAACAAATTCTGTCTTTGAAGTCACCAGGTTCGGGATAATTTGTTATGCAGCAAACAGATAACGCACACAGGTATATACTACTTTTATGAGAAGATAAACACAGACACGCACACGCTAACACGTACACAAAAGCGCGTACCAACACACACACATAAACGCACACTACGAACACACACAGTCAATTGTGTGTTTAGCACAGCGTGTTTCTGGGCGGCGTAGACACCCCTCTACTTCCCGATACTTAAGAAAAAGCCCATCTGTCTGCTTCCTGTCTGTTGGAAAGGGGGGGCCGATCGGAAGGCCGGTGGTCAGTCTGGAGCTAGGCAGACCCCTGAGAAGAGGGGACCTCCCAGGGTCAACCGCCGGCCACCCCAGGGTCTGCCGGAGGGAGGGCAGAGGAACTCAGGGAGCAGGACCCCTCGGCCGAACAAGATCACGTAAGCAGACACACCATGTCCGTAGTACCCGTGTCCCTGTTTAACACCACCTGCCACTTCTCTTAGGTCCTGGAATGTTTTGCAGGAATCCCCCTGCGCTGTCTCTTGGGGGGTAAGAGGTATGGAAGGAAGGGATGGAGAAAAGGAAGCAGAAGGAAAGCAAGATTATTTCTTCCCTTACGTTCATTTTTGCAAGTAGATTATTTCTGTAGAGTCTTCACTGGGGGTTCAAAGGACGTTTTGAGAACGGTATCTAATTTAGGGGATACCGAATATGTATCCCAGCCTACACGTAAATCATATACAGTGATGGGCATCTGAGCGGCTCAGTTGGTTAGGTGGCCCAGTCTTGATTTCAGCTCAGGTCATGATCCCGTGGTTTGTGGGTTCGAGCCCTGCGTCAAGCTCTGTGCTGACAGCCCGAAGCCCTCCCTCTCCTCAGCTCTCTCCCAAAACAGGCAAATAAACTTAAAAAATACTCAGTGATTCCATCCTGTGTCTCAGATTCCTCCTTACTGTGGAACCAATGGCGACCTTTAACCTGCGTGGGCAGGAAAGTCTACTTGTGTCCGGGTTCTATAAGCCGCCCATTGTCCTAAAAGTTTTAAAAAACAGCTATGTCATAGATAGGACAGAAACAATCTATAATAGTGCTCAAAAACTGAAAAAAAAATTTATCCTTGAGCTGGACTTGAGCCTTGTCCGTGGGCAGGACAGTTCCTGTTCTAGAGGATGGCCAAAGGACAGGGTCCCTGGGCCACAAGTCCGACGGCGTGCACACTTGGTAACAGAGACCCAAGTGTCAATAAAGTTGGCCCCTCAGTGCCGTCGGCAGGGACCTCCCGTCACATCTGCAAGCCAAGTCTCGGTGCAGGGGCGAAGGACAGACGTGGTAGTGGAGAAGTGACATGCAGATTTGGGCCCCGGGGTTCTCCACGAGAGCTTTGCAAAGCAAATCTCAAGGCCGGAGGGAGGAGACATAGACAGAGCTGAGAAAGTCCCCCCACCCGCCTCACTTCTGTCACCCCCTCCCAGCTGCCCGGCTCTGCACGCGCTTGGCTCGGCTGCTACTCACAGTGATGTCCAAGTGGCCTCAGGCCCAAGGGGGCACCAGACATGCCATGACGTGCTCTTGGGAGCAAGCCCCATAGGTGAGCTGGAAAAAACGGGAGTCTTCCCCCGGGTTGTTTTTCAAAACCAGAAAAGGGACCAACGAGGATATTTTGTGCGCGCACACTCAGAACCAGGACTAATCCCGTGGAGCCCCGTGTTCGGAAGGGTCCCCTCCCGGTTTGCTGTCTGCTGTCACTATCTTGAGAGTCTAAGTCGTTTCGAACGAGGGGTCTTGCTGTTTTATTTTGCTCTGAGCCCCTAAGTCGTGTAGCTGGCTCTGCTCTGAGCCTGGTTTCTCAAACTCTGAGCACACACGACCCATTTTGGAGCTCGGTTCAAGTCCAGATTCTGACTCAGCAGGTCTGGGGTGTTTTTTCCCAGCCATTTCTGCAAGTCTCCAGCAGAGGAGGTCACACTGAGGGGCCAGGGGCTAGGGGACACTCTTGAAACGAGATGATGTCCAGGATGGTCTAGGTGAGGGGAGGGCATCGATGGCAGAAATCAGATACGTGGGGACAAGACAAGGACAGAGGTCATTGGTTACCAGCTCAGGCGTGGAGACATAAGGACGATGCTCCCCAGTCACCTCGTCTCGTCCCCGTGGGTGTCCTCAGTCCTCAACACCTCCCGGCGTCCCTCTTCCTTCTCCTCTTGGAATTAGCCGCCGATCCGCCCAGGAACAGGAAGTGAGTCCTGGGAAATCTGGCCGGGAAGATCCTTCTCTGCCCAGCAGCCTTGTGGGGTGGTCATCCGTATTTGGGGGTGACCAAAGGACTGGGGGCAGGACTTCTCCATTCCGGAGGGGGTCTCTCTGCTGAGCCGTTCGAGGCCTGCAGACACGGATTCTCAGGGAGCTGAGCGCGGGAAGCCACGGAAAGGCCTGGACCCCAGACGCTGTGTTACCGGTCACGTGGAGCCCCGCGTCCCACAGGGCCTGCTTTCATCATCTCCAGAGCAGTGCCCCAGGACAGCGGTGACCAGGACAGCCGGGAGTCCCGCGGGGGCCTTTCTCAGAGGAGGACCAGCACATGGAAAAGCCTGGAAGGAAGAGGCAGCGGGCTCCCCGGTGGGGACCAAGCAGCAGAGGAGGAGCCAGGACAGTGAGGGAGCGGCCATCAGAGCCTCACCTGCAGAAACCCCGTGCCTCCCACCTTCAAGGATCTCCTTCCTACCTGGGAGGGGTCCTGAGGACGGACTGTCCTGAGGACCGGCCTGAGGAAGCCGAGTCTCTCAGCACCAGGTCACAGGTCCTGAGCAGTGTTCCAAACACTCCAAGGTCACAGGTGCCTTGTCCTCTCACCCCCCAAGGGAGCTGCCCCAGTGTCCCCAGAGTCCTGGACTAAAATTTCTGTCCCTGTCCAGGGCTGGGAGGTGATGGGGGCCTCCTGGACTGGGCGGGCACAAAGGAGCACAGGCCCGGGGACAGAGGCATCGGCAGGGGAGTGTCTCCAGGCCGACCGTGGCCACGTCCCCACGGTGCTGCTCTGTCCGCCACACGAGCCGGAGTCGCAGCTCAGTGTCTGAAGGCCCCCAGGACTCCCGGGCTGGAGTCAGGCCTCGGGCTTTGGCCACAGGACCTGCATTTGTCCAGGTGGCGGTTGAAGAAAGGGGACAGATGGAAATGTGGGGAGCAGGGGGATCCGTGCGTCTCCAAGCCCCTCACAGTTGCAGACGGTGGGTGCGGGGAGAAGGCAGCAAGAGCCAGGGCAAGAGTCTGGACGTCCGAAGGAGGGGGTTCAAGGGAATTCTCAGTGGGCAGTTTGCACAGCCGGAGCTCAGAAAGGCTGGAACCGCCCTGGGCTTCTTGGGGCCGGGCGTTCCTGTCGCCGAGTCCTGAGCACTGATGTATCCTTTGTATTGCTGGCCCTATAGGGGCGTTTATCATCTCCTCCAGCCTGGGGACATGCCAGGGGTCACATGCCTGCCACCGGCATCCAGACCCTCCATCATGTTGCCCCTCTCCCCAAAATGCCGACCCCGCGGCAGAGCAGAGGGACGACTGCCCCGGATCCTTCCTCTCTGGTGCATCAGGTGTTCCGCCGGGCTGACCGGGATCTCACAGGACCCCCTGGGATCAAGGACTGGGCTGCCAGTGACCTGGAGGGAGCCCAGGCCGGGGCATCTGGCGAGGCAGCTGCTGTTGGGGGCTGTGCAGGATCTGGGCAGCCCACTGGGGTCCCCACACCCTCCTCTGTGCCCAGGGCAGGGGACGGGCCGGGCAGGACGGCGTCGGTGGTGCCCAAACCCTGGGTTCTGGTGGGGTCTGGCCTCTGACAGCACTGGCAGGAGATGGGACCAAGGGAAGGGACCAGGACGGAGCCTCCCCCAACCCACGAGGAGGCTACTATCTCTTTCCTCCCTTTTTTCTTTTATTTATTAAATCGTAGACATACAAAATCACTTTTTTTTTTTTTTAAGGAAAACATCGTGTCTTATCACGCTATGACCCTGGCTAATCGCTTTTTCCAAACACTGAGAAAATTCTTCGGAACGACTTCACACGGCACCTGAGACTTACAAGCTCGGTGTCATCAAAGACATGCCTGCCACAGACCACTGGACAAGGTCTGGAGTCAGGAGTGGGCCATCAGGTTCCGGGCCCCGACGGAAACCGGCCGAGCGATGGCTAAGGATGCGAAAGGGGGTCAGAGACCTGGGGGCAGCCCAGGCCATGCCCGTAGACCCAAGCCTCCCGGGGCCAATGTCTGAAACGCCTGGTACCCCCGGGATGCTTCGTGGCCCGCGGGGAGAGCAGAGCTGGCCCAACTCTGCCTACCACTGCCTCTGGGGAGGGCGACCCCGACAGAGTGTCCAGCAGGAGCTCCTGCCCCAGCTCTGGTCCCCGATGACAGCGATGGTGGCCGGGGCCAGGTCCCGCTCCACACCCAGGGTCCGCAGGGAGCCGATGAGGTCAGGGCAGGGGCTCACCTTCTGCTCGTACTGGCTGTATAGGCCGCTCTCGGGCCCCGGAAGAGGCAGACCGGACTTCACGGCCTTGGCCTGTGATCAGAGTCCCATCATCATCCTTGGGAATTTGGGGCAGAATTTGTGCCTCTCCTGATGCTGGGCTGCAGACGGGAGGTGCATGTGTCTCTGGGAGGTCCCTGTGTTCTTGTCCCGCACAGGCTTTGCTTCTGCTGATGTGGGATGTCTGGCGGGGGAGGAGGCGTCTCACTGAGCAGGGAGAACGTACCCAGGGTGGGAGCTCCTGGCCAGAGGGAGGACAGGAGCCAGGCCCTGGGCTGCTGAGCAGGGGTGGGGTGGGGGGTGGGGTGGGGAGTGGGGTGGGTCAGCAACGGTCACAGTGATAATAGTTGCGGGGAGAGCTCCCAGGAGGGAGACCCCAGCACCTGGAAAAGAAGCCCCCATACTTGCTGCCCCAGAGACCGGGCACCCCTGCTGCATGTCAGAGGTGCCTGGGGGACTGTGGGGCACCAGCCGTACTGTTGGGGTTAGACCACGCTTGCAGGTTTATGGCCGCGGTTGGGGTGCTCGCCTCTGGCCGGCGCCTGGAACGCACCCTTCCTGAAGGTCCCTCTACGTGACTTACCTTTGCCTTCCGTTGGCCCCTGCTTCCTCCTGGCTGCTGAAGGTTCAGTGTCGGCAAGTTGAACTTCTTGGTGAGCTAAACTGGGTCCTGCCATCCCACCTGCCAGTCTGGGGGATACATCATGTGCCCTGCTGCTGTGCCGGATGGCGGTGGCTGTCGCTGGACGAGATTCATTTCTTTTTTTGCACATCGTCAGGAAAAGAAAAAAAAGGAAACAGACTGCGCCTCGGGCACGGCCAAGAACCGTGGGCCTTAGGCATTAGCTGTCATTCAGTCCGAGCTGGGGGGTGGGTTCCCCGCTGCTCAGCACCTCCCGCCTCCTTCACGAGCTCTGCAAAGACACAAGTTGGCAGAGTGGCCCATTGTCCCCAGGCGGTCCCCTCCCAGGCTGGACCTTTGCCAGCCCCCCCTCGCCGGAGCCCACACAACCCACACACAGGGGAGACTGGCAGCCCAGCAAGGCCCCAGTCCGCAGGAGAGGCCGCCGCAGTAAACAGGTGCAGCTCACAGCTGGGGTCTCCGCGGCCCCCGGGGCGTGGGGACAGGGGCAGAGAACTTCCTGTCATGTATTGGTTTATCATGCTTTTAAATCCACCTGTTTACGAGTTACGGGAAGCTGTTTAGATCTAAGGGTGCGTTTACTTACATAGAGGAAGCTGTGTTAGGACGTCATCCTTGACATCTGTTGTCACTAAGCAGTCGCTCAGCAGCTGGCGGGCGCCACTGGGGACTTACGGATATAAGAATATATGGACAGGTGTGCAGAACGCAGCGGACATTGAAACTTCAAATGGCGAGAGTTTGTGAGGACCCACTGAGAGTGTTCCGTCTGGGCAAGGCTACCCTTTGCTGAGCTCGAAAGCTCTCTGCAGACCTGGGGGCACTGGCTTCTGGAGCAGCAAGGCCCCTCTTTGCTGGCAGGGGTGAAGGCCGTGCAGTGGCCCCTCCAAGGGAGCCGTCTTGCCCGCCCCCCCCCCCCCCCCCCCCGCAGCTCTGCTCCCCAGCGCCATGCTCTGGAATCAGGGGACTTCTGCTCTGTGCCGGTGGCCGGACATCAGCTCCTGGTGGGCTAACCGAATCGACTCTTCTAAGAACCAACTTGTAGAAAGCAACCTCAACTAAATTTGGACTTTGTTTCTGTCCCCTTTGCTTGGACCGGTAGGGTAATCAATCTATCACTGGTTTGGAGTATGTCATTTCTTCATTGGCCTATTAAGAGATACCGTCCTGGGGCTCCTGGGTGGCTCCGTCGGTTAAGCAGCCAGCTTCGGCTCAGGCCATGATCTCATGGTTCGTGGGTTCGAGCCCCGCGTCGGGCTCTGTGCTGACAGCTCGGAGCCTGGAGCCCGCTTCGGATTCTGTGTCTCCCTCTCTTTCTTCCCCTCCCCTGCTCACGCTCTGTTTCTCTCTCTCTCAAAAATAAATAATAAACATTACAAATTTTTAAAAAAGAGAGAGAGATTGTCCTGTATACTGTAGGCTCGTCCCCTGCAAAATATTTCTATAAATTGTAAGTCCTGAGTTACTGGCAAAGACAATGTGAGCCTCTGGGCATAACTCCGCATTTCCACAGAGGGGGTCGAACGTTCCTCTAGAGAGAGGTGGGCTCCGTGTCACTTGTGGCTGAGGACCAGACAGGAGACCATCAGGCAGGAAGAGATGGGAGGTGGTATCTCTCAGGCCCTCTGGAAGCTAATCTCTGCCCGGCCCTCACTGGTTCTCGCCCAGACTCGTCTGGGAGAGGTGGGTGTTTGGTCTCTCGCCCTTGAACGTCCATGGCCGATGATCACGTAAAGTCAGCACTGTTAGAAATAGTCTGACTGCCGGCCTCCCCAATGCTGCTCCCAGGCTCTTGTCTCCCTTGTACAGCAGCCTTGTGTGCTAGGTCCCTGTTGCACCTTCCAGGCCAAGAAATTAAGTGCAGGGGCCCCTGGCTGGCCCAGTCAATAGAGCGCTTGACTTTTGATCTTGGGATCGTGAGTTCAAGCCCCACTTTGGGCAGAGAGCTTACTGAAAGAAAAAAAAAAGAAGAAAACAGATTGAAGTGCGGGGGGGGGTCAGCTACTGGTCTAAGTCAGGACTCAGACCCACCCCGGGCCACTCCCCGTCACAAACCCTTCCCCGCTATGACCTACACAGCCCATCCTTCCGGGAACAAAGTGGCTGCAGTAGGTTGAGCGGTGTCCTTGGAAGAGCGAACGTGACCTTATTTGGAGAAAGAGTATTTGTAAGACCTGGACGTGGGCCTGAACCCAGCCGCAGGTCAGAGGAGGCAGAGGGAGATTGGAGACACAGATCCGGGGAGAAGGGAGAGACCAGTGTAGACGGAGGTGGGTCTAGACTGATGTGGCCCCAAGCCGAGCATGCCAAGGACCTCAAGGAGCCATCAGGAGCCGGGAGAGGCCTAGGTCCCTCCTCAGAATGTCCAGAGGCACCAGCCCCACCGATGCCTCTATCTGGACCTTCCGGCCTCCAGGCTGTGAGAGGGCACATCTCGGTGGTTTTAAGCTGCTGAATGTGGGTAATTTGCGAAGACAGACTGAGGAAGGTCACAGAGTGGGGACGGCCTGGGGTCTCCAGGCGAACCGGCTGGGCTTTGGGAAGTCCGCTCACGTGCCTCGCCCAGCTGGACTCCTTCCGCTCAGCCCAGCCCCTCCGTCCTCGAGACACTGGGCACAAGTGTGTTTATTTACCTCACCTGCCTTCTTCCTAAACCCCCGGCCTCGTCCCATCTGTCTGTGGGGTGACCTGATGGATGTTTACACAGGCAGGGAGAGCAGGCGGCGTGGACAGAAGGAAGGACATGAGGAGGCACGGTCGTCCGTCAAAGCCAGAGTCCCAGGTTCGGGACTGACGGCCACCAGGCCCGGGACCCAGAACCCTCTCACTTCCGGCGTTCCGTCTGGTCTGCGTGCCCTGCAGGCTAAGGCACGGATTTTCACCGCCACCCTGTGCCTGCGGGGTTCGTGATTCACAGACCAGGATGCAGAACTGCAGGGAAGTGAGGTGCTCAACCAGAGGCCACCAGCTGCTAAGTGGTGGGGTTCAAACCCAGGCAAAACCAGGAGTTGGAGGATGGCACCCAGTCCCAGGTAGGAAGACACGGGTGCGAGCGGAAGACACGGGAGCCGCGTCCCACCACCTGCGCTGCCTGGGCTTAGCTCGCCCTCCAGCCGCATGAGGGGTCTCTCTGAAGCTGCAGCGGGGCCTCCAGCCTGCACCCGCCCGCACCCACCCTGCTCCCAGGTATGCACCTGCCTGCACCCACCTGCACCTGTCCTGCTCCACAACCTGGGGGGGGGGGGGAAGCACAGAGTTAAGCCCCTTGAGGCAACCTGTGACGCGTGCCGGCTGTGACAACTTTGCTCTTCTCTCACCTCTCCGATGTGCACGTTCTTGCCCAGCTCCCTAGGGAGCCCAGTGGCCCACGTGGGGTTGGCTGCACCCACCCAGACCCTACACCTGCTCCCTGGGAACCCCTCCCTGCAAATCTCCGCACAAGGTCCTGTCTTAGGCTCTACTTCCGGGAGGCGGCGACTGAGTCAAAGCAAGGAGAATCAGAGAAAAGCAAGCGGCAGTGCTCTCTCTTGAAGATGAACTTCATGGTCAGATTTCGGGATACATCATTAGAAACCAGGATTAGTTCTGGTGTCGCTCAGCATGGAGGAGGCGTCCGGCACCGGGACCTGGGGGCCGGACTAGCTGTGTGGGTGAGCTGGCCACATCCCTTCATCGTGACACCCCGTGAGGGTGTTAGAGGGCTGAGGGTTTATGCAAAGGCGCAGCACCGGGCCAGGCGCAACGTGACTCCAAGAGTGAAAGCCGGTGCCGGCCTTGTCATTCTCTCCTTCTTGCCACCCCCTTCCGGGGCGCCAGACCCCAGGGCGGGAAGGGCTGCTCCGGCCGAGGAGAAGGCCCTGGGCTCAGTGCCGGCAGACAGAGGGTTCTCCCCACACTTCCTTCCCAGCTGCCAGGGACCCCCGGGGAGGAGGCCCCCCCCCCGTTTCTGTCTTGCTTTCTGTTCTTTTTCATTTTTGTTTTAAACTTCAGAGTTCAGAGAAGCAAGGTGTGACGGGAGGCTCGGGCCAGGCTTTCTCTGTCTCTGAAGCTCCCCCCTCCCCCTTTCTCATGGAGGGGGTGCTCAGAAAGCCAAGCCTGGGGGCAGCTCCTTTAGGGGGCGAGGGGGGCCTGGCCCCCGGGTGCACCTACTGAACTTGGGCCGGAAAGAGGCAGGGAAGGCCCTCCTATGAGGGGTCGGTCAGTCCCACTGACCTGGAGACCTCACGTGAGGAGGGATCCCCAGGGAGGGGCACCTACAAAGTCGCTCTCTCTCTGTTTACTTGTCACCCGTCACCTCATGACAGCAGGTACTGTGCCTTCTGCACTGCTGAGTCCCCCGCCCCAGGCTGGCACCGGGCACATGGCAGGTGCCCCCTAGACTTTGGCTGCACGAACGAATGGGCGGGGGGACCGATACTCCCCTGCGGGGGCTGCGAAGGCCGTTGTTCTAGGGGAGGATTTAGGGGTTCCTCATCCCCTCTCAGAAATAAAACTGGTATCACGCTCCTCCCCGCCCACCTTCCCATCCCGGTTCAGGCCACTTCCGACCTTCCCGCAGCCCTGGCCAAACGCCTCCCCAGCCGCTCTGCCCATCAGCCCCACAGCCCCCTCTCGGCAAACACGTGGACTCTGCCTTCGACACGTCCAGCATCTGACCTCTCACCACCTTGACCCAAGCCACTGTGGATCACATGATCAAGCCATCTCAATCACATGCTGACCTGGCCACCCAGCCTGGTGGCTTTTTACCAGACACGAACCTGCCTGCACCCCACAATCCCGGAAGGGACCCCGCTCCCGGGGGCCCCCGTGAGTGCAAAGCCCCCGCCTCAGCCGTGCTCCCCCGCCCCCCGGCCATTCCTCCCCACCAAGCCTACTCGCAGTGTACTCCTGAGGCCTCACGGACGCCTGCTAACTCACAGAGCCGTGCCCCACCCCCCGGTGGCCCGCTGCCTGTCACAGCCTGTCCCCTGAGCCCCAGCCAAGCCGTGCCCTCCGCCTATAGGCAAAGGCAGAAGCAGCAGAAGTGACGAGAGTCTCCCCACCTGGAGCTCAGTAGCTTCTGTGCACCGTGCGGTCCTGCCAGCCTCGTGCTTTCCTGTTTGCTTTGCATCCCACGCGGCTCGCAGCCTGCCCACCTCCCTTCCCCCCTACAGAGGAAAGGCACCCGTGAGGTTGTTCAGCAGGGACTCAGGTACTCATCACGCCCAGGTCCCTTCCCACGGCCGGTGCGTCCTGGGCTGGAAACCCCTGGCCGTGCACCTGTCAGAGGAGTCGCTGTCATCCCATGTCCATCTGACACCAGCTCCGGGCGGGTTCCCGGACCCAGTCGCAGCATGGGGGTCCCCACACAGGACCAAGCAGTTCTCGGGCACCAGCAGGGGTTCAGCTCTGACACCGGCTGGGAGGAGACAGCAGGGGACCGCCCCGGGCTGTCCTCTGTCCTTGTGACAACCAGGCTGCAGACTGGAGGCTCCAACGGCCTCCTCCTCGGAGGCTTCTACATCACCAGTGCTGCGAAAGGAACTCTGGGAAACCCTCACTGTTTCCGGTTTAGTAAAGGATGTGATAAGGGGCACCTGGGTGGCTCAGTCATTCAGCGTCTGACTCTTGATTTCAGCTCAGGTCGTGATCTCACCACGCTGAGCATGAAGCCTGCTTGAGATTCTCTCTCCCTCTCTCTCCCTCCCCCCTCCCCCCCACTCTCTGTCTCTCAAAGAAAAAAAAAAGGGATGTGATAAATGATATGAATGAACAGCCAGATGAAAGATGTGAAGGGTGAGGTCCCCGGAGAGGGCCTGGAGCTTCCCCGCCCCCCCCAACCCAGACACCACTCAGCCGCCCCTCCACCTGTTCACTAGCCCAGATGCTCCCTATTCAGTCCTCTCGGGGGTTTTATGGAGTCTTCATTACTCAGGCATGACTGACTGAGTCCTCGGCTATTGGTTGACCCAACCTCCAGCCCTCCTCCCCTCCCCGGAAGTGGGGGTGGGGTGGGGGTGGGACCGGAAGTGCCAACCCTCTCCCCTCTGGGCCTCCCTACACCAGCACCTGCCCCAGGGTGGGGTCCAGAGGTCACCTCCATCAATAAATAGAAGATACCTTTATCACTAGGTAGAAGATACCTTCCTCAATGCTTAGGAAATTCCAATGGCTTTTGGAGCCGTGAGCCATGAACTGTGGACAAAGACCAAATATATATGAAAAATACATTCCGGTCATCAGAATGGCCAAATATATGTTTCTTATGAATCATAATATCATACACCTAAAAGATCAAGAATCAGACACCCAACCGACTGAGCCACCTAGGCACCCCTGCTTTTTTTTTGTTTAAGTAAAACTCCCATCAAGAACAAATCCATCGACTTATTTAACCTCCTTAAATAAGGAAATCATGTAAGGTATATTAACCTCTATGAGACAAAAATACAGTAAATTACTTTGCAGAGGGCCAGACTGGAGACGTTCTCCCTCCCGGTGAATCGAGTGCCCCCTTACTCCAGAGAGCAGGGCACACCCATCTGTGCAGCCTGGCCCTTGACGGCAAGGAGGCTCACAAGCAAATCACCGGCGGTCGTAGGGTCGTGGGCCTTGCCGTGCTCCGTGGCTTTGTCCCCAGAGTCTTACCAGGTTTCATTCTTGTTTTATGGTTTTGCGAGCAGGAGTTAGGGGTCCCCAGGAAAAGAAAGATGAGACGTCGCTTTCTTGACATAAGAAAAGTCGTTTTGGGCCCCGGACATCCTGCGATCCTGACCGGCGCTATTTGCCCAAAGCACATTTTTGCAGAGCCTCCTGGGATATGTTGGAACTCCAGAACAGTCCCCAGCAGGTAACCATTTCCAGGGAAGAAAAGAAGGCAAGACCGAGCAGCCACCATCAGGCCAGGAGGTTGCCTTAATGGCATCAGGGACGATCCATCAGCCCCCGCGCTGGTTCCAACGTGCAGACTGGCCCCACACGTTCTTGAGTTATCAGTGCAGGATCTAAACCCCTGTGAGTCTCACTAACACTCCCTGCTTTATGCCTAATCTGTTCCCCACAAAGGCCACTCTTTGCCGGGAAGTCTTGGCATCAGGGTGTAAGTAACACTGTGAAGGCGCCACGCCGCACTACGTGCCATGATACAGAGTAGCAAATGCTAGAAGGCAGGTGCCCTCTCCTCTCGGGGGGGCCAGTTTCCCAGCACCCCACTCAGGTGGCCCTGCGCCACCAGGGTCACAAGCAAGCAGGCACCTGAAGTCCCAACACCAGGCTTTGGGGCTCGAAGTCTGACACCAATTCCAATACATGAGTTTTTTTTACTGTTTATTTATTTTTGAGAGAGAGAGAAACAGAGCATGAGTGGAGGAGGTCAGGGGGAGGGACTGGAAGTTCTAACACTAATCACAGGCCAGCCCCACCCTTAGATGCTTTCCAAAGTGACCTTATTAGCATAACAAAAGACCACACTATCTCCTTGTTGGAAATTCCCAGGGTTTTAGGAGCTCTGTGCCAGGAAGGAAGACTAAATCTTGTGTGTGTGTGTGTGTGTGTGTGTGTGTGTGTTTTCCTAGGGGCATGTGGGTGGCTCAGATGGTTGAGCATCTGACTCTTGATTTCTGCTCAAATTATGATCCAAGGGTAGTTGGATGGATCCCTGTGTCGATTCCCCCCCCCCTGCAGTGTGGAGCCTGCTTAAGATTCTCCCTCTGTCCCTCTCCCTGGTTCATGCTTTCTCTCTCTCTCTCTCTCTCTCTCTTGCAAATTAATTATTTTTTTCTGATATTTGTATATATGGCAAAATGATCACTGCAATAAATGTAGTTACATCTGTCTCCATACATAGCTTCGTTTTTCTTACCATGAGGACTTTTAAGATCTACTCCCTAAGCAACTTGCAAAGACGCAATGCAGTGTTATTAGCCACCCTATTACAAACTCTGGGGAGGTAATATATAGCAGCGTGACTAGTGTTAATATACCTTATAATCACAATATCACAGGGGCACAAGCTCCCGCCCCACCTCCAGACGCGTGTCCACCATCGACGCCGAGCAAAGCGTCCCAGAAGCCACCCCTTTGTGGCCACGGGGCTTTTGGTCAGATTCAGGGTGGGGGACTGCCCTGGGCCCCCAGGCCAGCCACCTCTTCTCTAGAACGCACTCTCTCTGCATCGGCGGGCACCAGCACAGGCCTTTCCAAATCTCACGTGGGGCAGCCTGGGAAACTTGCCTTTTTGTCCCCTGCCTGCCAGCACAAGCCACCGTTCCTGGGAAGTCCTTTGAAAAGGCCAATTGCTGCATGAGGATGTCGTGAATTCCTCCCCCCCCCCCCCCCCCCCCCGCCCCAACCCCACGACCCACGACCCAGCCCTGCTGTCACCTGTGTGCCTTCAGGACAGAGACCAGGTGAGTCACCCGCCCTTCTTCCCTTCGCTCCCACGTGGCGTGTGGACCCCTCCTCCTGAGCGGCAGTGAGAGAAATGACCGGACACCAGGCCCCAGAAATGAGACTGTAGAAACAGCACCCTCCCCGGTGGCTCAGGCGGAGGCCCTCAGCCTCCAGCTGCACATCGGGGTCTCCCGCAGGGCTTGGGGACACAGGATCTGCTGCCCAGGGGAGTCGGATGCCTGAGAATCTGCATGGCTGATGAGTTCTCAGGGGAGGCTGGTGTCGGGCCACAGTCAGGGACCCAGCGACTTAGAGCAGCCGTGTCCTACAGGACATCCCGCGACGGTGGGAACGTTCTGTTCTTTGCTCTCTGATACAGACGGGCGCCACTCCGGCTGCTGAGCCTGAGGACCTGAGCGTCTTACTCTGTTTCATTCTAATTCACTTAAAGAGCCACTGAGCGTGTGGCTCCCATCCTGGACCGTGCCCGGCAGGCCTCTGATCTAAAAGTTCTGAGCTGCCCCGTGGCAGCACGCCTGAGCCACCCAGACAGTTGTCACCCTCTCCCCGTGTTAAGGGCTGCAAACCCAAAGAAGGGAAGTGCATAACCCATTCGTGCAACAACCCATCTGCGCAGTGCACACTCTAGAACCCCTGGCGGGTCGCCCGCTTGGAGAGCTCTCCGCGGGGACGGGAAGACAGCCGGGTCCAGACTAAAGGCGGCTGCCGCCCAGGAGCTCAGCTTTGAGCCGAGCCGGTTGACCTTCTGGTCCTAGGTTGTGTCACCTGCAAAAGCGCAGGCGTGTGCCCCAGCGGTCCTGAAGGCTCCCCGTTCTGTGACGGAGTGGAAGTGAGTGGGGACTTCCCATCCCTAGAGCACGGCTGTCAGGGAACCCCAGGAGCCCTCGGGATGCCGGCGCTGTGCAAGAAACGGGGTGCAGGCCTCAGTCTCTGATCCTCCCCCCAAAATGAAACATTAGAAACCACGGGGGAAAAAAATCCCAAGCACTTCTTGGTTCGTTCATTTTACTTACTGCCTCTGTGGGCAAGTTTTCCTTTAAAGAAGGAATTTAAAGGCTTAACAAATGTTTTCAGCACGCTGGCACTGGGAGCCTTCGAGATCTGTATGCCGTAGGCTCCGAGGCTGAGCTAACTCCAGAGCCCCCCGGGGGAGGGGGGGACCGGGCCGCCGATTCGCAGCGGGTGCTTTCCTGTTTCCCCGCTGACGCCTTGTAGACAGCTGGGGGCGCGTCTGCAGCTCCAGGAAAGGCACAATGAGGGCACCGCTCGGAGAAGCTGGACAGAGCGACTCCAGCTTCTGCAGGGGCAGCGGGGAACCCCTGTCGGCGTCCAAAGAGAACCCCCTCCTGCCGGCTCCTAATCCCAGTGGCCGCTCCAAGAGGACGCAGGGGCGCCCGAGTGTTCAAAGTGCCGGGCGGGGGTCCTTGCAGCCGGTGGATGGGGACGTGCCCAGCTCACGGGGGGTGACAATGGAGCCCCCACCCCAGGGTGGGCGGGCGCGAGGAGTGGAGGGTCCACAAGCAAGCAGGCTGGGCACATGGGACAGCCTGTCGGCCCTCACGCAGGGTGCCGTCCGTGGTGGACTGGCCCGGGCCGGCAGTGGCAATGTGTGGGCCAGATGCGACAAAGGTCCACTAAGCGGCTGGTGCATCCCAGCTGGAGACGCCCTTTTCTCCAGGAAAGGCTTGTTCGGGAGTAAGCTCCCTTCTCAGTTTTGTGGTGTTCGGATCAGACGCATCTTTTTTACAAAATTTCTTTATGTTTACTTTTGAGAGAGCGAGAGACAGAGAGCACGACCGGGGGAGGGGCAGAGAGAGGGAGACACAGAATCGGAAGCAGGCTCCAGGCTCTGAGCCGTCAGCACAGAGCCCGACGCGGGGCTCGAACCCCCGGACCGCGAGATCGTGACCTGAGCGGAAGTCAGATGCCTAACTGACTGAGCACCCAGGCACCCCAAAGTCCAAGGCATCTTGAAAATGGAGATGCTGAGGTTGGTGGGGGTAGGGGGGCAGAGGCTTGAGGCCCTGGTAGCCTCTCTGGAAGGGGCAGCTGCTTCCAGACTCCCCTGCTGCTGGGCTTGAGCCTGCCATAGGGAAGGGCAGGGTCTGCGCTCCTCCGGGGAGGGTTCACCCCTGCTCTGCCCCGGAGAGGGGTGCTTCGACCTACCCCGGCATGCCCATCTCTGGCTGGCTGGCACGTTTTTCTTTTCTTTTTTTTTTTTAATCGACTATTTTTAAAGCAGTTACAGGCTCAAAGCAAAAGGGACAGGAAGGCGCAGTTTTCGCCCACCTCCCGGCGCCCCCACTGTGGACATCCCCACCAGAGTGGGGCCGTGGTCCCGGTGGAGGAACCCGCCCCGACACAGCGCCACCCGGAGTCCACGGTTTGCATCAAGCTCGCTCTCGGTGGTGGGCCTTCTGTGGCTTTGACGTTGACAGGTCGTCTGAGCCCCGCCCGGCCACCCCACCCCCACCCCGAGGCCTGCCCGCGGCCCCCACTCTGCCACCCCCTCAGTGACCACCTCACTGTCTCCAGCTACCTCTGGTCCAGAGCCCCTGACTCCTCCTGCAGAGGGGGCCAAAGGGGCTTCCGGGAGGTGGTTGGTGAGGACACTGGGCTCTGCGGGGAGGAAGCACTCAGGGGACACCGTCAGCACAGCCGTCCCACGGCTGACACTGTTCCTGGGCCGTGAGCCGCCCCGTGCAGACAGGGAACAGATGCTTTCAGGAAAGTTCCGCGAGACCTGCCGGAAGAAAACCCTGTGGCGGGGGCCTAGCCCGCAGCAGTGCCCCAGGCCTAAAGTGTCACACGCGCTAATGTGGAGCCATCGCACCGGCCATGTTATGTAACGGAATACAATGAAAGCTCAGGTAGAAAACATAAACCTGATGAGGAGGACATTTTCAGGAAGCTTTGTGTTTGGCCGGCAGTCAGCTTGGCCAGCGAGCGTCAGCAGGTGGCACGGTGAGAAGGGACATGGGGACCTCCCCAGCGCTGGCGCCCGGGGGGGCCATGACCACGTCCACACTCAGTGCCCTTGTAAGCAGGAGACAGGACAGGGACGGTTCAGGGTCCTGTGCCCCTGGTGGGGACGCGCCAGTGAAGGCCACCGCAGGTGCCCGAAGAGACCGAGGGGCCCCAGTGCTGTGTCAGGGTGGGGGTGTCACGGGAGCCTCGCATCCCGGGGCAGGACTGTGGGATGTGCTAGGCCAGGAGGCCCCGAGGCCTCATCAAGTTCACGGTGCTATGCAAATGTAGTGATCCCCGTCAGAATAAAATATGCTCCCTCCTCGCCTTTAGTACAGAAAGGTCTATGGGCACGAGAGTTTAGAACCACAAGGCAACTGTATCCGTGTCCCTCGGGCCGCATACAGCCTGGGTGACTCAAACAGCAGACGCTGACTCTCAGTCTGGAGGCCAGAAGTCCGAGGGGTTGCCCTGACCCCGTGCCCTCCACGGGCTCCCGGGGAGCGTCTGCTCCAGGCCTCGCCCCAGGCTTCTAGGGGTTTGCTGGTGTCTTCGGGGTTCCTTGGCTGGTGGAGGCATCACCCAGATCTCTGCGTCCATCCTTACAGGGCACTCTCCCTGTGTGCGCGTCCGCGTCCACATTCCCCCTTTCCACAGGGACACAGTCACGCTGGCTCACGGCCCACCCCACTCCATCTAACCCACTGCATCTGCAATGACCTGATTTCCAAAAAGGGTCACGTTCGGAGGCACCAGGGGTTAGGATTTCAACGTATGAATTTTGCGTGTGACTTCCTTACCCCCAAGCCCCGTATCTCATGATACGTCCTCCGGTAAGTGGGGGGTATACAGTTGTCCTCCTGACAGCAGACCCTGCTCACCCTGCCCGGGCTCCTCCCTCCAATCCCCGCCCGCAGAGAGACACCCCCACGTTCACGGGAGAGACTGGGTCTCCCTCACTTCCATGATGCTGGTGCCAGAAGGCAGGTGAGGCCAGATTGCTGGGGCGAATGAGTAAGTTCACGGACCCCCAGGAAGAGTTTAAGGGCTTAGCTGGAGTGGACCAAGGCAGCTCTGGTAAGCCCTCTGTGCGCAGTCTCCTGGGAGAGCCAGGTCCGAAACGAGGGTGTGCCTGGTGCTAACACAATAAAGGTTTTGTCTATGCAGGGCAGTCTACGTGAAGCTCGCTTCCCCCAGAAGCTCCTTGCCAGGCCAGACCCTCCCTCCCCTCACAATTCCTACCCATGTCAGCCTTCCTGCTCATTAGTGCCCTCACTAGATAAATCCCGGCGTAAAAACACCGTGTGCCAAGGTTGTATCCAGCTAGCAAATACTGCTCGGTTGAAGACAGACTCCAAATACTCATCAGATATCGACCGTTGGTTAAGATGCTCGGGTCATTCCACACGGTGTTGGTCTATACATAACCTATTTATTAAGGTCGCGCAACGTTAGCTTGTTTTTTTCGGTATGCAGCCTTCTATCTGTACCTCTGCAGGCCAGCCAGAGTATCTGTTCCTTGCACTGTCAGAGTGGTTGATCTGTGTAAAAAAAGAAAAAGAATTTTCTGTATCCACCAATCTAATTAACAAATATTTAATGTGTCAGCGATGAGCAAAGTCATAAAAACAGAATCACTTCCTAAAATGGGATTCGCTCCAAACTACTCTGGGTACTTGATTTTTTTTTTTCCCAACATGTTTCTTAATAATAATGGAGAAAAAATAATAATATTGGAGCCAGGGGGGCGCCTGGGTGGCTCAGTTGGTTAAGCGTCCAACTTTGGCTCAGGTCATGATCTCGCGGTCTGTGAGTTTGAGCCTGCTTCGGATTCCGTGTCTCCCTTTCTCTCTCTGTTCCTCCCCTGCTCGCGCTCCCTGTCTCTCTCAAAAACAAACAGACATTAAAAAAAGTCTGTTTAATAATATTGGAACTAGGTGTTAATGCAGCTCTAGAACTTTCTTCAATGATGTAGATATCTAACCAGGAGTCTATGCTATCCCGTAGAGTCACATTTGGGTTAGTGAGTACTGAAAATGTGGCTACTATGACTAAGGAACTCATTTTTTTTTTTTTACTTTTTCAAAAATGTTTATTTGGGGAGAGAAAGAGAGAGTACGCACATGTGTGTGCGAGTGGGGGAGGGGCAGAGAAACACAAGGAGAGAGAGAGGAGCCCAAGCAGGCTCTGGGCCATCAGTGCAGAGCCCGGTGTGGGGCTCGACCTCGTGAACCGCGAGAAATCAAGAGTCCAATGCTTAACACGCTGAGCCACCCGGGCACCCCTAAACTCTATTTAATTTAAATAAATTTAAATGTAAATGCAAATTTGGCCAGGAGCTGCCTTATTGGACCGCATAGCTCGAACACCTACTTTCCAATTCTCTGGGAGTAGGACTGTATGTTTTTCAGGGAAACTGTACAGTCCCTTGCTCAGCAAATGTGTGCTCATCCTGACTGGGCTTTAGTTTTTCACGTCTTTGATCCTTTCACAGATAACGGAACGCCTTAATCTAAAGCACAGGAGGGATCACACGCATCGTTATGGGACTGTAGTTTCCGTAACTTGCCAGGAGTTTCATTCCGGTTTTACATTCCTTTTTTTATAGAACAGATTTACTAAGATAAAATTCACATTGAAAGTGTAGAATCAGGGGCGCCCGGGTGGCTCCGTCGGTTAAGCGTCCGACTTTGGCTCAGGTCATGATCTCACAGCTTGTGAGTTCGAGCCCCGCGTCGGGCTCTGTGCTGACGGCTCGGAGCCTGGGGCCTGCTTCGGATTCTGTGTCTCCCTCCCTCTCTGCCCCTCCCCTACTCATGCTCTATCTCTCTCTGTCTCTCAAAAATCAATACACATTAAAAAAATTTTTTTCATAAGAAAAAATAAAGTATAGAATCAGGGGTCATTCCTAGCCATTCAGTGGCCCGAGCAGGAGAAGCTGTGGACCAGTCCTCAGCGACAGGCTGACTGCTCAGTCTCCAGTGGTAAAGTGCCAAACAGGCAGAGAGGGCACCTGCCCGCCTCAGGCCAGCGTGACCTCAGGAGCCGGAGCAGCCCGTTCACCCGGAAATTCCTCTTTGGTCCCAGCCTCTCCAGGAGCAACCTGTTCTTCCCTTACAATGTCTTCAGGCCTCCGTAGAAGCGGAAATCAGTTCCCACAGCCACCCACGCGCAGAACCTTCCAGGCCGGCGTCCCCCCGAGTGAGCTCCCTTGGCGTTGCACGGGATGGTGACCGGTCCACGCAGCGCAGAGGAGAGTTGGGGCCGCACAGAGCGACGGGAAGCAGGTTAACATGAGACGCCTCCCTGGGAGGCTGGTGGTCAGTCCTGGGGTCCGCAACCGCCACCCGTAACCGCCTGGATCTGCTTCCGGAGGGTTCCAGGAGCGAAGCGGCCAGCTGCAGCCCAGCTCGCTGGCCAGGGATTCCTGGGTGAGAGGGACACTGGCATCAGCTGGGTTTTCGATGGCCACAGTGGCACGAGCTGCCGGCAGAAGCTTCTCCCGGTTCTCCTCAGGTTCATGACGTAGACGCCACCACTCCTCCTTCTGTGGAGGTGCTGTTCCACCTGGAAGTCAAGGTTGGTGCCGCCTAGGTGGGTTCCCGCTGCAAGGAATTCAAGGACATCCTCCTCCTCTGCCTGCAGGACGTCAAGGTCCCGGACGCCGCGAGTCTCCCCGTAAGATACCACAGGCACGCGGAACGATGACGGACGGATCCCTCCCTGGGTAGCTCGGAAGAAAGCAAGCGTCTTACGTTTTAAGATTCAGTCTGGTGTGTAGAGGGCTGGTGGAGGCTTCCGAACGCGAGGATGACCCACGGGCTGTGTCCTGGAAACAGCAGGGGGCTGGATGCGACAGTGGCTGGGGGCCACCCAGGGCTCCGGAGGCCCATCCCACACAGCCAGACGTCACCCTCGGGGAAGTCCACGCAGCAAGTCCGCATATCCAAATCAGGAAGACATGTGAATCCCCCGACAGTACCCGACTCGAGCTCTGGGTGAGATGAGGCCCCCAGCTCGGGCCTCACCGGCATCTGAGCAAACCCCCTTGAGTGTCCCCAAGCCGCGGCTCTAACAGCCCTCACGAGACCCGCTCACGGGTTCAGGTCTCATCCGGATACTCTTGTAGCCCCTGCAGCAAAAATCTTCAACCCTCCCATGCAGGGAAGACACGCGTTTTCCCAAAATTCCCTTCGAGCCCCCCCTCCCACCCCCTGCCCCCCACCCACCGTTTCAAAACACATGGGTTCTCTGAACTCAGGACCGCGTTTGGAAACCCACTCTTTCCTTGATTCCTCCTCTTCCAGAAACTTTTTCTCGCAGAGAAGCCTGGAGAGCAAGGGCCACTGCTACTTTGCAATTCAAATGAGGTTTTATTTTAAGTGTCTTAGCTGAACATTAGTAGGGAACCTGTTTGTTGAGATGTTAACGTTGAGTTAGAAGGGATTCAAGCCTCACGCCTGGCTTTTCTGATACTGAGGACCCACTCAGGCACCAGAGGGCGGGGTGGTGAGGGCAGTGCGCCCCTAGGCGGCCCGGCTTGGGCTCTGGCTGGGGTCCCTGACCTGAGGCAGGTGGCGTGGGGGTGGAGCCAGGCACCCAGACAGGGTGAGGGAGCTGGTGGAGAAGGGTGGGGTGGGGCGGGCAGATAGGGAGGACACAGGGTAAGAGAGCTGGGGCAAGGGCCTCCACCCCGCTGTGCAAATCAGGGCAACGGGTCCAACCCTTCCTGTGCGTCAGAATCACCAGCCAGCTCCCACCCTGAGACTCCAGTCCGGCTGGCCTGCATACGGCCTGGGCATCAGTGTTTTACAGAGACTCAGGTTGGGGACGGCAGGTTGGGGGTGGACGAGTGCGACGTGGCGGGGCAGGGGAAGCTCCGGGAAGTTGCTCTCTGCTCATCGTTCCCACTCAATCCCCAGGGACCCTTATGTGGCTGCGCCTGGCCCCTGGCTCAGCTCACCTCGCGGAGCAGAGTGGGTCCAGGCGGCCCTGGCCCAGACAAGCGCTACCACGCGGAGCCCAGGGAACGCCCTTCTCATTAGGACAGGTCGCTGAGGTCCCTGCTGGGCACTGGGTGTCCGGACCCAGTCATTAGTAACAAGAAGTCTACGCTAGGGCGCCGGGTAAACACTCCTAACGTGTTGTGCGAGGCTGGCTTCCTGTCGGTAAAAGAACCTGAGAGTTACAAGGGGAAACGTGCTTTTTTAGAGGCGTGCTAAAATAACCCCGGCTGCCCAGCCTCCAGAGTGCTACGGCGGAGGGCATCAGAGAAGCCGAGGGCCTTCCCTTGGGAGCTGGTCGCGACGTTACCTGGTTGTGCGGCCACACTGAAGCCCCACCTCTCCCAGCCCCCGTCTCCAGCCAGGGTGGTCCTTCGAACGAGGAGAGACCCCCCCCCTGCTGTCTCTGCACGTCTCCCTTCCCAGACGCGTCACCACACCAGAGGGCGCCAGGAGGGCACCTGGCCTGAAGTCGGAAGCAGCCTCTTACAACGGCCTCCAGACGCCCACTGCCTCCTTGCGAGTCTCCGGCTCCTCGAAAGGAGGCGCCTCTCCTGCGCAGGAGCAGCTGGGGCCCTCACTCCGATGCCGCTAACCCCTCCTGTCCAGGAGCTGTCGTGTGTCCCAGCGAGCGGCGACTCTGCAAGGGGCTGTGTGACGGTCCCCAGGGGCGCCCGCTTGTGACCCCCAGGACAGGTGCCGATGCTCCGTTGGAAGTTTCACAGGCGACCGACTTCCTGCATTAGAAACCTTACTCTCTCGGTCTTTGCTCTCCCTCCACGAAGAGGACACGGTGGCGGGGACTCGATGACGCGTGGACTTCTGGCAACAACACCGATGAAGGCTGCATTCATCCCGCGTGTGTCTGGCACCCGCTGCCTTAAGCGCATCACGTGCACAGGCCGGGTGAGTCCCCAAACCGGCGCGGCTACGGGCCTCACGGCCAAGGGGAAGGACAGAGAGGCTTGTCCCGGACTGCGGAGTCTCAAGCGTCCTCGGCTTTTAAACAGGCTTGGGCAGTGTGAACTTGAGTCGAGCGCCTTTTCACGGTGTAACGTGAAAAGGGTTACCCACACCGTGCGATGGGCTCTTTCACCTAGAAGGGCATCTCGAACACCTCCCCGTGATTCTTCCCGGACTTGGGAATGCAGAGGCCCAGGCCACGAGCCCACGCGGCCGGCCTGGCGCAGGAATGTCTCGGAGGTAGGCGGCCGTACCCAACCCACAGCCTTTCAAATCACAGAGCGCGCTCTACGGACCGTTTGTGGGAAAGGACCTTTGAAAAACACTTACACTTTCTCTCTGAATTTCTTCGGGAAGTTGAAGGCCTTTGGCTGTGACAAATACCCAGCTCGACCTGAACTGTATGTTCCTGATGTGTTTACTTCCAAGTCCTTCTATGACCTTCTTGGCGTCCTCCTTCAACCTGGGGGGAGAAGGGAGGGCGTGTGAAGGTCGCATGTGGAGACACCAGAGGGTCACCCCTCTTTGTCCTGGGAAAGGGGCTTCTAAAGCAATCTACCTCCTCCTGGCGTAAACAGTGGGAGGATATCGGATTTCTAAACACGTGACAACATCAGGGACCCCTTAAGACCAGTGTGGGACGCACAGTTTTAACTCTCGATTCTCAAAAGCCCTGTGTCTTGGGGTGCAGTCACGTCCTCGCATCCAGCCAACGTAACCACTGGGCTCTGCTGTCCCTCCTGTTTCCTGACCACAAAATAAGCAGACAGAAGTTGCTGAAAGATGACAGCAAAGGTCAGAACGGTCCCTTTCATTTTCACAAAGGTCAGTATCAAAAAAGAAAACAAAAAATGGAAAACAAGGCCAACCATCGTAAAAGCGTGCAATTTCGAGTAAGCAGAGGAAGGAAGGCAGCAAGGAAAGGAAAAAAACAAAAACAAAACAATGAGCTCAGAGTTTCCCCCGAGGGAGCGAAGTCGGAATTTTTCCAAGTGTGCACCAGATAGCTTCAGTCTGGTAAGATCCTCTATTAAAAACAAGGGCTGGGGTCACATAAAGCTGGGAATGCTGGGTTCGGGAACCACCTTGGAAACGCAGTGCACAGAAGCACTTGGAGGTCCTTGGAAGTCTGGCAGCGAAGGTGCACGCGTTTACCCAGAATTGCGAGAAACGCGGAGCCAGATGGACCTCTCCCTACGGAAAGTACTGTGCGTGTGTGGGCGTGTCTTTTTCATTCTATTGGTGCTCCTGCAGAGAATTTTCTCAACTCCCTTTCCTATTTCTGTAAGTCCAGCCCTGGGTTTAAGCTTTTTTGGGCCAAGGGTTAGCCTTCCTGCGCTAGTTGTGGTCAGTGATGGCTCCGTCTTGCTACCTGGAAAGATTCTTTAGCTTCTAGTACTGACTTACCCCTGGCTACTCATGGGTTTTTTAGGAACACAGGCTGCTTTGTCAGAGGCTCCCATTCTTTCTCCTTAAGAAAGCATCCTGCCCTTTGGATTTGTGTTCTTTCCTACAGGATGCTCTTGAGGGGCCCTGTTGCTGGCCTGGCGCTCTCTGCCAGCTGGCCTCCCCCCCGCCGCTGCGACAAATCTGTACACGCTCACCTGCTGGCGCCGTCATCGTGGGTCACCATGAAAAGCAACGACTTTGACGGTGCGCTCTGAATAAAGTTTATCATCTGTCCGGAGTTATCTGTTGGGTCAAGGCAAATCAATCAGTTTTAGGGTCTTCCCAGTCCACTGGGAAGCTGAGCCTCCTCTGCTCTTAGCTGCTGTGTTTGCTCGGAATCTTCCAGTTCCTGGAGCTCCTCCCACGACCACGTGAATGGTACTCCTGGTCCACGAGTGAGTGGGCCGCTGGGCTCCACGGAGCAACCAGCAGAGGGGTGAGGGGCACGGGCGGCTCCTTAAGATTCTATGACTCGACCTTGAGACCGCAGCACACGTGGCCCGTTCTCTGCAATGACTAATGAAGCCCTGACCCGAGAGGAACCATCTGACAGCAGAGTGGCCCCAGGACACTCATGTGCAGAATGGGGGTGAGAAATCAGACGTGCTGACCAGACCGAGCATGGTAGGTCTTGTGGAAAGAACAGGAAGGGCTAATCTCAAGCCCCCATGGTTTTACCACGGGGGCTTGTCATTTACAGTGACGCTTCTGTTACTTACAGAGTAAAAATGCGTAGTGCCCAACAGGCGCATCCAGCCATCTCTTAATTTCTCTGTTGTCCTTATAAAGACTTGTTTTTTTTTTTAAAAAAATTTTTTTTCAACGTTTATTTATTTTTGGGACAGAGAGAGACAGAGCATGAACGGGGGAGGGGCAGAGAGAGAGGGAGACACAGAATCGGAAACAGGCTCCAGGCTCCGAGCCGTCAGCCCAGAGCCCGACGCGGGGCTCGAACTCACGGACCGTGAGATGGTGACCTGAGCCAAAGTCAGACGCTTAACCGACTGAGCCACCCAGGCGCCCCTATCTGTGTTTTCTTTTTAATCTTAATGTTTAGAATTCATTTTAATTTTCATAGGAAAAGAGTTTTCTTACCTCCTTCAAACATATCAAAATACTGTGTTGCCGTCACTTTCCCAGTCATATCTAAAAATAAAAAGAAATAGTTTTTAAAAGAAAGTTCACTGGACCCCGGGATGCATTTGTGGCACCACGGTGCTCAAAACGACACATTCCTCTTTCCAGGAAGCGTGGCTGCTGTGGGCAGGTCAGGTCATGGCTGAACAGCTGTTCTAGAACTTTCCTCCTGTCTGCTTTCAGTTAGGTGGACCCTACCCTTTCCTGCCACACCCACCTCTCCCACAGAAACACTGGGGTGCCCACCTCAGCCCTCTCCGCTTCATGTTTTAATTTCCCAGCCGGATTCCCAGAGCAGGAACATTTTCTCTGGTTCCCACAGCCCCGCGATCAGGGGACCACGTGCTCAGCCTGCTGTCAGGCACAGGACACACACAAAACCCATTCCCCGGGGCGCCTGGGTGGCACAGTCGGTTAAGCGTCCGACTTCAGCCAGGTCACGATCTCGCGGTCCGTGAGTTCGAGCCCCGCGTCGGGCTCTGGGCTGATGGCTCCGAGCCTGGAGCCTGTTTCTGATTCTGTGTCTCCCTCTCTCTCTGCCCCTCCCCCGTTCATGCTCTGTCTCTCTCTGTCCCAAAAATAAATAAACGTTGAAAAACCCATTCCCCAAGCCTGCAACAGTTCTCACGGTCATGGGCCCCCGGTGGCAATCGTGACAGGATGTCTTTCCCAGGTCTACGAGGATGCCAAGCTTGGCTTCCCCTGAGGCCCAAGTGGCATTTTCTCACAGAGGTGGGGACTGGCTGCTGGTGCCACCCTCTGCAGGGCTCGTAGGAATCCAAGAGCAATGCCAGACCAGTCTGTGCCCCCATAGCATGCTTAGCTGGTTTTAACCCTGCCTTCTGTGGGCCCTTTTTATTTTTGGGGGGTTTTTAAAAGCCTATTTATATTTGGCTTTTTAAAAAAGTTTATTTATTTTTAGCAAACTCTACACCCAACATGGAGCTCGAACTCACGACCCTGAGGTCAAGAGTTGCACACTCCTCTGACTGACCCAGCTAGGAGCCCCCCACCCCATTTTTTTTGTAGAAACCACAAATAATCTGGACAGTGAGGCATTATAAAAATAACCCAAAAATTTAAAAACACATTCAGATACAAGCCTAGACTAGATCGTGTGCAAAAATAATAAAAAACCCAAGGTATCTTTGAAAACCCAATCATGGGAGCTTTTAGAGAAGTTTGAAAGAAAACATTTAATAACTCACAGTTGACAATGGCAATATTTATTCCTCTTCCAACATTTCCAGTCTTTTCTCCTATAAGCCTGAAATATAAATAAGGGTCAGTCAAAGAGTCCGTTTCTTATTAAGCAATGAGTAGCCCTCCCCATTCCATAAAATCTTCTCTCGACAGAGACACTGCCATTGGTGCTTACCATCCCGTCACAGGTCCGCACCGGCCTTGGCCCAGCGCCCTTGAAAGTCACCCCCATACTTGCTCCGCACATACCCAAATGGCCAGGAAAAGGAAAATCAAGTATTTGTGTAGCGCAGGCTCTTGACAAATATTGTTTCACTGAATCCTCGACCATCTCACCACCATTCATTTTTCCAACTTACAGCTATGAAGTCCTCAGAGGTGGGTCAGTTGGAAATAGACCTAACTCAAGGCTGGTACCCACATATACACCCTCTGTCCTCGTACTGACGGAGGCTTTGCTTGACTCTTGATGATCCTTTTATCCAGCCACAAAGCGGAACCCAGCTTACCTCCTCAAAGAAATGCCTTATATCATGTCACTTAATTTTCACTTTTAAATTGGAGA
Organism: Lynx canadensis; assembly: GCF_007474595.2. Classification (NCBI taxonomy): domain Eukaryota; kingdom Metazoa; phylum Chordata; class Mammalia; order Carnivora; family Felidae; genus Lynx; species Lynx canadensis. The sequence goes on along the minus strand of NC_044311.2, from coordinate 154,488,733 downwards.
ATAGGAAATGTCAACTTCAAACGAATTGTGCCCTAAAACCAGTAAGAAGACTGACCTTCCGGAAGATGGTATCTATTACTGAAGATCCTGGAAGTGTGTGTGTGTGTGTGTGTGTGTGTGTGTGTGTGCATGTACCCTCTGTCAAGTTTTATAATCAGCGATACAGTCACAACAAGAAGCTGGAAGTTTCCCTCCTTTTCCCATGCTTGGGAGCAGTGAATATGGCACTATATAATATGTTGCTCTTGACATGTTTACCAAAATTCTCCTGGGGGCTTTCCAGGCTAAGTCCTTTTTGGAGGCATAGCTTTTTGACAATTTTTGAGAATATTCTATAGTATCTTGAAAAAGAAAAAGAAACTTACATTTGTGATCATGGCAAGTGGGGTCACCTGAACCTAACGTCTCAGAGAGAAAAATTTAAAAACGGGACTTGAAGAGTGTATCTACTTGACTGTACTGGAGACCTAACAAGGAAGTGAAGAGTTCCAAAGCCAGGATGTGGGAGAACACTAAGTTTCAAGCAGGTGAGCTCAGCATGTAAATCTACTTTGCCTCAGGAGCATTTGCTAATTCCAGAAAAAGTGTCAAAAAAGAAGAGTAGCACTTTTGACAACCATGTGAGGCTAGTGGGACAGAAGTTGGAAGCTGGGCCCACCAAACGGAAGGCCACGTCAAATCCTCCAATCTCTTTGGGTTGGGATCAAAAACAGATGAATCTTAAAAACAAGAATGAACCAGAAATAGATCAGAACTTGAATAGCTGCCTCCAAATTTTAAGTCAACTGGATGACCCCCGCCCCCGCCAAATCTCAATCCTTAGCATTTATTCAGATCGTTCTATTCTGCTAATGGTTCCAAGTCCTTGGTATAAGCAAACAAAAATCCCCAGAAGAATATATCATCTAATGCCTTAAGAAAAAATCACCACAACTTCTCAAACGCATGGTCTGTCACACTATCAAATGTCACCTGGCACATAAGGAGAGATGCCAACGTAAACAAGTGTCGATGAGACAGGAGAAAATAATAGAGAATAGTGACGATGTGTGAGGGTTCCAAATAGATTGCCCAACAGACTTTACGATAAAGAAGATAATAAATGAAACAATATAGATATTATAGATAATATAGATATAATATAGATATAGATAATACGATATAGATGTAATATAGACAATAAATGAAAATTTTTGAACTGGAAACTACAAAAACTGACATGAAGATTAGAAGAAGAGTAAAATGAAGCTCTAAAACTAAAATCGTTTAACAATCGGTAGTTAACAGAGGGGTTTAACAGCAGATTAGGCACAGAAGAACCGGTGAACTGAACGACAGTTCAGAGGAAAAGAGCTCTGTCTACAAGGAAAACCAGAGAGATACAAGGATGGAAAATACAAAATAGAATGAAGGCTATAGAGAATATAATAAATAATAAGATCTGACATATGTTTCGTTAGGAGTCTCATAGGAACAGAAGGTTAATGGAGAAGAAGATGCAACGTCAGAGAATTTGTTAGATGTATGAAAGCCTTCAATTCACACATATTTAAGAAGTACAATGAGGGGCTCCTTGGTGGCTCAGTCGGTTGACCATCCAACTTCGGCTCAGGTCATGATCTCGCAGTCTGAGTTCCAGCCCACGCCGGGCTCTGTACTGATGGCTCAGAGCCTGGAGCCTGTTTCAGATTCTGTGTCTCCCTCTCTCTCTGCCCCTTCCCCGCTCATGCGCTGTCTCTCTCTGTCTCAAAAATAAATAAACGTTAAAAAAAATTTTTTTTAAAAGAAGCACAATGAACACCAAAGAGAATACAGCAATAACAACAGACACAGCAGGGTATAAGTGCTGAAAACCAAAGACAAGGAAAAATCATACAGATAATAGGAGAGGGAAAAGAAGGCTGTTACTTTCACAGGATTAGCAATTCAGTTGTTAGCTGACTCTCATGAGAAACAATGGAAGCCAGAAGACAATGAAATGGTATCTGGATGGGTTGAAACACAACCTTGGAACAAACATCTTTCAACAATGAAGATGAAATAAAGATACTTCAACATACACTGAGACAGTTCCCCACCACCAGACAACACAGAAGCTTTTGTTCTGTATCTTTTGTTGTAATAAACCTTATCTATAAGTATTAGCTGTTACTGAGTCTTACCAGTCCCCCTAGAATATCACTGAAGTTGAGGGTAGCTGTGCGACCCCCCAAAACAATATCCAACTGAAGTATATGCACATGTCCACAAGGAGATGTGTAATTATACTACACATTTGATGTCCAAGTGGACCTATTTCAGCCTGTTTTCAATTCTAGAATTTCTTTTGTTTTTCTTTGGATTGTATTTCATTTTTGAATATGCAATACATTTATGCGGTTCAAAAATCACCCTTATGTGCACAAAATAAAATTATACCCAAAGAAATCTTCCCTATATCCTCCATTTGTTCTCCTCATCCCCTGTTCTCATTTCCATTAATTTTTCTTAGTTTCTGATTTACTCCTCCAGTGTGTGTTTTTATGTCAAAAATAAGCAAATTGCATGTGTATGATTAATATATGTTTACGCCTGTGTTTTACATATAGGTATATATACATGTGTGAGTACACTTATGTGTGAGTGTATCTACGTAGATGTGTGTATTCCTTATCATATTCTTTTATAACCAACTAGTAAATGTGTTGCTCTGAGTTCTGTGAGCCGTTCTAGCAAATAACGAAACCCAAGGAGGAGGTCATGGGAACTCGGATTTATAGCCAGTCAGAAGCATAGGAACAATCTGGGACTTGTGATTGCATCTGAAGTGTGGGGGGAGAGAGTCTTGTGAGACTAAGCCCTTAACCTGTGGAGTCTGAGGCCATCTTCAAGTAGGGTCAGAATCGAGTTGAATTATAGACCACCCAGCTGGTGTGGCAGATAATTGCTTGATGTTGGGAAAAACCTACCACACACTGGGTACGATGCACTCAGAGTATCGTGTGTAGTGTAAGGAAAACAATGGGGTTTTTCTTTATGCACCCAAAATAATGGGGCTCACTTGAGAAGAAACAGATAACTTGAGTAGCTCTGTATTTATTAAAGAAATTGAAGTGTGCAGTTAGAAATCTTCTCACAAAGAACACTCCAGGCCAGAAGGCTTCACTGGGGAACTGCACCAAATCCTTAAAGAAATAATACCAATTTTGTACAAACTCTCTCAGAATATTGAAAAGGAGAGAATACTCACCAATATACTCCACCCTGATACCAAAACCAGAAAAAAAAAATAAGAAGAAAACCATAGACCAATATCTCTCATGAATGCACATACAAAAATTTTTAACAGAATTTTAGCCAATTGAACCCAACAATATAGAAAAAGGATGATATATCACAAGCAAGTGGGACTTACCTCAGAAATGCAAGGTTGGCTTAATATTCAAAAATGTAATTTGCCATATTAGCAGACTAAAAAAGACAAACTATATAATCACTTCAAGAGATGCATAAGGGACACTGGCTGGCTCAGTCGGCTGAGCGTCCAACTTCGGCTCAGGTCATGGTCTCACAGTCTGTGGGTTCAAGCCCTGCATCGGGCTCTGTGCTGACAGCTCAGAGCCTGGAGCCTGCTTTGTATTGTGTCTCCCTCTCCCTCTGCCCCTCCCCTGCTCATGCTCTGTCTCTCTCTGTCTCAGAAATAAACATTAAAAAAATTAAAAAATTAATTAAAATTAATTTAATTAAAAAATTAAACATTAAAAAATAGAGGTGCCTGGGTGGCTCCGTCGGTTAAGCGTCCAACTTCAGCTTAGGTCATGATCTCGCGGTCTGTGAGTTCGAGCCCCATGTCAGGCTCTGTGCTGACCGCTAGGAGCCTGGAGCCTGCTTTGGATTCTGTGTCTCCCTCTCTCTGCTCCTCCCCCACTCGTGCTTGGTCTCTCTCTCTCTCTCTCTCTCTCAAAAATAAACATTAAAAAAAGAGAGATGCAGAAAAAAAACATGTGACAAAATCTAGTATCCATCACTGATTAAAAACTCTCAGAAATCTTGAGGTAGAAGGAATTTCCTCAACTGATAAAGGGTTTCTATGAAAAATCCCTAATTAACATCATATTTAATGATGAACGATGGAATGCGTTTCCTCTACGACAAGGAAAAAGGCAATGATGTCTACTCTCAGCATTTCTATCCAGCATTGTAGTGGAGGTTTTATCCAGTGTAATCAGGCAAGAAAAAGAAAGCAAAGGCATGCAGATTAAAAAAGAAATGGTAAGGGTCACCTGGGTGGCTCAGTTGATTTTGGCTTAGGTCACGATCCCAGTGTCGTGGGCTTCATGCCGTGTTGGGCTTCATGCTGAGCATGGTGCCTGTTTGAGATTCTCCTTCTCTCTCTGTCTCTCCCTCTGCCCCTCCCCTCCCTAAAAAAAATATTCTTTTTTTGTTTTTAATGTTTATCTTTATTTTTGAGACAGACAGAGCACGGGTGGGGGAGGGGCACAGAGAGAGGGAGACCCAGAATCGGAAGCAGGCTCCAGGCTCTGAGCTGTCAGCACAGAGCCTGATGCGGGGCTGGAATTCATCAACTGCGAGATCATGACCTGAGCTGAAGTCGAACGCTCAACCGACTGAGCCACCCAGGTGCCCCAAAAACTATTCTTAAAAAAAAGAAAAGAAGTGGTAAAACTCTCTTTTATTGGGGGTGGGTAGATGGCATTATCATCTACATAGACTATCCAATGTAAAAACAAAACTACTAGAACTAATAAGTGAGTTTAGCAAGGTTGTGGGATATAAGCTCATTATCCAAAAATCAATCGTATCTCTATATGCTAGTAATAAACAACTGGAAATTTAAAAAAAAATTTAAATATACTATAGCATCAAAAATGAAATACTTACAGATAAATATAGTAAAAGAGCTACAAGATGTGTATATTGAATACAGTAAAAACATTACTCAGACAAGTTGAAGAAAATTTTAATAAATGGAGAGCTAACTATGTTTCTTGAGTAAAAGACTCAACATTGCTAAAATGCCATTTCTCCCCAAATTGATCTAGAGACCCAATGCAATCCCAATCAAAAGCCAATAGTTTTGTGTAGCAATGTGTAAGCTGATTCTAAAATTCATATGTATATGGAAAGGATCTAAAATAGTCAAAATAATTTTGAAAAAGAAAAACAAAACTGAAGAAATTATGTTACTGAACTTCAAGAATTACTGTAAAGCTACATTTATCAGGGCAGTTTATATAATGAAAGACAGACAAGTGGAAGGGAATGGAGAGTCCAGAATTAGATATGTTCCCTTGATTTTGGCCAATGGTACAAATTCAGTAGACAAAGACGGTATTTTGAATAAATGTGCTAGAACAATTGGATACCCACATTTAAAAGTGATTTCAGTCCAGACTTCACATCATATGCAAAAATTAACCCCAAAGGGGTATCTCACAGTATACGTATTGAAAAATCTAAAATTATCAAATTTCTAGAAGAAAAATACAAGAAAATTTCTGTGACTTTGGGTTGGGCAGACAGGATCTTAGATAGGACACAAAAAATATGATCCTAAAATTAAAAACTGGTAAATTGGACTTCAATAAAATTAAGAATTTCTGCTCTTTGATAAACACAGTTAAGAGAAGAAAAAAGACAAGCCACAAACTGGGAGAAAATATTTGCAAATCATGTACTTGATGAAGGACTTGGATACAGAATATATAAAGAAATCTGAAAGTCAATAATAAGAAAACAACCCAGGGGCACCTGGGTGGCTCAGTCAGTTAAGCATCCAACTTCAGCTCAGGTTCATGGTTCATGAATTCAAGCTGCGCATCAGGGTCTCTGCTGCTGGCAGCACAGAGCCCGCTTCAGATCCTCTGCTCCCTTGTCTTTGTGCTCCTCCCCCACGTGTACGCTCTCTCACTGTCTCTCTCGAAAATAAACATTAAAAAAAATTTTTTTTAATATTATTTTTGAGAGACAGAGGGAGAGAATCAGAGCGTGAGCAGGAGAGAAGCAGAGAGGGAGACACAGAATCGGAAGCAGGCTCCAGGCTCTGAGCTGTCAGCACAGAGCCTGATGCGGGGCTCAAACCCATGAACTGTGAGATCGTGACCCGAGCCGAAGTCAGGAGCTCAACCGACTGAGCCACCCAGGCGCCTCTTAAATATTTCTTTTAAAAAGAAAACAACCCAGTTAAAAAATGGACAACTGACTTAAATAGACACTTCATCAAATAAGATATACGTATAGCAAATACATACACGGAAAGAGGTGCGACATCAGTAGTTATTAGGAAAATGCAGATTAGAAACTTAGATACCACTGCACACCTGTTAGGATGTCCTAGATTGGAAGGACTGAGCATACGAGTGTTAGTGCAGCATGATGGTGGATCAACTCTCATACACTGATGGGAATGTAACACAGGACAACACATTGCTTTCAATACTTAAAATGTTTCACCCCATTTTCTTCTTGTTTGCCTGGTTTCCGAAAAAAAGCCCAATATAATTCTTCGCCTTGTTGCTTTATAGGTAAGGTGCTTTTGGTTTTTTTTTACTTTGTTTTATTTGCCTCTGGTTTCTCATACGATTTTTCTCCTTGTCTTTGATCCTCTGTAGTTTGACATACTTAGGTGTAGATATTTTAGTATTTATCTTACTTGGTTCCATTAAGCTCCCTGGATCTGTGGTTTGGGGCCTGTCAATAATTTTGGAAAACTTCCAGCAACACTGCTTCAAATATTTCTGTTCCTTTCTCTTTCCCTTCTTCTGGTACTCCTGTTACACATTATACCTTTTTACTTGTCCCACAGTTCTTGGATATTCTGTTGTGTTTTTTCCCTTTCTTCAGTCGTTTTTTCCCTTCTCTTCCTCTTTCAGTTTGGGAATTTCTATTGACATATCCTCCAGCTCCCCAACTCTTTCCTTTCTTGTATCTGGTCTACTGATGAACCCATCAAAGGTGTTTCTCATTTCTGTTACAGTAATTAATTTCCTTTGATTCTTTCTTAGGGTTTTCATCTCTCTGCTGACATTGCTCGTCTGTACTTGTATTTTGTCCACTTTTTCAATTGGAACCTTGAGCATATTAATCATAGTTGTTTCAAATTCCTGGTCTGCTAATTGCAAAATCTCTGCTATGCTTGAGTCAAGTTCTGATGCTTGCCCCGTCTCTTCAAACTGTGCTGTTTACCTTTAGTGTGCTTGTTACTTGTTTTTGAAAGCTAGGCATAGTATGCCAGTTAAAAGGAACAGAGGTACCCTGATGAACCTGGATGCAAAAGTCCTCAATAAGATACTAGCCAACCAGAGCCAACGATACATTAAAAGAATTATTCATCATGATCAAGAGGATTTATACCCAGGATGCAGGGCTGGTTCGATATCCACAAAATAATCAATGTAATACATCACATCAATAAAAGAAAGGACAAGAACCAGATGAGTCTCTCAATAGGTGCAGAGAAAGCACTTGACAAAATACAGCATCCTTTCTTGAGAAAAACCCTCAGAAAGTAGGGATAGAAGGATCATACCTCAAGATCTTAAAAGCCACATGTGAAAGACCCACCGCTAATATCATCCTCAATGGGGAAAAACTGAGAGCTTTCCCCCTGAGGTCAGGAACACAACAGGGCTGTCCACTCTTGCCACTGTTATTCAACATAGTTTTGAAGTCCTAGCCTCCGCAATCAGACAACACAATGGAATAAAAGGCATCCAAACTGGCAATCAGGAAGTCAACCTTTCACTCTTTACAGATGACATGATAGTCTATATGGAAAACCTAAAAGATTCCACCAAAAAATTGCTAGAACTGATCCATGAATTCAGCAAAGTGGCAGACTATAAAAATCAATGCACAGAAATCGGTTGCATTTCTATACACCAATAATGAAGCAACACAAAGAGAAATCAAGGAATCGATCCCATTTGCAATTGCACCAAAAAGCATAAAATACCTAGGAATAAATTGAACCAAAGAGGTGAAAAATCTATACACTGAAAACTATAGAAAGCTCATGAAAGAAATTGAAGAAGACACACACAAAAAATGGAAAAATATTCCATGCACCTGGATTGGAAGAACAAATATTGTTAAAATGTCAATACTACCCAAAGCAATCTACATGTTCAGTGCAATCCCTATCAAAATAACACCAGCATTCTTCACAGAGCTAGAACAAACAATCCTGAAGTTTGCATGGAATCAGAAAAGACCCCAAATAGCCAAAGCAATCTTGAAAAAGAAAACCAAAGCTGGAGGCATCACAATTCCGGACTTCAAGATGGAGACATCACAATTCCAGACTTCAAGATGGATTACAAAGCTGTAATCAAGACAGTATGGTACTGGCACAAGAACAGACACTCAGATCAATGGAACTGAATAGGGAACCCAGAAATGGACCCACAAGCATATGGCCAGCTAATCTTTGACAAAGCAGGAACGAATATCCAATGGAATGAGGACAGTCTCTTCAACAAGTGGTGCTGGGAAAACTGGACAGCGACATGCAGAACAATGAACCTGGACCACTTTCTTACACCATACACAAAAATAAACTCAAAATGGATGAAAGACCTAAATGTAAGGCAGGAAGCCATCAGAATCCTCAAGGAGAAAATAGGCAAAAACCTATTTGATCTTGGCCACAGCAACTTCTTCCTCAAAACATCTCCGGAGGAAAGGGAAACAAAAGCAAAAAATGAACTACCGGGACCTCGTCAAAATAAAAAGCTTCTGTACAGTGAAGGAAACAATCCGCAAAACTAAAAGGCAACCGACAGAATGGGAGAAGATATTTGCAAATGACATATCAGATAAAGGGTTATTTTCCAAAATGTAAAGAACTTATCAAACTCAACACCCCAAAACCAAATAATCCAGTGAAGAAATCAGGAAAAGACATGAATACACGCTTCTCCCAAGAAGACATCCGGATGGCCAACTGACACATGAAAAAATGCGCAGTATCACTCATCATCAGGGAAATAGAAATCAAAACCACAATGAGATACCACCTCACACCTGTCAGAGTGGTTAACATTAACAACTCAGGCAACAACAGATGTTGGCGAGGATGCGGAGAAAGAGGATCTCTTTTGCACTGCTGGTGGGAATGCAAGCTGGTGCAGCCACTCCGGAAAACAGTATGGAGGTTTCTCAAAAAACTAAAAACAGAACTACCCTACGACCCAGCAATTGCACTACTAGGTATTTATCCAAGGGATACAGATGTGCTGTTTTTTTTAAATTTTTTAATGTTTATTTATTTTTGAGAGAGAGAGATAGAGAATGCAAGCCATGGAGGGGCAGAGAGAGAGGGAGAAAGAATCTGAAGCAGGCTCCAGGCTCTGAGCTGTCAGCACAGAGCCTGATGCAGGGCTTGAACCCACCAACCGTGACATCATGACCTGAGCCAAAGTCGGACACTCAACCGACAGAGCCACCCAGGTGCCCCCAGGTGAGCTGTTTTGAAGGGACACATGCACCCCCGTGTTTATAGCAGCACTATTGACAATAGCCAAAGTATGGAAAGAGCCCAAATGTCCATCGATGGATGAATGGATAAAGAAGATGTGGTATATAGATACAATGGCGTATTACTCGGCAATCAAAAAGAATGAAATCTTGCCATTTGCAACTACGTGGATGGAACTGGAGGTTATTATGCTAAGTGAAATTAGTCACTCAGAGAAAGACAAAAATCATATGACTTCTCTCATATGTGGAATTTAAGATGCAAAACAGATGAACATAAGGGAAGGGAAGGAAAAATAATACGAAAACAAGGAGGGGGACAAAACATAAGAGCCTGTTAAATACAGGGAACAGACTGAGGGTTGCTGGAGGGTTATGGGTGATGGACATTAACGCAGACACTTGTTGGGATGAGCACTGGGCATATACATAGGGGATGAATCATTGGAATCTACTCCTGAAATCATTATTGCACTATATGCTAACTAACTTGCATGGAAATGAAAAAATAAGTGAATAATTTTTTTTGAAAAAAAGGAACAGAGGTAAATAGAACTTTAGTATGAGTGTTTATGTTCACCTGACTAGGAGTGATCTGTGTTTGTTAGTTGCTGTGGGCTGTAGGTGCCAAAGGCTAAAATTTCTCTCCTATGTCTAGGATATGCCTAGAGACTCTTTTTAAAATTGGGTTTAGCCTTGTGGTTCTTTTACGCTGTAACCCTCTGTTTTGTTTTGTTTTGTTTTGTTTTTTTGAATGTTTATTTATTCATTTGGAGGGACAGAGAGAGAGAGAACAGGAAGGGGAGAGAGAGTGGGAGAAGAGAGAATTCCAAGCAGGCTCAATGCTAACAGCAGGAGGTCACGGGGCTCAATCCCACGAACCATGAGATCGTGACCTGAGCAAAAATCAAGAGTCAGATGCTCAACCAACTGCAAACCCCTGTTATGTCAAAGGAGCTTCTTTTGTGTGACGTTAAGATGTGGGGGAAGGAGAAATGTTGTACAGTCCCAAGACTGAGTCTCGATCTTCTGGGGAGCCTGTGCTACTTGGGCGGTGGGCTTCACAAGAGGCCATATTGTTTCTTTGACCCCTTAGGTGAGACAGGAAGGTTAGAGGGGGCTGGTTTAGAGGGGGCCCCTCTGGTGTGGGGTATTTCCTCCCACAGGTCAGTTAGTATCAGGGAAAACCCACATTGGTTAGACTCTGGCAAAAAGTTTCTCTTGAAGGCAGGCCATCGTGAAGGAGAACAGAGCCCTGGGGGCATATTTCAGACCGCTGTTTTCCCTCCCCCCTGACAAAAGCAGGAGGGGATTTTTTTCTTTGATCTTTACTCTGAGAGCCTGGTGGGGTTCCTGGCAGAAAAACGCAGGAAAGTGTAGGGATTCCTCCAAGGTTTGGCCTGCAGGAGTTTTAATCTCTCAAAATGGTCCAAAACCCCCGTCAGCAGCAACTGACCAATTGCCCCTGAAGGATTCCTGCCTGATGCTGGCTCCAAGCTGACGTGGGATTCTGGGGATCTGCCCGTCTCTCCCATTTTCAGGCCGGTGGTTTGCCCTGTGACCTCAATTCTCGGGTATGTGTATGCTTTTATGTATAGCATAAAAATTGGAGGTTTATGTGCCGTGATCCAATCTAAGAGTTGTTTTCCCTTAACTGGCAGCTTTCGGACCACCTGCTATTGTGTGAGACCTACTAGTTATTCGTCATACCATCATACTTGGGTTGTTTTCTGGTTTTGTTGCTTTTTAAAATTTTAAAATTTTGCTTTCACTATACAGGTTTTTTTCTTTTGTTTTTTTTTTTTTGTTTGTTTGTTTTTTTTTCAACGTTTATTTATTTTTGGGACAGAGAGAGACAGAGCATGAACGGGGGAGGGGCAGAGAGAGAGGGAGACACAGAATCGGAAACAGGCTCCAGGCTCTGAGCCATCAGCCCAGAGCCTGACGCGGGGCTCGAACTCACGGACGGCGAGATCGTGACCTGGCTGAAGTCGGACGCTCAACCGACTGTGCCACCCAGGCGCCCCTTTTTTTTTTTTTTTAACGTTTACTTATTTTTGAGAGAGAGAGAGAGACAGAGCACAAACACGGGTGGGGCAGAGAGAGAGAGGGAGACACAGAATCCGAAGCAGGCTCTAGGGTCTGAGCTATTAACACAGAACCTGATACGGGGCTCAAATCCACGAACCAGGAGGTCATGACCTGAGCCGAAGTTGGACGCTCAACCGACTGAGCCACCCAGGCACCCCATACAGTGTTTTTGGCTTTGTTAAAGGTCATATATTTTAAAAATAGCATTTTAATAAGTGAACAGATAAAATACGGAGAAGATTTTTTACAAACACACAAAAAAGACTACTTTAATAGGTAAAGAATCTTGTAAACCAATAAAAAGGCCAGTGACAGAGGTGAAAATGGGCAAGAGATACGAACAGACAGTTTACAGAAAACCAACACAAAGGCTCTTAGCTTAAAAGATCCTCAATTCACTCACGGCAAAAGCAATGAAAGTAAAAATCTCATCTGAGACTTCAATGTCTATCTCTCAGAGTGGCAGAGATCAAAGTCTCTGTCAACATGCTGGGCTGGACAGACTATGGGGGAACGGTCATTCTCGCTGTGCTAATCTGAATCCTCTGAGAAGCGGCTATCCGAACAGGATAAAATGCACAAGAATTTGTATCAGGGGAACTGCCTACAAGAGGAGAGGGGGAAGGGGCTGAGTTAAGGGGGGAGAGCCATCAGACTGCAATACAAGTCTGACCCTAAGCCAAAGACAGGGGGACGGAGCCTTGCAGTCTCTGGAGGGTTCAGCAAGGCCACCGGGGCATCTGGAACCCAAGCCAGCCATCGGCAGAGCCTGACTCCCAGGAGTGGGTTTGCCTGGTGCCCCTCTGCTCACACGGATTTTCTCCTTCACCAAACTCTCCCCTGAGCTCCTTTTTTAACTAGGCCTGACTTCGAACGTTGTGCCCATGTCTGCATTGTCCAATTTTAGAAGAACTCTGCTAAGTCAGTTTATCGGGGTCCCCCTCCCTTTGATAGCTGATCACCCTCCATATCTGGTTGGGTTTGCTAGCCAGGTGGTGTCTGATCGCCCAGCCCGCCTTCTGCAAAACACAGGAGGGGACCAGGAAAGTGGAAGGCGCCATCTCTTAGAAAAAGGGGTTAAGATTCCAGAGAGGGAGACAAGGCCGTCCCAGGATGACGGTGGATAGGGGTGCCAGACGGCAGCTGTACGGTGACCCGAGAGCAACCTGGCTGACCCGAGTGGGTCGGAAGGCTCCAGAAGAGGAACTTGGTGGATATCTGATGGGACGTTAGATTTGTTTTTTAACTAGAAGAACATTTTGGGATTAAACTGATGTAGGTAACAGAAAACCAAGCAAGCTGACAACCAACAAAAAGACAAGGAGACACGATGGTTGTACACGATGTGATTCAGCCATGAAGAACCTTCACTTACCCGTGTTTAAAAAAAACAAACAGGGAGTCCTGGGTGGCTCAGTCGGTTGAGCATCTGACCGGCTCAGGTCATGATCTCACCGTTCGTGAGTTCAAGCCCCATGTCAGGCTCTCTGCCATCAGCACAGAGCCCGCTTCAGATCCTCTGTCTCCCTCTCTCTCTGCCCCTCCTCTACTTATGCTCTCTCTCAAAAATAAATAAATATTAAAAAAAAAAAAAGCAAACAAAACTGGAGGCCACCATTTGAATATATCCCTAGACCAACCATCACAGTCACGTAACCAAAACTTGACACGGAGACACTGACTCTGACCTTAAAATGTGACCTTTCCCCACATCCGGGTGACTTTTCAGCTGCGAACAAGTAAGGTCATGCCTCCGGAAGGCATGGCCGTCTCCAGTGACAAGTGACCCTGGACAACGATGCACTAACTCACGCCTGCCTCGTAAATGCCACTGCGACTACTGAGGCCTGGGCTTTCCAACCACGGTCGGTTGGGAGGTCTCCTGTTCTCCAACCGTTTCCCACTCAGTAACACGCTCATATCAAGGAAAAGTCCTTTGGATTTTCTCTTGACGGTCTTACTCATGCAAATGCTGGGGTTTGATCACGCTAAAAGGCGTGGGTCAGGACCACGGTGTGGAGGAAGACAGCAGTGGGCGGTGTGGGGGGACCGCTCACCTACTGAGTGGCCGGCCCACAGATGATGCCTAACCTGGGAAAGCCAACAAGGGCCAGCCCGAGGCTGCCATTAGAGATGGGAAGTAAGGAAAGAGGCTGCTGAGAGATGGAAACTGCTGTCCCTGGGGCCGGCACGGCTGCGGTGCCCATTGAGGGCTGGTGGCACTAAGGAAACGAGCAGCAGAGAACCGCCTTGTCTTTCTACATAAATTGTATTTTTTCTTCATATGATGATCACCACAACCCAGCACTCTTGCTCCGTGAGTCGACTACAAAAAAACCACAACGCTATGCCCGGCAAGTGACGCTCCGTAGGCCTCTGCCTGGGTTTACTCCCCTGTCCCTTTTAACCTGCTGTTATCTGAGTCTGTCCTGCTTTGCACCACGCCGTGTTCTGAAAACCATCTGGAATACTGTTTGAAAGCAGGCGAGCTACATTTGGGTCCCGCCTATTCATATCGTGAGTTGTTCCGTTAGACTACTGGACTCAAGACAGTCTACCCAGCACACCCTGGACTCCAGGGCAGAATCCTGGCTCTGCCATGAGCTCTGAGTGACGAGGGGCAGGCTGCTGAATCTGTGAGTCGGTCCCCTTGACTGTGCCATGGGGATGACAGACAGGACACCTCACAGGAAGTCGCCTGAAGTTAACACATACGTGCATTAGTGTGTCCTAGGTTGGCATGAAGCTGTTGTTTTGGGACCATGGTCAGGGGAAGGCTTCAGGCAGTGTGGACCAGTGGGAACCCGGTGCTCTGGGTCTAATTTGGAACAATTCCCTTCTGGTGATGTGATTCTGGGTGAGCATCCCTGTCCCACTGTCCCTACCCCTCCCAGGTCTCCCTCTTCTTTTTTTTTTTTTTTTAAGTTTATTCCTTTAGTTTTGAGAGAAAGAGAGTACAGGGAAGGGGTGGAGAGAGAGGGAGACAGAGAATCCCAGGCAGGCTCCACGCTGTCAGCGCAGAGCCTGACGTGGGGCTCGAACTCACGAGCCGTGAGATCATGACCTGAGCTGAAGTCAAGAGCTGGACGCTCAATGGACCGAGCCCCCCCAGGTGCCTCTCCTCTCTTCTCTACCACAGTCTCCTGCTCAGTTTTCAAGCCGAATCCCCACCTTGTCTCCTCCATGGACCTCTCTGGCAATCCCATTCAATGCTACATTTGCTTCTGGAATATTCCACAACCACCCACAAAATCACCATATCGCCTTCACCACGGAAGACTGAAAAATCTGTTCTCTCCCAAGTATAACAGTTCTTGGTGGGGAAGGAGGGGCTTGGCCCCCAGGAGACATGCGGCCGTGTATAGAGACACGTATGGCTGTCACAGCTGGACGGGGTAGCCTATGGTATCCACCAGCTGGACGTCTGGGATGCTACTGAACCCACGCCACAGACAAGGTCATTGGTCCACAGGGTCAGCGGTGTTGAGGTGGAGAACCCTGAACTGTGACATCAGCTCCTTGAGCACAAGAGCCATGTTTACTGTCACTATTCTGCCACCGAGTGCCCCACCCGGGGGGTTTGTGTGAAGGAATGTTTATCGATAAGCCCCCCGGGGCTGAGTAAAGCGGGCCTTGGGTGAGTGAGGGACCCCCAAAGGGCAGTGTGCTTTCCATCCAGTCCCCGTACGGAATGGGGAATGTGCTGAGACCAGGCGGGGGGGGGGGGGTGCCAAGTCTACGGCTCGTGCCCTGGCGTGCTACGCTCCTTGGGAGGATGAGCTAAGTGCAGAGACGACGAATTAAAAGTTGGAGAGAGGGACGTGCATCTCTCGCAATGAGTCAGCCAGCAACGAGAAAGGAAGGCGAGCCCAGTTTTGGGAAAAGGGTGGATGATTGGGAAAGACTTCCTCCTCCGTGTTGGGGAAAGCCCACGCTCTCTCTCCTTTGTAGTAACTATTCATGGCCTAAGCATCCTTAAGCTAGGTGTTACGGATTGCACTGTGGCCTCTCAAAATCCACATGCTGATGTCCTAGCTCGCGGTACCCCAGAACGTGACCTTCTTTGGAGGAAGGGCCTTCCAAGAGGTGACTAAGTTAACATGAGGCCATTAGGGTGGTCCTACTTCATATAACTGGTGTCCTTTTGAAAGGGGGGAATCAGGACACAGACACACACACACACACACACACACACAGAAGACAGCTCTTTGCAAGCCCAGGAGAGAGGTTGGGACAGACTCCCCCTCACAGAGGGAACCAGCCCTGCCCACACCTTGACCTTGGGCGACCAGCCTCCAGGACTGTGAGAGAATGAATAAATGGCTGTTGTTTAAGCATCCGGTCCGCGGTGCTTTGGTAGGGCCACCGGGGCAGAAGCAAACACTAGGCCAGGGCAGTTCTAAGCGCCGAGATTTATTTAAGCTATCGTGGGTCAGGCCGTCAGGAAGGAGGAGGTGTGGGCTGCCAGGAGAAATGATATCTGCTTTAATCCACGAGGGTGAGGACCATAAAAATAAAAGGGAAGCAAGGGGCACCTGGGTGGCTCAGTCGGTTGACTTCAACTCAGGTCATGATCTCACAGTCTGTGAGCTCGAGCCCCGCGTCGGGCTCTGTGCTGACAGCTAGGAGCCTGGAGCCTGCTTCGGATTCTGCGTCTCCCTCTCTCTCTGCCCCTCCCCCGCTCACGCTCTGTCTCTCTCAAAAATAAATAAACAGTAAAAAAAAATTTTTTTAAAGAAGGAAAGCAAGACGGCATCTGCTGAATTCTGGCATGTCTATGACTTTGGAGGGCTGTGCCACGTGTTCGGAGCAGGGCACAACATGGAAGCTCGGCGCTGTCCCACCCGCAGGCAAATGAGAGCTCAAGGTGGGGACACCCCCCCACCACAGGACACAGCAGCTGTCGCCCGCATTCCCGCTTGGACTCCCAGCCTTTGCCTTTCCCTCTGAGGGCACGCATGCCGCGGGGCTGGCCCCGGGGAAGGGAAGGCATCACGTGGGTGTCCTCATCACGGGTACTCACAGCTCGTCTTCAAAGCAGATTTTGGCATATTTGTCCCTGCCGCCCCTGCTGAGCAAGCGGTAGGCGTAGGTGTCCGAGGGGCACGGGGTCCAGTGGTCACATTTCTGCCTTTTAGGGGCTGGGGCTGCAACAAACAGGAACATAACGGTTAGCATCTTGCAGGTACTTGTCAAATGGACCCACTACCCGACCGTGAGCAGTGGCCCTTCGATCCCAAGACTCCACCCTGGGGTGGGGGAAGGGAGTGGGGAAGGGAGTCACCAACTTTGCATTGGCAGCGTCCGAAATCCCCCTAGAGCTACAGCTGGTTTAACCTGCATGTGTCTTTTTTTTAATGTTTATTTATTTTTGAGAGACAGAGAGACGGAGCACAAGTTGGGGAGGGGCAGAGAGAGAAGGAGACACAGAATCGGAAGCGGGCTCCAGGCTCCGAGCTGTCTGCACAGAGCCCGACGCGGGACTTGAACTCACAAGCCGTGAGATCGTGACCTGAGCCGAAATCGAAGCTTGACCGACTGAGCCACCCAGGCGCCCCTGATCTGTGTTTGTCTTAAAATAACAAATCTGCACAAGGGAGAGGATGCTGGGTGGGCATAACAATTTCAGAAGGTGAGGGAGCCCCTGCTCAGGGCCGGTTCCCTCACTGACATTCTTGGCACACAATATGGAAAGAAAGCTCCCTTGGGTCGAAGGGGGCTGGTGAGCAAAGCAACAGCCATCTATGGAGCATCTATCCAGCTTCTGCATTTACACACCCTGACACACACACACACACACACACACACACACACACACACACACCTGCTCTGGCCACGTGACCCCTTTCCTTCCATATGAGCCTGAGACACTGAGTTTTTCCGCCAGGGGGCGACGAGGTCGGCGCTGGCAGGCCATAGAGATGTCTCCCCAGCACCCCTACCTCACAGGGGCAGCACCTGAGGAGCCCAGCTGGCCTTGGGACAGCCCCGCGCCCCTCCCTCTGCTGGGTGCCATGTGGCCGTCCCTCCCACGTGCCCTTCTCTGTCTGCCGTCGTCCACAGAACCCGCCGTGCTGTGCCCAGTTCAGATTTAAAATCCCAAGTCCCCCTCTCGCTTGTCCAGTTTGACCAGAGGTGTGATCCGTGCCTCTCTGACTGAGGACGCACGGCTGTGACAGCCAGGCAGGTGGTGAGGCCCTGGGAGGCCCTGCTGGCGGGAATCCGGGTGCAGACACGCACGGGGAAGGTCCGGAGCCGGACGGGCAGAACTTCTCGGGGAGCACAGGGAAGCAGGCGCCCCGGCTGGGGATGGGGGCACACGGAGCTCTCCAGG
Organism: Lynx canadensis; assembly: GCF_007474595.2. Classification (NCBI taxonomy): domain Eukaryota; kingdom Metazoa; phylum Chordata; class Mammalia; order Carnivora; family Felidae; genus Lynx; species Lynx canadensis. The sequence goes on along the minus strand of NC_044311.2, from coordinate 154,470,831 downwards.
GAGCGCGTGCCCCATCCACATCTTCCCCTCCCTCCTCGCCTGCCCCGCCCCTGAGACCTCCGGCTGCCCAGCTCTCTGTTCTCTTTTCTTTCTCTTGGCCCTCAGCTTATCCCCCAGTCCCCTTCCCCCAGGAGACGGTGTCTGTCTCCTCTCCGCCCTGCTCCCAGCCCCCGGGTGGGATGTGGTAAACGCAGCGGCTCTACTCTTAGTTGACCGACTGAGTGGGCATCTGCACCCCCCGGGTGGGGGAGAAACCTCCTGACTTCAGAGACGCCGAACTCTGTCCCCACCCCGCACCCCATGTGAAAGCCGCGAGGGACCGTAAGGCTTTCTGGACACGTGTGGCTACAGGCCCCAGTCCACCTTCACCAACCTTCCTTCCTATCGAGTCTATCTTTTAACACAAGAAAGGACCGTGGGGTTTTTTACCTTTCCTTGTTTAATTTCTGCCGGAGAAAAGTAAAGTGAAAGAAAAGGAAAACAGTCCACATGTTTTCACTCTAAACAATCTTGAGATTCTTTTTGGCGTATCTTCCTCCAGACTTTTCTATGCATGCAGAGGGCATCTGCAAAGTTGGTATACATAGGTTGTATATATTCAAGCAGCACGTTACTTCCATAAGTGTTCACGTAATGTACTTAATACATTTTTTCCCCATCTCTAAATTTAAAGCGAGGGGTCCAACCATGAATGTGAAAAAGTGCCAAAAATACAGCATCTTCTCTGTGTCTCTGGATTTGGGGCACTACAGTATTTATTTTAGCTCTTTTTTTTTTTCCAATTTAATAAGAATACCCATTACTTCAAAGTTAGAGGTAATTTCCCTAAAAACACACCGGGCATAGTATTTGAAAACGTTAACATACTGTTTAAAAGGAGATGTGTCCGGCGGGGGTCTGGGTAGCTCAGTCAGTTCAGCATCTGACTCTTGGTTTTGGCTCAGGTCACGATCTCATGGTTCGTGGGATCGAGCCCCGCACCAGGCTCTGCACTGATGGTGCACAGTCTGCTTGGGATTCCTTCTCTCCCTCTCTCTCTCTGCCCCTCCCATGTGTGCGTGCTCGCACACGCTCTCTCTCTCTCTTTCTCAGAATAAATAAATAAACAAACATTTAAAAAATAAAATAAAAGCAGGTGTGCCCTGTCTCCTGGCGTGCAGACATCCTGTGTATACAGCCCACCCGGAGAGAATATTCTTGAAGGGGGATCCACATACATCCTACCGGGTACCTGCCTTGCCTCAACGTTGGTGTCCCTGTCCCCTTAACAAGCACACAGACTCGCTCCCTCGTGCGCGGACCCTGCTGTTCCCCACACAACTGGAACGAGAGTCACCGAAGCAGCCCTCTGCTCTTGGAGAAGGACACTGCTTCCGGGCCTTGCCATCACCCCAGGCTGTAGGAGGGCCCTGGCCATGTGGTCCTCTCAACCTAGAGCTGAGAAGGACCTACGTGTGTCCTGAACGCACTGAGCACGCTGACAGGAGTGCCATGTTGACTGACGGAGGTGGCCAGTGTCCCGTGTGCCCAACGGCCACACTGTGCCCCCTGGGAATGTGGAGACAGAACGACAGCAGATTAGCACAGTGATGGCAAGGGTTAGAGGAAAAGGGATTTTGGATTGTTCTAGAGCCAGGGGCCGGGACTCCACCTGGGAGAGAGACCTGGTGAAGGTCAGGAGGAAACAAAGGGCTGGGTGGGGCAGTGCGGGCTGGGTCCCAACCTGAGCTGTTCCTGTTCTCCTGTTGCTGTCCCCTCTGCCCCGCCTGGCTGGGGCTCGGGACACGGGGACACGGACAAGATGACTGGCGCAGCAGGGCAAGCACAGTACAGACTTGACCCGCCCATCCCTCCCGCCCTCTCACCCCAGGCCTGACGCTGGAGTTTCCCAGCCGGGCCGTCCTTGGGAGATGGGGAGATGGGGAGGAGGGCTCCCATAAGGATGTTCTCCCGTGGCCTCCTCCTCCCCTGGGGTCAGCAGCATGACCCGACTTGCTGTCTGCACGGCGGCCAGCTCCCCTGGGGGCCGGGTGGGCTGGGAGCAGGGCCCCACGCTTTGCTGGGAGTGCCACGGGCCGGTCTTCCAAACCTGTGGCCCCGCCACTCACAGGCCCTTGCAAAATGCAGGTGCTGCTCGTGTAGATGTGTGTGGGTGCGTTTTCTAGAAGGGAGGCGTTGGTTTTCATAGGATTCTCCAAGGAGAATGCGGTTCTTATGACCAAAGTGACGTGGAGATGCTGTTTTCTCACAGGGCCTGGGGACGGTTGTGTGGCATTTTAAAAAGGTTTTCTGGGGACTCCTGGGGGGCTCAGTCGGTTGAACGTCCGACTTCGGCTCAGGTCATGATCTCGCGGTTCATGAGTTCGGGCCCCGCATAGGGCTCTGTGCTGATGGCTCAGAGCCTGGAGCCTGCTTCGGATTCTGTGTGTGTGTTTCTCTCTCTGCCCCTCCCTCGCTCTGTCTCTCTCTCTCCCTCAAAAATAAATAAACACGAAGAAAAAAATTTTTAAGGTTTTCTTAACCTTCTACCCATTCCCTAGAAGCACAAAATACCATTACGTGCACAAAGATCATATTCGTTATTTGGAGTGGGGGTGTGGAAAGACAGATACATCGTCTCAGAAGACAGAGCTCTGTCCCAACCCTGCCTCTTCCCCACCGTGCTCCCCAACCAGGTTCACTCCTTGACAAATTCGCAGAGTCTGACCTCACAGATAGGTATTCAAAAAATACCTGTTAAATACCCGACACCGTGTTACATCTAGGTCCTGGGCCCTTTTCCTGAAACTCATTCCCCAAAGACCGAACAGGAAAGCCCTCGTGAGCACCCAGAAGCTGACGCCCAGCCAGCACAAACAGCCAGCCTGCTGGTCAGTCTCCTGCTTATGGGTCTCCCAAAAAACCCGCTTGTTGTTCTAAGTGAGACCCGATGTCCTGATGGGCGGTGTGGTTCCCACACAGCTGGCCTCCTGCTGGGAATTTCAGTCCAGAAATCATTCTCTTGCTGAGGGAAGCCTACCTTAGTTCTTATCCGTACATTAACTAAAGCAAATATAGGTTCTTAGGCTCCACCCTGAACCCAGATTTTTAATTTCCTGGAGCAGGGTCCAGGAACCTGTCTTCCTGAAGTACTTCCTGATTTGGGAACCATGGCTACATTCACCCCTTTAAATGAGGAAGGTGATTCCAGAAATGCGATCCTGCCGTGTGCTCCAGGCAGAGAGGAAGGGTGCTCCCGGGCATGCGCTGAAGGCATTTCAGCCACGTCAACTCGTCTCATTGTTCTATAGGAGATGAAAGTCCGGTCCACAAAAAGCAAAACCCGGAAGGCACCCAAAGAGGGCTGGTGTCTCTCATAATCAGTGATAATGATTTCTCAGATGCCCCAGGGGCGGTGACAGGTGCCAGACGCTTGGCACACCCACCGGTTCACCTGGCTCAGTGATGCCAATGCACAAAGATGCTGCACCCCCCGGGGAGACCGTGGGCACACCGCCGTGTCACCTCCACCAGCTTCTGTCCCCATGTCCCCCCAAAGGGAGTGGCATTGCACCTTCACTGAGGGGGCATGGGATTAGAAAGCAGGAAACACAGCTGATCCCGGAGGACACAGCACCCTGGAAGGCAGGGTTGATTTTGGAACTGGAAAGAGCCTCAGACGTAGACCGCATTTACAACGTCCCCTCAGCGACAGAGGAGGGATCTCGAAGACACTGACAACTAGTTAAGAGCAGAATCAGAAGTGGCTTTTTGGGGTACCTGGGCGGCTCAGTCAGTTGAGCGTCTGACTTCGGCTCAGGTCATGATCTCTCAGTTTGTGAGTTCGAGCCCTGCGTCAGGCTCTCTGCTGCCCACACAGAGCCTGCTTCGGATCTTCTGTCCCCCTCTCTCTCTCTGTTGTCCCCTCTCTTCCCCACCCCCGTTTATGCTCGCTCTCACTCTCTCTCTCTCTCAAAAATAAATAAAGGTTAAAAAAAAAAGTAGCTTTTTCAGGGGCACCTGGGTGGCTCAGTCAGTTGACTGTCTGGCTCTTGATTTCAGCTCGGGTTATGATCTCACGGTTCGTGGGTTCGGGCCCCGCATCGGGCTCTGGGCTGACAGTGTGGAGCCTGCTTGGGATTCTCTCTCTCCCTCTCCCTCTACCCCTCCTCCGCCCCTTCAAAAAAAATAAATAAATAAACATTTCTTAAAAAGTACTTTTTCGGGGCACCTGGGTGGCTCAGTCGGTTAAGCATCCGACTTTGGCTCAGGTCTTGATCTCATGGTCCATGAGTTCAAGCCCCACGTCAGGCTCTGTGCTCACAGCTCAGAGCCTGGAACCTGCTTCAGATTCTGTGTCTCCCTCTCTCTCTCTGACCCTCCCCTGTTCATGCTCTGTCTCTCTGTCTCAAAAATAAATAAAATTAAAAAATTTAAAAAAAAAGTACTTTTTCTGGCTTTTTTGTGCAATGGTAGCCATTTAGCGGTCATCAGCTCCTCTCACCTCGGCTGAGAATCTAGGAAGGCAGCTCACCACGGCTGATTTGCCTGACTTGGTCCCCTCTCGCAAGAGTGCCTAAGAAAATGATTCGACGACCTCGTATCTGGAGTATACGAGAGAAAACTCCAACAGGATCCTCCTTCCACTTGCTGTCTCCTGAAACTGACCTTCGCGGCCTGGGGTTGCAAGCTGTGTGTGGGGCACGCGGGGCCTCCCGCCAGATGCACCCCTCCAGTGACGTACAAATTCTTCCACAGACACTTACTAAAATACATGTTAGACATCAGGTACCAGACCCAACCTGACGGGACCGCAGTCGACGCAGGAGCTTTCACACACGCAAACGCGGGAGACGGAAGGTAAGCTAGGACGGATCATGGTACATTGTGACATGTGCCGTGGGGTGGGGGAGGGGGGTGATCAGGCATCAGTAGCTTCACACGTACCCAAAACTCCCTGCAAATCAACAAGAAGAAAGAGAAGCACCGCAGAGAAACGGGCAAGGCACACGCGCGCAGTATACGGAGGAGGGGACAGGGCACAGGGACGAAGGCCTGGCGTTCCCAGTCGCCGCCTGCCACGGAACCACAGGCCCCGGGCCAAGGGGTCAGCACCTTCTGATGCCAAGATACACTCATCGGCAGGACAGGACAGTTCTGTCTGCGATTAGGTATCCAAACAGAGAGATGCTGTCACCAAGAGATGCTGGTTGGGAGAATGGACTGGAGCGGAAAATGGGGCGAAGGGGCAGGAAAAGTCAAACCAGGGCCGCCTTTGCCCAGGTAGGTGATAACCCGGCATGTTAACTCCCTCACCCGGGCAGAGGGTCAAAGACGTGAGGAGGAAGGGCGGTGGGGGGAGACTGAGGCCTGAGAGGAGAGAAGGAGCCGGAAGGCGCTCTGTCCTCCGGGGCGAGCACGGCATCCTTCACAAAGGAGCCAGGCCGATGCAGTCAGTCCTCTCACCAAACATGAGGAACAGGGTGGCACAGGGCAGCCGGAGCACGGATTCCCAACGGCCGGGTCGCGGAAACCACCAGATTCAGGGGTACTTGGGGTGAGCTCAGATTTACCGTCTCGTAAAGACGGCGGGGAGGCAACATCCAACGTGAGGACGGTATGAGCCCAGCAGAGCACGGACTCGCGGGTGAGAATTAACTTCAAAAACCCAAAGCCACCCTCCCCGGGCTGGGCGGCTGTGCCGGGAGGTGGGTCATTTTCAGAGAATAGTTTATGAAGTGGAAAAGCAAACCACGGATTAGGGGGAAAGCCCGAGGTGGAGGGACGTCAGGGCCAAGTGAGGGGGGCTCAGCCCGCGTGGCCTCGGGCACGGAGGTGACTACTCTGTGGGTGCCTCCGGCTCCTGGGCCCCCGTCCGTCCGTGCCCAGCACCGATCTCACAGGCCAACACTCTCCTTCCTCTGCTTCAGATCTGATCAGACATGGGGGGTCACTGAGGACATGAGAACAAACACTCCCAGGAGGGTGTTCCCGTCATTCTGCTGAGCCAAGAGTAACAGAGGTCCCTGTGCTGATGGCAGGAGCTGCGCTCACCTTGAACCCTGTCCAAAGCCAAGGATGACTAGGTCCCTGTGTGCTCAACAGGCACGGAGGAGTGCAGGTGTCCAGAGGGACCCAGGGGTTCGCTGAGGGCTCTACAGGCAGTGCCTGGCCAAAGGGTACCTGTGTTTGCACGGAGGCCACTCCCTGGGGGCTTGACAATGGCACGAAATGAGCCCCACAGCAAAGCCCGCAGAGCCCCAAGGACGACGCGGTCCCTGTTAATGTCTTATCCACGCGAGCCCTGAACCACCAATCGATCACTAGGCTCAACCCCCAAACTCTGAGCCCACAGGACGCCCAGGAAGTCATGTGTCCCTCCAAAGTGGAGCCGACTGCCAGCAGGAGCCAGGACGCAGCCCTCACACCAGCCATGGTCACCCGCTCTCCCGCCACCTCTGGGTTTCCAGGAACCAGATAGTGCTTCAGTTGCAGGGGAAGGTGACAGGGCCTCCCCCGGCCTGCGCTGGGGGGGGGGAGGGGGGGGCTTGGAAACCACACGAAGGAGCCCCACTCAAAAGGCAGGCCTCAGAGGCAGCTCCTAGAGGCAAGCCCACATCCAGGACAGCCGGCACATTTTGTATAACAATGGGGACGATGAGAAAGCCCTTTGAGGGTGTCTCCCATGTTCTCTATGTGTGTGGGCCCCACCTGGCACTGGGCCTCATCCGCAGTCTGGATGCTGTAGGCGTATCCAATTGAATGCACATTCACTATGGAAACTTCATTTAAAATAAAAACAGTCAGGGGTGCCTGGGTGGTTCAGTCAGTTAAGCGTCCGACTTCGGCTCAGGTCATGATCTCACGGTCCGTGAGTTCCAGCCCCGCGTCGGGCTCTGTGCTGACAGCTCGGAGCCTGGAGCCTGTTTCCGATTCTGTGTCTCCCTCTCTCTCTGCCCCTCCCCTGTTCATGCTCTGTCTCTCTCTGTCTCAAAAATAAATAAACGTTAAAAAAAAATTTTAAATAAATAAAGTAAAAACAGTCATAATCACTTCCTAGAAAGTTATGGGTTTTTAAAATTTTTTTTTATGGGGGTGGTCATAAAAGGTAATTAATCCAAGGGCGCCTGGGTGGCTCGTCGGGTAAGCCTCCGACTCCTGATTTCTGCTCAGGTCCTGATATCGTGGTTTGTGGGATCGAGCCCCACATGGCACTGACATCAAGGAAGCTTCTTGGGATTCTCTCTCCCTCCTTCTATCTCTGCCTCTACTCTGCCCACTCTCCCCCATAAATAAATAAATAAATAAATAAATAAATAAATAAATAAATAAATAAATAGCTTTTCAGAAATGCGATTAATCTGAAAAGGAAGAGATTTACAAGTTTTTTTTTAAAGATTTTATTTGGGGAGGGGGGCCTCCTGGGTGGTTCAGCCAGTTAAGTGTCCGACTTTGGCTCAGGTCATGATCTCACGGTTCGTGGGTTCGAGCCCTGCATCGGGCTCTGTGCTGACAACTCAGAGCCCAGAGCCTGATTTGGATTCTGTGTCCCCCTCTCTCTGCTCCTTCCCCATTCACTCTCTGTCTCAAAAATAAGAACCATTGGAAAAAAAGATCTCTTTTTAAGTAGGCTCCACACCCAACATGGGGCTCAATCAAACTCATGACCCTGAGATCAAGAGTCACATCCTCTACCGATTGAGCCAGCCAGGCACCCCCCTTGCTTTCACAACTTCTTAAAAATCATTACCCAGTTCTTTATATTTGCGCAAATTAATTTTGTAGGACCCATTTCTGCATTGAAAACGTGCCAGCTTACCTACTTAGAATGAGATTTTGAAAAAGGGTACAAATTACTACCTGAGTGCCCCACGCCTTTTCCTATGGAGACTGTAATGGAGATTCTGTGGTTTCACTTAATTCCCAGTTTGCGTTGTATTCCAAATGCTTATTTTTATCTGACACCTCCTGGACATGAAGTTTCTTTGTTTTCCTAACATCATAGTTTGTCGTGGGGTCTCATATGGGGATGAGCAGGGGTATCCTACTTTGGAAAGGTGTGGGAGCCCAAGGGGCGAGTATTACTCCCCCCTTCTCCCCCTCCTCCTCCTCCTCCTCATCATCACCATCACCATCATCATCATGATCAACTTCATCAACATCAAATGGCCAGCTTGGGCACAGCTGAGGCCAGACGCCCCCTCACCACCACGGCTGGGTTTCAGAACCGTGAGTCGACACATCTCGTGGAACTCACCCTTGAGGATGGGCCTCTCACCAATGTTCCGGATGCTATAAGCAGCACTGGACAGGGATACCTCCGGAATGAGCTCTGCGAGCAGGTACCCAGAATACCAGGCGCATATGGACGCGAAGAGGAAGAACACAGCCTTCAGAGTGCCTGGGGACAGACAAGACACAGTGGTGGATGCCCGGGGAACAGGTGCCATCCTAGCCCCCTTCCTGCACCACGTCTGCAGGGCGCTCCGAGGAGAAATTACTCCTGGGTAAGCGGGAGCCGGGTCAGGCCCATGGCTGCCTCGATGAAACCATGATGGCTTCGCTGGCGCTGCTAAGACTAAGCATTTGTCGCCATAGCAGCGAAAGATGCAAACAAGTTAGGGATGTTTTCTATGCCCATTTTTTAGATTTGCGGTCGGTCTGGGTCTCAGCTTCCTCAAATGCTAACATCAACGATTCATTCGTGGCCTGCAGACTGAAAATCCCAGAGGGCGGGGACTTTGTTTGGTTTATGCTGAGAACAGCACCTGGAGTCCCTGTAACACTGGGAACAGCCACCAAGCCTGTCATTATCATCACAGACAAGTTGGCGGCGAAACCTAGGTCTGGCAGAAGCAGAAAGTCCCTGGAGGGAGTCTTTCTGGTTGACTGGCTCTGGTACCTCCCTCCCACTTTTTTCTAATGTTTTATTATTTATTCTTGAGAGAGACAGAGTGCGAGCAGGGGCGGGGCAGAGGGAGAGGGAGACACAGGCTCCAGGCTCTGAGCCGTCAGCACAGAGCCCGACGCGGGGCTCAAACCTGCCAACGGTGAGATCGTGACTTGAACCGAAGTCAGCCGCTCAACCAACTGAGCCACCCAGGCGCCCCAATTAAAAAAAAAAAAAAGGCATCACCCACTCCTAGGTCAGGGGAAGCCTAGGGGGTCAACTCCTCGTCCCTTCACAGACAACCTGCCACCAATCCTTTCTGATTTCAGCCCCCAAATATCTCAGAGATCAGGACTCAGTTCAGGATCACCCACAGCGCCAAGATGCAGGCCCAGCATACAAAGGCAGCACGAATTTCCCGATCAGCGTTTAACCGTGTGTTAATGGGTCCAGTCCTAAGAATTAAGAAAAAGCAGGACAGGGGGGAGGGAGGAGAGGAGAAAGAAAAGAAGGTGGAAAAAGAAAAGGGGAAGGGAAGAGACCCTCCCCCCCCCCCCCCCACCGCTTGGCCCCACCATGTTCTGGCTGCCTCACATCTGCACCCACTCAGGCCAAGCACCTAGAAATAACTGTCCCCTCCCACAGGTGGCTCAGGGCGGCTGTGCTGGTCGAGGCCTCCCAGGTCCTCCACGCTGCCAGCGCCCTGCCCCTGGACGGCAGACTCCCCTGCGCATGGCCTCCCCGGACGACCCTCCCGCTCCTGACAGGGCTCCCACTTTGTGGGCATGGCTGGCCTTCTCTGCCGGCTCTCCCTCCCAGGGCGCAGCCCGGGCCTCTCCTCAGGACCCCAGGGCCTGAGTTCCTCTGAGTTCACGATCCTCTGAGTTCCTGGCAGGGGCGCCCCACCGCGGACCTGCGGTCAGCACCCTGGGATGTCTAGGCTGCACATTTGGCACGTTCCGGAAAACCCTTCCTCCTCCCTGCCCCCCAGGTCTGCTCCTGACCCGCGTGCGGCCCATCCCAGTGCATGGACGGGGTCGGGTGCCAGGCAGCTGGGACCCTTCCTTCGTGGCACGCTTCCCCACCCAGCCCTGATGGAATCCATCGGCCAGTCTCCATGGGTTCACCTCCACCATTAATCTCACCTCCCCGACTTCTCTGCCTCTCTCTAGCCTCCCCCTCCCCAGGCCACGACCATCCTCAATCTTCCCTCCCGCTGACAGGGACAGAAAAGCCCACACCCGCCTGGGCTTCCAGATGACGTGTCCATTTATCACAGGGGATACGATAAAGATTTTGGTCTTTGTCCCTGTCCCTGGCAAGAGATCCTAAAACCCTTGCTATCTCTTGTCTCTTGCGAGTGTCTGCGGTGTTCATAAAGGAGCCCCTTTCAACCACACCTGAGCCCGTGCTAAGGAGGTGACAAGGGGGGAGGGGAGGTCCTTAGGTAGCTTTTAGGGAGGGGCTGGCCCAGCATGCGCCCGGAAGGCTGGCGCTCCCAGTCCTGCCCCCGACCTCCAGGAGAGGAAAGGGAAGGGAGTCCCGCCTGGGTCACGTGGTCATGTAACCGAGGCATAATAAGATCCAAGAACTCTGGACTCCCGAACCTTGAAGGTGGGTCCCTTCCTGTAGCAAACATTCGGGTGTGTGAGGACGGTAATGTGCCATCAGCCCACGGGGCAAAGGCCCAGAACTCCGAGGCCGGGGCCCTGCCAGCCTACCCCCCAGAAGCCTCCTCGTTCGGTTGGTCCTCCCGATCCACGGGTTGTCCACTGGGGATGTTAACTCGAGCCGGTGTGTGTTTGTGCGTGGGGGCGGCTCCTGAGCGCAGGGGGTCGTGCTGATGGGACAGGATGGGAGGCTTCGGTTTGACCGTGATGAGTCGGTCTTTTTCAAGTGTGACTTTCGACATCAACGCCCTCCTTCCATTCTGCAAACCCCGCGGTCCCGAAGGTTGCTAGAAGGTTCTGCGGGGATGGCTTCTGTTGTGAAGCACCTGGGGCAGTTGTGACCACCGCCATTTGCAGGACTGAAGGGACCCCTCAAAGCTGGAAAAACCAGCCACAGGTGTGGCCGACCCTGTTCCTGCAACTCCTGGGTTTGCTCTGTACCGGGTCACACGATTCACGGGAGCCCAGGCCCTCTCCTGTCTCACACGTTTGTATGAGTTTGTCCCTCCGACTACAGGGTGCTCTCCTCCATGACGCCCAGCCTTCTCTCTCTCTCCCTTCAAGGCTCCCCCGACCTCAGTGCGGCCTGCCACACACCCTCACACCAGCCGTTCACATGCCCTGCCAGCATTGCACACCAAGGTCCTCCAGGAGAGTGCACGGGCCATGGGCCACGTATGTTCCAGAATATTCCGTTGGATGCACACCGAGTGAACAGTGCGGTAGGACTGCTGGAAATATGGAGTCAGCGTTAACGGTGTCGGGTTCAAAGCAACAATAGTCCACTGTGTCGTGTGTGTGTGTGTGTGTGTGTGTGTGTGTGTGTGTGTGATCACGGCCGGGCTATTTTATCCAAGTGTCACATTTAAAGAAGAAAACTGGCAACGAGAGATTCTTCTCAGGATCTTCCAGGCGCCACGTCCCGTGTGAGATCTCGGAGCAGAGGTGCCGTTTAGCTTGGAGAATTCTGGAACGGAACATGATGCTACCTTCCAAACGTGGAAAGGACAGCGACGGGGGAGGGAGACGTGATTTCGTCCCCAGCCGAACAAGGACAAATGAATGGAAGTGACGGGGAAGAAAATAAGGAACGAATAAGGAGCCCGTGCATCCTCGTAAGCAAGAGTATAAACCGTGGCCGGCCTGCCTTGCAAGGCAATGAGCTCCCGACCCTGGACATTTTCCAGGGCTCCTCGGAAGGCTATGGAGTGTGTGTGCTTCAGGTGAGGGGCGAGCCAGTGACCTTGCGGCTTTCTGGGGTTGGCTGAGAGAAGCCGAGAGCTGGAGCCAGAACCGCCTGACGGCAGGAGGGGAGACCGGGCAGCACAGGCCGGGGCCAGTCCACCGTGAGACCTAGGCGGCAGGTGCCGGGATGAGCTAGACCATCAGCCAGTGCACAGGCCGGTCACAGTCACAGAAGCATCCCGGCTGGCAGGGGAAAGCAGGCCCGGGAGCCTGGACAATGTCCAGACAAGCTGAGGCACTTGCATCAGGAGCTCAGTCCCTGGGGCGAGTGGAGAGCAGATGGGACACGGGGCAGTTTGTGGCGATAGCCTCAGACCCTGGGCAGCAGAGAAGAATCCAGAGCCCCAGCAGGGCACAGGTGAGGACTCATCTTGGGAAAGGTGGGAGCCAGACCTCAGCTAAGACGGCTCCCTGGACCTGCGTGGGAGGGTGTCCAGCAGCTTCCGAGGAGGTGGGGGGGACGGGGAGGAAGTATGCAGAGTTCAGGAACCTTCTGTGACCCTGTAACCAGGATCCGGCCTCTTCTTGTGACGTAATGAAGTCCTCGGTGGCTGACAGATACGTATCCTATGTGCTTCCGTGTGGCAGGCATCACATGTGAGGGCTAGAGCGAAGGTCAGTTCTAAGCACAGATAGGGAGTCAGTGAAACTCCTCTCCAGACACTCTCGATCACTGTGTACTCCTGCCTGTGTGTGTGTGTCCTGCCCTCATCGGCGCCCGCAGATTCTCGGGGTCTCAGGCCGGCCCCGGCCCCTTCACTTACGCTGCAGAAGACGGCAGTCCCAGAGTTCACGCTAAGCCAGGCTGGAGGCAGGTGGCTCTCAGGGCTCCCCCTACCCCTCCAACCCGGGGGGGGGGGCCCGAAGAAGGCAATTCTGAGCCCGTAAGAACACACCTTCTTTGGTGGGACTTCTTCAACGTGAAGTAGGACGAGGAAGCTGTCTCGCCGACACGAACCCAAACCCCCGTCACCCTGGAGGTGGCCCCACCTGCCCCTCTTGTCCCCGGTGGGGGCCGAGCAGGCTGGCGTGGCTGAGCCCTATTCATCCTACTCGGGACTTGGCCGCTGTGTGGCTCCAGGCTCAACCGGCCTCAGCGTCCACAGTTGTCACTGTCCTGTTGACTGGGGCTTGGGGGCAGAGAGACTGGCAGATATGCCACCCGAACACCACAGTAGGTTTGGAAGGTAACCTGCCTTGTAAGGTTCGCACACCAACGCCCTACTTCTGCGGAGTTAGGACAACCACCACCCAGCAGCTGCCCCACGGGCGAAGGGCGGTGCTGGCTTAACTCACTTCACCCATTCGATCTGAAAATGTCCTTCCTGTGAACTTTCTGCCTGGGACAGACCCAGGGCTGGACTGAAGTAGCCAGGAAAATGTCACTTCCAAGAACGTTGCCAAATCCTTAGCTCACAAAGTCCAGAGCAACACGGTTCTGAGTTACCGCAGGTGACCTTCTCTCATAACCACACACATCCATATAAATACAAATCTGATGCCGTGTCAGAGCCTTGTGTGAAAGGACCACATGATTCGTGCAATGACTCATAGGGCTATGTGTGAAAAAGGTGTAGGGAGGGGAAAGCAATCTGAGAGTATTCAGCATTTTCCATCAAGTAACCGGCAAAATATGGTAAGAATACAATACAGAAATAATGGGGGAAAAAATCTTCCCAAATAGCTATCATGAAGGCCAGTGTCCTGGGGGAGATGTTTTCTCCCCCCACAAAAAGAGACATGTATTTCCACCCATGTATCCTACCATCCACACGAGTTACCGAAAGCCATGTTGTTCATAAACAACCAGTTTTGTACAGAACATGACTATTCCACACGGTAAAGAAAAATCTTCAAATCTGTCTTTCCAAACTTTGGGTCCGGAGCTGTGAAGGTGGCCTTTAGAACTCTCTGGAGTGGTGACCACACAGCTGGAAACCTAGTGCCAGAAGGAAAGAGGGTCCTTGACCCCCTCCCGGCAGACAAGCTGTCCCCCAGGGAGGGGAGGGGGCTGCTACAGAGGCCAAGAGATCTTTCCACTTCTGAACTTCCCCTTTTTGGGCAAGGTCTGCAGACCGGCTCCAGGAGGAATCCGGATCCCTCAGATTATAGGAAGGAAACAGCAAAACCAATCAGAAAGGAGGCAGGTGGGGCGGGTTAACGCAGGAACCCAGGGCGCCCCGTAAAGCCAGGCAGCCAGGCAAGTGACTGTGGACAGAGGCCACGGTCAGGAAGGCCGGCTTTGGGAGACCAAATGACTGGTGGGATGACCGTTTTGCTTTTCTTTCCCTTTTCCTATTTCTCCCAGGCTTTCTGCGGTCTCAAGTATTTTGGTATTTGGAGAAACTAACAAGGGCCTTATGGAGAGATGCTACCAGAACTGTTACAGTCAGTGACACGGGTCACTCCCTGTTAGTCCCTCCCCATGTCCCGCCCACCCACATCCCCCAGGGACTTAAAAAGGCTGCCTCCCGGTGGCGCCTAGGTGGCTCAGTCCATTAAGCGTCTGGCTTCAGCTCACGTCATGATCATGATCTTGCGGTTTGGGAGTGAGTTCGAGCCCTGCGTCAGGCTCTGTGCTGACAGCCCAGAGCCTTCAGCCTGCTTTGGATTCTAGTGTCTCTCTCTCTCTCTCTCTCTCTCTCTCTCTCTCTTTCTCCCTCTGCCCCTCCCCTGGAAGCTGCTTCAGACTCAGTGTCTGCCCCTCCCCTGCTCTCCCTCTGTCTTTGCCTCTCAAAAATAAATATTAAATTTTTTTTTTTTTTTTTTTTTTACGGCTGCCTCACTGTCCTCTCCACTTTCCATAATTTGCTGGGCTGGTCAGTTTGACCTGTGGCTAATGACCCCTGATTCCAGCCAGAGGACCACCAGGTGGAGCCCACAAGTGCCTCTAGCCGGCAGCTGCCCGCCCCCCTTGCTGGCGCCTGAGGTCCTGGACATCCCGGCCGCACACGCCCTTCCCCGGGACCGAGCCCCGTCCTCCTGGAGCTCGTTGGGTCCGGCTGTGCCTGCGCTCACCTGAGACCTACTTTCCAGGCAAAGCGTCAGACTCCCGGAGCCGGGAAACGGTGTAGGTCTTACCTGCGCCTGGAACCCCGGCCAACTGGCCCCTGTTGGATTCGCTTTCCGCATTTCAGATCCCGGAGCTACGAGGAGACCCGGCCCCAGGGCCGGCCCCGCCCTCGGACTCGGCCGCGGCAGGCACCGGGAGGGGTCCCGGGGAGGGGAGGGGGCGGGTCTCCCCGGCCAAGGTCCCCTCTTCCTCCTGCGGTGGACGCAGCACTCACCGGTCGTCCCTGGGCGCATCTTCCAGGTGCGGCTCCCTGGGGACCCGAGGGACCTCGCTGGGACCGTGTGGCGAGGAAGGCACCGAGACGCGCCCTCGAAGCGCACAGCGGCGGGGAAGGAGAGCAAAGGGCGGGCGGAGGGGCCGAGACGGAAGTGCGGGCCGGGTGCGGGCCCGGCAGGTGCCTGCAGATCCGGCAGGTGCGGGCGGCAGGTGCGCGGGGCGGGGCGGCGCCCGCGAGCTCCGGCCGGCAGCCCAGGCGGGATGCTCCCTCCGCCCCGCCGACAGGGGGCCGGGAGTAACGAGCAGGGTTTGCTCCTGAGGCAGGACACTGGGTCCCTGAACGGTTCGCGGCCTCAGCCCCCAGTATAATGTCTCACAAGAGGAAACAGCTACAGAGACAAGCGTGTCCTGAGCCTTTGAATCGTCAAAGCCGAGTGCTAGCAGGGTCCAGGCTAGCGGTCAACAGCCCCTGGGCCAAAGTCATGAGGCTCCTTGCTTCATCCAGAACGTTCCCGCCGCCCACCACAGTCCTCCACCTCGTGTCCTTTTTTAACCTCAGGGCCTGATTTGGGGAAATGTGGCAGGGACAGTGCCCCCGGGCGCCATCGGTCAGGGTCACGGGTTTGCAAGCCCTTTTGTTCACATGGAGGCCCGGCAGGTGTTCGAAGAAAGCTTCCCAGAAGACGCCCCAGCTCCTAATAGGAAGAGTCTCTCTCTGTGTAGACTCACATACATTCCAGACACCCATCAGGTTTTTACAGCTCTTTGGAACACACCGTAGTCATCGTGGCCTCAGACTGCCAAGGGCAAGTTAAGGCTCCGAGGGCAGTTGGTCACCTTCGCAGAGCAAGAGTGTTCCAGGTGGACAGGTCTTTGCAAAAAACCCACTCCCACCCCCCGAGTCCGTGGCCCCCACAGTTCTGCTGGTCCCTGTTTCTCTTCTCCGGAAAAGCCCAGAGGCCTCAACGGTGCAACACAAAGTCCCCTCACCTAGTCCCAGGATACGCATCAACCTGTGGGCTGTCAAAAGGGACTTGACCGTGACCCTTCTCCATCGTGGTCTTTGCCTCCCGAGGAGCTGCTGCGTGGCCCCATCCAGGGAGCCTGGGGACACATGTCCTGTGGACAGTTTGGCTTGAGTCCTCCAGGTCACCCCCTCCCCCAATGGTTCCCCACATCAGGGCGATCAGAAGACGGGGTCTCCCAGCTCCAGGGCTTGAGCACTGTACCATAGCTTCAGCATGGCACATTTCCCTTGGGATGCCGCTTCGGGGCTGCTCTCCAGCTGCTCCTAAGTTCCATTGAGCAAGCGCATCGATTCATTAAAGTGGACGTTGGGGGGCGCCGGGACGGCTCAGCCAGTTGAGCATCTGACTCCTGATATCGGCTCAGGTCATGATCTCAGGGTCGTGCTGCCAAGCCCCCCGTCTGGCTCCACGCTGAGCATGGAGACTGCTCGAGATTCTCTCTCTCTGCTCCTCCTGCCCTGTTCATGCGTGCACACACACAGGCTTGCTCTCTCTCTCTCTAAATAAAAAAGTAAAAATAAAATAAAAATAAAATATAGAAATAAAAATAAATAAAAGTAAATAAAAATAAAAATAAAATAAAATAATTTAAAAAAATTTTAATAAAGTGGATATTGGTTTCATTGACCAAGAGTCTCAGCTTTTTGCCTTTGGCTCACCTGATTTCGGAGATTGAGCGTTTATGTCCTGTTGTTTTCTTCTTCTTTTTTTTTTAATGTGGTAAAAAAATACATAATATAAAACCTACTATCTTTTACCACATTTAAAATTTTACATTTTAAGCGTACAGCTCAGTAGTGTTCAGTATATTCACATTGTCGTGCAACAGATCTCAGGACATTTTTGTCTTGCAAAACTGAGACTCTGTCTCCATTAATATCAGCTCCCCTCCCCCCACCCCCCCGCTCTTGGCAACCGCCATTCTACTCTTTTTCTATGAAGTCATCTCCTTTAGATACTTCACAGAAGTGGAGCCTCCACCATTTGTCTTTTTATGACTAGCTTATTTCACTTAGTATGACGTCCTCAAGGGGCATCCGTGTTGTGGCACGTGACAGGATTTCATGCTTTCTTAAGGCTGAATAATACTCCGTCGTGCATACGTTCCACATTTTGTTCATCCATTTATTTGTTGATGAACACTTGGGTTATGTCCGCTTTGTGACTACTGTGAGTAATGCTGCTATGAACATAGCAGATGGATGCACATCTCTTCGAGACCCTGCTTTCAATTATTTTTGGGTACGCACCCTGAAATGAGATTGCTGGGTCATATGGCAATTGTATTTATAAGTTTTTAAGGAACCACCGTGCAGTTCCCCTCAGTGGCTGCACCATTTTATGTTCCTAATATAAAGTATTGGTGTGCACGTATTCCAATTTGTCCACATCCTCACCAACACATGTTTTGTTTTGCTTTTAAATTTTTTAAATAGTAGCCATCCTAAGGGCTATGGGTTGGTATCTCACTGTGGTTTGATTTGCATGAGTCTCTAATGATGAGTGATACGGAGCATCTTTTCGTATGCTTTTTGGCCATCTGCATATCATCCTTGGAGAAATGTCTGTTCAAGTTCTTCGCACATTTTGTAGTCTGATTTTGTTGTTGTTGCTGCTGAGCTGTAGGGGTTCTTGAAATATTCTGGATATTAATTCCTTATCCGATGTACTGTTTGCAAATATATTCCCTGATTTGGCAGGTTTCTTTTCTGCTGTGTTGATTGTGTCCTACGATGCACAGTTGATAAGTTTGATACAGTCTCCTCTATTTTTGTTGTTCTTGCCTGTGCTTTCAGTGTCACGTCCGAGAAATCATTACCAAAGCCAGTGTTGTGAAGTTTTTCTCCTGTGTTTCTTCTAGGGGTTTTACTGTTTTAGGACCTACATTAATGGTCCCTGATCCATTTTGAGTTAGTTTTCATATGTGGTGTTAGGGAAGGGCCTCATGACATTTTTTTGATGTGGATGTCCACTTTTCCCAATACCATTTGTTGAAGAGACTGTCTTTTCCCTATTGAATGGTCTTGGCATCCTTGTCCAAGATCATATGACCATATATGCAAGGGTCTTTTTTTGGGCTCTCTGGTACATTCCATTGATATATACAGAATCTTTCTTTATGCCAGTACCACGTTTTTGATTACTGTAGCTTTATAATAAGTTTTGAAATCAGGAAGTGTGAGCCTTCCAACTTTTTCTTTTTCAAGATTGTTTTGGATATTCAGAGCCCCCTCGGATTCCACTGGAATTTTTGGTTGGATTTTTCTATTTCTGTAAAAAAAAAAAAAACATCATTGCGATTTTGATAGGGCTTTCATTGAATCTGTAGACTGTTTTGGGTGGTATTGATAGCTTAATGATAATAAACCTTCCAATCTGTGGACACCAGGTGTCTTTTCATTTTTTGGTGACTTCCTTCCTTTCTTTCAGCTACGTTTTCTAGTTTTCAGTGTATAAGCTTTTCTGCTTCCTTGGTTAAGTTAGGGTTTGTTTTCATTTTGCTCTAATCACCTGCATTAGACCCTGTTCCCCATTCTCAGCTGGTCTGTAACAAACATGTCTAATCAATTCTCCCTAGCAGCTCCCATTATTTGAGAAAAAAAAATGATATAATTTCCATTTCTGCTGATCTATACTAAGGATTTTTTTTCTTTTATAAAAAGTAAACGCTATGTATACGAACAGTGAAAAATGTAAAAAAAAAAATCTATGAGGCTAATAAAAGGCGGGATGACTATTTAAATAAATTACTATTACCCACTTGGAACTCAACTCAGGAACTTAAAATGATTGGTATCAAGATTATACATTACTTGTAATATACATGGAAAATATACATGAAATTTAAGTGAAAAAGCAGGAACAAAAGCAGACATTTATGCCTATAAGAAGACTAGACGGAAACACATAAAAGCAAAAAACCTGTGGTATTTGCCTGTGCGTACTATAAAGCCACATTACCTAAAAAAATTTTAAATAAATAAGTACTACAAGACATGGAAGCAACCTAAGCGTCCATCAATAGAGAGATGGGTAAAGAAGATGTGCTGTAGATATATAATGGGATATTACTCAGCTATAAAAAAGAATGAAACCTTGCCATTTGTGACAACATGGATACACTTGGAGAGTATAACGCTAAGTGAAGCAAGTCAGACAAAGACAAATACGACATAATCTCACTTCTATGTGGAATCGAAAAAACCTACCAACCAACCAACCAACAAAAACCAGAAACAGACTCATGAATACAGAGAACTGGTGGGTGCCAGAGGAGAGGGGGCTGGGGGGATGGGTGAAACAGGTGACGGGGACGAAGAGGCACAAACTTCTGCTTGTAAAATAAATAAGTCCCAGGGCTGAAAGGTACAGTATAATATTGGAATGCCTTTGTATGGGGACAGACGGTAACTAGCTGGCAGTGAGCGCTGTGTAGCAGTAAGGCACAGAATGCTGACTCATTGTGTTTTACACCTGAAATGAACACAACACACAGTTCCCCCTCAATTCCTCATGCGTCTGTGGGCCACCTGGGCCACAGGCTCATCCGCACAGCCCTTCCCCCTCAACAGGCCCCTTCCCTCCGCTAGGTCCAGGGTTCCCTCCCCAGAGTCCCCAGAGACAGCTACTGTCCCTAGCATTCCCCGTGGTCCTCAGAGCCTGTCTCCACATACGCAAGCCTGCGTATATCTCCCTCAGCCTTTTTACACAAAAGATATATTGTACGTGGTGTTTCACAACTTACCTTTTTATGTTAGAATATCTTAGAAAGCTTTGTACATAAACACACCCGGGCTTTGCTTATTCTTCCTGAGTGCTGTGTTCGATTCCATGGTTGGGTGAAGCACGTCTCTGTCACTTTTTTTTTTTCAAAACTTTATTTAAATTCTAGTTAGTTAACATGTAGTGTATTTTGGTTCCAGGAGTAGAATTCAGTGATTCATCACTTACACACAACACCCAGGGCGCATCACAACCAGTACGCCCATCACCCATTTAGCCTATCCCCCCCCCACCTCCCCTCCATCAACACTCAGTTTGTTAAGAGTCTCTTGTGGTTTGTTTATCTCTCTCTTCTTCCCCCCACGCTCCCCACCACGGTAAATCATATCTTTAAGCCACACCCTTTATTTTGGGATGAACATATTCTTTAAATAGGTGTAGAAGGGCAGTTTGGGTTATTTTTAGTCTTTTGCACTATTAACAATGCTGCAATGAATAAGCTTCATGTATCCACGTTGGCATAAATATTGAGAAACGTTAAAAACAGATTTTCTAGAAAGTGACTGCTCGGACTTCAAGCTATACTACAAAGCTGTAACCATCAAGACAGTGTGGTAGTGGCACAAAAAAAGACACTCAGATCAATGGAAGAGAATAGGGAACCCAGAAATGGACCCACAGACGTGTGGCCAACTCATCTTTGACCAAACAGGAAAGAATATCCAATGGAATAAAGACAGTCTCTTCAGCAAGTGGTGCTGGGAAAACTGGACAGCGACATGCAGAACAATGAACCTGGACCACTTTCTTACACCAGACACAAAAATTAACTCAAAATGGATATAAGACCTAAACGTAAGACAGGAAGCCATCAAAATCCTCGAGGAGAAAGCAGGCAAAACCTTTTTGATCTTGGCCGCAGCAACTTCTTACTCAACACGTCTCCGGAGGCAAGGGAAACAAAAGCAAAAATGAACTATTGGGACCTCAACAAAATAAAAAGCTTCTGCACAGAGAAGGAAACAATCAGCAAAACTAAAAGGCAACCACCAGAATGGGAGAAGATATGTGCAAATGACATATCAGATAAAGGGTTAGTATCCAAAATCTATAAAGAACTTCTCAAACTCAACACCCAAAAACCAAATAATCCAGTGAAGCAATCGGGAAAAGACATGAATACACGCTTCTCCAAAGAAGACATCCAGATGGCCAACCGACACATGAATAAGTGCTCAATATCACTCATCATCAGGGAAATAGAAATCAAAACCACACTGAGATACCACCTCACAACTGTCAGAATAGCTAACATGAACAACTCGGGCAACAACAGATGTTGGCGAGGATGCGGAGAAAGAGGATCTCTTTTGCACTGCTGGTGGGAATGCAAGCTGGTGCAGCCACTCTGGGAAACAGTATGGAGGTTCCTCAGGAAACTAAAAATAGAACCACCCTACGACCCAGCAATTGCACTACTAGGCATTTATCCAAGGGATACAGGTGTGCTGTTTCAAAGGGATACATGCACCCCAATGTTTATAGCAGCGCTATCGACAATAGCCAATGTATGGAGAGAGCCCAAATGTCCATTGATGGATGAATGGATAAAGAAGATGTGGTGTATCTATCTATCTATCTTTCTATCTATCTATAGATAGATATATGTATCTATATACGTATCTATATATATATATATATCTATATATGTATCTATAGATATACACACACGCACACACAATGGAGTATTACTCGGCAATCAAAAAGAATGAAATCTTGCCATTTGCAACTACGTGGATGGAACTGGAGGGTATTATGCTAAGTGAAATTAGTCAGTCAGGGAAAGACAAATGTCATATGACTTCACTCATATGAGGACTTTAAGACACAGAACAGATGAACACAAGGGAGGGGAAGCAAAAATAATATAAAAACAGGGAGGGGGACCAAACAGAAGAGACTCTTATTAAATATGGAGAAAAAACAAGAGTGTTGCTAGAGGGACTGTGGGAGGGGGGATGGGCTAAATGGTAAGGGGCATTAAGGAATCTACTGAAATCATTGATGCACTATATGCTAACTAACTTGGATGTAAATTAAAAAAAAAAGTGATTGCTCTGGTATACTTTCGTAGGCTTAAAAGCCATTTGTGATTTGTATTTCTTTTTCAGGAACCATCTAGTCATATCAATTGCCCAGTCTTCTATGAAGCTGTTAGCCTTTTTCTTTTTGAGTTGTGGTAGCTGTGAGAAATACTTTGTTGACTAGACAATACATTTATATAGTCCAATTTTTTTTAAGTGTCTTAAAAGATATATGGTGATAAATCACCTCCCTACTCACGTGTCCTCTTTACCTAGTAGAAACCCGGAGTTATTAATTTCTTGTATGTCCTTCCAGAATTTCTTTTGACATACCCAACCAAACCCCACCGCGCACACACACACACACACACACACGTGAACAAACTGTCACATACTCTGCCCCTGCCCCCACCTCTTGCTTGTCAAGATATCTTGGAGAGTTTTCACTTGTGTCTACAGAACTCTCCCTCGTTCTTTCAACAGCTACAAAGCATCTGACAGCATGGCTGGACCATAATTTATCTAGCAAGCTCCTCACTAGAGACATTCTTTTCCACTTCTCATTAGGACTAACACTGTAACAAGAATCTTGCACGTAGAACGTTTCACTTACGTGAAATGAATAAAACAACAATAACAAAACTATCTTGAATGTTGGGGCGCCCAGCTGGCTCAGTTGGTAGAGAAGGGCAGTCTTGGTCTGGGGGTCATGAGATGGAGCCCCATGCTGGGCATAGAACCTACTTTAAAAAAAAAATCCTAGAAGCGGAACTGCCGAGCTTCTGCTATTTGTAATTTTGATAAAAGTTTGCCAAAACGGACCTGGATGGCTGTTGCACTCATTGACAACCATGCTGATGCACGTGTGTTTCGTCATAAAGTCTTCTCCAGGATAATTTTTCCTACTCTTGATTTTCACTTTACTTGCTTACTTGGGAAAGCACTGCCATTTAAAATGGGTCTCCCCTTATTAAAAATTAAAAAAAAGGGGGGGGGCGGGTGCCTGGGTGGCTCAGTTGGTTGAGCGTCTGCCTCTTGGTTTCGGCTCAGGTCATGATCTCATGGTTCCGTGGGTTCAAGCCCCGCGTCGGGCTCCGTGCTGGCATCACGGAGCCTGCTTAAGTTTCTCTCCCTCTTCCTCTCTCTTCCCTTCCGCTACTCATGCTGTCTCTGTCTCTCTCAAAATAAATAAGTAAACATTTTAAAAAATTTAAAAAATGAAACAATTGTCTGATTTTTTGTTTTTACAGCTTTGGAGTTTTGCCTTACTTAGAAAGGCATTTCTCCCCTTCCCCACAGTTTCTTATTTTTTGATTAAAATATTTGATCCCTCCATATTAACTCTGATGGAGATTTTATTTTCTTCCCCTCTGGCTGGCCGGTTGCTTGCTATTTGTTGAATGATCATTTCCTAATATTGACTGAATTGCCCCGTCACCATATTAAGGCTCAAGTGTACTTGTTTTGATGTCTGGACTTTATATTCTGTTTTCTCCGCCTCGTCTCCCTCTGCTCAGGTATTAGTGATCCTTGTGTGTTCACCTTACCCATGAATTTTGGATTCAGATGTCACTGCTCATGTTGGCTGTCCCACTCCAGCCACAGAGCCCCCAGCATGGGCCACACTCTGATCTGGAGGCTGGACCGAGAGATCTTTTTCAGCCCTCACAACAGCCTAAAGGGAAGTTATCTTAACCCCTTTACAAGTGGTAAAGTGAGAGGCGCCTGGGCGGCTCAGTCAGTGAAGCGTCCGATTTCGGCTCAGGTCATGAGCTCGTGGTTTGTGAGTTCGAGCCCCACATCAGACTCTGTGCTGATGGCTTGGAGCCTGGAGCCTGCTTCGGGTTCTGTGTCTCCCTCTCTCTCTGCCCCTCCCCTGTTCATGCTCTGTCCCTCTCTGTCCCAAAAATAAATAAACGTTGGAAAAAAAAAAAAGAATTAGATTTAGCCTCTTAACAACTAAGCCAGTTGTTTTTCTTACTGATCCCATAGCTGGAGACTCCACGTGTTGAAATGTCTGGAAATTTCTGGAAACGAACTTCCCTTCTTCTCCTGGGGCAGGTGTCAGACGTCATCACTGTGTCTCCACATCACTCACCCTTTATTCTGCACCCTTTGGTTTCTCTACGCTGCACTATGTTTATTTAGCTTTTTGTGACTTTCCGGTCACTAATTACATAGCTCTATCTAATCTGCTGTTAAACGTGGTCATTTGAGTTTGTTGTTATTGTACAGACTTTTATTTCTAGGAATTCGATTTGGTTCTTTTTCAAAGCTACTTATAATAGAACTTTATATTATATAATTTTCTGTTTCCTGAAGGTATCTTAAAGCCTGATTTGACTTTAATCATAATTAGTGTAGCCAGGTTAACAGTCTAGAGCTATAACCTAGAGATTATTACAGTCTATACTCTGATTATAATTTGTTTGAAATCTTTGCAAGCTGTTTTCCTGGTTTGTAGCTCATGGAGATTTTTGCCTGACTGGCTGTGCATTGGGCATTGTATTTGAAAAAAAAAAAAATGTGTGAAAAAACGTCTTCAGGCCAGTGAAAGTAATTTGCTCCTGAAAATATTTGTGTTTGTTTTTGCTGGGATCTGAGTCATGACCACTCTGGGACCATCTATAAAAATATACATATAGGGGTACCTGCATGTCTCAGTTGGTTAAGCATCCGACTTTGGCTCAGGTCATGATCTCAAGGTTCACGAATCTGAGCCCTGCCTTGGGCTCTCTGCTGTTAACACAGAATCTGCTTCAGATCTTCTGTCCCCCCTCTCTCTGCCCCTCTCCCTCTGGCCCATGTGCTCTCTCACTCAAAAATGAATAAACATTAATATATATATATAAACACTTATTTATATATATATATATATACATATATATGTATATACATATATATACATATATATACATACATATACATATATATACGTATATATATACATATATACATATATATGAGTTTCAAGGCTTGAAAACTCATGAATGACCTAGTTGATTCAAAACTGGCTATAATTCAACATAAGCTGTTCATCTGAGGTTAATGTCTACCCTGATGGAGCTGGGCTCCCCGCCCCCCCACCCCCGGCTTTTTTTTTTTACATGGAAGGTCTGCTCTCATACTCCTTCGTGCTAATTTGGGGGATTAACAGTGCCCTTGGACAGAATGCGGCTTCCTGGCATGCTGTCCCCAGAGGTGGGGGTGCATCTTTGGGGAGCATAGGGAGGTGGTGAGCTCAGTCTGGAGTAGGGGGCACAAGGTGACTGGGATGCTAGAGAAACATCACGGTAAACAAGGAGGAACGCATTGTCAACAGGGATGCCGTAAACTGTAAGGGACAATGAGCAGGAGACATAAGAGATAAGGGCAAGATCAGTCTACCCCCGTGACTGGTGGCCGAGGATAATGAGGACTCCTACATGACATTGACACATGCCCACAAAGGGGTCTCTGCAGAGAAGCCTTCCCTGCGCACCCAAAAGCATAAGCCCAGAGCCCCACTCCTCTCGCCCTATCACTCTTCTTCAGCGCACTTAGCACCAGCCAAGTTCTTTGCCTTGTTTGGGGAGCCGCTCAATGTCTGCCTCCTTCATCAGCACATAGGCTCCACCAAGGCGAGGCCACATCCCGCGCACTGCCGGCCCCCCGGTGCCCAGCACAGAGCCTGGCACAGAAGCGTTTCTCAACAGATCTCTGGTGAACACGCGAGTACGTGAACTAACGAGTGAACCAAGGATTCCACTGAATGAGACACAGGTCAGGAGGGTGGCAGACTGAAAGGGGAAAGGAGTTAGGACTCTGATTTAGGTACTGAGCGAGCAGGTCAAAGGCTGCCCAAAGGCAGAGTCCATAAACAGGAGGATTTACAGGAATCTGGAAAGAAGGAAGGTCACAAACAGGAAAGGAGTCATCCAACTAAAGGTAATAAAGACCCACCTGAGTTTTCTTCTGACCACGCGAGGGGCCACAAATGGAGGACACGGACAGCAGACCATATCTGTGGCCACACCGCACTGTCTTAGAGGCAAAATATATACCAGATGTCTTTTTTTTTTTTAACAATTTTTTTAGAGCAGTTTTAGGTTCATAGCAAAATTGAACGAAAATAGAGGTTTCCCATAGTCCCCCCTCCCCCACCCCGTCAACATTCCCCACGGGAGGGTACATTTGTTACAAACTGATCAATCTACACAGACATGTCATAATCACTCAGAGTCCACCGTCTACACTAGGATTTGCTCATGGTGTTGTAAATTCTGTAGGTGTGGACAAATGCATAGCGACAGGTTTCCAGCGTCATAGTATCACGCGGAGTAGCTTCGTTGCCCTAAAGATCCTCTGTGCTCTGCCTGTCATCTCTCCCTGCCCCCCAGCCCCTGGCAACCACTGATCGTTTTACTGTCTCCACAGTTGTAGCAAGAATGTCCTACAGTTGTAATAGTACATAGCCTCTTCCGACGGGCTCCTCTCACTTAGCGATCTGTGTTTAACTTTCCTCCCCATGTCTTTTTACGACCCGACAGATCATTTCTTTTAGCACTGATTAACCCATGGTTGTTTTGGATGCACCCGCTGATCTCTTCACCGACTGAAGGACATCCTGGTTCCTTCCAAGCTTTGGCAATTATCAGTAAAGTCCCGAAAAACAACGGTGTGTGGGTTTTGGCGTGCACGTAAGCTTTCAAGTCCTTGGGGTAAAGATCAAGGAGCGTGACTGCTGGGTCATTCGGGAAGAATACGTTTAGTTTTGTAAGAAACCCCCCAAATCGTCCAAAGTTGGCTCTACTGTTTTGCATTCGTGATCCATATCCTCACTAGCATTTGGGGTTGTCAGTGCTCTGGGTTTTGCGTATTTTAAACAGGTGCTTAGCGGTGTCTGTGTCTTAATTTGCACTTCCCTCAGGACATATGATGTGGATTATCTTTCCATTCACTTATCTGACATTTGTATATCTTTGGTGAGGTGTCTGTTAAATCCTTTGGTCCATTTTAAATTTAGTTGTCGGTTTTCTTATGGTTGAGTTTTTAGAGCTCTTTGTATATTTTGGGTGACAGTGCCTTGTCAGATGTGTCCTTTGCAAATATTTTCTCCTGGACTGTGGCTTGTCTTTTCATTCTCTTGACACTATCTTTTGGAGAGCAGACATGCTGAACTTCAATGAAGTCCAGCTTATCAATGATTTCTTTCAGGATCGCGCCTTTTGTGTTGTATCTAAAAGGTCATCACCATACCCAAGGTCATGTAGGTGTTCTCCTAGTTTACCTTCTGGGAGTTTTATAGTTTTGCATTTCACAGTTCTGTCTGGGATCAGTTTTTCTTTTTTTAATGTTTATTATTTATTTTGAGAGGGAATGAGATTGCGTGAGTGGGGGAGGGGCAGAGAGAGAGGGAGAGAGAGAGAATCCCAGTCAGGCTCTGAGCTGTCAGTGCAGAGCCCGATGCAGTGCTCAATCCCACAAACTGTGAGGTCATGACCTGAGCCAAAATCAAGAGTTGCAATCTTGACTGAGCCACCCAGGAGCCCCCGGGATCAATTTTGAGTTAATTTTTGTAAAAGGTGTAAGGTCTGTTTCTAGATTTGGGTTTTGGACGGGAGGGGTTTGGGTCTTTTTTTTTTTTTTTTTTTTGCACGTGGATGTCCCATTGTTCCAAGATCATTTGTTGAAAAGAC
The DNA here is from genome assembly GCF_007474595.2 of Lynx canadensis. Classification (NCBI taxonomy): domain Eukaryota; kingdom Metazoa; phylum Chordata; class Mammalia; order Carnivora; family Felidae; genus Lynx; species Lynx canadensis. The sequence continues at coordinate 154,443,245 of NC_044311.2, read as the reverse complement.
TATCTTTGCTCCCTTGTCGTTGCTTCTTTGTCAAAGATCAGCTAACTATATGTGGGTCTATTACTAAGCTCTCTAGTCTGTTCCATTGATCTACTTGTCTATTCTGTCACCAACACCACAGTATCTTAATCGCTGTAGCTTTATAGTAAGTCTTGAAGTTGGGTAATGTCAGTCCTGAGACTTTGTTTTTCTCCTTCAATACTGTGTTGGCCATTCTGAGTGGTTTCCTTCTCCATATAAACTTTAGAATCAACTTGTCAATATCCACAAAATAACTCTCTGGGATTTTGATTGGGATTGCAGTGAATCTACAGATCAAGTTGGAAAGAACTGACATCTTCCAAGTATTGAGTCTTCCTATCCATGAACATGGAATATCTCTCTCATTTACCTTTTCTTTGATTTTGTTCATTAGTGTTTTGTAGTTTTCCTCATATAGATCTTGTACATATTTTTTTTAGATTTATACCTAAGTATTTCATTTTGGGGGGTGATAATTAAATGGTGTTATAGCACTTTTAGAACTGCTGAGATTAAATGAACTGATATATGGAATGTGCTGGCACAGACAGCCCGAAGCTAGCAGGCACTGAGACATGTTATTGTTTATGCACACTGCACTAGGTCCTATAAGGCACTGAGGGTTGCCAGAGAGTCTGCTGAGTTGGGAGTGAGGTTGTTCAGAGTCCAGGCCAGCTGACCAACCACAAGGAAAGTAAAGGCTCTCCATGTCCTGGGAGGTCTCCTAGGAAAGCCATAGGACAATGGAAGAGCTGACCCTTCCAAGTTCTTCCAACCTTGGAAGAGGAAATGTTCATTTTTTTTTTTTTAACATTTATTTATTATTGAGAGACAGAGAGAGACAGAGCATGAGCAGGGAGAGGGACAGAGAGAGAGGGAGACACAGAATTCGAAGCAGGCTCCAGGGTCTGAGCTGTCAGTACAGAGCCCGACACGGGGCTCGAACCCACACACCGCGAGATGCGAAGTGCCTGTGATCTGTTTCCTCACACCTCCCCGGGGAATGGGAGGTTTGTGAGAAACAAAACCAAAAAAACAAACACCCAAACTCATTTCCTTTGCTGCTGGTTTTCACTTTTTATGAAACAATTTTTGCTGGCTACAGTGACTGAAATTTGGAGGATGAAGAGCATGGAAATCGGATCAGACTGACCCTGATCTCCTAGCTCCATCTCTCAGCAGCTGGGTGGTCTGGAGTGGGAGCTACTTTGGAGGTGGGGAGCAGATGTCCACAACACCCACCCCAGAGGTGAGAGAATACAGAGAAGGTACCAGAACGATGCTGGATGTAAGACAGGAACCCATAAATGGTCACTATTATTATTTTTAAGAGATTTTAGGAGTTATTTTATTTCTCATTGTCACAAGCAATCAAGATGAAAAATTAGCTGAATTTCAGCTTTGATCTAGAAAAAAGTTGGGGCGCCTGGGTGGCTCAGTCACTTAAGCATCTGACTCTTGGTTTCGGCTCAGGTCATGATCTCATGCTTCCTGACACGGAGGCCCCCATCAGGCTCTGCTCTGACAGTGCAGGGCCTGCTGGGGATTCTCTCTCTCCGTCCCTCTCTGCCCCTCCCCGGCTATCTCTCAAAATAAATTTTAAAAATAAATAAATAAATAAACAGAAAAAGTTAAGTAAGAGACTACCACAAACACACCGTGGGACACCTGTCCTAGAATATTCCGACGAGAAAAGATGTTTCCTAAAGGTAAGTCCTTTGGCAAAGAACACAAACCATGTCAACAGCGCGCGTAATGGTCCCAAAATGCTAAAAGGAGGAAAACACAGGATTTCTGAAACTCGGTGACTGGGAAGCGGGACCAGCTGCCATACGTTGGCGGTTGGGAACCTGGGGAGGACTCCCCTCGTCCTCCACCGCACCCCCAAGCCGTCACCCATCACTGCCGGGCCCCCACGCGGAACCCGCAGCCCCACTTTCTCTTCCACCCTCCTGTGAGGCACCCGAGAGACGGCGGCCCCCTTCCCAGCCCCCCAGACAGCTGCCCCCCCCCCACCTGGGGCGGGATCGGAGCCTGTCTCGGGATGAGTGACGCCTCACTTGGGACACGACGTCCTTTCGGGAGGGGGGGATCCTTGGAGAACTGAAAGCATCAGCAGCGAAAGGAAGGACAAAGCGTCGCACAACTCACCGCAGTCCCGCACCAACACGGGGGTCCCCCGCGGCCCCACTGCCCCGCCCGTCCCGCGCCACGCGGTTCTGGTGACGTCACCCGACCGCCCCCCCCCCACCCCAGCCCCGCTGGATGACCCGGATGGCACACGACAGGGGCCCCCCTTCGCCGCCTCCCCTCCTTTCCGGATGCCCCCCGACGTGTCTCGTCCGCCCCGCTTTCAAGGAGAAGCACGGGTCTCGGGCCCCAACCCCACGCGCGACCCCGGCCGCCCACGTGGGGTCAAGCCCGGAGGCCCTGGGTCGGGGCCGGGTGTCCCCGGCGGCCGAGAAGAAGGGGCCTGAGTCCTCCGACCCTCGCGCCGCATCCCCGACGTGAAGGGCGGCTCCCTTCCAACCCCGGGGTCCCGCCCCTGCCCCGCCTCGCCTCGCCCCGCCTCACCCCGCCTCGCCCGCGCGCTCTCACCCTGCCGCCGCCCTTCTCCGTGGGCCGGAGACGGTGTGCGCCGCCTCGCCATCCCCGCCGCTGGGGGCGCCTCTCCCCCCTCCCCCTTCCCCCCTCCCCGCCGCCTCCCCACCGCGCAGGCCCCGCGGCGCCGAAAGGGGGCCCCACCGCCTCTCCTGCGCCCCCCCCCCCCCGTCCCGTGGGCGCCACCCCCGCCTCTCCTGCTGGGCGGGCCCCGGGGAGCCACAGGCGGACCACCGAGGCCTTCCCTCCGCCGCCCCGCCGTCGGACCCCCTCAAACTGCCTTGAGCTTTTCTGCCGTTGGGGTCGCTGAAACTGCTCAGCCAAAGGTCCCTGCAGGAGGGTCCCACAGCCAGAAGAGTGTGCCCCACAGCGGCGGGGCCTGCGAAGGGCCCCCTGCGGGGTAGTGTGAGAGCTCTGGGCCCGGAAGCCCCGTCACTGCTCCTGCTACCCGCAGGCACACACCGGCCCGGGCTGCTCCAAGCCGGGCGTGGCTTCCTCCCTGCCCTTTATAATCACCACTCATTGTTGGAAGGTAACAGGAGACTCCCTGGAAGGACTTTAGAATTAAAGTGCTTCTGAGAAAATGCTCCATTAGCGGCCTGAATCCTGCCCGCTCAGTACTTCCGCGTATAAAGTGGGATCGGGGACTTCTTTGGTAGACACCCCCCGCAGGCCCGTGGAAGGCAGGGCCTGTGTTTTCTCTGGGTCCTTCTCTGGGTCCCCAGTCCGCCGCCCTGGGTGGGGCACTCGGGGAGCGCTGGGCCACCACACGTGTGCTGAATGAATGCCTCTTGAAATGCAAAGCTGGCCCAAAGTCCAGGCTTCGCCTAACTCCACTCCTTCTGAGCAACTGTACCAGTCAGCTCGGGCTAGAACAGAACACCTCATACTGGGCAGCGAAAACAGTACAGGTTCATTTGCTTCCAGTTCTGGAGGCTTCAAAGGGTAGGACCAAGGTGCATGAAGATTAGGTTCTTGGGGAAGTCTCTCTTCCAGGGTCACGGATAGCTGCTGCTCTGCTGTGTGCTGTGATAGAGAGGGAGAGAGAGAGAGAGCACTCTGGTGTCTCTTCCTCTTCTTAGAAGGGCACTAATCCTATCAAGACCCTCATGACCTCATCTAGGCCTGATTATCTACCATTGCACGGGGGGTTAGCACTTTAACATACGCATTTTGAGGGGACACAAGCCTCCGGTCCGTAACAGCGTGATATCCAAACCCAGCGCCCTGCAGCCTTCCAGGAGGAAGTTATGGGGAGTTCCCCCCCACCCCCCCCCACCCCTGCCCCTCAATGCTTTCTGTTGCAGATGAGGACATTGGGAACCCAGTTAAGTGACTTGACTGTGGGGTATGCTGTGACTCCTGTGCTATGTATAAATCCTGTCCGTTTGAAGTCCGGATCTTCAAGAGCCCCATGTTGGATTCAACTGGGAGAAATAACAAGGTAGTATTTGGGGCACCACACTTGTGGCAGAAAACAATGCTTTGCACTCCTACCAACCAGTAAACTGTAATTTGAGTTCAGGCCACAGGGATCAGGAAGGTGATGTCACACCTTCAATTCTTCCTGTCATCAGTGTTGACAGGTAAGGTGTGTTTGATCAAGGATTTGGCTGGAGGAAAGCTGTTTTCTGAGAGAAACAAAACCAGTAAGTTCTTTCTCACAGTTTGCTCTTGATCTTAGTGAACGAACAAGTCAGAAGGCCTGGTTAAGAATGCAGAGCAGGGGCGCCTGGGTGGCTCCATCGGTTAAGCATCCGACTTCGGCTCAGGTCGTGATCTCACGGTTCGTGGGTTCGAGCCCCGCGTCGGGCCCTGTGCTGACAGCTCGGAGCCTGGAGCCTGTTTCGGAGTCTGTGTCTCCCTCTCTCTCTGCCCCTCCCCCACTCATGATCTGTCTCTCTGTCTCAAAAATAAAATAAAACATTAAAAAAGGTTAAAAAAAAAAAAAGAACACAAAGCAAAAAGTCCTCGGTCACATTGCCTTAGAGCAGCCTTGCCAAGCAGCCTGGCTTACTTTGTCCCGATAATGGTAAACCTCCTTTGAGATGCGAGCAGAAAAGCTGCTTTTCCTTTCTAGAGTGAAACAGTGATCGGCAGTGGTTAAATTAAATACACATGCACACGTCTTGCTTAGAGATGACGAGAATTTTCAAAACCTGGTTTTTAAATATTTTTTATGTTTATTTATTTTTGAGAGAGAAAGAGAGAGAGAGACTGAGAGCGAGGGGGGGAGGGGAAGAGAGAGGGGGGAGACACAGAATCCGAAGCAGGCTCCAGGCTCCGAGCTGACAGCACAGAGCCCGAGGCGGGGCTCGAACTCGCAAACCAAGAGATCGTGACCTGAGCTGAAGTCAGATGCTTAACGGACTGAGCCACTCAGGCACCCCACAACCCGTTTAATAAGAACGCCTGCTTTCCTTCTAAAGGGAAAAACAAACGAAGTTATTACTCTTTCTTTGATTCAACTTCTTCCCATCACCGTGCACCTTCTCTTCCGCCCAGTGTGGTAGAGAGGCCGTGAGTGGATGAATCGACATTTCCTGCAGACCTGTCGCTTCGATGATTTCAACTTACAACCACAACAGTGCAGGAGAGCGAAGTTGCTGTACCCATTTCACAGATGAGGCCGCTGAGGATCAGAGAGGTGCGGTGAGTTGCTCAGTGTCCCACAGCTGGCGGGATGCAGGCTGAGGGTAGCGTGACGGTCCGCTCCTTTGTGGTCCGCCAGGGGCATCCATCACCCTGCATCGTAAGGATCGGGTCCCCTCATGTGCGTGGGCACGGGCTCTCCAAGCCTTGTTTGTCCGGCCACTGGAAGGATCCTTGGCACACACTGCAGATTTTTCATGCGTCTGAATGAACAAATGAACGAACGAATGAATGACCGCGTGAATGAGCGAACAAATCAATTCTGTGGAAAGTGGAAGAACGGTGGAGATTTCATGTGATTCGACCGTAGAAGTTCCAGGTTCTGATCCCAGCTCTGCCTGTTTTCTAGGCAGCCCAGCCCGCTCTCCCGGCCCCTCATTTTCCCGCCTGTGCAACCACAGGACGATTGTTGTTATTAACCACTCACCCCCTATTTTCCTAAAAATGAGGTGAAAACTCCCGTGTAGTGTCTGTGCTCCCGGAAGCCAATCACGGCCAGGGGATGGGGGGAGGGGGCAGCAGGGGACCCGTCAGCTCTCCCCGGGGTGGAGGCTGAGCCCCCCCCCCCCCCCCCGCCACGCACACAGAGTGGCCCTCGGGGTTTTCCCAGGTCCTGACGGAGCAGAGCACAAAACTCGGTTTGTGTTTGGGCTGCTCCACACCCTGGCAGCTGATGTTAGTAAGAACGTGTGCTGTGCAGCCAAGCAGAGGGCGTGTGAAAAGCCCCAAACACCAGCCCTCGCCCCCAGCCCACGGCTTCCATCGCAGCGGTCAGTGCTGGTGGAGGCCTGCTTCTCAGCCGGGGTTGCACAGCGGACCTGCGAGTGCATCTGACAAGTACAGAACCCAGGTCTCACCCCCGAGATCGTGATGTCATGGTCTGGGAGAGACCCCGGGAACCGACATTCTTCGAAGAACCCGAGGAAACTCTCACGTGTCCACGAAATTAGGTCCTACAGAGTTGGGATGTAGGGTTTTTCAACCGGGACACTATTGATGTTTGGGGCCCGATAATTATCCGCCGCGGGGCTGTCCTGGACAGAGCGGGAGACTCAGCAGCACCCCTGATCTCTGTCTGCTGGTCGGCCAGAGGCAACACCACCCGTCGTGACCCCCAACAATGTCTCCCCGGTAGGCCTAAGGGCCCCCAGTTGAGAGCCACTGGATTTGAGAATGAGGAGGGGTCAGGCACCCGGGTGGCTCAGTCGGTTAAGCGTCCCACTTCGGCTCAGGTCATGATCTCCCGGTTCGTGAGTTCGAGCCCGCATCGGGCTCTGTGCTGACAGCTCAGAGCCTGGAGCCAGCTTCAGATTCTGTGTCCCCCTCTCTCTCAGCCCCTCTCCTGTTCGTACTCTCTCTCTCTCAAGGATAAATAAACACTAAAAATAGAAAGAAGGATGGGAGGAGAGAGACTACCGTGGTATTTGATTCTCAGTGGGCCACCCCAGGTCCTATATCACCTGGGAGCTTGTTAGAACTGCAGACCCCACCCCCACTCCACCTGAAGGGGGATCCTCACATTCTCAAGATCCCTGGTGACTCACGTGCCCGTGAGTGTCTGGGAACGCGGCCAGGGCTCCAATGTTGCGATCGCTGGGAAGTAGCTGGCTTATTGCAATAGTAATTCACCGTCAGCATGCAGAGAGTAGGACATCAGAGCCTTGGAAGGTCAGCGTGCAAGGGGCGGGGAGCCACCGGAACCTCCCAGATGTGGTGGTTTGCTTCCCTGCATCAGAGCTCCGCTGGGCGAGTGGCAGGGAGGCAGGGGAGAGGTTGTCCCTGGGGTGTACCTAAGATGAGCTTTGCTTGATGGCGCTTGATGGGAGGGCCGTGGGTGGGAACAGCCCAATGAGAGGAGCCCTAATGACCGTCATCACCAGGGAACTGGGTGAGCAAGTCTGCCGTTGTCACAGGCAACCCGAGCCTCCTACGTCTCCCTCCTCGACACCGCGCAAATGACAGTCATGTGAGGCCGGTGCTCCCTGCCGAGTGAAGGGGCCTGGCCCCTGGTGCGGTGAGGGTGAGGGAAGCGTGGGAGGGACTGAGCTGGCCTGGCCAGGGCCGTCAGGGCACAGCGTGGCGGGCACAGCCAGGGCCACAGCCGCCGGGGAGCAGAGGGCAGGCCTGCCAGCTGGCTTTGCACTCTGTCCCCTGACAACCAGGCCTGGGTTGCCCTCCGGCCTCCCCCAGACACCTGTATGGGCGAGAGCTGGGCGGGACACGGGTGTCAAGGGCAGCTTGGAAGGGCAGGGGAGCCACACAAGGGCAGCCTTGGGGATTTATGGAAATGGGATGGCGGCCCCATGATAATTATCCTGACTTCTCCTCTCCCCTCCCCCACCCCCCAGCACTGAGCACTGACGGCAATTATCTCAGGCATTTCACTGTGAACTTGGCTGGTTACCTAACCCTTCTGCCCTGGGCTGCGAGCTCCATGAGGAGAGGGTCTTTGACTCACTCAGAGCTGCCTCACCGGGGCCTTGGGTGGGACCTGGGCCACAGTCCCCACTCCCTAAATGTTTGTCCAGTGGCTGGAGACAGGAACGGCAAATAAGGTAGACAGGCATCATGCTGATTTTCATAACTGGGGAGGCCGCCTCTTCCTCCTTCCTCTTCCTCCGATGACTTGCTTTTCTTTATATTTCCCTGCTTTTGTGAAGTTAGTTGTAAGTGTTTTTTTATTTATTTTGAGGGGGAGAGAGACAGAAAGAGAGCAAGAAGGGAGGAGGGGGAGAGGGAGACACAGAATCTGAAGCAGGCTCCAGGCTCTGAGCTGTCAGCACAGAACCCGACGCGGGGCTTGAATTCATGAACCGTGAGACCATGACCTGAGCCGAAATCGAGTCTGATGCTTACCTGACTGAGTGAACCAGGCACCCCACTTACCTGCTTTTTAAAAAGTTACTTGAGGGGCGCCTGGGTGGCTCAGTAGGTTGAGCGTCCGACTTCAGCTCAGCTCATGATCTCACGGTCCGTGATTTCGAGCCCCGCGTCGGGCTCTGTGCTGACAGCTCGGAGCCTGGAGCCTGCTTCGGATTCTGTGTCTCCCTCTGTCTCTGCCCCTCCCACACATGCTCTGTCTCTATCTCAAAACTAAATAAACATTAAAAAAAAATTTAAAAAAAAAAGTTACTTGGGAGGAGGCACCTGGGTGGCTCAGTAGGTTAAGCATCTGACTTTGGCTCAGGCCATGATCTCACAGTTTGTGGGTTTGAGCCCCAGGGTGGGCTCCCACAGAGCCCACTCGGATCTTCGGTCCCATTCTCTCCTCTGCCCCTCTCCACCCTTTCTCAAAAATAAACAACTACAAATTTTTTTTTAATAAAATAAAAATTTTTAAATAAATTTTTTAAATAAATTAAACTTTTTTTAATAAAATAAAAGGTTACTTGGGGTTTCCCTAGCAAAGGACCCAGAGGGGTGTCTCCATCTTTCTGTTGTCAGGGGCCAGGGGCCAGGGGCCAGGGGCCAGGGGTTTGCTTGCATTCATTCTCTTCTCTTTCAGAGACGTTAAAAACTGCTTGTAGGTGCGCCTGGGTGGGCTCAGTCAGTTGAGTCCGACTCTTAATCTCAGCTAGTTCATGATCTCATGGTTCATGGGTTCGAGCCCCGAGTCAGGCTCTGTGCTGACGTCGTGGAACCTGCTTGGGATTCTGTCTCTCCCTCTCTCTGCCCCTCCTCTGCTCTCTTTCTCTCTCGCGCACTCAAAATAAATAACTAAAAAAAAAAAACTGCTTGTATTGGGGCGCCTGGGTGGCTCAGTCACTTAGGCATCCGACTCTTGATTGCAGCTCAGGTCATGGTCTCATAGTTTGTGGGATCCGGCCCTACATCGGGCTCTGCCCTGACAGCTCAGAGCCTGCTTGATAATCTCTCTTCCTCTCTCTCTCTCTCTCTCTGCCCCACCCCTGCTCACGTGCAAGCACGCAGTCTCTTTCTCCCTCTCTCAAAATAAACAAATCCTCTTAAAAAAATAAGAACTCCTTATGTCAACACTTCCTATTTCTTCTAAGAGTTCAGCTTAGCAAATGCTTCCATCCATCCATCCGTATATTCAGTGACAGAATAGGGACAAAGGTGAGGAAAAGCATGCCCCGGGTCACCTACGCCTGAGCCGCCATGGGGAGGCGGGTGTTGTATCTCCATCCTTCAGGGAGGGGTTATCAGACGGGCCCCGTCCCCCTTCCACTCACACAGCTGCTCCCCGGGAGCCTGGGAGGCCCAGGCCTGAGGCTTGGAATGGGGGCCAGTTTTAAAGGATGAGGGAAAGAAAGGCCTTATTGACAGCCGAGGCAGGGATCACGACACAGGCCACCGGGGCCGTGAAAGGCATAGACCTGGGCTCACGGCCTCCTTCCTTCCAGAGGGTTACGTTCAAAGCGCCGATCCCTGCTAGATAGCGGCTGGGTGCGTGGGTGGGCATGGGAAGGGGCTGGGGGGTAAGCGGATTCGTGGGGAGGGCCACAGCGCTTTCTTTCTTTCTTTTTTTTTTTTTTAATTTTTTTTTTTACATTTATTTATTTTTGGGACAGAGAGAGACAGAGCATGGACGGGGGAGGGGCAGAGAGACAGGGAGACACAGAATCGGAAACAGGCTCCAGGCTCTGAGCCGTCAGCCCAGAGCCCGACGCGGGGCTCGAACTCCCGGACCGCGAGATCGTGACCTGAGCCGAAGTCGGACGCTCAACCGACTGAGCCACCCAGGCGCCCCCACAGCGCTTTCAAGAGTGGAACCGACAAGTTTTTGCCAAGTGCGTGGCACAGAAATGGATCTCAACACACGCCCCTAGTCCACTGAGGGTTTTTACCGTCTGGAGACTCAAAACGTTTTAATGAGGTTATAAAAAGCATAGAGAAGCCCAGATAAGCTACCATGCACTCGCTGATCTAGAAAAGAGGCATCATCTGCCCCCAGCCAGGCATGGCGCCCGATGCCTCAGCCTGCTTCCCACCAGGCTGGACACAGGCCCAGCTAATCAACATCCTTCGGGGGGAGGGCTTGGTTTCTGTCCCATCTCAGGTCCTGCTGAGACGGCCTTCCTTCCAGCGGGAGGTGAGACCTGGCCGGGGTCTGAGAATGAGGGGCAGCAGCGTGTTTCCTGAAGGCAGGGTTGGGGGTGAGGGTGTAACCTAGGCCTTGTTACTTAAGGGGGACCCTATCAAGGGAGCTTGTCACAAAGGCCCCGCCCCTCCTGGGTGGCTCAGTTGGGCAAGTGGCTGACTTCAGCTCAGGTGGTGATCTCACGGTCCGTGGGTTGGAGCCCTACATCCAGCTCTGCACTGACAGCTCGGAGCCTGGAGCCTGCTTCGGATCCTGTGTCTCCCTCTCTCTCTGTCCCTCAAAAAAATGAATGAAAATGTCAAAAAACATTAAAAGAAAAAAAAAAAAGAAAGGCCCCACCCCAGACACAGAATCCAAAGGCGAATTTTTTTTTTTAAATTTTTTTTTTCAACGTTTATTTATTTTTGGGACAGAGAGAGACAGAGTGTGAACGGGGGAGGGGCAGAGAGAGAGGGAGACACAGAATCGGAAGCAGGCTCCAGGCTCCGAGCCATCAGCCCAGAGCCCGACGCGGGGCTCGAACTCACGGACCGCGAGATCGTGACCTGGCTGAAGTCGGACGCTTAACCGACTGCGCCACCCAGGCGCCCTCCAAAGGCGAATTTTAACAAGATCCTGCCACGATTCACGTCATATTAAACCCCGAGAAGCTCTGACCCAGAGAATTCTGTGCAAAGAGTATCTGCGGTCTTGGGGGTGAGAGAGAGTCTGGGGCCATTATGGGAACGAGCACGGGGCAGGTGAGTGGCAGCCAGGAGAGGTTTGAAAACCACTGTTTCCTCCATCTGTCCTCCTGAGGGGCCAGCAAGCCGGGGACTGGAGCGTCCCTGCTCTCAGCCAGCTCCCAGATCCTTCTCCTCCTTGGCACGGGTGCTTGTTCCCAGTGCATGGAGTGCAGTCAATAAACAAGATGTGGGGCGCCTGGGTGGCGCAGTCGGTTAAGCGTCCGACTTCGGCTCAGGTCACGATCTCGCGGTCCGGGAGTTCGAGCCCCGCGTCAGGCTCTGGGCTGACGGCTCAGAGCCTGGAGCCTGTTTCAGATTCTGTGTCTCCCTCTCTCTCTGCCCCTCCCCCGTTCACGCTCTGTCTCTCTCTGTCCCAAAAATAAATAAACGTTGAAAAAAAAATAAATAAACAAGATGTGACTTAGCGGCTCCGAGCAGAGAGATCTGCTCCTTCCCCGGCCTGCTGGACTGGGACGTGCACTTCTCCTTGAACGTTCCTTCCTCACGCGTGCAGGGCTCAGCCTTCGTACTCATCCAGCAGAGCAAACCTGAGACCCCGAGTAGAAAATGGACCAAGAAGGGGCGCCTGGGGGGCTCAGTCACTTGAGCATCTGACTTTGGCTCAGGTCAGGATCTCATCGTTCGCGCGTTCGAGCCCCGTGCTTCTGGTCCTCTGTCCCTGCCCCCCTCTGCCCCTCCCTGGCTTGTGCGTTCTGTCTCAAAAAATAAAAAAAGTTAGAAAGAAAGAAATACTATTTTTAAAAAATGGACCAATGAAATGAAGCAACCGTTTGCAAAATACGTGATACACAGAACAAAAAATGTAATGTTGCAAACAAGCGGATGCCTCTAGAACTAGGCGGGGCTTGACAGATAATATTAATATATGTCAGGCGACCAGTCTCATCCCACTGCTGAGAGGGGTATGAATTTGGGTATCTTCCCGGAAGAGTATCTAAATACCGACAGAGCGGACAGACCCTCTGTTTCCCAGGACCCAGGGCTGCTGTCTGCACTAACTATCTTACGGCACTGCGAGAGGGATCCAAGGAGAACGTGGGGTCCAGAGAAAACAAGCCCAGAGACGACCGAACACGAGCGTTTCCCGCTAACACATTCAAACGATCAAAACACGAATTGGGTGCTATAATGGTTGCCACGCAGGAACCTGGCGTTCCTATTCTCCCATGCTTCTAAGTTAGGACAAGTTACCATTTTCTTTTTCTTTTCTTTTTTTTTTTTTTTATGTTTATTTATTGGAGGGGGGTGCAGAGAGAGAGGGAGACACAGAATCCGAATCCAAAGCAGGCTCCAGGCTCTGAGCTGTCAGCACAGAGCCCGACGGGGGGCTCGAACCCACGGACTGTGAGGTCACGACCTGAGCCAAAGCCGGACGCTTAACCGACTGAGCCACCCAGGCGCCCCACGACGAGTGACCATTTTCTAGCATGGCTTAGAACTGGTTCTGTCTGGACCCGAGTGCTCCGTGCTTCCTGCACTGTCACGACCTCGGTAACAGGTCCTTCCACTGAGCACCTGTTACGTTCTCGGCGGGGCAGAGTCAGCCAGCATTGGTTCTGGTTGCTGGGACGGTCACGTGGACCCAGGAGGGTGCCACAGGGCAGGGTATACAGAGATGGGAGTGCAGCAGGTGTGTCATGGGATAGAGATTCGGGTCAGGCTGAGGCTGGCCTTGAGTGCTTGAATTTGCCTTTTTTCTTCCTGCTGCTGCAGTAAGCCAGGGGCGGTGTTTAGGCTGGAGGTGATTCAACCCAGAGAGAAGGCGGTGTCAAGGTGGGACAGGCAGACGGCCAGGGTACAAACAAGGAGACCAACTCAAAAGCCCAGAAGACAGGGGCGCCTGGGTGGCTCGGTCGGTTAGGCATCTGACTTTGGCTGAGATCATGAGCTCGGGGTTTGTGAATTCGAGCCCCTCGTTCGACTCTCTGCTGTCAGCCCAGAGCCCCCTTCGGATCCTCTGTCCCCACCCCCCTCTGCTCCTCCCACACTTGCATTCGCTCTCTCCGTCTCAAACAAACATTGAAAAAAGAAAACCCTAGAAGACAGATCACTGGAGCACCTGAGTGAGAGGGGGATCGATATGAGGCCTCTAGAAGGTAGAACCAAGTGACTAATGACCCACCCACGGTGGGGAATGAAGGACCAAGAGGACAGGAGAATGACTCAGGTTTCCTGCCCAGGCTGTGGTGGGGCTGCCATTGACCAAGACAGAAGGAAGGATCGAGGGAGAAGGAATCGAAGGAAGGATCGAGGGAGAGGGACAGCAAGAAATCAATGGGCAAGATTTTCAAATGTATTTTTTCATGGTACTTGCTGATTATAAATATATATTTAGGAAGTACACAACTTGTAAAAGAATGGTTTAAATCACCTGTAATTCCTTCGTCAACGTTTTGGTGTTTTTCTCTCCAGTATTTGGTCTGTCTCTGTACGTGTGTGTGTGTGTGTGTGTGTGTGTGTGTGTGTACATTTAAGATGGTGATCTCACTGCATAGACAGTTTATATCATTTTTCTCTTGTATAATCATTTCCTGACCTTAAAATTATTAAAATAGATTTTTAAAAGTTGCCTTGCATCGCACCCTATGGGTGTATAACAATTACTCTATTCTGTTAGTGCTGGACACTTGGATCACTGCCTTTTTTTTCCACCTTGAAAAACACAATGGGGGCGCCTGGAGGCTCAGTCAGTTAAGCGTCCAACTCTTGATTTCGGCTCAGGTCATGATCCCGGGGTCGTGAGATCGAGACCCACGTCAGGCTCTGCACTGGTGTGGAGCCTGCTCTAAATTCTCTCTCTCTCTCTCTCTCTCTCTCTCTCTCAAAATAAAAAAAAGAAAAAGAAAAACACAACAATATGTTTGTAATAAAATCTTTATTCACGTTTCAATAAAAAGGTTTAAAAATATTTAAATAACCAAACAAAATCGTTCCAGTAGTAAAAAACAAAAACAAAAACAACGCCTCCCCCCCGGCAAAAAAAAACCCCATTGAAATGATATAAAAATATATACAATAAATGGCAAAGGCCAGACTCCCCGGCACGTAAGTCAGCAACTTGTCCTTCTTGTCCTGGGAATCACAGAAGCAACATGAGAAACACGAAAGAATGGGAGCCACAGAGCTTTGAACTCTGTATTTCTCCGGAAACCAGGAGCAGAGATAAGCCCAAGGAGAGATAAGCTGCCAAGGTTAGAGCCAGGAAAGCCAGGAGGCTGTGTGAACTCACATGCTCTGTCCCAGTGGGACCTCCTGTGGACAGCTGGTCCCCTGCTCCCCCGTGAGGGAGTGGTTTGAAAAGGAAATCGAGGTGCGCCTGGGTGGCTCAGCCGGTTGAGCGTCCGACTTCTGCTCAGGTCGTGATCTCTCTGTTCCTGAGTTCGAGCCCCAGGTCGGGCTCCCTGCTGTCAGCACAGAGCCTGCTTCAGATCCTCTGTGCGCCCTTCCCCCACTCATACTCTTTCTCTCTCTCTCTCAAAAAGTAAATTAAAATATAAAAAAAAAAAGAGAAAAAAGAAATAGAGCAGAACCGATGAGCCGATGTTACGAGAAATAACATGTGGGAAATCTTCCCATCTAACAAAGAACGCTTTCCAGAAAAGGGTCTTCAGAGAGCGGATAACAAATGTGAGCGTGCCTTTCATCACCAATTAAAACAAACAAAACCAAAAACACCTCACGGAAGCAATTCCTTCAGTGAAGGAGACCCGTAATGAAGGAAAGCAAAGCAAACATTTGAGGAGAGCAAAATAATAGGAAGAAATGAAATCCAAGCTGACCAAACTCAAGAAAGACGCAGAAGAAAAAGACAAAGTCATCAGAAGACACACACGTGGGGGAAACGATGCTTAGGAAAACAGGTGCTTAGGAAAACAGAGTGGGCAACATGGTTGGAGAGAAATGAGGCCGGTAAAAAAAAATTGGGGAAATAAAGCAATATTTTTCAAGTATTATAAAGTGATGGTTATCAAAGACAAGCAAGACAGAGATCCCATATGTATACCTGAAGTTCACACACAAGTGGGGAGGGGCCAAAGCATCGGATCGGAAGAAACATTTAACTTTCCTGGACCCCAAATGGTCAGCGTGAGACAGGTCATTATATACACATTAGAGAGCTTTTGAGTTAAGAGTCTTTAGGGTAGCTAGGGGAGAAAAAAGTCAAGTCATATAAAATAGGAGGGATAAAAAGCTGGTATCAGTTTCCCCTAAAGCCGTGTTCAAAGCCAGAAGGCAGCCACGCTGTGCCGTAAGGTGCTCAAGAAAGGAAGAGGGGCGCCTGGGTGGTTCCGTCAGTTAAGTGTTAGGACTCTTTTCTTCCCCCCCAACATTTAGTTTTGAGAGAGAGAGAGAGAGAGAGAGAGAGGCGGAGGGACAGAGAGAGGGAGACACAGAATCTGAAGCAGCTCCAGGCTCTGAGCTGGCAGCACAGAGCCGGACTCAGAACCTCAAGATCATGACCAGAGTCGAAGTCGGTCACTCAACCCACTGAGCCACCCAGGCACCCCGGTGTCAGGCCTCTTGCTTCCGCCTCAGGTCATGGTCTCCCAGTGGGAGGTCAGGCGCGCACTGGGCATGAAGCCTGGTTAAGATACGATTCCACCCGCACTCAGAGGAAAACGTATTGCCACAAAGCTTCTATCAAGGAAACAGAATGAAAATAAATGCATTAATCATCAATCAAGAAGATATGTAAGCAAAACAAAGAGAAAAGAGATTCATAAAACAGAAATGAACAAGAACAGTAAACAGTCGAATTAATCGGTAAAACCTTTAGAACAATAAACCCTTCAAAAAATAAAATGGGTAAGTCATGAGCTAACCTGACATAATAAAAAAAAAGAGCACAGGGAGGGGTGCCTGGGTGGCTCAGTGGGTTAAGCATCCCACTTCGGCTCAGGTCATGATCTCACGGTCTGTGGGTGCGAGCTCCGCGTCGGGCTCTGTGCTGACCGCTCAGCAGCCTGGAGCCTGCTTCGGATTCTGTGTCTCCCTCTCTCTCTGCTCCTCCCCCAATTGTTCTCTCTTTCTCTCTCTCTCTTTCAAAAATAAAGAAACAAAAGTAATTTTAAAAAAAGAGCACAGATACACAAAACGAAGAATAAAGGAAAAACAAGTTACAAAAACAGGCAAAATGGAGAAAGGAACCATAAGACTGTTATGCTTAACTTGTAAGGATAATTTGGCACCCTGAATTAAAATGCATAATTTTATAAGAAGATATAATTTATCAAAACCGATTTTAAGTCAAGAGAGAAAATCTAAACAGACTGTTTCCACGGAAGACACAGAGAAAGGAGTCAAGGTGCTAGTTGGCAAAACATCAGACACAGAGAATTCTAAGGAAAATCTACCAAACGTTTCAAGAGCCAGTAATCCCATTACCACATATAAGCTCTCCCAGAGCGCAGGAAAAGGGTAAACATCCAAATTATCTTTATGAAGTGAGCGCAGCATTTTGATAACACCTGGCAGGCTGCAGAAAAAGGAAACGATAGACAAAACACAGTTGTGAATATGGTTCAGAAGGTGTTAAGCAAAACACGAGCAAACAGAATCAAAAGAATCAAAAAGAAAAACACATCACAACCAAATACAGGTTATTCCAGAAGGGCAAATGGTTCACTATTAGGAAATCCGGAAATATAACTCACAATATTATTAAATCTAAGGAGATAAATCACGGCGTCCTCCATAGATGATAAAAAAAAAAGGACCTAACATAATTGTAAAATTTATGATAAAATTCTCAATAAGATAGAAACAGATGGAGGCACCGTGGGTGGCTCAGTCAGTTTAGCATCCAACTCTTGATTTTGGCTCGGGTCATGGTCTCAGGGCCATAGGATGGAGCCCCGTGTCGGCTCTGCGCTGAACGCGGAGACTGATTGAGATTCTCTCTACCTCTGCCCCTCCCCAACTTGTGCACACATGCGTACGTCCTCTCTCTCTCTTAAAAAAAAAAAAAATTGGTGGTATACCAGTTGGGGTTCTCCAGAAAAACAGAACCAAGAGGATGGATAGATACATAGATTTATTTTAAGGAATTGGCTCACATAATCGTGGAGCTTGGCCAAGTCCAAAATCTGGAGGACGACCAGGCAGCCTGAAGACCCAGGAAAGGGTCCATTGGCAGTTTGAGGCTGAAAGCTGTCTGGAGGCAGAATTCCATCTTTTCTCTCTTAAGACCTTCAACTGAGTGGGCGAGGCCCACCCGCAGTATAGAGGGTAATGTGCTTTACTCAACGTCCACTCATCTAAACGTTAATCTCATCTAAAAAATACCTCCATAGCCACACTGACACAAACTATGAGAAATGGATACTTCCTCAACATAATAAATCATCTCTTTCTTAAGTAGTATCAGGTTTAAAGTCATGAAAGAGGGGTGCCTGGGTGGCTCAGTGCGTTAGGTGTCTGACCTCAGCCCAGGCCATGATCTCACAGCTCCTGAGTTCGAACCCCACATCAGGCTTTCTGCTGTCAGGGTGGAGCCCGCGTTGACCAAACTAAGGAATTCACTACGAAAGCATGATACAAAATCGGTATATAGAAACGAGCAGATTTGGGGGCACCTGGGTGGCTCAGTCGGTTGGGCGTCCGACTTTGGCTCAGGTCATGATCTCACAGTTTGCGGGTTCAAGCCCCACATCGGGCTCTGTGCTGACAGCTCAATGCCTGGAGCCTGTTTCAGATTCTGTCTCCCTCTCTCTCTGACCCTCCCCCATTCATGCTCTGTCTCTGTCTGTCTCAAAAATAAATGAACGTTAAAAAAAATTTAAAAAAAAAAAAGAAAAAAGAAACGAGCAGATTTCATATTCAAAAACGACAACCGGTTAGGAGATGTAACTGGAGAAAGATCTCATTTGCAGTAACAACGACAAAAGATTAAACACCCAGAAATAAATTTAATAAGAAATTGGCCAAGACTTTTACCAAGGAAACTTTAAAACGTCCCGAAGGAACAAAAAGGGAGAAATTAATGACTAGGAACACATTTCCTCTTCTTGGATAGGATACCTCAACAGCAGAAGGGTGTTGAGTCTCCCTAAGTTCCACTGCAAGTTTATGAGATCCCAATAAAAATTCCAATATATGTTTGGGGGAGGCATCTATACAAACTGATTCAATTGTTCATATGAAAAAATAATAGGAAACATTTGAAAAAGAAGGGCAGTATGAGGGGCTCCTGGGTGGCTCAGTCAGTTAACCATCCGACTTCAGCTCAGGTCACGATCTCACGGTTCTTGAGTTCGAGCCCCGCGTCAGGCTCTGTGCTGACAGCCCAGAGCCTGGAGCCCGCTTCGGACTCTGTGTCTCCCTCTCTCTCTACCCCTCCCTCTCACTCACGGTCTGTCTCTTTGGCTCTCTCAAAAATAAATAAACTTAAAAAAAAATTTTTTTTTAAAAAGAAGGGCAGTATGAACACAGTAGCCAGGACTATGAAAACTTGTGTAAAATTATAATACAGAGGGGGCGCCTGGGTGGCTCAGTCAGTTAAGCATCCAACTCTTGGTTTTGGCTCAGGTCGTGATCTCACAGTTCGTGAGACTGAGCTCCTCACTGGGCTCTGCATTGTCAGAGGTTGAGATCCTCCCTCCCTCTCTCTCTCTCTCTCTCTCAAAATATATAAACATTTTTTTTTTAATTCTAAGACTGAAAAAGAAATTGTAACACTGAAACAACCAGGTGCTGGCAAGTCACAGAACAGACTGATGGAAAAGAAACACAGGGGAAAGAAAGAAAACGCACAGCACAGGGAACAGAGAGTCCGGAAGGAGGCACAACCCCACGCATCATTGGAGGCACAACCACACACAATCATGCGTGCGATAAAAAGGCATCGTAAGTCAACGGAAAGGGTGAGCTATTGAATAGAGTGAGAACTGGGTGCACCTTCCAATGGAAACGCCACACCTCACACCTTGCATGAGTTTCTTCCAAATGGATTGAAGGTGAAATGTTTACCAAAAAAGCAATCCACAAATATAATCAGAAGAAAACATGTGTATAAGGCTCTTTATAAACACCCAGGTGGGAAGGCTTTTCTAACAGACTTAAATCCAGAAGGCTTATCAGAAAACATTGTGTAAAGTTGAGTATGTGTGAGTGTGCACACCTTTCTCAAAGGCAAAAACAAAACAAAACACAACAACCCAAACCCATGATATTCAGTCAAAAGACGCGATGAATGGGAAAACAAAATTGCGACTGATAAGAACCCCCCCGCCAACCTGTCTACTTTATTATTTTATCTTATTTTATCTTATTTATTTTTAAGTAGGCTTAACACCCAGCACAGAGCCCAATGTGGGGCTTGAACTCACGAGGCTGAGACCTGATCTGAGATCAAGAGTCGGATGCTTAACCAACTGAGCCACCAGGTGCACACCACCAGCCCCTCCCCTAACATCTTAAAAATGTTAAAAGCCATCATTTTAAAAAACCATCATCCCGGGGGAGGCGGGACTTCTTATGCTACCAAGATTAGCTCAGTTACTTTGTATACCAACCCTGGGAGGGAGCATTAGTATTAACACCATTTCACAGCTGGGAAATTCAAGCAGGAAGGGTTAGTTTGCCAAAATCACACAGCATGAAGTTAACATGTAAGGAGACTTCGGTATGTAAATCCTGTAATATGCACACCGATATACACGTGATGGTTCCCCAGAAATTGACCAACAAAGAGTTCTATGGAAAAATGGCCAAAAGATGTGAACAGCTCATAGGAAAAGAACTCAGTTGGCTTAAAAAAATTTTTTTTAATGTTTATTTTAGAGAGACAGAGCACGAGCGGAGGAGGGACAGAAAGAGAGGGAGACACAGAATCCGAAGCAGCCTCCAGGCTCTGAGCCATCAGCACAGAGCCCGATGCAGGGCTCAAACCCATGAACCATGAGATCATGACCTCAGCCGAAGTCGACCCTCAACCAACTGAGCCACCCAGGCGCCCCAAAAGAACTCAGTTGGCTTTTAAATGCATAAAAAGATATCCAAAGTTGCTCATAATTAAAGACATGCAAACGAGAACTACACTGAAATGTCACCCTCCACCCATCAGCTTGGCAAACATTCTGCAAGTTAAGCTACCAGCTTCCTGATGAGAGAATAGGCACACTCATGCATTACTTGTGGGAGCGTAATCTGGAATAACCCTTAAAAAGGGCAATTCGACAGCGCTTGTGAGGGTTACACATGTAGCTGTCTTCTGACCCAGCAACTTCCCCTCCTGGAAACTCACCGTACACGTGGACCTGCCCACATAACGATGTTTGTACAAGGTTATTCATTGCAGCCACGTTTGTAGAAGCAAAAGAGAGCAAACAACCCAGATGATGTCACCGAGGGACCAGTTGCATCAAGAATGTACATGCGTACTGCAGACATGGAGCATCTGGGAAATACACGGGAAGCAATCTCCCAAGGTGAGCTATGTGGGGGGCAAAAAAAAGAGAAGCAGAATGGTGTATATACTTACCTTTTTATATCAAAAGGAGAGAGAAAATAAAAGCGTGTGCTGATCAATGCCTAAAGAGAAACTGGAAGGCTACACGGCAAACTCCTCTAACAGGTTACCTTGGGAGAGGTGGAGAGCAATACGGAAGAGAAAACCCAGGCGGATGAGGAGTCGGGAGTGGGAAGGAGACTTCTCATCACGCTGTGTTTTGGTTTTTGAATTCTGCGAACATACAACCTATGCAAAAAGTAGGGAAAACGACAGCTCAAACATTGTATTTTATGCCATAACACACACACACAAAAGAACACAGAAGGCACAGATCTCAGAAAGGAGATAAGATTACCATCATTTGCAGATGATCTCATCGTCTTCCTGGAAACCCCCCCAGACAAGTCAAAGCAGAACAAAACGTGTTAGAAACAATAAGTTTACTGATGTGGTCAATTACAGGATGAACATAGAAAAATCCCATTCATAATGATGACAGAAAGTTCAAAACCCTGGGGAATTAAGTTATCAAGAAATAGGTGTGGATCTACATGAAATAAAGTCTGCTCGGGACGGGACAGAGGACAAGTCGAGACAAAACGACCCGTTCCCTTGGGTTCAAAGTCTTCATTTCGTAACGATGTAAACTCTCCCCAAATTTATCTATACATTTAGCACGGTTCCAAAACAAATCTCAACAGCATAGTTTTAGAAACATCACCCGATACTTCTAAAGGATATCTAGGAGAATCAGTATACAACGTTGAGCAGGATGACTAAGGGGGGGGGGGATATTATATATTAATTCTATATTAATTCCATTAACCATCCTATATGTTAAAACCATATTAATAAGTGTAGGGGTGAGTCGGGGACCACTGCTTTTTGTGAAAAGCCTCCTGAGATTATTTGAATTTTTAATAATGATGCCAATGTAGGACTTGAATAAAAACGAATTAAAAATCCCTAAACTATTCCTTTCACCCAGGATTCCCAATTTTTGAGGTAACAGGTTCGGGTGAATGTCATATACTCACTAGATTCTTACATTTTACACACTCGCGTTCCTATTCGTTTATTTCTCTTGAAAAATGGATGCGATACTGGCGTATCATTCAGCAAACCGCCTCTCTCTCTGCATCATTTCCTGGTTTGTCCACATTGCTATTTCTTGAGGATAGATTCCAGAAGTATCCATTCAGAGGGGACGTGGGTATTCTTCAGGCTCACTGGAACGCCTGCCCCAGCTTACACACTGCCCCAGCACCGTAGATGGCTCACCTTGTAGGCAGCGACTGGTCATTAAAACCTGGGTTCACTAGGGGCGCCCCAGTGGCTCGGTTGGTTGAGCGTCCAACTTCAGCTCAGGTCATGGTCTCGCGGTCTGTGGGTTCAAGGCCCGCGTCGGGCTCTACACTGACAGCTCAGAGCCTGAAGCCTGCTTTGGATTCTGTGTCTCCCTCTCTGTGCCCCTTCCCCACACATGTTCGGTCTCTGTCTCTCAAAAATAAATAAATGGTTAAAAAAATTTTTTAAAAACTGGGTTCACTTGATTCCTAAGTATGTAAACTTCTGCACACATTGTAAGATCGATCAAGCAATTTCACGTTTCGTGACCATCCCCCCCCCCCCCATTTGCCAGCTTTTGTGTGTTTTTCTTCTCGGCTCTCATGTTCTTCTTTGGTGTTTAACGGGTAGCTGAGGTTTGTTTTAATGAGGTATGGTAAGACAGCAGAAGCAGAAGGGGCTGTCATGAAGGAAGATCCCTGGAGACAGGAGGCGTGGCATGTCATACAGGGCCACAGGGGGAGGCAGAGGGAGGAGGAGGGGGAAACAAGAGCCTTCACTCTGGTTTCCAGAGGAAGGAATGGGCAAGGCAGGGTTAAAAGGGGCTGTCTGGCCAGACTGACTGATCTCAGCAGGCTCTGGGTCACAGAGGTTGTCCTTAATTGTCTGGTACCTGACCCTGGGGTGATCCGGGCAGCAGAGGGGGTGGGGAGAGAGTGGCCCAGAGTGTGGGAACCAGATAAAGGAGGCCATTGTGGGGTATGGGCTCTGGCTTGCTTGGGTCACATTTGGAGCCAGTGTCATTTACTCTGGAGTGAGCTGCTTGCTCTCTCTAGGAACTGGCGAACTCTGGGAGCCCAGTCTCTCCACCGCCAATAAGGTACCACATGTCCGAGCGTCGGAACACAGAAAATAAAGACATGGTTAGTACCTTTGGCTTACTGGTATGAAATTTTGTATGCGAAGGGCAGCAGGTCTTTTGCTGTTATTACTATTTTTTTTTTCTTACCATGATGACACGCGTAAGACCTTGGCCTATGGGCAGCTCTTTCTGCCCACGGGTCCTGTCCCCGTGCTTTAATAAAATCACCCCTTTGCACACCCCCCCCCAAAAAAGACCTTGGCCTACGGACTCTTCTCCTGTGGGCGAGAGCTTCCTTTCCCCAGACCTCTCAATTTCTGTCATCTGTCCTCTCCGTACCCTTGCCTTCCACGTACAGTTCACAAGATATTTTTAGTAACGATGCGTACCTGCTAGGGCCTGATCTGAGGAAGGAAATGTCATCTCTCTGATCAGCCAGGCCAGAATTCATCGTCCAATAAATGTTTGCTTCATCCTTCTATTTATAAATACATACATATATGCCAATGTGTAAATACACAAATATTTCTCCCAATATCTACGCAGGTAGCGTTTTTATTTTAGCATACATCAGTTCCCATTTTTAAAAATAGTTTTCTTTTTGATTCTCCATGTTTAACCTCATGAAAACAGTAGCAGAATATGGTTGTGATCACAGGTCTGGTAATCAGACAAGGTGGTTTTTCAAATCTGGACGCTGCCACTGACAGCGAGAACCCGGAGAGCTTACGGCACGTGTGACTCAGTTTCCTTCCCTGTGCGGCAGCCAAATAGGCTAGGAGGTGAAAATGCACATGTGGGGATCACCCCCCAAGATTTACTACATTTTCTAGCATCTTTTGAAGATCCTACTTCAGAGTAGAATAGAAGAGTAAACATCCTTGGATAGTTGTGGGGTATAGTTTCATTTCATGTGCACACTTGATGAAATTTGCCAACAAAAGTACACAGAATGAAAAATAACTAAAAGCAGAAATGTTATTTCACAAAGTTTTGCAACAGCACCACCTAGTGATGAGCACACAAAACCACATCTTCAACACCACCCACCGCTTAAGGAAGGGCAAAATATGATAAACCAGCATAGCAAAAAAAAACCACACTGAAATCAAATTATCTCTTTCATTATAAGGAAGCAAACGTCCTGTTCTCTTTCTCCAGTGACTATTGCTTCACTTACTAATGGCTTGAAATTCCCTTTTTCCCCCCCGCCTCTTGCCTAGGTATCACCAAACGCATCTATCTAATCATTGAAAGGGGGTCTTTCAAGGTTTGGCGTAGCGGCTAGATCACAGCTCGCGGGTGACGTCTGTCTTCGTTCATTACTTCTGCTTCCCCCAAGTTGGCAACATCCTGTCTGGAAGCTGAACCCACTCGGCTGGCCCCCGATGCTTCTGGAAGCTATGGCTCGGCACCGCACCTGGTGAGACAGTGTGGTGCAGATTTGCTCGGCAGGTGGACAGACCAGGGTCCCTTCCCAGGCAAATACTTTTCTGGCCGTGTGTTCCTGAGCGTGTGACCTGGGGCTGGTTGGTCTGTCGGATTCAGACACCATCTTCTTGCAGGGTGAACAGGGCGGGGCGGCTCGGGGATCCTGTCCAGTCCTTGTGACCCCTTAAACATACTGATCTATATACATGGTTTAGATGGTTAGACGTGGCCTCACGTCCCGAAGTACTCTATTCTCTGCCAGGTACATCATCCCCCTACCC
This sequence comes from Lynx canadensis, assembly GCF_007474595.2. Taxonomy (NCBI): domain Eukaryota; kingdom Metazoa; phylum Chordata; class Mammalia; order Carnivora; family Felidae; genus Lynx; species Lynx canadensis. Next base: position 154,418,851 of record NC_044311.2, on the reverse strand, counting down.
TCAATTTTATCTTTCACGCTTCCCAGGAACCCATCTGGCAGCAGTGGAGGCGAGCGGAACATGACACGCGCCACGGCCAGCCACGTCGGAAGTGTGACTCGAACAAAAGCATGAAAACGACTCCAAGCCCAGTTAAGTCGAAAGCGGTGTTTATTCAAACAAACCAAGCTCCTCTGTTTCCTTCCCAACGGGATACATCTTAAAGTGGAGGAGCCTATAAGTGTAAAAAGACAAGGGCTTTAGAAAACCCGACTGTGAGGTGCCCAACCACGTGGACCGTGGCCGTGGCTGCGAAGCCACTTCCGAGGCGGGGCGCGTACCTCCTCCCGCCAACTGCTGGCCTAGCGCGCCCTCGGTTTCAATCACCGTGGCACGCCCCCAACGGAGGGACATCCCAAGAGGGACACCAAAAACAATCTTCAGCCTTGTCAGAAATGCAAGTTGCACGGAGCTGTGCACGGAAGATGTTCATCTGAGGCACGCACGCCAATACGGTCTGCGAAGTGCTACGGTCGGCACCACTTGGGAATCCGAGGTTTGCAGCTTCCCGGCCCGAGCAGGCACACCCTAAGGCGGCAGCAAAGTCACCTTTCTTACGGGGGGGGGGGGGGGGGGGGGGGGAAGAGTCACCACCTCCAGGGACCGGATGTGGAGATTTTAAGCCTGAAGTCTCCCTGACTGTGCAAATGAAAAGGAGCAGTAAGAAATACCTCATCGCGGATGGCAAAAATTCACCTTTCATTCACGCGTAGCAGATCCCAGCCATCGCTCTGGGGTTGAAACACGCTTATTACCGAAGTACAGATGACCTACGGGCACTCGCTCAGGCCGCCTCCTCCCGGGTTCCAGGTACCTCCCGGGCTAAATAGGGCTGCCAAGCTCACGGATACAAGAATGTTACACGTGACACATTAGATGGTGCATGGCCTCCAATTAGGAAAGTGAAAAAACGATCCCGATTGTAACTCCCAGCCACAAAGCACACACGGTTATTTAGGAAGGCGGATGGACCCTCCCGGCCCAGCCTTTGGCTACGGGCAGATCTTCAAGAGAAAAACGTGCGGCCACATCACCCAGCACGATGTAGTTTAGAAACGCCAGACACGTGTACGTAACACTGACGCTAAGAAACCCAGAGAAAGCTCAGGACTAGGGAGAAACGCTGTCCTGATTGGCTGAAGTCACGTGTCTTTATGACACTCGAAATTCACCCCGGGGAACTCACGAGACTAGAGGTTCCGCAGACAGGCTGGCGTCACTACAATCCGGCCGACCCGCCCCCAGGATGACATTCTCCCCGAGGCAGGGCGTGGGCTCACGGGGCGGCTGGAGTTCACTAGACACGTGGGGAGCCTACGGAACTGCGCTGATTCTGAACAGAACCAGGGTGAGCTGCGAGATGTGTGGCCTGTGAGATGCCACAAGGCCACGCTTGTGCACAGGGGCACAGGGGCTGACGCTTCTTTCTGCAAGTGTCTCTGACAGCAGGCGTCCCCCGAGGAGGAGTGCGGTCAGGGACCTGTCGGGATTCTTCCTGAGTCAGGGGGCTGCCCGGCAGGGTTGGGCAGACGTGACTGTGTCTGAGTCGCTCTGGCTTTCAAGGCAACCGTCTGATGCCCACACCCCTAAGGTAACTGCCGACCACCCGCTCTGGCTGCGGCCCCTCGACCCTGCCCTAGGAACATCCCAGTGTACAACCTTGAGTCTACGGCCTAAGGACTAGGTCTTGCTTGGGAGTTCATGTGTCTCTAGTTGTGTTAGAATACAGGTGTTCTAATATGGCTGTAAAGCAAGTTTCCCTTTAGAGGTTCCTTTGGAAAATTCTTGGAAAGTATGGGTGCAAAAAAATCATTTCCAGGGGGTGGAAATGAGTTGCCTATGACATCCTGGGACGTCCTCAGTTTGCCCAGCAGATCCTTCACAGCCATCTGCCGACAAAGGATCCGGCTTCCTACCCCACCTCCCTTCTCAGATTCTAGAACCTTCGAAGTCCCAATCACCCCCTTCCCTGGTCCTCGAATGAACCAATCTTCACCTGGCTTGGGCAATGCGAAGTGTAAGGGGCCGCGTTATCATGTTGCCCATGCTGACACCTGACCCGTGACTCCGGCTTGAATGTTCTTGAAGTTTCGGGCTTGCTGCTGTAGAGAGTAAATCCCACCTGCCACTGATTCAGCAACTCTAAGGGTAAGAAACATGAGGATTCCGGGAATTAATTCGAGCAGCTTTTCCCAAACTGCGAATTCCGCTTATGTAGTCGCCATACTTTGGATTACGTGTTTATTTCCCTTCCCCACTCTTAAAATGTATTTTTCCAGCTTTGCCACGTAATTGGTCAACCGACAGAAGTTCTGATCGGAAATTCTTAAAACCCACTACAAATGTATGCGAGAGCTTCTGCTGTATGGAGTCTTCTTGGCGCTAAAAACCTCGTCCCTCTCTTGGCAAAACCCAAATTCTACATTTTATGATGTTTAGTTGTTTTTCCTAAAACAGAAAAAAAAAACCCTCTTGGTGGCAAAGTATTGGCTCTGAACGGTTGTGATATCAATTCTAATGAGTCTGTTCAAGACAAGAACATCTGGGGAGTCCACCCAAGTATCTGGTTTCCACTAAGAAGAATAAGTTGGGGAAACTCTACTATTGATGCTTATGGAACAGGTTTTTGGGCGGGGGGGAGGGCAGGGATTTATCTCCCGTGTCATCAAGAGGCCCTGGGCCAGAACTCAGAACTGAACTGTGACGGTAACCCACCACACGGGGGACCTGGAGAGAAGAACGTGACAAATTTTCATTTCCACGGGGACCTATTAAACGATCAAACAGTCCTTCCTCACTTCTTAAATAAGACAACGCTAAGTCAGAACCTTTTGCAAGATCTATCACCCACGGCTCTGCAGAGATATCAGCGGTGGGGGCACTGCTGGGGATTACTTTCGTGATTCTGAGCCGTAACTGACCCCACCTTGATCTCCAACCACAACACTCTGCATTTCACAGGGAGTCTGGTTCCAAGTTTTCAGGAGTGGGCTGCATTCACGAAGGACAGCATTCCCAGAAGTCTCATGCGAGGGACCCGTTTCTTTAATGCCAGATACTGGTTTTTGGTTTAGAAAAAATACAGAATAGTGTGGTACCAATCACTGTGGCGCTTTTTAAAACTCCCGGGGGGGGGGGGGGGCGCCTGGGTGGCGCAGTCGGTTAAGCGTCTGACTTCAGCCAGGTCACGATCTCGCGGTCTGTGAGTTCGAGCCCCGCGTCAGGCTCTGGGCTGATGGCTCAGAGCCTGGAGCCTGCCTCAGATTCTGTGTCTCCCTCTCTCTCTGCCCCTCCCCCGTTCATGCTCTGTCTCTCTCTGTCCCAAAAATAAATTAAAAAAAAAAAAAAAAAAACGTTGAAAAAAAAAAAAAAACTCCCGGGGGTGGGCGGGGGGAGGACTCAGTCCTCATCTTGTTTCTTGCTAGTTTTCAAAGAGGTCTAGAGACTGAAGACAGGACTGCATTTGGGGCTTCCAAATAACTTACCGAGAATATAAAATATCACCCTAGTAAAAAAAAAAAAAAAACAACAACAAACCTATGGTTCACAAAGAAGCATCCCACTTCTCATGGGAGGGTTGACAAGGTTTGATAAAAGCATAATGCTAAGTTGCAGCTTTCAAGAAAGGACTGTCTTCCAGCATTTTCCATAGCGTGGTATAAGGTAAAAATGACACGGTCAGACCATTGCTACTTCCCTTCCTGTTCAAAGCAGGCCTGCTAGAAGGTTTCCCAAGCTCCGTATCAATTTACATAACTCGAGGAGGTGGGTGTCACGAACCAGGGTTTTGACTCAACGTCCAATTTTCGACAGCAAAGCATGACAGAAAAATGTCCCACATTCCACTGTCTATTTCATTCTGGTTGCTAACTTACACTTTTGTAATCTAAGCATTTCCATTAAAATGTCACATCCCATGACATCTGGGATGAAAAGGTGGCGAAATCTGATAGGAAACCCACAGCATTACAGCAAACTTCATCAGCTACCCTAGAGCTTGAAACTGACTTGCTGTCATCATGCATTCTGGGGACAGTGCCTGCTGGTCTAACACGAGCCCGGAAACCCAACACGAGAGACTGGAACAGAAGACATCCATGTGAAGGACGAGGCGGCAAAACCGCCCGGGTCACCTCTGCAGTTCCCTCGTTTTAGTGCACGAGCTTGGATTTTCACCGCCAAGGGAAGACCCGGTCTGGGAGGACCGCCATCACTTCCGTGCAAAGTGGACCACAAAGCGGGAACCCATGAAAAAGCCAACAGGACAGGAGAGTTAGGCTTCCAGAGATTTCGAACTCTGAAATGTGCTCTGCAATTACTACCTGTCACCTAGCCGAGACCGGACCTGATGAGTATCCGATAAGGGAACCCCCCTCCTGCCATCCCATCTCTAGAGGGCCTCGTAACCCGCCATGTTCCAGCTGTTTCCTGAACAGAGCACAGAAGATTCACACTCGAAGATCAACTCAAACCTTCTGTTGCTGTAGTGTCCACAAGGACACCACGACATGTATAAGTGGCCCCATATCTCTGTGGTTGTCTATTCCTCAGGACGGACGTGCCCTGGTCCAGTGAGCATAGCAAATGGCTGACCCCCCCTCCCCCACTGCGATGTAGCCTATTCTGAATATACGTGACGGTCCAGCCAGAGCAGAAACTCCAGTTAGCCCTCCCAGTAGGATTCCTGCATCCACCCAACTCACCCCAATAGCGATGCAAAGTGAACATGGACTTGGGCACCCAAACAAGAGAGGGGATATTGGCTTTCAACTGTGAACGCTTCTAATTACATCTGATCACAGAAGGCTGACTACAGAGTGAAGGATTTTTTTTTTTTTTTTTTTGCGAAGAAATTAGTTTATCAAATAAATGATAGCAAGAGGGAGGTTCCCCAAATAAAGATCGCACTGCACACCCACCTCGTCGCCGGAGACCGAACACGCCAAAGGAGAGCAGCGCGCAGGTCACGGATTTGTTCTCGCGGGTTCAGATGGCTACACTGGAGTCTAGGGGTTCTGCAGACGCGGACACATGGTCTGGAAGCACGGGAAAAGCCGAAGTTCCTTCAAGTCCTCCGCACATCTTGCGTCTTCCTTCCCCCTGAGTGTTGGTCACAAGGACGGGCATTCGGCCATTTCCCTACCTTCCTAAAAGGTAATAACCCAACCTACCTTCAGAGATCTGGAAAAAACAAACAACCAAGCCGGCGAAATAGGATCTGTTTTTCTCACCCAAACCCCACTTGTTAATTTTAAGTACGAGGACGCCTGTGGGATGATGGCCAGCTGGGCCCAGCGGAATGATGATTCTTCCAGCCGAGGGCAACAAGGGCAGCAAGCAAGCTGCCTGCGGCCCCCACCCGGGCGCGGGGCCCCGGGCAAAGTCTCAGCAGAGGTAGCTTCTTATTTTCAGACCCACGGTACTACACAAGCACGAGCACAAAAGAGGAGGCTTCCCTTGCACTCTACCATGATGGACAACAGGCTTCCCGTCTTCAGAAGAGGCTGGTGAAGACCGTGGAGGGATGTTCTTCTCCCGGAGGATTCGAGCTCCCATTCAGACCACAGAGAGACCCAGAAAAGGGTTCTGTTTCCAACTCCGAAGCGGGCAGGATGGTCATATCATCAGGCCCCAGGTTGCTCCTCCTGCCGCCATATTGCAAGGCTCCCGTACACTCTGATCCAGGTTGAGGCCTGGTGCCAAATACCCTTCCATGCAATTACTATGAAAAGCTTCCCATCAGCTAGGAGGAGTTACGAACCATACGTACTCCCTTCTCCAGAGACGGGAGGAAGGGGAGAATGAGCCAAAGCTGGTCTTGGCCGCACACTTAGCCAGTCTGGCATAACCAGTCACATAAAGCCTGAAGCCCAATTCACTCTGTTTTGGTTTAGAATGAGGTGTTTTTTATTATAATTTTTCTTGGAAGTGAGGGAGAAGAAGGAAGCTTTAAAATCAAGAATCAAAATACAGTGAATCTGGAAGGCATCTGGGAGCAGAACAGATTTAAGACTAGCGGTTACAGGAAGGAACCCTGCCTTATGACCCCAGCTGCTGCACCTGAAACGGAATTCTCCTAACAGAGAGTTCAAGGTCGCGCACGAGCTCGGACCCTGCTCTTCATTTCCAGCGATGCCGGACGAGCGAGGACTCATCGTTGACAACCTCGGGGTCCGGGGGCAGGCGCCGACACCGGAAAGGAAGTAGCAGCAGGACGATCAGGGTAAGAAGGATGATTCCACACACGCTCATGAGAGTGTAGGAGACAATCCACAAAATGGGCTCATTCAAAGGCAGGGCGGGGACGCAGTTGCTGGCTATGTCGTCTGTTGAGAAAGGCCCAGAAATTTCAGACACTGGAGCACCGGCAATTTCTGGGGAGACAGAAAAAGGGGGAAAATCCACAGCTGTGAGGGGCGCGGCCCATCTCCGCCGTGTAACGAGAGAGAACGCCTGCTCTGTGAGACCACGGCCTCACGGGTCAGGAGCCAGTGGCTCAGGCAGGGGACCTCTGCGTCAGCACGTTGTCACGGCGTTCAGCGCCCGCACCCGAGCACGGCACGTCCCGCGGTCTGCAGGTGCTGCACCCACGTGGGGGAGAGCGATGTGCAGAAGGGCACATCCAGAAGCCTCGGGGGCCCCGGCGAGGCCTGGCAGGGCCGCGGGGCCCGGCGGGCGAGGGCGCATCGCCCAGCGCCTGGGGAGGACGACCGAGACGGGGCGGCTGGGAGGGAAGGAGGGGAAGGAAGCAGGGAGGACAGTGGTATCTACGGCGAGGAGCTCGGCAGAGCCTGCCCGAAGCTCGGGGATGGCCCCGGAGCAGTCCGCCTGACTTCATGCCGCCTTCACGTCGGCCTGCCCCACACTCCCTCCGGGCTCCAAGACCAGCCGGCCAGACCGGCCTGCCCAAGAGAGTCCCCTGCCCCGTCATCTGCCCCCGCTCCCCCTGCAGTGTGTGAGGCCCAGAACAGGAACGGTATGTGAGTGCAACACTGAATTCGCAGGAAACACGACTCCAGACACCGGCTAGAGCTCTACCGCGACGAGGCGGAGGGGGTTAGCCTTCCTTACTGAAGGAGGACGGAAGGACAGCGGAGGAAGGAAGGAATGGAAGGAAGGAAGGAACGAAAGAAGGAAGGACGGAAGGAAAAGGAAGAGGGAGAGGAAAGAAGGAAGGCAGGAGCTCCTTCTGGACGGACTAAATGCTAAGATCGTCATGCTTTCTTCCTGCCTTCTTTCCTCTTCCTCTTCCTCGTATCCTTCCTTATTCCTTCCCTTCAGACCTCCTACTTCCTTCCTTCCTTCTTCCTCCTCCCTCCCTCCCTCCTCCCTTCCTTTCTCTTTTCTTTTTTTTTAAGTAGGCTCCATGCCCAGGGAGCCCACCCAGGTGGGCTCAGTCAATTAAGCGACCAACTTCGGCTCAGGTCATGATCTCATGGCTCATGAGTTCGAGCCCCGCGTCGGACCCTGTGCTGACAGCTCAGAGCCTGGAGCCTGCTTCGGATTCTGTGTCTCCCTCTCTATCTCTGCCCCTCCCCTATTCATGCTCTGTCTCTGTCTCAAGAATAAACATTAAAAAAAAAAATTTTTTTTTAACGAAAAAAAATTGTAGGCTCCATGCCCAGAGCAGAACCCAACACGGGGCTTAAACCCATGACCCTGAGATCAAGGCCTGAGCTGAGATCAAGAGTCGGATGCTTAAGGGACCTAGCCACTCGGGCACCCCGGAGAGGATTTCTCAAAGCAAGTCTGGGGGTTATCAGTACTGCATTTCTCTACCATCAGATTTATCTGCCCCTTTCAGAAGCACAGAATTTATGTGGCATTTTACGTTTTACTTGGAAAAAGAAAACGGTCTTGCCACCCACTTCACCCATGTTTAATCGCAGAAATGAATATTGAGCCCCCAAAAAACATTGTCACTAAGCATTTGATTTTTCTGTAACTGGAAGCCTCAAGACCCTAAGGTCTGCCACATAACATCTTTTTTTGGTGAGGAAAGAAAAAGTCGAACAAACAATGGAATGATGGCCTTAGAAGAAGGGTTTAAAATGGGGGAAGAAACAGACGTGATTGGAACATTTTCCTGCTCATGGGGATTGTGTGTGTGTGTGTGTGTGTGTGTGTGTGTGTGGACTCACAGCGTCCTCTGAGTCAGCTGGAAGAGCGCAGCAAGGGACCAGAGCCTGTGTGTACCCAGGAACACAGGGGCGCTGGCCTCCTGTCCGTCCAGACGGCAGGTGCCGCGGCTGTGGTCACCATTTAAACAACAAACTCTTGGGCCATTTATATTTCTATTATAATTTCTGCCTTTTTCTCCTGAGCTGTAAGAATCCTTCACGTAGTAGAAACAAGTGGCAAGTGCCTTTCCAGAGCAGGTCCTCTGTCTTTTAAAAAGCGTGTTTACTTTATAAATTGGGAAGCATGCTTAGTGCAGGTACCAAAACCAGCACCAGTGCAGAACGTGAGGCGATGAAAATCACCTAAAACCACTTTTGCTTCAAGATGGAGTAAGAGGGGCCACATTTACCCCCCTACACACCTGAAGCAACTAAAATACCGGACAAAATATATGATGAAACAGAGATTATCTGAAGATATTGCAAACTGCGCAAGGAGCCTGAGTCCCGAGGGATAGAGGAAAGTGGCCTTGAGAACGTTTCTGGGTTGTGGTGCAGGGAGGGGGACACGGGCAGAGGTGGGCAGCCTTCTGGGCGGGGGCGGGGCAGGGCTGGGAGGTCCGGGCAGGGCAGAGGGGCGGGGCTGCGGGGGCGGGGCAGGGCAGGGCTGGGAAGCAGGGCAGAGGGGCGGGGCTGGGGGCGGCACAGAGCAGGGCTGGGGGTGGGGGGCAAGGCAGGGCTGGGGACGGCTGGGGTTCACAAGGGCAGTGAGGGGCAGGAGGCAGCTGTAGACAGAAATTCCACACACTTCCAGAGGGCCCCCGCCGAGCCTTCAGCAGAGAGCCGACAAAATTGAGCGGAGGGCCCAAGATCCACTTGAAAGGCCTAGAAGGAACAGGGCTTGGAGCTCCTGTGCAGAGCTGACTACTGTATCTACCGCCAACCGCTCTCTGTCTACGCCGTGTCCCAGTGGAAAAAAACCCAAACCCAACTCGCAGGGCATGAGTCAGAGTACTAAGGGTCTCTCCTCCATCACGGGGAAAGGAACCACAGCGCTCTGGTCTGATCTTAGAGGCTTCAAAGCAACACGGGCCACGGGCGCCTGGGTGGCTCAGTGGGTTGAGCGTCCCACTCTTGGTTTCAGCCCGGGTCCTGATCTTGTAACCGCTTTTCTAAAACGCGGGGATCGCGTTCTGGCGGGTGGAACCCACGATCAAGGCTGACGGCAGTCCCGGCACCCGGTTGATGAGGTCGGTTGATGAGGTCGAGAATGACACCAAAGGAGTCTGGCTACCCGGGAGGGGCTCCTCCGCAGGAGGCCCGTTTAGACAAACATCCAATATATCCGGAGGCAGTTTATCAGCCTGATTAGTAGCCAAACACATTCTGCAAGAGGCCCTGAGATCGGGAGCCTGCTTTAGGGCCATTCACAGCTGGACGCAGGGTACCTCAGTCTACCTGTTCTGTTGCCTGCAGAAGAGAGGACTTCAGTAGTCAGTAGGGGAGTCTGATGAAAAACAGTAAAGGCAGAATTCCATCATGGTCCAAGCCACATTCCGACACATATATAGTCGTTACAGACCACTTCCTAGGAAACAGTCCTTGGCTGGGTTTTAAGTCGGTCGGGTCCTAGTTTCGGCCGGCTCCCAGTGGAGGTCCCAGGGCCAGAAGCAGCCAGACCAGGGATGTGGAGGGGATCACATCAGACCAATGAGGAGGAAATCTCATAGGCGGTCGTGAAGGTTGGCAGCCGTCCTGGTGACTTAGGTGGCTGTCCCGTGCCCAAGACAGACAACGTCGTACAAGGACAGGGATAAAGAGAGGGCATCCAGTTCCTGGGTCTTACTACCAAATCGACCGGGGTCCTAACTTCCAGCCAAAGGGCGGGCTTTGTCCTCCCCGAGAAGCAGCCCTGGACTAGAGGATTACAGCCCGAGCGACTGACATCAAAGTGTTCCATTAGGACCAAACTTCTCGAAAAGCCCCTGAAATGAGAGTAAAGGAAGAAGAGAGAGGACTCACCTAGTTCGCACCGAGGCGCAGAGCCCAGAGGATGGAAAGACTCACAGCCCCACGTAAGGGCGCCGAAACGATGAAATTACGGAGTGGGGTTCGTCAGCAAACGGCTAAGAAAGAATTCTTGTGACGTCTCTGGTGCAAAAGGTGATTTTCTTCCAGCTCGGGGACAGGACCCGAGGGCAGAAAGAGCTGCACCGGGCTTGTGAGGAGTGACTGGCGATATACTTGTAAGTTAGTGGGGGTGAGGGGCGGCGTAAGTCTCTAAGGAACTTGGAAGCTAGGCTTTCAGGACCTTGAGGGGCTCGCTGCTGCCAAGATGAGGTTACCTTTGGTCTTTAATAAAACAAAACCACCAAGGCAGTAAGGCAGCCAGGAGGTCCCTGAGCAAGGTCACACTCGGCACGTGTCAGTGTCAGTGGGCTGCGAGCTGTAAGGAGATTTAACTTCAGCTACATTTCTCTTGCCTTTGTTTCCCTCATCAATCTCGGGGTTCCTGAGATCAAGCCCCACGCTATCAACACAGAGCCTGCTTGGGATTCTCTCTCCCTCTCTCTCTGCCCCTCCCCTGCTCCCGCTCTATCTTCTAAAATAAAAAAAATAAGCATTAAGGAAAAAAAAAAAGCAAGACAAGGCAGGACTCTAACTTAAATGTGACCCAGGAACCCATCTGAAGCATATTTGCAAGAATACAGGAGTATTCAGCACCGTTTTGGATACCTGGACCCAATTTTAACAAGCTGGGGCTTGAGTCACCAACAGGCAATTCTCACACCCCAGCTGGGTGTCCACGAATTCAACTCAATTCTGACACTGTCTACCCGGAAGCAGCATCAGATCCCACCGGTGAAGGGCTCAAGTCCTACAAAGCTGTCCCCCAACCCCCGACCTTCAGACATCAGTTAAAAGCCCAGGTTGTTACCTATGCTTCTGACTGATGAACTACAGACTGGAGGTACCAACCACCCCCACCTTGAGCTTCATTCATTTGCTAGAGAGGCTCACGGAACTCCGAGAGACTGGGTTACTTACTGAATTACTGGTTTACTATAAAAGGACAAAACTCAGGGGCAGCCAGATGGAAGATGTGGCCAGGGCGCGGTCTGGGGGGAGGGGGAGGAGCCTCCGTGCCTGCAGGTGCCGCTCTCACCGTATTTCCACACATCCACCTGCCCCGAACCCTCTCCTTTTGGATTTTCATAGTGGGTTCGCCGCACAGACCTGATGGATGAAGTCACTGGCCAGTGGAGACGGCTTCCGTGACCAGCCCCTCCCTCCCTGGAGGCCAGGGGGAGGGACGGGAAGTTCCAACACTAATCACAGGCCAGCCCCACCCTTAGATGCTTTCCAAAGTCACCTCACTAACATAACAAAAGACAACACTCCTTGTTGGAAATTCCCAGGGTTTTAAGGAGCTCTGTGCCAGAAATGCAGGCAAATACCAAACACATATTTCTTGTAAACTGTAACATCACAAGCATCCAACAAGGTGAAATTCACAATGTCTGGCCTCCAATAAAAAAAAAAAAGAAAAAATCACCAAGTGTGCAAAGGAGCAGGAAAACACAATTCGTTAATTCACACAGAAGTAGAAAAACACAGTTCATAACAAGGGGGGAAAGAATCAATCCTATGAAACTTGGCAAGGAATGACACCCATGGTGGAATTCGTAGACAAGATATTAAAACAGCTACTATAACTACATTCCACTCAGGACGCTGGAGGGAATATCGGGCGTGAATAGAGACACAATAGCTATAATCAAGTCAGACGTGTTAAACAGACAGACAGAAGCTATAAGACCTAAGTCAAATTTCTAGAGATAAAAACTGCAATGTGCAAGAGGGGAAATGCACTGCATGATATTAATAGAATATGTATCCGCAGGAGAAAAAGACCAGTCAACTTGACAACTTGAAACTAACCATGAAACACAGAGAGGGCAAAATCCTGAAAACATAAACAGAGAACGTCGGTAAACTGTAGGGCCACACTTGGAGGACCCGGATGAGGGGAGGGATGGGAAGCAGAAAACATATCTGAAACAATGATACCCCAAACCTTTCCAAACTTCAAGGAACCAGCAAGGTCACAGATCCAAGAGGCTCAGAGATCCCCAAGCATAAGAAGCACGAAGCAGATTACACCAGTGAACTGCTGAAAACCGGTGACAAAGGGAAAATCTTAAAAGCATAGAGAGCAAAACGAAACATTCTGTACAAAGGAACAAACAGAATTAGAGCGACTTTCATGTCAGGAGTAACACAAGCGACAAGACTGTGCGGTGACAGCATTCAAGTGCCAGAAGGGAAAACCTTGTCAATCTAGAATTCCGTACCAAGCAACAGGGTCTTTCAAAGTGAAGATAAAGATGTTTTCCGACATACACCAGCTGCAAGAATTTATCACAAGAAGAGACACGCACAGCCTTAAGAAAGAAGGAAATTCTGGGACACCTGGGTGGCTCAGTCAGTTAAGCATCCTAACTCTTGATTTCAGCTCAGGTCATGATCTCAGGGTCACGAGAACTGAGCCCCCGCATCAGGCTCTGCACTAGCAGAAAGGAGCCTGCTTGGGATTCTCTCTCTTCCTCTCCCTCTCTCTCTGCCGGTCCCTGGCTCTCTCTCTCAAAATAAACTTAACACACACACACACACACACACACACACACACACACACACACGGATAAACCTGGAGGACATTATGTTAAGTGACATAAGCCAGACAGAGAATCTGGCTGGATCTCACCTACACGTGGAATCTAAAATAGTTCAACTCAGCAGCAGAGAGTAGAATTGTGGGGGTAGATCTGAAGTGAAGGAAGGAAGGAAAGAAAGAAAGGAAGAAAAGAGAAGAGAAAAGAGAAGAAGAAAAGAAGGAAGGAGGGAGGAAGAGAAGGAAGGGAAGGGAAGGGAAGGGAAGGGAAGGGAAGGGAAGGGAAGGGAAGGGAAGGGAAGGGAAGGGAAGGGAAGGGAAGGGAAGGGAAGGAAGAAGGAGGGAGGGAGGAAAAAGGAAAGGGAAGGGAAGGGAAGGAAAGGAAGGAGACAGGACCTTTGTGAGGTAGGTGATGGATATGTTAGCTTCCAGGGATCATTCCACAACATACACATCTATCAAAGCATCAAGTTGTATACCTTAAATGCATATAGCTTTCATCTGTCAATTATATCTCAATAAAGCTGACCACAAAAGGAGGAAACCATCACAGCCAACTGCACCAAAACCACGGCAAAGCCAGCCCTTCGAGCAGAAATCGGTGATGTCGGATGGAAACTGGGATCCACACAAAGGGAAGACGAGCCCAGACTCGGTGACCACACGGGCAATTATAACGACTCTCCTTTTCATTTTAAACACTGAAGAAGATAACTGGCTGAAAGCAAAAATAACACCAGTGTAGGGGGCGGTTTCTAACACATGCCTAAGTAAAACGTGTGACAGCAACATCGGGGGACAGGATGGCGAGACACCATGCAAGAACACTGTAGGTCCCTTTCCTACCCGAAGCGGTCCCCTGTGTCAATCAAAGCCACAGGCTACGAACCCTGTACCACCACCACCACACAACAGCCACAGCTCATAAACTCGCCGAGATCAAGAGAAACAAAAGTATTTAATCCAAAGGCAGCAGAAAAAGGCGGGGAAGGGAGAGAAGAGGCCAACAGAAAGCAGGTAGCGACGTGGGAACAGCATTCGTTCCCACATGAATCATCACATTAAATATAATCTAAGCCGGGGGTCGGCAAACATTTCTGGGAAGGATCGGATAGCATATGTGTTAGGGATTTTGGGGCCGTGTCCCCTTCTGTCCTGATTATTTTCACACCCCTTTAAAAATGTAAAACCGGGCGCCGGGGTGGCTCAGTCGGTTAAGCGTCCGACTTCGGCTCAGGTCACGATCTCACGGTCCGTGGGTTCAAGCCCCGCGTCGGGCTCTGTGCTGACAGCTCGGAGCCTGGAACCTGCTTCGGATTCTGTGTCTCCCTGTCTCTCTCTCTGACCCTCCCCCGTTCATGCTCCGTCTCTCTCGGTCTCAAAAATAAATAAAACATTAAAAAAATAAAAAAGAGAATAAAAAAACGTAAAACCATCTTCAGAGGTCGTAGAAAAAACCTCCACCCGCCAGATCCGGCCCGCAGGCTGCCATCTGCCAACCTCGGGTCTCAACGCCCCAGCGACAACGCAGACACCGTGGAATTAGATACCAAGCAAGACCCGACTACTCGCGACCCGTAAGAAGCCCACTTTAAATACAAATACTCAAATACGTTGCAAGACGGGTCAGGCTAACGGTAATCAAGAGAAATGCAGTGGCCGTGTCAGTTATCAGACGCCGCAGACTCAGAGCAAAGAGGACTGCCAGGGACGAAGGCACTCATTTCCGAAGGGTTCAGGTTCAACGCACGAACAGGGCACAGCCATACTAAGGGTTTACACGCCTCCTAAGAATTTTGAAATGTAGGAAACAAGAATAAGGAACCTGCAGAAGTTTAGGGAGACCTGCCCTTATTCTCAGCAAGAGCGCACGCGGGGCAGGAAGTGAGTGCGGGTAGAGGCCACCCCAGCAGCACGACCCGTCAGCTTGACGTCACTGGCAATTACTCCGCCCACGCGGCGAATATTTTTTTAATATTTTTTTAACGTCTATTTTTGAGAGAGAGACAGAGAGCAAGCAGGGGAAGGACAGAGAGAGAGAGGGAGACACAGAATCTGAAGCAGGCTCCAGGTTCTGAGCCATCAGCACAGAGCCCGATGCGGGCCCGAACCCACGAACCGCGAGATCATGACCCGAGCTGAGGTCGGACGCTCAACCGACGGAGCCACCCAGGCGCCCCGAAAATACCTTGCTTTCAAGAGCACATTTAACCAACACAGGCTACATTCTGGGCCACGAAACAAGTTTCAAGACATTGAAAAGAATTCAGTTCAGGGGCGCTTGGGTGGCTCAGTGGGTTAAGCGTCTGACTTCAGCTCAGGTCATGATCTCACGGTTGGTGAGTTCGAGCCCCGCGTCTGGAGCCTGCTTCCGATTCTGTGTCTCCCTCTCTCTCTGCCCCTCCCCCACTCATGCTCTGTCTCAAAAATAAATAAAAACACTTAAGAAAGTTTTTTTAATAAAAAAAAAAAGAAAAAAGAAAAGCATTCAGTTCATACTGTGCTCTCTGACCACAGTGGAATTAAGTAAGAAGTCAGAAACAGAGGGGCGCCTGGGTGGCTCCGGCAGTTAAGTGTCCAACTCCTGACTTTGGCTCACTCAAGTCATGATCTCACAGTTCGTGAGTTCAAGCCCCACACGGGACTCTGCTTGGGATTCTCTCTCTCTCTCTGCCCCTGCCCCGCTTGCGCACACGCACTCTCTCTCTCTCTCTGAAAATAAGCCTAAAAAATTAACGAAAGAAAAATCAAAAGAACGGGGCAGTCAAAAAAGTATGTCAACGAACAGCACACATGATATGATTTCACTTAGGTTAAAAGAGAAAAACCAAACAACAAAACCAAAACCAAGCCCAGATCTCCTAGGTATGGGGAGGGGGGGGGGGTGATTAATTGATTCTAGCATTTGCTCTTTGCTCTTCAAGATCATATACATTTTTCATATATACACAGATACAATAAAAATACATAAAAACCCTCAACCAACTCATATTTTCTTCCATGTACACGTATTCCTTTTTTTAATCAAAAAACATTTTTTTAAGTTTTTGAAAAAACAGCACCAATTTAAGGCGGCCAGTCAAAATGTATCATCGGGAAACAGATGCATCCTCACGTATTGCAAGCAGCTGCTTCACGTTAAAAGTCGGGCGCCCCTTTGGCTCAGCCTGGCTCAGCTAGAAGAGAGTGCAACTCTTGATCTCGAGGTTGTGAGTTGAGCCCCACGCTAGGTATGGAGATTACTTAAGTAAATCAATTTTTTTTTTTTTAAATGAAGGGACGGGGCACCTGGGTGACGCGGTCGGTTAAGGGTCTGATTCTGGATTTCCGCTCAGGTCACGATCTCATGATTCATGAGTTCAAGGCACACATCAGGCTCCGTGCTGACAGCTCGGAACCTGCTTGGGACTCTCTCTCTCTCTCTCTCTCTCTCTCTCTCTCTCTCTCTCTCTCTCCCCCCCCCCTTCCTCCCCCACTTGTGCTCTCTCATTCAAAATAAATAAATGAACTTTAAAGTAGTTCACAAAAATTAAGGGAAAGTTGATTTAAAATTACTTCTGGAGGGTATTTTCCATTCACTGGATGATCTGCACATTTCTTATATATATTAATTATTCTATGACCATGGAATAGATTTTAATTTTTTGTACTGAAATTATGAGGCCATCCTACATACTGGTTAAGAGCATGGACCCTGGGGTCAGACTTCTGGGGTTCAAATCCTACTTCCCACGTATGAGCTGTGTCACCTTAGCCAACTTCCTTAATTTCTTCGCCCCTCAGTTTCCTTATCTGTAAAATGGGAGATGGCAATGGTACCCACAAATCACGGTCTTCGTGAATGGGGACCAAGCTAATAGAAGGCACTTAGTACAGTGCCTGGGGTAAGGGCAGTGCTTCCTAAGCGTCACTTGTTAATATCTTGTTATTTTAAATCTTTCTTCAATGTCTTGGGTTAAAATTGTAACTATGTGTTTTCTCGGTTCTATCTTCCAGAAGACCCAGTTGATAATGAGCACCTGAGGAAGATCCATCAACTTACCAACTATAAAAATTATCACGGTTGGGGTCTTTTCTGCCATGGCACATCAAATAAAGTGATGGTACCGAGATGCCTTTCGAGCAGCCGTGGTTCACTTGGAAGAACATGCTGGAGTTCCAGGACAGGCATTCTAGACCCAGGGCCATTTTGTGCTGCAACTACACGAAAACCTCTTACTAACTACCCCAGGCCTCAGTGTTCTTTTTTATAAAACAAGGAACGGAGACTGCATGATTCATGTCTTTGGGGCCCCTTGGCTTTGCAATCCTTTGATTATATTCTAAGTAGATGGCAGAGGCCTCGCTCTGAAACTCTGTTCTTAACAGCTAACTTTCCTATTTTTAAACATGAATATGTACCAGATGATCCACTTTCAACCTGCACAAGGAAATTCACAGCGAAACGACTGCCACAATCCATGGTACGTCTCAAGTTGTAAAAGCTCAACTCTATACAGCTCTTGGGTGTTAAATGTCTCAATCTATAAAAAGACATGAGTGGTATTTCAGAAGCTTTGGATACATTAAGAGAGATCTGTCAATCTTAACGCTCTGTTATCCTTCTAGCTCTAGGACACTTGGCCCAGCCAACACAGAGGCATCTGAAAGTGCACCGGCCTTGAACGTCTGTCTGTCTGCTGCTGACTTGTGAGACTATCTGTACGCTGAAGCCCCAGGCCGGCCAGCACTATGACACGCGGTGACCGCCGCCGTATTTATCCGGCTCTGATCTGAGACCAGAATAGTGATTCTTTGTAGGGGTTGCGGGGGGGGGGGGGGGGGGGTGAGGCGAGGAGAGGCAGGGCAGCACAAGAGAAGCATCTGTGGATCTTTTTCCAAAATAACCATCACCCTCCCACCCACCACCATTCTGATACACCCTGGCTGAAAAAGGAGGGGAGGGTGTGGGCCATCATGTATTTTAAAAAGCTCCCCGGCAAAGTCCTCAAGGAGCTCCCACTCGCTGCTCTCCTTCCCACCCTGTCCCAACCCTTAGAGACAAGCCGAATCCCATAGCGGAGTGTGGTGTGACAAACACCAATTATTACGGAAACCCAATAAAAGACATCAAGAGAAAAGGGAGGCTCCCAAAGGTCTGGGCTCCACCAAGTGCTAGCTGGCACCGAGAGAGAACGTCCTCCTCCTCCCACACATAGAAAAGATGATAAACTCATATTTTTAAATATGTAGATGAGCCCGGAAATAGGTGCTAGAACCGGGGATCCAAAGCCCAGGGACAGGGGTGTGGAGGGGGATGGGCAAAAGACTTGACCCCAGCACCACGGAGATGGCTGGTAGAGGCTGGCTCGCTGGGGGAGGGAGCCGGGAAATTTCTGCCAACCAGGAAGCCGGACTCACTCTGCCAGAGGTCTGGGGGCCAGAAGGGCAAGGAAGAACCTCCTGTGAGAAGCAGAGCTTCCCTGCCACCGCCTGGAGCAGGGCTGGCATCGAAATTTACACAGCTTGGTGTAGAAATCCTGAAGTGCTCATCGCCTCACACTCAGCAGAAACAAATGCAAAATTGGTTTATGGCAACATTTTTACAACCCAAGGTGCACTGAACTCTCTCCAAAGGGAAAAAAAAAAAAAGCTTTCCCACTAAAGATAAGCTCACAACAAGTAGTTGCAAACCAAGTGAGAAGAAAATCTGCCACCAGAGAACAGCAGACACAAAACCAAAGAGATCAGCTCTCCGTAAACGATAGGAAAACAGAATATGCTGGAGATTACACAATAGCGGTGTTTAAAAACTCACTAAAATACTACCAAGGCTTTTTAATCAGGCTGATTGAAAAGTTCATAAAGGAAAATAAAATTGAGAAAGAACAGCAGGGGGGGCGCCTGGGTGGCTCAGTCGGTTAAGCGTCCGACTTCAGCTCAGGTCACGATCTCGCGGTCCGTGAGTTCGAGCCCCGCGTCCCCGCGTCGGGCTCTGGGCTGATGGCTCGGAGCCTGGAGCCTGCTTCCGATTCTGTGTCTCCCTCTCTCTCTCTGCCCCTCCCCCATTCGTGCTCTGTCTCTCTCAGTCTCAAAAATAAATAAACATTAAAAAAAATTTTTTTAAATGTGGCTTTAAACCTAAGGGCCTTAAAGTAAAAGACTGATATATTTAAATACATGAAAGCATTTCTTCAATAAAATCCATTATCAGGGGCACCTGCGTGGCTCTGTCGGTTAAGCGTCTGATGCTTGATTTCGATTCAGGTCATGATCTCACCGTTCATGAGATCAAGCCCCTCATCCAGCTATCGGCGTGGAACTTGTTTGGGATTCTCGGTCACCCTCTCTGCCCCTTCCCCACTCATGCATGTGTGAGCACATGCGCACACACTCTCTCCTGCTCTCTCAAGAGCAATAAATTTAAAAAAAAATACTGTAAGATATATCGATTGAACAGAATAGAAAATCCAGACATACAGACCTATCTCCCCAAATACTTACTGGAGTTTGGTATGTGATAATATTCAAATCAGTGAAGAAAATGTGGATTATTTGGAAAAATGTTATAGGAACATGGGATAATCATATGGGGGGGAGGTTTAATCCATACAAACTATGTCAAGGTAAATCAAACATAGAAGTACTTGTACAAATCACGAAATGATTTCAATAAACAAGGTCATTTAAAATGTGGCTTTAAACCTAAGGGCCTTAAAGGAAAAGACTGACATATTTAAATACATGAAAGCATTTCTTCAATAAAATCCATTATCAGGGGCGCCTGGGTGGCTCAGTCGGTTAAGCGGCCAACTTCGGCTCAGGTCATGATCTCGCGGTCCGTGAGTTTGAGCCCCGCGTCGGGCTCTGTGCTGACAGCTCGGAGCCTGGAGCCTGCTTCGGATTCTGTGTCTCCCTCTCTCTCTGCCCCTCCCCCGTTCATGCTCTGTCTCTCTCTGTCTCAAAAATAAATAAACGTTAAAAAAAAAATTAAACAAAATCCATTATCAGCAAAGTTTCTAAATAATGTAGAATTGAAATATGGATTATAGCTTTTTTCCCTCCAAATAGCTAATTACTCCATTACACCACAGAGATTCTACAAATCAATAGAAAACAACTAAAAACCCGACAGGAAAAAAAAAAAAATGGGGAAAGGATATGAGTGCCTAGTTCACAGAAAATGAGAAACAAATGCCCTAGACATTTACTTATAAAAATAAACTCCACCTCACGCATACAAAGTAATACAAATTAAAAACTACACTGAGATAACCTTCACCCATCAGGTTGGCAAAATTCCCAAAGGGGTGACAACACCTTGCTGGTGACGCTGACTGGAGAGTCAGGCCACAGTGTACATTGCTAGGCAAATGGTACAGCCAACGCAGAAAAGAGCACAACCTCCTTAGAAGGCGCTGTGACGATACCCATCAAGATGACAAAATGTTAGGGCACCTGGGGGCTCAGTTGGCTGAGCGACTGACTTCGGCTCAGGTCACGATCTCACAGTTCGTGAGCTCGAGCCCCACCTGTATCGGGCTTGCTGCTGACGGGGCAAAGGCTGCTTCAGATCCTCTGTCCCCCCCGCCCTCTCTCCCCCTCCCCTGCCTGCACACTCTCTCAAAAATAAATAAACATTAAAAAAAAAGATTCTTATATGTTTATACCCTCTAACCCAGCAATTCTATTCGACTTTCGTATGTGAGAATAAACACAGACAAATGGGATCCACTGCCAACACTGTCTATAACAACAGGAGACTGGAAACAACTTCAATGTATCCGTAAGGAATTGTTAAATGAATCAGAGAAGAGCAACAGAAGATTACGAGGCTCAAAAAATAATGGGGAGAGGGGGCGCCTGGACGGCCCACTCGGTTAAGTGTCCGACTTCGGCTCAGGTCATGATCTCGCGGTTCAAGAGTTCGAGCCCTGCACTGAGCTCTCTGCTGTCAGTGCAAAACCCACTTTGGATCCCCTGTCCCCCTCTCTCACTGCCCCTCCCCTGCTGGTTCTCTCTCTCTCAAAATAAACAAACTTAAGAAAATAATGAGGGAACACTTGAAGTCTTTATAACTGCCTCTAACAGAGCGGGGCACTATATAATGCATTGTAATTTGAACACGATCTGGCCGTTTTCAAAAATTAAATAAAATAATGGAGATAAAGGGAATACAAGTCACAACAATATTTACAGAACAAAACTTACAGAAAAGTAAACTTGTCTATTTGCAAAAGTACACGGTGGAATTGCCAGAAATGAAAAATACAGTCGATGTAATTAAAAGCTCACTGAATAGTTTAAGTGGTCGACTGAACACAGTTGAAGAGAGAACTAGGGCACTATGGGATGTATCTGCGGAAAACTACACAGAATACAGCAAAGGTAAAGAGAAGAAAGTATGAGTGAAAGGTCAAGGGACATGGAGGAAATAAGGAGAAATCTCACAATTTATCTCAGGAGATCCAAAAGAAGTAAAAATGGCTATGAGGTAATAGTGAAGGAGAAACCAGCCGAGAATTCTCTAGGATTGATGATAAAAAACACGAATCCTTAGATTCAGAGAGCACAATGAGTCTTGAGCAAGATGAAAAACAATCTATATCTACATACATCATGGTGAAACTCCAGAAGACTCAAAATTGAACCTAAGTCTGAACAGCAAACAGAGGAAACGGAGGACCCTTTTTGGTACAACTGAAAGTGACTTTTCATCAGCAGTAACGTTGGCCAGAAGACGTTGAAACATCATCTTCAAAACACTAAGGGAAAAACGGTCACCCCAGAATTCCACCCATAGTTACATTATGATTCAAGAATTGGGGAAAAATGAGGGCCACCTGGGTGGCTCAATTGGTTGAGCATCCAACATCGGCTCAGGTCGTGATCTCACGGTTTTTGAGTTCGAGCCCCGCATAGGGCTCTGTGCTGACAGCTCAGAGCCTGGAGCCTGCTTCGGGTTCCGTGTCTCCCTCTCTCTCTGCACCTGCCCTGCTCATGCTCTCTGTGTGTCTCTCTCTCAAAAGTAAATATTAAAAAAATTTTTTTAATTTTGAATTTTTATTTATTTTTGGAGGAGAGAGAGAGAAACAGAGCATGAGCGGGGGAGGAGCAGAGAGAGAGGGAGACACAGAATCAGAAGCAGATTCTAGGCTCTGAGCTGTCAGCACAGAGCCCGACATGGGGCTCGAACCCACAAACTGTAAGATCATGACCTGAGCCAAAGTCGGACGCTCAACCGACTGAGCCACCCAGGCGCCCCCTAGAAATTTTTTTTAACTTGGGGGAAACATGAAATTTAAAAGAAATCCTAAATTACATTCTTCAGCATAAGGAAAACTGCTGTGTCATAATGTTTATCCATTTTCCTTTGTCGGGCTTTGAACAGTTTTTAGTTTGATGAAAATGGCGGTTTTATGTAATAATGTAATTACTGAATGATGTGCTTTAGTTTGTTTTATGAATAAAGCTGCTTCTGGTCAGGTCTTTGGGTGGAAACACACATTCATTTCCTCACTGCATCTACCTAAGAGTGCCGTTGCTGAGTCATAGAGTAGGAATATGTTTAACATTAGCAGAAAATGTCAAACCGTTTTTCCATTCATACTAAACAATTTCAGCAAAGTGAGAATCCCTTAACGGAGGATTAGAAGGGAACTCCAAGAGCCTACTCCATGCACCAGACTATAGGACTGCTCTCACAAAAAATCCAAGTGACTAACAACTATTTTAAAAGGAGAATTTAGCAACGTGACTGGATAGAAGATTAATATACAAACAAACCCTGTGTTGCCTGTACACCAATCAAAATAGGTACCTAAGCAAGAGGTATATGCATAAGAACTTCTTGAAGAAAACTGCAAAAACTCTGTAGGATATAATAGAAGACCTAAACAAGTAAGACTTAGCACATTCAGGAGGAGAAGACTTGTATAATAAAGATTTGATTTGGGGGCGCCTGGGTGGCTCAGTTCGAGACCCGCGTCGAGGCTCACAGCTCAGAGCCCGGAGCCTGCTTCAGATTCTGCCCCTCCCCTGCTCGCACTCTTGTCTCTCTCTCTCTCTCTCTCTCTCTCAAAAATAAATACACATTAAAAAGTAAATAAATAAAGATTTGATTTCTTCTCAAGTTAATCTGTACATCCAGTGCACTTGCTCAAAATCCCAATAAGGTTCTTCAGAGATCTTGACAAGCTGAACAAAAGGCCAAAAGTAGCCAGGACCATCTAAAGAAGAATAAGGAGAAGAGGTGAGCCCCTGCTGGATATTAGGTCTTATTATAACTATAGATATTAAACTATATGTTATATCACAGGGGCAGGCAGCTACACCAGTGGGATAAAAGAGAATGTTCAGAAATAAGAGATCCAGGGGCACCTGGGGAGCTCAGTTGGTGGAGCGTAAGATTCTTGGTTTCGGCTCAGGTCATGATCTCACAGTTCGTGGGTTCGAGCCCTGAGTTCAGCTCCACACTGACAGCACAGAGCCTGCACAGAATCTCTCTCTCTCTGCCCCTCTCCCACTTGCGCTCTCTCTCTCTCTCAAAATAAATAAATAAACTTAAAATAAAAAAAAAAATAATAGATCCAGATTTATACTGAGTCTTGGTATACAACAAAGATGTTATTAAAATTATTTAATTATTTAACTTGAATCTAAACCAAGCCAAGTTTATAGAAATGTGAGGTTAAATGAACATGTTAAATGATACCATTAGGAAAAATCCAGACAAATCTAAATATATCCTACAAAACAATGGGCTTTTGGGAAAAAAAAAAGAACAGCTAAGAATACCATTTGGGGGGTAACTGAGGAAATCTGAATATGGCCTAGATACTACACAATATTACAATGTAAATATTGTTGGTTTTTTAGGAGTCATAATGGTATTATGGTTATATACGAGTCTGTCCTTACTTTTAAGAGATATTTGTGGATGAGGTATTATGGAGTAAAATATTTAGGAGTAAAATGTCATGATATCTGCAACCTATTTGCAAATGGCTCAAACAAAAACTACATACACACATATACTAATATATATCAAAATATAAAAATTATTAAATCTAGATAGTGTGTATTTAGAATGTCATTATTTTTAGTCTTTTCTGTATATTAAAATTTTTTATAATAAAATATTGAAAATATCAGAGGAGAAAATATATTCCACAAATGGTACTGAGAAAATTGAATGCCCTTATAAAAATTAGATTCCTACTTCACATTATGAGAAAATGGGGGGGGGGGAGGAGAAGTATATAGTATCTCTAGAAAAAAAAATCTCTATTTTCTTAAAGAAAAATTTCTTAAATAAGGTACAGAGTAAAAGCCGTAAAGAAGAGATTGGTACATTTTATTTCCCTAAATGTCAATAAATGTAAGTGAAAGCTAATAAAAACAAGTAAGAGAAATCCAGAGACTAGCAGATATTTACACCACATTAGCCCCCCAGAATTAACGGATCAAATATTAAGACTGTGTAGCCATCAATAAAAAATATGGTAGAAAAATGTCCATAAGCTATTAGTAGAAAAATTCACCATAAGAGAGAAAGCTCAGACACCCCGAAAACATCCAAAGTTGCATCATCTCAGAAGTAATCAAACTGTGACACTATTTCACACATATAGATTGGCAAAAAGCAAAAACAAAAACAAAACAAATAGAATAGAATAGTTTGAGGAAATGAAAACTCTTGTAGAATCCTGATGGTCCAGCTACCTTGAGGACAAATCCAACAGCAGCCAGGAATTCCAAAGACTGGCATACCAAACCATCTAGAAATTCCATTTTCAGAAGATCTCATTCACAGGCAGAAAGATGTTCGCTGCAGTAGTGTTTATAACTGCAAATATTAGAAACGATCCAGATGTTAATCAAGGCAGGACTGGGTAAATAATCTGGGTATATTCATCCAAGAGGATACTATACAGCAGTCAAAATGGGTGATCTCCCATCAACACGGAAAATCTAGTAAATGTAATGCTGACCGATAAAGCAGGTGGACAAAGGATATATATTATTATCTATAGTACTGTGTAGCATTCACATACATTTCATTTTATTATTTTTCAATAATTGTTTCCTTAAATTTTTTTAATGTTTATTTATTTTTGAGAGAGAGAGAGAGAGTGAGTAGGAGAGGGGCAGATTGAGAGGGAGACAGAATCCGAAGCAGGCTCCAGGCTCCGAGCTGTCAGTGCAGAGCCCCACGTGGGGCTTGAACCCACAGACCGCAAGATCATGACCTGAGCCGAAGTCGGACGCTTAACCGACTGAGCCACCCAGGCGCCCCCGTGTACATTTTAAAACACCAAAAACCCACAACCAACCAACCTATGTTGGTTGTTATATGGTACTTATTTACAGGTATATGGGAGACAGCTTCTAAGGTGACGCCGACGATCCCCGCTCCCTGGTGTTTACGCTTGTGTAATCCCCCTCCCACAGTGCACCAGGGTGGTTCTGTGCGACCAACAGAATAGGGCGGAAGCAACAGTATGCCCTTTCAAAATTGGTTGGAAAAAAGACTGTGGCTTCTGTCTTGGTTGCTCTATTGCCCTTCTACTCCCTGCAATCGCTTGCTCCCGGGTGACCAGACGACTGTCCTAAGTGTGCTCGGGGAAGCCTGGTGTGAGGTCCAAACGGCAAGTAAGGTCCGGTTGGCAAGGTCCAACCACAGGAGTGAGCTTCCAAGAGTCCCCTCCAGCCTCACGAGAGACCCTAGACCACGAGAGACCCTAGACCAGAACCACCAGCTAAGCCACTCCTCGGCTGCTGACCTTCAGCACCTGCACAAGGTCAAGTACTGCTAAACTGGGGGCTAAGTTGTTACCAAGCAAGAGATGATGAATGCAAGGTACTCATACCTATGTAGTGAAATGTTACGTGCGTAGTAATTATAAGAACGTACACGGGTTTCAAGCTAAAGGGTAATTCTGGGGAAGGCAGTGGGGTGGGGCTCTAACTCCACTTACTTTGTTTCTATGACACATTTTTGAAGAAAATAAGACAAAAACGTTAGCATTTGTTAAATCTGGGTGTTCCAAAAGTGTGTACAAAGCACGTGATTTCCTGTGACTTAAATCATTTTCTTTGTTATTTAAAGCAGGTTATGAATTAAAAATAAACACTTCTAGAAAGAGAAAAAAAAAGCGGTGTCTCTCTTCCATTTATTACAGCCCCATAGACCACTGTCTGACTCCTAATTGCAGCTTGGAGGGAAGCAATTACTTTAATGGCTAAACAGTTTGCACGGGAGAGGAGACATATCTGCGTGTATTCCCATGGCTGGTGAAATCAAATGTTTAAGTACCAAAACCCTAAATATATATTTTTTAAATAGTAACAGAAAAACTTCTATAAGCACACCTAACCAAAGGATTCATGCTGAAATGCAGGAACGAATGCTGCTTTGCCTGGAGACGCTTCGTACTAAACTATTTCCAACAGCAATTCACTTAGGAGACACGGTGATTCCGCTCCCTGCGGAATTAAGTGGACGATATATGGCTGTTGCCATAGCAGCCTCTACTTTAATGGTATTTAACAAGAGAACAGAAATTGTGAGGAAAATTGCTTTCGTTCTTAGTTCTCTGGGTTATAAGAAGTAAAACATTCAGGGGCGCCTGGGTGGCTCCGTCAGTTAAGCGTGCGACTTCGGCTCAGGTCACGATCTCATGGTTCGTGAGTTCGAGCCCTGTGTCGGGCTCTGTGCTGACGGCTCGGAGCCTGGAGCCTGCTTCGGACTCTGTGTCTCTTTCTGTCTCGCCCCCCCCCCCCACTTGTGCTCTATCTCTCTGTCTCTCAAAAATAAATAAATGTAAAAAAAAAAAAAAAAAGTAAAATATTCACATCCAGGAGACAGAGTAGCATCTCAGATTATACACTCCCAGGTAGTGCCCAGAGAAAGGTCTCCCCCAGGGATACCTCACAGGCTAAAAACAGTTAATGCACTCTCAAAGATAAACATTATCTCAAGGACTCTGAGCCTGCTCACCAATAAAGTCAGAGGAATCTGCGTTAACGTTTAAGAAGGTATTTGCAACAAGTATGTACGTGGTGTTGGGTATTTTCTTTTTTTTTCTTATGTTTTATTTTTGAGAGAGAGAGAGAGCAAGCGGGGAGGAGAGACGAGGGCGGGGGGGCAGACAGAAAATCCAAAGCGGGCTCCATGCTGAGAGCAGAGAGCCCACTTCGGGGCCCGAACTCACAAAGCATGAGATCATGACCCGAGTCGAGGTCGGACGCTTAACCGACTGAGCCACCCAGGTGCCCCAGGGTGGTTTTTTTTAGACAGCACATGAGTAGGGCCAATATTCCGGATGTAAGTTCTCCTTTCACTATTTCTCTTCACCCACTCTCCAAATTGTTGTTACCCTTCGAGAACGCCAATGTGTCCAAACGAGGCTGTGAGGCACCGCGACGCATCACTGACCTGCTTTCTTAACCAGGATCCCAATGTTACGACCACGATTTGGGTAGCAAATAATAACTGAAACCTCCCTCTCCGGAATAAATCAGCGGAGATCGTTTGACACTCTCCCCCAAATTCTCCCGTTGCTTTTAGATCCCAGGGAAGGTCTGGTCAGGGTCGAAGCGACCAGCACAGTTAGTCAGCCTTCCCGCCCATCCTGTCGCTACGTCTAGTGTCTAAGGATGCTTTCATCTAACCCGCACGCCTCCACCCCTGCACTGCATGGTGGTCTTGTATTTCACCCCAGCCTCTAATCTTCTTCGGTTCCACCTCCCTGTTGCCCACTCTTTGGCTGCCTCACGTCTGCTTAGTTTTTTTCCTCTCCCTTGGCATGTTACCCACCAACTCTGAATCCAAAGTGCCAGGATTTGTGAGTTCCCTGCAATCCTACCCAGAAGCACCGTGGCACCCGGCCACTGCCCGCTCATGCGTTCTCCACGCGTCCGGGTGATTCCATCCCATGCCACGTCTAGCCCTGGCCTTTTCCACACCAGCTTGGGCTACTGCTAGACGTACTCGACCCCCCGCCCCCACCCCGCTAAACCATGCGCTGTGCGGACACCCCATTCTAGCAAGTTGCTCATCTACAGACGTTCTCGAGTTTGGGGGGATTACCCGCCCGTCATCTTCCCTGTCCTCTCCTGGTTTCTCTGAACACCTGCCCCACTCTCTCAAGCTCAGCTCTGCAGAGCCACGCTGCTGACTCACCCTCAAACCAGCTCTCCAAAAGAATTCTAGGAGAAAAACACGCTCCTTGATCTCATTATTTTAGGATTTCAAGAAATAGCAATGATAGGCATTGACTTATTTCACAATGAAGATTTCTTGGAGGGAAAGAAAAACACACAGCTTACCCGTGAATCTGCTTTATTTATTTTGATCTCACTGTCAAAAACCCTGTAATTCATCCCCAAGGCCGCGTATGTTTATTCTATGGTGTGAGATACCCTTTTTTTTTAATGTTTATTTATTTTTGAGAGAGAAAGACAGAGCGAGAGTGGGGGTGGGGCAGAGAGCGGGGGAGACACAGAATGTGAAACAGGCTCCAGGCTCCGAGCTGTCAGCACAGGGCCCGACGCGGGGCTCGAACCCACGAACCGTGAGATCATGACCGGAGCCGAAGTTGGAATCTCAACTGACTGAGCCAGCCAGGCGCCCCTTTGAGATACCATTTTAAATTTAACCCGAGAGACAACTATCACGCTAACATTTACAAGCACTTCCCATGTGTCAAGCACAGGACTAAACGTCTTACGTGGATTGTCTCGCTTACTCCTCTCCACAATCTTACGGTACGTCTTACTGGTAAGACCGATCAGTGACGACAGGCCCGCACCGAACAATTCAGTAGCAACTGACACGCTACCAAGAATCGCTTCCAATAAAGCGCTCCGGTTAGGGTCCTCTGTCCAACGCACGCGTCGCTTACCTGCACAGGGGCTTGCCGCAAAGCCCACCCTCTTCCGAGCTCTGTCAAAGACCACGTAGAAGCCCTCCATCACGGTAGCACCGATCACCAGCGCGTTGGTGGAAGGTGAAATGCCGAATCGGTAACATTCGTAGTTCAGGCCAGCCCCCATCATGGGCTGGATGTAAAGCTACATAAGAGGACAGAGCAAACAGACAAGGAGGGGCATGAATCGGGCAGTGTCGCGGAGCTGTCGAGGTCACGCCGCGTTCGGAACGCCCGCCCCCGCCTCCCAGGTGCTGTGGGGAGATACACTGTGGGGTGGGGTGGGGAGGGGTGCGGGGACATCACCCTGCCATCCAGAAGCTGAGAGCACAAGCGTGGTGATAAGCATCGTTGAAAGTGACGAAGGCACGTGCTCCACCTGTAACTTCACGGGGGCGCCACAGTGATGTCCGTCCGTCCGGCCAACCAGCCAGCTGTTATTGACAGAGCACTTGGCATGGCTTAGATACTGCCTCAGGGCCAGCACCACAGGGCTGAAGGACACCCCGTGCCTGCCCCCTTGAAGCTCCCCATCTACGGAGGAGGCAGGAGGTAAATGCGGAGTCGGGGGGAACCGCTCCGACAGGCCCCTCCACGGCAATGTCGCCCAGCGAAGTCTCCCCCTCAGACCTCTTCCTTCGCTTGGCTTCTGAGAAAGGGTTCTCTCCTCTTCCTCCCAACTCACTGGCCGCTAATTTCTTCACTGCAAGCATCGGAGAACTCCAGGGCTCTGGCCTCTCCTTCTGGCTGTCCCCCTGGGTGACCCATGTGGCCCCGTGACCCTAAGCACACCCCTGGGCTCTATGCTGACCCCCGAATCTTGACCTCCAGGCAGATCTCTGCTGCCACAGCCACACTCTTACGTCTTCCTGCCCATTCGCCACTCAACCGGCATCTCAAATCTAATATTAAAAAAACTGAACTGGGAACATTTCCCCCAAATGTGCCTTTTGTTTAAGGTCTTCTGTCTCAGTAAATCCATGATTCACCCCGTTACTCAGGCCCTACAACACCGGGCCAGGATCTCTTTCCCTACACAGCAGGCCTTCCTCTGAAATGGAATCCGAATGCAATCATCGCTCCCATCCCCATGGCTACCGCCCAGTCTGGACCATTGACATCATCTTCTCTCCCGAGCAACAGCAAAGGCTCCTCACTGGCCTAGGACACTGTCCTTGTCATCCTCTGCCAAAGAGAGCTTCCAAGGAGGCAGCAAGGCAGAAGCAGGAGGATCTATTCCCTCAAAGAGAGAGAAGCCGTCAGAGTCAGAGAGAAGATATAGCACACCTCGTGGAAGAAGGGTCTGTCCTAGCTGAGGGCCATTTCTTGCAGGGGCTGTGAAGTTCAATAAACACAAACATGGCCCTTGAGGTCCTTGGGGGGGGGGGGCAGGGCACGGAGGGGTGGGGCACGAGTTCCAGAGGAAATGAGTCAAAACTTAAAACAATCAGAGAGCAAATCATCCTTGCATCAGTAAGAAGGCTCCCTTTGTTCTCTTAACAGCAAAGTATTCAAATGCAGGCAACCGAGAGAATACAGTGGCTTAGTAACACAAAATACCAAACATTTGGAAAATAAAGCGTAAGATTACAACACGAGTAGGAAGAAGGACCTTCTTGTGAGTACTGACCGGCCCTAAAGGGCAAAAGCAGAGGAAAGATTTGGAGGGAAAGGTCTCGAGCCCTGGGCTTTGTTGCCAGAAGGAGTGTGGGGGGGGGGTATTTTCAGAGGGTGCAGCAGGGAGGGGCTGTCCCAAGGAAGGAATGGTTTGCCTCCCGGCTGCACCCCGACAGCAGGAGGCAGGACAGAGCACCAGCCACAAGGAGTGACGACACGAGAGCAGGAAAGGAAACCAGAAGTCAGGCTGCAGAGAGAGTATCTGATCAAACGGACCCCTGAGGAAGAGGAACGTCACTGCCCCGCGGTCAGTGCAGAGAAGGCGAGAGGGAGGGCGGCTGCAAGGCAGGGAGGCGAGCAAGGACATCGCCTGCAGCAGCTGCTGCGTCCACGGAACAGCCTTGCCCTTAGAACCCTGCCCGACTGGTCTGTCTGTCTCCAAGCCCTCCTTCAAGACAAGGACCCATTCATTCTGTTCCTCACTGTATCCTGGTGCCTAGGCTTCTAGGGTACGACAGGCACACAGGAGGACCTCAGGAGGTGTGCGCTACGTTGAGTGAGAGGGGCTAAGCCTCATCGGCACCAAATGAAAAGCACGACTTCCCCGGATCAACTCAAATTAGGCAAAGGCAGGGGACAGATACACTTACCTGCCGTCAAAGCACCTTCACCTAAGGTTCTGTAAGCAAGCCCTAGGAAAGTACACGAACACGAGCACACACACTCCCCCAATGATTCTATAATAAAACCCAATCAATCATCACGTTGTCCTGTAACAGACGCTACCGATACAAAAACACGCAGACTGAATCTGGGATCTTTTACTCTTCCTGCGTGTCTCCCGGACGACTTCCAGTAAAGGTTCCAGACTGTAGATGCTGGAACACGCTGGGAGAGCTGCAGTATCGCTAGATCTCAGAATAAACTGTCTGCCTCACGCGAAAATAGCACCCATAGACCAATCAGGGGTAGACTGGCATTATTTACATTTTGAGGGTTCTGGGGAAAAGAAAACCAGAATTCGCCTGTGGGCTGGGGTTGGGGGCCGCTTTTGAAAACTGGCCAAAACAGATTCAGCCCATGTGCTTTTGGAAAAGAGCGCCGGAGACGGACAAAATTTCAGAGATGCCTCTGACACAACGCTTTTCTGTACTAGCCAGCATATGCCCTCCAGTACTGCTGTCACCGGAGGTCCTAGGCAGGGGCCCCCCATTCTAAAACTTTGGGGACAAGGAGCCCTGATGGCTGCCCTAAATGTTAGGAAGTGGGGGGCAGGAGTATTAGGAGATGCTCCCCCCCCCACCCCCAGCGCTGACCCTGAGGGGTGTGTCAGTGGCGCCCGGAGCTTGTGAGATTCTCAGCAGGCGACAGTTCACAACTGCCCATCCAACTGCCTGCCGTGGACGTAACAGATTTTCCGCCGAATGCCTGTTTTCTTGGTTTCTTCGGAGTCCCTGATGCTGGCAGCCAACCCCATGCCATTAATTTACCATTACGTGCTCACCTTTGTCCTGAAGCTAGGATTCGACTTTAGTTACGAACCACGCCGGGGAAATGATGCCTACCTCTCGAGGTGTGCCCAAAATGCAATCACAGCGCGCAATTATTTTAAAGACACAGAAAACACAGCACCGTATGCAGTGAGAATGTCTCTGGCAAGTATCGTGAATCTTCTTTTATAGTTAAAGGGACAGACGGAGAAAGGGCGAGGCGATCTGCTCAAAGGTACAGTGTGAGTCAGGGGCAGAGCTGAGAACGTAACCGAAGCCTCGGGCTCCGGCCGCGTGCATCCTCTGGGAAGCCTTCTCCCGAGGCTTCTGGGCTCTTCCCCAGCAACCCTCCATTCCTGGAAGGCACGTCCCCCCTCCCCCCATATACAGTCGAGAAGGAAAAAGGCAATATTATCACTTCCTTCTTTCCTCTGAAATGACTCCTCCTGCCTTACCCCCCACCCCCCATCCCATCCTTTATCCCCAATTCACCAAGTCACAACAAAGGCACACTCATCCGGTCTGTTCAAAAAACAGTTACTACCCACTAGCCTCCCCGGCCCAGTCATTCCTGGGAAGGAACAAGGTCTTCAGTCTCCTGGTTCTTATCTTCGAGGAATTAATGTAGCTGAGGGAGAACTGTAAGGGTGCGTGCGTGTGCTTTTAAAGAAAACAGAAGTCGAATGAAAAAGGCGGCAGCGTAAAACACACCCTACAGACACGACTGCATGCCAGATGAGACGACTAAACAACATGCATTATGAGTCTGAAGGGCAGCCTCACAACGGGTTATTCTGCTCAGCGGAGGGTCAACAAAAGAGGGTTTGTCTGAGTTGGATCTTGAAGGATGGGAAGAATCTGGATATGCAGAGGGAGTGGGGAGGAGAGGGCATTTCAGGCAGGGGCAAAGGTTAAGCGATCGGAGCGCGCACAGAGCCCTAGAGGACGGTGACCGGTGAGTGGTGGGTCAAGGGCGTAGCAGGGCGCAGGCTGGAGGGCGAGGAAGGGCCCAGCGAGGCCCAGAAAGCCACCGGGAATGAGGACGTCAGTACGCACGGAGCGGGGACCCACTGATGGCTCACGGCAGGCAGAGCAGGCTCAGAGCGGCCACATAGAAGATTACGTGGCAACGTTTTTAGGAGAGAAAGAAGGGGGCTGGGGTACATGGAGGGCACTTGGGAGGTTCCCGAAGGGGGACCAGAGCGAGAGCCAGAGCGAGATGGAGCAGGGCACAAAATGCTGTTCGATTAGAAGCTTAGGAAGAGGAGGGGGCGCCTGGGGGGCTCAGTCGGTTGAGCGTCCGACTTCGGCTCCGGTCATGATCTCACGGTTCGTGGGTTTGAGCCCCGCGACGGGCTCTGTGCTGACAGCTCGGAGCCCGGAGCCTGCTTCGGATTCTGTGTCTCCCTCTCTCTCTGCCCCTCCCAAGCTCATGCTCGGTCTCTCTCTGTCTCTCAATAATAAACATTACAAAAATTAAAAATAAAGTAAAAAAAAAAAACAACAACACCAAAAACCAAAACACGTACTGGTGCTTTGGTGGATACTGCAAAAATGTCCTCAATTCCCGACCTTCCCTTGTTGCCAGGCCCTTGCGATGGCACTGTGCAGCCCTCCCGTTGGGAGGTGGGAGCACTTCCCCCCCACCCCCGGGCCCCCAGGGGCAGCAGTGCCGGGGAGGTGATGGCCAGCTGTGCACCTGCTCCGGGGGCTCCTGCGTGTCTCCCCTCTCTCTCTGAGCCCGCCACCCCCGTGCGTCAGCCACTGGACGGTGGGAGCCACTAGACTCGTGAGTGAGGCCACCCTAGACCACCCAAGCGAGGCCCGGCCAAGCACACCAGCGAGCCTGCGGAGACCAGGCAACCCGCCCAGACTCACGCTCGTGGACAGGGCTGCTGGCTTTTGCGGTCACCTGTCACACGGCATCACCGTGGCGATCGACACCCCACACAGACGTGCTATCTGTACCGGCACGTCCCGCACCAAGGGCCTGACTTCCGCACGGGACGCGCTCCGGGAGAAAAGCACACGGGCCGGTTCGTACCTGAGGCAGGATGGTTAGGCGGAACGATCGGCTGGAGTTCTCGTCTCTCAGGTAGATGGAGATTTTAGGGAAGTAAGACCAAGGCGTCTCAGAATTCGTCCAGCAAGCCAGCTGGGACC
Organism: Lynx canadensis; assembly: GCF_007474595.2. Taxonomy (NCBI): domain Eukaryota; kingdom Metazoa; phylum Chordata; class Mammalia; order Carnivora; family Felidae; genus Lynx; species Lynx canadensis. The sequence goes on along the minus strand of NC_044311.2, from coordinate 154,384,839 downwards.
CGGTCCAGAAACCATCAGAGAATTCTGGAATCTGGACAGAAAGAGAGCACGTGAGAAACCATGACTCGTCTGGCGTGTCAAGAGGAAACCGCTCCCAGCTCTCCTCATCCCCTCGCCAGATGCCCGTGGCGGTAAACAACGTTTCCTCGGGACGGCCTGGCCGAGACAGCAGTCTTCTGGAAGGCGAGCGGTGATGACGAATCCCCAGCTATTAAGATCCCCCAGGCACACGGAGTCCTTACAGTCCACACGGAGTCCTAAGTATCAGGCGCTGTTCCGAGCCCTCTGCAGCAGTAATTCCTTGAATTCTCAAAAAACCCCACCAGCACAGTATCACCCCACCCCATCCCACCCCACCCCCCAGCACTTTATGGGCAAGGAAACCGGAGCACAGGTGAAGTAACGCGCCCAGGGTCACAGCAGTGGCCAACGACCCTTTAGGAGAGAGAACCTTCCGAGCCTTTCGGGCATCGCCTCTCCTTTGAACTCCAAGCGCGGAACTCATCCCGGTGCGCAGCCCTGTGGGGGGCTCTCTGCTCTCCGGCGATATCGTTCTGCTCCTCCAGACATCAGCTCAGACGCCCTCCTGTCCAGGAAACCCTCCCCACCGTGCTGCTACCCCGTCATGCAGCTCTCCCCCTCGCTCTTTCTTCCTGCGGTGGTTAGAATTTGACATTCGTTGGTGGAACTGCCGAATTTCTGTTTCCTGCACCACAGTCTGAGTCCTTTAAGGACAGAGGCCTGCTGTCTGTCCCACCTGGCAGTTCTAACACCGGGCCCCCAGGAGAGACTCAGGAAGTATTTGCGGGAAAAGCGAACAGCCAAGGCCACACAGCGTCCACCTGGGCCTCCCGCCCTGGTCTGGATGGACAACGCCACCGGCACATGCCCACCAGTTGCCGAGTCCGCAAGTCAAACGCAACTAACTCCCATCAGCTCACCAGGGCGAGTGTAGGTTCCGGAGGACATCTACCCGCACCTGCCAGCTCAAAGAGGGAAGAACCGTGCCGGGTGTGCCTCTTCGAAAACGGCCGGCAGGGCGAGGGCCCAGCTCAGGTCAGAACGAGAGAAGTGTGCGACAGGAAGAGCTCTAGGAGTGTATGTGACAGGAACAGATCTAGGAGAGCCTGGGACAGGGGCACAGCTGGGACTGAGTGTGATGGAGCAAAGGCAGGAGGGCATGGGAGGGGGCGGGGCCAGGAGGGCAAGGGAGGGGGCGGAGCCAGGAGGGCATGGGAGGGGGCGGGGCCAGGAGGGCAAGGGAGGGGGCGGAGCCAGGAGGGCATGGGAGGGGGCGGGGCCAGGAGGGCAAGGGAGGGGGCGGGGCCACGAGGGCATGGGAGGGGCGGGGCCAGGACACGGGAGGGGGCGGGGCCACGAGGGTATGGGAGGGGGCTCAGCTAGGAGAGCACCCACTTGGAGTAACAGGTGACTGTCACTGGGGAGGCAGGGGGGAGAGAGCATCTCCAAGAAGCTGAGCTGAGCTAAGGGCGGGGGTGGGGGGCCAGCACGAGATGTGTCTGAGGGAGGACGGGCAGAGAAGCTGCCTCAATGGGTAAAACCGAGGTCAGCAGTGGAGGCTGGTGGGGCGGATCGGAAGGAACAGAGGGGAGACAGAGGAAATGATAGTGCCCTGGCATCTTCACCAGAGACCATTAAGAGAGATCTGAGCTTTGTGGCAAGCCAGTAAGGTGTCCAAGTGGGATCTGCACAGGCCGCTGGTTCTTGAGTCTCAACTCCAGGGGGCGGGCCTGGCTAGAGTCACCGATGGGTGGTGATGTGGCGTAGATGGAATCCCTCGGAGAGAACACAGGGAGAAGGGAAGGGCCTAGGACCCACTCTGGATCAGGCTGGCAAAGGAGACCCCACGAAGAGGGTGCAGGGACCAGAAGTCCAGGAGGAGGGTGTTATGGAAGCAGAGAGGAGGTAAGACAGGTAAGCAGGGATGGTGTGCAGGCCAATCGGGGCAAGAACTGAGAAAACTGGGTGTTGCCGCACAAACCCTGAGTGCCGTGTACTACAGGACCACACCCGGCAGGTGCAAGCCCCCCTCCACCCCGTCCTGGGCCACACAGTGGGGAGAAAATGCCCCCAAGTTTTTCGTCCCCCCACGGAACATCCAGCATGAAACTTAGTGACTGATCTGTAAAATTTCTAATGTTGGCGTTAATATATTTTCACCTTTTATAAAAGTTAAGTCGAGGTGAACTGTGTATCAGAGGGCAGAATCCCCTGCCACAGGAGCTGAGAAGGGTGGGGCTGTCATCTGCTGGACCCAGGGACGCGCTAAGACAAGGGCGGCCGGGCCTGCACCCGGGGAAGGGGGCCCCACATCAGTGCTGGGAGCGACACCGATGTGCAGACGGAGGGATCAGGCCCAGGGGGGTGCCCAGTAACTCACCTAAGGGGTATAGCTCTGAATCGGATGGGGGACCATCTACCTCCAAAGAGGTGTCTGTGAGTCCAAGGGCCTCCCGGAAGGCTAAGCTACGTGTCCTCGGGGGACAGTTTTGACCCTCAGATCACAGAGTTTGGGGTCAGAAGTCATCCACAAGCAGGTATCGTCCCGCTTCTGGATTTTACAGATGGGGAAGCGCTGGGCAGAACACAGGGGCACTTCACCTAGGGGGACGGGGAGCCCAGGTCTCTGCCATACACAGAACTCCCCATGAGGCTCCTCTCAAATTACAGACCTGTAAACCACGCATTCCTAAAATCCCAGCTCAACAATCCAGGCCACGAGCCCAACATCTGCACTGCGTCTAACTCCCCAAAGCCGGCCATTTCCCGGGGCGCTTGGGTGACTCAGTCGGGTAAGCGTCCGACTTCAGCTGAGGTCATGATCTCGCAGTTTGTGGGTTCAGGCCCCATGTCGGGCTCCGCGCCGATGGTGTGGAGCCTGCTTGGGCTTCTCTCTCTCTGCCCCTCCCCCATTTGTTGTGCACTCCCTCTCTCTCAAAAATGAATAAACTTAAAAAAAAAAAAAAAGTCAGCCATCCCCTTAACTGGAAAGAAACCCTACGCCACGACAGGCGAGAACACTGGCCATCTGTGGTCCACGTGCACTGACCCAGGGACCCCGTCTGCCCTCCCTGGACTTTCTCAGCCCAAGACAGAGAGCCTGCCCGGGTCCTCCCCTCCCTGACACAGGCTCTGAGGTCACAGGGTAATTTTAGACAAGGCAAACACGTTCTGTAATCTCATTCCTTCTACCTCCTGCTTTTCTCACAAAGTCCGTCGCCGCTGAACGGGGGCTGTGACGCCGTCTGGGGTCCCAGCGCCTGGCAGGCGTGGCCCGCTCTCTCCCCGCGGGGCTCACACAGGGGCTGGGGTCGTGGGCCCCGCACAGGCCGGGGCTGGCCACAGGCTGGCTGGGGTCACACGTACACACGCATCGAGCATTTCTGCAGGATAAGCCCGAACACATTTACGGCCCAGAATACTCCGTCTGAAGAGGCTCATGTCAGGTCTGCTGAGGACATTTTCACTACTGAAGAAAATCAGCATATGGCTCCTTATTTTAAGCATGGTCTGATTTTCAGCCAGCGTTCTGAATTTAGGGCACTAAAAACTTTACTTGCCACTTTTTTTCTGATTCAGCAGATACGAGACAAGAGAGGAGCTTTACTCTGGCTTTTGACCGCTGCTGCCTGGAAATCCTCTCAAGCTCAAAAAGGGCCTCGGCCCTACGTCTGTTTCACGGCCCCTCTTCGTCCTCTCGGATCACCTGCCGCTCTTCCCATGATAGTCTCAGACTCTTGAAGTCTGGTTCAGGACAACCAAAAGCCCCGTGCTCCTCCCCATGCTTCTGCGAGAAGCTGTCACAAAGCAGCTGCTACGTCTCCCTCTCTCTCTGCCCCTCCCCCGTTCATGCTCTGTCTCTCTCTGTCCCAAAATAAATAAAAAAAAAAAAAAATTAACAAAGCGGCTGCTACGCATGTTCCGGTCACTGGTTCTTCGAATCTGGCCAGTGGAGCAGTGGGACGGTCGGGCCGGCACTCGTACCAGGAGAAAGACTCTGGGTGGGAGACGCGCGCTTTTGGTGACCTTGCAAGCGTGGCCCTGTGCAGACAGAGGCTTACGAAAACACCCAAGAAGCTGAGGAAAACGTTTGGCACGCGTCCGAACAAGGAGCAGCAGTGGCACCGTGGTTTGAACATGAAACAGAGGCTTCCCCTCCCCGAGCATCACCGTGTGGGGGCTTTCTACCTCGGCCCTCACGACAGCCCGGCGACGAGGGCATGGAGACTCCGAGGGCCCGAATCCCACCCCGGGGAACCTAGCTACGTTCAAGCGCTTCAGACCCCTGAAGCTGTGCCCTTCCCCAGCCAATGCCTTTGGTCCATCCCGTTGCCCCGAACCAACTGGAAAGTTGGAGCCATGCTGGAACACCCGTCAGCCAGTTCTCCAAAATGCATGCCGCCCTTGGCCGTGGTTTTAATCATGATTACGCGGGCTTGATTTTGATTGACCTTCGTCTTCTGTGAATCACATTCTTTTACAGAGGTAAGGAATTAAAATTCCAGCACAGCTTGGATGAAGGCCAAAAAAAAAGAGTACAATTTTTGGTTTATTTGTTTTGTTTTACAAGCTGCAAATATATCCTTGGTCTACCATGTACTTTAATATAGAGTATTACCAAGTGGATTTTTTTTTCTTAGATTAAAAAAAAAAGTCCTACACCCACTACACTATTATTTGAAACACTAAACAGCACTGCACCTTCAAATCCAAGTCCTCTGAGGTTAAAGTGAAGAAATTCTTTGCTGGTTAAGAGTAAGACTGTGAACTTAATAAGTCATAGTTTAAAAAAAAAAAAACCCAACCCCTCAAAATCCTCGGATGACGACTACTGGAGTATAAAGCAGTACCCCTCAGCACGTGGTCATGACCTGGCGGTCCCCGAGATTTATCAGCGCCCCGAGGACTCACCAGAGACGTGCGGGCCACGGCTTCAACAACCGCATCAAACACCTTCTGGGGCAGGCGCAGAAGTGTGGTGCCGCTATCCACGATGGCTTTGTCTGCATTGTACTAGAACAGAGGAGAGTTGGCGGGGAAAAGGCACAGACATGAAACTCCATAATCGATGTGTGGCTGCAGCCTGCTATTGCTGTCATTGCTACATACGCATTCAGGCAGCCATGGTCCCTCACTGGTGGCTAAATTCCTTTCCTATTCTTGGAACTTGGACACCAGCCCAAATGCTCACTTCCCGGATAAGAAACTGAGGCCAGGAAAAGGAAGTGACGTGACCGCCGTCCACGGCTCTCTCCATGCAGAAATTCCCCCATTTGGGGGCGCTCAAATGTCCTTGGAGGAGCCCCCGAGGGCAAAGACCCACTTGTCTTTCCAGACGGGCGTGACATGTTAATTACCACGTATACAAATCATACAAAGTCAAGTGTTATCCCACAAATGGAGAAAGAGAAGGACAGAGAGTCTTTATTTAACAGACACCCGCTACCTGCATTTGACGGAAGCACAGCCACGTTCAGGAAAAGGATCTCACACCCACACGTGGAATCTGTTTTTTATTGTAGGCCCTCCCATTTGGTTCTACCGCCGGATTCTTTAACGGCAGATAAGGGTCTCTGACGACAAACCCGGCTTTGGGGCCTATCGAAGTGCAAGGGAGCACCGCTTTATCGAGCTCTGACGGGTGTGCGTTTGGGAACTGGTGGCAGAAGGCACGGACCGTAAGGAAGCGATGGCAGGTGGGGATTTAATGAAATGCTGTGGTTTTTATAAACCATCCTGAAAGCTTGTTTGGTTTTGTATTTTTCATCCTGAACATTCTACAAACCAGGCCGACCTCGTCACGTTGTCCTCCTCATAATGCCATCGTGGCCACAAAGGAGCCAAACGCAGACAGGGTGTGAATACGGCTCACACGTGACTTGGTGCCCCAGCTCTACACGTGTGCCTCCCGCGAGGACAGGCGAGGTGCGCCCCCTCGAGTGACAGCTGAGCGCTGGGGAGGGTGGGGGGGTGGCGAATGGAGGATTAAGCTGATGATCTGAGTTTCATTTTGCTTATTTCTAGCCCCCCCCCCCCGCCCCCCCGCCGCCTTTCCCCGTCGCACTGACGAAACCTGCTCATTCCATTCTCTTCAACACAGTCCAGTCACCATCAGGCCCAGACGAACAGTGAAAGACGTGGCCCTTGGGACAGTCCTCCGCACACACCATTTTATGCTAATTTTCCCCTGCGAAGCCAAGTGACTGGAAGGAAACAAATTTTCTGGAAGGAGGAGTTCATGATCATACAAAAAGGCCCTGTAACTTTTAATGTAATGAATCTATGATTTATCTTGTAATGTAACAGACTTTCTATTTTTCTATTCGGGTCCCAGCGGTAGTATTTAAGCGACCCAGCCACACAAGGGTAGACACAAAGAGATCACGGTGCAAATACCTCTCTGCAGTCCAGATTAAGGCTCTGGCCTCCAATTTCCAATTTCAGAATTTCTATCTGGTAATACCACTCCTCCTTAATAGGGGTATACCAGATGTCTCCTTTGTACAAACTTGGTTCAATTCCACCCAGGACCTGAGAAGAAAAATATTTACGGGGGTAAGAAAAAATACGTAGGCATAGCAACACGTTACACAGAGAAAGCATGCGATCAGAAGGTGAATCCTCACTGGGATCAGTACCTTCACGTTATTGTGATGTTACAAAACAGATAGATATGCTTGAAAATTAAACAGGGAACGTTTGGGGGCCATGTATCCAAAGGTCCAACAATATCATACCCTAGTCTAATCGAGATGCTCTGGGGGTTTCCATTATGTAAAGGAAGTACATACAATTTAGCCTTATGGTCTCGAGACTTCGCTTCCTCCAAACACATGAAGCGAAATAGTTAACTGCGTTGATTGACGAGAATTTAGTTCCTCAGAGGACTTAGACTTACTGTCTTGCAATTGTGCGTGGAAAGCAGAACAAAAGAGCTTCCCTATCCAAAACTGCATGCTGTCAAACTATAAAACATCGCCCCGTGAATCCTAGGCTGCCCTCTGTCCAGAAAAGGGGGTACATAAGGTATTAAGATCGTGTGTACTCGGGGCGCCTGGGTGACTCAGTCGGTTGGGTGTCCGACTTCAGCTCAGGTCATGATCTCACGGCCCATGAGTTCGAGCCCCACGTCAGGCTCTGTGCTGACAGCTCGGAGCCTGGAGCCTGCTTCGGATTCTGTGTCTCCCTCTCTCTCTGCCCTTCCTCCACTCACGCTCTGTCTCTATCAAAAAATGAATAAACGTTAAAAAAAAAAAAAGATTGTGTGTACTGTTAGCAAACGAAAGCAACTGGGCTTGCTTCAATTAGAGGGGTTGTGGGCACGTGCCCCGAGGTGCCCTTCTTGTACTTCGTCCCTGTCACCTCCTGCTTTAGACATCAGGGTGCAGGGCTCATTGAGGGGACGCCCAGGCCACAGCATATCCACAGCACTGATGGCTTTGATCTAATAGAAAGCTTTCCGCTGTGTGCGAACGTGTGCGCACAGAGAGACAAAGGATATACAGGTGTGCCTGTCTCCCCACCGCACTGATGACATCACCAGCATTTCCCTCTGCTTCCCCAAGGCAGAGAAAAGCCCGCTCACCGCACCCCCTACGGCTCCTCACCTGCCCCTCCCCAACCCGCCAAAAACTGTTACCCTTCAAAGAAAAAAAATTTTTTAAGAAGCTTTAATGGATTTGGGGGAAGTAATGACAATCATCAGCTTTTGGATGGCAAGGTAATTAGGAAAGATAAAAATAATTCCCAATTGTATCCATTTTCTAAAGGTTCTAGAACAAAGTTATCAAAATTCCACAGGACTTCTGCATGCGCCCACGTCTACTATTCCTATCACGGTGTCAATGAAACAGAAAAAACTGCCCGATTGATTTGTGATTTTTTTCCCCCCCTTTAAGACTAAAAGATACCCACAAGACTACCTCCGTTGGTACCGGATCCAGCGACGGGCAGACCTGCCCCACACATCTGCATGGAGAAGACGTTGGGGATTCTTGCTTGTGCCACCAGAGAATCAAAGAATGTCTCCAGGGAACTTGACGGCTGTAGGAGGGAAAACGGCGACGGCACAGATGAGTGACCCAAAGCAGACACCACGCGTGACGTACCAACTGTTTTCCTAATTTGTCTCATGGCTAAACAACAAACAAGCTGCAGTAATTCAGAAAAACCTACAACAGACTTCCCACCAGGCGGCATTTTCCCCGCTGGAGCGGCTCTGTTGTAAAAATAAGACAGTATTTCTAAAATTGGAGCGATACGGTAGATTAGCGAGGCCCCTGCGCGGGGATGGCACGCAAAAAGAAGAGGGTATTTGTAGAGCAACCACGACGCCGTCTCACTTGTCACCACGACTTTCCGGGAGGCAGGGGTGAGACGTGGAAGTAGGTGGCCGAGATGGGTGGTGAACTCTAATCATGGCCATCTCAGAGTAACAAGAGAGCGGTCTCCAGGTGCGGCCTTTGTGGCTTCAGAAAACGTCACTCACTCCTTTCAGTCACGGTCGTCTGGCGCACCGCGAGACATCTCTGATCACAGCACCCACTGAACGCCGGGGAGCAGGAAAGCAGCAGGGAAGGGACAGTCCTGGGATCCTCAGGTTGAAAAGCCCCTATTCCCTGCTGGGCCCAAGCGGCCCGTGCCTCCCTTCCCGTGGCGCTGGCAGTCACTTGGGCACCCCCAAGTCTCCAGGACTCGGAGGAAGAGGCACGGTGTGCGAGCAGCTCTGAGCTGGGGGTGGGCCTCCCCCTGGTGGTCTCAGGGCAGGTCAGGGACCTCCGGGCAGATTTTTGACAACTGGGAGATACCAATCACTTGGAGTTGTTAGTTTTTTAAGTTTATTTCTTTTGAGAGAGAGAGAGAGAGAGAGAGAGAGAGAGCAAGCTGGGGAAGGGCAGAGAGAGAGGGAGAATCTCAAGCAGGCTCCGCGGGGGTCAGCACAGAGCCCGACGCGGGGCTCGAACCCACAAACCGTGAGATCATGACCTGAGCCGAAACCAAGAGGCAGGCGCTCAACTGACCGAGTCACCCAGGCGCCCCTCGGAGTTGTTGGTTCTTGACGGAAACTCGCCTGTGGTGGCACAGGTGCCATTGGCACATTCTGACCCCCGACGGTCACCGTCAGAACTATTTGCTGCCTGTAAGAATTAAAACTGAAATTCTGGAGGGAGTAGGAGAAGAGCCCGCTGGCAAAGAGAAGTCTTCCCACGTATTTAACTCTGTTGTCTCTGGCCTCCTAGTCCTGCTTCCGCAACTCTCTGCCAGGAGTCGGCACAATCTCTGTACGCGAGGTGGGCAGAGGACTTGGCATCTGGGTCGATGTCGGAGAGACAAAGCCCCCTCCTGCAGGAGGCCGGGTGTGGTGCTGACCCAGGCCGCTGTGCCTCCGGTCACCCGCACGGGAGGCAGCGAAGTAAATAAACGCTGCCTGGAACTAAATTCTGGCTCCGTCCCTTGCCAGCCGTGTGACTTGTTCCTTTGTTTCTTTATCTGGAAAATGGGAAAATAATAGCCTCCTAGAGCTGTCGTGGGACTCAAATGGGTCCATACGCACAAAGGGCTTGGAATAGTGCCTGGTGCCCGGCAAGGGATCCACTGTTACTCTGTCGAGTCACTTTTCAGAAGGACGGCGCCTCAGGATCCCTCTTGAGGTTTAAAAACACACAGGTGCCAGGATCAACCAAGAGAACCGGATTCAGGAGGCGTGTAGGGGGACCGAGACACCACACGCTGTGGTGGCCGCTGAGTGGCTCGGCCAGTCTCTTCCAGACCCCAATCCAGACTGCGCCGCCTGGCACGGGTCTCCCGCCACGCGCCTCGTCCCACCCATCCCGCGACTGTCTCCCCCAGGCTGGGACGGGACCCCATCGCTGGTAATCTCGGAATTTCACGCACAAAAAGGTCACGTGGGAAGTCCGGACACCCAAAGGGACCCCGGAGTCATTACTTCCCAGGAAGTTTATTATCAACATTATCAATTCCGGGAAATTCAGCTCCATTCTATCAACCTCCAAATGACCCGCCATGACACCAACCGGGCACACACCTTTCACGGTCAATGTCAGGTAAACAGGGAATGGTTTGTCCTTGGTCACGCTGTCAGGGAAATCGTATTTAGGAAGGTAGGTGATTGGGGCGCCTGGGTGGCTCAGTCGGTTGTGTGTAGGACTCTTGATCTCGTCGTGGTTCATAGGATCGGGCCCCGCGTGGGGCTCTCTGCTGACAGCTGGGAGCCTGCTTGGGATCCTCTCTCTCTCTCTCGCTGCTCCTCCCCCTCCTCTCTACCTCTCAAAATAAATAAAAATAAACTTAACAAAAAGGAATGTAGGTCAAGAGTCTGCAGATTTCCCATTAAGCTCGCCACACAGTACTGAGAGAAAAAGGGGGCTCCAGAACCCCCCAGGGTCTGCAGACGGGCTCTGGGCAAGGAAGGTAAGCTTCTCTGACCCTCAGTCTGCACAGCCATAAAATGGGAGAACACGGCCTTCCAAAGTTGGCCTCATGGGGAGGTCTCGAGATTCAAGGGAACCAACATCCTGTGATGGGCCTCACGGGCGGTCTCTCCTTGAGAACCACAGGGTTGGGAACCTCCCCCGACCCCTCCCTGCTGCCCCCTCCCCGCCTGGCCCCCCCTGCACCGTTTACTAGTGGGCTTGGGCTGGAATAAACGTCCTTGCGGGGAGAGAAAACAGGCCTCCCCTCCTGGGCCCTCACGGACCGCGGGGGGCTCTGCCGTTACTGGGCGAGTAGGTCCCACATGCGTGCGCCTTGTGGTTTCACACTCTGCTCTGGCTCCAAGCCTGGCACCGAACAATGAGCAGAGCAAGGTGCGGTGCCCACTCACCCACTGCAGACTAGGTGGGGTGACCTCCCGCTTTGCTCCGGTGTGCACAGACCGAGCCCCGGGCACACCCTGGCTCCTAATCTGCTGGCCTCTGGCTCCCTTCCTGGTGGAAATCCCCGGGCCTGTGAGCAAGCCCGCCCCCCCACACTCCTGCACACCAACGTCCCTTCCTTTGGGCCAGCCTGAGTCCAAATGTTTGGAGAACATTCAATTCTGTCCTTCCCATTTTGTGCAGGTTCTGATGCTGAAGAGAGCGAGGGTTCCGCGCTTTCCCCCCGCGCCTCCTGGGCCACTGGCTGGCGGTCCCTAGGACGTGCGTTCAGGCCCCACTCGGGCTCCGGGGGGGGGGGGGGCTCCGCAGGGGTGTCTGCAGCCACAGCAAGAAAGCACGACGCTCTCCTCCGTGGTGGGGAGCCTCCCGGCTGAGGTTCAGGACCTCCTGCAGGCTCCGTGTCTCCACGCGAAGGTGGGAGTTTAATAAATGTCTTTTCGGGGCGCCGGGGTGGCTCAGTCGGTTGGGCATCCGACTTCGGCTCAGGTCATGATCTCGCGGTCCGTGAGTTCAGGCCCTGCATCGGGCTCTGTGCTGACAGCTCAGAGCCTGGAGCCTGTTTCAGATTCTGTGTCTCCTTCTCTCTGACCCTCCCCCGTTCATGCTCTGTCTCTCTCTGTCTCAAAAGTAAATAAACGTTAAAAAAAAAATGTGTCAGGGGCGCCTGGGTGGCGCAGTCGGTTAAACGTCCGACTTCAGCCAGGTCACGATCTCGCGGTCCGTGAGTTCGAGCCCCGCGTCAGGCTCTGGGCTGATGACTCAGAGCCTGGAGCCTGTTTCTGATTCTGTGTCTCCCTCTCTCTCTGCCCCTCCCCCGTTCATGCTGTCTCTCTCTGTCCCAAAAATAAATAAACGTTGAAAAAAAAAAAAAAAAAATAATGTGTCTTCTTTTGACCCTACCCGAAGAAAAACCCCTCACCACCATAATTCAAGTGATTCAGGTTCTGTTAACATTTTTACACGGCAGAAGTAAAACAGGCAGAACTAAGACAAATGAGGGAAAGTAACGCTTTGGGTGTATCTTGGCAGGAAAGTTCGAAGGACTGCACCGTTTACCTTAAGCTTCACAGATGCCCAGAAACACGATGCGCTGTGTGACCACGGTCTGCTTCCGCCACGGGAGTCTCACGGACCGCCTGTGCCCCGCGGCCCGGACCCAACCGCCACCCGTCCGAGCACTGGCCCCAGACGCGTCCCACCTCTGACTCACCCAGGTCCACGCCGGCCTTACCTTGGCCAGGGCAGCATACGCGAGTCCCAGAATCCCGTTCCATTTGACGCCGGGCAGAAAGAAGTTCTCGGATTCGAAGATGGTGGCAATGTTGACAAGAAATGAGCCATTGAAGCCTTTCGGGATGGTGACCACGTCCTCCCCCACGAAGCCCGTCCAGCTCCCTTGCGTGTACTTCACAGTGACGTCAAAGCCCTTGGAGCGGTACGTGCTGGACCTGGCGGAACACGAGGGAAGGCATCGTGTTCGTCTGTGAACCCGCGTGCTGACACGGCGGCCGGTCCCCGTGGCGGAGACCGCTGTGCTAAGCGCCGGGGGGGGGCTCTGACGGTCAACTCTTCAGGACTAACGGTGGCCCTGCCGACGAAGTGGCATTTCCCACAAGACACGATCGCTAACGTTTGGGTGGCAGTGGTTCCGTGCCACGTGTGAGGGAGGTACCGGGGTCGACATCTGCCCCTGTGAAGCCAGTAGGTCAGGGGCTTTACTTAACTGGATGAGCCTTTGAAGGCAGAAATCAAACCTGGGCACCCGCCTGGCCCTCTGGCTTCACAGGGGCCCTGCAGTGGCTTCTCTGTGACACAGGGAGGGGCTGCGGGCAGTGGCCCGGGGTTCAGGTTCACATGTACAATCAGTGTGAAAATACCCAGTGATGCCCTCCACCTCCGCGGCCTTCCTCCTGATGTCACAGACTCCTTCTCCAGGTTGTCCCCAAGGCTCCAAAGCTCATTATACTCCTACCAAAATATGGGCGATACCAAAACATGAAGGGATTCAGACGATGGTCAGGGCAGAGGAGAATCCTGCCCTTGGGGAGACCGACAGTAAACAAACGAATACACAAAATTCCAAGTGGTGACAAAGAGTGTTAAGGACTCTCCAGAGGTGACCTGGAGGTGACCCAGGCGTCTGCAAAGCAACCACATGTGTGTGAGACATGCACAAAGACAATGAGCCACATAGGAAGGACATTCGGGAGGGAGGACAGCAGGTGTCAAGGCCCTGTGGTGTCCCAACCTGTAAGGTAATTCTCTTACCCAGCTGAGTTTAAAAACTCTGCTGATGTACAGCAAAGGACCCAAAGAATGTCTCCAGGCAAGTATCTGAGCATTCACACCACACTCACCCCAGGAAAACTGTCCACTTCCTCAGAGAAGTGTCAAATCACCAAACAGATCAGTGGAAAGTGCCCCCATTTGCCTGTGGTTTTTATTTCGCTGATTTATCACTGAACACTCAGTCCTTGTTGTAGGATTACATGGACTAATGCAGTCTTGCCTGAGGTCAGGAAGGAAGTTAAATCGGAGATGATATGACCTCTTTTGGGTGGGGGGGTGGGGGGGTGGGGTGGGGGGTGGTGCGCACATCTCTTAAGCTTTAAATATATTCGACAGTTTTTAATTCGGTAATCGCGCTTCTGAGAATTTGATCCTAAGGAAACACCCATGATGCAGGTGGAGATTCAGGTACAAAGACAGCCATTATGTTTTATCTGTAATAGCAAACGGTTGGAAACAACCTAAGCGCCCAGTAAAAAGGAAACAGTTTAGCAAACCATACTATATCTCTATGATGGAACATTACATAAAACCGAAACAGACTAAGTCATTTTCAACGACACAGGAATAAGGGACAAGAAAAATGTCGGTGGCTCCCTTGGGTGGTGGGGTTTGTAGGGGAGACTCCCCTCGTTTTTTAGGCCCATCTACAATTTCTGCATACTTAACTTCCACAATCAGAAACAAAAAAGAGTTATTTTTAAAATGTCTGGCAGACACGGGGCACCTGGGTGGCTCAGTCAGTTAGGCATCTGACTCTGGATTTCTGCTCAGGTCACGATCTCGCACTTCGCGGGTTTGAGCCCCGCGTCGGGCTCCGTGCTGACAGGGTGGAGCCTGCTTGGGATTCCCTCTCCCTCTCTCTCTGCCCCTCCCCTGCTGGCATGCGTGGGAGTGCCCTCTCTCTCTCAAATAATAAACTTTACAAACGGGCAGAAGATTTTTGGGGAAATTTGATCTCCGTTAACTTCGTAATGGGATACAAACTGTACAGAATGGCTGCTTTTGATATTTGCCCTCTTAGATCGCTCTGCCATGATCTCTAAGGGGCGGCAGCATTACGTGACCACCTCGTGTGCACCTGTCTCCTGACAAGGGAGAACACGGAAGAGTGAGGGTGGAGGGGTCCACGCACGCGGAGAACTAGGGGACCCATCAGAAGTCGCACGTGTAAGGCAGTCAGGTCGCTGAGACGCGGGCACCCGAGGGTTGCTGTAACGCCCAGTTTACCGCCAGCGCTGATTCAGGTGTGCCTGATGTGTAGCAGGGGCTGCACGCAGTGACGGTGACCCGCAACAAAACCACTGAATTATTCGGGCCCTGCTGACAATCTCAGGTCATTCCTCGAGTCCGCAAATCCACCACTGGTAACGAGAGCGGCTACCCTAGGATCCAGTCCAGGGTCAGCACACCGTTTCTGGAAAGGGCTAGAAAGCAAGTGCTTTACCTTTGGTGGGTCATGTGATCTGTTCCAACTCCCCAGCTATGCAAATCTAATGAGGACGGAGGCCACAGACAGTACATAAACAAGGCACGCTGTTGTATTCTAATAACGTTTTATGAACAGAAACACACAGCAGGTTGGGTCGTAGCCTGCGGGTCCTGGTTTGCCAACTTCCGATCTAAAAGATTAATTATCTCGGGCGCCTGGGTGGCTCAGTGAAGCGTCTGACTTCGGCTCAGGTCAAGATCTCGCGGGTTCATGAGATCGAGCCCCGAGTCGGGCTCTCCGCACTGTCAGGGCAGAACCTGCTTGGGATTCTCTTCCTCCCTCTCTTCTCTCTCTGCTCTTCTGCTGCTCACGCTCTCTCTCTCTCAAAATAAATAAAAAGAGGCGCCTGGGTGGCGCAGTCGGTTAAGCGTCCGACTTCAGTCAGGTCACGATCTCACGGTCCGTGAGTTCGAGCCCCGCGTCGGGCTCTGGGCTGATGGCTCAGAGCCTGGAGCCTGTTTCCAATTCTGTGTCTCCCTCTCTCTCTGCCCCTCCCCCGTTCATGCTCTGTCTCTCTCTGTCCCAAAAATAAATAAACGTTGAAAAAAAAAATTAAAATAAATAAATAAATAAATAAATAAATAAAAATTTAGAAATAAAATAAAAAGTCTGCCTTAATAAATGTTAAATGATCAGTTATCTCCCCAAAACCACCTGAAGTACCACAACTGTCTTTTGAGAAGTTGTTTTATTTCTACTGTGCCCAGAGTATAGAACACTCATTAGAATTTGCTAATATCGTCGGAGTCTGGGCCAGCCTCTTACATGTATTTGGCGTGTTTTCTACACTATCCTGACCAGCTCGCTACTCCCCTCGTGCAGAGCTGAGAGGCAGGCGATGTCACGCTGACTGCGTTCAACCGCTTATTAGCTGTGTGATACGGGCCAGGTTGCTTAACCTCTCTGTGCCTCTGGCTGAAAGGCGACAACACAGCACCGCACCTCGTGCGGTGGTTTAAGTTTGAGGAACAAGAGTTAATACTGGAAAGCGTTTAGAACAAAGTCCCTGGGACACAGCAGGTACGCAACGAAAATAGCTGCCATTATAATAATTATCTAATCACTTGCTATCTTTATTCAATCTAGGAACTACTATTAGAAGAGGTAAGAATTTTTGTTCCCTGAAAACGCTCCTACAGAGTTACTCTTACTGAATTCCCAAACGGTCTCATTTGGAAGTCCAGCCATCCCTCGGAAAGGGGGTTAGTCTGTCGGACGGCTTGGTTAAGGTGGTCAGGAGCGGCGGAGGGGGCTTGGTGTCTAAAGGCAGAGTTCTCCTGTGTCCTAGAGAGGTGCAGTCCAACAGAACTGGCCGCAGTGATGGAAATAATACAAATCGGTGCTGTCCAACACGGTAGCCGTAGGGGCCACTGAGCGGTAAAATACGGTTGCAGGGTGACTGAAGAGGTAAACTGATTTCACCTAACGTTACGTATTTTCAACAGCCACATGCGGCTAGCAGTCACCCCTGTAGAAAGCACAGCTGTGGACAACGCGAGAAAAAAGTAAATGCATGCTGTCTGAGCTCCCCGAAACGAACCTCAAAGGGCAAACACCTCAGGGATGAATGGTAAGCAACTCTGAGGGTTATGGACACATAGTTTCCGGACTGAATTAAAAAAGAAAAGTCTTCCTCTGCCTTCATGCTCTAACATCCTACTCGTTGGCACTAAAATGCTGTGGCTCTCAAGGGCTCCGCTCACTAACTAGCGACACTGAGAGAGAACCCCACATTGGCTCCTCCCGTGGCGTCCATTCTGGGCGCTCAGAAACCCCAATCGATCAAGGATGCAGCAGGCAGCCAGGAAAACGTCTGCTCACGGCAATAAAACCCACTTGGAACCGGGGGCGCCTGGGTGGCTCAGCTGGTTGGGCGACCGACTTCAGCTCAGGTCGTGATCTCACAACTCCTGAGTTCGAGCCCCGCATCAGGCTCTGCGCTGACAGCTCAGAGCCCGGAGCCTGCTTCGGATTCTGGGTCTCCCTCTCTCTCTGCTCCTCCCCCACTCACGCTCTGCCCCCCTCTCTCTGTCAAAAATAAACATTAAAAAAAAAACCCACTTGGAACCCAGTTCAGGAGGCATTCTGCCTCTGAGTGTTGCCCGAACACAGGAGTGGAAAGTGAAATCAACGAGCAGAGGAGAAAAGAGCCACAGAACATTGTAGTGTTTTGAAAGAAACCCCCTGTTGCTTTCAGAGGACATAAAAAGAGAAGGTGTAAGGGCAGAATTGAAGAGTGGGGTCCTGAGGTCTGATCTGGTTCTCTTAAACCACCGCACCCCGGGAACGTGGAACCTCCGGAAGAATGCAGCCAGGGGCTCTTCTGCCTGTTTGGGGGTTTGGAACCTACCTTTGGGGTTGCTGGGCTGGCCCAAGTGACCAGATACTCCCTTCCCTTCTCTGCTCGCTCTGGGAGTGACCAGACCAGAGTGGGTGGGGCCATTGATGGCCCTTGGGGCTGCTCAGCTAGCCTGTCTATCCTGGAGACTCGTCAACACCCTCAACAGTGGCCAAACCTTATGGGCTCCAACAGTCCCGTCTGGGACAGGCAAACAATGGGTGGGCTTGAGAAATGATCTAAATCATCAAATGTCCGCATCGTCGCACACGGAGACATGAGGCATTTCTTGGGGGCATCAGGGGTCCAGCTCAGCCTCCTTCAGTTGGTCACCGGTAGTCCCCTAACATCCTAATTCTACCGACAGGCATCGACTGCTCCTTTGCCACGACTTCCCTGGGGGCTTCACCCCGCATGGAGTATGGGAGGAGGAGACATTTTAATGGAAAGATGTTTAATTTCCAGAAGAGATTAGTAGAAGGTCAGGGGAAAGAGTATGTTGGCTCTTTAATCAAGCCAATTGGCCGGAGGCTATTTTATTGGCTAAAAAAGAAGTACATCTAAAGAAATACACAATCTTCTTTTTGCCATGTAGAAATTCATCGGAACGTTTGCCACCATGAAAGGAGGGCTTCTGATGGGAAAAAGCTACACAAATGATTAATGGTAGTCTGACGGCTCATTCCATAAATCAAAGAACTCTTGTCAAAGAACCCCAAGCCAAAGCTCCAATTGCTGGGAAATGTTTCAGGAAGCATTAAACCTGAATATCCAAAGACTGGGGGACTTGAATCAGAGGCTGACAAACCCAACCAGGAACCTTATTATAACTGAGGGAGATCAGAGGGACAGGCAAACACAGAAACATCATAGAGCGGGCAGCTACATCTCAGAAAAGAACCCTTTGTCAGAAACTAAGAAGGGAAGGGAGAACGTTCTCTTGGCATCCATCAAATACAATGGGGGAAAGCATACCGTAGGCCAACTGTAAAGTCAGCTCAAAGCAACAGGCAAATTAGTAATACATAATTTACACAGAAAATGCTCCTATCTTTGCAATATTAAATCTGCGTCAAATAGAAGCCTGGGAGAAACATGGCGGGGCGGGGGGTGGGGGGCACAGAGGAAGGGAGAGAAAAGAACGTTGGCGTAAATCTGAGCGAGTGCTTAACCTGCAGACGCCCGCTGTTAGTAGGGACACCACTGACTGAGCAGAACCGGCCCCTAACTCAGAAATGTGATGCTTCACGGAACAGCCCTCTTAAAAGGCCGGCCAGAGGCCCGAACTGTGGGTGATGTCTCCTGGGTACTGAGAACTTTTCAGCATCACCTGTGAACCAAGAAGGTGGGCTCAGGTCTGGGCGACAGAGCCAGGGGCGTCCCCCGCCCGCTGGTAGGTTCTGTTATCTCTGCTTGTCCACGTGTGGACAGCCCAGGAGACCCTTGAGGGCCCCAAAAGCTGGTAGAGAGCCCTCAGCCCTCCTGGGCTAGTTAGCGGGAGGGAAGGCTTAGCCATCGGGGGAGCTACAGACGTTCTCACGAGTTTCACCTTACACGAGGCTCAACACCTAAATATGAGAAACAGAAACATCTGCCGCCTGACCACAAGCCCGGCCGGCAAGGTCAGCGGCGAGGTTACAAAGACGTGTCCTCCCGAAGCCTGAGACGGGAGCACCGTCCGGCCAAACCGTGAACAAAGCGAAAGGTAAACGAGAAAAGACCCCCGCAGGCTACGGTCGGGTAAATACCGTACACCGTATTTGCAACGTTGCCTGCGACCTACCCCGGTTTCAATAACCGCATCTGCGCGGCAGAAGGGACTGGCTTGCAAAGTGCTCTTTTGGCCTTTATTGACCCCTGGCTGTGGGCGCTTGCCCAAGCCCTACCGTCTACCCACTGGGAAGGGAACACTCATCCACAGGGTTAAATCTGCACACTTGAGGGGCGCCTGGGTGGCTCAGTGGGTTGAGCGTCGGACTCTTGATTTCAGCTCGGGTCATGATCTCACGGTTCGTGGGTTCGAGCCCCGCGTCGGGCTCTGTGCTGACAGCTCGGAGCCTGGAGCCTGCTTCGGATTCTGTGTCTCCCTCTCTGCCCCTCCCCTGCTCGTGCTCTCTCTCTCTCTCTTTCAAAAATAAATAAACATTAAAAAAAACTTTTTTTTTAAAAATTGCATCCTGGAATCTAATGCGAGTACACACATCTCTCAAATGTTGGCTTTACGCTGCTGAACTTTCTCCTACTGTCTCTCGTGTCTGCAGATCCGTGATGAAAACCAGAACTACCCCAGGGGAGGAAAGCCACTAAAGACACAGCTGAGCCTCGACTACGAGGTTCAGAGCATAGGGAGTGTGCTGCACACGCGTGTTCTGAGCACAGGGCAGGTGTGGGGACACCAGGTACGTGTCGCGACTACAGCCTGCAGTGTGAAGAAGACGGAGGGCTAAGGTTGCTATGCCACCCAGATACATTTTTTTACGTATTTTTAATACCCATTTGCACTTTCCAGAAACGCGAGTCGACCCGGGGAAGGTGACACTTTTGGGGGAGGGACAACTTTACCAAGATTCTTCGCCTGTTTGTTTGTTTGTTTTTTTTTTTTTTTTTAATTTTTTTTTTTTCAACGTTTATTTATTTTTGGGACAGAGAGAGACAGAGCATGAACGGGGGAGGGGCAGAGAGAGAGGGAGACACAGGATCGGAAACAGGCTCCAGGCTCTGAGCCATCAGCCCAGAGCCCGACGCGGGGCTCGAACTCACAGACCGCGAGATCGTGACCTGGCTGAAGTCAGACGCTCAACCGACTGCGCCACCCAGGCGCCCCACTTCGCCTGTTTGTTAAATCATGTCACCAACCCAAGCCGCTCTGGGGGTCTGAGTCCACTTCAACCCTCCTTCTCCCCGTCTGCACCGGCTGCTGCAAGGCCCCCGGGGCTGCTCACAGCCTCGTGTGCCCCCACCTCCCAGCCCTCCCACTGCAGCCGACCCAGAGTGTGCACAGACCAAGGTACAGACCACCTCTGTCCACATGACCGCTTTCCATCCTCCCCGTAAGGTCCCGGGGTGTCTAGACTTAATACATACAGGTAAGCGATACTGCCTTTCCAATTCATTCAGGGCATTCCCAAATACTTGCTAGAAAAAGGGGGTGTGCCAGGGCTGAAGGTTCAGGAACTGTTGACCTAGAAGCTTGATCTTGGACAAGTCTCTTGGCCTCCTGGGCCTCCTGTGCTACGTGAATAAAATCAAAGTCTGGACCAAGTCCAAGTCCTGCTCTAGGACGAAGCAGTCCAGACTGAGCAGCTGGGGGCAGAGGATGTGGATGGACGGCCCATCAGAAGGGGAAAGGGCAGAGGGTAGCCCCCAGCCCCGTGCACACGCACGCGTGCACACACATACGCCCCCCTGCTGCACATCTGTGGCTACAGCAAAAGCTCTGGGGCACCCACAAGTCTTCTTCTGTCATAAACAGTCACTGGCTGGGAAGTCCGCCCCGGAATTTCAGTAACGACAGGTTCTCGGTGCACGGGGTCATACACTAAGCCACAGGCTCTTCGAAGGACGGGCCCACGGGGTATCTGGTGGCCCCACGAGGCCTGCCTAGCACCTGCCACCACTGCTCTCCAGCTGTGCCTACAGAGGACCACATCTGTTGTGCCACCAAAATGGAGACCGAGTTGTGGCATCGGGAGAAGACAGGCGGGCACTTCTCCCACACGGGGCGACGTCTCCTGCCTTACTATCGATGCCCACAGTTTTCTGAAGCTTCCCAATTGTTATTTTCCCTCAACCAAAGTTGGGGGAACAGAGACTGTGGACGAGGAAAGTGAGCAGGGAGGCAAGTAGACGACGGGCAGCAGGGCACTGAATGTGGAAGCTCAGGGTCTGGCAACGGCTCACCAGCCTGAGGAGCCAACCGCATTCCCCTTATTTGTTTTCTCTGTTTAAGGTTAAACTTTAGGGTCACAAAAAGAGATGTGAAATCGAAATGTGCATGGCATTTGGGCAGCAACGGCACCCAGAAGACGGCGACTCTGACCCCGTGGGCTCCTCTGGGGCCCTACGCTGCCACGAGGCCCTGGGGGCCGTCCCGGGAGCCCAGCGGAGGCTGCCCGATGCCATCCAGGCTCCACACTGTTCTCAGGTGCCTGCCCCGCAACGGCAGGCTTGGAGCCCTGTCCTCAGACTGAATGTTCTGTGCTCCTTTCTAAGCGAGTCACAGAAGTGGTCCCAGTGAACCACACCTTGACCACCATTGAACTTCGGGACAGCAAAGGTGGCTCTCCGAGCAAGCCCAGGCCGCGGTCCGGAACAGCCTCACGCTGACGCCTGACGCTCCCCTCCCGGCTCGAGCCCCCCCCACATCAGGACTAGAGGGGCTCGAGGACCGTCAGAGGACGGTGTGCTGTCTGCAAACCGGGTGTGACTACAAAAAGGCCAGCTGACTCAGATTTTTATCAAGTCGATGCTAGGAGAAGGCACCACAGCTGATAGGAGAATTCTCGTGTGGCTTCCCCTGGCAGGAGTTCATACCTGTGTGTACACGCATACCCAGACAAGTACACGACTCACAGGAAAACACACAACCATATACTCACAGCGAGATCGACACATACACAACCGTATACATATATGCATATATCTACATACACACAGGTGTCTACACATGCACACGAAGGACCCACAACCATATGCACGTATGCAAATATCTACATACACAGATGTCTACACATGCACACAAATGACCCACAACCATATACACGTATGCAAATATCCACATACACACAGATGTCTATATACACACACACAACCATATACACAAATACATACACAACCATACAAACGTATGCAGGTATCTACACATAACACAAAAACATATGCATACACATAAATATACAATAATCACAGACACATACAGATATGTACATATACACAGATGTCTACAAATACACAATGATACACATCATATAGACACATAAATATACACACAACCATATATACATATGCACAGATGTCTATACGTATACAAATATATACAAATACATACAACCATACACACATATGAATATACACACAACTATTTACACATCTGCACAGATATCTGCACATATACACAAAGACAATCATATACACATACACAGATATCTACACATCTACATACCCACAGATATATACACAACCATATACACATATACACGAATATACAATCATATGCACAACTATACACACGTATGCAGCTATCTACATATACAAATATTTACAGACACATAAATATACACACATACATACACAGATATCTATACACACAAATATATACATACACAGATATACACACACTATATGCTCAAATATACACATATGCACAGATATCTACACACAAACAACCATATACACATACACAGATATCTGTGCATCTATACACACACAGATATACACACAACCACATACACATACCCACAGATATACACACAACTATATACACATATACACATATATAGAACCATACACACATACGCAGATATCTACACACACAAATATTTAGATACATATAAATATACACACAATCATACACACACGATATCTACATATACACACATGTCTACACATAGACACAACCATATATGCATACACAGATATCTACAAATACACACACAAATGGACATGCAACCATATACATATACACACAAATAGATACACAACCATACACACGTATGCAATATCTACACATACACACAAATACGCACACAATTATATACAAATATCTACATATACAGATGTCTACAAATACAAATACACACAACCACACACACAGACGAGTACATACAGAACCATATACAGATATCTACACCTACACAAATATATACACACAACCATATACACATACATACAAATATACACACCCATCTACACATACACATATACATTTACATACACATAGATATATATACAACCATATACATATATACACAAATACACATAATCATACAAATGTCTACACATACACAGAAATATGTACACACACACACAAATATACACACAGCCATATACACAAATGTCTACACAAATAGACGCGTGCACACAGGTCTACATATACACAGATACCTAGGCATACAAATATACACGCAGATGTCTACACAGACACACGAATACATACATACACAGATCCCCCTTTAAACAACACAGCCTTTCGGCTTCTCTTATGCCAGTGTCTGCTCAGTATTCACGCGGTGCCCCGAAACCCTGCCGCGCCCAGCCACGCGCCCGTCACTCACCTCTCCGTGTCAAAGTACGAGTCTATGTAAGAATGCGGGGCACCTGCCACGGCGAAGTTGCTGCTTCCAGTGTCCACGAGAATCTGCAGCTTTTATTTTGAAGGGGAAAAAATAGAAACTATCAGGTTACTGGAAGAAGGCAATGCTCTCGAAGAATTCTTTCTAAAACTAAGCACCAAGAACAAGGTATTGCTTGGAAAAAAACTTGTATCAATGAGAAATTTGTGTTAAAAGTCGTTATGAAATTGAAATCTGAACAGTCCATTAAGAAGCTAACCGCAGGGAGGGGCACCTGGGGGGCTCAGTCGGTTAAGCGTCCGACTTCGGCTCAGGTCATGATCTCACAGTTTGCGGGTTCAAGCCCCGTGTCGGGCTCTGTGCTGACGTCTCAGAGCCCGGAGCCTGCTTTGGATTCTGTGTTTCCCTCTCTCTCTGACCCTCCCCTGCTCACGCTCTGTCTCTCTCTCTCTGTCTCGAAAATAAACATTAAAAAATTTTTTTTTAATACACAAACCTTAAAAAAAAAAACTGCTAAAAAACATAAGCTATTGATGAGATAACCCAGGTGGGTAAGTATTTCCCTAGAATTCTCTCAACACTTACACAGCTGCTCTGGGAAAAACCCTCAGTTTTGCCAAATCCAGTGTTTTCCACGCTTCTCTCACTTGACCCCCTCCCTCAGCAGTCTTGCCCAGTCAGCCACCCTGTCCTGGAAATACGGTCTTCGTTCTGGATTCCGGGACTCTACGCTCCCAGTTTTCCTCCGACTTCCTGCCTGCCCACTTCAGTCTCACTGCCGGGTGCCTCTCCTCTGCCCCGTGTGCGGGAGTCCCCCACAGGTTGGCCCTGCAACCGCCAGGCACCAGCCACACTCGCCCCGTGGCAGCGACCTCATCAGTCTCACGGCTTTGCCCTCCACACGCCCGTGACTCCCCTACATCTCCCACACGGGCACCCCCAGGCCTTCCCCGCTCAACACCTCCACTTGGATGCCCAACAGCCATCCGTTAGGGGTTGAAATGTGTCCCCCAGAAAGTCACACCGCGGTCCTAACCCCCCAGAACCTGTGACTGTGACCTGACTTGGAAATAGGGTCTTTGCGGATGCCATTAAGATGAGGTCATTAGGGTGGCCGTCATCCGACAGGACTGCGGTCCTTACAAGAGGAAAACACCATGTGAAGATACAGACGCACAGGAAGAAGGCCAGGGGACAGGGGCAGAGACTAGACAGAGGCAGGTGCAGCCAAGGGGCACCAGAGACTAACGGCCACCACCGGCAGCCAGCAGACGCAAGGAAGGACTCGACCCAGAGTCCCAGAGGGAGGGCAGGCCGGCCGCCACCCTGACCTCAGACTTCTGGACTCCAGACTGTGAGAGGAGGCATTTCTGTTTCAGACCACCCGGTCTGTGCTTCACGATGGCTGTCCCAGGAAACAAACACACTGTCTCACGTCTGACGTGTCCAGAACCGAGCCCCCGGCACCCCCAGGCCTGCCGCGTCCATAGACTCTGTTTCCATTTTGTTAACGGTGGCTCCGTCGCGTCAGCTCAGGCCACACAGCGTGGCGACACCTTCACCGCTTCTCTCCCCCATGCCCCACATCCAGACCCCCTCCTCCGGGCTGTATTCCGCGCCTGCCCGTCTCTCATCACCTCTGCTGGGACCAATGTGGCCAGTGGCATGACCGTCTCCCGCCTTTCCCAACCAGGGTCCCCGTTTCCTGCCTCAGTCCGCTCCACCCAGTGGCCACCGTGACGCTACAAAAGTGTAAGTCAGAGTGCACCACCCCCTGCCCTCCCTCAGCTCGACAGCCTCAGTCCTCACACCGGCTGCCAAGTCTCCGGCGCCCCGACTTCACTCCACCCCCACCATGCTGTTCCGCGGACATTCCAGACCGGGGCCGTCCCTGCCCCCCGACCCACTGCCTGTGCCGAAGTGGACTGCCCTCCCGGGGGGACCCGGAACGCGGCGTGCCCTCCCAGGGAACCCGCAGTGCACATCCCCCCATGTCCTCCAAGGCTTTACTCAACGGGCACCTCTCAATGTACCCTTCTGAATGGCAACTCCCTGCCTCTGCTGGGCACCCCCTTCCCTTCCTCCCTCTGCTCCCATGACGCTCATGCCCTCCTGGGGTAACAACAGCAATGGCAGGCCTCTAGCAGCACCTACTATGTGCCAAGGACTCAGCACCTACTATGTGCCAGGAACTCCTTACAGTGCTGCATAGACACTAACGTGCTGAACCCTCACGAGGGCCTTCTGAGGGCAGCGTCGACACCCTTATTCACAGATAGGGCAAGCAGGTGCAGGGGGGCTGACCAACCTGGTCACGCAC
The DNA here is from genome assembly GCF_007474595.2 of Lynx canadensis. Lineage (NCBI taxonomy): Eukaryota > Metazoa > Chordata > Mammalia > Carnivora > Felidae > Lynx > Lynx canadensis. The sequence continues at coordinate 154,359,194 of NC_044311.2, read as the reverse complement.
AGGTGTGTGCGTGGCAGGGCTGGGCCTGAACCCACACCGTGCTACTCCAAACACATTATTTTAACCCAGCTACCCACTTCCTGGCTCTAGGAGCTACCCATTTCCCCTTCACCCCACTAGCGTGTGAGCTCTGAGGCAGGGATATGTGCTATTTTGTTCACTGCTCTGTCCCCGTGCCCGGAACGGGGCCAGGCACAGAGGAGACGCTCAAATATGTGTTGAGCAAACAGCTAAATGATTCTCAAAGGTTAAAAAAAAATCAAAGACACCAACTTTTCCTTTGAAAGACAATACAGATTCGGGAAAAAATAAACAAGGTACGGTTGGGGCGCCTGAACGTGCTGTGGGCAGGCTCCGCGGAGGCCCTGTTTTAGGCTGCCAGGCAGACAGCAATGCTGGCTCCCGCTTCCCCGATCGAAGTGCCCTGGCCTTCCCCTGCAGGAGGCTGCAGAAATGGCCGGCAGTAACGACCCGTCCTGGGAGCACCTGCCCTGGAGCTGTGGGCACAGCGAATGCACTGCCCACGTTTTCCCAAACAAGAGCCAATTCTGTGACCTCAGAGGGTGCCCTTCCCAGCACTGAAGATCCCATCCATGACACTTGGCGGAATGGCGGACAGATCTGGGGCCTGAGGCCTGACGTGACTCTAACACGTACTGAATAAAGAGATGATAAAAATCACTCGATACGCCTTAACTTTAGGAAGCGAGTTCTGCCCTTCGTCTGCATCTACTAACACGGAGTCACTGGAAAAGGTGCAAAATCTCACTCCCCTACAGAGAGGAGATGTCAGACAGCCTGCAGTTTGAATAAAAATCATCTGGTTCCCCGTTCAAGCATGTGATGCCCAACAGCCCCGCGGCTGTCGCCAAGTCTGCGTGTACTTGGGCTGGACCGGAAAGGAGCTGCAGAGACCTGGCGTGCCTCCAGCAGTCAGGGCAGGTGCGCCCGGGGGAGGAGTTCGTGCGCAGGTCAGCCGGGAGGGCCGGATATTCCTACAGGGCAGAGCTCTCCGCTCCCACTCTCCGTGTCAGTGACTCGACACAACATGATCCTCAAAGCAGGCTTATCAGAATCTCTGTGCAGGTTTTTAAAAAGTCCCTTCACATTGGGGCACCTGGGTGGCTCAGTCAGTTAAGCGTCCGACTCCGGCCCAGGTCATGATCTCCAGGCTCATGTGCTTCCGATTCTGTCTCCCTCTCTCTCTGCCCCTCCCCCACTCGTGCTCGTGCTCTCTCTCTCTCTCTCTCAAAAATAAACGTAAAAAAAATTTAAAAAATAAAATAAAAATAATAAATAAATAAACGTAAAAGCAATCCCCTCAAAATCAGTTCTTTTAAGACAGGAGCCCATCCCACATACGTCCGACTCAATACATTTTTCCTAATCCTATGGCTTCCCATGTCCCATTTCCATTTTGATCCTGTAGTTTACGTTTTCATGGAGGCCTCACACTTAGGATGGCTGACGAAATCGTCGGCCGCTGGTGACTGAGTCAACCTCCAGCCCGTCTGCCCTCCCGAGGCGAGCCTGAACTCCCAACTCTCCTCCCAGGTTGGTTCCCCATCCCGAGAGCAAGCTCATTAACGTCACTCAGGTGTGGGCGGACGGGGGCTTGCTCTGAATAGCAGTCCTATCCCTGGGGGAGCTCCTTGGGTTTCAGGAGCTCTGCCAGGAACTGGACCAAGATCAAATACAGATTTCTTCTAGTAAGTCGCAGTATCACATATGGCCAATGTGACAACAGCAAGGATGGCACCTTTACCCATCCTGGGAACGAACTGCCAAAATGCAACCTGTCAAGCACCAAGGCTTTTGTCCCAGCAGCAGACACTGGGTCCAAGCTGACACACGCTCAGCCGTGCAACACACGGGATCCCGCTTCCAGATTTAAATGGTTCCTGAGGACAAGAAGAGCTTCTCAAGTTGCTTGGAGGAAAGCAGCAGAGAAACAAAGGAGAAGGGTAAAACCCCAGGACTCCTTCATGAGGCCAATCGGGGAATTCGACACCTTTAAAACCAGGGAGTGAGGGGCGCCTGGGTGGCTCGGTCAGTGAAGCATCCGACTCCTGATTTCAGCTCAGATCATGATCTCGTGGCTCACGGGTTCGAGCCCCACGTGGAGCTGTGCACTGACAGCGCGGACCCTGCTTGGATTCTCTCTCGGCCTCTCTCTCTGCCCCTCCCGTGCTCATGCTCCCGCGCCCTCTCAAATAAATAAAAGAAGAAAGTGTGGCAAGACATATCAATCACCCGAAAAATAAAATAAAACAAAACAACAAAAAACAATTTCACAACAGTGAGGAATACTTCATCTGTCATCAAATCACAGGTGAGAAAACTCTAGAATCCTGAACATGAGCATCCTTCCTGCCCACACTCATGGTCGGTCAGGAAAAGCGTGCCATCTTTACGAGCGCTTCTGGGTCTCCAAGCACCCAGCCACCCAGCAGGAAAGGCCGGCTGCCTGGGGGCATCCCACCTCCACACCGAGTGCTTTTTCACAACAAGCGTGGTCAGAGGCACAATCGCCTAGGAGAATTTCTGGGTAGACATCCACCCCCCAACAGCCTCCGCATCTTACCAGAACTTTCACACACCCCTGCGCTTACGTCTACCGCAACAAACAAAGCCCCGCTTTGCAGAGGCAGGGGGACACGAAAGCAGAGAAAGCTGCACCAGGATACAGACTCCATTCTTTTACACAGCCGACTCCTAACCGTCCAGGCATCTGGTACGACCCTCTCTTTCCCAGCGAGTTCAGCAGGGCTCAGCTTGCAAGAAAATTCAATTCGAGTCATGGCTCGGCGAAGCCGGCCACCTCAGTCGTTCCTGGAGCAAAGGATCTGAGGAGAGAAATCACCCCAATAAATGAGGCAGTCCAAAGTCAGGCAAGGGACGGATGTCCAGGGAAACCACCGTGGGCTGTGTTTCAAGTAACGTCTCTGCACAGCAACAAGCCGACACTTTTTTCTGTGCGACGATGCTGGAGACAGACGTCGTGTGTGCTGACGTCCCACCATAGCTCCCCTTTTGGGAGGAATCCAAGCCACAAGGGAAAAAAGGTAGTGCCACTCACCCCGTACCTCTGCTGTGCAACAAGCTGAACCTCCGAGGCTCAGGGTACCGGTTTCTTAGCCTCACTCCACGCATTCACACCGCCTTCTGCAGCATCCTTCATCCTGAACTTCCAAAAGCATTTCCTGCCTCCTTGGGTTCAAGTCCACACACCCATGATGGTCTAAACTCCAGGACGCTCAGCCCCATCAAGGGACGTTGAAGATGCAGATAGATTAACATTTAAAAAAAAAAAAAAAAGGTCCAGAACTGCAGGAATTGACAGGACAAATTTTTTGTCGCTCCGTAAAAACAATAAAAACTCCAAACACTCCCTGGAGCCACTGCCCTGTGCCTCCCAGCACAGCCAGGCATCACTGAGCTAAACTTCCGTCTCGATTACAGGCCTGTAAGCAGCACAGGCAACTACTGACCAGTGCCCCCTGGAAGCTCCAGGAACATCACCTTCCTGGTTTTCCCACCACAGCCCTCCTTTCTCATCCCCCCTGCAGATACTTCCCTCCTCTGTGCTCTTGGAAACGCCGTACACGTTGCTCCTGGGAATTCTGTGTCCCCAGCCCCTGGTGCACCGTTTCCACACTGGACGGCGCCCCACGGTCTTCTCCAGGGGACATCCCAGCACGGGGCACCCTGCAGCGGAGCAGGGCCTGGGTGGGATTCGCCGCTTCGGCCCCAGTACCTTGGACAGCGCCCAGGGCATCTTGGCCGCTCGATAAAAGTTGTGAAAGCCGTGAACAAGTCGCTGCATATTCTGGGCAAAAGAAACTTGTTTATTCATTTATAAGACAAGTCTGTATTGCACACCCACCAATAATACACAAAATATCAAGAAGGCAAAAGATCTGAGACCGTCTATTCTAGAAGACGAGAGAGAAGACGTAGGAGACTCCTACTACCCCTAAGCAAACACTTTTCCCTGTGGCGTGTACTTCTTCAACGATACTCTCCAAGCCCAGCAGCCCCGGCTAAACCCGCGCGATGCCATTCTACAAAATAATCCTGAAGCAAGGACACCATTCGGCACACTGGCGGGTGAGGACTGGACAGGTTTCGAAATGTGAACGGCCAGTGTCTTCACGACAATGTGCTTCTGAGCCGCTTTGCTGAGCGGTGACAGAGCCCCGGATCCAGGGGGCCCCACCTCTCACGAGCAGTGACACAGCCCCGGATCCAGGGGCCCACCTCTCACAAGCCTGCGTCTGGGCAGGACTCCACCTCGCTGCCTGTGCCTCGCTGCTCCCTAGTGCAGACTCTCAGTGAGCCAGCAATACCTGCTTGTGCCAATCACACATGCAACTCTCTGCAGGAGGTGGGAAGACTGAGGTCAGTCCTCAGTGGCCACCACCACAAACTCCAGGACATCCCAAGGGACCTCTGGCCAAGGGCTGGTTCCAGAGCAGTTTGAATCTAACGGGTTCTTCAGGACGTTCCCTTTAGGAGTGTCCTTGGGGACAGTCAGGACTTTATCCTCACGCCCTGGCCTGCCTAGACAAAGCTCACTCATTTTTAAAATGGCACCTGCTGTGGGGTTTTATTTTCCTCATCGTGTGTTGGTGCGACGCTGACGGGGTCCAGGCTGTCTGGGTCTTTACTGGCCTTCCTTTTCTCCAAGTAGCTTTCCTCTCAAAGAGCTTGAAAATTGCTTGAGGGCAAAACAGATTTTCCTGTCTCCTTTTGTCATTCCCCACAATGACTACCTCAGGCATCTGCTAATCAGCTGACCTGTAGGGGTAAGAACACACCTGGGAGAAGGTGCACCTGCCAAGAAGCTGGAGGGAGATCGAGATCAAACTCCTGATATGTGTGTGTAAGTATTTAGGTTTTCTAGAAATGGCTAGGGGGGGGCTCACTTCATGTCCCAGGTGCTCTACAAAATAACCACATGTTTACCTCTTAAATATCCAAGGATAACCAATGTTAGAACAAGATGATGGGGGCACCTGGGTGGCTCAGTCGGTTAAGCATCTGACTTCGGCTCAGGTCATAGATATCACGGTTCATGGGTTCGAGCCGCGCGACGGGCTCTGGGCTGACAGCTCGGAGCCTGGAGCCTGCTTCGGATTCTGTGTCCCCCTCTCTCTCTGCCCCTCCCCTGCTCGCACTCTGTCTCTCTCAAAAATAAATAAACATTAAAACATTTTTAAAGGAATTAAGACAACAGCAGAGGTTTTGGTGCCCACCCGTGTGCCCTGGTATTTACTGGAGCTTCCGGTACATTCTCTAGCTGCAGCAGCAAAGACCCTTCAAGCATCCAGGGCGGCACGAAGTGCCAGGATGTGAACACAGCATCGGATGGCCTGAGACCTCCACCTGCCGGCTCCCCACCTGGACAGCTGGACAGCGCGCTCTGCCGCCTCCCAGAAGTCCGAGCAGCCCCAGACCCAGCTGTTCCCTGCAGTCACGGGCTCCTCCCTGCCTCACTGCCTTGCCCCCACCAGTGTCTCAGGGCAGGGAGAAACTCGAGAAGGGTGACTCCAGCAAACCTTGCCTTATGTGCCCCAGAGACCAAATATGCTTAAACTCAGAGACCCTGAACGGAACGAAAGCCAAGCGTGGTCAGGAAAGCGAAGAGCCCTCCAAGACGACGACCCACCTGACCGTTCTACCACCAGCCGAAACCTACATCCAGACTGTGTGTGTCTCCCACTGTCTGTCCCTCCTTAATCTTCTGCTGATGCGTGGGGCAATCACCTTGCAGAAAGTCATTTGCTCGTCGCTGCAGGAGGGCAAAACATCGCGTTAAAGGAAAGAACTGGGTGACGCATCCAGTTAGCGATTAGCAGCTGGAGATCTCTAAGATATCACTGTCTCTTTTTCAGCAGGTTAACAGATAGGAAAATGAGCAGATCGTTTAAATAATGGCTCATTGAACACAACGATTCCTAATTACATTAGCCGCCCATCTGCTGAAGTCGGCCGGCAAGCAGAACCCGCAAGCAGCGGCATTTTCCGGCCCAGCTACGCGGGCTGTTTGCCCGCAGTTATTACGCGTGATTATAGGCGCTGATCTTGTTAACCAGGTTCTTTCTCCGCTTCGGTTCTGGAGATGAATCTCATTTACTTAAACACATCTTGTTGAAGAAAGCAAAAATAATTGCCACGCACCATTTCTCCACAATCTAAAATTAAGGTTGTTTTATAAAGAACGGGATGGGGGGGGGAATCACTTTCAAAGGGCCCCACTTAACACAAACAGATGTTACCGAACTCAGCTAAGAGGAGCTTGATTATACGATTTATTCAGGCTCTGCGCTCACGCACGCTTGGGCTTTCACTACTGCAACGAGGCTCCTACTAGAAAAACACACGTCAAGGGCCACATGGATTCCTCAGCTCCTTTTGGAGGAAAAAAACAAAACAAAACCAGCAGTGAAGGTTTTCCACAGGGTGCTCAGGGCTTGGCAGGTTAATTCTGGCCGTTCAGGTGGAGGTTAGGAGCGCGGGATCTGGGGTGCGGGAGGGTTGATGCGGGGGTCCCTGTTTTAAGAACCAAAGTCAACCCCAGATCAGACACGGCTGATCTCCTTCCGGACACAGGAGTTACGGCTCCCTCTGCAGTGAAAACCCATCCCCGGGTGGTTTCACCCCAGGGAGGGAGTGGTCCCTGAGTTTTGAAACTTTCCAGACACAACCCCCCCCCCCCCCCCCCCGGTAGCAAGACTGGAGAGGCGAAGGGTGGGGGAGATTTCATCACACATCCAGAGCCCGGGCCCTTAATGGTGTCCATTCATAGGCTGCTGGCTTCAGGTTCATTTTCCGCCAACGGTCCCAGGATACGCTCTGCACTTTCTCTAAAGCAGAGCAGCATGACCATATAGTGGCTTCAGGGTCTGTGACGCCTGGATTTGGGCGCCAGCTTAGCCTCCTACTGGCTGGCTGTGGGGGCTCAGGTAAATGACACACCTTCTCCGGGCGTTGGCGTCCCCATCCACCCGTGAAGCGGAAGGCTAAAGGGTGCTGTTCTGAGGGGCACCTGAGATCATTCATGTGTGGTGCGCCCAGAATTGTGCCCTGCTCACCGGGATGTTTTAACTTCTCAAAGGGGTTGCAGCGACTCTGTCCGCCCTCGTCTGCGGGCTGACTTGCATCGCGGTGTATCAGCGCCAGAACTGGTACGGGGTCCCCAGCAGCCCTCCCCGGGGAGGGCACTGCGGCCACTCCCCTGCAGCAGGCGGTGCCCACGTGAACGCGGCCATGTGCCAAAACACCGGGGTGGTGGCCCGGGCGCCAGGAGCACCCACACTCGGCTCAGACTCTAAACCCCAGGGCCAGCGAGGCCGCTGCACTCCACCAGTCCTTCTTCCACACTCGGTCCCCCGGGGGACTGGGACCCTCCACCTCCTTTCCTCTTCCCTCTGCCTCCATTTCCACGAGTCTCTGTGTCCCGTATGTTCCACGCGCCGGACCTTTCCTCAAGCTGTTCCGCTTCCTCTGCCTCCTTGGGTCACCCCAGCGGCTTCGATGCACTAGCCCTGAGCACAGAGCTCAATAGAGGTTTGCTGAGTCAATGAATGAGTGGTGCCGTCTGTACTCAGAGCTGGAGCCAGTTAATTGCCGCCCTCCGGATGGGTTTTCCTAGGGTCTGATGCCCTCAGGGCTTCGGGGGTTCCACTGGGCTCCCGGTTTCTCTCCCACGGCGCCTCTAGTGGCCGTCCTTACCCTCTGGGGCCACCGCGGAGTGGAAGTCACACTTGGGTGATGGGTGACGGGGGAGAGGGGCTGTGGCAGGACCCGCGGGGCCCGCGCCCCACCCTCAGCAGCCTGACCGCCCTTCGCACCTCAAGGCTAACCAGCAAAGGTGATGTTGGTGAACAAGATCCTGGTGAACAGCCTGTACAACTCTGAAGCTCTGAGTTCTTGCACACGCTTCTCCCAGCCAGCCCCTGGGAGCGCAGGAGGGCGGCAGAGAGATGGGCTTTCCCGCTGATGGGAAGTCCACGTGCCCTGGCCGGCCCCCACAAGGCAAAAGAACCATCTAAGCACCTAGGGTCTCAAATACCCTTTTGTCCCCCGTGGAAGACGCAATGGCGGTAGAGCGTGCGGGCGCAGCCCGGATTCCCCACTGCCCGGCTGCGAGAGGTCACCTGGCCTCTTCCCCCAAGGCCACGCCCTTCCTGGGGACAGCCACAGATAATGACGAGTGACACTGGATAACAAAGGCCTGGCCACATCCGCCCAACTCGGGAGGGCTCTGCAGGGCCCTCCTAGCGCCCGAGTGCCCGGGGGGGGGGGACAGTCGAGGCCACCTTTGGGCTTCACCGGCCCCCTCTGCCCACTCCTGCTTCCTCGGCCCCTCGCGGACCCTAAGAGCACTACCATGAACGCCCCGCAGCTACACTCTGCTCAGAGCCTGCTCCCCGGAGCCCAGCCCACACCGGCCCTCTCGGCTGGACACGTGCTCCAGGAGCACTTCTCCAAGGGCTTCCCTCTGAACAGAACCTCAGTAGGTGCCTAAGCCTGGTTCGTAAGTGGGGAGTCTCCAAAGCAGAGGCCTGGGCCTGTCTCCCAAAGCAGACACAGCCAGATGCCTCCCCAAGCGTCAAAGGCCAGGGACAGAGGCCCCCCCCCCCAGTGAAGCGGTGAGATCTGGTCTCCACTTGGCCACTAGCTGGCCGTACAGTCACTTTTAAGTTCTGTGTAGTTAAGTAATCTCTACACCCGACGTGGGGCTCCAATTCACGAGCCTGGGATCAAGAGTCGGAAGCAATTCTAGCTGAACCAGCCAGGCGCCCCGGGAACAGTCCTCTTTGGCCCGGAGTTTGCTCATCTGTGAAACGGGAGGGAATAGTTTCAGCCTTCGAAATCCGTGCGCCTAAGTCTAGCTGTTGCCCACAGAATTCAGACAAGGAAGGACATTTGCAGCCTGGGTCTCCCCCAGTGTGCAGGGGCACCCCACAAGGCTGGGCTTCCTCCGGGCAGAGTTGGCCTAAGGCTCAGCCCCCGGCAGCCCGGAAAGGGCATCGGCCTCCCGGGTCCAAGGACGGTTTTCATTGTGAGTAGCAACGGCCTCAGAGCACACTTGGAAAGAGGCAACAGAACCCTCTAAACCCAGCTCCAACGCCCGAAGAAGGGTGGGCTGTTGGCTACATCTTCGGGAATCAAAACAGTCCGGGGGTCTGGTTCTCTGCCCCTTGGACACAGAAGTCAAGCACAGACTCCTGGGGGCACTGCCACAAGCAGCCTCACATCGACCAAGCTTCTGGAAGAAAGGTGGAAGCCACAACGCTTGCTTGTTTGCAAAGGGATATTCCGTGACAGGTGGCCTGGATGATTCCATTTGCTTGCCCGGCCCCTCCCTCTGTGTAGGTAAACTGGGGAGGGGGCTGGGGAGGTGGAGGCCTCTCTTCTATGGAGATGTCACAGCCCCGGACACCTCCCAGGCTGGAGTCTCCCTTGGCCTCTGGGCTTATGTAAGCTACCTGTTGTCAGGATGCAATTACACTGACAGAGGAAGGCGGGTATTTAAGCAGTCATGTGTCAGAGTTACAAGGCTAGACCTCGTTTACTGAGGCCAATGATAATCATGATTCTCTTTGCCGTGGAGAAGAAAATTCACGCTAAATGGCACTTTTTAAAGAAAGCACTATTAAAAAGTTCAAAAGCAGTGGCTGGCTCAGTGACTTTGGCTCAGGTTATGACCTCACGGTTCGTGGGTTCAAGCCGCGCATCAAGCTCTGTGCTGACAGCTCAGAGCTGGAGCCTGCTTCAGATTCTGTGTCTCCCTGTCTCTCTGCTCCCTTCCCCACTCACTCTCTATCTGTCTCTCTCAAAAATACACATTAAAAAAAATTTTTTAAAGAAAATCATTAAACAAAATAAAATAAATAAAAAGCTCAGAAGCAGGTATGTCCCATATTCGGGTGACTGTGGAGGGAGGGAAACTTTTATTTCCAGAAGGCAAGGTAGCCTCTTCCTTCCCAAAGGGACAACTAACCGCTCAGTCCCCAAAATCCATTATAGGTTTCCAGGGATCTTAGGAGACATCGTTTTAGCTTAAAATCAGCCCTTTCTGCACATTTTCCGAAGGAGTTTAAGCAGACTCTCATCAAAGGTATGACGTCTTAACTCTCAACATATTTCCGGAGTTTCACTAAATGCTCCCTTGTGCTCAAGAGTTGGTAACCGCAATTGAGAAGCCATTTCAGATCTAAACTTTCCGAAAAGAGACACGGGATTAACTTCGCCCAGGTTCCCACGTCCAAGTACTGCCAGTTTTTAGTCAACGTTAGGAAGAAAGACAAAGCGTTTACGCTTTTACTGCAGCAACGGGCAAGACCGTCAAGTTACTGTTATTACAAAACGGCTGCTTTTGGCCATTATTCTAGACAGCAAGAGTCATGTTCTTAATCGCGGTGAAATACACATAACGTTTGCCACCTTAACCGTTCTGGAGTCTGTAGGTCAGCGCTGTTAAGTCCATTCACACTGTGGTAACAGCCGCCCCCCGCCGTCCACCTCCAGAACTTACTCATTTCCCCAAATTGAAACTCTGTCGGCTGGAAACACTAACGCCTCGTTCCCTCCTCCAGCCCCCACCACCCTACCTGCCGACGCTGGGACTCTGACCCTCTAGTGGGATCCCACAGTTTTTCCTCTGTGTCTGTCGGATTTCGCTCAGCATCATGTCCCCAAGGTTCATCCACGCTGTACCCGGTGTCAGAATGTCCAGAATGTCCTTCCTTTTTAGGGCCGAATAATAATCCACCGTATGGATATATCACATCGTGGTTATCACTCGTCCGCCAACAGACACCCACTCTGCTTGCACCTGTTGGCTATGGCGACTAAGGCTGCTGAGAACACGGGTGTGCAAATATCTCTTCGAAATTCTGTTTCAAGTCTTTGGGGAAGATTATTTTTTCCGATAAATATTTAGTGAGCAGCTACCATGTGCCCAAAGAAGATTGGGTGTGCATTCCAGATTTCACCACCTAACGTTGAGACAACAAACAAAACAAAACAACAACAACAACAACAAAAAACCAAACAGCTTTCTCTGGACGCCTGGGTGGCTCAGTCGGTTAAGCGTCCGACTTCAGCTCAGGTTATGTCCTCGCCGTTCATGAGTCTGAGCCCCGCATCGGGCTCTGTGCTGACAGCTCGGAGCCTGGAGCCTGCTTCCGATTCTGTGTCTCCCTCTCTCTCTCTGCCCCTCCCCCACTCACGCTCTGTCTCCCTCACTCTCAAAAATAAATAAACATTAAAAAAATTGTCTTTTAAAAACAGCTTTCTCTTTTATGATGGCCTTCAGTCTCTGCTGAATCAACTGTAGGACGGGAAATGAATGAAGCACACACAATCAGAGATTAATTACTTGAGGTTTATCCACTGAATTAAAAGTTTAATGTCTAAGTCCCTTCCCTGCTACACAACACACTTAAGAAAAATAACTCCCTCTGTTTTACGATGCTGTTTGTCAAAGGTACCGTAGTCAATGTTAAGTGTGTGAAACACAAAAGAATGAGACTAGGGACGTGAAATGCCGACTTACACAACCTGTTACTGTACTGTGAATAAACAGCACTGAACTCGAGTTAAAACTCACCGGCCATGGGAATGCAAGCTGGTGCAGCCACTCTGGGAAACAGTACGGAGGTTCCTCAAAAAACTAAAAATAGATCTACCCTACGACCCAGCAATTGCACTACTAGGCATTTATCCACGGGATACCGGTGTGCTGTTTCGAAGGGACACATGCACCCCAATGTTTATGCGTTTATAGCAGCACTATCAACAATAGCCAAAGTCTGGAAAGAGCCCAAATGTCTATCGATGGGTGAATAGATAAAGAAGGTGTGGTATATATATTCAATGGAGTATTACTTGGCAATCAAAAAGAATAAAATCTTGCCATCGGCAACTACGTGGATGGAACTGGAGGGTATTATGCTAAGAGAAATTAGAGAAAGACAAAAATCACATGACTTCACTCATATGAGGACTTTAAGAGACAAAACAGATGAACATAAGGGAAGGTAAACAAAAATAATACGAAAACAGGGAGAGGGACAAAACAGAAGAGACTCCTAAATATGGAGAACAAAAGGAGGGTTACCGGAGGGGTTGTGGGAGGGGGGATAGGCTAAATGGGGGAGGGGCGCTAAGGAATCTACTCCTGAAATCATTGTTGCACTAGATGCTAACTAACTTGGATGTAAATTTTTAAAAAATAAAAAAAATAAAATCGAAACAAAAAGCAATAAATATAAAGATCCAAAAAAAAACACAAAAAAACAAAAACAAAAAACCTTCACCGGCCAAACGGACTTGCCAGGTTAGCCTCACACGGTTTTATGAAAATACACGTTCAACACGATCATGGAAGTGCTTTGGAAGCAGACAGTGTGACTTAAACCCTAAGCGTCGCAAAGGCACGAAAGCCATCTAGTAACACTGATGCTTCTACGTAAGGGGTAAGGGTAAGGGTAAGAATCCTTGTACTCAGCTTACCGTGGAACGGGACCGAGCCTTTGCAACGACACCTTCTCAAAACCGAAAGCATTAAGTCGGTTTTGCATCATGTCTTTGCACTGCTGTCTGATGGGCCCAAACCGGGAAGGTGTCACCCAGAAAGGCCATTGTTTTGGGTTTGCTGGCCTTTGCTAATTTCAGGCCAGCCATTTAAGAAACAGGCTACTTCTATGTGATTTGTAAAAGGCTTTGATGGTCTTTTCTTGTGAAACCCACGAGGGGAAAAAAGTGTTTTAATAGGCATATGGCGATCAAAGAGATCATTCTCCGCTAAAAAGATTTTTTAAACCCCTTCCAAGTAAATTCCTCTCAGGAAAGACATTAAATCTCCATTGATCTCCACATTTTTACGGTGTCCAGATATTTTGAAAGAATGCGAACCCAAAAGAGAAGTGACAGATGCCTCCCTCTTTTGTCTCCACGCCAGTGAAATACAGATATTTCCCTAATTAGGGTACAGAACAGCCGCACACAAATCTTCCAGAACATTCTAGAGGCAGGAAAAACTAAGACTTGGCTAAAAAAGAATGCAACATACTAACCTTGGCAAGATCTCCGACATACGTGTGAGAGAACCCTTCTGTATGACATCTAAATGCCCTTGATGCAGCAAAGGTAGAGACAGATCCCACCCACCCCTCCCAACTCCCACCACCACCCACTCAGGATGGCACACCACCGACGCCCCCGACTCTCTTCCGCATCGTCAGCACATCCCCCCAGGAGCGCTCCCACCTGCTTACGAACAGGCTGTTCCATTTCCCATCTGGACAAACACAACAACCCACAACTGTCTTCGCCTGAGAGCCTCCTACAACCGCGGCCCCCGCGCACCTTGCGAGAGGTGACTGCGCTTGGGGCGCCTGGGGTAAGCGTAGGACTCTTGGTTTTGGCTCAGGTCACGATCTCAGGGTTCGTGGGTTCAAGCCCCACGTGGGGCTCTGTGCTGACGGCGCGGAGCCTGCTTGGGATTCTCTCTCTCTGCCCCTCCCCTCCTGTCTCTCTCAAAAATAAATAAATAAACTTAAAACATTTCAAAGAATGAGGTGACTGTACTTATTCACGGCTTCAAAGTCCTCTGCTTCCTTCTCTCTCGAACCGCTGGGGACAGCTCTTACCCACATCACACACCAAGACCAACCGCTAGACCTCCCGCCCCTTGGCCATCAGGGCATTTGGACCTTTCCTGAGTCCCCACCTTCCCCCCCCCCACCCGCCCCCCCGGACACGACCACTTTCCTGTTCCCCTCCCATCCCCCTACTGCTTCTCCTCGGGCCCCCAGCCCATTCCTCCTCACCTCCCCAGCCTCCAAGTTCTGGGGTGTCTCAGGGCCCGTCCTTGGACCTCACCTCTGTGTCCTGGCTCACGCCGCGGGAGACCACGTCTCATCTCATGGCTTCACAAGGCTGCTCTCACGGTGACGCTCTGCCTGGGACCCCTTGTGGAACCCCACATGCATATTCAGCTGCCCCGAAGGGATCTCAATTTAGCATTTCCAAGACTAATCTCCTAATTTTACCTTCTTGACCACGTAGCTGCCAGCCACCTTTCCTCTTACTGACACACCGGCGTGCTCCACATGGGGCCTCCTGGGGGCACCTCCAACACGCAAGCACACATCCTCCTCAGGGCCTTTGCCCTGGCTGTTCCCTCCGCCTGGAACACCCTTCCCCACATACCTCACTCCCTCTGTCTTCAGGCCTCTGCTCCAGGGCTGCCTCATTGAAGACCCCTCCCCTGACCACCCCGCAGCACCCAAGAACACGCCCCCACGCCCAGCATGCCTTTGTCTGCGTTTCAATCCACATTCCAAGTAGCAGCGTATTTACCGGATCGGTCTCTTCTCCCTAAATGTAACACCAGATGTGCTGTGGCTGTGGCTCACTGCTGTACCCTCCGTGCCTGGGCGGGGTCATATGACCATTGACATGTGTCAGTGCGCATCAAGTATCTGCTGAGTGTGTTTTGTCGCAAGTGAGTTAGAGTAACTGCCTTACCAGTTAACCAAACTCGGACACCAGGCTGCATTTTATTGAGAAACATAAAAACAGAAGAACTGAATCTAAGGGGGTCATTGTTTTGTCCACTGGAATCACCCCAGGAACCACTAGATATAATCTCCAACCCAGAGAACAGAACCTGGAATCCATACCATTCTTTGAATGTTTATTTATTTTTAGGAGACAGCGCATGAGTGGGGTGGGGGGCAGAGAGAGAGGGAGACACAGGATCCGAAGCGGGCTCCGAGCCGTCAGCCCGGAGCCCGACGCGCGGCTCGAACTCACGGACCGCGAGATCACGACCTGAGCCGAAGTCGGACGCTTAACCGACTGAGCCACCCAGGCGCCCCTAAATGTTTATTTTATTTTTCAGAGAGAGAGAGTGGCAGAGCATGAGCAGGGGAGGGGCAGAGAGAGGGAGACACGGAATCCGAAACAGGCTCCAGGCTCCGAGCTGTCAGCACAGAGCCCGACGCGGGGCTCGAACTCACGGACCGCGAGATCACGACCTGAGCCGAAGTCGGACGCTTAACCGACTGGGCCCCCCCCCAGGTGCCCCTAAAGCGTTCCTTCTCTTTAATACAGGAAGGATGCAGAGGACACTCATCATCATGGGCCCTGAGTGACGTACCGAATGGCTGCATCACTCTACAGCACACCGGAACCTAACGTAACACTGTGTTAACTATACTTCAGTAAAGAGCACCTGACTCTCGACTACGATACGCGTCCACCGCACATCCGTGCCACGATACACACAACGCTGGATGACAGTCCCCCCGCCCACTTACCACAAACACCTGTGCAAACAATTCACAAAGCCGTCTTACGTGATTTCACTATTCCTTACAACATTAAAAACTGCATGAAAGCCAACATCAGCCCAAGACCGGATTTGTGCCTGAGAAAGACCCGCAAGCACGCTGTCCTGTCCGGAGCGTGGAACTGTTAGCATCCACCGCAGGTTTTAAAACAATCACCTTTTAGGGGCGCCTGGGTGGCTCAGCCGGTTAAGTGTCGGACTCTTGGTTTCAGCTCAGGGCGTGAGGTCACTGTTTCGTGGGTTCGAGTCCCGCGTCGGGCTCCGTGCTGACAGTGTGGGGCCTGCTTGGGACTCTCTCCCTCTCTCTCTGCCCTTTTTCCCTGCTCACGCCCTGTCTCTCAAAAATGAAGAAATAAACTTAAAAAAAAAAAGAAAAACAATCAACTTTTGGTGCTAGTCACTAACAACAGGCCTAAAGGATGCCGCGAGAATACGGATTACTGCTTGCGATTGCAGAAACTGACACACTTTTTCTCCTCCGCTGTCAGAATAGCTAGGCCTCAGAGAGGAGTGTGAACACACACTTGGGAAAAGCATTCCACCTCCCGATCTCCTGCTCCGATTTACACGAGAGCCCGCGGCCGTGGCCCACAGCTCCCACCCGGCGCCCAGGCACACCTCGCAGCTCCCGCACAAAGCGGACGTTCGCACCGGCCGTTCTGTCTTAAATCTCCTCTCCCCGGAGGCTGCCTCTGCCAGGTTTGAGATCAATGAACTGCGAGACAGGCGAGACGGTTAAGAGTCCAAGCTGAAAGCCTCATACGCTTAAGTGCCAGGCCTCGTACAAAACATTCCAGTCCTTCTGGTTTCAACTGCTCAGAAAGGCAGGTGGCTGGCTGGCCCCGGCCCCCGGATCGCTGGCCATAAAAGAAGCCGTAATTTTCTGAGGCACCTGAATGTCACAATTTCTCCCAAGTGGATGTGTCTTGATTTGCGAAAAATAAATAAGCTTAACTCTATTAAATGTGCTTCTCCTGGGCGCCAGGGGCGGCTCACGCATTAGCATCTGACTTTGGCTCGGGTCGTAATCTCACAGTTTGTGAGTTCGAGCCCGCATGGGTGAGCCCTTGCCCCACGAGCGGTGAGCTCGTGCCCTGGGTGAGACCAAATTGTTCCTTTCCTCTCTCTCTGCCCATCGGGGGATTCTTCCTCTCTCTCTCTCTCTCTCTCTCTCTGACCCTCGCTCACCTGCACCCTCTCTCTAAAAAAAACATATTTCTCTTAAATCTGCCATTAGTGCGGTAAGAACAGTCATTTGACCTGCAGCGTGCTATCTTAGCATTCGCTGATTGAAGAATAAAAGACTTAATAGGAGCTGGGGTTTTTTATTTGTTATTTTGAGGGAGAAAGAGAGAACACCAGCAGGGGAGGAGCAGAGAAAAGGAGAGAAAGAATCCCAAGCTGGCTCCGCACCATCAGCACAGAGCCCCATGCGGGGCTCGAACTCTCGAACCACAAGCTCATGACCTGAGCCAAGAATGAGAGTCGATGTTTAACCGATGGAGCCACCCAGGTGCCCCAGACCTGTTTTTTATGGTCCAGAAAATAAAGCCTGATGGGATATCACAGCAAAAGAACATTTCTATCAGGGAAGGCCCGCCCCCCGTCCTCCTTCCTTGCCCGGTGACCAAGGGCAGTGTGGGAAAAGCGGGGAGACCTCCGGACGGCCACGTGCGCTAGGACCCCATCGTGCACTGGGACCCCATCCTGCGCTGGGACGGAGGCAGGGCGCGTCAGTTGGCTCAGACTAGTGTCTTAACAGAAATTCACCTCCTCATAGCTCTGGAGGCTGGAAGTCCAAGGTCAAGGAGTCAGCGGGGCCAGTTTCCTCTGCGGCCTCTCTCCTGGGTGCGTGGATGGCCACCTTCCTGCTGCCTCTCCAGGTGGCTGGTCCTCTGTGCCCGTGCACCCTGCCACCGGCGCCCTCACCTCTCAGAAGGTCACGGGGCAAAGAGAACTAGGGCCTGACAGCCTCTTTTACGCAGGCACCTTTCAAAGGCCCTACCTCCAAATACAGTCACATTCGGAGGTACTGGGTTTAGGGGGGGCACGCAGGGGAGACACACAATGCAGCCCTAACAGAGGCCGGGCCCACGCAGCGCTGGGACACGGCCCGAAGATCACACGGTTTCAGTCCAAGTCCCCACGCGCAAGCATGCACAGACATCCAAACCCAGAGTAAGACGGGAAGGACAGATGGGATGACCCTTGTCTTCTCTGCTTCCCGGAGCTTCTGCAGCTCAGGACGCTTGCCAGAGACCAACTGAGGCACGCGGTGCCTGCATTTAAAGTTCCAAAGATTTGCCTTTTGTTTTTCCTTTTTTTTTTTTTTTTAAGTAGGCTCCACGACCAAAGTGGGGTTTGAACTCACAACCCTGAGATCGAGGGTTGCACGCTCTACCGACTGAGCCAGCCAGGCGCCCCTCGAGTTCCAAAGATTTGGACAGACTCGTGCAGTAAGCAAAGTCCTTCACGTGTCCCCCTCACCAGCTGCAGGAAGCTGAGCACACGTAACAGGAGAGGGGACTCTACTCAGGGTTCACAAGAGGACGCTGTCTGCAGGGGTGGGGGGGTAGGGAGGGGCTGTCCGCAGGGGTGTGGAGGGGGGAGGGGCCGCCCACAGGTATGGAGATGGGAGGGGCTGTCCGCAGGGGGGTGGAGGGGGGAGGGGCCGCCCACAGGGTATGGAGATGGGAGGGGCCGTCTGCAGGGATGTGGGGGGGGGGGGGTGCGCAGGGGGTGGGGTCTGTCTGCAGGAGTGGGGGGAGGGGCTGTCTGCAGGGGTATGGAGGGGGGAGGGCCGTCCACAGGTATGGAGATGGGAGGGGCCGTCTGCAGGGATGTGGGGGGGGGGTGTGCGCAGGGGGTGGGGGCTGTCTGCAGGAGTGGGGGGAGGGGCTGTCTGCAGGGGTATGGAGGGGGGAGGGGCCGTCCACAGGGTATGGAGATGGGAGGGGCTGTCTGCAGGGATGTGGGGGGGGGTGTGCGCAGGGGGGGGGGGCTGTCTGCAGGAGTGGGGGGAGGGGCTGTCTGCAGGGGTGTGGAGGGGGGAGGGGCCGCCCACAGGGTATGGAGATGGGAGGGGCTGTCTGCAGGGATGTGGGGGGGGGGTGTGCGCAGGGGGGTGGGGGCTGTCTGCAGGGGTGGTGGGGAGAGGCTGTCTGCTGGGGTGTGGACGGGGAGGAGGGGCTGTCGGCAGGGGTGTGGGAAGGGGTAGGATCACAGAGCCAGGTGTCCAGGGGCCCGCGGCCCAGGGAGGAGGGACAGGGTGGGCCGGGTCCTGGAAGAGGTCAGGGCTCAGCAGCTGCCGTGCTGGAGGGAAGCCCAGCCACCCTGAACCCGGAGGGGAGAGGGGGTGGGATTTCCACACCAGCTTCTCTCACCCCTCATCCCAAGCCAAGGGAAAAGGGAGCCTGAGCAGTGCAGTTCATAGAAGCTGGCCCCCAGACCGCGTCCCAGGAAAACCAGCTCCCCCTTGGGGCCCCCCGTGTGGTGCCATGTGCACTCGGTCACCCAGATCAGATGCCACCCGCACAGGCGTCCCTAGCACCTTGCTCCTAGCCGGCCTCTTCCCCCTCCTCCCCTTTCCAGCAGCATCCACCAGAAGGAGGCAGGGAGGCGGGCAGGAGTGAGAACCAGAGGGAGGACGGAGGGGAGCCAGCAGGCTGGGGGGGGGGGGGCCCCACACGCCTCCCCACCTACGCAGGTGAGAAAAGTCAAGCAAATCCAAGCCGCACCCTGACTTCTGCGGTTGCCCGTAAAAAAGCGGACAGCGCCACAACTCAGGGGGGCGTAAGTGACACCCGCCGATGGGAAAGGGGAGACACCACACGCAGGCTCTGCCCGGCCATCGCTGCTGGGAGTTGATATTTACGGTTTAGACAAAGCTTCCGACCGCCCGGTGCTATCCTGGGGCTGCTCCGGGAGAAGCGCTTATTAAACAAGGCAGCCCGCACATCTTCCAGAAGGCCGGGCGTCCGAACAGACTGGCGGATGAACCAATGAATGTCTCTTTCCTAGGCGTCTGTCTATGCTATTCCAAGACACCCACGAACTCAGCTCATCGATGAGCAGTTTCTCTTGAATCGAACCAGCCCCACCCCCCCTTACAGGGCACCCGAATTCTCACGGACTAGTGACTCTGAAAATTGGTGGAGAAACTAGTCCGCCAAGAAAAATATTCTTCGGGCACCTGGGTGGCTCAGTGGGTTGAGCCTCCGACTTCAGCTCAGCTCATGATCTCACAGCTCGTGAGTTCGAGCCCTGCGTCAGGCCCTGTGCTGACAGCTCGGATCCCGGCGCCTGCTTCGGATTCTGTGTCTCCCTCTCCCCCTGCCCGCCCCCCCCCCCCCGCTTGCACTCGGTCCCTCTCTGTCTCTCTCAAAAATAAACATTAAAAACAGTTTTTTAAAAAAGAAAAAGTTTTGAGTACTCAGCCCCATGCATGTATATATCTAGGACTTACATGCTAAGAGCGAGTTTAGCAGTGGTTCAGGGCACAAGATAGGGGCCCAGACCAGCTGTTTTGAAATCCTGGCTCTGCTCGCCCACCAGCTATGCCTCAGGTTCCTCAGCTGTGAAATGGGGATGATGAATCCTAAACTTTCACCTTCCCTAATGTCAATCAGTAGTTCTAGCAAACGAACCAGAAGGTGCTACTTTTCTCTAGGTGGTTGGTTTTTTTTTTTTTAAGTAATTAAAATTCTTTGGAAGATTTCTACACAGGTAATAAATGGTCTCCAAGGGTTCAAAAGTGTTTATGTACATAGCAAACATACCTTTCTGGTGGCAGAAGTTAAATAATGATGGAAACATTTAAAGATATCATCTTTGGGGGTGTGCCTGAGTGGCTCAGTCAGTGAAGCGTCTGACTCTTGCTTGTGGCTCAGGTCATGATCCCAGGGTCGTGGGACTGAGCCCCACGTCGGGCTCCACACACAGCACGGAGTCTGCTTGGGTTTCTCTCTTTCTCTCCCCTTCTCCCCCGTTCATGTTCCCACTCTCTCTAAACAATTAAATTCAATCTCTCCTTAGGAGTTTCTTATGAAAAAGCCGTTTCTAATGCGGTGTGAAAATACCACCTTAAAGGGACCTGTTTTAATTGCTTATTATTTTTTTTTCAGTATCTGCTAAGTAGCAAACCATTGCCAGTCACCCTGTAATCACAATAAAAGCCAGCCAGTCTGCAACGGTGGCTTTCTGGGAAGTGAAAGCACGTAACTTATCTTTAGAGGTCTTGATCTTTCCAACATACCAGACGGATAATGTGCTGGAGCCTGGAGAATGTTCTTCGGGCTGTCAGCAGAGAACAGGTGACGGAACAAAGGCAGCGCTCACGGAGCCGCACAGTCACCCAGCTCTGGGGGCCTCTGTCCCGCACCATCGAGGGGGGGTGGGGGGAGGGGAGACAGGCGCCTACACACGCCTACCTGCTTTCCTAGACGCATGTTACCCTCTTTTCTCCATCTGGCTTTCCTGACTTGAAGGTGTTTTGTCGTTGTTGTTTTTTAGCTTATTTATTTATGTTGAGAGAGAGAGAGAGAGAGTGAGCACAAGCAGGGGAGGAGCAGAGACAGAGGGAGAGGGAGAATCCCAAGCGGCCTCTGCACTGCCAGCACGGAGCCTGATGTGGGGCTCGAACTCACGAACCGGGGAGATCACGACCTGGGCCGAAATCAAGGGTCTTAACGGACTGAGCCACCCAGGAGCCCCTCCTCACTTGAAGTTTTGAACGACAGTCCTCACTCACAGCTGCATCGCGTCCCACAGTGTAGACCAACACTTCCCTCCGGGAGTCGCCTTTCCACAAACATCCGGGTTGTCTCCAATGGTTTGCGGCTGCAGGTGACATCACCATAGCCTTGGGGGATGCTTTTCATGCCCTCCCCCCATAACCTGTGTAAACCCGCAAAAGCAAATTTGTGAGTCAAAGGGCAAATGCGTACATAATTCTGAGACATTTCCCAGCCCCCCTCCAGAGCCTTTGTATGATGGCGTCATATTTTGGTAGAACGTTGTCGTCACACGACTGCCTTCAAACACGCTCTGAAACTTGTTCTTCCCCATCCTTGAATGAAGTCTTGGGCAAAGGCTGCATTCTTCCAAAAGCTTTGTGGGAATTCATTCATTTTCGGGCATGACCGGCCGAGCCCTGTCTAAGGACAAAACTCAAGCTCGTCCAGTATGGTAGACCCGCCTTAGGCTCAGAAATCCACCCTGGGGAAGGGGAGGCATGACTGGATGTACTTCTGTTTCCCCACCTGGTTCACAATAATGCCTGTGATTTCCCCAGGACTGGAGCCAAAGGAAAGGGGGGTTGAGGGAAGACCGTGTTCATCTGACTTCACGACTGGTACATCCTGGAGGTGGCCGATGTCTACACCTTCAACTCTCATCCTGCGGGGTATTCAGTGGGATCCTCAGAGAGCCGGGAGCTCCCCCGCCCCCATGCCCACCAGAGAGAGCTCCCACCTGCCGGTGTGAGCAAAACCGCCGCCAGCCAGCTGGCCACCTAGGCCCCCTCATCTCAGCTCTGCCACTTAGAGTGAGACCACTTACAACACATAATCCGCCATCCATATGGCTGCATTCCAATAAAACTTTACAGAAACAGGCAGATTTGGCCCATGGGCCTTAGTCTGCTGGCCCTCTCACTCCTCCTGGTGGTCCTAAGCGTCTTGCCAATAACAGCAATAAAGACATTAAGGAGAAGACTTTTTTAGACTTGTCCTCCTCTTCTCGGGAGAGGTTAAGAAGAATGACAAATTGCATTAAGTAATTTTTTAATTTTTATCTTAGAGAGCACACAAGCAAGCGAGAGGGGCAGAGGGAGGGAGGGAGGGAGGGAGGGAGGGAGGGAGAGAGAGAGAATATCTTAAGCAGGCTCCATGCTTGGCGTGGAGCCCAAAGCACGGCTTGATCCCACAACCCTGGGATCATGACCTGAGCTGAAACCAAGAGTCGGGACACAACCCGCTGAGCCACCCAGGGGCCCGTCAAGTATTTTTTTTTTTTTTTTTAATTAGTAAGCTATTTTTTTCCCAAAAACTTCTGATGGCACATCATTTGGAACGTTTTTGGCTGCAAGTAAAAACTAGATTTCAAGCGGCTCAAACAAGTGGGGATTATTCTCCACGTCCAGAAGTGTCTAGAGAGAATTGGTATTAGATCAACACCTCACAGAAAACCACACACAGAAAATCTCTGCTGCTCCCCCCAAACCTGTCTCTCAAGGTCAGACGCTGGCTACCTGTTGACAGGCTTTCACCTTCATCAATGGCAGGAAGGAGCAGGAATTATAATCCCAGCCACATCCATTGTTTTAATCAGGAGAAGCTTCCCAGAAATCCTCCAGGAGACCCCAATTTACGTCCCACTGTCCACCGCTATGGGCTGAGTCACACAGGCCACCGCAGGCCAGAGAGGAGAGGATTGGGAAGGTGTTCTGATTTGACCACCCAAGTGAAAGTATCGCTCACTGGTCAGGTAACAGGGTCACTGTCACCGCCATGTTTCAAAACCCAGGCACGCATGCAAATAACAAAAACTCACTCTATACACGGTCCACACACACAGCCTTCCTTTTGGTCTTTTAATGCTTCCCTTTAACTGATTTACTTTAAAAAAAATTTTTTTTAATCTTTATTTACTTTTGAGAGAGAGAGAGAGAGAGAGAGAGAGAGAGACGGAAACAGAGTGTGAGCAGGGGAGGGGCAGAGAGAGACAGGGAGACACAGAATCCGAAGCAGGCTCCAGGCCCTGAGCTGTCGGCACAGAGCCTGACACGGGGCTCAAACCCACGAACCAGGAGATCATGACCTGAGCCCGATTCGGACGCTCAACCGACTGAGCCCCCCAGGCGCCCCTACATGATTTACTTTTTTAAAGTAGGCTCCACGCCCACCGTGGGGCTTGAACTCCCAACCCTGAGACCGTGAGTCACATGCTCTACCGACTGAGCCAGGCGCTCCTAACACTTGCCTTTTAAATATGAACAGTCAGCCACTCATCCCCGGACATCTGAGGAAAGAAAGTCTGTGGCCTGTGACACAGACCAGACCAGGCCCCTAAGGGCAGGTTTCAGGGGCAGCAGAGAAAAGGCAGGAAGCGGGAAGAAAATTTCAAAAAAAAAAAAAAAAAAAAAAAAATATCGCAGTAATTTCCTCAGAGAAATAGCAGATATGCAGTTTTGGAGCAAGAATAAAGTACAAGCAGGAAATGGAACATTCAGAGGAACAAGAAAGCGCTCTCGAAAGTGAAAGTGAAGGTGGCAGCCGTGAATGTGCCATAGAAGCAAAGACCGAGGGATGGGGACAGGAGACGGAACCAGAAGTTCAACACCTGGGTAACTCTTCTTGGTCCCCCAGAAAAGAGAGCGGACGTTTTACTAGAACATCCCTCAGAACTGAACATCCTGAGCTTCTAGACCGAAAAGACCACGTGCCCAACATTAAAGAACCAACCAACCAAAAAAAACAGCCATTCGAAGGCACACTGCCATGAAATTTCAGACCACCAGGCCGCAGAACGCCGCTTTTCCGGTATCTCCCTTAGCTCACTATCTCACACATGGTTCGCTTACAACGAATCAGAGACCAGAGTGCCTGGGGGGGGGGCTCAGTCGGTTGAGGGTCCAACTTCGGCTCAGGTCATGATCTCACGGTCCGTGGGTTCGAGCTCCGCGTCGGGCTCTGTGCTGACAGCTCGGAGCTTGGAGCCCTGCCTCCGAGTCTGTGTCTCCCTCTCTCTCTGCCCCTCCCCTGCTCGTGCTCTGTCCCTCTCTCTCTCTCTGTCAAAAATAAACAAACATTCAAAGAAAGAAAAACAAAGAATCACAAACCACAGCTGCAACAGCGTCCGTGTGGAAGGCAAGGTGACACTGCGCGTTGTGGAGGGATGCTGTCTGTCCGGCTGGAGGGGCCAGAACTGCTGGGTCTGTATTCACTCCTGGGGCGGGGGGGGGGCAGAGGGGACCTGAGGTGGGGCCGGCCCCCCAGCAGCCACAGGAAATGTGTGCCGCTGACTGGGAGCCCCACGCACGGCACTGGCAGAGCTGGGGTGGAGCGTGAGGCTGAGATTTGAGGCTGGGCAGGCCCCCGCCTCCCCGGAGGCCTGAACACGAACACTAGGATGTTTCACTTGTCCGGCCGGCGGCATGGCTCACAAACCCAGGACAGCGAGGCTGGTGTTCACAGAAAACCCAGGACTGGGATGAACAGGTCCCCTAGTGAGTGAGCCAGCGAGGCACCAGCTCAGAGGTGGAGGGCAAGGTGGGGATGGTCTCCGCCCTCTATAAAGAGCCCAGCAGGAGGCCTGCGACCCCACCCACCCAAAGACCACCAGTCTCTCCCATCTGGGTGGGGCAGATGGGGTCACAGAAACTACCAGGTCCCGCGCAGGGGTAAGGAGCCAAAATGCACATATGTCTACAGACTTTAGGGCGACAGAACATATCTTAGGTATTTCTGAAATGAGCGTACATTCGAGGACTGGTGTCAGACAGGGTGCCTGGGTGGCTCAGTGGAGCCCGACTCTTGATTTCAGCTCGGGTGTTGAGCTCACAGTTTGTGGGTTCGAGCCCCGCGTCGGGCTCTGCACGGGCAGCGCGGAGCCTGCTTGGGATTCTCTCTCTGCCCCTCCCCTGCTTGCCCGCCTCCCCCACCCCTCAAAATAAATAAATAAACTTTAAAAAAAAAGAAAAAAAGAATTGGTGGTGGGGCACCTGGGTGGCTCAGTTGGGTAAGAGTCTGACTTCAGCTCAGGTCATGATCTCACAGTCCGTGAGTTCAAGCCCCGCGTCAGGCCCTGTACTGAAAAGCTCAGAGCCTGGAGCCTGCTTTGGAATCTGTGTCTCCCTCTCTCTCTGCCCCTTCTCTGCTCGAGCTCTGTCTCTGTCTTTCAAAAATGAATAAACGTTAAAAAAATGTTTTTAATTGGTGTTATATACACTATAAGCACACAGCTGGATGATAAATCCTTAGGCTTCCGTAAGCTTGTGGATTTCACGAGAGTGTCAGGGTGTCTGGGACCTGACCCTGTCCTGTACCCCTTGCTTCACTGCCTTCAGACATCGCAAGGCACCTGGCACGCAAAAGTGTTGGAAGTCTCGGGTTCAGAGCACTCGACCTTCAAAGGAGGTTTTGTGGTTGTTTTTAACCTCAAAACATCCCCCCCCTTTGCCCCCCCCCCCCCCCCCACCAAGCATTCTCCCTTGCTCAGTGCCCACACATCACATCCTCCTCTTCTGGAAAAAAGTTCAAAGTACGCGTCTCAATGAGAAGCACACTCTGGACTGACTCACAGAGGCTTCCGTGAGTTAGATTCTAGAGCGCTTTAGGAAGTTAGGATTTTAAAGCAGCATTTCCAAACTGCTTTGTGAAAGGCCGAAATGATGCCCTCAAGTACATTCAGTGACGGAACGTATTCCTTCTTTCCTTGCCCAGATATTAGCCTAACCGGTGCCAGCCACAGCTCCAGCGGGAGGGCTGCAGCGGCCGCAGCAAACCCCGTGCTGAGCCAACCGTTCCGTGTATCTGACCCTCAAAGCCCCAAGCGCGCGGCCCCTGTGACCGCCTGGTGGCCTGCCCTAACCAGCTGTAGGACCACAAATGCCAAAGGTTAGCCATTAGTTCGCCCACTCTGGAGCAGCCTCGGGCACACACCTGCAGGAGCGGGGGTGGGGGTGGGGGGAGGGGGAGCCCAGGGCCCTTGCCCTTCACCTGGGACCCCTAGTCCGTTGGGCATCCTCTCAGAGACCCTCAGGGGGCTCGTGTACCGCTGCCCACACCTGCAACCTCTCCCCGCACGCTCCCCTTCCCTTCTCCCCTCCCCCACCCTCTACACATGAATCCTGGGATCACCTGCCAAATACAGCACCCATCCACACGCTTGGCTCCTTCTGTCCCTGGGGAACCTGACCGAAGGCACTGTTAGAAAACAAGCATCGGTCGTCTGGCGTCCCACCTCCCTTGGGCACTGAGCGTCATTTTCCTTTCTTTTTTTAATTTTTTTTCTAAGTTTTATTTATTTATTTTGAGGGAGAGCATACAAGCAGGGGAGGGGCAGAGGGAGAGAGAGAGAGAGGGAGGAGAGGGGGGGATCCCAAGCAGGCTCCGTGCTGTCAGCGCAGAGCCGGACGCGGGGCTCCCCGCGAACCGTGAGATCATGACCTGCGCTGAAATCAAGAGTCGGACGCGTAACTGACCAAGCCACCGAGGCGCCCCCGTAATTTTCTTTTTTAATTCAGAAATTCCTGGCTAACCATGGTTAGCTCGCCCCACCCACTCTTCACTCCCTACGCGCACACACACGCACAGGCACGCATACACACACACACACTGCCTCTGTAAGGACTCTGCTCTAATAAAATCTAACCCCAAAGCGCAATTTTAAAATAGAGGAAAGACGGGGGTGCCTGGGTGGCTCAGTCGATTAAGTGCCGGACTTCGGCTCAGGTCACGATCTCACAGTTCGTGGGTTCGAGCCCCGCGTCAGGCTCTGACAGCTCGGAGCCCGGAGTCTGCTTCGGGTTCTGTGTCTCCCTCTCTCTCTGCCCCACCCCCACTCATGCTCTGCCGGGTCTCTCTCTCAAAAATAAACCAACGTTAAAAAAATTAAAAAAAGAAAATAGAGGAAAGATGAGCTACGCCCAAGGCCGACGCACCCGTCGGCAGCACCCAGGGCCCACGTGCATTCGCGGTGAGGGACACTGCCCAGTGCACAGCCCTTGCCTTCGCCTGCCTGGCCTCACCTGGTTCCCTCCACGTCTTCCCACGCTGCTGGCCGCAGCCAAACTGTACTCCCCCGAAGAACAGGGCCTGGCACACAGTAGTCACTCAATAAATGTGCCCAAGGAGGAGACCCGCAGTGCTGGAACCAGACAGGGCTTTGAAGATCAGGGGAGGTCTGCTGGCTCGTGCCCACAGCAGATGCTTCTCGTGGGCATTCTCCCCTCACTGCTCCCAGGCCGGCGCGGGTGGCAGGCCGAGTTACCAGGATTTCTCACCCTTGGCATCGGTGACGGTTCAGACCAGACCATCATCTGCCATGGGGAGCCGTGCCGTGCCTTCCTTGCAGGACGTTCAACAGCGTCCCTGGCTTCCACCGGATGCCAGCGGCACCACCCAAGTTGTAACAACCAAAAAACATCTCAAGACAGTGCCCAACGTCCCGGGGAAGGCACAACATCCTGGGAGAGAAAACCTCTGGGTTAGACCTATTTGCTGCCGGGTGTAAAAGCTCTCTTCCCACCCCCACTGGAGAGGGGCTGGCAAGCACAGAAACCAGCACCACCATATTCCCTTTCCACTTTAGCAAAAATAACCACCGTCCCACTAAAGGGAGGGACAGCAAAACAAAATCAGTGGCTGGAACCATTTCTAATAACTTCTGACTTGCCCCGCGTCTTACAGAGCAAGCTTTCTAGGACACGTGTATCAGTGAGAAGTCTGGCCTCCCCAGACTGCCCGATCCACAAGCCCAACAGTTAGGGCTGATCGGCAACGAGGTAGCCACAGGATGGGAGAGGAAGCCTTGAAACAGACATCAGCCCAACCAGGAAACCGGATGTCTGCTGCACCCAGGAACTGAAAAAGGAGCGCTTGTATTTACACACTTTTTAATTTCCATTTTGTTTTTCTACTAACTCATTTTTATCGCTTTACAAATTATTGCCCCGTGACAGACTGAAAAGTTAAAAAGGACACCGTCAGCACACGTGCCGTGAGAGCACGGTCCCTGGAGAAAACGTTCTCCTCGTTTCCAACCTGCCAAACACAAAGAAGCTTCGGGAAGGCAGTCTGCTTGAGGTTGCTGAACCCGCAGAGGAGACACTGACCAAATAACATTTAGGAAGATGAAAAAAGCTACTCATGCCAGGTTCCACGCAGACAACCACCACGCAGAGGAGAATCTGGCCTGTGTCCTGCTCGCAAACAGCGTCCCCGGGCTGGGGCCGAGTGCCTGCTTAAGGGGGACCAGGGCAAAATGCAGAGGACTCACCCAGTACACGGGGGCTGGGTCCTGGGAAACTACTTCGACCCAGCCCTACCAGGCACTCTTAGTCCCTCCCAGCCAGCTGTGACCTGTGACCCATGCCCTCCCCTCCCCCCAGGGTGCGGAGCCAGACTCTGCATTTTAACAGATGCCCGGGTGACTGCACACAGCTGAATGTTAGAGCTTTCGCGAGCGCTCAGAACTAAAACAGATTGTAAACGCTGCGTGTTAGAGCCTCTGAAGGGATCTCAAGTCACCGGGTCGAATTTACAGATGAAGAAACTGAGGCTCTGAGAGGTTCTCCCACACCAGCACTTGGCAAGCAGCACCTCTACGGTCAGCACCCAAACACCTGCTTCCCAATGACTGCACAGCTCTGCCGGCTCCCCAGGGGCCTGTCTGGCTGGAAAAAGCTTATGGTTTCCGGGCGCGGCCTGATGTAGCGGAAAGGGCTCTGGATGCCCACGGAGGCTTCTGGAATCCACACCTACCTTCCCCGAGGAGCTTGTCTTCTTACCAGGGTCCTGGCTGTCCTAACCTCTCTGCTCCCGGGAAAACTTTTTGATTCGGTACCTTCCCCCGTTTTCCTCCACGGCACCACTTTCTGAGGGCCTGGCTTGTGGGCTGACTTTTTGTTTGTTTCTGGGGTGGGTTGCAGGGCTGGCAAACTGAAGCAGTCCCCCCACATACCGCCAATAAGGCCACTTATTCAGTGCGCGTGCGCTTTGGAGGCGCTCCTGGCACTGGGGAGCACGAGCCTGGCCTTAGTGAGGCCAGGTATAAATCGTGGTGCTGGAAGGAGAGAAGTTTCCCACCGCCCTTTATGGCTCCCTGGAATGATGAAGCTGGCCCAGGGCAGCACTGCTTTACTCTTCAGACAGTGCTCTCTATCTTCCTAAAACGGCAGTGCTGAGGTTGTGTATTACCAGGTACAGGTATATGACGTGCCATATAATAAAGATCCCAAAACGTCCAACCTGTGACCGGTGCTGGCTGGTGTGCACGAACTCATAAACAAACCTCCTAGCTGAGTGTCTTGAATGTGGTTACACCAGCAAGCCAGGAGCATTTTGTCCTCCTCGGGGATCCCAGGGGCGAAAAAAGCTACCGAATAGCAATGGGTAAATAAATAAATAAATGAATGAATAATCAAATCTTCCGTTTGGGCCGGAAGAGGACAAAGGGCCCCCAAGGGGTGGCCAACCCAGCCACGCATCACACAC
The DNA here is from genome assembly GCF_007474595.2 of Lynx canadensis. Lineage (NCBI taxonomy): Eukaryota > Metazoa > Chordata > Mammalia > Carnivora > Felidae > Lynx > Lynx canadensis. Next base: position 154,329,605 of record NC_044311.2, on the reverse strand, counting down.
CAGTTCTCCACGGCTCAGGAAGGGAGCTCGGAACACGGGCACACACCCTTGCACTCTACCCGCAACTACGCACACACGACGTCACAGAAGCTAAGCGGGGCCATCCACCTGCCTCACAGCCATCCTGCTTCCGGGTAGTATCCACGGTCACTAGCATACGATGAGCCCCGCTGTCAACATCGAACCCAGGCTGGGCAGGCAGAACAGAGTGAGCGGAGGAATCCACGGCATATGGCAATGGAGCCAAGTGTTTGAGTAGAGGCCTCACTGCTGGTCATACAAGGAGGCTCTTGGGTTGGAGACAGAAGTGCCCATCGTTGTGAGAAGGGAGAGGATTCACTGTTAGAAATACCAAGGGACACCTGGGTGGCTCAGTCGGTTAAGCATCTTCTGACTCTTGATTTCTGCTCGGGTCATGATCTCACGGTTTGTGAGTTGAAGCCCCGCGTTGGGTTTAGCACTGACAGTGTAGAACCTGCTTGGGATTCTCTCTCTCACTCTCTGCCCCTTGCCCAGTCTCTCTCTTATCTCTCTCTCTAAATAAATAAACTTAAAAAAATTTTTTAAAGACATACCAAATAAACGCCGTGCTGTCTAGTTAAATAGTAGGTTTATAACCTATTGGAAATATGTACAACCCCCCCCCCCCCACAATGGAGTCCCAAACCCTTAGACATTTCACTTCCTGGTTCTTCTTCCCTTCTCTGTCTCACGGGCTTATTTTCGGGGGCTTTGCAATGAGCATGCACCAAAGAACAAAGGGAGGAGGGACTGAAAGTCTCTGTGTCACCTCAGGGAATGTACGTTTGTTCCAACCAGACCACTTTTGGCTTTCCGTGGGCATAGGCGAGTTCCCGGTAAGGCTGTAACCCCCCTAGTGCTCAGCCAATGAGGAACCAGGGGAGGGACTCACTTCTATAGTGCTCAGCCAATGAGGAACCAGGGGAGGGACTTGCACGCGAGGAGATAAATTGTCTGCTGTAACTGCCCTGGGTGTGCCTGTCCGTCAGACACCTGCTCTCGCAAGAATGTTGATTAAAGCCTCGCTTCACTGTGCTTGAGTCTCCGCATCCCTCCTTTGATTGGGTCGGTGGGCTTATTTCTAACATCATCGCAATGGACGCACCAGCTACTCCTGCTGCACTCTGCCTGGGGCTGGGGCAAAAGTCAGCGCCCACCAACCCCCACCCTCAGCCTAGGTGGACCCCGAAACCCAGGGCCAAAGGCTTGACCTGCTCATACCGTGTCTGTGATATAAAATAAACCCAAGGGCTGCCAGGCGCCACAGGGAAGGGAAAAAGCCACCGCCTTGAAACTCCTGTCCTCGGGTTCCACACAGCATGGACTACCACCGTGGAGAAATCACTCATCTCGCGAGCTAACCTTAAACCTCCCCTTTTCAAGTTTTAGTTAGGAGACGCCAGCAATCATTCCAGGAAGAAGCAGGAAGCCCAAAGGAGGTTAAGCCCACCTATCTGCAACAAAGGAAGTCAGAAGTTGAGAAAGGGCTAGATATGACAGGTAGGAGTACTACAAGTGAAAGGTGTGTATTCTGTATCAAATATGTTCAATAAAGACGGGTGACAGATGCCTTATAGTCTTTAAAACATGAAATACAAGCTTTTAAGCCTTTTACATCTTTGTTGTTCCCAACATGAGTATTTCTTAGTCATAGGTATTTAAAATACCAGTGATCCGAGCTTACACAAATGGACTTTGCTCAAGTTAGGCAATGATTCTGGCAACTCGAGAATTTGTGCAACGTGACAAGAAATGTTTAAAAAATATGTTGAGTCCCGGGGCACCTGGGTGGCTCAGTCAGTTGGGCCTCAGACTTCGGCTCAGGTCATGATCTCATAGTTCCAGAGTTCGAGCCCCGCGTCGGGCTCTGTGCTGACAGCTCGGAGCCTGGAGCCTGGAGCCTGCTTCGGATTCTGTGTCTCCCTCTCTCTCTCTGCCCCTGCCCCGCTTACACTCTGTCTCTCTCTCAAAAATAAATGAACACTTAAAAATAAATAAATACATTAAAAAAAAATTCTTGGCAACTGAAACATGGGATAGAATGAAAGAAAATACACAGAATGACAAACTCAGAATGAACTTCTGGATTAAAACTCGCGTCCCACTGGGGCACCTGGGTGGCTCAGTCGGTTTCCCCCACAAAAATTATGTAGAAATCCTAACCCCTGGCGCCTGTCTTTACAGATGTGGAGAAACTAAGATGAGGTCAGACCGGATCAGGGTGAACCCTAATGCAATGACCGGTGTCATTCTAAGAAGCAGCAAATTTGGACACAGAGACATACACGGCGGGGGATTTCCTGTGAAGACGGAGGCAGAGGCTGGCTGCTGGGGGAGGCAGGAGAGGGAAGGGGATCCTGGCGACACCTTGATTCCGGATGGCCGCCCTCCAGAGCAGTGAGCGAACGTATTTCTGCTGTTTAAAGTCACCTAGTTTGCGGCCATTTGTCACAGCAGCTGCAGAAAACTAAGAACTCAAAAGATCGCCAACCGATAAGAGCAGGGCAGCACAGGGCGGCCGATCGCCTGTCCTCGGTCACGAGTGTGTGATGCCACGGCGTCCTGGAGGCTCCCCACAAAACCTAGGTCATCCACGGGTAAATTAAAATGGGTATTTTTTTGAAAGTCCAGATGCAAAAGAGGGGTAGTGGCCCGGGGAGCTGGGCAGACCCCACGGATCGATACCCCAGCTGGGCCTCTCACCAGTGGGACCACGGACAGATTGCTGGGCCTCTCGGGATCTCGCTCTCTCCATCTGAAAACTACTAAGTCAAGTCACTTACCCGCCCTTCGCAGGGCTGTTTGCAGGATTAGAGGAGGTGACCTGTGCAAAATGCTTAGCGTGGGGCCCAACATCCAGTGAGCCTGAAATAAAGGTTAGCTATTAATATTAACGGTCGCTAGCGACTTCTCAGACGGTCCCTCTAAGGTGCTTTGTGCAGATGTCTCGGCCTGGCCTTTCTATCTTCCGCAGGAGGACCTGGATCTTAATTCTTTCTCTAGAGCTCAGGAGCTGGCACCTTCCACTCACAGAAGCTGGTGGGAACCTAGCCTTGACTTTCTTGTTCTTTTAACCCCAGACACGTCATTGTCCGTAATATTTACCATCTCACTGTGTTCCAGCAAATGTATTCTCGGGGGACGCCGGGGCGGCTCAGTGGGTTAAGCGTCCGACTCTTCATTTCGGCTCAGGTCATGATCTCCCGGTTTGTGGGTTTGAGCCCCGCGTCAGGCTCTACGCTGACAGCTCAGAGCCTGCTTGGATTTCTGTCTCTCTCTCTCTCTTTGCCCTATTCTCTGCACGCACGAACACATGCTCTCTCTCTCTGTCTCTCTAAAAAATAGATAAACATTAAAAAAAACAACAACACTTATTCTCGGTGCCCATCCCTTTTTCCAGCCTTGCCTGCAGTGAGGCTTAATGTAATTCAGGGACACTGGATTGCTTGTTCTAAAAAAGACAAACTCCTAAATTGCATATCCTTGGCACATATTTTCAATCCAAAGTCTTCCAAACAATTGTGTACTAAGAAGTGATAAGCCAACATGCGGTGATTAAAATGGGAGTCCCCAAAATAATTTTGTAGCTCTTTACATTCGAATGGTTAAGTATGAAGATCGTATTTCTGTCTGTTTCATCCCTATTGGTGGAGAGAGGACAGAACAATCCTTCAACAGAAACCCCGAGGCCTTTTGAGGCCATTACCAGGTACAGAGCTGCAGACCCCCTAGCATTTCCAGTGGGTTTATCGTGTCAGCATGGAAGCCTTTTTTTGGTTTGTTTAAATAATGGAAATTGCTATAATTATCATCATTTTAGCACGCCATTATTATTACTAATACGACCAAACCGTATGGTTCAAGCAGAGGCGGGTTCTCTACTGTTCGAACGAGGTCACATGATGGTATCCAACACCTGGCCCGCATCCCCATGCCCACGTGGTCCTGCTCTCCCACAGGCTTCGGGGCAGATGCCCGTGATGTCTTGGAGAGTATCAGGCAGAACGACAGACCCCCCCAGTTCTTGATTAAGGCATGCGGGGACCGAGCACGTGTGCGCGTGTCCAACAGTTGGCTCTCCCTTGGGAGAGCAGGGACCTGCGTGGCTCTGGCTCCTGTTGACCTGTGGCTCTCCCCCGGGCACACCTGGGTCCAACTCTTCATCATGTCGCCCTGAAGGAAGGGAAAGGACGAAGGGGCCGCGGGGGTTGGAGTCCCTCTTTGGTCACGTTATTAAGTCCCTGACACCTTGGGGTTTAAGGTCCAGGGAGCTCTGGCTGGACAGGGAGGGTACTTGGAGGCCAAATTTTTCTTTTTAAAGGGAAACGGAGGGGTGCCTGGGTGCCTCTGTCTGTTGAGCGTCTGGCTCTTGCTTTTTCGGCTCAGGTCAGGATCTCACGGTTTGTGAGTTTTGAGCCCCGAATTGGGCCCTGTGCTGTCAGCCCAGATTCTCTCTCTCTCTCTCCCTCCCTCTTTGCCCCTCCCCTGCTCTCTCTCAAAAATAAACAAACTTTAAAAAGGGAAAAGTAAAATAAAGGAGGCGGGAAGGAAAGGGAGCAGGAAGGCAGGGGCCCAGTGGTCCGGAACTCGGCTTCTGGACTCCAGCCACCTGGGCCCGATTTCTGGCTCTCTTTCTTGTCCCGTCCCCTGGGCCAGCCATTCAACCTCCTCAGGTTTGTTGTCCCATCCCCTAAATGGGTATCAGAACTGGGAGGTGGTTGTGAGAACCCCCAAGGAGAGCACCCGTGAGACACGCAGCAGGCTGCTTGCCACGAGGGGAGCCCTCCGAACGATGTGCGACTGTTACTTCTCCAAAAATTCTTGGTTATTTAATGCTTGAATTTACAATTTCATTTTTCTCTCCACCTAAGCAAGTTTTATTTTAGGCTTAGGAGAATCAGCAGAGAATAAATGCATAACTCTTGGCCATTAATAGAGCAGGAAACCTCACTCCGAGTTCAGAAGTCACCCCAGGGCCTGCTGCAAACACCCTGCCGGTGGCCAGAGACATTTCGGGAGGAGACAGGGAAGAAATGAATCCCAGTGCACTTGTCACTAACACCTATAGTAGGCATTTGGAAAGATCGTACACACGGATGTTGCTATAAAACAGCTTATTACTAAATCAGGCCAAGAAGGAGGAACAGAATATTTCATTCCCCGTCAAATGTAAAAATTAAATCTGGATTGTTAAAAACAGCCTTCCCTGGAAACATGCTAATCTTTAACTGAGACATAACCTTGAATGAACTACTCCCTTGGCCAAGGTAAGGATACAAACACGAGGCATTCAATACATTCCTGTTATTTAAACTTCATCATTTTAAAGTAAAGGTCACCGGGGCGCCTGGCTGGCTCAGCCTGTAGAGCACGCGACTCTTGATCTCGGGGTCGTGAGCGCAAGCCTCACGTTGGACCCAGAGCTCACTTAAAAAAATAATAAAATAAAGGAAAGGTCACTGCATTAATTGATAAAGAAAAGCTATCATTTATGAAAGTTTTTGTTGTGAGAGCCCCAGAGAAAGCTTTTTTTTTTTTTTTTTAAGCTTTTCTTGAGACTTTTTTTTTCCCCCATCCCCCTTCTCTCTGGCCGGAGGCAGACTTCAAACCCCCTTTTATCACAGCACCCAAACGGCCCTCATCTTTACTTCAGTACAAAGAATTCCTTTCCACTCAAAAAATTAACAGGAGCTCTTGCCCTCAAGGCACACATTCCCAAGAGGAGAGTCATTTCCGGTCCCAAAACCTCATCCTTAGGCCACAAAAGAGGTTGATCGTCAATATCTTGTGAAATCTTGGGAAGGCAGAAAAGTACAAAGTTCCCACTACCAGCTGGAGTATTCACGTGGTGGCTTTGACCAGCACCAGCCTCCGCGGTCAAGTTAAGCTTCCTCAGCTGACTCCTTCCCCCTCCTCCCTCCCCACCATCCACCCCGGGAGCCACCACTTAGATGAAAGGCAAAAAGCAGAGTCAAAGTTTTGAGCTGAACACATTTCTGAAGGGTTTTTTTTTTTTTTTAAACTAATTAAGCAAGTATAGAAGTTATTCTGCAGTTTCTTTTTTTAAAAGAATTAGCATGGCGCATCTTTCCTCTTCAGAAAAGTCTTGAATAATTTAATTAGAATTACACCCAAGTCATGAGTATGTTCTATTTATGGGGGAATCATAGCTGAATTAAAACCCAAATGACAACGTTAAAAATAAAAATAAAGTATCTTGAGACTGTACTCAATTGATAAGAAAAACCTGACTTCACATCACACTTGGATTAGGTAATGTGTTAGGAGGAGGAGAGCCAACTCGACTCCTGAAATTTTCCTGTTCTTCAGATTACCGAGCCTGGGGCCACTCACTGGGTTCTCGTTACAAAAAAAAAAAAAAAGTGCTAATAAATGAAAATCAGATTAAGAGAAAAAGAATGCCGCTTGGTTTTATTTTTATTTTGTCCTCGGGAGGCCACTCGGTCCCCGGCAGCCTGGCTCAGCCCCTGTTTGCTCCGCAGGCGCCCGACTGCGTTTTCATACATTCGGCAGCCACGTGTGCGGACGCCGGGCTCGGTGCAGAGAGGCTGGGCGGCCGGACCGGCGAGAGCACGCCGACGAGCCAACTCCGGGAGAGGGACGCGGCCACGCGGCCCCCTCCGCCGGGCGCACGCACACATCCTTCTCCCCGGGCGCTGCGCCGCCGGGGCCGGCCACGGGCTCCCGTGGCCATGAGACAGCATGGGGGTGGGGGGATCGTGGGGAGCAGAAGAGGAACCCGAAGTGAGCCCCTTGGCGGCCTCGGCATCGCGCCCGAGGCCCACGGCGCCGGCTCCCCGCTCGCCAGGAGGGCTGCCCCTTAGAGGCGCTCGCCGCCCGGCGGCTCGGAGCGGAGGACGCACAAGTTCTGAAACACTCGCGCACGCCCTCGGCAGCGCCCCGGGGCAGGACGCCCGGCCGCCCCGCGTCCCCGGGGCGCGCGCCCCGCTCCCGGCCCGGCGGGGGCCCCTCGGCGTCCCGCCCCGCCCCCCAGCTCTGCCCTGCCGGCGTGTGGTCGGGGGCGACGCTAAACCGCGCGCGGGCACCGCCGGGCGCCCCCCGCCCCACCCCCCCCACGGGCCCCCCGGGAAACCCGCGGCTGCAGCCTGGGGGACCGCAGGGGCGGTGGGGAGCGGGCGAGCGCCCACCAACCTACCTTCTGCGGGGGGGTCCCGATCAGCATCTCCAGGTAGTAGCCGCGGCCGGAGTCCCCCTGCAGGTTGTCCACCATGGCCAAGAAGTTGGCCGCGCCGCCGGCGGGCTCCAGGGCGAGCGCCAGGCCGTCGGCTCGGGGCGCGGCGCGGGGCGCGGCGGGGGTCCCGGGCCCGGGGGTGGGCGCGGCCACGCGGAGGGGCAGCGTGAGGGGTGCGGGGGCCGGCGCCGGGGCTGCGCGCAGGAGCCAGTGGGCCAGCAGCGGCAGCAGCAGCGCCCGGGCCTGCGCGCCCATGCCCGCGGCGGGGCCCGGGGGGCGCGCGCGGCCCGGCCCGTCCCGTCCGGCGGTGGCGGCGGCGGCTCGGAGGTTCGGCGCGGGGCTGCGGGCAGGGCCGGGCGCGCACGGGGCGGGCGGGCGGCGGCAGCGGCCGGCGGCGGCGGCGGCGGCGGCGGCGGCGGCGGAGGCTGGGAGGAGCACCGCGGGAGGAGGACTGCAGGAGCGGGAGGAGGCGCCGGAGCCGGAGCCGCCCCAGCCCGCGCCGCCAACTTGAGCAAGTTGGTCGCCGCTGCCCCCTCTGGCGGGCGGCGGCTGCCCCGCAGGGGCCGGGCCCCTCCCCCGCGGCCAAGGTCACGGCGGAGCGCGGGGTCCGCGGGAGCGCCCCGGGCGCGCCCCGCCCGCCCTCGCTCGTCTCGAGCCGCGCCTCTTCCCCGGGAAACTCGAGTCCCGAATTTCCTCGGAACGCACCCCGCTGCTACGGCCAACGGATGTGACGAGGCTCATCTGATACCAGGGGGAAAGTTTCGGGAACCCTTAAAGGGGCAGCAAGGGCCTGAACTGGCCCCGGGACCCCGCGCGCGAGGGGGCCCCGCAGGGGTGGGGGGGTGAGTGGAGGGTCAGAGAGGAGAGTGGGGAATCGTCAAAGAGCCGCGAGCGTCACCAGGAGTCAGCGCCTCCCCTCGCCAAGTTCCTCCCCGCCGCACTTCAGCCCGGCGGAGTCTGGCTGCCTCTCTGGGCATTTTCCGTGCGCTGAACACCCACCCCCATCCCCACCCCCATGCCTGCTCACTCCCGCTTCCTTGTCCCCACTTCGGCCCCCCGGCAGATTTGGAAGAAATCTGAGTGGAGGCGGGGGTGGGGGAGGCAGGGAGGACGCGAGAGCTTTGGAGACTTCTCCGTAGAAATCTTGGGGGTGGAGGGGATGGGGCTTGGATGCCTCTGCTGGCTGCCCGAGCCTCGGCTCCCCCTGGCGCCCACCGTCACCGCCCGGGAGGTGGTGTCCGCTTCTGGCTTTGAGCTTGGGCTTCTCCGCCCCACGCTTGTCCGTAATGCAGATGGGAAGCTGGCGGGAGCTGCTCCCTCACCTCCCCCAGGACTCCCTCAGTCCACCAAGCGAGTTGCAGTCACGATGCAAAAATCAGGGCCGCCAAGGCTGCACGTTGCCTTTCAACCCTCCGCTTCCCCCACCGCCAGCTCCCGGCGGATTATCTAATTAATACTTGTTTAGCGCAGACACCAAGACCAAAGAAGGGGCTCAGCAGTGCCAGCAACGAGGGTTATTTTATTTTAGGTACTAAACGCGGGGGGGGGGCGGGGGGAACAGTTACACAAACTAAGGTCCATTGATTTCCACTGAAACAAGGAGCAGGCGAATCTTTTCTACCTCCTCCAGCTGAAATATGCTGGCTGTTTTAAAAAACAAACAAGCCCGTCTTCAAACAGTGGGAAGGTTGGAGCAAAGCTTCGCTCCTCGCTGTAATTTCCAGCTACTTCTATCCAAGATTTGATTTTTATTCCTGTCTTCTCGATTTTAGAATCAGGTCTCGCTCTGCAAGAGACCCATATGTCAGAGATCTTCGGTTGTGCGTATAAAAATCACATTTTCCCCAGACTGTATCCCAACTTTAACAAATCCCCAGCCTCAAAAAAGAAAGGCCTGGTAGGGCCTGTGATATAACCCAAATTGATATCCCCATAAATCTGCATAGTAATTCCAGAGCTATTATATTCATATATTCACATTTCGAATTCAAGGTTGTAGACGAAGTATAATTTTTAAAGAATGATTATTTATACTCCTTGGTGTCCAGTCTTGAGGGGGTCCAAAAAGAAGTGCAGACAGTTGTCGGAAGAACACAACCTTGGGGAAAAAAAAAAAAAAAAAAAGCACATGCAATTTATTAAGGACGTTGGCATAGGGGCTACCTGACTGGAAGTTCAACATCAGAGACATTTGCTCTCATTATTAAAAACCACCAGGGAAGATTTTGAAAATCAAGTCTAATGAAGGTGTGTCCTTTGTGGGACTCCGGCCCCCGCCTAGTGTGAGCATTCATGAGCTTTTCGCTTTGAAAAGCCAGTTTAAGTTTACGGGAAACAGACGCATTAAGATCTGGTCACAGGGGACCTCATGTAGTTTTCATGGACGCTGGAGCTGTCTTCTCAGAAACGAATAGGGCTGAAGTGACTGCATCTGATGACTGTCCCCACGGCCGTCTCTGTTACAAATGGTCTTGCAGTTCTCGGCCCGACCCCTCCTCACAACGAGGGTGCAGCCTGGGTCCGGGAAACAATAGTTTTACCTCCCAGGTGTTCTCCCTGGAACCTTATGTGGCAGGCCTGTCATTCCGGAGCCAATTAGGGGTTCTTTATGCACTCCCCGAAGCCCTTCTCTGAGAAAGAAGCTGTGTCCCAAAGCACTGGGGAGCGGCAGGGAGAAGGTGGACCCCTCACACCCCCCTGCAGCACCCCAGCATTCCCCAAGAATCCCTGTAAGAGCCACCATTTCAGCCACACTTTCTGGGTCCACATGGGGAAACCGAGGCCTACGAGTGAGACTGGCCCACCCCGCCTTGCAAAGAGCAAACGTCCTCACCCAGAAATGCCTGGCCCAGCTGAGGGTGAGAAAGGGTCTTGCCCTCCTGCCCAAGGAGCCAACCAAGGATTCCTTCCAGGAATACGTGTTGCTTGGTCACGAAGATTGTCACCGATGTGTCTGTTGACGTTCATTGGTTCTCAGCACTAACTCTGAGCTCCTTCGACACCAACAATTCTCACACTTTTGGGTCTGAGGACCCTCTTACTCCCTTAAAAACTAAGGACCCTAGGGGCACCCGGCTGGCTCAGTGGAGCATACGACTCTTGACCTGGGGGTTGTGAGTTCGAGCCCCACGCTGGGTGTAGAGATTGCTTAAAAATAAAATCTTTTAAGATTTTATTTTTATATTTTAAGTAATCTCTGGACCATCTCGAGTTGTGGGGCTCGAACTCACAACCCGGAGATCAGGAGTGGCATGCTCCCCGGCCTGAGCCAGGCAGGCGCCCCAGGAACTTTTGTTTATGTAGATCATACCTATCAATAGTCACCAAATTAGGAATTAAAACAAATGTTAACAATATGTAATAATGCACTTAAAAAATAATGTAACAAACCCATTATACAACAACATAAAATAACATTAATTTTTTTTATATTTATTTTAGAGAGAGAGAGAGACAGTGTGAGCAGGGGAGGGACAGAGAGAGAGGGAGACACAGAATCCAAAGCGGGCTCCAGGCTCCGAGCTGTCAGCACAGAGCCCCACGCGGGGCTCGAACCCACGGACTCTGAGATCATGACCTGAGCCGAAGTCGGACACTTTTACCGACTGAGCCACCCAAGGTGCCCCCATCAAATACCATTTTAACGAAAACTAACTTTTTCAAAAAGTGAGAAGAATGATTATTTTGCATTTTTGCAAGTCTCTTTATCTGGCTTAACGGGAGGCAGCTGGATTCTCATATACCCTTCTGCATTCCGTCCATTTGGAAACCTCTGGAAAATTCCACCCAGCCCGCAGAACCGAAGGAAAGTGAGAAAGACAAGTAACACTTTACTGTCATCATGCAAATAGCGTTGAGCTAAAGGGCCCTCTGAAAGGGTCAGACCATACTCGGAGAATCAAAGGGCCCTTTCCTGTGTCTCTCCCAGGGCCTCCCAGACGGAGCAAGACGCCAACCCCCTACAGCCCAGGGGAATCTTATCAGCTCATCTCTTTAGTATCCTGTGGTTTCCTTTTCTGTCTGCCTCATGGTTCCTTCTCAGAAACTTACAAACATGCAGACAGCCCCCACTTCCCTTTTGGTAAAACCCATCTTGACCCCACTTGTGAAGGCTGCTGGCTTATCTCCCTCCCCGTGCAGCCACCCTTCTGGAAGGTGCTGTGTGCCTCCTTATCTCTACTTCTACCTCCTTGCACTCCTCACCCTAACAGAGCTTCGCTCCTGGATGGACGGGCTTGTAGACAGGTCTCCAGCTTTATTCCTACCCAGCCCCCCGGCGGCCCCGAGCACTGGTTCCTGCGCACCAAGCCTGCCTGCTCCGTGAGGCACCTGCGGGATCCCACCCGGCAGTTGGTTTGGGGCCGGCCTCCGGAACGGCTGGTTTTAAAAGCTCCCCAGGCGAACCAGGGAATAGAGCGTGGGAGAAAGGGAATAAGGTGTCCGACTGAAGAGGTCTGGAGACTTGTGGTCCTGAATTGATTTGGAAATTCCAGTAGGTACTCCTGAGGTCGTTCTTAAAAAAGTAAATAAACCTTGGGGCGCCTGGGTGGCTCAGTGATTAAGCATCTGACTTCCGCTCAGGTCACGATCTCATGGTTCGTGAATTCGAGCCCTGCATCGGCCTCTGTGCTGACTGTGTGGAGCCTGCTTGGGACTCTCTCTCTCCCTCTCTCTCTCTCTCTGCCCCTCCCTTGCTCACACTTTCTCTCTCTCTCAAAATAAATAGATAAAACTTTAAAAAAAAGGAAGAAGAAGAAGGCTTGCTGTGTCTACTGGAAACACCTACATACGATGAACATCTGTAGTGCCTACATTAGGGCTTCTAAATATCACATCCCCCACCCCTTCCCCATAAAGCAAACGGTGGCTCCCCAGAGAAGGCTGATCCCAGGTCTGGGGACGAAACTGAGCATCGTGACCCTGGAGCGTCTTGTCTTACCAGGAAGCAAGGATGTAACCAAAGGCTCTGGAGGCTCTGTCCAGAGCTAAGGCAGAGCCTGGACGATTCAAACAGCATTCGAAGTGGTAACTGCAATGGCTCAAAACACTTCAATTATCTTGAAACCTATTCGATCATAATGTTCTTTGAAAAAGTACATTGATTCTTTTGGAAGCATGCTAAGGAACCCAATGTGTTATTTTCAAAAACTGGCAGAGAGGGGCTCCTGGGTGGCTCAGTCGGTTGAGCATCCAACTCTTTTATTTTTTGGGGGGGGGGATTTTTTTTAAGTTTATTTATTTATTTTGAGAGAGAAAGCACAAGCAGGGGAAGGGAGAGAGAGAGAGAGAGAGAGAGAGAGAGAGAGAGAGATAATCCCAAGGAAGCTATGCACTGTCCACGCGGAGCCTGATGCAGGACTCAAACCCAGGGACCACGAGGTCATGACCTGAGCCAAAGCCAAGAGTTGGACTCTTAACTGACTGAGCCACCCAGGCGACCTGCATCTGACTCTTGATTTCACCTCAGGTCATGACCTCAGGGTTCATGGGACCAAGCCCTGGGTCGGGCTCTGTGCTGACAGCATGGAGCCTGCTTGGGATTCTTTCTCTCCCTCTCTCTCTGCCTCTCTCTCAATCTCTCTCCTCTCTCTCTCAAAAAATAAATAAATAAACTTAAAAAAAAAAACTGGCAGAGAAGGGAGAAGAATCACGCATCTATTGTCTTGACTTTCCTGTACAAACTACACCTCAGTATAACCAAATAATTGGTGAGGGGAAACTTCCCATCATAGAAGGTTTGCAGCTGACACACGAAGAAGAAAGATGATGGGCTTGGAACACTGTCACTGAGCAGCCCTTAAGGGGTTAATGGATCTGGGCACTGAGCATCCCTGGCTGAGAACTTCACAGACAAAGCAGAGGGACCACCCAGCATTCCGTGCTTCCTCGTGGAAGTCCACAATGCTACCAGTGAAACGTTCTCGCCGGAAAATCGAACCCGAATCTGATTAAGCCTCTACGTCACAGGTTGGCACATGACATCCGGGGGACCAATTCAGCCCTGCTGCCTGTTTTTGTGAATAAAACTTTATTGAAACGTAGCCATGTCTGTCTGTTTCAGCAGTTGCTACAGAGACCATGTGGCTTCGAAGGCTCACATGTTTACCGTCTAACCCTTTGCAGAAAGTTTGCCAAGTCTTGTTATAGATCAAAAGAGTCCCAAGACCCTTATCAGTCATTTGCAGCACAGGGATCTTCTTTGGCTCATGACTAAACAAAAAGGAAAAGTTACTTGTAAGACAATTAGAGAAATTTGAACACCGGTTGGATGATGTTATGGAACTATTACTGATATTTTTAGAGTATTTTAGAGTAATGGCATTGAGAGTGTGTGTGTGTGTGTTTAACAGATATTATTTAGATCAGACATGCTGCAATATTTATGAATGAAACGAGATTTATTTCAAAATAGTATCGGTTGGTAGAAAACATGCCAGTCCTCTCAGTGAAATATATACTCCTAATAATAACTGTTAGCAGGCACCATGATCGTTCTCATTTTACAAATGAGATACTGAGGCAGAGTTGATATGTTTTTTGTGTGGGTTTTTTTCTTTTTCTTTCTTTCTTTTTTTTTTTCTTTTTTTTTTTTCTTTGAGAGATCGTGCGAGCAGGGGAGAGGGGCAGAGGGAGAGAGAGAATCTAAAGCAGGCTCCGGGCCCAGCGCAGAGCCCAACACAGGGCTCCCACCCACGCCCCTGGGATCGTGACCTGAGCCAAAATCAAGAGTCAGCAGCTCAACCAACTGAGCCTCCCAGGCGCCCCCAGAGTTGATATTTGACTGCTGAGTGGTGAAAGTGGGATTCAGATTCTGGAGACCTCACAGCCTGTGCTCCTTATCATGTGACCTTTCTGAGAGACCACAGGATGGTCTAGCTGGAGAGGACCCCAGAACACTGGCCCGGGGAGCGTACAGAAGGTGAGGAGGGCCAGGTGGTCCTGCAGACGGCATCCCCGTGGCTCGTTTAACAGACATGCTGAGCCGTCCTTTGTGCCACTGACCACATCAGAGCTGGAGCCACCTGGGACAAATAGCCCCTTCCATCAGAGATGACAGGTTAGCAAGGTCACACCACAAATACATTTTCTTTTTGGAAACACGACTCCAGCTCAGGTGGAGGAGAGATGGGTGGTGGTGAGCCCAGAGACAGAGGGACCGATTAGGAGGCTGCTGCAAGAATCCGTGAGGAGGGGACAAGGGGCACAGAGAGGGAGCAGTCAGCATTTAGCGTGGAGAGGGTAGGACTCACCAGCGCTGTCCAGACAGGTGCACAGCAGCTCCTTCCGTGTGCTCAGTGCCCACTCACTGCTGCTAAGTTTTCGCAGCGATGTGACTCTTGCACAGCGAGAAGCAGGCAGGGCACATGTCCCCGTTTCGGAGGGACAGCGAAGGACAGCGGCGCTGAGGTCCCACCGCGTCCTGGGCGCTGACTGCATCCTCTGTCGCTCCAGGGCAGGCGTCCTGTGCCCGTGCCGCAGTGAGGGGCGCTGAGGATCTGTCTTAGATCCCAGCAGACAATGATGAGCTGGTTCTGAAGCCTTCACCAGCCGCCGAAGCCTGGGTTCTTCTACCTGGACGAGGTTCCCTTCTCAAAGGGACGAATCAGGCACATTTTAGCACAGGAGGAAATAAGACTCACGTCAGGCTTCCCTTTAGATACCAACTATCCCGGGGCGCCTGGGTGGCTCGGTAGGTCAAGTGTCTGACTCTTGGTTTCAGCTCAGGTGATGATCTCACGGTTCGTGAGTTCGAGCCCTGCATCGGGCTCTGTGCTGACAGCGTGGAGCCTGCTTGGGATTCTCTGTCTCTCTCTGGTCTCTCTCTCTCTGCCCCTCCCCTGCTCAAGCTCTTTCTCTCTCTCTCCCAAGATAAGTGAATAAACATTTAAAAATTTAAAGGGAGGAATAACTCTCCAGTCTATTTCACCTATGTTTTATGTTCACACAGGAATGGCCAAGTAGGACTATAAACCTCTTTCAAAGATACAAAACAAAACCCCTAAGTGATAAGAAAGCCTCATGTCATGGGGTAATGGTAACATATCTTTCTCTTTGTGGTTCACGAAATGATGGTTCTTTCTGCTCAGGTGTGTATTTGACCATCGTGAGAGTCAACGGCACAGAACAACCTATGTGGGCGTACTCGCTGGGTAGGAATCAGCCAACGTTTACCTTC
Source organism: Lynx canadensis (assembly GCF_007474595.2). NCBI lineage: Eukaryota > Metazoa > Chordata > Mammalia > Carnivora > Felidae > Lynx > Lynx canadensis. Next base: position 154,314,195 of record NC_044311.2, on the reverse strand, counting down.
CCTGAACATGTCTTGGATGTTAAGACTTGCCCCCGGGTTGTGTGTTTCTGGGATCTGGGGGGTGCCTACCCGAGCTGTCAGCCTTCCTCAGCTCCAGGGCTTGGTCAGAATGGCCTCGTTCCCTCTCTGTAACCACACAGCTCCGTCCTTCCCATTGTTCTGGGAACCGCTTCCAGTCCTCATTCTGGAGACTGGGGTTTGGTTGGGATCCCACAGGTGATGCTGGGTGGGGGGACAGTGGGGGGGGGAGCGGGAATCCTCTTTGCCAGAGTTAGCATCCTTCCGGAGTTCACAGCTCTCCTGCGTACTTGGAATTTTACATCATCACGATTCATTGATATTAACACCAAGGCAGGCGGAGTCCCTGAGTGGCGGAATCAGAAGCGGGTTGGTGGCCACAGACGACTCGTTCGGCTGCAAGCACGTCTTCTTTACTGTGTCGTATTTGTTTTGGTCAGCTTCTGAAAGCCTCTTTGCGTCCCTTTCCCGGTGAAAGTCTGGAGGAAGACAAATTCGAGCATCTGTTTGGACAGGGGCCATTTGGAGAACGGGACTGTCCTCTGTGTGGATTTATGAGTTTGTCGGAGCACAGAATAGGAGTGCAGAAGGGAGGCAGTGAAGGAGACAAACAAGGAAGAAGGTGTGGAGAAGAGGCAGGTGAGTCTCTGCACCCCTTCCCCCCCGCTCCCAGCGTCAGTCAGATCTGGGTCATCTCTGCTGGAAGGAGAAGTAACGTGGCCTGGAAACCACCCCCTCAAGGTCGGGGTACAGAAGCCCATCCCCGACCAACAAGCTCAGGGTGTGATGGCCCACGATGGGTGGTCCGGGCAGGGTCGGAGGAGAAGGCAGGTGGTCCCCTAGACCACAAAGAGGCAGGGCCCTCCCTGTACCTAAAGTAGCCACGCCTAACATCTGACCTGCTTGCCCCTGTGGGCTGCCTGCTGGGGGATGGGGGTACAACTCCTGGTCTGGCAGGTCCCTTAGTGAACAGCGAGGACCCAGAGGGGAGAGGACAGGGCTGCAGGTCACGTGGGGATCCCATAACAAAAAGGAGGGGGAGGGAGGCTGGGGCAGCCCCGAAAGGCCCAAGCTTGTCTGGCCCCTGCCAAGAGCTTCTCTGTTGTTTCCCTGTGACCTCTTAGAGACATGCCTGGAGTCCCATCAGCAGAGGGAGGCTGGAAGGATAGGTGGGCAGGTCTGGAGCAGCTATGGGAGCACTCATTAGAAACATCAGAAGTCCCATCGGAGTGCTGCGCGCAGGGTGGCCAGCAGCCTTTGCCTGCAGAGTCAAGGGCTCAGGACCACCCGCTAGGCTCAAAATGGCAGCCGCTCTTAGCCGTTGCCCACCTGTCTCCATGCTGCCTCTGCACCATTTCCAAGGAGAAGCATGTCAGCTCACCCCACCCCCAGGTTCATTCTCCGCCCTCCCCTGGAGACCCCCACTGGTTACAGAGAGAGTCCAGGCTAGCCCCCCAGTTGCATCCGTCTTAGCGTTTGCTTATGCGCGCAGACAATGAGAAGCTCCCAGACTCACGAGGAGAGTCTGGCTGAAAGAGGGCCATCGAGCCAATACTTCCTGAGCTAATTTTGAGCTAACATTGTTTCCCCCTCAGGGAAGTCTCAGAACCTATTACACGAAGGAAAGAAGAGATTTTACTGTGTTTATTATTTTTTTGTTATTTTTTAAAAATTTCTTTTAATGTTTATTCATTTTTGAGAGACAGAGAGAGCCAGAGCTTGAGCAGGGGAGGGGCAGAGAGGGAGGGAGACACAGAATCTGAAACAGGCTCCAGGCCCTGAGCCGTCAGCACGGAGCCCGACGCGGGGCAAGAGCTCAAGAACTGCGAGATCGTGACCCGAGCCGAAGTCGAACGCTCAACCGACTGAGCCACCCGGGCGCCCCGAGATTTTACTGTTTTGAAAAGAATGAGCACTTGGAGCTCCAAGAAGAGTTTTCGGAGAAAGAGGCATAATGTTTGAGAAGAAATGAAAAGCTGAGCAGGGACAGCAGCAGGCAGAGAGAGCTGAAGCCCGTTGTGCTAGATGAGCCGGTCAACATAACTCTCGTAACTTGGGGAATTGTTACAACCCCAGAGCAAAAGGGCCGGGGAGGGAGAGCCACGAAAGACAGTATTTACGACCGAGGGAAACCCACCAGATCTTGTCTTTGACTTTGCAGAAGTCCAGGGAGAAGGAAGCTGGCGGAGGTGAAGAGACCTACGAGAGTTCCTTGAGCTGGAGACGTCAGACCACAAGGGTTCACCAACGTCCGGGTGGGGTGATTTCAAAAGGCACTTGGGAATTCCAAAGATACACAGGAAATTGTTTGCACTGTGTGCCCCACGACAGGGGCTCCTCTGTCGAATACTGAGTGGCGGGAGACAGGCGCAGAACGCACCCAAGGTAAAAAGAGATCGGTCCCAGATTCTGTCCATCCCGCGGGAGGGAGGGGAGGACAGCACGAGGTGCGGGGAGGGGAGGTGTACAAGCGAGAGTGACCTAGGGTAGCGTTGAGCTTGCGGTTGAATCTGGACAGCTGTGGATAATATGACCAGAAGACGTGAGTCGTGTGACGGTTGAGAAAGAATTCTTGAAACAGAAGAGGCTGGTGGACAACCAAACTGCTGGAAGTTTCACCTAGCTCTCCTAATTGGGCGGGACAGGGGTGGAAAATGGGGGAAGGAGGAGGAAGAGGCCTAAGTCTGGCCTGGGTGGGGCGGGGCCGGATGGGGCTGGTGGCCGGGAGGGTGGGGAAGGTTATCTGAAGAGGGAGGGACACCACCCTGGTCACACTGGGGCTGAATTCTGAATCTGTTTTGCCTCCTGACGCGGCCTTCCCCGTCTGTGAGGGGGGAGATAAAGCCTATTTCCTTGGACACTGGGAAATTAAGACACAACACATGCCGATCATCTCACACAGGGCTGGCACATTTTAAGCGCTTTAGCTGTTATTTTGTTTATTTAAAAAAAATTTTTTAACGTTTTTTTTCATTTTAGAGAGACAGAGTGTGAGCAGGGGAGGGGCAGAGAGAGAGAGAGGGAGACACAGAATCCGAAGCAGGCTCCAGGCTCTGAGCCATCAGCACAGAGCCCGACGCAGGGCTCGAACTCACAAGCAGTGAGATCACGACCTGAGCCGAAGTCACACGCGTACCCAACTGAGCCACCCAAGCGCCCCGTTACAGTTATTGTTATTGATGGTGATAGGGAAACATAGGTCAAACCATATTTTAAAAAATTTTTTTAATTTAAAAACCTAGGATTTCAGTGATGTCATTATGAAAAATTACCAGAAACTTGGGGAACCCGCTGGCTCAGTCGGTAGAGCATACAACTCTTGGCCTCGGGGTCATGAGTTCAGGCCCCATGTTGGGCATAGAGCTTACTTTAAAAAAAAAAAAAAGTTACCAGAAACTCTTTCAATGTACCCTTCTGGGTGTGTGCGGGCCTGGTCCTGTGGAAGGAGCCACCTTCCGGAAGCCCTGGGAGAAGAGGGTGGGGTTGGAGCCTGGCTGACCAGGGCTGGGTTGGGTCAGTTATGGTGGGTGGGGTTCATTTGCTGTTTTTCTGGAAGGTTGGGGCTCTTTCCCCTCAGGTGGGTGGGGGCTGAGTCCAGAGCCAACAAGAAAGTCACAGGAAAGTTATGCTTCCTGCAAAGAGCAGGACGGAGGCCTGTTTACACAGCGGGATGGCAAGTATTCGTTTTTAAACCATAGTCACAGGATTTGAATGACAAGCCAACGGGGTACACAGCTGCTCCCTTCAGCCATCCAATCTCCAGCAAAGGCCCACCCATACTCTTGCCTGATGCGGAGAAAGGGGCCAGAGTGGCCGCTCCCGGAGACCCGGGCACCTGGGGCTCTCACCTGGACATCCCTCCCTTGGGTCACTTGGGACAGTGGGGGTTTGGTTCCAGCAGGCAGACCTGCTGCTTGCCATTAGGACTGGACTTTGGGACTTTGGGGCTTCCTGGGGGTTTGGGGGACGAGCCCTCTGGGAGAAGTTTATCTCCTTAAAAAAAAAAAGTTTATCTTCTTGGGACTCGAGTTTAAAGGCGGCCAATCTCCATTATTTATCAGCGGCCATAAGCCAGGCTCTTACACGCTTTCTGTCATCTACTCCCTAAGCAGCTGTGGGCAGTGAGCATCAGCACCCCCAGTTTACAAGCACCCCCAGGCCACTGAGACTCAGAGAACAAGGAGCTTGCCCCATACTAAGCGAAGGGCTTGCTGCACCCCAGTCCTGGATCCTGCAGGAACTTCAGAAAGAATTTGAGGGCTTTTCCTTCATCAACATTTTTAGAGCATGTCCACGTAAGTGAAGTTTTTCTCTGGTTTTGAAAGAAAATCCCCTAATGCATCTGTACTTAACAAGGGCAGGGAACAGTAGCATTCCAGTCACGAAATGGAAACAATCTTGCCCTACTGGTTCTGGAAGGCTGGAGGCTGGCTGCTTTCTATTTCCGAATGTCGCCATTGGGTGGTGAACTCGCCTTTCCGGCAAGTGACGGCTGCAATGTTTTTATTTTTCCAGCTCTTGGTGATAACCTTGGGCCGGGGCATTTTGTACTTGAAGGTGGAGGCTAAATAACTAAGTTCCTATCCTTGAGGACCTGTTGTCACCACATGGGACATTGAGCCTGATGGAGTCCCTTGATGGAAACCACGTGTGGACCCTGGGGACAGGCTTGCACAACCCAGGGAAGGACAGTCAAGGTTATGAAAATCATTTTTGGCTCGGCGCCCCAGAATGGAGTCTGGGGGCTCCCGCCTGACCTGAGCCCTCAGTAGCATTTGATCTAGGGCTGACCATCCCGCCTCCGGTCTCTTTTCTCTGGACTGTCTGCCACCCCTGCCCCGGTTTCCCTCTGTCCTCGGGCCTCAAGCCCAGGAGATGCCGGCTCCAAGTGGTACTTGGTCCGCCCTGTGGGGCTCTCCCAGAACCTTGAAGAAGGTGGCCTTGAAGTATCCCATCAGTGAGCAGGAGTCACCAGCTCAGCCCAGCCGTCTCTGCCTCAGCTCCCAACACGGAGACCCTGCGGCCTCTGCCCCCAATGGGACACCTCCAATTCAACATGGCGGTCACAATGGGGACTTCTTCCGCTCCCTCTGGACCTGCCCCTGTGACGACCCCCACACGTCACCCCCTCACTTCCCACAGGCCCTGCTCAGAGGGTGCCTGTCTCTGTTTCCAGTCCCAGCCAGCCAGCCCCCTCCCCACCCTGCCCAGGAGCCCCCAGACCCTGAGGCTCCCCTGCCATTTTGTGTTGCAACCTCCCTTCCCAACTTCCTCAATTTACCCCCTCCCTCCCTCTCCCTACTCCCCCTACTTCCTCCTCCCCACCCCTGCCCCTCACCCCTCTCCCTTCCTACTTACTCTCCCTCTCCCTCCCTCTTCCTTTACTTCCTCTAACCCTTTCCCTCCCTCCTCACTCTCCCCTACCCCCTCCTATTATCCCTTGTCCCTCCCTCCTTTCCTTCCCTCTTCCTTTCCCTCCACAGCGCTTACACTTTATAATAAACCATACAGATGAGTCCCTCATTCTCTTTGCAATCCACTGTCCCCTGTCTCTCTCTGGGGCACACCTCCCTCCCGCAGCACATAAGGTCCACGCGGGCCGCAGTCTTTGCCTGTTCTGTGTACGACACATCCCAAAGGCCCAGGACAGAGGTTGGCACGCTGAGCTGCTCAGCGCATATTTATTGAACTAGTGAAGGAAGGAAGGAATTACGGGGGCCCCCAGATCCCCCCAGGTCTTCTCCTGCTTCCTGGAGTCCCAGCATATCCTGTTCCCCGGGTGGTCCTTAGAAGTCCTCTTGGCCCCTGTGGGCTGTGCTCGGTGCACCACCGTCTGCTCTCGGGAGTGGGAGGCCGCATCCCTCCTGGTGGGGTGCGAGGCCCTGTACTCTAGAACGCGGCAGAACCTTGGGCCCAGCACCTGTGGTTGGAACCTGTTCTTCATCTTCCGGAAGGAGAACAAAAGAAAAGACTATCAAGGAAAGGCTAGAAGCAAAAGCTGAGGACACCGGAGCCTTGCTCCCTTCCTTCCTGCAGATGCTAACAAGAGTATCCTGGTAAATAAAACTTTTATTAAACATAACGTCTTGGAGGGGGTGGGGAGGGCACCTGGGGGGCTCTGCCAGTTGAGCGTCAGACTCTTGATTTGGGCTGGGGTCATGATCCCAGGGTCACGGGATTGAGTCCCACCCGAGTGGGGCTCCGCACTGAGCGTGGACCAGGCTTGAAATTCTCTCTCTCTCCTTCTGACCCTCTCCCTCACTTGTACTCTCTTGTGCTGTCTCTCTCTCTCTCTCTCAAAATAAATAAACAAATAACGCCATAGGAGTTTAAGTGATTTGCTTTTAAATATTTCTTTATTTGCTTATTTTAAATGTTTATTTGAGAGAGAGTGGGCGATAGTGGGAGTGGGAGAGGGGCAGAGAGAGGAGGAGAGAGAGAATCCCAAGCAGGCTCCGCACTGTCAGCACGGAGCCAGGCTCAGGGCTCGAACCCACAAACCGTGAGATCCTGACCTGAGCCGGAATCAAGAATTGGACACTTAGCCAACTGAGCCACCCAGGCGCCCTTAAGTGATTTTCAAGTGAGTGGGCGTGGAAAGTTAATTTTTGGTGGAAGAGTGATACAATCTCTCACCACTTTCTCACTAAATATTAAGGGTATTCTGTAGCTCCTCTCTTACACGTTCCTACAAATGCGATTGAGTCACAGGTTCTGTATGGGAAACACTTTTCCTTTTTTTTTAAATGTGTCCTTATTTTGAGAGAGAGAGAGGCAGGCCAACAGGGGAGGGGCAGAGATAGAGGGGGACAGAGGATCCCAAGCAGGCTCCAGGCTGTCAGCACAGAGCCCGATGGGGGGCTCGAACTCACAAACCGTGAGATCATGACCTGAACCAAAGTCATATATTTAACTGACCAAGCCACCCAGGTGGCCCAGGAAACACTTTTCTAAGTCATGGTTCTTTTAAGTCTATTTATTTCTTACTCTGACGATTTCTCATATGATATACGTTTGTCTTATACACTTTAAGTATACTTCATATACTCTAAAATATCTTTTAAAAAGTCCTTGGGACGCCTGGGTGGCTCAGTTGGTTGAGCGTCCGACATCAGCTCAGATCATGATTTCGAGGTCCGTGGGTTCGAGCCCCGCGTCGGGCTCTGTGCTGACGGCTCGGAGCCTGGATCCTGCTTCCGATTCTGTGTCTCCCTCTCTCTCTGCCCCTCCCCTGCTCGCACTCTCTCTCTCTCTCTTGCTCTCAAAAATAAACATTAAAAAAAATAAAAAATCCTTATGTTCTTTTGGAATTAAGATACGCAAGCTCTGTGAGTGGGTCTGGTCATGGACTCTCCGGGTACAAGGTTTTCGACTGTACCTGCCGCGGGAGAGAACACAGGAAGATGCTACGTGTACCCAGAGTGCCGTGTGCCTGGAAATCCCGCCGGGAAGGAAACAGAAGGGGAAAACAGAGACGCACTACGTTGCATATGGGCCCATTCCCAGTCTGTTTATCTGTCCCGTACGTGGCCCAGCTGTCTTCTTTCCTTTCCACTCCTTGGCACGTTCTGAGGCTCGAGCGAGTATCTTCTATCAACCAGACCAACCGGCCCTACGTGCAAACATCTGAAGTAAAGCCGAGAACCCGTGCGACGGAGGCGGGCTTGGGAGGCTGGCCAGCGTTTACGGGGGGGCCTCACCTTTACCGCGTCATTTACAAACCATCGACCCGGTGTCCCAGAAGAGGAAATTATGGGGCAGAGGGGTTAAGTCGGTAACCCCTGGGGAGGCACCTGGTGCGGGGTGATCTCGTGCCGAGAGCCTTTTGCACAATGTAACATCCTACACCCATTTAAGGAAGGCACCGGAGCTCCGGTATCTGTGCGTCTGTAGAGGAGAGGAAGAATAAGTTACTCCAACGCCCGAATAAAACATTCTACTGCATGAGTATTCTACGATATCTAAAAAACAATATCGCGAGGCATGGTGAACAGTATCGTTAAGGGCTTCGCTAGCTCTTACCCTGTAAGAGGAGCTGCCTATGTGTCCCCACTGTCACAAGAGGCCCAAGGTCCCCGCACCATCGCCCTACAGGCGAGGAGACCCCGTGCTGGGCCCCGGTTCCCTCTGCAGAGGCATCCTCGGCTCCTGCCGGCCAGGACTGCCCCCGTCTACATCTCCCAGAGAGCAGCGCCAGCCCGGCTCGCTCTCTCCCCTCCTGAGAAGCACGGCCGAGTCCTGACGTTACCCGAAGCTGGGTTCGCCTCCTCAAGCCAGAAGGCACAACAACCAAGCCCAAGAATAGGACAAGGAAGGCCGTTCTTGGAACAAGCGAAGGAGAACACGGGGGAACTGTCCCAGAGCAGCGTCTCCTCAAACGACAAACGGGGGCACGTGCTCAACCAAGGATGATGCATGTGCAGGAAGGGGCTTGCGCCATAGGGCGTGCAGCCGGGAATTGGGGCGAAGGCCATCGTAAGGTGACAGAGTCCAGGTCCCCATGATGGAAGCCCCGGGCTGGCCAGGGTTTGGGGCCACCAGCCCACTGGCTCCCGCTGGTCTGGGATCTGAGCGCTCGAAGGGGTTTAGATCCTGCACTGGTAACTCAAGAACGTGTGGGGCCAGTCTGCAGGTTGGAACCAGCGCGGGGGCTGATGGATCGTCCCTGATGCCATTAAGGCAACCTCCTGGCCTGATGGTGGCTGCTCGGTCTTGCCTTCTTTTCTTCCCTGGGAATGGTTAACTGCTGGGGGCTGTTCTGGAGTTCCAACATATCCCAGGAGGCTCTGCAAAAATGTGCTTTGGGCAAATAGCGCCCGTCAGGCATGTGGTGTGTGTCTCCGTGGACGGGGGTCCCCATATGTGGGGTGACAGTCGGGTGGAAGCCGGTTTGCCCAGGGGGTCGTAGGTTCACCTGAGGTAGAACCAAGGAGACAGAAGTTTACTGAACACACCGCAAGGGATTGGGGGGCAGGACAGCAGAGGAGGGACGGCAGGGGATTGGGGGGCAGGACAGCAGAGGAGGGACGGCAGGGGATTGGGGGGCAGGACAGCAGAGGAGGGACCGCAAGGGATTGGGGGGCAGGACAGCAGAGGAGGGACCGCAAGGGATTGGGGGGCAGGACAGCAGAGGAGGGACCGCAAGGGATTGGGGGGCAGGACAGCAGAGGAGGGACCGTAAGGGATTGGGGGGCAGGACAGCAGAGGAGGGACGGCAGGGGATTGGGGGGCAGGACAGCAGAGGAGGGACCATATTTAAAGGGGGAAGATGAGGAACTTTGGGGACAAGAGGGATCTTCCCTTCTTGGCAACTATGCCTGGGTGTAAGTAGCCCATCGGTCAGGTAGGGCTTATGGATATTTTGGGGTCGGTGGCCCAATGGGCCCGGTTGTATTTAGCCGGGTGTTCGCCGTGGCCATTCGCCGTGGCCCTCTCCACATTCCGGCGCTCAAGCCTGTCGCCTAACGGTGGCCTCTCCCAGGGATAGACCGCACGGTGGTCACAGCCTAAAATAACTGTTCTTACGTCTCGTCTTTCTCTTTCTGCTCAACACCAATGCCCTCGGGAAGGCTTCTCAACCCCCCAGTCCACAGCAACCTCTGCCCTCCTTCGTCACATACACACCACACACACACACACCCGACACAGGAGCAGACGATCTGCTGAGTGATTGTAAGCCATGGGCCCCTTGACGCTGACTCTCAATGGGCTCTGACGGGGCAGATGCTTCTCGATCGCAGAAAAGCAAGTCTCCCAAAAGCAGAACCAGCAGAGGCGCGTTGGTCTGACTCTCTCTGGACGGGTCACGGTCTGGAACACTCAGGGGACACCGCAGGGACACGGTGGTGTCCTCCCCGACAAGCTGCACCCTTTGCCCCGCAGTGCAAGGGCTCAGCCGCCCCCCTGCCGTCCACTGCTGCCCCCAGGCCCACCTTCCACACGCCCCCAGCTCACCATCAGCAGGCCTGGCGCTGAGCTCACCGGAAATGCTGCATTTGAGGAAACCTTAGCGTTCGTGAGCTCAAGACGCATCTACCCAGGGCCGGATCCCGTGTCGTCTGCAAGTGCTGCTGCCCCTTTCCGATCTCTTAATGGGCAGGCGTGGGGGGGCCAGGTCTCCAGCCCCGGTACTTTCTCTCCCGCGGGTCTGCTCGCCTGGAGGGGCCAGCCGGGCGTTGTCTGCACTCCACCTTCGGAACTGCAGAAACAGCACAAATGAGCTGCAGTGACACGAGGGCCCATTCCCGGAAATCGCTTTAGTGGTGGCTGTTCCCTTTCTCCAGGGGTCCTTCCTGGGGCCGCCAGGGTGCTTATGCATGAGGCTCCCCCTTTTTTCTAAAATTTTAAAAATGTTTTTTATTTGAGAGAGAGAGAGAGAGACACGGAGCAAGCAGGGGAGGGGCAGAGAGAGAGGGAGACAGAATCAGAGGCAGGCTCCCGGCTCTGAGCTGTCAGCACAGAGCCCGACACGGGACCCGAAACCACGAGCAGCGAGATCATGACTCATGACCTGAGCCGAAATCAGACACCCAACCGACTGAACCCCTAGGCGCCCCCACTGCCAGCATCGTTTTATTTTTATTTTTTAACGTTTATTTAGAGACAGAGCATGAACGGGGGAGGGTGAGAGAGAGGGAGACACAGAATCCGAAACAGGCTCCAGGCTCTGACCCGTCAGCACAGAGCCCGACGCGGGGCTCGAACTCACGGACCGCGACATCCTGACCTGAGCCGAAGTCGGACGCCCAACCGACTGAGCCCCCCAGGCGCCCCACATGAGGTTCCTTTTTAAAATATGGATGTGGCTATCAGATCGGTTTGAGTAAGTTCAGTCCCCAACTGGTTTTTCCTCCCCCGAGGTAAACTTTTTCTTCCAGATAAAATATATTTATCTTCCAGATAAAAAATATATTTAAAAAAAAAAAAAAAAAAAGGAGGCGTGCACTGGTCTGTGTCTGTGTGCGTCTCTTTCAGAAGGGTCGATGAATCCTTCTTTGTTCGTGGCTACAAGCCCGGGCGTTTTTGTCCCCCGTGGCTGTGTCCATGTGAAGCACTGTACCAGGTAATGAAAGGATTTTTCTAATGTTTCCGTGCTTTGTTTTCAAGGAACAACAGAGAGGGGGTATTTCTAGGCAAGTGAGTGAGTTCCCAGAAGCGAGTGGCCAAGGACCTTGAATCCTGGAGAGCAGGGCTGAGTTGGAGAAACCGGGTTCCACGTTTCCTAGGAAGCTGCTGATTTCCTTTCGTCCCCAAAGAGTGACCTCCCGCTCTCGTCACTAGCAGGCGTCCACGGGGTCGTTCTCCACCCTGAGCGGCTGGAGGCCAGAGGAGCCAAACTTGGAGACACCCCCTTCGGATGGAGTCTGGTGGCCCTGGGCAGCCTGGGGTGCAATTTCCCTGGGAAAGGGGGCACTTGGGCCATTGCAGTGCAGGCCCCACCCCTCAGGGGGGTCTCACTGGCTATAAAGCCTGGCTCTGAGCCATATGGAAATACCAGCTTATCATGCTAATTGGGCCAAGGATCCATCGGCCTTTTGGGGCGGGATTTGACCTCCCCGCTGTGCGCTGACGTCCCCCCAGGGGACCCCCAGCAGCCCATCCTGCCTCCACCCCCAGGAATGTGTCCAAAAGTCATTAGCTCCCGGGGACTGTCGTCTGGCCCTGCAACCCTCTCAGGTGTCACCTGCTTCATTATTCCCTCCTGGCAGGTGTTCCAGGATGCAAAGGTGACACCATAATTGCATTCATCTAGCGGAGTGGGATCCGTGAAAACAAGAGTGAGGGGTGACAAGGTTTGGCAGCTGCTGGCTCACAGATCAGGGCAGAAGGTAGGCAAATAGCTGCTCCTAGGACTTTGAGCCTAAAGGTGTGACAGGTGTTCACTGAGGTAGGACAGGTGTCTTCGAACTTGTCCTGCTTCCAGACCTTCGCCGAGCCAGGGGCTCTGGACACTCCTGTCCTCTGTCCAGGGAAGTCCCCAGCTCAGGGGCGTCCGGGGGTCCAGTCTTTGGAGGATAATGGTATCCATCAGGGCCCCGGGGGCTCCGCTGTGTCCCCTGTGTGCTCGTCCACCTTACCCCCTCTCCTGGTTATTACCCCGTCCCCATCCCGTCTCCCCGTAGCCTCTAGTGGCATTCCTGGACGCCACGGTGGCCTCCCCCTGGCCTCCACCCCTGAGGACAGACCTGACTGGTCTTCAGAGGTCACAGAAGGTTCCAGCCCCATGGCATTCTTTGTCACAAGAGCCACGTAGAAATAAGTAGACTCTGGATAGTGTCTATAGACACATTTATGAGCGTTTATTTAATAAACGCTTCGCTTTTCTCAGACATCCCGTATTTGAAAAAAGATGTGTGGTTGCCATTGATCGATAGCCGAGAAGCTCTCTCTGGGGGGTTGGGCGATCATCCACACGACATCTTCGCGGTCACAAAACCTGGCACTAGACGGTGGCTCTAGTTACACCCATCCCTCCGATTCTCCCTTTACCTCAGGGCGAGCAAAAGAGACCCTGCATGCTTACAGCGCTTTAAATTAAACAACGTCAAAAAAGAGCCCATATTCAATTCACAATAATTGGATTGTCTTCACAAACTTGGGAGGGAAGGAGAGCAAAAATGATCATCTCTGGTTTCCGCACTGGGCAAACGGAGTCTTACGTAAGCCTAAGCGATCCGTTTGGACTCACAAATAACTAGTAGATGGCACAGCTAGAATTTGATTGTAGATTTTCTGGCTCTTTCTACCAAAGACCCAGTCTCTGGTCTAAAATCACGGATTCCGGATGTAGTTACGTGCCCTACTACACCCACCCCCCCCCCCACCGCCCCCGGTGTGTTAAAAAACAAAATTCAACTAAGTACATTTGAAGAGCTAATTGGCTTTATCAAGCGATTCGAGAATTCGGCAGCAATTAGTTACAAAATGGAAGGGTTTTCTGGGGGGGGTGGGGTGGAAGTTATTAGCGAAAGAAAAGAAAGGATCGTTCCCGGCAAGGTCACTAGCCTCGGCGGGAAGGGCCCCGGGGTCTTAGCTCCCTTTGGGTGGGAGGGATGGAGAGGACGTAGGAGACCGGTTACCTCAGCGATAGGGACTGAAAATTCCTGACCGGCTGGTTAAGACTACGCTTCTGGAAGGGGCCGGAAGTGCAGTTAGGTTAGGTATGGAGCCTTGGTTTGGTGGCTTGGCCCAAGTGCCCCCGTTTTCGGCCTGTGGTTGTCTTTCTAACACACGGAAGCCAATTCGCTGATACACACACAGCCTCAGGTGGCCCCAGTCTCCCGGGCGTGGCCCCCGAGGACGGAGCTGTGACCCCAAAGGTGGCAGAGTGTGGCCTGGCTGGGCTCACCTTTAGGAGCTGGAAGTGGAAGCTTTCTGGATAATCTTTATAGAGAACAAATGAGAACAGCTGTGTAATTGGGGGATTTAAGGAAATCCTTGTCCCAGCTTTTCCCTACTGGAGGCACGGAGGTGGGGGCAGGGTCGTGTCAGCAGCATGACGAGCCTCGTACCGGACAGTGACCAGGGGTCCACGCTGAGTGCCACGGTCCTGTGTCCCGGGAGCTCCTGGAGGAGGGATGGGGTGCCCGCCCTGTGCTCAGCAGACACGGGGCGCCAGGGACCCCAGGAGCCCATGTGGGCTCCCGGAGAGACGGCAGGGTTAGAGCAGAAAGGAACGCAAGCGAGGAGCAGGGCTGCTGGACCAGAGACACCCCAGGGACCAGGAAGGAGGGGGAGAAGGATGGACAGTCAGGACGGGGCTTTAGCAAGAGCCTTGGCAGAGGACCGCCTGGTGGCCAGGGGTTAGCCTGTGGACGATCAGTCCCAGCTGAGTGAGGAGGCCTGTTTTGTCCCCAGGGCCACCGATCACACTCTGAGATAGTAAGAAAATGCCAGAAAAACCAGTTTTGTGACTGGATATGCTACTTTCTTCTTGTCGCACTTTTTCAACTGAGTTCTGAATGCTTTGCTGCGGGAAACATCTGTCACCTCAGTTCCTGGCACAAAGCCGCAGGCCCTCTGCGTCCCCCTCGTCATGGTCCCAGTTGTTCCAAACTGGACATGCTGGGATTTCTTTTAACTCAGCCTTCCTCTCTTGTTTCCTTTTCTTTCTTTCTTTCTTTCTTTCTGTCTGTCTTTCTTTCTTTCTTTCTTTCTCTCTTTCTTTCCTTTTATCTCTTTCTTTTTCTCTTCCTTCCTGTGCTTTTTTCTTCTTTCTCTTTTTCTTCCTTTGCTTTTTTCTTTCTCTTTTTCTTTCTTTGCTTCTTTCTTTCTTTCTTTGTTTCTTTCAAGTTTTATTTGTTTAAATTATCTCTGCATCCAATGTGGGGCTCCAACCCACGACCCCGAGATCAAGAGTCACATGTTTTTCCAATGAGCAGGCCAGGCACCCCTCCCGTTTCCTTTTCCATGAGACAACCCCACAGTCGCGTTTGTAAGGGGAGAATTCACTTCCCTTCATCGCGATTCCCCACATGCATTTGCTTCCTGTTCTTGACTCTTTGGCCTTGAGTAGTGACACTGGCTTTGGGAGGCTCCTCTGACTTGCTGTGTCCCTTTCTCTAAGGGTGTGGAGGCGAAAATGTGCTCGGCACCAGGTTATAAATGGCTGTTTGGGGTCTAGGAAGGGCGCGGACTTGGAAGGCGACCACGACTTAGGTCATCCTGGTGTCAGCCTTTCTGGGCCTCGGTTTCTTCCTCTGTGAATTGGGACAATCGTACCCCCTTCACGGGACAGGCAGACGCGGTGTGCTGTCCCATAAAAGCTGGCACATGGGGCCTGGCACACGGGGGCTCCTCCAATGTGCCCTTGCTTCCCTGGCCCTCTTCCTACCACGTTAGCCCCGGGACTAAGGGCGCCGGGAAAACTCACAATTTATTCTGTGAATCATTTACAAAATTGTCCGTAAGAACACGCCTGAAATCAGGACGCAGGTCTGCTCCGTGAGGCTTGTGTGCAGAAAGAAAAACTCAGAAAACCTTCCCTTGTAGACGAAAAGCCCAGGTGCCTCAGAGGCTGCGGTTGTGGGCATGGTTAAAGGCGAGGAGAAAAGTCTGGAGGTTTGCTTAGACATCTGATTGGATTCTTCTCCCAAGTGCCAGGCTGTCAGCGCGGGGAGGCCGCTGGGGCTTGGAGTCCCGGCACCCGGGGGAATCGGCCCCGTTGGGCGAGGTTTTTCCACCGCCTACTGGCCGCTGCCTGTTTCTGCTGACCCAGGGCACACGGGGCCCTCTGTTCTGGTGAAGTCAGGTTCACCAGATGATGGCGCAGCGTGACTCCCAGTTTTGTGACTTGACAACAATTTCAGGACACACGGTGGGCTCCCCGGGTCCCCGGGCAGTCAACGAACACCCGAGCGTTGCTAACTCACACAGCCAGGACCTTCCGGTCACCCGTGTGCTTGTACGGCCTGCCAGACTGTGCTATTTATTCTAACATTTTCTGCTTTTGTTTTTTAATCTGTTTTAGAGAGAGAGAGTGTGCGGGTGAGGGGCAAAGAGAGAGGGAGACGTAGGCCCCAAAGCGGGCTCTGCGCTGACGGCAGAGAACCCGAAGTGGGGCTCGAACTCACGAACCGTGAGATCGTGACCTAAGCCGAAGCCGGACGCTCAACCCCTGAGCCACCCGGACGCCCCGACACTGTGCTATTCATGGAAGCCACTGCTCACACAGAAGGTGTGCGATTTGGGGCCGACGTGGCAAAAGCTAGGCAAAGCCCTTGAGCTGAGTACCAGGGAGGTCACCAGACTCCCTTACTCAGGGGCCGGGAGGCAAGGTCTGTGGTGGGGCTGCCCCCGGGGTGGGGGGTGCTGCTGCCTGCTGGAATCTGCAGCGGGAGTCGGGGGTGGAGGCCTGGGGGGGAAGGCTGCCCCGGGATGAGCGGGGAGGGGCGTCCCCCACCCCGGAGGAGCCCAGCGAGGCCTCCGTGCTCCAGAGGCTGGTGACATCCGCCACAGATGTTTCAACGGGAGAAGCCTGACCAACAAACGAAGTCCTCCAGGGGCCCCTGGGCCCGTGGAGGTTTACGTGGCTCTGGGCGGGAGGCCCGGGTTATTCCACAGCGGGACGCCTCAGGCAGACGGCAGGGTGGCGCGTCTCCAGTCAAGGGGCCCCCGAGACTGCTGGCAAAGCCCCAGAGGCTGGGGGAGAGCTGGAGGAGATGCTTCCTCCCTGCCCTCAGAGGGACCCAGCCCTGCTGACCCCTTGAGCTCAGACTTCTGGCCTCCTGAACTGAGAGACCGTAAATTTCTGTCGTTTTAAGCCGCTCGACTCGCGGTTGGCTTTATTAAGGCAGCCCCAGGACCTTTGTACAAGAATCCTGCCTGGGGGTCGGTTCTGGGCCGTCGTCTCCAACCCAGGGACAGGCACTACCACTGTCTTGGGGCTGGGGCACCCTGGCCTTGTCTCGTGTGCGACACGGTCCTGCCCCTTTGAGCAACTGACCCCAGCATCAGGGTGGGGCAGGGGCTCCTGAGCTGTGGGGACAGAAAAGACCCCCAGCCCCCATATGGCAGAGGCTGGAGGCCGGGGGTGGCTTCTGGTCCTGAAACTTCCAGCTCAGCCAGGAAAATCCCTCCTGCTGCTGGCTTCTGAGTCAGATGTCCGGAAGGAAACGTTCCGTGGGGAAAAGTTGCGCGCAGTCGATTCAAGCCGTTCCTCTCTTCCCAGGGGCTGCGACTTGCCCTGGGCACCCTGCCACCTTCGTCCTCCCCCAGGGCTGTCTCTGTCCTGTCCCATGGCCGCTGGTTCCCGCAGAGATGTGCTCCAGGGGCCAGAGCTGGTACCGGCCAGCCCCTCGCCCTGGCAGGCAGGAGTCCATTCTTACGTGCAAGATTTGGAACTCTCGTTGTCGCCCCTTTCCTCCCTTTCTGCCTTGGACGCGTCTGTCCTACTTGTTCCTCTCCTCTTTTCTCCAAATGAAGACCGTTTTCCCTGGCTTGCTTTTCTGTATCAAGCTCCAAGTGGTTTTAAGGTCACAGTGCTCTGGGCCGGATAGCTATAGCTATGTGGGAAACCGATAGGCCTTTATAACCAAATAAATGCGGAAATTATCCACAAAGCAAACGTTAATGGTGACCAACAGCAGTGAAACCAAGGACATTGGAAACTGTGGCTTCCTGAGGGTTCCTACAGGATCTCTTGCCAAACTTTAGAATCTCAAGTACACGTGAGTAACCCTCCCCCCTCCCAAACATGCAGTGCCTGCCCCCCTCCCCCCAGCCTTGTCTGTAGATTTTCTAGAATGACGAGTGTGGTCACTCTACGCGTGACACAGGGGCCCCGGGGTGCATGTGTGGTGGTCGAAAGTGGTCAGAAAAATCTCCTTCTGGGAGCCCTGCCCCTCAGCATGAAGGACAAATGGCCCCCGATGATGCAGATGCTTCTGGAGACTATCTTTTCACTCCCTCGCTATGGCAGAGGGGCGATCAGACCAACGCCTCGACCACTGTAGGCTCTGGAGGGATGAGATCAGGCTGGCCCAGCTCAAGGTTGAAAGCGCTCCAGTGTTGGTGGGATTAAGCAGATGGAGCAGAGCAGAGGCCTTGGTAGGAAGCCCGGCTCTGCGTGGGGTCTCAGGCAAGCTCCTGAATCGAGCCTCAGTGTCCTCATCTGTAAAATGGGTGTAATAATAATACCAACCTCACCGTTTGTACAGCGGCAATTAGAACAGGCTGACTGTAAGTCCTAAACACAAATGCCTGTGGGGTGAACATGCAAAGCACGCAGCTGTCTGTGGGCGGCAGGGGGCAGAGGGCCGGCTGCCTGGGGCCACTGGGCGACGGGACAGGCGCTTGGGGAGAGGTGCCCGCAAGGGAACGCCGGACGAACTTTCCCTGCTTCACAGTCTTTCTTTCCTACCCTGCTTCTCCCGATCAGAATGAGAATGTCATGTCAGACTCACACCGCGGATCCCTTTTCCTGCCAAAACGCCTCTTCTAAGCAGCGAGCAAGAAAGTCGTTTGAGCGAATCAAGCCAAAAGCCCATTTGGCAAGAATGCTGTTTTGGAAAATGATCAGCCGTGTGGGTTGGGATGAGGTTTTCTGTGCCTTTTCCATTATTTCTTCAGCTTCACGTAACCCTGACTGAGCAGTGTTCAGCTGAGTGAAGCCCGGCCGGGCAGCAGACGGACAGAGATTTTGCCCAAACGGTGCTGAGCCGATTTCAAAACACACAGAGAAGAAAAAAAAAAAAAAACAAAAAAACCCACCACCCCTTGTTTCACCTTTTCAGTGTTGAGAGGTATCACAGGCAGACACAATTTTAAACTTCCCAATAAGATGGGAGTGGTAACGCAGAAATGGGAAGGAATTGGTATTTACTGACGAGTTTCTCACCCCAAAGCCCAAACCCTTCCTGTACTTTTCACTGCCCAGAATTCAAGAAGTGGGCGGGTGGGGTTTTTGCTGAAGAGTGTGTGTGTGTGTGTGTGTGTGTGTGTGCATGTGGGAGACATATTATGCAGGGATGTTCAAAATGACGGCAGGGAGCACCCGTTTGGATTAATTCTGTGAGAGTAAATAGGCACTGTCAGGGTTTTTCGTCAGCTCAGTTCGTGGCCCGTCTGGGTCAGCCACCCAGTGATTGACTGATGGACCCATTCCAGTACTTACCGAGTGTCCACAGTAGCCAGACAGGAGTTGAGGCCCTGGGAATCCAGCGATAAACAAAGCAGGAGAAAAGCGTGGCTGTGTAGACCCGGCCTTCTTGGGCAGGGGTGGGGAGAGGTGGCCAGGAGATATCCTATCGCAAGCAGCCATAAACACGGGCCACAACCCATGGCAGGGGGCCAGGGACCTGTTTGGGACTCTCCTCGTCGTGTTTCCAACTTCCTCGCCGTGTCTGTCTCTGGCTACACACCCTGGCTCCCCGTGCGGATGAACCCCTCCCGCCAGCCTGCCGCCCCCCATGGCCTTCTTCTGGGACTTAGATGCAGCTGGGTTCAAAGTGGGGCTGTGCCACTAACCAGTGGTGGCATTGGGCCAGTTCAGTCCCCTGTCTGAGACTCAGTTTCCACATATGTAAGAGGGAGGCGACGCCTTTGCATAGAGACGGCTTGAGGATAGAGATCGAACGCCCAGATGGGGGCTGGGGCACGGTTAATGGCCAGGAAGTGCCCGTTGGGCTTGTGATTGATTCTCCCTGGCGTTGTAGACCTGAGGAGCTCCGAGGGCGGGCTCCGGCTCCTGGGGGCTGCGAGACCCTCCCTCTCCAGGATGCCTGGCAAGGTCCTGGGTGCACGGGATCTATCATTTGCCTGGAACCCAGAAACAGAGGGATAGAACTGCGGCCACTGTCCGCCCTCGGGGGAGGGTGGCGACAGGTGAGGGGCTGCGCCCAGATCCCACAGCTGAAGGGGCTGCCCACCCCTTCTCTCTGGCCGGGAGAGGTCAGGGCGAGGAGCAAGGAACGTCCAGAGCTCTCTCAGCCAGCTAGATGGCGGACACCCTTCTTTTCTTGGACACGACATCTGTGCCCGGTGTCTGGGTCCACTTATCCCGGGGGTCTCCATGGTCCCGCTGCCCCTGCCGCACTGGGGAGGGCCAAGCCCTCCCGAGCGGCCGGAAGCACCGAGGTCCACCTTCTCCGACCAGGGCAGAGCCAGTGCGCGAAGGGGAACCGGCCTGCACCTGCCAGCGCTCGGACTCGGTGCGGGGCCGGCCTCCGCGGGGCCTGCCAGGGATGTTACACAGGTGGGAGGGCCGGCCCGCCTTCCCGGATTGATTGTTTACGGGGACACCACGGGCTGACCCGGGCTGGGTACCGCCTTCTCGCCGCTTCTCTCCTGGAAAGGGTCCGGGAGCACCCTCTGGGTTGCTCCCCAGCTCAGGGGACCGGCGAGTCGGGCCGTAGCCGCTTGCAGACCGCCGTTCAGCTGCCTAGTATGGGGAGAAGCCATCGACCCCCACCCGCACCTCCGACAGCGGAGCTCCCGGCCTGCCACCGGGAGCCCCAAATTCCCGCGACCGGAAGGGTCTGTGCCAAGGGGAATCAGACAGAGCTGGCAGCCAGGGGAACAGAGCTGCTCAGCAGACTGGAGTCTTCCCGGGGCGGGGAGGACGCTCCTGCGGGCACGCTCCTTGGCCCAGATGTCCTCACACAGCCCGGCTCGGTCCCCGCCTCTGTCGCCTGTGTCCCTGACTCCATCACCCGTGTCTGTGTCTCCGTCCCTTCCATCCCTGCCCCCGTCACCTCTGTCCCCACTTCCATGACCTCCGTCCTGGACTCTGTCCCCCACGTCCCTGCCTTCGTCACCTCTTGCCTGCAGGCGGTATTCTCCGTGAGCCAGCAGGCCCACGGGCAGTGTGTGGGGCGTTGCCACTTGCCAGGTATGAAGGTGGAGACGAGGTGACGGGCTCAGTGTGGCCTGAACACGGTGTTCTGCGCCATCAGCTCGGAGGCAGGAGGTAGGGCTCCGTCACCAGCAGCCGACGCTGCACGCAGATGCTCAACGCAGCCCGGCTGCCCTTAAAGGATGGCGGGCGCTCCGGGTGACTGGGGAGGTCCGTGCACAGGCGGGCCCGGGAGATGGGCAGCGCGGGCCATCGCCTTACAGACCTCCGGGCTGAGAGAGGGTTTCTGCTGATAGTCTCCCGAGTTTCCACAAGGCACCATCCCCGGTCCTGAGTCAGAGCCCCTACGTGGTGGTCCTCACTTTTGAATGTGCTTAAGGATCCACCAGGGTGACCGCAGGGGGTCAGATGCCCAGCCCTGATCGCAGGGAGCCCGATTCTGAGCTCCAGCTTCTGGAACCCAGGGTTCCGCACCTGGACCCCCGCCTCACGGGACTCTGCTGCAGGTGGTTCAGGAGCACCTTCCAGAAGTTCTCCCAGCCCACTCTCTGAGAGGGATTATTGGGGCAATGGCCGGAGAGGGACACACACAGCCGAAACGTCAATGACTAAGGCAGGTGATGGCCGGCTTGTTTTCTGCGGCGTGCCACATTGAGAGTATTTTCTTTACGGTGATGAATATGGATAAAACAAATCATAAACCCTGTGCCCCCCTTCTCCCACCCTCCGTATGTCCCCTGCTGAACACCAAAGAGCTGAGGCTCTGAAGATGATTTGTGAGAATAAGGTAAATAGGTAAGTTTGTGGGAGGTTCCCATCCGTCCATTTCTTCCACTGGGGCTGCTCCCAGGACAGTGCTCAATGACCAGCGTCGGTCCGGCCAGTTCAAGTAGCAGCATTCAATTGGAGACATAGCTGCCGGAGAGATTGGTACGTATCTTGATTAAACGGGGGGCGCCTGGGCGGCTCAGTCGGCTAAGCGTCTGACTTCGGCTCAGGTCATGATCTCACGGTTCGTGGGTTCGAGCCCCATCTCGGGATCTATGCTGACAGCTCAGAGCCCGGAGCCTGCTTCGGATTCTGTGTCTGTCTCTCTCTCTCTGCCCCTCCCCTGCTCATGTTCTCTCTCTCTCTCTCTGTCTCTCCCTCCCTCTCTCTCAAAAATAAACATTTAAAAAATAAAAAAAAAATAAAAAACAGGAAATCTTCTGGGTCTAAGGGGAAGAGTTTTCAGACTTGCCACCAAAAATCACACCCATCAAAGGAAAAATTGTTAGAGGTGAAAATTGTCAGAGGAAAAATTGGCTGAGGTCATGATCTCACGGTTCGTGGGTTCGAGCCCCGCGTTGGGCCCTGTGCTGACAGTTAGGAGGCTGGAGCCTGCTTTGGATTCTGCGTCTCTCTCTCTGTCTACCCCTCCCCTGCACGCACTGTCTCTCTGTAAAAAATAAATAAACATTAACAAAAAAAAGTGCCTCACATAGGTCTAGGGGCTCCAGGGTGGCTCAGTTGGTTAAGCATCCAACTTTGGCTCTCGTGGTCATGATCTCATGGTCCGTGGGTTCGAGCCCCATGGCGGGCCCTGTGCTGACAGCTCGGAGCCTGGAGCCTGCTTTGGGTTCTGTGTCTCTCTCTCTCTCTCTCTCTCTCTCTCTCTCTCTCTGCCCCTCCCCCTGCTCATGCTCTGTCTTTCTCAAAAATAAATAAACATTAAAAACATTTAAAAAGAAGCCTTGAAAATGGAATAAAAACTGAGTTCAGCATACTCAGGGAAAACAACGCCGCGTCTTTCTTCATTTTGAGGAGCTGTTACCACCCACGACCTCGCAGTGGCCGCCAGACGACAGTATAATGTAGGTGTCGCAGCCGCCTCTGGGCAGTGGGAACTGCTTCAGGAAAACCTGCCCTCAGACGTCGAAGGCCCTGAGAATAAAGGACTGGCCTAGATCTGCAAAATCATGGCAAAATCTGATATTCCTGCCTTTGCCGTAGCGTGAGCAAGTGTTTGGGGGGAAATTGCTGCCTATTTTAAAGAAAACGCAAGAGCTATTCAAAGGACTGAAGAAAATAGAAAGCAACAATTTACCTATATCGACCTCATTTGAAGGTCTTAACATAAATACACGGTTAAGAAAAGGCAAAGGAATCTGACATATGATATTCCAGAACCTTCTAGAAATAGGTCTGTGGCTATAAATGGTGTCCATAGCATATTGTTGATATTTTTACAAAATAGGTTAAATTAACATGTAAAATGTAATCCTTTAGAAAATGCACGTTCTCTACATTTTAGTTTAAAAAAATAAAAATATTTTCTTTTGTACAAAAATGAAGTTGGTAAAGAAAAGACTGTGCGGCTTCTCTCACACAAAGTTACACACAGGGAAACCTTTTTAAACTTTGTGTGGTGACAGGAGTTTCAGGCTGTCCTTCTGTCTTGGTGACCATCTCTCTCTGCGGCCAGAACGGGGGTAGACCAGGTGGTCCGTTTATAGCTGGTCTCGTATTTCTTGACCTTAGATTTTTCTAGCCCAGCACAAAAGGAACACATACTTGAGAAAGGTTAGCTGAGTAAGATCTAATCACGCCCCAGAGGAACTTACACCCAGCGGGGAATACGTCACTCACACAAATAATCCCGATAAATATGGTTAATGTTCCTTTGCCTGCGATGCTCTGCTCCCTCCTCCTTCTTCCCTGAATGACCTAGGCTTATGCACTAACATCTCCAGGAAGCCTTCCTGAGCTCCTTATGTCGCCTAAAGGCAGCATTCACTCTTGCACCTGCTTCTCTGTCCCAGGGCCTTTGCACAGCCAGAGCACAGGGCTATCTGAATGTGCCGGGTATAGGCGTGTGCGGAGCGGCCCCTCGTCGGTGGTGGATGGGAGATGGTGATAAATACCCAGCTCCTAACCCCTTGGCAGGACACCCTGGGGGCACGTACCACACAGTCCCCCAGACATCCCTGGCGGGAAGGAGCTGGATGTTCACCGTGGCAACCAAGCACCATGCAAGGGCTCCTCTCCTTCTCTATCTTGTGTCTCTGTCCCCCCCCACCAGTGCTTCGTGGGACCACCTCCCAACTAAACGGTTAGATCAAATTCTTGTCTCGAGGTTTGCCTCTGGAGGAATCAAGCCTACAACAGGGAACGTCCCTGTCCTAGCACATACAGGCCGCATTAGATATACCTGTTTTCTGCTGTGGGTCTCTCCCCACCCCAGGCTATGAGCTCTAAGAGAACGATGGTCTCTGGAATGTAACAGTCTCCCAATAATTTTTTATTGACCCCTTGAGTCTCTCCAGAACTCAATTATTGGCTTGAAAGAAGGGGAGCTTGGGATGCCTGGGTGACTCAGTCGGTTAAGCGTCCGACTTCGGCTCAGGTCATGATCTCACGGTTCGTGGGTTCGAGCCCCGCACTGGGCTCTGTGCTGATGGCTCAGAGCCTGGAGCTGCTTCGGATTCTGTGTCTCCCTCTCTCTCTGCCCCTCCTCTCATGCTCTGGCTCTGTCTCTGTCTCTCTCTCGAAAATAAATAAATGTTTAAAAAAGTCATTTTTAATAAATAACTTAAAAGAAGGAAGGGGAGCTAGCATGTCGCAGACATTTCTTTGCCTACTAATTGGAGGATAGTTTTGCTCAAAAGCTACTCCTGAGCAGAAGAGGCCAACAGATTTGTTTCAATCTGTGACCGACGAGAACTGTTTTCTTTTTTTTTAATGTTTATTTATTTATTTTATATTAAATATAATTTATTGTCAAATTGGTTTCCATACAGCACCCAGTGCTCATTCCAACAAGTGCCCTCTTCAGTGCCTATCACCCACTTTCCCCAAAGTTTATTTGTTTTTGAAAGAGAGAGAGAGAGAGAGCACACAAGCAGGGGAGGGGCGGGGCTGGGGGGCGGAAATCTGGAGAAGGTTCCAGGCTCTGAGCTGTCAGCACAGGGCCCCATGCGGAGCTTGAACCCACGAACCACAAGATCATGACCTGAGCCAAAGTCAGACGCTCAACCGACAGCCACTCAGGCGCCCCATTTTTTTTTTTTCTTGGTCCATCCCATCCCAAATCCTCTCTTCTGGGTTTGGGCACTGACACCCCCCCAAAAAAACACACCTGCCTGGGATGCCCCCTCCCCTACTCCTCCCTTCCCTGCCCTTGACTCCTACTCATCCTTCCCAACCAGAGTGCCATTTTCTCTGAGAAGCTCTCTCTGAGATGTTTCTCTACATCTCTGTAGATGTTTCTCTACAGTTTCCGCACACACTGGCTGTGTCTGATGCACAGCGTGAACGACAGCACCCTAGCTCTGCGAGGAGAGCCCCGTGACCTAATGGCTAAGAGTGTGAGCCTCGACCCTGGAGTCAGACTGCCTAGGTCCTAATCTCAGCTCCCTCACCCACCGGCTGCAAGACTCGGGCAAGCTACCGAACCTCCCCAGGCCACAGTTTCTTTCTTTAGGATTGAAGACAATAATAGTACCCACCCACAGAGCAGTCGTGGGCTGTCGCGGGGATGAAATCAAAGTCACGGTGCACGTGAAACACAGGGGTGCGGAACCCAGCGCATGAGGCCCTCGATATGCACCTGCTAGGATGTCACTGCTTCATAATGTGAGCATTTTTGTCAGTTTCCCCATCTAGCTGAAAACTGGGGATTCTGGGGGGGACAGGAGAGAGGGTAGAGGCAAGAGACTGAGCTCCATGAAGGGAAGACATGTTGACCGAAAAGTTAAATGAAAGTGGGTGAACTTTTGTAACACACACACACACACACACACACACACACACTTAGTACACACTTAAATTACGCACACTTTTTCCTTTTATTTTTTAAGTAAACTCTCCCAACGTGGGGCTCGAACTCACGACCCCGAGATCAAGAGAAGCTCACTCCACCCATAGAGCCAGCCAGGCGCCCTCAAAATGTGCCCAGTTTTTTCACATGAACGCTTCCGCCCACATTCTTGGGCCCTTTGCACATGCTGTTCCTTCTGCGTGGAGCTGTCCCCAAGCGGTCTCCCCCATTCCTGTCACCCGTCCCGGCTTAGTTCTCCTTCAGGACTTGGCTTGCGCACCTTCTCTGAAAATGCTCTGTCAATACACAGGTCTGCAGCAGCCAGCCCCCACCTCAGGCGGCCTTCTCCCGCGGTGAGGGGGGTGGGGCTCTGTTTCCGACCTTGACCTTGACCCCTCATGTTAACCGCCAGCTTCCTTTCTCCTTGGGGGTAATTACCTCCTGCACCGTAGCGGCTGGCATTTACTCCATAGGTTTGACTTCTTCAAATGTTACAAACCCCACAGTTAGAACTGTTGCTTTCCACAGATATTTAAAAAAAAGAGAGAAGAAAATATTTAATACCTACCTCATTGTTTAAGGTGTTTATTTAAAAATTGTTAAGTTTATTTATTTATTTTGAGAGAGACAGAGAGAGAATCTCAAGCAGGCTCGGTACCATCAGCACAGAGCCCGACCCCAGGCTCTAATTCACAAACTGTGAGAACATGACCTGAGCCAAAATCAAGCGTTGGACGCTTAACCGACTGAGTCATCCAGGGGCACCAACCCACCCTCATTTTTGACTCACTTTTCCTCTTCTGGAATTCTGTATTTCCTCCAAGCACATCTATTTCCACCTGGTACCATTTCATTCTTTGACCAACTTCTATGATATTTCTAGTTGTACAGGTGTGCTGGTGACAAACACTCTCAGCTTTTGTTTGCCTGAACAGGCTCTTATTTCATTTTTCTTAATGGTTTATTTTCTCTGGATATGAAATCCTAGGTTGATGGATTCTTTTCCTGTTTTTTTTTTTTAATGTTGTTGTTCCATTAACATATGGCTTCCTTTTTTTGTGATGAGAAAGAGAGACTGTTCATATATCTTATCATTGCTTTCCCTTATGTGATGGATCTTTTTTTTTTTCTGGCTGCTTTTATT
Organism: Lynx canadensis; assembly: GCF_007474595.2. Classification (NCBI taxonomy): domain Eukaryota; kingdom Metazoa; phylum Chordata; class Mammalia; order Carnivora; family Felidae; genus Lynx; species Lynx canadensis. The sequence continues at coordinate 154,287,942 of NC_044311.2, read as the reverse complement.
TATTATTATTATTTTTTGAAGTTTATTTATTTTGAGAGAGAGAGAGAGAGAGTGCATAAGCAGGGGAGGGGCAGAGAGAGAGGGAGAAAGAATCCCAAGCAGGCTCCATGCTGTCAGTGCAGAGCCTGATGTAGGGGTTTCATCCCAGGAACCCTGAGGTCATGACTTGAGTCAAAATCAAGAGTCAGATGTTCGGGGCGCCTGGGTGGCTCAGTCGGTTAAGCGTCCGACTTCAGCTCAGGTCACGATCTCGAGGTCCGTGAGTTCGAGCCCCGCATCGGGCTCTGGGCTGACAGCTCAGAGCCTGGAGCCTGCTTCCGATTCTGTGTCTCCCTCTCTCTCTGCCCCTCCCCCATTTATGCTCTGTCTCTCTCTGTCTCAAAAAGAAATAAAATGTTAAAAAAATTTTTTTTAAAAAGTCAGATGTTCAACCTACTGAGTCACCCAGGTACCCCTCTCTGGCTGCTTTTAAGATGATCTATTTATCACTGGTTGTCAGCAATCTGGTATCATGTGCCTTTGGGGTGAATGTTTGTGTTTATTCTCTCTGAAGGTTTGTGGGTTTCTGTTTTCATCAAATCTGGAAATAGTTTGGCCATTATTTCTTTCCTTTTTTTTCTTATTGAAATCTAATTAACGTACAGTGCTATATTACTTTCATGGGTACAATATGATTCAGCAATTTATACAGTACTCGGTGCTCATCACGATAACTATACTCTTAATTTCTTTTATTTATTTTACCCCCACACCTCCCCTCTGGTAACCTCCAGCTTCTTCTCTGTAGTTAAGAGTGTGGACTTTTTTTTTTTTCTTTTTTGTAAGATTTTATTTTTAAGTAATCTCTACACCCAACGTGGGGCTTGAACTCACAACCTCTAGTTTAAGAGTCACACGGTCCACCAACTGAGCCAGCCAGGCGCCCCTAAGAGTCTGTTTTTTGGTTTGTCTCTTCGCTTGTTTGCTTCATAAATTCCACATATCAGCAAAAACATGTGATATTTCTCTTTCGCTGACTTATTTCCCTTAGCGCAATACCTTCTAGGTCCATTTCCACTGGAAATGGCAAGATCTCACTCTTTTTTATGGCTGAGCATTTGGCCATTATTTCTTCAAAAAATTTTTATGCTCTAATATCTCTTCTCTCTTCTTCAGAGACTCCAATTATTTGTGTATTAGATCACTTTAGGCCACGGAGGCCCTCTTCAGTTTCCTTCGGCCAGACCCAGCCAATGAGTATTTTATTTTACACGCTGTATTTTTCTGTTCTAAAATTTCCACTGTGTTCTTTTTTAAAACAGTTTCCTCTTGTTTATTGAGATGCCTCATATGTTCATCATTATGCTCATATTTTTGCTTTAAGTCTGTGACCATAATGACAACAGTGGTTTTATTTTTTATTTATTTAAACATTTTTTAAGTTTATTTATTTATTTTTGAGAGAGAAGCAGAGAGATTGAGGGGGGAGGGGCAGAGAGAGAGAGACAGAGACAGAGACAGACAGAGAGTCCCAAGCAGGTTTCACACTGTCAGCGTAGAGTCTGACACGGGGCTCGAACTCACCAACCATGAGATCATGACCTGAGTTGAGATCAAAAGCCGGACGTTTAACCGACCGAGCCACCCAGGTGTTCCTGATCTTAGATTTCTGACTCCTGGGACTGTAGGAATAAATGTGTGTTGTTTTGAACCATAAAGTTGTGGTCCTTTGTTACAGCAACAATAGGAAACTAACTTAGCACCTTATAAATATGCGTTGGACGGACTTAAGTGGAAAAAGTCCTGAGGAAATTGAGGTCGTATGACACGAATGCGTTGGTGATAACTGGCTAACAATCCACTGTGGTTTGCAATTAAATTTTTTTTTTTCTAAATGTTCATTCAGCTTTTGAGAGAGACAGAGTGTGAGTGAGGGAGGGGCAGAGAGAGAGGGAGACACAGGATCGAGCAGGCTCTGGGCTCTGAACTGTCAGCACAGAGTCCAGCTCAGGTGTCGAACCCATGAAATGTGTGATCATGACCTGAGCTGAAGGTGGCCGCTCAACCGACTGAGCCACCCAGGGGCCCCTGCAATTTTTGACAAGTTGGATCTGGAACAAAGAGCTGAGAGGAGGCAGGAAAGGGTCCCGAATGTCAATGTTAATGGGGCAACAGGGTCTGGGAGGAGCTGTCATTCCCCTGACACGCAGCGTAAGGGAGGGGAACCCCAGTTCCATGGGGCCAGAAGGTCAGCGACCTTTAAGGCAAAAATCCTGGACGGATCTACTACGTTAGTGGGGATGGAGACTTTTTCAGATATGTTATACTTCATAGACAAATTTCGGGGATTTGAATAGGCTCACACTGAGGTGGGAGTCAAACCCCGACCCGTCTGACCCCAAAGCTCAGCGCCTGAACCACCTTGCAATTTCAACCTCACAGGAGCATCGTGGGGCCTCCGCTCCCTGATTGGCTGCTGGATGAATGGGACAGGCAAGTCCTTCCACTCATCCCAGAGTCCCTACTCCGAGCAATAAACCGTTTGCCTATTTAACTTCTCAATTTCCCCTCCTCGGAAATAAACCCCAGCCCTGTTAGTATAAAAAGAGTGATTTTATTCACACCCCGGAGCCTCTGCCCTGTCCAAAATTTCTCTTTGGGCATCCACTCCTCTGCTCCTCTGCAAGGAACCAACATACTCAACCCGGAAAGGGAATCAAAGAAAAGAGGCCTTCGTGCCCTCTCCAGGCTCACCTCTCTCTGCCAAGAGTAGCTGGTGGTTTGCTACCGAAAGCCTGGCCCCACACAATTCCCGGAGGAGGTGTGTCCCTTTGTGCGAGGTGTCCCTCTGCCCTGTGGTCTGTGGGTGGTGTGCGCTTCTTTGCCTGTAACTGGCAGCTGCCCGTTTACATGTCAGTCCCTGAGCCACAGATTCATCCTGGTCCACAATTACTCGATTCCCCAGCCTCAGTGTGATTATAAATAGCTCTGTCTGTCCCAGGACGAGTAATTCAAGACTCACGCTCTGGTCGCCGTTTGATTGTAATTACATAGCCCTGTCTGTATGCACTGCATGAGTCAAAAAAAAAAAATTGTTTTAACCTTTTTATTCATTTTTGAGAGATGGAGACAGAGTGTGAGCGGGGGAGGGGCAGAGAGAGAGGGAGACACAGACTCCGAAGCGGGCTCCAGGCTCTGAGCCGTCAGCGCAGAGCCCGAGGTGGGGCTCGAACTCACGACCTGTGAGATCACAACCTGAGCCGAAGTTGGATGCTGAACTGACTGAGCCCCCCAGGCATCCCAATGCACCGCCTGAGTCTGAAAGGAAACTTATAGATATTAGCTTCTGACACTCAAGATTGGGACCTTGGCTAAGGCGACTGTTTCTTCTCATCCCCAAGAAACTGATACCAGGCCAGATGTTCAGCAATTATGGAACGTTGTCCATAGGGTTCAAACCGCCGCTTGGAAAAGCTAGAAAAAACCTCTCGGGATATTGGAAGTCGATCTTTTCTGATGTAACTGAAACCATGAGAGGGAGAGAAAGGACTGGGGAATATTTCCCGTCAGGCCACACAGAAAAAAATTGTGCTGGGTGTGGCTTGCTGTGCTGACGCGGCCCTAACTTTAGAAAGCTCGTCATGTGCTTCGTCTGCGGAGGGTAATTTTAATACTCCTATGTGCTTGACTTGTACATGTTTCACTGAAGATTTTATTAAGGGCATCTTATGGGGACACATATTAATTACGGGCCCGCTCCAGCAACAGGTGCTGTGGGGTCCTAGGGCCTATTTCTGACTCAAGGGCAAAGCCAGTAGCCCTATCTCTCAGATGCTCATCTTTGCTTGATGTACGCTAATTTCTCGTCAGCATTTGAAATCGATTTCTTGCGTTGATTTGGTATTAAATATCGGGCACCCTCCGAAGGGCGGGGAAACGAACGAGAAACAGCTTATTCGAACACCTGATGGACTCATTCCCGACAGGAATGTAAACACACGTGGTCTTTAAAAGACGTAATTTCGTGGGGCGCCTGGGTGGCGCAGTCGGTTAAGCGTCCGACTTCAGCCAGGTCACGATCTCGCGGTCCATGAGTTCGAGCCCCGCGTCGGGCTCTGGGCTGATGGCTCAGAGCCTGGAGCCTGTTTCTGATTCTGTGTCTCCCTCTCTCTCTGCCCCTCCCCCGTTCATGCTCTGTCTCTCTCTGTCCCAAAAATAAATAAACGTTGAAAAAAAAAAATTTAAAAAAGACGTAATTTCGAAATTTGAAAAGGGCAAGGCACTTGCCTCAGATGGATGACTCAAATGTGGTTTTTTCCTTATCCGTGTGGACAGCTCCGTCCACACACTCTTGGAGGGTGGGCCTCACGGCGGGTCTTCGACCACCCCGTCCGGCGTGAACTCCCGGGGGGGGGGGAGAGTTGCTCCTGGTGCTCTAGTTCATTCATTCGGTAAATAGTAAGCCTACTGTGCGCCAACCTGTGTTCTAGATAGCTCCCGACCACGTGGAGCTCACATTCTACCCGTTCTGTTTTTATAAGAGCGAAGAGATGTCCTGCACTACTTGGTCAAGGCCAGACCGCTTCCCGCCACACGGTCTCTGGGTTGTGGTCAAGCACGCTCCATCCCTGTCACCGCCGTCTTGAACCGCGGGCATTTGTTGCACGCCGGCCCACGCACATAGGGTTGGGTCGATCACAGCCATCACCGCGTGCGTGGTAACTGTGCACACACGTTTGACAGCCCCTTCTCTCGCTGTGTTCTTTATTTGTTAATGTGTTCATTTCTCTCCTGTCTTCACCCCCCCCCCCATCTCCATTTGCCCCCTCTCCATAGTCCATCCTATTCAACTGATGTGCTTAACGGGAGTATTTAATTGAGGGTGATCTTTTAAAAAGGTAGACTCTTGTCTTACGGGCACACGTTTTGATTTTCCGTAAATGATGAGGAATGCGGCCTCTCGAGCCCCACGGCTTACATTCAAACCCAAGCTCTGCCATGTATCATCTGTTGACCTGGATCTAGTTACACGACCTCTCTGGGCCTCTGTTTCATCGTCTATAAAATGGAGCTGATAATGGTAACCCGCATCCCTGGATCGCTGTGATGGTTAAAGTAGTTAATACAAGTAAGGTCCTAGAGGGGAATCCGGTAGGAAGTCACCTCCCCAATGCCCCCTAAGGGTTAGCTACGGTCATGACTAGTCTGTTTTTAAAGACAGGCTGATTGGGGCACCCGGATGGCTCAGTCAGTTGGGTGTCCGACCCTTGATTTCGGCTCAGGTCGTGATCCCAGGGTCGTGGGCTGGAGCCCCCCTCGAGGCGCGGAGCTGGACGTAGGGCCTGCTTAAGACCGTCTCTCTCTCCTTCCTCCCCCAAATAAAAAAATTAATAAAGACGGGCCGATGTTTGTATTCCCCACCAAATGCTGGAGAGAGATGAGGATTATTTTAGTTGATTGACCCTTGTTAATCAGGCCATTCGTTGTCTCCCACCAGCTGACCTGTGGCCCAGTGTGGGGTCAGTCGCTCTGCCCTGAGGCCAAATGCGTGCCCCCCTCTGGGCAGAGAACAACTTAACATTCCCTGAGCAGAGCTTTGGGGCAGGACCTTTGTGGTTAGAAATCTGAGTCCAGTGAAGCGACAGAAGTCACCTGGTGGGCAAAACAGGGCACATTTAATAGAAAGGACACTGGCCCTGTGATAAGAGAGTAAGTCTGAGTCACCAGGAAACACCACGGAAGGGCCGACTCAGTTCAGATCTGGCAGGAGAAGGGGCAGTTCGGCCACCGGGCAGCAGGAAGGTTGCCGGTCTGGCCAGGCCAGAGCCGCCGGAGCTGCTGGGCCAGCCGTAGGTCACCCCCAGGGGTACCAGTCCCGGGGTGGGGCGGACGTCCCCACACCGCCCAGACCGCTTGGAGGCTGGAAGCAGCGGGAAGCCTCTTCCTTCTCCGTGGCCCTCCAGCTCCCTCTACTGAGAACGCTTAGCACAGCGCTGCGTTTAAGGAGCCGCTTGAAGCCCTCCGGCCAACGGTCCCAGAACTTAATACACAGGAGGGGGAGTCGTCTCTGAGGGGCAAGGCGTTGGCGCCGGTAGCCACGCCCACGCCACGCTCCGCAGAAAACGCTGTCGGGCTGAGACGTGGGGCATCCACCCATCTGCAGCGGCACTTGGCCCTTCTGGAAAATTGCTAGACTGTGTCCAATGTTTTTTGAGTGTTGGCACCCTTCTGGTGCTGAGGGGGCCAGCGGTAGAGATGGGCAAGAGGCTTGTGCTCACGGGCAGCACATTCTAGAAGGAAGGAGATAAACTAATATACAAGAAGATATTGGGTAAGGGTCAGTGCCGCGTGGAGTACAACGGGTCGGTGGGCGGTTAAGGAAGTACTTTCTGAGGGGTGAGCTTGAACTTGAGGTGTAAATGTCAGGAAGGGACTGGGGGGGTGGGGGGTGGAAGGGGTGAGTGGGGGGAGGTGTGGAGGAAAGGCATCCCAGGGCAGGAGATCAGCCGGAAATGCTAAAATGCATCCCAGAATCACAAATATCCGTAACGAACCAGCCCTTCCCGTTTTGTAGATAAGAAAATTATAGGGGCACCTGGGTGGCTCGGTCGGTTAAGTGTCCGACTTTGGCTCAGGTCATGATCTCACGGTTCGTGGGTTCGAGCCCCACGTCGGGCTCTGTGCTGACAGCTCGGAGCCTGGAGCCTGCTTCGGATTCTGTGTCTCCCCCTCTTTCTCTGCCCCTCCCCTGCTGCTAGTGCTCTCTCTCAAAAACAAAACAGAAATTAAAAAAAAAAGAAAACTATACGTGTGAGTCGATAACTGAATATATCACTTTACATTTATTTATGTTTTATTTTGTGTGAGTTGATAACTGAATATATCACTTTACATTTATTTATGTTTTATTTTGATGTAGGTTAAAACTTACATCAAACCCTTGTGCCATGTTGCTGTATTTCCTTGGAGACTCTTAGATTTTCCGGGGGCGGGGAAATTTATTTGTGGCTCAGTTGCTGGCTCTTTCCACATGAGGGTATGGGTAAGAAGTGAGGAAGGGCTTAGAGGATGTGCCCCCGCCCCACCCCTGGCTTCGCAGAGACAGGCGGCAGTACCCCCCCTGCCTTTTTTCTCTAGCACCTTCCTTCCAGGCCTTCCTGGGAGAACCTGTGTTGGAGGAAACCTGTGTTCTTGGGCTGCGTTGCCACAGGTCTCCATTAAGTACTTTTCTCCTAAGAAGAGCGCCTGGGTGAAAAACTCTCCCTCACCCTCCCTTCCGTCTCCGCCATCCGATCTCTTGTGTAATCCATCACCACTTCTCAGACACCGTCGCAGACAGCACTGGGGCTGATGCGCTCTCTGTGCCGCCATTGAGATGACCAGATACTTTAATGTGTTACTTAGTCCCAGGCGTATCAGGGACGGAAAGAGAACTTTCTACAGCGATGCCTTTGGCATCAGCTGCAGACGGATGGAGGAGACAATTGTGGACCCGGGTAGGGGGTTTTTCCCTCGCGTGTGTGCTCAAGCCTGGTCCAAAATAAAGGAACGAGGCTGCTTTTGTGTCTTGCACATGCGTGTGTGATCCAACGATCTCATTTTATTTTCTGTTCCCGCTGGGCTTACTTGCTGATGCAACACATAAACAGCAGCCAAGGAACGGGTAAGTGAAATGCGGTCTGTACCTACAGCGGGGTATTTTCAGCCTTAAAAGAGAGGGAAATGGTGCCACCTGCCACCATGTGAATGAACCTTGAAGCCATTGCACGGAGCGAATCGGCCAGCCGCGAAAGACGAAGGCTGTGCGATTCCACCTGGATGAGGTCTCTGGTGATAGTCAGACCCCTAGAGACAGAGAGTGCTGGGGGCTGGGGGATGAGGGGCTGGGAATTAGGGTTTCGGGGGACAGAGCTTCAGTTTGGGGAAGAGGGAAAAGTTCTGGACGCGGACGGTGGTGATGGACAGTTCACCACAGTGTGAATTACTTAAGGCTACTGGTAAATTTTATGTTATGCATATTTGATCGCAGTCAGAATAAAGCGGGAGGGACACGCGTCCTGAGGCTTCAGGGCTCTGCTGGTTTCAGCGGGAAGAAGAGGGCAAGAATAGCATGAATTTATTCCCGACAGCCGGCGGGGACAACCTGGGGCTCTCTGGGGCAGCTGGTCATCCGCGGAGGAAGCACCGTTCCTCTCTCGTCCGCTTGGCCAGCGTTATTTTTGCAAACAGCTTCCCTCACATCCTAATGCCCTCCAAGCACCTCTTCTGCCGGGAAGAGGGGTGGCCTTCAATCCCAGCCCGGATTCTGGCGGAGCGGGGGAGCCGGACCCTTGGCGGGGAGAGCCTTGCCTCCTGGACGGTTACTGTCGTTGAGGAAGGCGAGCCCCACCCCGACGAGCAGAGCACGCGGGGGCACTGCCTTCGTTACTCGCGCTTCCGGAGAACGTTTTGCAAACGTAAGTGGCGGTTTTTGACAGATTGTACCTCTTATCGAATGCGTCTCGGGGCTGTGATTTGGCCGAGTCCCCAGAATGTTACAATATGCCTTCCCCCCAGCAGACTTTTCCTGGGCTTCTGCCACTTCCCAGAACGGGTGTAACGAGATGACTATTCCCTATAATGACATCCCGCTCCGACGGAAGGAACGCACGCCTTCCAATTAGCGAGCCACAGATGGGTGGCCAAATCTTGAGTGTCTGAGCAACTGAAACCATCCCAGAAATCAGGTTTCACCAGGCCACGGATTACCGTTCCCTCTGATACCGGTAGGTTATTTCATATTTGTTCCGTGGAGACGTACAGAAGGAGGAAAAATAGCTAGGATTTGGAATCCTGGCACCTCTGGAGAAAGACACGGCCCCAAGTCGCAAGGCTTTGATGCTGGAACATTGCTGTGGCACCTGAAGGAGCGCAGCGAACCTAAAACGCGTCAGTGCCTCCGGTCGCACAGCATCCCCAGCGCCAGTGTGGACGTGCCGTAGAAAATCAGGTGCACAGCCGGTGCGTTTCATTAGTTCCAGCTCGGTCCGGTTAGAGAGCGTCGGTTCGCGCTGTAAACGAGCAGCTGGGTTACTGTCGTTTGCAGGGCGTGGGTCGCACGCTTTCTTCTGACCTGTTCTTTATTTTTAAGAAGGTTTACAGAACAAAACCCCCCGAAAGCATTGCTCGTCCTTCCGATGCGGCGCAACCTGTCGGGCTTGGAGTCAGCCCTTCGATTTGGATGTCACCTGCCGAAGAGGCCGCGTCAGAACCCGCCTGCATCACCCCTCTCGTTGGCGGGGTGTTGGCACATGGCTCTAGGCTCTGGGACAGCGTTTTCGGAGGGTCTAGCGGGGGGGGGGGGAGGTCCTGAGCTAGGATTTGTTCCTTGCAGTGGAGCTGTGCTCCCCCCCCACCAGCAGGGCGGCTCAGGATGTGATTTGTTCTCCCAAGCTTGCGTCCTGAATCTGGTGAGAACAGCCGGATACGCTCATGCATTTATTTCTTGCGTCCCCCAGTCAGAGGGCGATGCGCTGTGCGCAGCCGACCCCTGACTGATCTAATATCGTGGCCGCACGCACGTGATCAGGAAACATTGAAAGACCCGTTGGAAAAACGCACACCCAATTCGCAGCGGTGCTTGCTTCTGGGGAGGGAGGGAGGGAGGGAAAAGAATGGAGTCAGGGTTGGTAAGAAGCAGACTTCAGTTCATTTGGCTCTTTTGTTCCTCTTACTAAACATCAAAGCGAGTATGAGGGGCGCCTGGGCGGCTCAGTCGGTTAAGCGTCCGACTTCAGCTCAGGTCATGGTCTCGCACTTCGTGAGTTTGGTGAGTTCGAGCCCCGCATCAGGCTCTGTGCTGACAGCTCGGAGCCTGCAGCCTGCCTCGGATTCTGTGTCTCCTTCTCTCTCTGTGCCCCTCCCCGGCTCGTGCTCTGTCTCTCTCTTTCTCTCTCAAACATAAATAAACATTAAAAAAATCACAAAAACTTGAAACAAATATGATAAATATTATTTAAATCTTGGCAAGAGACTATGGAAGAATTTGGTACGTAGTTTTTACTGTAAATTTAAAAATATCCATGGAACCACAACACAAAAAACTCAACAACACCCTGGAACAAGAGAGGCACAAAACATCGTTGGTGGCTGTGGGTGGTGATGGGTGGTGATGGGAGGGGAGGCAACAGTGAACAGGTACCAGCGCATGCCTTGTGCAGCCTACCACGCGTGCGCCCTAGATGTGCAGTGCGAAACTTGCACAACTGCATTTGGCAGCTCTGGGTTAGCCAGTTGGCTACAGGAAAGGATCCTTGTGCACAGGTTGTGGGAGATAACGTTGAAACGTCAGACCGCCATTGGGTTGTGGAGCTGTGAATACCACGTCAAGATGCTGGAGATTTTCTAGGGGAGGGGAATGACTCCATCTAAAAAGTGGATGTTTGGAGAATGAGTCAGCATCTGCCGACCGGACAATTGTGGGCAGGGAATAGGAGCTGGGACACCAGTTAGATGTCACATTGACTGGTGGCAGGGCCTGGAAAGCCACATTACCCCAGTTAGGAATCAGAGGCTCAGGTTTGAGTGCCGGTGATCGTCAAACCAGAAAGCGTGTCCCCGGGCAGTGGCCCCTGTCCCGCTCTCTCTCTGAGAGACCCACACTCACAGACCTGGTAGCTGCTTCTGGAACATCACACACCCAGTGAATGTCTGCTCTGACCCTTGCATGTCAGGCTCTTTCCTAAATGCTAGTTCCTCTGCCGTGTCTCAGACAAGGCCCGACACAAAGCTTTTGTTCCAAAGGCTCCTTCTTTTTTTAAGTTTATTTATCTATTTTGAGAGAGAGAGAGAGAGAGAGAGAGAATGCATGAGCACGAGAGAGGGACAGAAGGAGAGGGAAGAGAGAGAGAGAATCCCAAGCAGGCTCCATGATATCAGTGCAGAGCCCGACGTAGGGCTCGATCCCACAAACCGCGAGATCACGCCCTGAGCCCAAATCAACAGTCGGACGCTCAACCTCCCGAGCCCCCCGGGCGCCCTCCGGAGGCTCCTCCCACTGACTCACATCTCAGCTCCGAAGGCACGAACCCCCCGGGCAGCGGGCAGCGAGGAGCGAGGTTGGTGGGATGGTGCTTTCCCATTTCACTGGTGAGGAGATTGCATCCAGAAGGACGACGGCTCCGGCCAGGACTCACGGTGAAGCAGCAACGAAACCGGCACTGAAGTGTGAAACTGCTGTCCCCGGCGGTGACTTAGATGTCACGTGACGTCACTAACTCCAGGATTGCCCGAGCCCCAGAGGCTGGGACGGAGGCAGGGCACGGATTCCCCACTCCGGCCACCCGCAGGAACCAACACCTTGCCCTTGGACGTGTGTCCTCCAGAGCTGTGACGCAGCAACGTCCCGTGGCCTTCAGCCCCCGGATGGTGGAAACTCTTTGGTGGCAGCCGTGGGAAGCTGACCTGAGTGAGACGCGAGTCTCGTGTGATTTTATGATAAAGCCAAAGTCCTCTGAGAAAACGTGGGCTGTGGTGCTTGCGTGGACGGCTGGGAGTAACTTTCATTCTCCGGCCGTGGAGATTCCTCCGTGGAAATGCGGAAGCCCTTCCTGATCCCATCTGGTGCCCTTGGCGGAGGAGATTCAGAAGGCTCCTGGGGTCCACTGCCCTGGGAGTCCACTGCTCTGGGCTCGTGCGGGTCGCCGTCGGTGCCCTCCTCCCTCACCGACCTGTCCGTCCGGCCCTCGGGATCCGGTCCGCGTTCACTCCGTGTACCCGTTACTCCGCGTCCACTCTCCCTCTGCCAGGAGTCGTGCCCCTCTCGGCCCTGCCGGGACCTGCTTCTGGCCGAGGTCAAGTGTCCCACAAGTGTCTCCCCGACCACAGGGCAGGGGAGTGGGCCATACGGTCCACGCCGGTCCCAGCCGCAGGCCCCGGCGCTGAGGGTGCGGGCCTCCCCGAATGGCCGTCCTTCGTCGCTTCTCCAGCCGTCCCCTGCTCTCCTCCCACTCTGACGCCTGCCGTCCTCACTCACGCCCCGGCTTCCTACCCTCCCCCCTGGTGGTCTCTCTCTCACCCCACACCAGCCTTCCTTCTCAGAGGTTGTCATTCCCAGAACCCTCCCCTGTTCTTCACAGCCAAACTTGGGGAAAAGTCACCCACGCCCATGGTTTCCATCCCTCCCCACCCTGGGCCGTCCCCAGCCCTCTGTCACCGGGCATCCACCCTGTAGCGGCTGCTAACTCCGGTGAATCTGGGCCCGTCCTTGTCTCAGCTCCCTGCCCTGCAGCCTGGGCCACTGTGGACCTCACTGTCCTCAGAAGATGCTCGTCCCAGGTCTCTGACGCTTCACGCCTGCTTGGTTCTGTCTCCCTCTCCCCCGCTGCCCTTCCACGTGCTTGTGACTTCATCCCCCTGCCTGGGATGTTGAGGCCGGTCCAAGGACCTCTGTGCCATTCGCACAAACTCCCGAGCCACCTGTCATGTCTATAACATAACAACCCATCCTGATAACACCCCAAACGGCATCAACGTCTCAGACCTCTCCTGAGCTCCTGCCCCGGTGAGCCACCTTCACCCACGGGGCAACCCCACGTGGTTGCTCCTCAGTTTCTCCGACTCAAACGTGTTCCAAGTGAAAATGGACTCCCTGTTATCTAAAGCTTTCTTACCTTCCAGAATTTCTGTCTCTGGGAATACAGTAACATCCTCTATCGAGTTGCCCAAGCCAGAAGCCTGGGCGTTTTCCTTGACTGTTCTCTCTCTCCCTCACCTCCCACATCCAATCCTTCACCTCATATTGTTTCTAGAAGAATCTCTAGAAGCATCCAGTTCTCTTCATGTCCCCAGCAACTACCCTTTTCCGCCATCTTGGGTCTGGATGACGCGACGGCTCCTCACCGTGCTTCCAGACGTGAGCCTCCCCACTGCACTCCAAACTGCATCCCGAATGATCAATCGATAATGCACATATGACCATGTCTCAGTTTGCTTAAACCCTTCACAGGCTCCCCATGTACTCGTTCATGCCGAAGGGTGCCTTCCTCTCCAATGCCCCCTCTTGGGTCTAGAACCCTGAGCCCTCTCATGGCGTACTGCTCACGGTACCCAGACACGGTAGCCATTCGTGTTCTCTTCCTCTCCTTGTCTCTCTAACTGCTAAGCTAAGTCCTTAGTTTCCCCCCTGCTGGGCAATCTGGCTCTCCCTCTGCCTCCATTCCTTGTTGACCAAGCCAACTCTTATCATCCACCCATCCGGACTGACTTCACCCTCTCTCTGGAATGATTCCCAATTCCTCAGGTGACACGATCCCACTTAGCTCGTTGTAACCCTTGCATGTACTTTATGATGCCTCCTCACCTGTTGTGCTCCCCTCCAATCTGTAAGCGCTAATCTGCACCCCTGCTTTGTCCACTGTTCTGTCCTTGGTGATCAGTATGTCACCGGTGTTTAGTGAGTATCTGTTCAATGGATGAATAAGTGTAAGTTGAATGGGTTAGATACCGTGTGGAGCTCACATCTAGCTCATCCAAAGACAGCGAGAGGGGCACCTGGGCGGCTCAGTTGGTTAAGCATCTGACTTTGGCTCAGGTCACGATCTCATGTTTCCTGAGTTCAAGCCCCGCATCGGGCTCTGTGCTGATGGCTCAGAGCCTGGCGTCTGCTTCGGATTCTGTGTCTCCTTCTCTCTGTGTCTGTCTCTCTCTTTCTCTCAAAAATAAACATTAAAAAAACCCAAGACAGATAGATAGACCATTTTGGATTCGTCGTCATATAAGTGGGATCATGTAATATTTGTCCTTCTGTGTCTGGCTTATTTTGCTCACCATAAACAGCCTCCAGGCTCACCCATTTTGTCACATACGGCAGGATTTATTTCCTTCTTTCTTAAAGCTGAAAGTCGAGGGGGAGGTTACAGGGTCTGGGGGGCTAGGGTCTGTTTAGTTAATGGTGACAGGTTTGTGGGTATATGCGAATCTCCAAACATTAAGGTGTGTAACAAATACATACAGGCATTTGTAAGTCGGTCATAACTCAATCAAGGGGTTTTAAGAAATAAAAACCCAGATGGATGGTGTCGTTACTGAGTGACGATGCTGAGCCTGCACCCACAGAGGTCAGTGCACCCGCGCGACAGCACTCAGCGGGCACGTGAAGGTCGCGTCAGGACTCTGCCCGGGGGCCGCCGTTCCAGGGTCAGGGTGAGCGCCTGCAGTGGTTCAGTCGCCTGAAGAAACGGTTCAAGTCATAGCTGGATGCGGTTTCCCATCCCTCCTGGGAAACGTCACCTTGCCTCACCTCAGTGCACGTGCCAGCCATCGCACAGGCTTGGGGCCCTGCAGCATGAGTGCTGGGAAGGGGCTGGGTCATCAGAGAAGACATGGTCATGGCCCCAGGGAAGGGCTGACCTTGTCACCTTCAGATGGTGCTGTGGCCCACGGGAGCTACTCAGGATCACTTTTAGGGAATTTAAGGACGCGGATAAGCGTTTTTAGGTCATTGTTTAACAGTGCCCCACCTTGCTGTTTGGTTCTCTGATCTTAGACGGATTTCTTACATTGTGTCATGCTCAGTTTCCTCATCTCTCAGGTGGGACAATTTTTATTCATCTCAGAATGAGATGAATTTTTATTCATCATTCATCATTCATTCATTTTATTCATCATTCATTCAGAATTTTTATTCATCTAGACATCTGTCTAGAGTACAGGGCATGGAAGGACACATCGTGCCCCATGCTGACTTGTGTTGGGTGCTTAGTTCTCTCCTAGGAACTGCAGACCAGCTCAGCATTGGGGATGGAGTCCACGGGTGCATGGAATCCCAGGCGGTACCTAGGACCGGTACTTGATTGTGTGGGGCACTGGGCCACACGCCTCTTTGATATGCAGGGTATCTTAGCTTGTGGTTAGGGTCACAAAAGGAAGCGTGAGACGGGATGAAGCCCAGCTTGTACCCAGGCTGTTGAGTTAATTGGTCGTAAGCAGATTTTCCCACGAGTAAGGAGGCAGGTTGCAGACCCCGGAATCAGGCGGCGGAGGCTCTGAGACCCTCGGCCCCTTCCCACTGTGGCCAAGCAGTGGGGAGCGGCTTCTTTATCTGCAAACTGGGAAGGTAATAATTTTGACCCCATGGGGTAGCTGTGAGGCTTAATGAACTCATATACGTAGGGCTCTTGGAGCACCGACTGGCTGAGGATTAGCACATGGTGGATGCTCGCTATCATCATCCTCCGCCTCACCATCATCAGGGTCATCTCCATCCTCGCCATCACCACGATGACCTTCCTCATCATTACCATCATCATCATCACCACCGTCATCATCGAAAGAGTGAGAAAATCCAGCTTCGACGCAACTGTTATTTTCCTACAACGACAGAACCGTCTACGTTGTGACTCTTTCCTCGGGAGTCAGAGTGAGGTTAATAAATCACAGAAGAGCAGAGCGACGATTTAAAGGTCTCTGTGATCAGTCGCAAGAGAGAAGTACCAACTGAAATGTTGGGTGGGAGGAGGCCCCACGCCTGCAAATCCAGCGGTAAAAGAGCAGGAGACACGTAGGCACGTCTTGTCCACGAAACCCAAGCGTCAGGATTTGGAGTTGTGGCCTCTGTTGCATTTGGGAACACTCAGCTCGAGTAACTCTGGGAAAGCAACGCTATACCCGGGAAGAAGCAGACACGCTTTTGATAACAGGTGTTCATCTGGATGCTGACATTCTACGTTCCTGTAGTTGTTTTTCTTTTTCTTTTTTTTTTTAATGTTTATTTTTGAGATAGAGAGAGACAGAGCGTGAGCGAGGGAGGGGGAGAGAGAGACGGGGACACAGAATCCGAAGCGGGCTCCAGGCTCCGAGCTGTCAGCACGGAGCCCGACGCGGGGCTCGAACCCACACACCGCGAGATCGTGACCTGCGCCGAAGTCGGACGCTCAACCGATTGAGCCACCCAGGCGCCCCCGGTGGTTGTTTTTCGTACTCAAAGTGGTAGTTGTTTTACTCACATAAATGTGGCCTCGTGTTTTCTTGCGGCCAAAGTGTGTTGCAAAAAATTTGCCTTGGAGGTAGGTCATTACGTGAAAGCCACCCATTTGTATCAGAGCTTTAGAGACAGCTTCTCCCCTCTCCCCCACGTCTTTGCTTTTATTTTCCTTCATTCCTTTACTCTGACGGAACAAAAAATTAATTACTTTTTAAGTTAGATACATAACAAAAATATAGATATATAAATTCAATACATGACTGTTCTAACAAACCCAAACAGCTGTTCTAATGAATTCAAACTGATTCACATTTGGGGCGCCTGGGTGGCTCCGTCGGTTGAGCGTCCGACTTCGGCGCAGGTCACGATCTCGCGGTGTGTGGGTTCGAGCCCCGCGTCGGGCTCTGGGCTGACGGCTCAGAGCCTGGAGCCTGTTTCGGATTCTGTGTCTCCCTCTCTCTCTGCCCCTCCCCTATTCATGCTCTGTCTCTCTCTGTCTCAAAAGTAAATAAACGTTAAGAAAAAAAAGAAAAACTAATTCACATTTAAGTAAAATGTGAGTTTTCCACCACATCCTAAAACACTTCCATTTAGTTTCTGATTTCTTAACTCCCTCATGGGCCTTCGTTCCCCACGGCCATGAACTTTTACACCTCCTTCTCTCTCCCCCACTCGTCCTCCTCCTCACCACTTACCTACATACTCATCCGTCGTGACAATTTTCGTTCGTCGATAAGATATTGTAATCTTCCAACATTACCGCATACACATCATTTTGAAAACAATTGTATTTCTGTTCCTGGTACAAACGCAGATGATTCCCGTCATCAGTACTCGTATTCACTGCCTCAATCAAAGCTGCCACGAGTGACCTTTGCCCCTTATCTGGGCTCCCTTGGGCCGCTACTTCCTTAGGATACAAACGGCGTTGCTCCGGCAGAATGTGTACATGTTTAAAATTTTGGAACTGACGCATTTTTTCCCCTGTATAACGTTCGCATCTGTTTATACTTTCACGAGTAATACGTGAGAAAGATAATTTCCTTAGAGCGTCGCAAACAGCAGTGTTTTCAATCTTTAAATTTTATGTCAATCTCATGGGCAAAAAAAAAAAAAATTCATCTCAGGATTGCTTTCATCACACGTTGGTTTGCTTTTTGGCAAAAAGGCTGTGATGTGCAAACCTTTTTTTTTTTTTTTTTTTTCCAGCCCGCCATTTGTCACCTCGGTTAAGTTGGAAGTCTGTATCTCCGAATCTTTCCTTGCAGGACACCGGGTAGAATTCACCAAAGGAGTTTACATGAGATGTGGGAGAAGAAGGGCAGCCTCAGTCTTGCTCTCTTTCGGGGCTGTTTCTGTAGGCAAGAGGCGCACAGAAGTGGTGATGGTTGCAGGCCCCAAGCGCTCTTTGCTCTCCTCTGCTCCTGGTTCGGCTCGTCCCCACCGACTGGGGGACGGCACAGCCTGGCACGAGCCGCCCTTCCCAGCCTGACTGGGGAGCTGGACGTGCTCAGAGTGGCTGGTGGCTGATACCTCTACCCCTCCAGCTTCTCCCCGACCGCGCCGTCTGCGTCCCACCGCAAACCCTCGACCCCCAAACGCACATGGGTGACTCGCCTGCCGTGCCTGCACTGTCCTTTTCACTTTGGTCATGGGTCCTTTGCCGGGTAGGATTTTGCCTTTTTATTTCATTTATTTATTTATTTTGGGGGGTTTTGCCTTTCTAAATACTCAGCGTTGTCACTCTCCTTTAGGACTTCTGGCTTGTGCCCGGCTGCCAAAGATCCCCTACGCTCTAAGTCTGTAGAAAAAAAAAAGTATTTTCATATTTCTTCCAGTGCATTCGTGATTCGTGAAAATACGTAGCTCTTCGGTCCATGTACAGCATCCGCCTATGAGATGAGGTAGAGATTTAATTCATTTTACCTACATGATTAGCCAATGAGTCCCACATTTAGCACATCATCCGTTCTTTGCCACGCTACCGATGTGAGTTGCAAACCTCAATTCAAAGCCCTGCTTTGTCACTTACCATGTGACCTTCAAATCTCCCTGCCTCTGCCTGTGTGCCTCTGCCCTGCCTCTGTGACTTTCTCATTCGTAGGTTGGGGGCTGTTCCCGGACTTAGCTCGTAGGATAGCGGGGCTATTCTGAACGGGCTCGTTCATAGAAAGTGCCACGAGTAGACGCCAAATTCTCACTGAAGGACAACTCTTCTTAGTTCTGTGGTCACGAAGTCTTCTCGTTGAGGAATATACATCTCACGAATTATTCCCAACTTCCTTTATGCCCCTCAGGAGAGATTTGTAGTTTCTTCCTATGTCTTGTGTACTGTCGTTCAGTTTATTCTCGGGTTTTTTTATTCGTTTGGTTGCTGTTGTGTGTGGTCTCTTCATTTTGTCACATCTTGCACTCAGTGATTCATTGTATAGATATTATTATTTTTATTTTAATGCTTATTTATTTTTGAGAGAGAGAGAGAGAGAGCACGTGTGTGCAAATGAGTGGGGGAGGGGCAGAGAAAGAAAGGGACAGAGGATCCAAAGCAGCCCCCGAGCTGACCGCAGTGGGCCCGATGCGGAACTCTACCCCATGAACCGCGAGACCATGACCTGAGCCGAAGTCGGACACTCAACTGACTGAGCCACCCAGGTGCCCCTAGTTATACTTACATGTTTTAAAAACTTATTTATGGGGTGCCTGGGTGGCTCCGTCGGTTAAGCGGCCGACTTCGGTTCAGGTCACGATCTCTTGGTCCGTGAGTTTGAGTCCCGTGTCGGGCTCCGTGCTGACAGCTCAGAGCCTGGAGCCTGTTTCAGATTCTGTGTCTCCCTCTCTCTGACCGTCCCCAGTTCATGCTCTGTCTCTCCCTGTCTCAAAAATAAATAAACGTTAAAAAGAAAAATTAAAAAAAAAAACAAAAAAAACCCAAAACTTATTTATTGTTTAATTTACATCCAAGTTAGTTAGTATGTGGTGCAACAATGATTTCAGGAGTAGATTCCTTACTGTCCCTTACCCCTTTGGCCCATCCCCCCTCCCACAACCTCTCCAGCAACCCTCTGTTTGTTCTCCATATTTAAGAGTGTCTTATGTTTTGTCCCCCTCCCTGTTTTTATATCATTTTTGCTTCCCTTCCCTTATGTTCATCTGTTTTGTCTCTTAAAGTCCTCATATGAATGAAGTCACATGAAGTTCTCTGACTAATTTCACTTAGCATAACACCCTCTAGTTGCATCCACGTAGTTGCAAATGGCAAGATTTCATTCTTTTTGATTGCCGAGTAATACTCCATTGTATATAGATACCACCTCTTCTTTATCCACTCATCCGTCGATGGACACTTGGGCTCTTTCCATAGTTTGGCTATTGTCAATAGCACTGCTATAAACATTGGGGTGCGTATGCCCCTTTGAAACAGCACACCTGTATCCTGTGGATAAATGCCCAGTAATACAATCGCTGGGTGGTAGGGTAGTTCTATTTTTAACTTTTTGAGGAACCTCCATACTGTTTTCCAGGGTGGCTGCACCAGTTTGCATTCCCAGATATACTTATTTTTGTATATTTACTTGGGGTCCTGCCCCCTTACTGAACCTTGCTATTGGTTCCTCTTAGTTTTAAAACTGACTTATTTAGATTTCCTAGGTAGATATTATATGGAAACAACTATCCTTTCTTTTACTTTATATTTATATGTTTTCTTCTCTACTCCCACCCTTTCTTATGGCATTGATTAAGACCTCCAGGCCACAGCAGAAAAATTTCTGCAACCCTAGAAATGTTCTCTAGCTGATGCAGTTTTTGAATAATGGTGGGGGTCCAGAGTTGATGGCGAAGAAAGAATTTTTGAAGACGTCTTTGGTGCAAAAGGTGAATTTATTAAAGCTCAGGGACAGGACTCGTGGGCAGAAAGAGCTGCACCGGGGTTGTGAGGAATGACTGGTGATATGCTATGGAGTTGGGGGCGGGGTGGGAGGTACTGGTAAGGGGAAGTTTCCAAAAGGACCTTTATATGCTAAAGAGGGCTCATCAGATACTGGAGGCCTAGCTATTGTGGAGCTAAAGTTATTTTTCCCTCTCGGAAAGCATTAACATTAAGACAGCGGGCAGTTCCTGGAGAAATGTTATACTCCCTTTGCCTCAAATATTTGTCAGTGGGCTTCAGGTTCTAAAGAAATTTAATTTTATTTACATTTCCTTCTTGCCTTTGTTCCCCACATCACCATGGAGGGGAGGGTGATGTTAGGGCTCCAGGAAACTGAGTCTGTAGGTTTCTGGAGACTGACTTTTTTTTTTCCTTGTAAACTGATGGAGACTGTGATCTCTATCAGTGACCATTAATTTTTCCCTTTCCTTTGTTCTTGGGCAGCTGGGAGTGCCCGAGGAATGTCACACATGTGTCCCATGGGGGGGGGTGGGGGGTGGTGGTGTCAGCCTGCCTTTTCCTCATCATAGCTACACTGTTTGATACGTGAGTCGTCAGCCACCTGTGCCTCCTGAGCACTTGCCACGCGATGGCTGCTACTGGTGAAGCGGGTTTTTTAATTTTATATTTAATTTTAATAATTAAAGTTAACATTTATGTAGCCGACTCTCCCTCCTTGTGGCCCCACCATGCCTGCCCCGTGTGTTTCCATACCGCGAAGGTGGCATAAACTTGGGTCCCACAGCTATATGAAGCCCAAGCATGCGTTATTACGTGTCACGGGGCCACCCAGGGTGCCGGTCTGGTGTCCCCTTCCTTGCTCCTCAGGAGAAGTGGCCAGAGCGTTTCGAGTCCCATTTTCCCAAGCAGGGTGACTCCTGAGGGCTCCAGCCTCGTGGAGGGATCTCAGTTTTTGCCCTGCACCCCACAAGGTCATCGGGCCACCTCCCTGGGCCTCTGTTGCATTCAGGCTCCAGTCTCAGGGCTGATAACCTGGGTCCTTTGGGCCAGGGTAGGGTCACCTCACGCTTAGTACTCTGGCTTACAGTGTCCCCCTTGTTTCTGGCCTTTGATGGTTTCTCCTTCTTTATTTTGAGATTGCTGTGCATCTCAAACAAACAAAAAACCCCACCCAATTTATATACATTTATAACATTTTTTGACAGGAAGTAGGATTTATTGGTGGGCATGAACGGGGAGGGCCATGAGGGCAGACCCCACCATTTGTCCAAGGGCCCACAATTAGGGAGGTATGTGACCCCACAGCTATTGGAGATGAGCCACTCTTCAGCCCCCATGTCTTCAAATTCATCCTCATTGGACTCGGTAAAGCCCCACTTCTTGGAAATGTGGATTTTCTGGCGGCCAGGGAACTTGAACTCGGCCCTGCGTAGGGCTTCACTCACATGCTCCTCGTTCTGCAGCTTGGTACGGTGGACGTGATGACTTGGCCAAGGTGGACCCTGCCCACTGTGCCCTGGGGCTTTCTAACGGCACCCCGCATGCCTGTCTGGAGCCTAGATGGGAGATAGCATGAGGCCAAACCTCAGTGTCCACCGGAAAGGGCTGTCTCCCAGGTCCCTGAGGGCCACCCAGACAATCAACAGGCTGCATACACTACCGAGGAGGCTGCTGTTCCCAGCCACTGCACACCCAGCTTTTGGATACATTCAGTCCAGCATTTCTCTGAGTTTTTGTACAGGGTGCGGGCGACGATACCACCACAGTCATCCATCCTGCCAGAGACTGTGCCTCCTTTATCATCCGGAATATTATGTGTGTAAATCAGACTTGCCAGAGGCTATTTGGCTGGTCTTTGCAGGGAATTACCTCTTGATTTTATTTATTAACCTGCTAACTTTTGGGGGGGGGCTTTATTTATTTTTTCCTCTTATCTTCATTAATCCTTTCCTTTAGGCTTCCTAACGTTTGGTTGTTTTGACTTCTTGTGTTAAATGCTTAGCTCATTTATTTTTAATTTCTATTGTTTTCCAATGAAGCCGTAATTGTTCCTTGAATTACTAATTTGTGGTATCCTATAGGTGTTCATAGCTGGCGTTGGCATGACAATGTCTCCTTTAATGCAGGAGCGCTTTAGCAAACCGCCTTTAAGATTTCCAATGACTAGACTTTGGGGGGGGTATTAATTTAGAATATTGTGACATTGAGATCAGAAATCCTGCTCATGTAAGATTTCTGCTACTTGGAAAACTGTGAGCTTTCCTTTGTGGACAGCTTTTTTTTTTTTTTTTTTTTTTTTACAGGAGGGAAAAGGATGGGGAATGAAGGAAGGGTGAACTTGGAAAAGGAAGGAGGAGCAGGAGGTCTGGGGGAGACGAGTATATCTAAGCTTCCCCTCGTGTTGGGATTTGGCAGGTGTGGAGACAGAGAACATCTGCGGGGAGATTTATCCCACAGGCTCAGACGTCAGGGTCACTGTGGAAGTCAGGGAGAGCTACGGGCTCAGCTCTTTCTTCTTCCCTTGCTTTTAAACTGTCCGCCCATCTCAGTGTTCCTGGTGCCGGATGCTGTAGGGGCACAGACTGCAGCCTTGGTGGTCGTGGGGGTGGCACCTGCTTTTCTTCCGCAGGGGGCACTGAGGATAGGCCACTCTTCCCCCTGTGTTCCCTGCCTTGTTAGAGCTGGAAGGCTAACGGGGAGAACTAAATATGCATTCAACACACACACATGTTCCAGGCACCGTGTGCTGGACGGGAAGGACACCTCTGTCAGCTGCCGTGTGCCACACCTGTAGTACCGTGGCGTGCGAGCGTCTTCTTCAGGACTACAGGGCTCTGTGGTGCTGAGAAAGGCAAGGACAAGTCAAGCACGGACTGAGAGAAGCAGCATGGCATGGTCAGACCAGCCCAGGCCCACGTACCTGTCCACTGTGCACCTGCCGTGGGAGCGGCTGAGGGTCCTGAGCCTGGGTTTTCCCACCTGGAAGGATCTGCACATCATGGGGTCAATGCAAGGAGTCCTTGGCCTGAAACAAGAGCGTGGTTTGCACCCTGCTCAGACTCAGCACGTGACTGACATGCATCCCTTGACCAGATGCGTCTTCCTCAACCTCCCCGCAGCGCTGAGCACTTCTGACAGCTGCATCCCCGGGAAGGTCTCCTGCATCCAGGATCCCACTTTCCTACCCTCTCCTGCCCCTGCAGCTCTCTCTCCTGTGTCCTTCCCTGGCCCCGCTGGCTCTCCCGTCCTCTAAAGGCAGCCTCTATGAAGATCAGCCCGGGTCCCCCTCCTTTCCCTTGCCAGGGTCTCCTGTCCGCTCTTTGAACCTGCACTCGCCATTGGAGGACTCTTAATGGGTGTCCGTGGTTCTGACTTTCCCCCAGATCCTGCGCCTCATTTCCATTTTCCTGCCTGGTACCTCCATTCCTGCAGCCTGAGACCGAGCTGCCCCGTGCTTTCCCGGCCTGGAAACCCCGGAGTCAGACACACTTAACTTCTCCCTCTTCACATTTTCCATGTTCCCTCAGCTGTCGCATCCCGTCAAGCCTGATTCTGCGGCCTCTCACGTCAGCTGTGGCATCCGGCCTCTGGTTTCCCTTCCCATTCCCATCCTTGTATCTCAGACCCTCATTACCCCGCACGTGGACTTGGGCAGCCGCCTGCTTGTGGGGCCCCGTTTCTTCCTCTCCCGCACCCTGCACCTCTGCTCACACAAATCTTTATCAAGTATGGCTCTGGTTAGATCTGCGCCCTGCTCAGGTATCTGTAGTGGGTTTTCTTGGCCGACTGGACGTGGCCTTCCATTCGGGTCTTCAGGATTGGAAGCCATTACTTGAGTTGAGTTGAGTTGAGTTCCTCCATTACTTTCTCCCCGGGTCTGTGGTCCGGCTAGACAGGCTCCTCCCTGTTTCCCCGGACACTCCTCAAGGTCTCCCCCTCTGTGTTATTGCTCATCACGAGTGTCCTTCCTTCACTCCGCACTTTCCAGATTCTCTTCCTTCCTCCTGAGAATCTGTCTCCAGGTACCCCACGCAGTGACAGCTCCCTCCCCGGGGCCCTGCCCCGAACTCCATCTCGCACACTCATCAGAAAACATCAGGCTGTAGGGCACCGTCAGTGCCCTGGGAAGTCAGACGTATTCAAGTGTGTAACCCACCTTTGTCCCCGTCGGGCTGTGGGAACTTGAAGTCGCTTTCCTTCACCAGATCTATATATTCACCCCCAACAGGGTGTTATTTCACAGTGCTGTGCAGAGGAGTAAATAAGATAACATCTAAGACACGGGGCACCCAGAGCATCAGTTTCTTTCCCTTAGGGAATCTCTTATTTTGTGCCTGATATCATCATTCAGAGACATCTGGGCCTTCTCTAACTGGACTATGTATGCAAATAGCTTAGTCCAAAGCCTGCCATCTGCTCCACAAGTTGTTCTGGTGTGGATCTTGTTACCTGTGAGGGTTGTGCTTTATTTCCTGGGGATAAATAAGAGAGAGATTAGAGCTTACTTGGCAAATGTAAAACTTTGGTAATGGTTATGAATCTATCAGTGTTTTCAAAGTTGAGTATTAGTTTTTGACTTGCTAATGTTAACTCTGCTGAATCCCTTGCAATTTATTTTCCTTTAAAATCTTTGGGGTTGATGGGGCGCCTGGGTGGCTCAGCCGGTTCAGCATCCGACTTCGGCTCAGGTCATGATCTCACGGCTTGTGAGTTCAAGCCCCACATTGGGCTCTGTGCTGACAGCTCGGAGCCTGGAGCCTGCTTCAGATTCTGTCTCCCCCTCTCTCTGCCCCTCCCCCGCTCGCACTGTCTCTCTCTCTCTCTCTCTCTCTCTCAAAAATAAATAAACGTGGTTTCACTCTTACGTGGATCCTGAGAAACTTAACAGAAACCCATGGAGGAGGGGAAGGAAAAAAAAAAAGAGGTTAGAGTGGGAGAGAGCCAAAGTATAGGAGACTGTTAAAAACTGAGAACAAACTGAGGGTTGATGGGGGGTGGGAGGGAGGGGAGGGTGGGTGATGGGTATTCAGGAGGGCACCTTTTGGGATGAGCACTGGGTGTTGTATGGAAACCAATTTGACAATAAATTTCATATATTGGAAATAAATAAATAAATAAATAAACACTAAAAATTTTTTTTTAAATAAAAAAAAAAATTCTGGATTACTGAAGTGGGCCCAATGTAATCACAAGAATATTTAAAACCGGAAGAGGGAGTTGGAGTCGGAGATGTGGTAACGATTTTCAAGACCAGAGTCGTGTGCTCACTGTCTTTGAAGGTGAAGGAACCGGGTCACGAACCAAGCAATGTCGAGGTCCTCTACAAGCTGGAAGAGACAACAAAGCAGATTCTTCCTCAGAGCTTCCAGAAGGAATTCAGCTCTGCAGACACCTTGATTTTAGTTCAGTGGACCCATTTTGGACTTCTGGCCTCCAGAACTGTAAACTAAATACTTGTGTCGTTTTAAGTCCCTCCATTTGAATTAATGGGTTATAGCACCGATAGGAAACGTATACAGACTTGTATTATTATTACTATTTTTTAGAACTGTAAATGGCTTTGGAATGGGCAGTGGGCAGAGGCTTGAAGAATTTGGGGGAGTATTACACACTGTTTAAATAGAAATATGGATGTTTAAGAGTGCCAGTGAGGGCCCAAAAGGGGGGTGAGACACGTGGGACAGAAGAAATGTAAATTGCCACGAACAGACTGTTGTTAGAAATATGGATGCTAGAGATGTTACTCGCGAGGACTCACGAAGAAAAGAGGAGCCCGTTGCTGGAAGCTGGATGGGAGGAGAACCTGGCTGCATAGTAGCAGAAAGCTTGGTAGAGTCGTGTCCCACAGTCGGGTGAGAAGCAGAACTTGTACAGAATGGGGTGCCCAGGTGGTTCGGTTGGTTAAGCGTCTGATTCTTTTTTTTTTTTTTTTAATTTTTTTTCAACGTTTATTTATTTTTGGGACAGAGAGAGACAGAGCATGAACGGGGGAGGGGCAGAGAGAGAGGGAGACACAGAATCGGAAACAGGCTCCAGGCTCTGAGCCATCAGCCCAGAGCCTGACGCGGGGCTCGAACTCCCGGACCGCGAGATCGGGACCTGGCTGAAGTCGGACGCTTAACCGACTGCGCCACCCAGGCGCCCCAAGCGTCTGATTCTTGATTTCGGCTCAGGTCATGATCTCACGGTTTCACGAGTTTGAGTCCCGCGTCCCTCTCTCTCTGCCCCTTCCCTGTCCCCCCCCCCCCGCCTCTCTCTCTCTCTCAAACAAATAAATAAACATTAAAAAAAAAAGAGCTTGTAAAGAACGAACTCGCAGATTGAGCTGAGGAGATTGACAAGCAAGGTGTTGAAGGTGCAGCCTGACTTCTTCCTGTCGCGTATTGCAAAATTCAAGACGAACGAGACAACCTCAGAGAAGAAATGTCTAAAAAGGAACCAGGCCTCAGTGGTTTTGAAGATTCTCATCCCACCCACGATGCAAAAGATGCTAAGCGTAAGGGATTTACTGTCAGGAAAACATGCTCTTGAGAAAATGCTGAGCGCATGGCTGCACAATTCTTCCTAATGTCTTCAAAAATAAAAAAAAATCCGAGTTCTCAGTCGTATGAATGTTTCCTGGAAGAGATTAAGAGTGTGACTCGTAGACTCTTTAGGTAAACCAGAGGACGTCTAGAAGGCTTCGGAGTATTGCCTCCCAGCCATCTCAATAGACGCGGAAACTGGAGGTAGGATTATTCAGGAAAGACTCGTGGATGAGCCTTTTGTTTAATGGAATAAATCCCCATGATATAAATGGGAGACCCACGTAGTTCTTGAGAACTTTATAGGAGTAAAAACCCGGCCAGTTTGGACTAAAAAGGAGAGACAGTCTGAAAGTAGAGGTCGCTGGTTCTGCAAAAGCCTAAGACAGCCTGCTAAGACTACTCATGCTACTTTTCATGAAAAAGGAAGGATGTCTCAGTGGGTGGACTCACGAAGGCTTAGGGCTTTGTACATGATGGGACTTGACTGAGTGGATTGCAAAGCTGACTGGGACCCGTGACGGTTTCTGTTCTCTCCATTTCCTCCCCTTTGAACTGAATGTTTAAGGCTGCTCTCCTTGCTTGTCCCATTGTTGTCTATGGGAGATAGATATCTATCTAAGATAACTTGTTTTCTACTTTCATAGATCTACAGATAGAGGAGCATTCTTCCCCAGGATGAATTGCACCTGGAGCGTCACCCCTACTGGACTTAGATGATGATATTTGGGACTTTCCATCCGACAAGAGTTAGATGAGGTTTTAGACTTGGAGCTGATTCTGTAATGGGTTGAGACTTATAGGGGCATGGGGATGGGGAGAAGGTACTTTTCACTGTTATCTACAAACAGGCCAGGCTGTGATAGGACAGGCAAGGTAAAAAACTCAGCTGTGTGGTGCAGGATTGTGGAGCATGGCAGATGCCAGGTGAAAGACTCCAGATTTCATTCCATGTAAAGCGAGAAGTCTCCATAGTGTGCAACGATACAAATGAATGGGATATAGCCAAGCCTATGGAGTTTTGGAGTAAACAACCCTCTGTATCCAGCCCTCAGTTTCAACCTCAGGAAGCAACAATCATTCAAAAGGAAGTGGCTGGAGTGTTATCTCAAGCTCCTGGAATATTTGACTTCTCTAGGCTTTCCCTCTGTCTAGAATAGATGCTCTGGTCAAAGAACTGAAGGCCTCCCAGAATATAAGCAAGAATGCTTTAATCATGGCTTTCAAGAAAGAAGATAGTGTGATTTTGATAATGATTATTTCTGTTAATTCTTCTTTATCCATTCATCCATCGATGGACATTTGGGCTCTTTCCATACTTTGGCTATTGTTGATTGTGCTGCTATAAACATTGGGTTGATAATTTTTTTTTAATTTTTTTAATGTTTATTTATTTTTGAGACAGAGAGAGACAGAGCATGAACAGGGGAGGGGCAGAGAGAGAGGGAGACACAGAATTTGAAACAGACTCCAGGCTCTGAGCTGTCAGCACAGAGCCCGACGCGGGGCTCGAACTTATGGACCGCGAGATCATGACCTGAGCCGAAGTCGGACACTTAACCAACTGAGCCACCCAGGCGCCCCGATAATGACTATTAAGTGAGGGTCTGGAAGTCAGGGAAGTGGGCTGAGGGCTTCAGGTCCCTCAAACAAACACTCCCGTGTTTGGCACTGAGAGCCACCTTGCCACCTTGCCAGTGTTCCATCTCTGTGTGATGCTGTATTCTGCACACTTCCCTGTCATGCCCTTCTTGGTCTCAGTCCCGTTGATTCCCAGGACTGTAATCAAATGTATGCCTACTTCCAACTCCTGTATTGATCAGGTGAATCGAAACAGGTGTTCCCCACCATGTCCTCACTCTGTCCCCCAGACTATATTGTCTCCTCCCATCCTTATAGTTTCTCCAGCTCCGGTCCTGGAGTAAACACATACGACCTGCTGAACCTCCATCTGGAGACTAGCAGATGCCATTTAAATGCCAAACTGCATACGTCACCTTCCCCTGAAACCCACTCTCACCTTTGCCCCCTGATTCCTCCTAAGTGACTTCTCCATCCACAGGAACTTCCACGTTAGAAGCCTGAGTGTTCTCTTAATCTCCTTTTCTCTTTTATGCAGTTTGTTCACTCAGTCCCAGGTACTGCTAATTCTGCTTCTTAAATCTCTCGCTCCTCCTTCCTCATCGTCACTGCCTTTGTTCTCATCTTCATCGTGTCTGGGCACCTACCTGCTCAGAGAGCATCCATCACTGGATCTCCCCAACAGTCCCCATCCTCTTTCTGCTCATCCCTGCCCACTGCTGTTCTTGGTTCCAGTGGGCAGCCCATCGTCCGACTCTGGCCACATGGATGCTACGGTGGCAGGAGCGTGCTCTGAATACTTTCCACATTTGAAAGGATGAATAAGCATCATTTTGTTGAATGGCGGGGCTTGTAAGACACAGGTCCAGGAACGGGCAGCTGTTCTTCCAGCCCCTGCAGAAGTGGGAGTGGGGGGACCATCAAGTGGCCAGAGATGGCACACACAGAGAGAAACCAAGGCCAGAGGGCGCAGAGAGGGTGCGGGGCACTACGTCCTCCGGTGTTGGTGTCTTGGCTCTTTCCATGCTCTTCCTTTGTGTGTCAGCCGGTGTAGCAAGAGTCCTGCAAGAGTTTCTTCCATGCTTCTGTCGAAGTATTAATTTGCTGTCCTTCTCCATTTCATTATGTTTTGTTTTTTTTTGTTTTTGTTTCTGTTTTTGTTTATATTTGAGAGAGAGAGAGACAGAGACAGAGAGCGAGTAGGGGAGGGGCAGAGAGACAGAGACAGAATCTGAAGGAGGCTCCAGGCTCTGAGCTGTCAGCACAGAGCCTGACGAGGGACTGGAACTCACGAACTGTGAGATCATGACCTGAGCCGAAGTCCGACGCTCAACCGACTGAGCCACCTGGGCGCCCCCGTCTCTCTCCATTTCTAGACAGCTCCTTCATTTCCCCTTACTAGTAGAGAAGGTTCCAGCTCGTCAGCACAGCCAAGGTCCTTTTTATATGACCTCGGGCTTCCTCTTTGCCCTGCTGTCCTTGCACGTCGCCCACTTTTACTTTACATCTGAGGGAGAAAAGCAAGCAGGTTATGGTTTTCTGAACCTGTGTCATCCCCCAGCTGAGCTGTCTTGAGGCTTGAGGGGCCCCTTTCTGAAGCCTACCCCCCACCTCTGCCTGGGGAGCTCTGGGCCCTCTCTTCTGCTGGGAAATAGTTCTCTGTTCAAATCCGGGCTTCCTTTGACCAGCCACCCCCTCCCAGTCCCTCAGATCAAATTACTTCTTCTCTGTGAGGTGCATTTCCTTCTTTTGCTGGACGGCTCACTTTGTAAATTAACTTATTGGCTTAGCTGCCTGGTTCCCTGCCAGGAATGTAATGGGAGCTCCTTGAAGCAGGGGCTGTGCTAGAACACAAGGCTTGGCACATGGTGGGCGGTCAACAATTACTCACTTGAGGATTTAAGTGAAAAAGATGGTAACAAAACAGCTTTGGCGTGGTTCCTGTGAACTCATGTTGACTCCAGGGGATCGAGGCTCTTTCCTAAGTTCTCTCAAAGCCAGGGTGACCGTCCTCCCATAACTGGCATGGCAATCGGAGCTAACTGCACTGGTCCATAGCTTCCATCGGCCATGGTTGGTCTGCTGACATCATGGGACTCACTGGGACCACTTAAGTAGCCCCTGGTCTTTATGGGCTGAATTGTGTCCCCCAAATTCACATGTTGGAGTCCTGACTCCCAGCACCTCAGAATGTGACTGTATTTGGAGATGAGGTCTTTAGAGAGGTAAAAGGGGTCAGTAGGGTGGCCCTACCCCAATGTGACGGGTGTCCTTATAAGAAGAGGACTTCGGCACACAGACACGCACAGAGAGACGACCCGGTAAGGACACAGGGAGAGGATGGTGTCTCCACACCCAGGAGAGAGGTGTCAGGAGGAACAAGTCCTGCCCACACCCTGACCTTGGACGTCCAGCCTCCCGACTGTAGGAGAACGATGTCTGTTGGTTCAGCTCTCAGGTCTGTGGTACTTGTTACGGACACCGAAGCTGACTGATACAGATGCTCTGTGACTTCATCCCAATTTCAGGATCCCTGGTGGACACTCAATCAGCTTGGCGAGGTGGCCCATTTCAGGAGTTCAAATTCTCTTACTGAACCCTAACCTACTCTGGGCTTTCTCTCCCTGGGCATGTTTATTCGCCATTTCGGTTTGGCCACAGCCACAACCAACTTTAGTGGGTTTCTCTCGTGTACAGTTTCTGCCAAAGCACATGATCTCATGAAATCCTCCCCACAAATTCTACAGCATGGATTCCATTATCACCCCGAGCATAGAGATGAGAAAACAGCTTGCCTTAGGTCAGAGAAAGTAGCAGAATCGAGCTCCAAACCAGGTGTGTCCACTTGTGTCCTTATCCGTTGCAAATATGGATTCTCCTTGGAGCTCAACCCAGCAGGAAAGCTGGTATTGATTAATTATATTTTTTGCTCTGTCGTCTTACTCATGCAACACACACCTGCTCCCTCTGCTCCCCGTACATTCAGTGTGTGCTCTCTATATGTCAGCACCAGCCTATCCTTCCTGGATTTTCTTCTTGACCACCACGGCCATATGAAAACCCATCGGAGTTTTCACAAATGCTCACACTGCACTTTTGTCCTTGAGACATCAGTTTTGCCTCAACGTGTCACAGTTTGGGAACGTTCCTGGAGTACTGGTCTGGTTTGGGATGTCCCCTTCATCTTTCAGATGCGGTTTTTACAGTCCGTTTATCTGAGAGGCTGTGGGACAGTAGTCTCTTTTCTTCCAGAATCTCCGGCGGCAGGTGCATGCACATCTTCTCCGTGAGTTTTCGCAGCACCTCTGCTGTTCCATTCTCTTGTGACCTCACTGATGATTTTGTGTCTCTCCTGTGTCCAGGAAGAAATTGCCAAGGCCTAATGTATATGTCTGTCCGATGGCCATGACACCTTCCCTTATTCTGGCTCTGGAAAACTCTTGCCAGGATGATTCACAATTTCTTCTGTAACAATTGCTTTCCCTCTCAGTGTGGCCTCTTCAGTTGAACCACACTCATGTCTGACGCACTGCTCCAGGACCCTTGCGTGTGCCATTTTCTCTGCTTAGAATGCCTTTGCCTCCTCTCTCTTACCTCATTTCCTGAGAACAGTCTTCCCAAACACCCTCAGACTATGGGTTCCCCACATGTCATAAGTTCAATTATGTCCCCCTCAGAAGTCATATATTGAAGTTGTCACCCTCTACCTCAGTAGGTGCCATTATTTAGAAAGAGGGTCATTGAATTAGTTAAGATGAACTCATGTTGGAGTAGGAGGAGTCCTTACTCCACCAATAAGACTGGGATCTTTGGGGCACCTGGGTAGGTCAGTTAATTGAGCGTCCAACTTCGGCTCAGCTCATGATCTCCCAGTTCGTGAGGTCGAGCCTCAGTCAGCCTTGCTGCTGTCAGCACAGAGCCCGCTTGGGATCCTCTGTCCCTCTCTCTCTCTCTGCCCTCCCCCTGCATAACCTCTGTCTCTCAAAAATAAATAAACATTAAAAAAAGAACCTCACAGACTACTGAGAGAGTTTTTTTTTTTTTTGAAGACCAGGATCCTCATAGAAAGGGGACGTGTGGACACAGATGCACACATAGGAGAGACTGCCGCATGAAATGCAGGCAGAAATTGGGGTGATGTTTCTATAAGCCAGGGGACACCAAAGACGCCAGAAAATACCAGAAGCTGGACAAGAGCATGGAGCAGATTCTCCCTCACAGCCTCGGTAGGAGCCAGCCCTGCCCACACCTTGACTTCCAGCATCCAGAGCTGAGAGACAGTTTGCTGTATGGTTACAGAACCCCAGGGAAGTGATACACCGTTTATAGGTCTCTCTGTCAAACTACTCTTCTCCTGCTTGAGTGTGACCATGATTAGAAGCATTTATTCAACGTCTGTGCTTCCCATTAGATTCTAACCACCCTAAAGGCAAGGATGAAATCTGTATGCCACCAAGTATTCATAGAATCCAGCACGAGGCAGAGTGTCTGCTCAATATTGTCCATTAATGTGAAGGAAGTAAAGAAAGGAAAATAAATGGGAGTAAAGTCTTGAAAAAATATTTACTAGTTCAGTTTTTTTTCTCTAAATTATAAGAAACGCTATCATATTTGAACTGAACGCATTCCATTCAGTCCAGCTCAGAGGTCTGCAGTGTTCCACAGGAGCAGAGTTTGAGAACCACTACTCCAAAAAAGCTGCACTGTTTACTTTTCCCCCAACCCCTTCATTTTCATGATTCTATCCACACTGTTCCTTCTGCCAAGAGTTTTCATGATTCCTGTTTCCCCTACCAAATTCTACCCATCTTTTAGGATTCAGCCCAAATGCTCCCTTTCGCCGCCATGATGTCTTCCTTGATGCTCCATTTGAGGGGTCTGATATATTTTACCTCTAATGCACCTGAGCTATGTGGCACAGCACCATTAAAAGCAGAACCTGGGAAACACAGCCCTCCTCTGTGTTTAGAAGGAGAGAGACACGGCTTTGCTGAATAGTTTAGCCAGCCATTGTCCTGGTTGTTTCCAGATGATTCTGGCGTGCCTTCATGGTAGGGTTTCTCTTCACAATTGAGAATCACTGCCCCAAACTGGATGTCCTCTCTCCCTTCTTCAATTCCCAGATAAAGTTTTTTCAGCCATTGTGTTCTAAAAATTGTTACTTTCAACCTTCAACTAAAGGTGTTTATGTCCATGACATGAGTCTACTATTTGAGAACAACGGGGCAAATGTGAATGCCCTTTCTACAGGTTCTCTCAACATGGTAACCTTCTTGTTTGCAGCCAGGGGCGTGTGTGTCCACACCTCACATTCACTCACTTAGCCACGAAATATTTCAGATGTGTCTTCATGATCTGACCCAAAGCATATACCCAAACCCTACCTTTTTTAGTGAGCTGGGACTGAATATGATTCCAGGAGACTGATGGATATGAAGGATGATGTGGTCAAACAGAGGGAGTTGGTACCTGGGCCACGTTAGCTGTTGACAGGGAAGCATCTACAGGGAGGGTGGGGTGCCTCTGCTCCCTCTGCACCCTCTCCTTTATGTTTATGCCCTTCTGTACCTCTTAGTTTGCTTTTTTAAAGAAGTATTCCTAAGTCCAGTAATACACTATTCCATTTTATTTCATCAAAGTTACTCTCTGCCCAGATTGTCACATTTATAATTACAGCGTGCACAAGGAGAGAAAGAGAGGATGTGTGTACACGGGGGGAGAAAGAGAACTTTACAAATTGTGTTGCAAGTCTCTGCTGGCCAGGGTGCTTCCATTATCAGCTAACTTTTGATTGAAGTGTCACTGAAGTCACCTAGACTGATTATACACAGAGGATTTCAGTAACTATGTATTCATTAGTCCCACCAAGAAGCCTGGTTTGATAGCCAAAAGCTACGTCGATGCTTCTGGAAAAATATTTTATTTAAAAAATCCTTTCTTCTGGGAAAACAAGAGAGAGATGCCCTATAACCTCATTTCTACTTATTTCCTAAAAAGTATCATCTTTTATGTTGACCTTCGAATGACAAATTTGGCTCCATGTTTTCTGCTCTTAGGGAGTCTATGAATCTGCGAATTAGTGCATTTTTTCTATACCTGCAGACCTGTTAGGACCAGTAGTGTGATCATATCACCATGTGATCTGGAGGTTGGTTAGACTTGGTGACTGTGTGCGATATTCATTGTGTGACGTAGATGATCTATTACACATCACATTTACTGGATCCATATATAGAGTGCTAATGCATTCCTGATGATTTTTAAGGAGCATTTGAAGACACTTACTATAAAAAACAGTGGTCTTGTATAAGAGTGAGACCTAATCTTATAAAATGAGGTGGGTTTGCAGCAATGGGGTAGTAGCCATAATGAGTACCTGAAGCAACACTGTTTTCTCTTGGCCGTGTCGCGCCCTGATAAGGATCCCCCTCTTCTCTTGCAGCGGGCCAGGCTTGGTCCATGGCCCCAGTTTCTACTCTCAAGGTTGGCAAGACTGTGGAATTTGATGCTGGCGGTGCTCCCAGCCCTGTGGGGAGGGGCTGGCTTGCATCCCTGAGCCAGATCCCCTTCCAGCTCATATCACAGTGGTTCTCAAGTGTCCCCTCCTTCTGTGCCAGAAGCAACCCAGCTCCTCAGCTCCTCGGCAGAAAGACATGGAGAGACAGTGGGGAGTTGCAATGGCCCCGTGCATTCCTGGGTAAAAACAAAACAAGGCTGGTTTCTGCCCTCACCCGGTTTGCAGCAGCAAAGCCAGACACGAAGGGGCTTTCCTTGTCTTTGGTTTTCTGGCTTCAGATAAGCCCACATGTCAATTATCACCTGTACATTTACCTGGCTGGTTTTCAAAGAGCGGGAAGATCAGAGTTTATGATCGTTCCAGAGAGCTTATGCTGGATGTATGTTCCATATCTGCAGCGAAGTGTTGGCTGGTTGATAGCACCCACTGGCTCTGATCATAAGGGACTCAGCATCCCAAAGAAGTAAAAATAAGGAGTGACTGGTCTAGCTGGTGACAAGAGAATCACTACATGAAAAGGCAGACATGTGAGGTTTTGTTGTTTGGGGTTTTTTTGGTCATACTGAACGTCTGGAAGTTATATGTGGAAGCAAAAACAATTGAACATCAACAGAAGAAGAGAAAGACAGGGCACCCATCAGGCGCTCTTGATCAATTCAAAGAGAAGTTTTAGCACCTTTCCATATCACACACGGTGTCTGGAAGTGGGCATGTCCACAGATGCTACACGTGGGTCCCCAGAGAGTCATGCACAGTCCTCATCTGTTCCAGGGGGGCCAGTGGAAGGGCTCCGAAGCTGGGTTCCAGTTGCAGAGCTGGGTGCAGGAGTCTCCCTCAGGAGGGCTGAGATTGGCAGCAGAGGCCACAGCCCAGGTGATGAGTAGGAGCGCCTACGAAACCAGACTTCTCTCTGAAATTGCCAGGGGCTCACCGGCAACTCATGGAGGCCCTGGCTAAGTCCAACTGGTGGCTCCCAAGGAAAGTGGGGCCATGCTCTGAGCTCCAGCCTCCCTGGTCTGCCTGCACCCTCATTTCTGCCTGCTTCCCACAGATTGTACTGGCTGTCTCCTAGGAACACCTTTCCTACCTTGGACATTTGATCAGATCTAGAATTCAGCTGACGTAGATGTTGTGGGAGAGACTAGCAAGGCCAGCAATACACCTTAGCCGACCCATCTCAGGGATCTGCCAGCTCTGGAAGGTGTCTTTCTTGGTCACCCGTGCCCTTCCCCACCAGCCTCATGTGAGCTGGGCCACCCTCATATGGGCCCCCAGGGCACCCTGTGCTTTCTCCATTGTGGCTCTTCTCAAGCCCTCTGCTGCTTGAGTGTCTATACCCCAGGATGGAGTATAGGCATTTGTAGGCATTTCTCCAGCAGAGCTCTGCATGCTGGTGGAAGCTGGAGGGTGGGGTGCAGCCTCCAGCAGGGTATGTTCTGGCACGTGCATACATATTATGTGACATCTCGACTTCCGCAATATGGAGGATCTTTCTCTCTCCCATGCCTGAGAAGCGGCATTCATTAAATATGTTTTCTTATCTGTTTGTCCTGACATTGGGGTGTAGGAGTGGACAAAGGACAGGGGATCTCACAGAAAGTTGTTTTGGAGTGGCCTCCACTGTGCCCATCCAAGGAAAGAAGTTCCGTAGAGAGATGTTGTAGGAACTCAACACAGACCTGCAGATAGAAAAACATGGTGTAGGGGCACCTGGGTGGCTCAGTCGGTTAGGTGTCTGAGATCAGACCTCACCGTTTGTGAGTTCAAGCCCCATGTCGGGCTCTGTGCTGACAGCTCAGAGCCTGGAGCCTGCTTCGGATTCTGTGTGTCCTTCTCTCTCTCTGCCCTTCCCCCATTCATACTCTGCCTCTCTCTCTCTCTTTCAAAAATAAATAAACTTAAAAAAAAAAAGGAAAGAAAAACATGGTGTAGACACACAGCTGGGGTTACTTGTGATGAGTCATGTCGTGGAAATGACTCCCACAGAAAAGAACAGGAAGATTTCTAATCATAGGAGAAAACTGTGCCCAAAGCATTAAGGAACCGTCAGGCCAGAGATGATGCTGTTCTTCTGGTAAAAGAGAATATACAACTCTACTTCTCAGGGTCTGAGCTTTACTCATCTTTGGATTTGGGGGTAATTCAAGGGTCTTTCTTCCCTTGGTTGGAAGCACCCAAGTGGACTGCTTGAATTCTGTTATTCTTGTTAGAATTTTTACCCTCTTTCCTGGGAGCAGTGGGGACTCATAGCTTACTGGGTTGGGGCACTGGACTGGCATTTGAAACAAAAATTGGATTTCCTATGTGATGCTGCAGATGTGCAGAGCTGGGTGAGGTGGGCAGAGAGGTGGGAGTTCAGTGAGGAGGCTAAATCCAACCATGTGTGTGATTAATGTCTGTCCAGCATCCCTGCTTTGAGAGAAACATGCTCCCTTATTTCTTTTTTAATTTTTTAAAAATGTTTTTATTTTTGAAGGGGAGAGAGAGAGAGAGAGACAGAGCATGAGCAGGGGAGGGGCAGAGAGAGAGGGAGACACAGAATCCAAAGCAGGCTCCAAGCTCTGGGCTGTCAGCACAGAGCCCGATGTGGGGCTCGAACTCACGAACTGCGAGACAATGACCTGAGCTGAAGTCGGATGCCCAACCGACTGAGCCACCCAGGTGCCCCTGAAACACGCTCCCTTATGATTAATTGAATTATTGTATCATATTACAGGTACCTGCTGGGCTGTTAGGCAGGGTGGCCACATTGCTCAAGCAGAGTGGGTCACCCACTGCCATTTCCTGGATGCATGGATTATCGCAAGGGGGTGAGCTCTTCACTGAGCCTGATGCAATTAGAGTCCTGGTAATTTTCTAGACCAAAGGTAGAGGGCAGACTAAGGTTGAATAGCTTTCTCTTCCTTTTGGTTCATGGACTAGAAGAATGTTGTTTTGGGATTGTGGCAACAACTCTCTGCCATAGGGAGAGAGATTGCAGACGGAGCCCAGGGGAGACCAACAGATATAGAAAACCAGCGCAGGGATGGAGCATTCTGGCAGTACTGAGCCCTGAGTCTAGCTCCCAGGTATACGGACTGAATAACAAGACTCTCTCCCTTACTCTTCACTTCTCAAAGGTACCCGCATTAGTCAGGATTCTCCAGAGAACTAGAACCAATAGGATTATAAAAAAAAAAAATCAATTAATTATTTGAATTGGCTCACATGATCATAGAGACTGAAAGGTCCCGAGATCTGCAGGTGGTAAGCTATGACCCGGGAGGGCCATGGTGTGGTTCCAGTCCAAAAGCAGGAAGGCTGGAGACCCAGGAAGAGCCAGTGTTTTAGTCTGAGACTGAAGTCAGGAAAACCCCCGATGTCCCAGCTCTAAGGTAGTCCAACAGAAGTAGTGCCTTCTTTCTCAGCCTCTCCTTCGATTTAGGCCTTCAGCTGACTGGACGAGGCCCATGCACACTGGGGAGGGCTCTTGGCTCTACTCAGTCCACCAAGTGAAATGCAAGTCTCATCCGGAAACACCCTCCTGCACCCAGAATAGCGTCTGAGGAAATATCTAGGTACCCCGTGGTCCAGTCAAGTTGACCCATAAGATTAATCATCAAAAGTCCACCCCATGTGAACTTAAAAAAAAAAAGTTTATTTATTTATTTTGAGAGACATAGACTGAGAGAGAGAGAGAGAGAGAGAGAGAGAGAGAGTCATGAGTGGGGGAGGGGCTGAGACAGAGAGGGAGACACAGAATCCGAAGCAGGCTCCAGGCTCTGAACTGTCAACACCGAGCCTGACACAGGGCTCAATCCCATGAACCGTGAGATCACGACCTGAGCCAAGATCAAGAGTTGGGTGTTTCTCCATTTGAGCCACCCAGGTGCTGGAGATGCTGCATTTAATGTTGCAGCTTACGGAGTTACAATGGACTCTGCCATTCAAACTGAACAGTTTCTTTGGTTGGTTGGCTGAAACCTGGACCAAACAGGGGCTCACAGTGAGCAAGTCAGAAATGCTTGACCTACCTTGGTTTGATGTAGAGGAAGGGATCTAAAGGCTTAGGGAGATTGGAGTGTTGGGGGTGGATTTGTCACTTAAGACCAACTCACCTACCCTGGGGGATGCACTTTTTGTCACAACTGTGAGAAGTAAATTCATGAAGGGGGCAAACAACCTTGAAGATCTCTGTGATTGCTCTTCTGTGCAGCCCAGACCTCACAGTGAGAATCGCAGTCACAGGACTGGGGAACCTAAATGCAGTGGGAGTAATTGGGTCCCAGAGTGGCAGGGGCCAAGAGGTGGCTCTCGGCTGCCAAAGGCAAGGTGGGCGTAGACCATAGAGGACAGCAGGGTTAACGTAGCAATCAGAATAGTTTCACTCTCACGGGCCTGTGCCATTGATCATGGGGCTTTCAAAACTGAAATACAAAACCTACTCAATCTTACTTAATCTCCATTAGCAGAAAAGTTCTAGGTTAAGTGAAGAAAAGCCTAACTTGAATCATAAAACCAGAGACAGCCCCTCAATCAATTCCCAAACTTAAACAATTGGTAGATCTGAAAATGTATATCATTCATCTTTCTTCTCGTCTTCCCCAAAGAGATCTATAGCCATTAACCTTGGTAACTGTGCATCAGTGAAGAGGAAATAATCAGATACTTCAGGGACTACTGGACACCAGCTCTGAACTGACACTGATTCCAGGAGACCCAAAACGTCACTGTGGTCCACTAGAGTAGGGGCTCGTGGAGGTCAGGCCATCAGTGGAGTTTCAGCATGGATTCATCTCACAGTGGGTTCAGTGGGTCCCTGAACACATCCTGTGTTGTTGTTGTTTTCCTTCCAGTTCTGGAATGCATAATTGGAACAGATATGTTCAGCAGCTGGCAGGATCCCCACATTGGCTCCCTGACCTGGGGAGGAAGGGAGGTTAGTGCAAACACTAAGGACGTGGAATATACAGGGGTGATGATTCCCATGACATCCCCATTCAGCTGGCCTATGTGGTCCGTGCAGAAGACAGGTAGGTCCTGGAAATGGCAGTGGACCATAAACTCAACCAGGTGGAGACTCCAATTGCAGCTGCTGTACCAGATGTGGTGTCATTGCATGACCAATGAACACATCCCCTGGTATTGGGTATACAGCTTTGATCTGGAAAATGCTTTCTTCATACCTATTGAGAAGACCCACCAGAAACTAATGAGGCCAGCAATACACCCTCGCTGATCCATTTCAGGGGTCTATCAGCTCTCCAGCACTATGCCAAGATTTAGTTCTTTTTTTTTTTTTAACTTGTTTTATTTTTGTTTTTTTTTTTTTTTTTTTAATTTACATCCAAATTAGTTAGCATATAGTGCAACAATGATTTCAGGAGTAGATCCTTAGTGCCCCTTCCCCATTTAGCCCATCCCCCCTCTCACCACCCCTCCAGTAACCCTCAGTTTGTTCTCCATGTTTATGAGTCTCTTCTGTTTTGTCCCCCTCCCTGTTTTTATATTATTATTATTTTTTTAATTTTTTTTCAACGTTTATTTATTTTTGGGACAGAGAGAGACAGAGCATGAACGGGGGAGGGGCAGAGAGAGAGGGAGACACAGAATCGGAAGCAGGCTCCAGGCTCTGAGCCATCAGCCCAGAGCCCGACGCGGGGCTCGAACTCACGGACCGCGAGATCGTGACCTGGCTGAAGTCGGATGCCCAACCGACTGAGCCACCCAGGCGCCCCATGTTATTTTTGTTTCCCTTGCCTTATGTTCATCTGTTTTGTCTCTTAAAGTCCTCATGAGTGAAGTCATATGATTTTTGTCTTTCTCTGACTAATTTCTCTTAGTATAATACCCTCCAGTTCCATCCATGTAGTTGCAAATGGCAAGATTTCCTTCTTTTTGATTCCATTGTGTGTGTGTATATATATATATATATATATATACCACATTTTCTTTGTCCATTCATCCATCGAGGGACATTTGGGCTCTTTCCATACTTTGGCTATTGTTGATAGTGTTACTATAATCATGGGGGTGCATATGTCCCTTCAAAACAGCACACCTGTATCCCGTGGATAAATGCCTAGTAGTGTGATTGCTGGGTCGTAGGGTAGTTCTATTTTTAGTTTTTTGGGGAACCTCCATACTGTTTTCCAGAGTGGCTGCACCAGCTTGCATTCCCACCAGCAGTGCAAAAGAGATCCTCTTTCTCCACATCCTTGCCAACATCTGTTGTTGCCTGAGTTGTTAATGTTAGCCATTCTGACAGGTGTAAGGTGGTATCTCACTGTGGTTTTGATTTGTATTTCCCTGATGATGAGTGATGTTGAGCATTTTTTCATGTGTCGGTTGGCCATCTGGATGTCTTCTTTGGAGAAGTGTCTATTCATGTCTTTTGCCCATTTCTTCACTGGATTACTTGTTTTTTGGGTGTTGAGTTTGATATGTTTTTTATAGATTTTGGATACTAACCCTTTATCTGGTATGTCATTTGCAAATATCTTCTCCCATTCTGTCGGTTGCCTTTTAGTTTTGCTGATTATTTCCTTCGCTGTGCAGAAGTTTTTATCTTGATGAGGTCCCAATAGTTCATTTTTGCTTTTGTCTCCCTTGCCTCTGGAGACGTGTTGAGTAAGAAGTTGCTGCAGCCAAGATCAAAGAGGTTTTTGCCTGCTTTCTCCTCGAGGATTTTGATGGCTTCCTGTCTTACATTGAGGTCTTTCATCCATTTTGAGTTTATTTTTGTGTCTGGTGTAAGAAAGTGGTCCAGGTTCATTCTTCTGCGTGTCGCTGTCCAGTTTTCCCAGCACCACTTGCTGAAGAGACTGTCTTTATTCCATTGGATATTATTTTCCTGCTTTGTCAAAGATTAGTTGGCCATACACTTGTAGGTCCATTTCTGGGTTCTCTATTCAGTTCCATTGATCTGAGTGTCTGTTCTTGTGCCAGCACCATACTATCTTGATGATTACAGCTTTGTAGTATAGCTTGAAGTCTGGGATTGTGATGCCTCCTGTTTTGGTTTTCTTTTTCAAGATCGCTTTTATGGTTCTGTGAAGAATGCTGGTGTTAATTTGATAGGGATTGCATTGAATATATAGATTGCTTTGGGTAGTATCGACATTTTAACAATGTTTGCCCTTCCTATCCAGGAGCATGGAATATTTTTCCATTTTTTGTGTGTGTCTTCTTCAATTTCTTTCATAAGCTTTCTATAGTTTTCAGTGTATAGATTTTTCACCTCTTTGGTTCAATTTATTCCTAGGTATTTTATGTTCTTTTGTGCAACTGTGAATGGGATCGATTCCTTGATTTCTTTTTCTGTCACTTCATTGTGGGTGTATAGGAATGCAACCGATTTCTGTGCATTGATTTTATATTCTGCAACTTTGCTGAATTCGTGAATCAATTCTAGAAGTTTTTTGGTGGAATCTTGGGTTTCCCATATAGAGTATCATGTCATCTGCAAATTTGCTCTCCTCCGGGCTGATTTGGATGCCTTTTATTTCTTTGTGTTGTCTGATTGCAGAGGCTAAGACTTCCAATACTATGTTGAATAACAGTGGTGAGAGTGGACATCCCTGTCTTGTTCCTGACCTTAGGGGGAAAGCTGTCAGTTTTTCCCCATTGAGGATGATATTTGTGTTGGGTAGTTCATATATGGCTTTTATGATCTCGAGGTATGCTCCTTCTATCCCTACTTTCTTGAGGGTTTTTATCAAGAAAGGATGCTGTATTTTGTCAAATGCTTTCTCTGCATCTATTGAGAGGATCATATGGTTCTCATCCTTTCTTTTATTGATGTGATGAATCACGTTAATTGTTTTGCAAATATTGAACCAGCCCTGCATCCCAGGTATAAATCCCACTTGGTCGTGGTGAATAATTTTTTTAATGTACATTGGATCCGGTTGGCTAATAACTGGTTGAGGATTTTTGCATCCATGTTCATCAGGGAAATTGGTCTGTAGTTCTCCTTTTTAGTGGAGTCTATGTCTGGTTTTGGAATCAAGGTAATGCTGGCTTCATAGAAAGAGTT
Organism: Lynx canadensis; assembly: GCF_007474595.2. Lineage (NCBI taxonomy): Eukaryota > Metazoa > Chordata > Mammalia > Carnivora > Felidae > Lynx > Lynx canadensis. Next base: position 154,245,474 of record NC_044311.2, on the reverse strand, counting down.
TGGAAGTTTTCCTTCCATTTCTATTTTTTGGAACAGCTTCAAGCGAATAGGTGTGACCTCTTCCTTAAATGTTTGGTAGAATTTCCCTGGAAAGCCATCTGGCCCTGGACTCCTGGTTTTTGGCAGATTTTTGATGACTAATTTGATCTCCTTATTGGTTATGGGTCTGTTCAAATTTTCTATTTCTTCCTGTTTCAGTTTTGGTAGTGTATATGTTTCTAGGAATTTATACATTTCTTCCAGATTGCCCATTTTATTGGCATATAATTGCTCATAATATTCTTCTTATTATTGTTTTTATTTCTGCTGTGTTGGTTGTGATCTCTCCTCTTTCATTCTTGATTTTATTTATTTGGGTCTTTTCCTTTTTCTTTTTGGTCAAACTGGCTAGTGGTTTATCAATTTTGTTAATTCTTTCAAAGAACCAGCTTCTGGTTTCATTAATCTGTTCTACTGCTTTTTTGGTTTCAATAGCATTAATTTCTGCTCTAATCTTTGTTATTTCCTGTTTTCTACTGGTTTTGGATTTTATTTGCTCTTCTTTTTCCAGCTCCTTAAGGCATAAGGTTAGGTTGTGTATCTGAGATCTTTTTTCCTTATTTAGGAAGGCCTGGATTGCTATATACTTTCCTCTTATGACTGCCTTTGCTGCATCCCAGAGGTTTTGCGTTGTAGTGTTATCATTTTCATTGACTTCCATATACTTTTTAATTTCCTCTTTAACTGCTTGGTTAGCCCATTCATTCTTTAGTAGGATGTTTTTCAGTCTCCAACTATTTGTTACTTTTCCAAATTTTTTTCTTGTGGTTGATTTCAAGTTTCATAGCGTTGTGGTCTGAAAATATGCATAGTATGATCTCGATCTTTTTGTACTTACTTAGGGCTGATTTGTATCCCAGTATATGGTCTATTCTGGAGAACGTTCCATGTGCACTGGAGAAGAATGTATACTCTGCTGCTTTAGGATGAAATGTTCTGAATGTATCTGTTAAATCCATCTGGTCCAGTGTGTCCTTCAAAGCCATTGCTTCCTTGTTGATTTTTTGATGAGATGATCTGTCCATTGTTGTGAGTGCGGTGTTGAAGTCTCCTACTATTATGGTATTACTATCAATGAGTTTCTTTATGTTTGTGATGAATTGATTTATATATTTGGGTGCTGTCACATTTGGCACATAAATGTTTACAATTGTTAGGTCTTCTTGGTGGACAGACTGCTTGATTATGATATAATGCCCTTCTGCATCTCTTGATACAGTCTTTATTGTATTTTATTTTAGTTATTTTATTTTTTTAACGTTTATTTATTTTTGAGACGGGGAGAGACAGAGCATGAATGGGGGAGGGGCACAGAGAGAGGGAGACACAGAATCTGAAAGAGACTCCAGGCTCTGAGCTGTCAGCACAGAGCCTGACGCGGGGCTCGAACTCATGGACCGCGAGATCGTGACCTGAGCTGAAGTCGGACGCTCAACCGACTGAGCCACCCAGGTGCCCCTACAGTTTTTATTTTAAAGTCTAGATTGTCTGCTATAAGTATGGCTACTCCAGCTTTCTTTTGTTGACCATTAGCATGATAGATGGTTCTCCATCCCCTTACTTTCAATCTGAAGGTGTCTTTAGGTCTACACTGGGTCTCTTGTAAACAGCATATAGATGGATCTTATTTTCTTATCCATTCTGTTACCCTGTGTCTTTTGATTGGAGCATTGAGTCCATTGATGGTTAGAGTGAATACTGAAAGATATGAATTTATTGCCATTATGATGTTTGTACAGTTGGAGTTTCTGGTGGTGTTCTCTGGTTCTTTCTAATCTTTGTTGCTTTTGGTATTTATTTATTTCTATATATGTATATATACATACATACATATATATATATTTTCATCTTTTCTCCCCTCAGAGAGTCCCCCTTAAAATTTCTTGCAGGGCTGGTTTAGTGGTCACAAACTCTTTTAATTTTTGTTTGTCTGGGAAACATTTCATCTCTCCTTTATTTTGAATGACAGCCTTGCTGGATAAAGAATTCTTGGCTGCCTATTTTTCTGATTCAGAACACTGAATATATCCCACCACTCCTTTCTGGCCTGCCAAGTTTCTGTGGATAGGTTTGCTGCAAACCTGTTCTGTCTTCCCTTGTAGGTTAGGGACTTCTTTTCCCTTGCTGCTTTCATGATTCTCTCCTTGCCTGAGTATTTTGTGAATTTGACTCTAATATACCTTGTTGATGGTCGGTTTTTGTTGAATCTAATGGGGGTCCTCTGTGCTTCCTGGATTTTGATGTCTGTGTCTTTCCCCAGGTTAGGAAAGTTTCCTGCTATGATTTGCTCATATAACCCTTCTACTCCTATTTCTCTCTCTTCCTCTTCTGGGGCCCCTATGATTCTGATGTTGTTCTTTTTTAACAAGTCACTGATTTCTCTAATTCTTAAATCGTGCTCTTTTGCCTTAATCTCCCTCTTTTTTTCTACTTCGTTATTCTCTATAAGTTTGTCCTCTATATCGCTGGTTCTCTGTTCTGCCTTGTCCATCCTTTCTGCTGCTACATTCATCCGTGATTGCAGCTCAGTTACAACATTTTTTATTTCATTTTGGCTATTTTTTTACTTCTTTTATCTCCACAGAAAGGGATTCTAATCTATTTTCGACTCCAGCTAGTATTATTATTGTCGTGATTCTAAATTCTGCTTCAGACATCTTGCTTGTATCTGTGTTGGTTAAATCGCTGGCTGTCGTTTCTTTGTGCTCTTTCTTTTGGGGTGAATTCCTTCGTTTTGTCATTTTGAAGGGAGAAAAGGAATCAATGAGGTAGAAAAATTAAAATAAAAAGTAAAATTAAAAAATTAAATACACACACACAAAATCTAACAAATGATGCTAGATTCTAGGTGTGTTTTGGTGTGGGTGTTGAAAGTGGTTTGACAGATGAGAGAAAAAAAGGAGGGGGAAGGAAATCGTTTGAGAATTTGAAATAATGAATACACTGAAGTAGACTAAAATGAGATGATGGGGGTAAAATAGAATTTGAAAAAATATGCACAAAAGTAAAGAATATAGTAGAAAAAATTAAAGAAAAATATTTTTAATAAAAGTTAAAAATAAATACGAAGTTTTGCATTTTTTGTATTTAAGAAAAAAGGAAACGAAAAAGAGAAAAAAGATAAAGAAAATAAAAAAAGAGGAAAGAAATCGTTTGAAAATTTGAAAAAGTGAATACACTGTAGTAGACTAAAATAAAATGATGGAAGTAAGATAGAATTTGAAAAAATTTACATAAAAGCAAAAATATCGTAATAAAAATTAAATTAAAATATTTAAAAAAGAAATTTAAAGTAAAAATGAAGTTTTTTCTCTTTCTGCATTCAAGAAAAAGGAAAGAAATGAAAAAGAAAAAAAGAAAAAGAAAGAAAATAAAAGGAAATTGTTTGAAAATTTGAAAAGGTGAGTACAGTGAAGTAGACTAAAATAAAATGATGGAAGTAAAGTAGAATTTGAAAAAATTTACACAAAAGTAAAAAAATATAGTAATAAAAATTAAATAAAGATATTTTTAATAAAATGAAAATAAAAATGAATTTTTTCCTCTTTCTGTATTCAGGAAAAAGAAAAGAATTGTAAAAGAGAAAAAGGAAAAAGGGGGAAAAAAAAGAAAGAAAATTGAATAGATGAACCTGCTAACAGATTGAAGTAGGACTGAAATTGCTTCGTTTTCCTCTAGAGGTCAGTCCGTGTATCTCTTTATAGCCCATAAACTAAGTAGGCGGTGAGACTTGTGTTCTTGAAGAGCAAGATTGGCCCAGCTGGGCGGGGCTCCGTGCAACAGCTCCGCTCGCCACTAGATGGCGCTGCTCAGCTCACTGGGGTGGAGTGTTGCAGGGCTGGTAGGTGCGTATGCGCCTGCGCGGCAGTGGTAAAAATGGCGGCAGCCAGCTACCCGGCCTGTTCTCCCCATCGGCAATCGCGCACCCGTCCTCTGGCTTCAGCTCTCGTCCACTCCCCGCTTTTCCACTCTCCGTGACCAGGCCGAAGCAGTACCTCTCTCCCGGGTTTTGTCCCAGATGCGACTGTTTTCCCCGGCCCCTTACTTCCGAAGGACCCTGGCTTTGACCCGCTCCGCCCGTCTGTGAGGGTCTCACCGAGCCATGGCCAAGCGAGCAACGGCCGAATGTCGGCTGCAGCCAGGAACGCCCGCTGGACCCTGTTGTTGCCGGTGTCGCGAGACTGCGGCCAGGTGCCCGCCCGTCCCAGAAAACGTTCGCGAGACAGTGTAGCAGCAACGTTTGAGGGATTGTGGAAAATCACAACATGCATCTGGCACCAGGCTTCACCCTTAACAACCTTGTTCGGGCACCAGCGAATGTGGCCGCCTTTCTGGGTCTGCTGGGAGCAGGTGGCTTCAGCAGCCTCTACCAAATGTCCTTCCAGCAGTGGAACCGCTTTTCCCCGTGTGGCCCGAGAACCTCCCGGACTCCACTCTGCTCCTGGGGATTCGCCCTTCCCACCAGAGCACCGCCAGGTAGGGAGCTGCGGGGTTGCAGCCTTTGCGCTCCCCTTGTTTACAGTCTTAATTGGAATTTAAACCCTCTCCTTTCTCCCTTTTTAGTTTAGTCCCTGCGGCCGTTTCCAATTTTCCACTTTCTCTCCAGCTGCTTTTGCGGAGGGGTGCTTTTCCCGTATTCTCCGCCCTCCCCAGCCTCCGTCCGCTCACAAAAGCAGCTCCCTTCCTGCGCCTTCTCGCTCCCCAAGTTCACTTCTCCGCGCCGAGTACCTGCTGAATTCTGTGTTCAGTTTGTGCAGATTGTTGTGTGAATCCTCCAATCAGTTTTCTAGGTGTGTAGGATGGTTTAGTGTTGGTCTGGCTGTATTTCATGGACACGAGACACACAAAAAACTTTCATGCTGTTGTCAAGATTTAGTTCTTGAGGATTTTGGCACCTTCCCTTCCACAAGGTATCACATTGGTCTGTTTCATTGATGACGTCGCGTTGAGTGGATCTAGTGAGCAAAAAGGAGCGTCTACTCTAGACTTATTGGTAGACATCTGTGTGTTTGAGGGCGGGAAATAAATCTGATAAAAATTCATGGACCCCGTACCTCAGTAAAATTTCTAGGGGCCCAGGGGCGTAGGGCATGCCAGGATATTCCTTCTAGGTGAAGTATACCTTGTTGCATCTGGCCTCTCTTACAACCAAAAAAGAGGCACAATTCCTAGGGGGCCTCTTTGGATTCTGGAGGCAACATTATTCCTCGTTTGGGGGCGCTACTCTGGCCCATTTGCCAAGTGCCCCAAAGTGCTGCTGGTTTTGAGTGGGGTCCAGAACAAGAGAACGTTCTGCAACAGGTCCAGGCTGCTGTGCAGGCAGCTTCTGCCACTTGGACCCTGTGATCCGGCAAATGAAGTGTTGCTTGAATTGTCAATGGCAGGTCGAGATGCTGTTTGTAGACTTTGTCAGGCCCGTGTGTGTGACACAGTGCAGAATCTTAGGAGTTTGGAGCAAAGTCCTGCCATCCCCTATGAATGACTACTCTCCCTTTGAGAAACGCTCCTGGCCTGCTGCCAGGCCTTAGTGGAGACTGAATGGTTAATGGTGGGCCAACATGACCACCACCCCCGCCAAGTCATAGAGCTGGGGCAAACACAGCACTCCATCAGCAAATGAAAGTGGCGTATGTGTGCGTCGGGCCAGGCAGGCCCTGAAGAGCACAGTAAGCTACGTGAAGAAGTGGCCGAAGTGGTCCAAGTGTCCGTGGTCCCCAACCCTACTACACTGCTTTCTCTCTCCCAGTCCTCATTTATGGCCTTGTGGGGAGTTTCTGCAACTAGTTGACAGAGGAAGAGAAAACTTGGGCCTGGTTGTCAGATTGTTCTGCGCAAAATGCAGGCACCATCTGAAGGTGGAAAGCTCCAGCACTGTAGCCCCTCTATGGGACATCCCTGCAGGATAGTGATGAAGAGAAATCCTCCCGATGGGCAGAGCTTAGAGCAATCTATTGGCTCGTCCACTTGGCTTGGAAGAAGGAATATACTTATTCACTGGCTGTGGCCAATGGTTTGGCTGGGTGGTCAGGGACTTGGAAGGAATACGATTGGAAAATTGGTGACAAGGAAATTTGGGGAAGCGATGTCTGGATAGACCTCCCTGGATGGGCAAAAACTGTGAGAATATTAGTGTCCCATGTGAATGATTACAAAATGGTGAGCTCCGCAGAAGAGGATGTTAATGATCAAGTGGATAGGATGACCCATTTGGTGACTACCAGTCAGCCTCATTCGCCATGCACCCCACTCTCATCCCGTGGCTCTTGCACAAAGTAACTGTACTACTCAGCTCAGGCCGTCACAACAAAATACCATAGACTGGGTAATTTAAACAACAAAAATCCATTTTCTAGCAATTCTGCACCTGAGAAGTCCAAATTCAAGGTGTCGACTGGTTTCATTTCCTCATGAGAGATCTCCTCCTGGCTTGCAGATGACTGTCTTCCTACGGTGTCCTCACATGGCTGAGAGAGGAAGCACTTTGGGGTTTCTTCCTCTTCGTGTAAGGGCACCAGCCCTACCAGATTATGGCACCACCACTATGATCTCATTTAACCTTTATCACCTCTTGACAGGCCCTTTCTCCAAATACAGTCACGTTGGGGGGTTAGGGCTTCAATATATGAATTTGTTGGGGGGGAGACACAATTCAGTTCATAGCATTCCACTTCTGATCTCCCAAATTCATGTCTTTCTCATATGCAGAACACATTCATCCCTTCCAACGGCCCCCAAAAGTCTCAATTTATGGCATCATCAACTCAAAAGTCCAGAGTCTCACCTAAACATCATCTAAGTCAGACGCAGGTGAGAGAGACTAAGGTACAAATCACCGTGATACAAATTCTCCTTTGGCTGTGACACCAGGCGAGTGACGTGTCTCCAAAATACCGTGGGGCCACCATTGCCCTTTTATTGCAAACTTTTCATCTCTTCTTGCCTATTTATTTTTCCGGATGAACTTGAGACATTATCAAGTTAAAAAAATATTTTTAGCATTTTAATTGGCACTGCATCAAATTTACAGATTAATTTAGTGAGACTGACATCTTTTTAGCATTCAATCATTTTATCTGAAGTATGTTTTTTTTTCAAGTCCCTGAAATAATTTTTATGATCTTTTGAATACAAAATTTTTCATGTTGGTTCAGCATGTTACTTATAATGTTTATGTCTAGGTGTGTCATCTTTTTAGGTGACAATTATAAATAGAACTTTTCTTCTTTTGATACTTGCTAGTAATATATAGACTACATGTACAGGAAAGCTATTAATTTTGCATGTCAACTTTGTGGACTTTTATCAACTTCTCTTTAATAATTTTATTTTTCTTTAGTTTATTCTTTTGTTTTTTTTCTAGATGCAAAATAAAATTCAACAGTAATCTTAATTATGCCTCCTCACTTGCCATACTGATCTTTTTATTTCTTGCGTTGATCAATATTCCTAGGTCAAAACTAAATAATAGTGGTTATTTTGGGAATCGCTGCCACATCCCTATTTTTTTAAGCTTATTTATTTATTTTGAGAGAGACAGAGACAACCCAAGTTGGGGAGGGGCAGAGAGAGAGGGAGACAGAGAATCCCAAGCAGGATCCACACCATCAGCATAGAGCCTGAAGCGGGGCTTGAACTCACGAAACCATGAGATCATGACCTGAGCTGAAACCAAGAGTTGGACACTTAACCGACTGAGGAGCCAGCTAGGTGCCCCTACCACATCCCTAACTTTAAAGGGAGTACTTCCAATGGTTCCCCAGATTAAAACAATCCATATATATACATATGTCCATATATATATATATATATATAATTGTGGTAAAATATCATAACACAAAATTGGCATCTTAACCATTTTTAAGTGTACACTTCAGTGGCTTTAAGTATATTAACACTGTTGTGCAACCTTTGCCACCATCCGACTCCAGGGCCCTTCATCCTTCGAAACTGAAACTCCGTCCCCTTTCAATACTAACTGCCCCTTCTCGCCTTCCCCAGCAACTGGAAACTACCGTGGTTTCTGCTTCCGCGAATTTGACTATGCTAGATTCCTCGTGTAAGTGGAATCATACAGTATTTGTCTTTTTGTGAATGGCTTAATCTACTTAGCATAATGTCTTCAAAATTAGTCCATGTCGTAGCATCTGTCGGAATTCCCCTCCTTTTTAAGACTGAATAATATTCCACTGTATGGAGTCTATCACCTTTTATTTATCCATTCCTCCTCAATGGATGCTTGCCTTGTTTCCACCTTTAGCTGCCGTGAATAATGCTGCTATGAACGTGAGGGTACAAAGGTTCCCGGACCTTTTCATTTGAGATATATATGATCGGGGAGAGGAACCAGGGCTGTGTGGACTGAATTGAGACTTGGTGGGTGTGGATCAGATTCAGGGGCCGTTTTACAAATTGGAGATTGTCGTGGCACCTGAGGTTGGAGCTTAAGTGGGGTCCTGCCCTTATAGTGAAATCTAGGGGGAGGTTGTGGGTTAAAAGCATATAGATAAGTTAAAACTAGGACATGATGGATAGGAGGCAAGGATGGTCCTATCTGAAGTCCAGGAGGATTGGGAGTATTAACAAAGCCAATTAGGTAACACGTGGAGACATCAACCCCAGGCAAGACCCAAACCACTACTTCTCCCCCAAATTTTATACATTGTCTCTGTGGCAGGAACAAAACCCTGAATAGCCAATGTAGGCACTGAAATTAGGATCAGGTAATTATTATTTTAAAACTAAGAATGATAACAGCTACTGATTATTGAACTCTTACTGTATAGCAGGAAGTGTTTTACAATCCTTACCCGTTTAGTAATCCAAGAAGTTCCTGCACAGAGAAGAAAGTTAAATAACTAGGTTATGGTAATGAGCTGGCAAGTAGTAGTCAGATTCAAGTCCAGTTCTTTGACTTCTGAGCTGGGCTCTTTTTTTTTTTTTTTTTTTTTTTTTTGAGAGAGAGAGAGAGAGGAGAGAGAGAGAGAGAGAGAGAGAGAATCCCAAGAAGGCTCCGCACTGATGGTGGACATGGGGCTTGAACCAATGAACCGTGAGATCATGACCTGAGCCAAAACCAAGAGTCAGATGCTTAATTGACTAGCCACCAATGTGCCCCTGAGCTGGGCTCATTCATAACCAATGCGCTATCCCGCAGATGTAAGTTGAGTCAACTGGGGTCATTCAGATTGGAAATCAAGAGCCATAATACTTTTTTTTTAAAGTAACATTAAATTATATCATTGGTTCTTAAGCCTGGCCATACTTTAGGATCACAGGCCAGGGTGGTACCCTCAAACAATTTCGAGTCTCATGATTTTGTAGCTTGTTCTAATAGGTATACAGGAAATATTTTTAATAACACATTGTCAGTAAAAGACAGGCTCTAGCCTCACATTGACAGGTGTCATTGTTTTATGCCAGGTCCCTGGTACTCTAGAAGGAAACATGAGAAGAGCCTGTGTCAGGAGGAAGCAATGTTGAGGATCTAGGCTGTATCTACTGGAAAGACCATTTGGTTAATAGAATTCCACACCAAATTAATCAGAATTAGACCTTTGACTATATAGATATAACTTCAAGCAGATTCATGATTCCATGAAACTTTGAGATCAAGAGGAACACAGAAATATCTAACTCAGTTAATCACTCTTGGTTTTGAGGAGATATCTCCTCTCCTCACAATCTAGAATCAGTCATCTCTTGGACACAGTCATGAACATCAATGAAGCACAAGTAAGAAAGTCTGTTTTTATTGTCTGTATCTTATACTGTTCTTCTCTTTAAAGGAAAGAGAGAAGAAATTTGGCTTTGTTTTTTTACCTCAATGGAAGAAATGACTTATTCATTGGACCATGAAGGGAAAAATAACCTATGAGAGAAAGATTTTGTCCCCCGAGATAATGGACAGAGTGGACATCCTCTGAGCTCAAAAGAGCAGTGAGAGTTTTGTTGGGTAGGTTCTAACAGGTGCCTTTCCTAGAACTTAATTTGTGCTCAGCAGCCTAGATGTTGGGGTCCTCTACTGGGAAGAAAATGGTTAATGTTTCGGTTTACCTCTATTCCCCCACTCTTTGTGAAAATGCTTCCATCTTGTTTAATTTAAATGCAGCTCTGCCCTTCCAGTCAGAGCATTCATTCCCTAAGATAGTGGCCAAGTGGGTAATTCCCAGTTTAGGCCTTGAACATCTGGTGGCCTTTGAATCTGATGGCATGTAATTACAGCAGGGGCAGCCGGACAGCTGGGGATTAAAGGGATGTTGTTTAATCTTCCACCATATGCTCCCATTTAACCCCACCTCCCTCTCCTCTGCACCCGGGTGCGCGGGAAGAATCTCATGGCTGCCCCTGAAGTCTGCCCCTTGGAGTTTACAGTTTAAAGACGGACCATCTCTGGCCTTCCAGCACTCAAGTGGTTCTGATTTCACTATCCCTTGTATTTCCATGCCCTAGTCATAAGTTTGTTAATCTAATCAGTATGATCGCGACCCAGAAAGCAAAAAGTCTTACAATTTATTGCCTCCCTGGGAAAAGGTACCTGTGCTTTATTACAGCAACTGTGACCTCATATGCAGCCGGACCTTGTTCACATCCTTTGTATGTCTTCATGGACATTGAGTGGGTGGATGGGTGCTAGGAGTTTTTCAGAGCTAGACATGAGTCCTATGTTTCTGGGCTGAGGATGTTGGAGCTACCTGATTGGAGATGTGACGTTTCTCCCAGGATGAAACCCAGGGGGCGGACCCAAGCCTTCAGGCCCAAGACGCACTGTTAGGTGTCCAGCCTTCATAAGAACCTCTGCGTCGTCTTCGTGTAGCTGTTCTTGGCACATGGTGGAGCATGCGAACGGTGGCTATTATAGGTGCGAGGGAGCATGAGAGGGCTGAAGGGCGAACAGTTGCTTCGGGAAATAAAGGTAGCTACAGAATGTCAGTCAGCAAAGCCGAGACTCACACCCACGTCTTTGGACGCTTTCCCGTTCCACCACATGTCCTTGGCGTTGGGTGGTCCGGTAACCAAAAGCTTGACACGTTGTTCCTCAAGTAATAAAAATTAATGATAATTCTTGTTTTCCACTTATATTCTTGGGCTTTATACAGAACAAAGTGCTGGGAAAATTGAGTAATAAGAGTCCACAAAGCCATCAAGAAGACCAGACCATCGCTTGGTTCTCCTTGGGCTTCCTGGGCTCATTGGTGTGAGCACTGGAGACACGAGCCAGGGCACTTGGTGTCACAGGATGAGCAGGAGTCCCCAGAGCTCTCCAGAACCCTATCTCCGAGCTTGTCCTACAGTCTCTTGCCCTACAGGCTTTCTATTCCAGACTGTTGGACTCTGCCTACTGCTACCAAAAATGGTCCCACCTGTACCCTTGGAAACTTCCATTTTGATTCCTATGGGCTACACAGTGGTCCCTCAAGATTTCCACCTCCTAATTTCTGGAGACTGTGACTGTTACCTTAGATGGCAGATTTTGCATATGTGATTTAATAAAGGATTTTGAGGTTGCCCTGGACTACTTGGGTGGGCCTTCAGGGCAATAACAAGTGTCCTTGTAAGAAAGAGGCAGAGGGGTATTTGACACAGAAGGAAGAGGAAAGGCCCATGCGACCACAGAGGCAGAAATAAGAGTGATGTGGCCATCAGCCAAGGAATGCTCGTGGCTACCAGAAGCTGGAAGAGGCAAGAAATAGATTCTACTCTAGATATTCCAGAGGACGCGCAGCCCTAGCCACACCCTGGTTTCAGCCCAGTGGTGTCGAGTCCAGACTTCTGGCCTCCAGAACTGTGAGAAAATAGGGGCACCTGGGTGGCTAAGTTGGTTAAGTGTCCAGCTTCAGCTCAGGTCATGATCTCATGGTTCCTGAGTTCCAGCCCCGCATCAGACTCTGTGCTGACCACTCAGAGTCTTGGAGCCTGTTTTGGATTCTGTGTCTCCCTCTCTCTCTTCCCCTCCCCCATTCATGCTTGCTCTCGCTCTCTCTCTCTCTCCTCTCTCTCTCTCTCTCTCTCTCTCAAAAATAAACATTAAAAAAATAAAGAGAAATAGAACTGTGAGAAAATAAATTTCTGCTGTTTAAAGCCACCAAGGTTTTAGTAATTTGTTACAACAGCCACAGAAAACGAATACTCCAATAGGAGGTAAAGGGACTCGGGCAGTATTTTTTTCTTTTTTTTATATCACATATTTGGCCATTTCGTTTTTCTATAAAACATAAATTGAGAGTCTACCATATACAGAGGATGGGCTAGATGCCAGGAGGTGGCAAGGCATAAAAATGACAAACAAATAATGTATTGAATCATATTAAATTGCTAATATTTGACCATTTTAACCTACAAAGTGGTACTTTTGTGAGGCTCAATGTTATACTTCCTCAGTGAGCTTGTTTGATGAATTATATTTTTAAAAAAATGGCCACAAAAAATCTCTTATTCTGTATGCTTTTCTTTTTAAATTTTTTTATATTATTTTTTACACACACAGAGAGAGAGCATGAGTTAGGGAGAGGGGCAGAGGGAGAGAGAGAGAATCTAAAGCAGGGTCCACACTCATCATGGAGCCCAATATGAGGCTTGAACCCACAATTCTGGGATCATGACGTGAGCGGAAATCAAGAGTTGGACACTCAACCAACTGAGCCACCCAGGTGCCCCTGTAGGCTCTCCTTTAATGTGCCTTTGACACTCTTCTTATCAAGAGCTGGAGGGTCTGTATATTCTCCCTTGAATGTAGGTATTTGTGTGACAATGCAGAATGACACCACATGCCTTTTAAACATTTTTTGAAGTTTATTTATTTATTTTGAGAGAGAGAAAGCATGTGAGCAAGCAGGGGAGGGCCAGAGAGAGAGAGAAAGAGAGCGAGAGAGAGAGAATCCCAAGCAGGCTCTATGCTGTCAGCACAGAGCCTGATGTGGGGCTCGAACCCATGAACCATGAGATCATGCCTTGAGCTGAGATCAAGAATCAGACGCTTAACCGACGGAGCCACCCAGGCACCCACACCGCGTGCCTTTTAAAACTAAGTTGTCAGAGGCAATGAAGCTGCCACCTCGTTCTCTTAGGCATTTACTTTGTAGACCTGAGCCAACAGATACGAGGTCTGAGGCTGCCATGCTATGGGGAAGCCCAAGCCCAATGGAGAAGCCATATGTAGGTATTCTGGTCAACATCTCCTAGGTGACGGTGAACATCGACCCACAGACACATGAATGAAGATGCCTCAGAAGAATCCAGCCACCAGATATTGAATCACACCTGATCATCCAGATGCCCAGATGAGACATTCTGTAGCATAGACCTTCTACCCATGCTCTATCCCTTACAACTTCCTGACCCAAGAATGTGTGAGCATAATAAAATGATTTCTGTAAGCTGCAAAGTATGGGCATAATTTGTTACACAGCAACATGTAATCAAACAGCTTTTTTTTTTTTTTCATCTGAAAAAAGGAAGCACGTCTACATCGCTCTTTTATGTTGAATAAGAAAGGAGAAAATGGTTCCGTATACTGCTAGGGAACAATGACTCACACCATAGTGGTTCTCCTTTCTTTGGCATCAAAGATCTGATGATCTAAGGAATGAAACAGATGTCACAAATGAGAGGCAGTAGTAAGTAATGAGAAGTCTAAGCATCTGTAACAAAGAATTCCCCCAATACAGTGGCTTAAAAAGGATAGAAGTTGACTTCTCTCTCATGTAACGGTGTAAGACAGAAAGTAGCTTTTCTCTACATGATCTTTTCCGGAAGGGAGAAGTTTCTTTCATCTTTGTGTTCCACCATTCCCAAGGACCTTGTGCTCATCTGCAAGCTGATGATGTTGCAGCTCAAGGAGAGAGAGAGAGAGAGAGAGAGGGAGAGAGAAAGAAAGGGGGTAGCCGATTCCTTTAAACTAAATGATGCAAAAACCACATATTAGTTCTGCACATAGATGCCCATAGCCACACCTAGCTGCAAAGGAAATTAGGCATGCATAGCTTTTCAGGTTGGCCTCCATTGCTCCCTGTCACTCTACTTCTATGGACAAAAGGAGAGAATGAATTTCGGCGGGCAAGGTGCAATTTTTGACACAGAAAAAAATGCCGAAGGTCTATAATTAAAGTGAAAAGCACTGTAAGAGGACAGGAATTGTCACTAGTTTGGGCTTGAAATTTCGGGTTAGGCTTTCTTTTATTAAATTTTTTTTTCAACGTTTTTTATTTATTTTTGGGACAGAGAGAGACAGAGCATGAATGGGGGAGGGGCAGAGAGAGAGGGAGACCCAGAATTGGAAACAGGCTCCAGGCTCTGAGCCATCAGCCCAGAGCCCGACGCGGGGCTCGAACTCACGGACCGCGAGATCGTGACCTGGCTGAAGTCGGACGCGTAACCGACTGCGCCACCCAGGCGCCCCATAGGCTTTCTTTTATTATTATTAGTTTTAAATGTCTATTTGTTTTTGAGAGAGAGAGAGAGAGAGACACTGAGAATCCCAAGCAGGCTCTGTAGCTGTCAGTGCAGAGCCCGATGTGGGCCTCAAACCCATGAACTGTGAGATCATGACCTCAGCCGAAGTCGGATGCTCAACCGACTGAGCCACCCAGGCGCCCACATCATAGTGGTTTTTAAGCAACCGACCCATCACCAAAAGGCTGACCCTCCCTGGTTCATGATCCTTTGAGGCTCAGCTCATTTGATGTTGCCCTCAAAATGATCCCCAAGAGGCAAAGGTGCTATTGTCATGTAGCCCTTCTGAGGTCCTCAAGTGCTGAAGAATTACAGTGCCACAGTGACTCACCAGCTCTGATGTCTTCCAATTTCAGAATCTGACTTTAGACCTTCATCATTCTTTCCAGAGAAGCCACCTATGGTGCCAAAAGAGAAAGCCACAGTCAGAATGGGGGAACAAATAAACATATGATCATTACCTACGGGACTTGCATACTAGTAAACAAGGGAAAGAAAACTCCTGAAGCTACACAGCGTAGGAGAGAAGTTTTCGTACAGAATACAGCTCCCAAAGAGGATTTGGTAGATGATCAACATTTTAAGATGCATGCACAGGAGCGCCTGGGTGGCGCAGTCGGTTAAGCGTCCGACTTCAGCCAGGTCACGATCTCACGGTCCGTGAGTTCGAGCCCCGCGTCAGGCTCTGGGCTGATGGCTCAGAGCCTGGAGCCTGTTTCTGATTCTGTGTCTCCCTCTCTCTCTGCCCCTCCCCCGTTCATGCTCTGTCTCTCTCTGTCCCAAAAATAAATAAACGTTGAAAAAAAAAAAAAAAACTTATTAAAAAAAAAAAAAAAAAAGATGCATGCACAATAACAGGAAGCTCTCTCTAGGGAGACACGTGCATGTTGGTGGAAGTTTGGATGCGTGCCTCAGGTTGGAAATGGAGCCTCCAGTTCCTGGACTCCCCTGTAGTCTAGGATTGAGGGGAGGGGGCAGGGTTGCTGTGCCTCAGGAGGCAGGTGGAGATGCCAGCTGGGACTGGGCACTGGTTGGCTGTGGGAATGACGGGAAAGGGGACCCTTGGTTGGTGAGATGAGAAGGAGAAAGGCACGGATTGTCGAAGAGTGCCCCGTAGGCTTGTAACGTAAAAGTTTTCCCAGCCCGTCTTGCGATGGAAATTCCACATTGCCCTTTAAAGTTCAAGGGAGGCTCCTTTATTTGTGGGAATTTGAAGAGGAGGGGTGGGATTAATAGCACCGCTCCCAAGGCTCAACCTCCGATTACTCTCAAGTATTAAGAAGTAGTCCCATGGTCACTTCTCAGTGCATTTCATTTTGGAAATGAACGCCTGTTCTGTTAAGGGAAACATGTTTTTGGCATGAAAAAGTAAATTTCAAGGATCTTCTGCTTCTGATGTTTCTTTGGGAATTCTCCTTCTCTGGAGGGAGTGAGAGGAATTATGGAGGAAGCCTGGTTTACGAATGCTTCTGTGTCAGGTTCAGACTCCGAGGCGTGGGGTCCGTCTGTCCCCGAGGACGTCTGGTGTGCTGGCATGTTGCTGTGGAGCGGAAAAAGGAACATTTCTAAGTTGCTTCCTAAGAACTGAACCACCATTATTCCCGTTTTGCCTCAATTTCGTCACTGCTAAATCTGAGTCTCGTGATTTCAAACCTACCTGCTACCAGGTAAGCATACATGACTTTGTCATTTATTTTCAACAGAGAGGGGGAATGTGGGCTTGATAGAATACTATTCTATTCTGGATAAGCAAATTATTGTTAAAACAAATAACTCCCACATCCCAGTGACTTAACACCTATGAATCTGATGGGGTCCCATGGCTTTCCTGGGTGGCTTTCCTCCAAAGGCTAATTAAAGAATACAGGTTTCTACCATCCGGTGGCTCATCACATTTGATGTCATGGCTGGGAGAGATGGAGTGTGGACGATTATAGGGGATGCTCCAGGGGCCGGGTGGAAATGGCATTGCACCTTCATTAACTGACCAGAGCCTGATTAACTGGTCAGAGTCAGATGGTCCCAACCAAACAGCAAAACAGGTTGGAAAATGGAGACTTCCATGTGCCCGGGAAGGCAGACGGAGATTTGGTGTGTAGTTAGCTATTTCTGACATTCATAATCAAGGAAGCTTTTGTGTCATTGATGATTATCAGTCCCGTGTGTAATTCCCACAGGGTAGCACGCGCGTAGTTCTGTTCCTCTAAGGCAGAGTTGGGGCCACGATACAGAAGATCGTGGCACGCTCTCATGGCTGCGTAGGGGGCTCCTCTGTATTTACCTCCTCCCTCCTTATCCCAACTCCCCTTCTCCCTCTCTCTCTGATAACTGTGCAATCTAATGTGTCTACCATGTTCTTGGGTTCTCATGTATTCTGTAGAACAAGCAGTGTGGGATGGGGGTTCCCATCCCCCCACATCTTTTCCAATTCTTGGCATTTGTATTCGATCTACGTTTGTACTGTGGTCTCGCATTGCAGTTGTGCTATTTTGGTCACTAGTGATTTTGATACCCATTTTTGTATATTCATCGATAATTGCTCTATAATTGCTTATTCATTTTTTTCAATAGTGTTTCACTTTCCTATAGGGTTTTTTTAATTGATTTATAAGAGCCCTTATGTATTCTAGACATGGATGCATTATTGATTTTTGATGTAACAAGCGTCTCCTCTTAGCTTGTCTTCTGCCTGGGAACTTTGTGGTGTTCATCCCTAAACAAGAAGCTTTATGGTGCGTCTGGATGGCTCAGTCCATTAAGCGTTCAGCTCTTGATTTCAGCTCAGGTCATGATCTCACAGTCTGTGGGTTTGAGCCCTGCATCAGGCTCTGCACTGATAGTGTGGAGCCTGCTTGGGATTCTCTTTCTTCCTTTCTCTTTGCTCCTCCCCTCTCCATCTCTCAAAATAAATAAATAAATAAAAACTAAAAAAAAAAAAAAGAAGCTTTAATTTTGATGTTGTCAGTTTGATCCATTAACACATTATCTCATGATTTATTCTTTTTTGGTTCCTGTCTAAAAAGTCTTGTGCTGGGGCGCCTGGGTGGCTCAGTTGGTTAAGTGTTCGGCTTCGGCTTAGGTCATGATCTCCAGGTCCGTGAGTTTGAGCCCCGTGTCGGGCTCTGTGCTGACAGCTCAGAGCCTGGAGCCTGTTTCAGATTCTGTGTCTCCCTCTTTCTCTGACCCTCCCCCATTCATGTTCTGTCTCTCTCTGTCTCAAAAATAAATAAACATTAAAAATAATAATAATAAAATTAAAAGTCTTGTGCTAATTTTGAGGCATGAAGATATATTCTTGCATTTTTGCAATTATCTTTAACTTTTAGGGTTTTAAACTGTCTGGAGGTGACATCTTTATATGGGATCATCTAGGAATACAGCTTTATTTTCTTCAGTTCCTTGCAAGTTACCTGCTAAAGAATTCCTTCTCCCCCCATTGCTTTGTGCTGGTGCCTTTATTGTACATAAAGCTGGTGTGGGACTGTCTCTGAGCTCCTTCGGGTGTCCCATTGGCCTATTTGTCCAAATCTGTGCCAGAACCATCTTACTTTCATTCCACTGGTTTTCTCAAGTCAAGTCTGTCCTGATCCTTACTTGTTCTCCATTTTCAAGAAGCATTTTAGCAATTCATGGAATCTTTATGGCTTCGCATAAATGTTAGAGTTCTTGTATTGAAATCATAAAAAAAAAATCCAGCTGGAATGCTAATGAGGACTGCACTGAATGTACGTATTAATTTAGGAATAATTGGTGTAGCTACTATATCGAATTGGTTAATTGCTATATTTACTATATTTGGTAAACCGCATTGTGCTAATTTATACCAGGAACGTGGCATTGCATGTATTCAGATGATTAAATTGAAAAATTTTCATAAAGGTGTCAAGCTAACTTTTTAAAGCATGGGTACTACTTTAACAGAACTTAATTGGGGACGCATCCGTGTGAGGAACTCTTGTCCCATTCCATCACAAATGTCTGTAGAAGTGCGTCCCTCCCAGCTAGAGTTGGCATGCCTCACTTCCATCCTCCCTCTTAGAGGGAGCTCTTCAGAAAACTTAAAAGCGCCAATCAATTCAAATAAACGAACTGCACCCTGGGGATAAGATTTAAGACACGAACTCTGCCCGAGTAGAAAAAATTCAGTATGTTTGCCGCCCAACAAGGCTTCGACAGCATTAACGCTCCAGGGGGCTCGGAAACCTTTATTTTCCTTATCAGAGTAACATGCGCTAAGAAATGCGAAAGCTGTAATGAGTGCTCTTTTGGAGAAAGACCTGGGACTCTTCAGGCTTCTCCAGCAGCGTAATTTGGCAACAGAGAAAGGAGAACGTCCACCATCGGTGGGTCCAGGGCCCAGCCGAGGATGGTGTGAGGCCAGTGCAGATCTTGTCTTGAAGGCCTGTGTTTAGTGAGAAAAACTTTATTGAAAATTTGGATCCTTCTCCAAAATGTGTTGATTACAACTTTTTTCTAGGCACAACACAGTCTGAAGTCAAATGGAGTCTGGAAGGTTGGGCCACACTTAACCTGTGTCTTTGGGCTTTGGGTACTTCCAATCCCGCTGTCCAGGGGCCCAATTTGAAGGGAACAGTGCTATATATACATATATATGTATATATTTTTAATTTGATAAAATTTTAATGCATTCCTTGTACATATTAGCCAACTTCAACAATTATCAACCAATGCCAATGTGTTTTGTATCTAACTTTAGTGACTCTCTCCTCTCCCAGATTAAAAAAAAAATCCCAGGTATTTGATCATTTTGTAAATAAATATTCCGGTGTGTGCATTCAAAATAGAGGGATTACTTTTGATATAATCATAATACTATAATGTATAGTATATACATATATATACATGTATATATAGTATAATATACATATCATATACATATATACATATATATAGTATAATCGTATAATCACACTATCTAAAATGCATGATCCTTCCAAAATATTTTCAAATATCCAATCAGTATTCCTTTGTTTTATCATACATTTGTTTTATAGTTTCCTTGAATCAATATCTAAGTGTTCCCTTTATTTCCTAGAAGTTGTCAGTTAGACTCACAGGTTCAGATGAAACAAATTTGGGTTTGATTTTTTTTTTAAGAAGACATAAGTAGTGTACATTTGCATCGATACATACACTTAAGTCATCTCTCTGTGATGTTAATAGTAGCTGAGGACCATTGCCAAATCATTATTCATTTGAAATGGTGATTTTCATCATCCTTTTTTCATTTAATTGCCACACTGCTTTTAAAAGTTTGTTTTTGAGAGAGAGAGTATGAGCAGAAGAGGGGCAGAGAGAGAGGGAGAGAGAGAATCCCAAGCAGGCACAGAGCCTGTCAGCACAGAGGCTTGACATGGGGCCGGAACTCAGGAACGGTGAGATCGCAACCTGAGCCGAAATCAGGAGTCAGACGCTTAACCGACTGAGCCACCCAGGTGCCCGCCCAACCCCACTACTTTTAAAAAGACTAATTTCTGTTCATCAACTATTTAGTTACTCTGGGATAGAGTTTATTTTTATTTATTTATTTTTGCGGGGGATAGAGGTTTTTATCTATTTATTTATTTTAAAAATTTTATTTAAATTCAAGTTAGTTAACATAGAGTGTAATAACAGTTTCAGGAGTAGAATTCGGTGATTCATCACTTACACATAACACCCAGGGCTCATCCCAACAAGTGCCCTCCTTAATAGCCATCACCCATTTAGCCCATTCCCTAACCTAATTTTTTTTTTTATTATAATGTGCTAAGGGGTTGTCATTGGCTGGAGTGTGTCCCCCCCCAAATTCATATTTGAAGCTCTGATCCCTGGTGCTTCAGGACGTGACTGTATTTGGAGCTAAGACCTTTAAGGATCGGTTAAAATGAGGTCATTAAAATGGACCCTAATCCTACCTGACTGGGTCCTTATGAGAGGAGAAGGACACAGAAGCACACAGGATGACCAGGTGAGGACACAGGGGGAGGATGGCTTCTACATGCCCAGGAGAGAGGCCTCAGGAGGAACCAGCCCTGCCCACGCCTTGACCTTGGACGTCCAGCCTCCAGCACTGTGAAGAAACAAATCCCCTGTGTAAGCCCCAGTCCGTGGTATTTGCTACAACTGCCCAGGCCACCTGAGCATCCGTATCAGGATAGGGGGCAGAATTGCAGGAATATGGGTTAGTTTAGTTTTTCTTCTGTTTTTTAAAAGTTTATTTATTTATTTATTTATTTATTTATTTATTTATTTAGAGTGCATGTGAGAACGGGGAGGGGCAGAGAGAGAGGCAGACAGAGAATCCCAAGCAGGCTCTGCACTGAGCCCAACGCGCGGCTCAATCCCACGAACTGTGAGATCATGACCTGAGCCAAAATCAAGAGTCGGATGCTTAACCGACTGAGCCACCCAGGTGCCCCGGGGTTGATTTAGATTTTTTAGAGCTGTGCGTGCAACCTGGTGGCTCTCTATCCTGGTTTGGTCCTTCTACAAACTACGGGGCTGTGGGTATCGACCAGCACAGAGATTAGCATGGGCTGAAGGAAGGAAGAGGGGCCCAGCAGGATTAGCGGATGGTACCGGGTACTTGATAACGGGGAGCCAGGGACTCGACCTAGAGGTGAAGTGGTGACTTTCTAGAGGAATCCGAGGAAAGACAGTGCACTGCTGCCACCATGACCGTAATTGGAGGATTAGCATAGTAAAAGGAGGAGGGTCAAGGGTTGTTCAGGTGGTGCCAGGGCCTGGGTGGTGGAAAGGGCTTGGGAGGGGGCAGCACAGCTCCCAGGGAAGGGGGCTGGGGCACAACACAGCTCAGGCCTTAGATGAAGTCCGATCTGGGAGCCGCTGGCGATCCATGGGTAACAGCTCAGAGAAGGTCAGTAAAAAATGGATTTCCCGGCCTGAAGAAAACATGGACCAGGGAAGAGGCCGGGTGCGGGCTGCCGGGAGCCTGCCCGGCACGGGGCCTGGGGTCTGGGGACAGGAGAGCCAAGCTGCTCACAGGAGCCTGGGAACGCACGCAAGCCAAGCGGGACATTTGCTCGCCTGCTTGTGCTTGTTCAGCAGCCTTTGGGAGGGCTTCCTCCTGACTCAGGCTCCGGCTAAGGTGCCAGAAGGGAAATGGACCATGGTCCAGTCACATCAGCTACTGAGCTGGGACGTCTTCACTTTCCCGGACACGGAGCCGCTCTGGGTGCCCGCGGTGGGGCCTGGCCTCCGGGCGCGGAAGCACCATCTGCTTCCAGAAGGAGAAGCAGGAGGTCCCAGGAGGAGGTCACGCGAGGAGGGACTTAGCAGCAGTTTGTGGGGTGATTTGCAGGGGGAACCAGCGACCCGAAGGAGCTGTCCCAGGGCGGCCCCGTGCCTGGATGTGCGGAATCTGTCCACAGCGAGACAGGAGGTTGTCAGTGACATTACAAAACCCCAAGCTTCAAGATTTGAAAACAAACAATTATTTTAGCAGAAAATGAGAGATCAGCTTCAAGTTTTCTTGTTAAGGGCTTGTTTCTAAACAGCTGAATAATTACTGTCGTCTATTTAAGATTTCCAGATGGTTTCTAAAATTTCCTGCTTTCTTCAAAATTTCTCAGTCTTTTTACACTTGTCTCAAAGATTGCTATAACATTTCTAATTGGATGACTGCATTTACAACAAACATTTCTGGAAGGCCCACTCTGCCTAACGCTGCTGAGTGAGACGCATAATATTCCAGGGCTATTTTAAGAAGAGACGGTGCCTGTATGATTTGGTGTTCTTAGGAAGCCTTTTTTTTTCCATTATGGTCACTGTTAAATCAATATTGACAAATCAAATGCTGATTTGATAAATCATCTAATTCTGGACAAAAGAGAACATTTCATACGTTTTCCGTAAAACTGCTATTTTAAGTTGACTTTAAAACACAGTTTAGTAACAACTTGTGCTTTCTTTTTTTAAAATTTTTTAAATGTTTATTTGTTTTTGAGAGAGAGAGAGAGAGAGAGAGCGAGAGCAAGCACGAGCAGGGGAGAGGCAGAGAGAGAGGGAGACACAGAATCCGAAGCAGGTTCTAGGCTCTGAGCTGTCAGCACAGAGCCCGACGCAGAGCTCGAACTCACAGACCGTGAGATAGTGACCTGAGCTGAAGTCGGACGCTTAACTGACTGAGCCACCCAGGTGCCCCTAACTTGTGTTTTCTGATTCTATATAAGTAGGCTGGATTTTTCTATTCTTTTGCAGAAAAAGTCAGTCTTTTTGAGGATCCTCAAGTTTCTGATTTTTCATTAGGAAAATTAAGCAAATCTATCTCAAGTTCTTGGAGTGGTCACCCCAGTCCTGACACTCTTATAAATATTTGTCATTGGGGCTCCTGGGTAGCTCCATTAGCTAAGCATCCAACTCTTAATTTCGGCTCAGGTCACGATCTCATGGTTCATGGGTTCCAGCCCCGTGTCGGACTCTGTGCTGATAGTGTGGAGCCTGCTTGGGATTCTCTCTTTCCCCCCCTCTCTCTCCCTCTCTCTCCTTCTCTCAAAATAAATAAATGAAAAAAAAGTTGTCATTGACATTGTGTTTCAGGGCCACTGAGGGACAGAAAGGCTCCAGGGCTGTAGCCCCAACCCACCTTCTCAGCCTTCCTCACCCTGTTTGTATATCTTTCCTGAGGGTCCTGAGTATGCTTTTCTCCCTTTGTGTACACATTGCTTTTTTTTTTTTTTTTTTTTTTTTGAGAGAGAGTGAGAGCAAGAGAGAGTGCACGTGAGCCAGGGGCAGAGAGAGAGAGACAGAGAGAGAGAGAGAGAGAGAGGGAGGGAGAAAAGCGGGGTTCACCCAAAGTGGGACTCAAACTCAAGAACTGTGAGATCATAACCCGAGCCAAAGTCAGACGCTTAACAACTGAGCCACCCAGGCACCCCCTCTCATTTCATTTTTAATTTTCTTTTGAGCGACTGTATTTCTATTTTGAATTACGAATATGTTCCTCTACAGATATGTTCCCATTCCTCTTGATAAATTATAATGTTTGAATAAAATATAATATAATGCTTGATAAGTTATAATATTCCTCTTGATAAATTATAATATAATATAATATAGCTGTTAAAGATAGATAGACAGGTGGATAGACGAACAGGGGTACAAATACAGGAGAAGATACAGAAATAGGCATAACTCCAGGAACAGGTACAGGTATTCCTTATTCAGTAGAATGTGTGCCCCATGAGGACAGGGGTTTTTGTCCGCTGTGATCGCGGCAGCATTCCCAGCATCTAGAACACACCTGTCTGGGTTAAACGCCCACCTGTGCGTCCACGGCACACCTGGAGCGCTCCCTGGCGTGGCGTGCACTCACAGGGAGATGCAATCGCCTGTTCGCCATCCTCCTCCCTGTGCTGCATCCCATGCTTCTGAGGGCAGGTCTGTGCATCATTTATTGTCGTGTCTCCGGCTCTTTCAATACGTGATCGGCAATTACAAACACACGAGACATAGATGTATATGGCGCGTCCCCAGGAACTGAAAGTTGTATGAAAAGGAGGATCGGACGAAAATGTCACGGCTCAGTCACTCATTCCTTTGTGTCTTTACACAGATGTCACTTTAGAAGTGAGGTCTCCCTGGGCGTGCTGCTCTGTGAGTAAATCCAGTATGCTCCCCCACCCAGCACTCCATTTTCCCCTTTATTTCCCCCCAAAATACTTATGACCGCACCATATGCTTACAACTTTCTTTCTTGCTGTCTCTGTGAGGTCGGAGACTTTGTCTTCTCTCCTTGCACAGAAAGCAGGTGCTCAAAGTGTTTGTTGCAGAAGTGGAAGGCTGAAGTATGTTATCAAAATATATCTGAAGAATCATTAAAAAACTTTTTATGACTTTTTACTTTTTATTTTTTTTAAATATGAAATTTATGGTCAAATTGGTTTCCATACAACACTCAGTGCTCATCCCAACAGGTGCCCTCCTCAATACCCATCCCCCACCCACCTCTCCCTCCCACCTCCCATCAACCCTCAGTTTGTTTTCAGTTTTTAAGAGTCTCTCACGCTTTGGCTCTCTCCCACTCTAACCTCTTTTTTTTTTTTTTCCTTCCCGTCCCCCATGGGTTTCTGTTAAGTTTCTCAGGATCCACATAAGAGTGAAAACATATGGTATCTGTCTTTCTCTGTATGACTTGATTTTTTAAACTGTTTATTTATTCTTGGGGGGTGGGTGGAGCGGAAGAGAGAGAGAGAGAGAGAGAGAGAGAGAGACAGGATGCCAGGCAGGCTCAACGCTGACAGCAGAAAGCCCAATGCGGGGCTCAAACTCATGAACCGTGAGATCATGACCTGAACCAAAGTCAGACGCTTAAAGTGTCTGAGCCACCCAGGTGCCCCAAAACTTTTTATGATTTCTAAAATAAACATTTAAAAAAATATAAGGGGCACCTGGGTGGCTCAGTCGGTTAAGCGTCCGACTTTGGCATAGGTCATGATCTTGCAGTCCCTGAGTTCAAGCCCCGCATCGGGCTCTGTGCGACAGCTCAGAGCCTGGAGCCTGCTTCGGATTCTGTGTCTCCCCCTCTCTCTGCGCCTCCCCCACTCACGCTCTTTCTCTCTCTCTCTCAAAAATAAACATTAAAAATTAAAAAATAAATTATATATATTTATAAAGATATATTAAATACTATAAAATAAATTTATATATAAAATACATAAAATACATTTTAAAAACTTGAAAAATGAAAGTGTAATGATAGCTTTACATCGATGCTATATATGTACCTCTCTACAGGGAGGAGTTAGCTGGTGAAATTCCATATGCTCTGGGAGGGTCGCTGGAGGGGGCCTTCCTGTTACCTGGATGGGGCAGCTGACATTGGGCACCCCCACCCCCAGGACAGTCTGGAACAAGGGCTGACAGGAGGCGGGTCACCATGGCAGCTCTTTCTTTCCCAGGACCGATTGGCAGTAACGGTTCCAGCAGCCTCGAACAGGTGGCAGAGTGGGTGCCTGGGCTTGGCGCATCCTCAGTAGATGTTTCGCGAAGGAGAGAATATTGATAAGAATAGTTCTCCAATGCTCTCCAGAAACATAAGCTTCATAAATTAAATTTGAGGCTTATTTATGTTATGTGAGTTCTTCTAAATTAAATGCAGAACACAGGATTGCGAAAGTGAACTTTGCGAAGGGTCTGCGGCCTGCGGGAGGGGACGCGCGAGGTGGGGCAGCCCGCACGTGCGCGAGGTGGCGTCTGCGTCAGGAATTAGGGCGGGGCAGGTCTGCCGGCGTCCACACGTGGGAACCTGGGGACGTCCTCCGTCTCCACAGGCACTGGAAATCCAGGTTCCGCGCAGCCCATTCGCGGGTGAGCCTGGAGCGCAGGGCACTTTCTGAATGGGTGCTTGGCGCTGACGTCCCGCATGACCCACAGCTTCTGCTCAACACGTGTCTTCAAGCCTAATTTTTATGGCGGGCAGGCTGTGCCGTTAGCAGACAACAAATACGAATTTCCGTGGAAGATGGGAATTTACCAGGATGTTGCCAAATTTCTCACGATCCCCTGTATTCCGGATTAAAAAAAAAATGACACCTCTTAAAAAAATAAATGATACCGTATTTGGGGCTACATGTTATATTTAGAGTTTAAAACAAGGGACTGCAGTGAAAAAATAAACTGAGAGATGGTTTGGTGATTTATTTTCTTTAATATGTGATAACAGCTAAAAACCCCAATGGCTTGCTCACTGCATGCACATTCACACACACAGGCGCGCACACACGCACAGGTGCACACACACATGCAAATGTGCACACACAGGTGCACACACATCCCTACACATGCTCACGCATGCAATGCCCTTTGCACACTCTGAGACCACCCTCCCTGCTGAATCCGTAACCCAGAGGCACACCTTCTGCTTACACAGAGCCAAACACGGGCTCCTGGCCTGGACCTCACCTTGAGGTGAGGTGAGGTGAGGTGTGCGCACACAGCAGCCTGGCTGACCGCGGAGCGTGGGCTTCTGGGAGGAGAAGCAGGCCTCTCTCGCTGTTATCTGGTCCCTTTTGTGCTTTCATGTCTCTTCACTCTCCTTCTGTCCTTCCCACCACTGCCCCTCCCTTCCCCTCCCCTCCCCTCCCCCCTCTCCTCTCTCCTCTCCTCTCCTCTCCTCTCCTCTCCTCTAGCTTCCTGTCCCTCCAGACAGATGGAAGGAGAGGCTGGTCTTTTCTCTGGATATACCCCAGACCCATTTTTTTTTTTTTTTTCTGTTTGGGCTTGGCCTCCTGGTTTGAAATGTTCATGGAGGAAACTTCTCGAGGGGACTCTCCGGGGGGGGTCACCTGTGCCTTCGGTGGCTTCTTTCTCTCCCTGTTCACAGCACCTTGGCCCTTTCTCCAAATCTCCCTTCCACCCTGAGAACTGTGAAGATAATGGGGTTGGGTATGGAGGGTTCCTCAAAGGCCTTTATAGCTTCATTCTTGGGGATGCCAGCAGTCTCTCTTATACTCTGGAGGGGGGTGAAGGGGCAGACTGAGGGGGGGAGGGGACCATGACCACCCATGTCTGCCCCAGCCCCTCTGAGGCCTGGCCTCCTTTCCTCTGCCTCGTCTCCTCCCCAGCCGGGGACCTGGGTGACAGCTGTGACCCCTGTGCGGTGAGTGCATGACCCGGCTGACAGAGCCGTAGGAATGTTCCAGTAGATCAGGGCTGCACTAGACTTGGAAGCTCTTAATGTGCTTTTCATTTCACTTGTTCTCACTGGTGCCATTTTCCCTTTGTGTCTGTCACCTTTTTATTGTGATGAAATACACATAACATGAAATGTACCATTTTAACCATTTTCAAATGTACAGTTCAGTGGCCCAGAGTACGTTCAGGTTGTGCAACCATCACACTATGTTGTGAGTGTCATTTTCCACATATGTGCCCCAAGACATTGTTTCCTGCTCTCTGTTGGTCATCGGGAATAGCTCTGGGCAGTGATGGGTGTGCAGACTAAACCAGAGGCTTAACTGGATGGCTTTGTGGGAAACGCACAACTTCAGCCAGCTTCTCTGTGGCTGGCTCCACCGGGTCACTTACCCCTCAGGACCAGCAGAGGGGGCCAGTGGGCCAAGCCTCGTGGAACCGGTTTCCCTGCACATCCCCGCACCAAACTCGAGGAGGAAGACCGCCCGGCAGGTGCCTGAAGCAAGCCAGCGTTTACCCAGCAGAAGCACCACACTATATAAGGAACACTGAGCCAAGCAATGTTTTAGTTGTTCAAAGTTAACTTTTTCTGCCAATTTCACTGGTGAGGGAAATCAGCAAGGAGGAACAATTCTCCCCTTTCTTCCGGGGGAGGGGGTGGACATCTTTCTTTGATTCCAGGCCTTTCTGCCCCCGGGGAGGGGGGCGGGCAGTTAGCAGCATTCCGAGGGTATTTTAAACTGGATGGACAGCCCTTGGGTGTCTCCTGAGGTCCAAGTCAGGGAGAAAGACCCAGGCTCTGTTGCCAACCTGGGCGTGAAATTTAATGTGGGTTAGAGAAAGATGAAGAAATGGAGTGGACGTCTCTTGTATCTGGAATGGTGTGGAGCACGCCTAGGAATGCTGGGGGTTGCCAGGGCTAAATGTCTCTCCATGGAACCCGCAGCCACTCACTACGTTACTTAGAGAAGACAAAGAAATCGGGACTCCCAGCGTCTTCCTTCCCAGAGTGAACTCAGCTGTGAATAACCGAAGGCCAGTCATCTGCACGGAGCGTCTATATGGGCCAGCCACGTTCCACCATCCACAGGCAGCTAGAACGTTTTTAGCAAATCACCCAAGGTATGTGGAAGAATTCTTTAGAAAATAGAACCCTGGCAATTATAGCCACAGATAGATACAGATAGATGGGTGTTCTCAACAAAGGAAGTTAAAAAGACAGCTCAATTATTTTCAAGCCTGATCACCTAGAATTAGTTGAGAAGAAAACTCAACACAAAGCTACAAAAAATCCAAGCATCCCCCCTCCCAAAAGCCATAATCCTTAATAAACCTTTACTAGAAAAAACTTGTTATCTTACAGATGAAGCAGTGCTTTTTCTCCTGGACCATTCTCTACTCCTTTTCTGTGGACACTTTCAGGGTTAAAGACAACAAAACAAAACAAAACAGAAAGCAGCAAGCCTGAAAAACCTACGATGAGTTGCTTATCATCCTGTTTTGAATTGCACTTTATTTTCCAGACCATCTTGTTTTGATATTGGCAAATATTCACTGAACTTTGGAATTCTCTTCCTTTCTCATCCCTCCCTGGAAAATGAAGTTCTCTCTGCAAATTATTGCCTTATGTCTGACCGTCTTGGGTCCGTGTAATGGGGTTGCTAACATTTCTCTGACCTCCTAGTGGAATAATTAGGTGCTCTGGTTACCAAGCAACAGAAAGTCGGATGACCCAGGAGCAGAGAGTCCTGGGCAGACTCAGAGATGGAGTCTGTTTCTGGAAGAGCGTCCACCAGACATGGGGGTGGCGATCTTCCTACCACGGTGGCTGACGCTCTCAGGTGGCCAGCTGGCCTCCGCTGTCCCCAGGCATGGGGCCGACAGGACGCCAGCCTGCCCATCACGGGTCCCTGAGCTCATGCTCGTCACACAGCAGCCTCTGTGCAGAGTTCAGGGAAACCTTTTGCATTTTTGTCTTTTGATTTACTTATTTTATGATGATAAATGCACATACATATACCATGAGGTCTGCCCTCTGAACAAACATTTGGGTGTCAGGTGCGGGATTGTTCCTGGAAGGACAGTGTCATGCAGCACATCTCTGGCACGTTTTCTTGCACGACTGAAACTGCTCGTTCAGCAGCGGTTCCTCATTGCCCCTCCCCCAGCTCCTGGCGACCACCGTCTACCCTCTGCTTCTATGAGTTTGACCACCTCGGGTAGCATGCACAGGGGCAACCATGCTGTATTTGTCCTTCAGCGACTGGCTTATTTCACTCAGCATCAGGGCTGCTCAGGGAGCTCGGTCCCGGGAGGGACTGTTCATCGAGACCCACTCCATGGGCTGACAAGTGGCGGTGGTATTTCTGATGGACGGGTTTTGTGATTCAGACCACAAAACCCCGAAGACGAAAACCGCAGCACCAGGAGATGTTGTCCTGCAAACCCAGTAGCTCCTTCATGTGGCGTCAGGAGCAGACCAGCGCTGAAAAGAGCATCGTGCCAAGTCATATACACGGAGTACACAGGTCTGCAAATGTACGTGCGCTTAGGAAGGAAACTCCCAGACTGTAAAAGCTGTGTCCCCAATATCAGGTGTGACTATGCCTGGTGTCAAGATTATGGGATTCTGAGTAACTCTTAATCATTTTTAAACCTTTATTTTTTTTGTAAATGTTTATTTATTTTGAGAGAGAGAGAGCGCGCACGCGCGACAAAGAGTGAGCACAAAGGGGAGGGGCGGAGAGAGAGGGAGAGAGAATCCCAAACGGGCTCCGTGCTGTCAGCACAGACCCTGACTCAGGGCTTGGTCTCAAGACCATGAGATCATGACCTGAGCTGAAACCAAGAGTCGGATGCTTAACCGACTGAGCCACCCAGGTGCCCCTATTTTATACTTTTCTATATATTTCAAACGTTCTATAATTGATATTACTTTTATATTAGCACATGTAGACAAGCAAGCATGTGGATAATAAGTGTGCATCCATGGGCATTATGTTGTATGTGTGTATAATGCCCAGTGGTTTGCTGTTGAAAGGGTGATTCTCTTTGTAAAAATGAGTTATTACCACATAAATCTACTTATTCGAGGGAAGACATAAAAAGATCTCTTGAGCAGCGACGTGAATTGCCTAGAAAACAGAGGGGGGGTTATCCACGGGACTCAGACTCAGAAGACAGGAGACCCTGTGGTTCTCTGCCTGTGCATTTCAGCCACCTTCCTGAGACAGACTCTCTGGTCTTAATTCGTATACCCGAGAGCCAAGGTCCACTGAGTACTCACCACGTTCCAGGCCTGCTAACCGGTTTTCCTGTTAATCCCGTACCAAGCCTGAGAAGGAGGCTCCACGATCACCCCCATGTTGCAGACGGGAAAACAGAAGCAAAGAGTGATCAGGTGATCTGGCCAAGACGCCCGGCGGGGAGCGGAGTCCGGGAAGCGGCCTTCGGAACCCACGCCTCCACCATGGTGCTGTGCTGCCCCTTCCAGACGGGGGTGACGGACGATAGGATGACCTAGGGGATGTGTGGGGCTTACAGAGTCAACGGCACTGGAGACGCCCTTGGGAACTAAATGGCATTTCAGGATGAGTTATTTACGACTCGTCTAAAATTTTGATTCTCGGGGCGCCTGGGTGGCGCAGTCGGTTAAGCGTCCGACTTCAGCCAGGTCACGATCTCGCGGTCCGCGAGTTCGAGCCCCGCGTCGGGCTCTGGGCTGATGGCTCGGAGCCTGGAGCCTGTTTCCGATTCTGTGTCTCCCTCTCTCTCTGCCCCTCCCCCGTTCATGCTCTGTCTCTCTCTGTCCCAAAGATAAATAAACGTTGAAAAAAAAAATTTAAAAAAAAAAAATAAAATTTTGATTCTCACAGTACGGTCCCCGTACGTGGGGCTTTCTAGGCCTGGGATGGGAAGCTGCCTTCTCGTGGGATCTGCTTGGCCACAGTCACTGGCTGTCCAGGTGTCTTTCAACTGTGGGGGCCTGCTGTTCCGGCGTCCATCTGGCCTCGGTGGGCGTGAGTGCCCGGGGCCTTCCCAAAGGCCAAGGGGCTCAGCCCTGGCAAAGGAGGGGGGCGCTTCTGGGAAGGACTCCAAGGTGATTTCCCAGGTGGCAGAGCCTCGATGCTGTGTCCACGCTAAGGTTTAGCACATACGTCTCCGGAGTAGGTGATGTGTTGACTGACTTACGTCCACATTCAAGAGCATGATGTCTCAGTTGGCTTGGGTTGTTCTAACAAAAGACCGTAAGTTGGTTAGCCTGTAAACAACACAAATTTATCTCACAGTTCTGGGATCTTGGTGGGGGCCTCCTCCTGGTTTACAGATGGCCAGCTTCCTCCTGTGCCTTCGCATGGCAGAAGGGGAGTGGCCAGCTCTCTGGCCTCTTCTGACACGGGCATGCTTGTCATTCGTGAGAACTCCACCCTCCTGGCCCCGTTACCTCCCAGAGGCCCGCCTGCGAATACCCTTACATCGGAATTCGGGGTTCAACAAATGAGTGTGGGGGGGGAAACACAAGATTCAGTCCATAGCAGTGGCGGCTATGAAAAATTTCCCTGACGGTAGGTTTGAAGAAGCTTCCTATTAATAATTTTAATTAGCAACCACTCTAGAACAGGAATAGGGAAGTCAAGCTCGTTTTTGTCTGTCGTAGACACGGAACCATCTGTCCCTCTAAAAATACAGGTTCTTCAAAGATTCCGGCTCAGTCGACTTCAGACACGTCCCTCGCATTTGAAACAGCCGTGTGATCTCAATCCCAAGCAAGTCCTAAGCCACGTGGTCACGCAGTTTTGAGAGAGGCCCCTGGAATCCTGAGTTCTAGTTACTGCTGGTCACGGCGTGGCTCTCAATGATCCCAACTCGAAAATGTTTCTTAGTTTTAAATCAAACTAATCCTAACACCTCTGTTGTCTTTTGATCGTTGTGTGTTAAAAAAAACCAAACACTTTGTAGCTGTTTTTCCTTTTACAGATCATGCCAAGTCTTTTTGGCCAAAGGAGACAACATTCAGGGGTGCTCCGTGGTCCGTCTCTGCTGGGAACTGAGCTCTCATTTACTCAGTTGACAAACACTGATTGAAATGCAAAGAGGGGGCAGAAGATACTTCTCTGCCCTGGAGAATCTCACAACCCAGTGGAGACACCCACAGCCTTGGAACAATGACTGTGGGTGCACACGTGTGTGTGTGTGTGTGTGTGTGGTGTGTGTGTGTGTGTGGGCTAAGAGGCAGCTCGGGTCAGGGTTTAACAGAATCAGTTTTGGACTAAATGCATTTTGCCATGCTTTTGGGGCTGGCCTGGCTGAGCCAGAGCTGAGTGCAAACAAGGTCTGAATTACGTGCAGTTAGAAACTTCCCTCCCCTTCATCTGGCTTTGTCCTCATCCAGCCCTGTTTGTTGCTCTTGTGGCCATCATCTGGCCTGGCATCCCCTTCGCAGAACAATGTCCATGAAATTAAATTCACAAAGGCCTTGGCGGCTAATTCGGAACCCAGCCCTGACATAGTCCCTGCCTGGGGCTGCCACTCACTGGTGGCCCTGGTGATGGGGACAGGGCAGGCGGCCAGCAGCCATCTGTAGACCCTCATGTGAACCCTGTGTGGCTGGGGCGGGGGGGCGGGGAGAGGATGGCAGGAGGCTAGGTGATGTGCAGGGAAACTGAGCGTCCTTGGAAACCCTCAGTCTCCTTCTTCTGGAACCCTAATTCCCTAGTCTTCAGTAGGGAAGTCCTGAGAGACACTTTTCATCAGGTCAGGCCCAGGGGTTAGTAAGTTGCTTCAAGGCACACAGTGCTCAGAACCCAGGACCCCAGGAGCTATTTCCATGATCTTCTCACTCTACCAAGTTACTTAGGCCCTGACAATCCCCACCACCCATATACTGTCCCTGCTACCTTTTTCCAGCTGAATAATTCGGGCTGTGCAAAACAGAGGTACGAAAGGTGATTGTTTCGAGCCTTTTAGGGAACGGGGCTACAGAAGGGACCTTTCAATCCCCAAGAAAATTGCTTGTTCTCTGCAAAATACATTGTACCATTCACTTCTCCACGTAGCCATTTCTATTCTGACACAGCCTCCTTTCAGATTCGACATACCGTATGTAAATGTGAGCCAACGACCAAAATCTCCTTTCTAAAATTGAAACTCTTAATATTTTTCTTTGAAGATCGTCACCTCTTTTGGGCAGGAAATTACTGTCAACCTTCTTGCTGCCTGACAAGTAGTTAACTGAGCATTTTCTCCCATTTTTTTTTTTTGAAAGGAAATATTATGCCAGGGACCATTTCTAGAAATACGTCTACATTTAAAAATCATTATCTTCAAAAATTGGCATCAGAAGTCACTGACGGTGCTGTATTCACGTCAAGTAGCTGGAGTACAGGTTAAACATCTTTTCATTGTATGTGAACTTGGTAACTCTTGGTCTATTTTAGAACGCTTTAGTTCAGTGTAATTACTACGGCTTCTAAAGGCGTTTCTGTGTAATTAGCACGCAGTTTATTTCGTGGTAACTATGCAATTAACTTGTCCCTCTTCTCTAAATGGAAAATACTATAATTCTGATAAGAATGCTTTGGATGCGTATTTTCTCAACCGTACTTTAAAAATATCTATATTTTTAAGTGCTTTCTTCATAATGTCCCTTCCCCTCCTTCAAATAACCTATCTGGTTTAATTAATTATTTTTTTCTTTTTTAGACCAAAAAAATTAAAAAAAAATAACAAGGTAAGATTGCTAAAATTTTGTGAGGCAGCCCTGAATTTTCAAGAAGTCTTTTGAGATGTTAAAAAAAAAAAAAAAATAGCCAGACTGAAATTATCCATACGAAGGAATGCCGAGTCGGGGTCTTTGATGAGTCAGTTGAGGTGTGATGGAAATCGGGTCGTGAGTCCGAAGAAAACGGCTACGTTTGTCTCTGCTTCTCATTAGCTTTGGGAGGAAATTGGCTGCATTTTGGGCCCTTTTGTATTTTCTGCTGTGAAGGTGAGGGTGGCGTTTGGAGAGTGCCCTAGGGGACGTTCACTCTTCTCGTCTAAGGCACAAGTGGGAGGGATGGGCCAGGGCACCGATATGAAGCTTTGCAAAGTAAAACCAACCCCAGTGCTAATTACAACCTAGAGGAAGATGGGAAACACCAGCCCACAGAGTTTTTCAAAAGTCATTGTGCTCGTTCCTGTCTGTATGACCAGCTTGGATGGCATTTGTATGGCTTATGGAGGCCGCTGATAAATTCATCTCCAAAAGCAAATCCTTTTACCTGTCACAGCATGGGCCCCAGGGCCAGCCATGGGCATAATTCGTATTTCCCTAATCTAATAAATCCATCTGTCCATCCAGCTATCCAGACATGCAGTAGAGAAGGACTGCCTAGGTGCTGGGGGTAAAGGGGACGTGTCTCTGCCCTTGAGGACTGCACACCCTTTTCGGGAGGCAGTGGGGCAACAATGATTACAATAAGACAAGAGAGCACCGTGATGGCAAAAGCAGATGTTTTATAACATGCTTGGCCATTCTGCAGATGTTCTACGAATGTGCTAAGTACCTTCTACGTGACCTTCAGTCATGGAGCTGTAACAAAGAATGAGCCTCATAAGATCCCGGTCCTAATGGTGGTTCCATTGTAGTAGGAAGACAGAAAATAAGCAGGTCAACCAGTAAAGATGGCACCAATTGCCGGCAGTGCCATGTTCCGCAAGGGAGCGGGGGAAGCGATGGAGAAAAGAAGGTTGTGCTGGGCACGGTGGTCATGGGAAGGTTTCTCTAAGAAAGTGACATTTGAGCAGAGACATGAAGTCAAAGCACGAACCTCGTGGAGGCCTGAAGGAGCCAGTCTCCGAGGTGGGATCCGAAAGTGTCAAAGCACAGGAGTGGGGAGGCCGGAGAGGAATGAGCCAGGACGCATGCCACTGGAAATGAGGCCAGAGAGACGCTGAGTGTCAGCACTGCAGGGAGCTGGAGCTTTTATTTGTTGTGTTGTTTCTTTGTTTTTGCGTGGGATAGGAAGTCGTGAGAAGATTTTGTGCAATGGTCAGGCAGGATCTGATTTTTTTTTTTTAAAGCAAAGTTCCACTCTTTGGCTCCCGTGTTAAAACCAGACCAAAGGAGGATGAAGTAAGGACAGCAGGGCCAGTCTGTAGAGCATTCTGTGGGAAGGATGATGGCAGCTTAGGCTGGAGTGTGCGTAGAGGGGCCGTACAAAGTACAGGGAGTCTGCTGGATATGTTTTGAATATACACTCAATGCTGAGTTGGGTGGAAGGGGGCAGAGAATGAAGCAGGCAAAGATGGCAGCTGGGATTTGGGCTTGAGCCACCGGAAGAATGGATTTGCTGAAGTCGGGAAGGCTTTGGGTGTGGCAACATTGGAGCTGATGAACCAGGGTTCATTCCCGGGCATGCTGTGTTTGTCATGTCTGGTTGACATCCAGGGGGAGACATTGAATAGGCATCTGGACACACGAGTCTGGAGTTGGGGAGGGAATATGAGCCAGGAATATAGATCAGGGAATTATCAGCTTGCAAGGGGTGCTTAGAGCAGCAAGACTGGATAAGCTCAGCAAGAGAGCAGGTGTAGGAAGACAAGGGGTGAGGGTTGAAGCTGGAGCCCGCAATGTTGACACACTGGCAAGAGGAGGAAGAGCTCGTATCAGCAAATGAGGCTGAGGAGAGGCTGGCAGGGGGGTGGGAAGGAAACTAGCAGGGCTTGAAGTCAAGGGAGGCAAGGGAAGGAAATATTCAAAAGGAAAGGGATGATCACCTATGTCCAACACACTGGGAGGTCAAGGAGGATGAGTGAACTGCCCACTAGGCTTGGGAAGATGGAGGTCACTGTCATTCCAGTTGACAACAGGGATCCAGGGACACATTTGGGAACAAAAACCTAAGTGGAGTAGGTACGAGGAACGGGAGGCTAGGTGGTGGAGACAGCCAGCACCCACCCCCTTGGGGGGAAGTTTGCCGTGAAGAAGGGGAAAGATGGAGGTGGTGGATGGAGGTGAGCATGGGGCCAAGGGAAATCTTTTAACAGGGAGGGTATTACAACACATCTGTGGGTTAAGGAAGTTGTTCCACGGAGAAGGAAGGACTTGACAATGTGCTAGTGAGGAGGCAAGCTCAGAAGGAAAAATGAGTCCCAGAGGAGCTGTGAACAGAAACGGGTCTCGGGGCAGGGGAGGCAGAGTATGTGGGTACAGAGGCATAGAGGGGGCTGGGGCTGGAGAAGAGAACAGAAGCAAGCTCAGCAAGGCAGGTGACCCGAGACCCACTCAGCCAGAGCCACAGAGGAAGGTGGCAACTGAGCCATCCTGCAAGCCGCCTCTCTGGGCTCCAGGCTTGTTCCTCCTCTTTCAAGTGTTCTCTACCACCACGGTCGGCAGCCTCGACCTCCTCCTTCTCCAGGCCAGTAGGATGTGCAGTCAGCCTCCACTTCCAAGTGCCTCGTACTCCTGTCTTTGATAGACAATTTTCATTCTAGATCTGCCCTTGTCTTGTGTGTGTGTGTGGTAGGCAGATCGATGGCCTCTCCAAAATGTCTGCGTCCTAATCCCCAAAGCCTGTGATTGTTAATTTAAGTGACAAAAGGCACTTGGCAGATGTGATTAAGGATTTTGAGATGGAGAGAGTACCCTGGATTGTCCGGGTGGGCAGACACAGGGTCTTTTTAGGAGCTAAGCAGGAGGGTCAGAGTCAGAAAAGAAGACTTGACAGCTGAAACAGAGATTGGAGTCAGAGGACGGGGCTGTGAACCAAGGAATGTGGGCCAATTCTAGAAACTCGGATAAGACAAGGGAATTAATTCTCCTCTGGAGAGTCCAGAAGGAACACAGCCCTGCAGAAACCTCGATTTTAGTCTCGTAAGACTCATTTCAGACTTCTGACCTCTAGAACAGACAGACAATTAATTTGTGTTGTTTTAAAAGCTACGAGGTCTACGGTCATTTGTCACAGCAGCAACAGGAAACTAGTACGTATTTTATGAGAATTTACGAGGTCTGAGATCCGTGCTTTCGGAGCCCTGTTCCCACACATGTGGTGTACTAACCTTTGTGAAGACATTTAGGGGGCTCCTCTTTGGGAGATGAGGACAGGCTGGTCAGAGAGCAGTGGTGAGGGAACAGCTTCCGGCATCCATCATATCAGAGGCCAGTCAGGCTAGAGGCACAGCTACGCTGGCCCCAACTGTGACCTCCGCTTTGACAATGCTCATGGTAAAGGGAGGCATTTCAGTAGCATGGTGGCCAGGAAAACGGGGAACGGTTGCAGCTCTGCATTCTGCCCTGTGCCCCAGAGACCAAAGCTCTGACCCCATCTTTTAGCCCCTTTCACAAACAGAAGGTCTATGGGGGTCTGCGGGGCTGAGTCAGGCTTCAGGGTGACAGAAGAAAGTCCCTCCATTCCACCTCATTGGGGATTTACAGCATTTTCCTCTTTGTAAAGTTGGGACTTCTCCAAGGCAATCCCAAGAAGGCTGCCATTGGGTCGCTGTAGGTCACCCCTGCTGTTCTTAAACTATTTTAAGCTGTTAGTTGCCATCCTTCCCTAATGTTTTCGTTACTAAAATTAATGTGCAGATTTTCTTCACGTGCACCCTTGGATGATTTTGTCTTGGGTGGAATTTTAGAAAGCAGAGATTCACATGTATTGTGATCATCAAAGGGGGCATGAACTATCTGGCCGTGGAGCCATTGTGGTTTCCCGTAGTTCTCCAGGAATGGGTGTCTTCATTCTTCCTCTGAACTTTCTACTTCCAGGGCTACTACGGAAGGTTAGAAACAGGAAGACAATAGCATTCCGCGTTCTCTCCCTCACAAGTTGGACAGGAAGCTATGGTCCTAGAGTAAATCCTAGAACTAAAATATTGTCCTATCATAGCTCTGCAGTCAGAAGCCCAGCAGTCACGAGACCTTGCTAATCTTATGAAATGAGATACATTTTGCGATCTGGATTACAACTCTGGAGTGCTCCGAACGAGTCCATAAATTAAAACAATGGCGTGCGTGTCATATGAGAGAACCTGAAGATGCTTTGGGTAACTACAGGTCAGGTTGTGGGAGACAAAGGAAGAGGAAAGGACACTAGTCAGCTAAATCCATATCCTGTTGCTTGGTGTGCTGCGACTGGGGAAGGGGTCCAAAGACACAGGTTCAAGTCATTAAGGATGAGGCGTTTCAGAAACTGAAGACTCCTCTGTCTATGAGCACAGGATCTCCAGAAGAAAGGACACGACTGTTGTGGGAAGCCCCCCCCCCCCCCCCCCGGTGGGAGACAGGATGGGCCTACCCTAGGCCTGTCGGCAGGGGGATAGAGGTAGCCTCTGCCCAGAACAACATATTTTCCAGTGGATCAGCTCTTTGGGCACCCGTTTCAGTGAAGGGTTTTGTTTTTTTTTTTTTAATGTTTATTTGAGAGAGAGACAGAGACAGAGCACGTGCGGAGGAGGGGCAGAGAGAGAGGGAGACACAGAATCCAAAGCAGGCTTCAGGCTCTGAGCTGTCAACATAGAGCCCCATGCAGGGCTCGAACTCACAAACCGTGAGATCATGACCTGAGCTGAAGTTGGACGCTTAACTGACTGAGCCACCCAGGCGCCCCCAGTGAAGGCTTTTTTTGTTTTGCACACCCTCCACTCCCACCCCCAGGGGAGAAACTGAGGTTCTGGATTTCCGTGGTACCACTCTCACACTTTCCTGGTTCTGTTATTTGAATGTCACTGTCCTCATTAAAAGACAGGCTTCTTAAGAGCTGGGTCACAGTGTTACTTATCCCACATCCCCAGTGTGCCTCCCGATGTCTGGCTCATTGTTGACTCTCGGTAAATATTGTTTGCATGAAGAAGGGGGATCCTCTAAGTCAGGGGTTGCATCCTATGGGCCTTTGGATCAATCGGGCCTCTAGCCCGATTTTGTAAATAAAGTTTTGTTGGAACACAATTGTACATTTTGTCTATGGCGCACTACAAAGGCAGAGTTGAGTAGGTGCTACTCTACCACCCACGATGCCTGAAATATTTGCTCTCTGGCCCTTTACATGAGTTGTTTGCTCCAGGACAAGTGCATCTTCTCTTGGAGGTGTCTATCTTAAGGCAATTTACAATGTTATACTGAGAACCTTTTGGAACTTTCCTAATTTATCCCTCAAATGAATCAGAGACCACCTAAGCCCAATACATTCAGGATTGAGAATGACCACAAACCCTTCCCTTTATTCAGGGATGGACTGTCCTTAGAATCTGAAGGATTTCCTGCCCCCCCCCCTTCCCCAGTGTTTTGGAAGGGCTCAGCAAGGCTAGTCTCATACAGAAAATACTGAAAGCAGCTTTCTGACCTTAAATTATTTCCTCATTCACTTGAGCCCACCACCTAAAACTTCTTCAAGCACCCCTGTGAGAATTGAGGATATTATTGCTTTGTGTTTCAGTTTTCAGTCAAAGTGCTTTCCTTTTCACTCTGGTCTGAGGTCAGTGACGGGGGCGAAAAAGATGCTCCGACAGTTGTATGTGTGGTCCCGGTGGTGGGTGGAGGGGAGGAAGACAAAGAGGCCACAGTGTTCCTTCGAGCTGGGACCTCTGGAGGGAGAAAGGCCTGAGTGGTCCCTTGGAGCTGGGACTTGGAGCGAGGTGAGCACGGCAGGTGCTGGGGGCCTGGAGAGGTAGGAGGAGGCATGTGGAGGGGGACCATGGAGATGGGGTGGGGGGTGTCCCAAGACACATCTCTCCACCTCCCATATGTGTCCTTTGTCAGTGGCTGTGAAAAGGGCCTTCCTACCAGCTGGGCAAATGCATTTAATCCAGTGGCTCCCAATGAGGGTGGGCGATTTTGCACATTTGGCAACATCTGGAAACGTTCTGGTTGTCAAAACGATGGGTGGCTGGGTGCTGTTTTCATCTATGAGCAGAAACCAGGGACGCCGTTAAGCATTCCACAGTGCACAGGAAGTCCCTCCCCACCGTCCCTCCCCCCACACATACACAGCAAAATTCTCCTGGCTCCATATGTCGGTGGTGCTGAGGTTGAGAACCCCGATCAAATCCTTGGCGAGCTCGCACACTTCCTCTGACGTGATGAAAGACACTTGGAGCGGGGTTGCGCGTGGAAAGGTACCTGCTTGGCTGGGGCCTAGTGAAATCTTTTGCCTAGAAGATTGCGAAGTAATTAGGTGGGGCATCTACATTCTGTTTTGGGAGAATAGGAAGAATTATCTTGTCATCACAGGGCAATTATCCTGTGAATATTTTGGCTTTGCTGTGTAATTGCACATTATGCTTTGCTGTGTAATTGCAATTAACATGTAAGTGATCTAGCGATTCTGGTAGTGTGTCGCCCCCTCCTCTGGAAAATACATGACGAATGCCATGGTGACAGCCACACATGGGTGACATATGTCTAAAGAAGGAGTGGCGTAGGAATCAGGCACATTGCTGCCTTCTTACCCAACCCCCCAGCACTCATACGGCCATGTTTTCAGATGAATTTTGGGTGAGAATGTACAGCAGGCGCTTGAAAAGCAGTGGCAAATTATCCATATCGACAGCGGTTATGTGATTTTTCTGTCTCTGAGAAACACTTTCAGGTTCAACACTTTGCTCGTTTGTTTGTTGCAAGGCCAGCACATTCTTGAGGAAAAAAAAAATTTTTTTTAGTGTTTATTTATTTTTGAGAGACAGACAGAGGGTGAGCAGGGAGGGGCAGAAAGAGAGGGAGACACAGACCCCGAAGCAGGTTCCAGGCTCTGAGCCGTCAGCACAGAGCCTGACTGGGGAGGGTTGGGGCTCGAACTCAGCAACCGTGAGATCATGACCTGAGCCGAAGTCAGATGCTTAACTGACTGAGCCACCCAAGCGCCCTGAAAGGCCAGCATATTCTTGATAGCAAGGAATATTTTATCTCTTGTAACAACAGAATAGAATTTCTCTTCCCATATCTATAAAGGTTCTTTTGTAGGTTAACGACACCCACACCCCCCACCCCATGTAGATCTCGTTTGTCCATTAGAATTCTTGGCTGTACATTATTCTCTAATGCTTAGCTTTGATGTACTTCCCATCATTGTGTGCATTTGAGTATCTACCAAAATAACCTTTACTCAGAGTTTTCAATTCTTTTCTTTAATGAGTAGGTTTTCTGAAAGTGTTTTATTTTGAACTGGATTTCTTGTCTCCTCTATGCTCATTTCTAGCAGCAAAATAGGGAAGTTATAGAGTGTGTTTGGGTGTTGAGTGGCACTTTGGCCAGACTCTGGCTTGCTGCTCAGTCTGAGCGGGGTTTCCCAGCTTGGTGTGTGTGCCCAGCTCCTGGTGCGCAGCTGCTTGGCATCACGGAGGAGGCCCTGGCTTATGCCAAACCTGGTTCTCTCCTCTCGCACGGAGCTGAGAGTCAGGCTGGTGGGGCCATCCTGGCCCCGCTGCTCATCCTTCTGGATCTAGAAACTGAGTTTCATTAGAGTCTTTGGCGAGCCTCAGGCCCTTGGAAAAACCTTCCTCACATGTGCTAACCCGCACAGGGTGGATGTGTAAACCCTCGGGTCAAGATGCTGATTTCAATGATTCCAACACTTCAGCTCCTCCAAGGAGACAGAATTGGTTATGGTCCCTTGTCCCACTCTCTGGATACCCTAACCAGGACTCCCTTCCTAACTACCCCACCCCCCCGCCCCCGCTTTTTTTTTTGGCAAGGACAGCAGTGTCTTTTAGTCATCTGGGCTCACTTTGGTTGGTTTCTGATGCCAGGAGTTTCTTTCTCCCGTATACGCTCAGCCACCCAACTGTGTGATGTGCTCACTGCTCCTTCCTGGTGTCCCCGCATCTCTGCGTTTCCTCTCAGCCGCCACAGCCTCATCACCTGGGTCAGGCCGGGGCTTCTGCAGTAAACGTGTGTTCGGGCCAGCACATCCCTGACTAGCAGCCGGTTCATCTTCTACGGCCCGGACGCACAAATCAGGAAACACGAGGGAAAGCATCATTGTGCAGGAGGATTCTTCATTTACAAAAGGGATAGTCATTATTTATTTTACTATCGTTGTCATTTTACATGTTAAGTTTACAAAAAACCAGAGCAGAGCTATGGCCACAGACGAGCTATGCAGACCTTGTTATCACCGCTATTTTTGTACTTGAACATTTTTTTCCGAAACATTTCATATGTGCATTAGCTCCCCTGGTACATTTAAAGCATAATTTGATTTCCCAAGAATTAACTTGCACACAATTTTTAGAAGTGTCCACAACATACCTACCATGATTGCACAAAGTGGGAAGTGGGCGTCGTGTGCGAG
Organism: Lynx canadensis; assembly: GCF_007474595.2. Lineage (NCBI taxonomy): Eukaryota > Metazoa > Chordata > Mammalia > Carnivora > Felidae > Lynx > Lynx canadensis. The sequence continues at coordinate 154,203,058 of NC_044311.2, read as the reverse complement.
CCCGAAAATGTGGCCTTTTATGGTCAAGCACAGGACTGCACATGAGGCTTCACTCTGAATCCAAACCCCTTCCCTAGATCCATTCACTAGCTCCAGATGCCCATCAGGCTTCCCGTACCCTGTCTAATTAGGCTCCAATCCTGCAATATCCCTTCTGTACAATCATTTCATAATGGTTGCATCGAAGCTGCTAGTTTAATAATCTAGATAATAACACACTTTGTGCAGAATCATTGATAATAGCTGTGCATTTATAATCCATGCTGTGAATGCTTTCGTCTTTTGAAACACGATAGCATATTTCTCATACCAATTTTGAATCCCCACATGATCTTATTTTCTTCTCAACTACTGATTTTGTCCTGCTACTGTTGCTGTTGACATCTGTCCCGGCGCTGCCGGGGACACCCCCCCCCCCCCCCCCCGGTCTGTCACCCGCACGCTTTGCCTTCATCTTTTCCAATGTCACGGACGCTCATTCCCCGGTTCAGCACTGGCTGCATTTGGGAAACACCCCAAGGCCTCCGGTTTTATCTTGCACATTCTAATTCTTGGAATCGAAAAATTCACAGCCCACTTTCTGCTTATTAGTGCTCTCAAATTTTTTTGTTTTTGTTTTTGTTTTGTTTTTTGTTTTGTTTTAATAGGATGCCTTGTGCTCTCCCTTGAAAGGGGAGGTGTCCTACCTGCTGACGGGGAGGGCGCCCAGGTCATCCTGCTGACTTGGGCTGAGTAGCCGCATTCGGCTTTTTCCTGGCTCCATCCGGGAGAGTAATGACGAGCATGGCTGGCTGGCTGGCCCTTGGGTGGTGGGGGGGACGGCTGACATTTGTCCCCTGTGCACTGGCTGATCTCATCAGTCACACCTTGAATCATTTATTTAAAAAAATTGTAGGGGCGCCTGGGTGGCGCAGCCGGTTGAGCGTCCGACTTCAGCCAGGTCACGATCTCGCGGTCCGTGAGTTCGAGCCCCGCGTCGGGCTCTGGGCTGATGGCTCGGAGCCTGGAGCCTGTTTCCGATTCTGTGTCTCCCTCTCTCTCTGCCCCTCCCCCGTTCATGCTCTGTCTCTCTCTGTCCCAAAAATAAATAAACGTTGAAAAAAAAAAATCTTAAAAAAAAAAAAATCTGGGTGTAGCTAACCATTCTTTGTGAAGCTAATTAGCCATTAATCGGAAAGCCAAGAACTCACCTAAGAGTTGGCTAGCAGCTGGTTTGCAAATACATTGAAAAAGGAGTGTCCGTCCCCAGGAGCTAAATGGATTTGCTTCATACAAACCGGGGAAGGAGACTGCATTCCTCCCCCCGCGAGGTTAGGCAGGTGCAGCACAGGACACGCAAAGGACATCCCATGTCCTGCCTTCCCCTCAACCCATGTCCACTTTGGTTAAATGTCATTGCACATAGTTATGTGTTATTGTTATTTGAAGTTGTGAAATTTTGATGGAAATAAATAATTAAAACCAAGTCAAAGTTATAAATAAAATCCTGTGTTGTGCCTTAAAACATGAACTCAGAATCAGCACTCCTGTATTCTTTGGATAAATTCTCAGTAGTGCTATTCCTGGGTCATAGGGTAGATCTATTTTTAATTTTTTGAGGAACCTCCACACTGTTTTCCAGAGAGGCTGTACCAGTTTGCATTTCCACCAACAGTGCAAGAGACACTTAAATACGGAGAACAAACTGAGGGTTGATGGGGTGGGGGAGACAGGAAAATGGGTGATGGGCATTGAGGAGGGCACTTGTTGGGATGAGCACTGGGTGTTGTATGTAAGCGATGAACCATGGGAATCTACCCCCAAAACCAAGAGCACACTTTATACACTGTATGTTAGCCAATTTGACAATAAATTATATTAAAAAAAAAAAAAAGACATGAACTCAGAGCATTTACCATTGACCTGGGGTCTGGAGGGACAGTGAAGAGAATGGAAATTGAAACATTTGCTTTACAAATGTTTATTTTTTTTATCACGATGGAAATACATGGCCATTGCAGAATATTCGAAAGAGTACAGAGCCACCAAAAACCCACCACCTTAGAACAACCTCTGTTGACATTTCATACATTTCCTTCTAGCAGTTTTTTACAGGCTTTTTCCTTTATTTTTATTTTTTAATTTTCCTTTTTAATTTTTTTAACGTTTATTTATTTTTGAGAGACACAGAACGTGAGCTGGGGAGGGGCAGAGACAGAGGGAGACACAGAATCTGAGCTGTCAGCATAGAGCCTGATGTGGGGCTTGAACCCACAAACCATGAGATCATGACCTGAGGCGAAGTCAAATACTTAACTGACTGAGCCACCCAGGTGCCCCAGGCTTTTTCCTTTTTTTTTTTTTTTTTTTTTAGCAAAGTTGAAAAAAAATGTAGGTATTAATCCTCACAAGTGAAAATGGTTGGCAGAAACCAACCATTCACATACGGATGAATGGAAATTCTGATATTGTGTTCAGCAAGCATCATTACAGATACAGGTGTAGGGAGGCCTGGCTGCCCGTGAGTTGGAGTGCGGAATCTTGTGTTTGTAGTTGATTGCTGGATATGGGGAAATATTGCCAGCAGAATCTTAACATTAATTGAAGAAAGTACAGTGTCCAGCTCAAGGGAGATCATCTAGGGCGTTTTTGATCGTATACTACTGTTTGGAAATAACTTTGAGTGTGTGCTTTAATACACATATATTTATGTGTATATTTATTTATTAATTATACACATGCAACTCCAGTAATATATCTTACCTTTATGCATGATCATCTTTACCCATTACACACACATATATGCACACATACACAATCTAATTACATGCATGTAACTCTAGTAATATGGTATATGTTAGTATTATAATATAGCAATGTATTAATGTTTATTAACATATAATAATATATGTTTATGTTGGAAATCAGACATCTAAAATAGTGTGGTCTGCTCTGGGCATCCTAGTATGTAACTCTCACTGTAGACCATTACCTGGGACAGCGGGGGTCTGCTTAGCAGCTCTGTCACAGACTCGAGACCACGGGTCACCGAAAAGCCCTGTGTTCTGGTACCAAGGAACGTGTCAGTTTCGTCCCTCTCTGTACCTTTTTATCTCTTCTGTCACCATTCCATGGGTGTGCCATGTGAAATTTACATTGTATCCAGGGATTGCCAGAACAGGAGGAGGGGACCTGGTTAATCATTCTTGATATTAAAAAGACCAACTGCAAACACTACATAGGTGTAAAGGTGGCCCCAGTTAGCCAATCATTCATGTTAGAACTCCAATCATGTCCCATCCCCCTGATCAAGACACTTATTTCAAAAAAATCACATTCTCGGAGCGCCTGGGTGGCTCAGTTGGTTAAGTGTCTGACTCTTGACTTCGGCTCAGGTCATAATCTCATGGTTCAGGAGCTCGAGCCCTGTGATTTTGGTTCAGGTCATGATCTCATCATGGTTCATGAGCTCAAGCCCCGCGTTGGGCTCTGCGTTGACAGTATGGAGCCTGCTTGGGATTCCCTCTCTCTCCCTCTCTCTCTTTCATTCTCTGCTCTTCCCCTGTTCATGCTCTCTCTCTCTCTTTCCCTATTTCTCAAAATAAATAAACTTAAAGAAATCACATTCTCATTTCTGGAAATATTAGGCATAATAAGGATAGGGGAATTGATATGAAAGACCTTTCATATTCTTTAAAAATTTTTTTTTCTTAACGTTTATTTATTATTGAGAGACAGAGAGAGACAAAGCATGAGCATGCGAGGGGCAGAGAGAGGAGACACAGAATCCGAAGCAGGCTCCAGGCTCTGAGCTGTCAGCACAGAGCCCGATGTGGGGCTCGAACCCACAAACTGCAAGATCATGACCTGAGCCAAAGTTGGACACTCAACCGACTGAGCCACCGAGGCGCCCCAAGACCTTTGATATTCTTAAAAGATATGTCTTGAGATCTGAATACATACTCCAGTTCTCAGATGCAATGACAACACTTAGTTTTGCCCGTGGAAAAGCATATGGCGGGCTTGCCAGAGACCAAGCCCTGCTGAATTGTCACCTCACTCCTCAGTATGTGCTCTGTCCATACCCTGAGAAAGAACGATGGCTCTCCGAGGCTACCTTTCTTCCTCTTCAGTTCGATCACCAGTACTCGCCAGTGGCTGGCCTTTGTGGTCACTTATTCCTCTAGGAAGAGGAAGGGTTCAATCAATTCATAAGAGCTACTGGCTGTGACAGGAAGCAGAGAACCACCTGGGTTTTTGCAAATGGGGATGCTGGGTGGTCAGCAGGCTCATTCCCCAGCCAAATGATTTGCTCCAACATGCCAGCTTCCTAACTGGCATCAAACACGGGCCTTAGCAAAGTCGCAGATTATCATTTGTCATGGACACTGGAGACCAGAAAGAACAGTGAGCTCCATTTTTGAATGTTGAAGGACAAGTGTGATGCCTGCTGTTTCTCCTTGGTTACTGAGGCATCCTGGGAATGTCCTCAGCCTTCTTGAGAAGTAGTCATATGGTAGAAGAGGCTTAGGGTCGCTTAAAAATGCTCTTATTAGCCACCTCGTTTGGCAGAAAAGGAATTCTGGGCTGGAGGCTGTCATAGTGAATTGGTAAAATAACCCTAACCTCCATTCCCTCACCTGTACAGGGGTGTGGTGGGGAGGGGGTTAGAGGTAATGTGCACATGCCCAGAATTAATAAGACAGTCTATGGAAACAATCCTTCCTAAACTGGGATTAAAATCCAGAATTCCGAAGTCACGATCTTGGTATTTCTTCCAAGCCACAGCTATGGCCATCTGGCCAAAGCTTGACCCATGGCCATTGAAATGCTGTCTACAACTCTTAATGATACAGGGGCACAATCTTTCTTAAAAAAAATCATTATTTTGGGGCACCTGGGTGGCTCAGTCGGTTAAGCACCAGACTTTGGCTCAGGTCACGACCTCAGGGTCTGTGGGTTCGTGCCCCATGTCGGGCTCTGTGCTAACAGCTAGAGCCTGGAGCCTGCTTCAGATTCTGTGTCTCCCTCTCTCTCTCTCTGCCTCTCCCCTGCTCACACACACTCTCTCTCTCTCAAAAATAAATAAACATTAAAAAAATCTTTTAAAAATCACAATTTTTGGGGCGCCTGGGTGGCGCAGTCGGTTGAGCGTCCGACTTCAGCCAGGTCACGATCTCGCGGTCCGTGAGTTCGAGCCCCGCGTCGGGCTCTGGGCTGATGGCTCGGAGCCTAGAGCCTGTTTCCGATTCTGTGTCTCCCTCTCTCTCTGCCCCTTCCCCGTTCATGCTATGTCTCTCTCTGTCCCAAAAATAAATAAACGTTGAAAAAAAAATTAAAAAAAAAAAATCACAATTTTTCCATGTCATTTGTCTGCATGGTCATTTGTGGCAACCCTATATTCAAAAGGAATAATGTCACGGATGAGTTATGTTAAGTCAGTACAAAATTTCCTTTCAGTAAGATATGAATGAAAATCTCTCTGTAATAAACAAAAAGTATTGTGTATAATTTCCCACTGGTCTTTTTTGTTAATTGGGCTCTTACTGTTGAAGCCTTTAATGTAGAGAATAAATGAATAACCGGCTTTTATGCACAGACTCCTTTCATTATGTACAAGGGCTCAAAATTTAAAGTGAACTATTTTTAGATCTTACATTATGATATAAAAGATTGTTTATTGCTGGTAATGCAGGAAGCAAATTGCATTTCAGCTTCTGCCTGGGTTTTCCGTGGTGGGATTTGCGTGAGCCTCCATTCTTGCTGATTCATTCGTTATGTCCCCAAATGACTTGAGTAAAATCTTATCGTTTTTCACGCGGAATGTGGTTCTCGAACATTTTCTGGTACAATTCAAGTTCAGATTCTGCTTTGGCCATTCCAGACGGTGATTCTTAGATGAATCAAATTAAAATTTTCTTCTGGGAACCCTGTTGGGGTAAAAACACAGGAAGTGGGATATCATGTAAAGGGGGGGGGGGGGACAAATCCTCATGATGGTGTTTGCCCCAAACACTGGTTCTATGTACCTTCTCTCCTTCTCCTCCTCCTCCAAAACCCTTCTTTCTCTGCAGTGTTTCTTCTCTCCTTCTCCTCCTTCTGACTCATGTTCCAAAATTACAACTCTCTTTTAATGTGATAAAATGTCACGGAATCTCACGGATGGCTCCTTATATCTAATGTGGTAGAAACAGGAAGAACACGCAGCAAATAACAGTGCACTCAACAACCTCTTACAATTAACTTTATTTAATTCGTCACAATGGTTTCTTTCTTTTTAAATGTTTATTTAATTTTTGTGCGCGCGTGAGAGAGACCGAATGTGAGCAGGGGAGGGGCAGAGAGACAGAGGGAGACACAGAATCCGAAGCAGGCTCCAGGCTCCCAGCTGTCAGCACAGAGCCCAATGCGGGGCTCGAACTCATGAACCGAGAGATCATGACCTGAGCCGAAGTGGGACACTCAACCGACTGAGCCACCCAGGAGCCCCCACAATAGTTTCTATATCCTTTCTTATTGTTATTTTTATTTAAGTTTTATTTATTTATTTTGAGAGACAGGAAGGGGGAGGGGATCCCAAGCAGGATCCACACTGTCAGTGCAGAATCCAATGCAGGGGCTCGGAATTCACTAACCATGAGATCACGACCTGAGCCGAAATCGAGTCGGATGCTTAACCGGACTGAGCCACCCAGGCCCCCCTCTGTGTACATTTTATTTTAATTTAATTTAATTTTATTATTTCATTTTATTTGTGTGTGAGAGAGAGGACACAAGTGAGTGAGGGGCAGAGAGAGAGAGAGAGAGAGAGAGAAGTGGGGCTCGTGCTCACCCCATGTGGGGCTTGAACTCATGAACCGTGAGATCACGACCTGAGCCAAAGTCGGATGCTTAACCGACTGAGCCACCCAGGCGCCCCTAATATACGTTTTAAAAAATGTTACATGTACACATATGAAATTTTTTTTTTTCAATTTGTGGGACAATATGGACCCCAGGACATCTCACAACACAGCTACGGCTGCTCATGGGTTGGGAACCAGTGCACTTACCATAGCTAAGTTTTCGTTTATTTATTAGCTGCTTACTGGCTCCCAGGGATGTCTGGGCACTGCCGGTAAGTAGATGGACGAGAGATGATCCTTGTCTGCGGGTGGACACAGTGTGAGCGAGTGAGAGGCGGGGCCCAGCTGGAGCTTGGTAGCTGCCTGACCCTGGGCAGGCTGGTTCTTCTCTTTGTATGCCAGTGTTCTCACCCATAAAATGGAGGTAACATTCTTCCTTCACCCGGTCGTGCCCAGCGAATTAAGGGAGTGACAGCACATCAAGTATTCGGAGTGGCTGTCGCCTAAGTACTGCGTGTGGCCGTCATTACTGGTTCCCAGTGGGAGGGGGTGGCCCTGGGTCCCGGCCCCACTGGCCTGCGTGTCTATGAGGACCTCACTGTTGGATGTATGATGGCTCTCGGTCCCTTCTCCTTAGCAGGGACGCCCCTTCAGTCTTCCGGGAAGTGGCCACCGAGATGGCTTAGGAAACGCAAGAGGTTTACTGGGAAGTGAGGGCGAGATGCAGAGTGGTGGCGGGGAGTGCCCCAGACCCACAAAGCGATGGAGGTGCCAGGAGGATTGGGCCCGGGGGAGCCTCAGACGGCCACCCCCACGAGGCAGCCTCGGTGGCCAGGTGACAGCGAGCCTCAGAGCAGAGATTGCTTGCAGAGGGGGCCTGTGCTGGGCAGGAGGGCCAGGTCTGTAGCTCCCACAAAGCTCAGTGTTGCTGGGGCAGCCCGGGGAGAGCTGGCCTCGGGTGATGCTTGCCACGTGTCCTGACGGTGCAGGAGCCAGAGGCTGGCCGCTCACGAGCTCCTCCGGGGCAGGTTGTCCCTGGAGGGAGGTCTGAGCCACATGCACCTGCATCACAGCCTCCGGAGCCCTTCACCTTCCCTTGAACCCCTGGGTGTGTGTCAGGGAGGGAATGTCAGCCCAGCACTCCTGTCCCAGCCCCTCCGGGCTTGGCTGCCCGCTGGCTCTGAGGACAGGAGGGCTGCCTTTCCTGAGTCCCCTAGACTTCCCTCTCTCCCCTGCATGGACACTTGCTTCGGTCCTGGGCCTCAAGGGTGGCCTCTTCTGCCCCAAGTCTCTCCAGATGAGTCCCCGGTGGGCACAGCCTTCGGCTCCCCATCCAGCTCCCCTGCTCAGGGCAGGAACCAGCCCATCCTTGGCTTGTACCGTCTCTAGCTCTCCTTCCGTTCCCAGGCGCCTCTGTCTGCAGTGAGCGAGCAGCCCCAGCCGCTCCCCTTTCCCACCCAGCCTGTCCCGTGCACGCCAACTCTGGCCACTGTGCATGGACCTCCAGCCCTCGGGCAGCCACCCTGGTGGGCGCAGGGCTCCCAGGGAAGGCTTCCCCGCAGAGGGAGCCCCTTCCTGAAGGATGGACGGCAGATAGTGGGGGAAGGTGCACTGGCAGAGAGGGCCTGCGGGGCCAAGGAACAGAACTACTTGCCCCTTCACCTCTCCCTTTGTCAAGCACGTGGCCATCCTAGCCTCTGTTTCTAGGGAGCAAGTGAGGCATTTCTGCAGCGGGGACGAGGCAGCTAGTTTGAGATTTCTCCTGGACAAAGGCTTGCAACTCAAAGAACAAAAAAAACCAGTTTTTGCTTGCAGCACCTTTTCTGTTTTCTCTGTGGGCAGGTGTTAGTGTCGCCCCGTGGGAACGGGCATTAAAACCCAGGAGCTGTTTTTCCCCACAGGAACCCTTGCTAGGAACGTAGGTGTACAGAGGTCCTTGGACTTGAGGTCCCGGCAAGCCACCTGGGGGGCTTGTTAAGACCCAGGTGGCCGGGTCCCATCCAGAGTTTCTCATTCCGTGGGTCTGGGCTGGGGCTCTAGAGCCCGCTTTCTTAGCAAGTTCCCGGGTGAGGCCGGTGCTGCTGGTCCGGGGACCACACTTGGAGGACTGCCTCGTCCTCCACACCCCAGCCATCGTGTGGATTTGGGTCTTTCCATATCCTGACTCTCTGAGCCTACTGCTCCCCTGATGACACCAGGATGTTACTGCCTCTTCGACGAGGCTCATCGTTACTGATTTATAGAGAGCCCCTTCCGCTATTTCTTGAAGGTGTTCCTTTCTTACCCAGTTATCCCTTTCCTGGGTCTATGTAGACGGTTTAATTTCCCTCTTCCGTTAGAACACAACAGTGAAGGTTGTTTATTGTCTTTTGATTTCTGACTTTGTCCGATTTTAGGTCCAGATTCAAGGTAATAGAACCAATAGATTCAAACCAATCAATCCCTCCCAGCGCCCCCCCCCCCCGCCCCGCCCCCAGCCAACCTCAGTTGAACCCGTCCTTCTCGAAATAGCTAATTCCACTGCTTGCTGGTCAAGACATAGTAAACAAGATTGGTCAGGTTAGTCGTTTGGCCAGATAAGACTCGAAGTCTAACGTGTCCGGTCTAGGAGCCCACTGGTGCGTCTGGGAAGGTACAGGAGACGTTCTCGCCTCCCAGTCTTGCTGCCTGTTTCTAGAATGTACAGCTACCAACCTGAAGGGTCAGTGTTGTGGCCAGAGGGCTGTTCTTTGGCAAACATCCCTCCAGTTGTAAGAATATCCCAGGAGTGACCGAAACAGTGAGCTTCTTGGACATCAAAACATTCCCCGACCCAGACAACAGAAGCACTCTCTAGAAAGTGAGGTTATTTCTGGCGTTTGATGGGAGATCTCATTCAAAAGCACTGCGGCATTGACATCATGAAATATTTACCATCCTTTCCATAATCTTCTGTTCTTGTATACAACCCAAAGCAACCCATGGAGATGCAGATAGTTTAAAGAGAGAAGTGTGTGCTATGAAACGGTTAGCCTGACTTGGAGTCACTTCTGTGCCACATTTTGGTTTCCAAATGAGAGGAAGTAAAGTGGAGTGTGGGCATTAGCGCCCTGTGATGGCCAGGTGCGCCCTGAATTTCGGGAAATTGCCAGCAGGTGGGACGGGAGTGTGGCTCCCTCCTGGAGGCAGAGAGCAGCACGCAGAGAGCAGAGAGAGCACTGGGCTGCCTCCGCCGGAGAGCAAGCTGCTTGGGGATGCAGAGAATATTGTAGGGTAGGTGCAGCCTGGTGACTTCAGGTGAGGCTCACGCCCCCCCTGTTGTGTTCCCGGAGCTGACTGCCGGCCCCCGGCCTCTGGCGCACCAGGCACGGTCCATTCATCCACATGCAGGTGTATCTCACCCTCTCACTATCTCCATGTTCCCTCCTAATCCTACCTTCATTAAAATTTAAGGTATCCAATATCCATAAAATAATACAACTCCCTTTAGGAGGGAGGAAGCTGTGGCTGAGTTTTCACTGGTACCTGACTTGTGGTCATGGGGTTGTTAGGACGCCAGGCCAGACCAGCGACACCAAATGAACGCCAGCTCGAGCAGTCAGCGTGTGCCCTGTTGTACCCCGTGGCGCTGCCCTCGTTAGGGTCTGTCAGTGGCTCCATTCTGATGGCCCTTTTACAAGGGGCTGACCCTGCCAGCTGGTCACCGTCACCCACTCGGGGCCGTGGCATAATTGGCCAGTGTTTTGCATCCTTGGACTTTCTTTAATTTTGTAAATGCTGGTATTTGTCTTTTAGAAACGTGTGATTTTTTTTTAGAGAGAGAGTGGAGGAGGGGCAGAGGGGGAGGGGGAGAGAGAGAGAGAGAGAGAGAGAGAGAGAGAGAGAGACTCCCAAACAGGTTCCGTGCTCAGACTATTAATTAAATACTATTTACCTATTAGGTATATATAATAGTATTTATAAAAATAGTATTTACCTATTATAACTAGTCATCTCTTTCTCTCTTGAGAAATTGTAGCTCTTTGGGTCAAAAAGTTGTTTGTCTTAGGAAAGTTCCACAGAGCACAGGCTGAATGATTTTATTTAAAAATACAAATAGGGGGTGCCTGGGTGGCTCAGTCGGTTGAGTGTCCAAGTCTTGATTTTGGCTCAGGTCATGGTCTCTTGGTTCCTGGGTCCGAGCCCCATGTCGGGCTCTGCGTTGACATCGTGGAGCCCACTTGGGATTCTTTCTCTCTCTCTCTCTCTCTCTCTCTCTGCCCCTTCCCCACCTTTTCTCTCTTTCTCAAAATAAATAAATAAACCTAAAAAAATAAATAAAAATAGTGGTGGCTGACTAGCTCAGTCAGTAGAGCACGTGACTCTTAATCTCAGGGTTGAGTTAGACCCTCGCGTTGGGCACGGAGTCTACTTAAAATTAAAAAAAAATTAAAATAAAGGAAAGAGACAGAGAAAGGAGATTCACGGCTACACGAGAGAGAAGAGAGTGGCCCAAAGAAAACAGACGTGGGTAGTTACAGAAAATTAACAAGGATCTAGGTTCATGGAGCAGGAAAGTGCCTTAGAAACGGTGCCGTGAGGGCCTGAGTTCTCTTTCACAGGGGCTGCGGTCAGTGGAGCCTCCCGAGGGCAACACGCTCGTTGCTGTGCATTTCCTCTGCATCTAGACCCTGCAGCCCCGTCCTCTCGGCTATTTCTTTTTCCGGTGAGTCCCTTTGGGGTGATCACAGTCAGCTCAGAGGACGTGGGGTAAGATGATCTATATCCTCAAGGATGTTCCCCCCTTACTGTGGCAGCAAAACTGTCATCCATGGGGGAATATGCTAACGCAAGAGGAAGGGAGGCCTGATCACGGTGTGCTCCCTGGAGGAGGCAAAGGATAGAGTCCTTGTTCTGGCCATGATTCACATGAATCGCTGCTTTGTGCATTATTTACGTGTTACTCAACATCACGATGGGCACACCGGGTCTAGTGAGGGCCAGGCTTCCGGAACATATTACCCTAAATTGTTGAACGGAGCACATGACTTTCCTTTTTAGGCCCAAAGTGCACACTGTACCTCCTGTTGATGTGTGCGGGGATGTGGCCTGTTTGAGGGGCCTGTCCATTTTAATCCCCTGGGAGGAGACTCTCTGCATATTTTTGCCCAGTTATAATCCCCCCTCCTTTGACATTGATATAACTACTGACGTAACCTTAATAACCAATCAATAAGCACATAAACACAATGCAATGACAGCTAGTTTGCAGGAAGAGAAGTCCGTCATGTGCCTCAGTCTTGCCACGTATTAAATGGGGCTTGGGAAGATTAAATGAATTAATAGGAGTAAAGCTTTTATAGCTCGGTGCCTGGCACATGATAGATGCTCATTTTGTGTTGGCTATGCGGATGGTGGTGACGATGATGGTAAAGAAGAAGACGAGGAAAAAATGGAGGAAGAAATAGGGGTGGGGGAGAGACACAAAAGCATAGGCTGGTAACAACTACATATACTTAAAACAAACACATGTGCATATGTGTGTGTATACATACATATATTTACACACACATACAAACACAGAATCACCTTCAATTTCATTTTCTTATCAAAACTTTACATACAGGGGTGTCTGGGTAGCTCAGTCGATTGAGCGTCCAACTTCGGCTCAGGTCATGATCTCGCGGTTCATGGGTTCAAGCCCTGTGTCAGGCTCTTTGCTGACAGCTCAGAGCCTGGAGCCTGTTTTGGATTCTGTGTCTCCCTCTCTCTCTGCCCCTCCCCCACTCACTCTCTCTCTCTCAAAAATAAATAAAAACATTAAAATAAAACTTTACATACATACACAGCATCACTGCGTATCACAGGTAATACAATATTGGACTTATTTGGGGGCTATGTTCAACGTTATGTGCTTGTTAAAAGAAATTTATCATTATTGTCTTTCCTTTGGGAAAGCTTGTACTACAGAATGAATAATTAAAGTAGAAATATTTTTAGATAATCCCAAATAGACAGCATTTGACTTACCTACTGCCCCACTACCGTGGTGACTAGGAGTACGGACTCTGTCCAAGAAATCGCTAAAGGGACACAAGACAGAAATCGCATAGCCCCGATGCACTGACTCTGCCAGCCCTTTGCCCAACCCTCACCTGAATCTTCTCTATGTCTTGCAATGAATTGTGCGTGCAGGTAAATAACGTGCACTAATTCTTTGCAGTTCCCCCCACCCCCTGAGTCTGGGATGGCCCCGTCACTTGCTTTCACCAGTGGAACACAGCAGAAGTGATGCTATAGGAGTTCTGTGTCTGGGCCTCGGGGGCTTTGCAGTTTCTGCTCTCACTGCTGTGGAAGGCGGCCGCCATATGCAGAAGCCTAGGCTAGCCGACTGGAGAGCTCCACTACTGAGCCCGTGGGTGTCATCATCACATACCGTCACCCCAGTTGAACTGTCAGATGACTTCATAACAGACCAGCAGAAGAACTGCCCAGAAGATCCCAGTCCACACCGCTGGCCCAGGGAATCGAGAGCAAAGAAAATGGTTGTCGTTTCAAACCACCGAGTTTGGGGATGGTTTGTTAGGCCGCCATCGGTCAGTGATACCAGGTTGGACCGTTGGGATTTTCAGTCACATTGGATTCGCCAAAAGTCATGTCCGGAGTTCCGGGATTTTGGGATGATGGGAATTGAGGTTCTGGGACTTCAGTATGTTAGGACTTCAGCATTCCACAGAAATGCATGTGCCTGGAACATCAGTTGAAACAGGATGTGACAGGAGACAAAACTGAAGAAGCGAAGGGAGCCTCTGCTGCCCCACTAAGGACATTGGACTTCTTGGGCAAGTGATGGGAAGCAGGATGTCTTTGGTAGGTGGGGCAGGTGTTCCAAATCTGTATGCAGGAATCACCCCATGGTTCATGGGAATTGGACTGGGGAGATGTAAGCCCGGATGGACCCCCAGAAACACAAAATGAGGCAGGACTTGTGAGAGACTCAGGAGCTCAGGAAAGGAAACGTGGCAGAAAGGTGAAGCATCGCGTGTCAGGAGCCATTAGGTCTGCTCCTGCACCCAGGATCTAACTCCTGGGTACACATTCCAACATCTGGGAGACCCATCAAGAAGTGTCAGTCTCCAGGGCCCATCGCAGACACTCTTGATCCGGGTGGACGGGCATGAGACCAAGGCATTGGTGCTTTTGGGGGCAGCTCGGGTGTCGTCCTGCGCAGTCCTGGTTGAAAGCCATTGGATTAGATACATGGGTGGATCTGAAGCTCAGGAAGGACGTCAAGTCTGGTGGGAAAGATTCGGTTCCAACCCAGTGAGAGCAGGCAGAGGGAGGAAAGGAGCACCGGCTGAGAAATGACTCAGAGAAGCCAACCCTTAAGGGCAGGAAGAGGAAGAGGGGCCAGTCTTGGGAACAGCAGGGGGGTCGAACCTCCAGGGAGGAAGAGGGGGGGAGGGGGTGGTGGCGTCCTGAGCCAGGGCTGGAGCCCCGGGGCCTCGAAAGCGGCTGGTGCCACGGGCGTGTGACAGAGCCCTAACGGGAGGATGGTTGGCCGCCAGCCCAGGTCGACACACCAAGCTTTCCTCCATGTGACGCTGCTGTCCCAGTGCAAGTGAGAAATGCACTCCTGTCACACGCATGGGACGGTGGCTCTGCTATTGACCTTGTGCCGCTAATGATCTAAAGGACCGCCTGCCGAAGGGTGGACTTCCTTTGATAAAAACTCAAGGGAAGAACACCCAATGAAGTGCAAAACAGAATACTTAAATTCGGGGCAACGTACTGAAGGAAGGAGTGTGGCAGGCACAATGTTTATCAGAGGAAGGCCATTTCTAGTTAGATAGAAGCCTGGAAGTGACCATGATTTCTGAGACTGGACGGTTGCTCGGGAGACCAGATTTCTTTATTGCTGCCATTCTTTTAGTCGTCGTTTTCGTAGAATTGTGACCGCTTGGCTTTTGTTCCGTACCTGCTTGGGTTTGGGAAGTCAGATGTTTCTATCCCCCACCCCCCGCTGCTGCCAAGATGCGTAACTGTCACTTTGAACAGGCAAACGCCACAATATACTTTATCGTTTCCGTCACTGTTCCACGTGGCCTCGTTCCCTCCAGCCTTGCTCTTGGATGAAATCTTGAGCAAGCCAATAACTCCTTGAATCTTTGACACACAAGGAAAAGGTGTTCTATGCAATTTTAGATCCCCAAGCGGTCTTGACTCAGTATTTAAAATGTCCAATCTATGGGACACCTGGGTGGCTCAGTCCGTTAAGTATCTAACTTCGGCTAAGGTCATGATCTCACAGTTTGTGAGTTAGAGCCCCTCGTCGGTCTCGGTGCTGACAGCTCAGAGCCTGGAGCCTGCTTTGGATTCTCTATCTCCCTCCCCTCCCCCCCTCCCCTCCCCCCCCCCCGAGAAATAAACATTAAAAAATTAAAAATAAATAAAATGCCCAATCTGGAGGCTGGGTGGCTCAGTCTATTAAGTGTCTGACTCATGATTTTGACTCAAGTCATGATCTCAGGGTTGGTGAGCTCCAGCCCCATGTCAGGCTCTGCACTGATGGTGGGGAGCCTCTGTGGGATTCTCTGTCTCTCCCTCCCTCTCTCTGTCCCTCCCCCACTTGCCCTCTCTCTCTCTCAAAAATAAATAAACTTAAAAATAAGTAAAATGTCCAATCTAATTTGGCAGCCCCAAACCCAAACTGTATTCAGAATTGGAGGTTCTTCCCACCCCTGGGACAGGGGCGGGGGGCAGTGGTGGTGAGGTTTAGCCGACCTTTCCTGTTTCCTTTGTTGTTCTTTTCTCGTCTTCTCCACCCCACCTCACGGCGCTCCAGAGTCAGAGCTGAGTCTGGTGGGAGGAGGGGAGGGGCAGGAAGGTGACCGACTGGCATGGCTGAGATATGGACTTAGTGCTCCCTGGGCTTTGTCTGTGGCCATCATTGACCCTTGCCCTTGTGGGGTTCCTCAGACTTCCCACTGGGAACACCCATGGGCTGGTCCTGGGATGCGGGCTTGCTCATGAACCTCCCTCCACCCCCTCTGCTGACCTCGTTTCTCCCCTGGCTGGGGGCCCTCTGGGGTGGGTGGATCACTTGAAAAGGTGCTGCAGCTAACGTGTGGCACCCCAATTCTGTCTCTTGGGTCCTCATCATCTTAGTAATGCCTGTGACTCTGTCTCATGGTGGCCAGATGACAAATGCCTCTGCTTTCTCAGGTGGGCAGTTGAAGTGAGTTCCTCACATCTCTTTGTGGATCCCCAGCAGGCACTGACAGAGTGAGTCAGACCCCCGTCCCTGCCCTTTTACTGGCGGCCTTCGTCCCCTTCCTGCACACACTCCCTGTGATCGCCCCTCGTGTAAACCGTTGCCCTCACATCTGTGTCTCTAGGTCCACTCTGGGGGACGCTTAACCTAAGAGGAGACACATCTATACCCCTCTTCGGTGGAGACATGGCTGGCTCCCACAGTGGCCCCCCTGCTTGTTCAGCTGCCAGAGTCTAGCTGTAGCCTCCCACCCACACACCTCCCAGCACCCAGACACCGGGCTCCTTGGGTCAAGGGACGTGTGATAAGATCTCTGAGAGGTCCCCTTGGGGCTCTCCTTTGGACTCTAAGCTATAGGACAGCACAGTCTCCCATCCTTTCCTCATGGGGTGTGGGATAGGGAAAATGCCATGGTGTTGCAAACTCCCCACCCCAAAGTTCTTTGGAAGGGACTTTTGTGTTAAACGTGCAATCATCTGTCCATGAAACAGAGGGAGGGAGGGAGGGAGGGAGGGAGGGAGGGACTGAAGGAGGGAGAGAAAGAGAGAGTCTAAGGAATTGGCTCTATGATTATGGAGGCTGCCAAGTCCCAAATCTGCGGAGCTGGTGTCCTGGGTGAGTCTGAAGGCTGGAAGCCGCTGTAGAACCAGAAGAGCAGGTGTTTCCAACCCAGAGCGGTCAGGTGGTCAGGCAGGGGACTTCCCTCTTACTCAGGGCAAGTCAACCTTCCTTCTGTCTGGGTTTTGCTTCCCCTGGACGTGGCCCATCCACACCGGGGAGGGCAATCTGCTTTACTCGGCCACTGCCTCTAATGTTGGCCTCCTCCTGAAACACCCTCACAGACATGCCCAGAACGCATGTCCAAATATCTGGGCGTCCTGTGGCCCCATCAAGCCGACACGTAAAATTAACCCTCACAACTACCAAATGTTTAAAACCCCAGCAACTTCTAGGATCATTGGAGATGTTTAAAATCCAAACTTTTCTGAAGGATTCTGATGACTAGGAGGAGGGACCTTCTATTATGTCTTAGCATTTTCTTATAACTTTTCATTGAATACCTGGGGGGGGGGGTGAGGACCTGGGGGTGAGGATTATCGTTTCCAACTTCAGGGGGAGGAAACCAAGGCTCAGAGAGGTGGAAGGACTTGCCCAAGTGCACGTGATAGTGATGTGGGAGGGGGATAGGACCAGGCAGAGATTTTGGAATGGGGCTTTGGCACTTTTCAGAGTGAGTGCCACGTGCAGCCATACTTTGATCGTATGTGGGCTTGGTTTCCTAGCATGGCCATCATGGATTCCCACAAACTGGATGCCTTAGAATAACAGGCATTTACTGGGCACCTGGGTGGCCCAGTTGGTTCAGCTTCCAACTCTTGATTTCAGCTCAGGTCATGATCTCATGGTTCATGGGTTCAAGCCCTACATCAGACTCTATGCTGACAGCACAGAGCCTGCTTGGGATTCTGTCTCCCTCTCTCTCTGCCTCTCCCCTGTTGGCTCTCTATCTCTTTCTCAAAATAAATAAATAAACACTTAATAAAATAAAAAACAAATAGATATTTATTTCCTTGCTGTTCAGGCCAGAAGTCCAAAATCAAAGTGTTGGCCAGGCTATGTTCCCTCTGAAGGCTCCAGGGTAGGGTCCTTCCTTGCCCTTTCCTAGCTCATGGGTGGTGGCAGTCTCCGTGTTCCTTGGCTTATAGGCACGTCACTTCAATCACAAGATGGTCTCTCTGTGTCTGATTCCAAATTTGCTTTTTCTTACAAGGACACAAGTCATGGATTTAGGGCTCACCCTAACCCAGGGTGACCTCATCCTGACTTGATTGCATCTGCAAAAACCCTATTTCCAAGTCAGGGCAGGTTCGCAGGAACCAGGGGGTTAGGAGTTCAACTCTTCTGGGGACATCAGTCCTACCCACTTCTGGGGACATCAGTCCTACCCACTTCTGGGGACATCAGTCCTCTCTACTTCTGGGGACATCATTCCTACCCAATTCTGGGGACATCAGCCCTACCCACTTCTGGGGACATCAGCCCTACCCACTTCTGGGGACATCAGCCCTACCCACTTCTGGGGACATCAGTCCCACCCACTTCTGGGGACATCAGTCCTACCCACTGTGTGTGTCATCAGGCATTTTCTCCCAGAGACCAGGATCTGCTGTTGGAGGAGACAGAAGAAGCAGGCAGCCAGGGGAGGTGTGGGTGGCTGTGTGGTTTGAAGCCACAGGGCTGGGGTCACCAAGCCAGATTACTTGGAGCTCTGGGCCTTCACGCTCCTGAGCCCTGCTGCTGTGACAGCCCACGTGAATGTGGGTAAGCGATGTCCTGGCGGGATCTCGCCTATCACTTTTATCTCTGTCTGTGTCACAGCCTTCCCCAGGTGCAGCCCTGAACGGAATAGCTCCCCGCATGTGAGCTCACTATTCTCGCCTGCACACTGGCCGATCTAAAACTGTTTCACCGTCAGATCTGGAGCTGTTCAAAGGGAAAAATTTAGTGAGTTGATAAGAGTTCTCCAAAAGAGCACGTAGTGGTTTTCTGAATAGTCTGTGCACTAAGGAACAGAGTTTGCGTGCAGTTTGTAATTGATTAGCGCTGTGTCTGCGCGGACTCCATCCTTTCGGGTGAACCCATCTTGCGGAGATGTGATGTATCCCGGAGACCCTGATCCCTGGGCTCATGACTTTTCCTATCCCTTAATAGCTATAGTGAGGCGTATTCTGGAAAATGATGAAGCGCTATGAGCAATGAATACAAAGGTCGCCTCTTCGGTGCAAACATCCTCAGAGGTATCCGTGGTCGTGGGTGACTCAGGAAGGAGGGAGACTTGGTTGGATTGCCTTCCTCAAGTTCCTTCTTACCTGAATTCACTTTGGAAACATTCCCTTTAGGATAAGTACCAGATTTAAAAAATTTATTGTCTAAAGGTAAACGTGCTGGAAGGTTTTGAATAATCCAAAATATGGGCTTCTGGTGGAATCAGGGCTGGAAACTCCACGAGCCCCGTTTGGCAGTGTCTGCCTTGCTGATCACAGGTGCTGGGGATAAACTGGATGTCCCCTCAGTGCTTTTGCTGGGACACCCAGTGCGGGGTGGTTCATCTGTGACACCTCCTAGGGGGTTTGAAAGGAGGATGACCTTTAAGGTAAGAGCTTTGTGACAAAAAGATTCTTCCTATGAATATGATCTTGCTTTTCTTCCTCTTTTAAGAAAACGTTTGTTTATTTTTCAGATCAATTAATTTATTTTTTTAATTTACATCCAAGTTAGTTAGTATATAGTGCAACAATCGTTTCAGGAGTAGATTCCAGTGATTCATCCCCTACGTATAACACCCAGCGCTCATCCCAACAAGCGTCCTCCTCAGTGCCCCTCCCCCATTTGGCCCATCCCCCCTCCCACAACCCCTCCAGCAACCCTCAGTTTGTTCTCCATGTTTAAGAGTCTCTTATGTTTTGTTCCCCTCCATGTTTTTACATTATTTTTGCTTCCCTTTCCTCATGTTCATCTGTTTTGTCTCTTGAAGTCCTCATATGAGTGAAGTCATATGATACTTGTCTTTCTCTGACTAATTTCGCTCAGCATAATACCCTCCAGTTCCATCCACGTAGTTGCAAATGGCAAGATTTCATTCTTTTTGATTGCTGAGCTATTTATTTATTTATTTTTTAATGTTTATTTATTTTTGAAAGAGAGAGAGACAGAGCAAGAGCAGGGGAGGGGCAGAGAGAGAGGGAGACCCAGAATCGGAAGCAGGCTCCAGGCTCCGAGCTGTCAGCACACAGCCTGATGTGGGGCTCGAACTCACGAACCGTGAGATCACGACCTGAGCTGAAGTCGGACGCTCGACTGACTGAGCCACCCAGGCACCCTGATTTATTCATTTTTGAGAAAGAGAGAGAGAAATAGAGGCAGAGAGAGAGGGAGACAGAAAATCCAAAGCAGGCTCTGAGCTGTCAGTGCAGAGCCCGATGCGGGGCTTGATCTCACAAACTGTGAGATATGACCTGAGCCAAAATCAAGAGTCGGAAGCTTAATGGACGGAGCTACCCAAGCACACCTTGCTTTTCTTCCTCTTACCCAGATGGGAAACCTGCTGTCTTTTATTAAGTGCGTACCCATGGCATCACAAAGGTTATTTTCTGCTTCACAACTTAGACCCAGTATTTAACGTGCAAACCCAGCTCATGTCACTTCGAAATCTTTAACATACTTTACTAGTCATCAGAACTTTACTAGTTAGTCATCAGACGTTTAGAACTATTCTTTGCTACACGGTTATGGACTCTCAACCTGTGTTGGGATGGGATCTTGGGTTGATGGCTAGTACCTCTGGGAACAGAATGAGGCCATCTATCTGGCGACAGATTCTTGTTCGCATTTGAAAGGATCACCTTGGGAGCCATGGTGCTCTATGCCTGGAAGGTTCATTTCTACCTTGACCTGCGTGGGGTGGAGGCAATTTGGAGACAGAAACACTAGTCATGGCTCTTCTCTTCAGCTCCAGTCCCGAGACTTTTGCAAATCGGGTTCAACGCACTCACACGGACCCACATCTGCTTGAACGTTTCAGTTTCCAGGCTGGCCGTGGGTCACGTAACTTTGCTAAAGCATGGAGCTTTTCCTTGCTGTTTTGTTTTTCTCCCCAGGTTTATCCCGAGGCGTAAAAATCAGTAATGACCAGTCAGAAGCATAAGTGAGAGCAATGTAATCGCATGCTGGGGGGCGGCCACAGGCGTCCCAGGCTTTTTGCCGCTGGGTGGGGGGGAAGAACTGGAAAGCGGCTGCCCCCTTCGATGCCCTGTGGAGCCTCAGGGTCTCGGGGTAACGGACGCTCAGTGGTGCTCACTCTGGCTCCGAGACATGGCAGCCTGTGACGGTGAGCCAGCCCTAATCTCTCGAGACCCGCCTCCCTTATCTGCAAAACCAGTAGGAGAACGACATCCACCCAAGAGAGTCAAATCCACATGGATCAAATCAAGGGTGGTAAGGATAAATCTGTGAGGAGTTGCAATCTTGTGTGTCTAGCCAAGTTCCTGATATACAGTGAATGCTTAATAAGAGACACAGGATTAATTCACAGATAGCTAAATGTAAGAACGTTTGGTCGGAGTGGGGATGCCTGGGGGGCTCAGTCGTTAAACATCTGACTTTGGCTCAGGTCATGATCTTGCAGTTGGTGAGTTCGAATCTCCTGTTGGGTGAGCACGAGCCCCCACTTTGGGTGAGCCCCGATTCTCTCTCTCTCTCCCTCTCTGCCCTTCCTGGGATTCCTCTCTCTCTCTCTCTCTCTCTCTCTCTCTCTCTCTCTGTGCCTCACTCACTTGCACCCTCTCTCTCTCAAAAAAAAAAAAAAAAGAAACTTATTTAAAAAAAAACAAAAACAGAATGAGGCAGGATTGGAAGCCAGGGACGCGTTCTGCTTTGCAGCACGGGGATCGGATGTGAGGCCAAGTATTTCTGGGCTCAGGGTTTGCTGCTGCAGCAGGAAAAAAACCAGAGTAATGTAATTTGGCAGGTGTTGATAAGGCGCCTACTACGTTCAGGGCCCTGTGCGAGGTGTGTTGGGAGAGAGGTGAGTTTCGTAGGGCAAGATAACAGCCTCTGAGTCAGGCACTCCCCCGTCACATCTGCCAAAGGAGATGAAAATAGCACGAGTCACAAAAATATACGACTCAAGGCAGGGGGGTTGCCGGGCAAGTGAGCCCGCCTGCCACACACTGGTCATGCTGGATTTCCTCAGTAAAATCGACGTGAATCGCACTCAGGCTGCAAAACGCATCTCTGAGTATTAAAATTGTTCCATCCATAACTGCTCCCCTAATTCCTTAGCACCCAGTGTCTAATATTTATCTTGTGCCGTATGTACTTGTGTGCGTGTCTGTGGCCAGCACAACCGTGCATGTTTCAGGACTACAGAAGCCCCCGTTAGCTGTCCCTTTTTGCCTCTGATGTCGGGGCACGTAGTAGGGATACGTGAAAAAGAACCGTGTAGGCAGGTCTGGGAGAACACATCGGCGACTTGAAAGAAGGCAGGTACTAATCCTTTTCCAGGGCTGGCATGGGGTGGGGGTGTCTCATTTCACGCCCCATCTGAACTCTCCCCCTCTTCATACACCATCCAACCTCTCATCTGACAGTCCTTTGCTTTTATATAATCATTATTTTTACATTGTGGTAAATAAAATATACATACAAAATTTTACCCTTTTAACCATATAGGTTGGCGGCTTTAAGTATGTTCACATGGCCGTGCGACCATCCCGGCCATCCATCTCCTGAACCTTTGTCATCTTGCAAAACAAAAAACTCTGTAGCTACTAAATGATACCTCTCCACTCCACCCCGCCCCTGGAAGCCACAGGTTTTCATGCGTGAGATGAAACATAGAAACAGCGAGGCCTGTAAAATACACAAATATTATGTAAATGACTGGATGAAATTTTACACACCTGTAAACTATGCAAAACTACCAAGGGTGAGGTATAGAATATGCTCATCATCCCAGAAGGCTCCAGAATGATCCTTCCCAGGCAATACTCTCCCAAGAGATAAGCACCACTGTGCATTCAAACACCATTGATTAGTGTGGTCCGTCTGTGAATGTCAAATTAACTGGAATCATGAGGTGACCACTCTTTTGATTATGACTTTTTTCCACTCGGTGTAATGTCTGTGAGATTTATCCAGGATGTTTTGTCTATCAGTAAATTGGCTCTTACTTATGGAATGGTATTCCAGTGAATGCATGGACCACAGTTTATTTTTTTTTAATTTTTTTATATTAAATATAATTTATTGTCAAACTGGCTTCCATACAACTCCCAGTGCTCCTCCCAACAGGTGCCCTCCTCCATGCCCATCCCCCATTTCCCCCCTCCCCCACCCCCCATGGACCACAATTTATTTTATCCATTCATTTGGAATGTTTCCAGTTTGGGTCTAAGTGAAGTTGCTATGAATATTTGTGCACGCCTTTGCATTTGTGTGGAATAAGCACTCATTTCTCTTGGTATAAACCGAGGAATGGGATGGCTATGTGGTCAAAGAGTAGGTACGCGTTTACCTACAGCAGAAAATGCCACACCATTTTGTACACCGATTGTACATTTGCACCCTCATCAGCAAAGTATGAGACTTCCTGTTGTACCGTGTCCTTGCCAACATTTCCTTGACAGCTTCACTCTTGTTCATTTTTGGCTTTCTAGTGGATGTGTCGTGGTATGTGAAGTTTTGTACTCTTGGGAAGTAATTTCATTCGGCACACTGTCGCGTGCCTGTTGGCCAGTTTGACATCCTCTTTGGGGAAGGGTCTGTTAAAGGCATTTCCCCACTTTTTAAAATCTGATCCTTTGTCTTTTTAAAATGGACGTGTAGGTGTTCCTTAAATACTCTTGACATGGGTCCTTTGTCAGGCATGTGCCTCGTGAACATTGCCTCCTACTCCGTGGTTTGTTTTTTACTCCTTTTTTCTTTAAAAAAATTTTTTTAAGTTTATTTATTTATTTTGAGACAGAGAGAGCACGAGCAGGGGAGGGGCAGGGAGAGAGGGAGAGAGAGAGAATGTCAAGCAGGCTCCGTGCTGTCAGTGCAGAGCCCGATGGGGGGCTTGAACTCACCAACCTCATGCCCTGAGCCGAAATCAAGAGTAAACACTTAACTGACTGGGCCACCCAGGTATCCCTTGTTCTTTACTCTTTAAATGAAGTCATTTGATGAACAGAAATTCTTGATTTAATTGAAGTCAAAGGCTTATTTTTTTGTTTGTGCCAATTGGGTCCAATTTAAGGAATTTTTGCCAAAGTCATAAAGATCTCCTACATTTTCTTCTAGAAACCTTAGTGGTTTTGCTTTCATAATTTTCCATCTCGGATTAAAGTGTATGGATAATATGAGGTAGGAAGTCAAGGCTCGTTTTCCCCCATGTTGATATTCTATTACTCCACTACCATTTATTAAAAAGATCATCATTTCTTCCCTAAATTGCATTGGTGCCTGTGTTACAAACCAGGAAATTGCATGTGGGGGTCAGTTTCCAGACACTCTATTCTGATCCATTGGTCTATTTCTCTGTCTTTGGGCCAATACCAAACTGCCCCGATTAGTGAGTTTTTGTATTACGTCTTGAAATCTGGTAATAGAAGTCCTCTGATTTTATTCTTCTTCCAGATTGTGTGGACCATTCTAGGTCCTTTGCTTTACCACATACTTTGTAGAAGCACTTTGTCAACTTACACACACACACAAACACACACACACACACACACACACACACACACACACACACCTACCTACTGGGGATTTTACCTGGTATTGTGTTGAATCTGTAGATCAGTTTGGGGAGAAGGACATCTTAACAATATCAAGCTTTCCTGTTTGTGATCAAGGTGCATTTCTCCATTTTTTAAGGTCTCCATTAATTTCTTAGTAATGTATTTTCGCTTTCACGTCAATGATTTGGCCTAGCTTTTGCTAGATTTATTCCTAAGCATTTGATTGTTTTTTTGAATGCTATTGTAAATAGTATTTTTGTAAAATTTATTTTAAAATTATTGTTTTAGAAGCCTAGGCTTGAGTTCAGATTCTCTCATTTACTAGCTTTGTGTCTTTGGACACTTTCCTCTATCTGTCTCAGTTTCCCCACTTATAAATGGAGCTACAACAGTTCCTCCATCAGTGTATCATCAAGAGGCTCCACTAAGATGTCAGTGCCAGACCAACAGATATTCAAACCCTGCTCTGCTTGGACATTCTTTTGGGCAAGTTGGTTGTGGGCCTTTTTTGAGGTCCAAGCTCTAGGAAGACTCAAGAATTATTAGCTCCTTTCCGCACATCCCCTTGGAAAGTGAGAGAATCTCTTTCTGTGAGAGAATCCAATTGTCAGATCTTTAAAGTGGGAGAGGCCCTGCATGCTGCCTGAATGGGCCTATGCTATTGGTCCAAGTGTCCCCATTTTTGGAAGGGGAGAGTAATTTTCTTGATTTATCATTTTTGCAATTCCTTGCAAGGGTGCCATTTTAAGAGCCCACTTGTGGTTTTCTGCCGACCGCTTTGCCTCATGACCACCATTTAGAACATACTTACTGCCCAAATGTACCGGGCGAATGTTCTGCATGAGTTCTCTCTCTAAGTAGATGGTTTCCTTTTGATCATAGTAATTGAAAGTTCAACCCCTTGAGGGGTTTCTGGAAAGTGTGCGTCTGGTGGACAACTGCTCACAGAGCAGGGGGAAATTATCTGAGAGGCTGTGCTTCCGGGTGGATGGTTGATTATGGAAAATAAGCTTCCTGCAAATAGGTTCTTCCCCTCAGTTGCCTCTTTGATCCCCACTCCCTGTATTTTTGTCCAGGTCTGACGGGGCCCTCACTACTCCCCTCTGTTGCCTTCTCTGCCATGTTGGGCTTTAACTTCTCTGTGTACCATGCACAGCCCCATGAGGGGATGACATATGAAGACCTACCTTTTCCTCCTTTCAGAAGTATTCTTTCCCTGTCCACACCCAGACCTGCCTTGCCACTGGGAGGTCCTCTCTGCCACAGAAGCTCCTGTCCCCACGGCCCGCCCCAGGGAAGGCAGCTGAGCACTGCCAGTGGGCCCTCTGCATGCGGCTGGATGGTGCACTCCAGATCTCACATTCCCCTCTCTCCCCTTGGCCATATGCACTCTCGATGCTGCTCACTGCCTCTCCAGCTACTAAATGAAGAGTCAGAATCTTGCTATACTCCCTTCGCCCACACAGGCTCCTTTTATGACCATCGTTGATGGAAATACCAGCGTCCCATGTCTAAATAGAGAAAAGGAAAATTATTCAAATTTGAAGTTCAGCAACTCAGAACATGATTGATGGTCAATCACATTAAATTGCACCTCATTCCTAGAAAAAAATTTAGAAGATGCTCCTCCTTATCTGTAAAGCCTTGAGTTGCCGAAGACCCAGGGGCTGCTCTTGGCACAGGATGCCTGGTGATGCTGGGGGCAAGGGGGCTCGCCCTGGCACTCCATTTCAGAAACCGGATGCAGTTTCCACAATGTTTTGAGTCCGCAGTTAATGATAGGTGATGGCGAGAGTGACAGACAGTCCTGAGACAATGGCACAGCAACGCCCGGTGCCGCAGGCCTGCGTGTCCCAACAGCTCATAATTTTACCGGTTCCACTTACTTTGGATCCCATGGTTAATCGGGACCGTGGGGATCTCCAAATTTTCCCTCCAGAGTAGGAATACTTGGTGAGGAGAAAGAGCCTCTGGGGAGTAGGATGTTCGTTCGATTGTGTCACAGGAAGCAAGACACCTGCCTGATTTCAGGGCTCCCCTGAGAAGGAGATCTGAGCCTGAATCTTTTGTGTCGGGGACACCAGGGTGCCCGAGAAACGTTTTGACTTCTTCGTGAGCAGAAGAAAACTTGATTGTCTACAATCCCTAGCACACAGTTGACGCTCAGTAAAAGGCTGTTAAATAAAATCATGTGTGCTGGCTCCAAAGGGGGATCTTTGAGACCATCTATCCCCACCCCCACCCCCCACCCCCAGTTTCTGGATAAAAACCATGAGCCCCTGATCGGCTACCTGGTTGCTGAGCAGCTTGAGAATGACATCTGGGCTCTGGGTCTGCTGCCCACGTCCCCCCCTTGCCCAGCCAGACCGCATAGCCTCTTGGAGTCTCAGCCAGAAGGAAGTCACGGAGGCCTGGGTCAAGGTGAGCCAGATCCCCGGATGCCCTTTGGGCTCGCTTGTTTTGCATGGAAAAGCGGGAAGAGGGCCCCGCTGGCCTGGGCACGGGGGCAGCTGTGGGGGGGGGGTGGGGCAAGCTGTCTGCGGGAAGTTAGGCTGAAGGGTTTGTGGCGACATTCACAGGACCATGTGCGTCCGCAGGCCCCTCTTCAATAAGTAGGGGTGCTGTAGGGGCGCCTGGGTGGCGCAGTCGGTTAAGCGTCCGACTTCAGCCAGGTCACGATCTCGCGGTCTGTGAGTTCGAGCCCCGCGTCAGGCTCTGGGCTGATGGCTCGGAGCCTGGAGCCTGTTTCCGATTCTGTGTCCCACTCTCTCTCTCTGCCCCTCCCCCGTTCATGCTCTATCTCTCTCTGTCCCAAAAATAAATAAACGTTGAAAAAAAAAAATTAAAAAAAAAAATAAGTAGGGGTGCTGTAGCTCCCCGGCGCCCCCACGGAGAACAGACGCGCGCATCCAAGATGAAGATTTATCTGCAGTGGGTGTGACAAGAGTACTTGCTCGTTGGCATTGGTAAGGGTGTGTGGCACTTTCACAAGTGGCTGCTACAGAGCACACACTTGGTGCCTCTTAGCCGTGTTCGTTATTCTTGGTTGTAGAGCGACCTGGGCAGCACACAGCAGGACGGTGGAAACGGGGGGGGGGGGGTCCGCCACACGACTGGAGAGTCAGGAGACATTCTCTTTGTCAAGGGCGCTTGGAAGACAGCATATCTAATGCTTGCAAATGAACAACACGACCTCTCTGGGTGACTCTGGGTCTCCCCGTTTAAGATAATCTGTAAAATGTCTTCGAGAGAGCTAGCTTGTGTTGTCAGAGATTTTAAACGTGTGTGTATTTTAATCAGACCCACGTGGCAAATACTGGAGACGTTCTGTTCTCTCGTGTTGGGGATATTTTGAAAGCTAAAATAATTCCAAGTTCTGATTTCCTTAAAAAAAAAAAACAACCAACCCAAACTTTAAAAACCTTCATCTCCGTTTCCACTCTCCTTTTTCTGCTAAAGCTAAATTTTAAATCATAGAGTCAGATTATCAATGTTCACCCAGAGGATTGTAGCAGAGTCATTAAATCTTATTACAAAGCGAAGTGCAGAAAGTAATTGCACATATTTGTAAGTAGCTTAGAATTGATTAAAAATGCATAAGGAAAAGCTGCAAAATTCTCCGCAGGCCCAAGGATGCTACCTCCTCGGGGAAACCATTACAGCTGCTTATTCTCTGAGTAGCCTTCTCTGTTTCCCTGTGAACGGGCAGGAAGGCAGCTAGCTCCCGAGCAGAGCAGAGCAGGAGGCAGCCGAGAGGTTGCTATGGCTTAGCAAGCCCAGGGGGAGTGCAATTCATATTCCTTTCGGGAGGCGTAAGGAAAGCTCCTCGGAGTGAACTGATGGAGTCTTACCCACCCAGGCCTCCGAGGCTGCATTTTTGCAAGGTAGCATTTGCTCCAAGGGTGCACTGCAAGGAGAGAAAGGGAGACAAAACGCGGGCAGGAGGCTTCACTCACGTGCCTACGGAAGGCACAGCAGTTTCGCTGACGAAACTGCTGGGTTTTCAGCGAAAGTGTAAGAAAATGCCCTCGTATTTGTCTGTCCTGCTTGTACTCTCTTGGCAATCACTTTCTGCAGCAATCAACCGACCGTTACGCTGTTAGGTTCAGGGCCTGCCGTATACCAGCCGCTGTTTGGCACAGGAGGGCGAGAAGTGATGTCACTCAACATACATTTAATGAGCACTTGTTATGAGGCAAGAATTATTCTTGTCTTCATTTTACTAATTGAAGTATAATTGACACACGATGTTATATTAGCTTCAGGTGTATGACATCGTGAGTCGACAATTGTATACATCACATGATGCTGGCCACGTAAGTGCAGACACAATCTGTCACCGCGTATTGACTCTATTCCCCCGGCTGTACTCTTCACGCCCTGACTTATCTGTTTAAGAACCGTTTAAGGATTGAGGAAACATCCCCACCATCCAGGGGTTCACGCTATGGTGGAAGGAGGGGTGTGGGCTATCGATGGATATCTGTGCTATATAGTACGAGACATGTCTTTAAAAAGAAGGGTCTTGAAGTATTTTGTTCTTTTTCTTTTTATTTCTTCGTATTTATAAAATAGATATGTGTTGAACGATATATACTGCGAAGCCCGTGAATACAGCAGGAGGAAATGTCCTAAAGAAACACACACCTGTAAATAGCACCCAGATCAAGACCTAGAACGCTTTGCACCTAAAGCCTTGATTTGTGCCCCCATCAGCCATTACTTCCCCTTAGAAATACTCTAGACTATTTTACTTGGATTTTGACCTTGACCAATAAAAGCATACTTTCCGCAAAAGAGGGTTGCAATACACATTTGTGCACTGATTTTAAGAATGGCCACAAAAATCTGAATGCATCCAGGAAGGGGTGTTAACGCAACCGTCTAATTTGGCTGCAAAATCACAACTAAAGGTCGACACACTACCTGCATCACATTTTTTCCCTTGACTCTTTTAAAAGCCACGCATTCTCTTTGTTTACTCAGAGTTCAAGGTCTCCGCCCCTGGAATGCCACTTCTCTCCCCTCTCTGCCCTTTGGCCATTCTGGTTTTTTTTTTTTTTTTTTTTTCTGGCAATCCACATATGTTTCTTTTTTCTTCCTCTCAAAACCCTATTGAAAAGAGAGTTAGGGAATGAAAAATGAATGAGCTTATGACCATAAAGAGATTTGGAAGGGAGCCATTGTTGAATGACAGCTTGCTTTGCATTTCCTGAAGGTGAGAGCAGGTGGAGTCTTGATGCCTAATAATAAATCAGGGGCGGAGAGTCCAGAGGGGAATGTGACTGGAGAGACCCCACACTGCACACCTGCCTGCCGCCCCGCGGGACCCCATGGAGGCTTGCAATGGAGACACGCTTTGGAGGGTGGGAGTGAGATGTTGGGAGACGAACCAGAACCTGAGCCCTGACAAGCCCCTTCCTAACCTTTGGGCACAGAACAGCCACCAGGCAGATGTTTACCCTCCAGGCAAAAAAAAAAAAAAAAAAAAAAGCAAAAGATTCTTCACTAAAGAAACAGCTAGCAAGGTCTGGCGCCAAGAGCCGCATTTGCCGGGGCCTGGACGGGAGGGCTGTTCCCATCCTGCTCAGGCAGCAGCGAAACTTTCCATGAGGGGCCTCGTTTGCAGACAGCAGCTCCCAGCTGCTGCAGTATTTAAAAAAAAACATTTTTTTTACATTTATTTATTTTTGAGAGGCAGAGAGAGACAGAGCGTGAGCAGGGGAGGGGCAGAGAGAGGAGACACAGAATCCGAAGCAGGCTCTGGGTTCTGAGCTGTCAGCACAGAGCCGGACGCGGGGCTTGAACCCATGAACCGTGAGATCGTGACCTGAGCCCAAGTCGGATGCTTAACCCACTGAGCCACCCAGGAGCCCCCAGCTGCTGCAGTATCAAACCATGAATGGACAACAGGATGTCATGGGCATATGTAGAGAGTCTGGAATGCAAAGGAAAAAAGCAAAGATAAATAAGCAAGGAAAATGACCCAGGAGGAAACAAATAATTCAAGGGATAAAAGAACACTTAAAAAAATCCCAATTGGTGTCCTCAGAGAGTGTGATTTGAGAAGGTATAAAATCTACACTCCATCAACAGGATTTAGCCTAGAAAGACTCTTAGAAAACAAGAATGATCTCTTGGAAAGCCAAACATGATTTTCAAACTACAAAACCCGACAGAAGCTTTCAACAACAAAAGCCAGGAAGCCTCCCGTAATGTAAGACAAAACCACAACAAAACAAAAGGATAGAAATATGCACGAGCGCCCGAGATGACGCCTATCAGTTTAAAAGGCCAACAGACGATCAGAATGTCCAGAAAGACAGGACAAAGAAAACACAGTTTTAGAAGGAATAGCACAAGATGATTTCCGGGAGATGAAGAAAGCATATGACCCTGGATGGAAATCATCCTCTGATCCCAGCATAACTCACAAGGAAGTTGACATCGAGGCACATTGTTACTGTGGGTCAAAGTACACCAATCAGTGGAAGGTTCTGAAAGCCTCCAGAGAGTATGACACCATTGTTTTTCACCTAAGCTCAGAGTCAGACTGCCCTTGGAATTCCTACAAGCCCAATGTCACAGAACAAGGAGGAATGTCTTCTCAGTTCTGAGGTGACTGATTTACAGCCTCCAATCACATATGCAACAAAATTATCAACCCGGTGTGAGGACAGATTGTTCAAGAACCCAGACTTTTTTTTTCCCCTTAGACAACCATTGTGACAAAGGCATTCAAGGATGTACTCCAGCCAAACAAAGGGGTGAACCAAAAAAGGAAGGCTTAAGATCCAAGAATAGATTTTATACAGGATGATGGCTCTACGACGGAACTGGAGAGAGATTAGTCTAGTGCCGAAGGGCTCAAGAAAGATAAAGGAAGAAAGAATATTCTGTATATTTGAAAATGTCCTTGCAACAGATAATGGTAAGGGATGTGATGATAGACAGATAGATAGACAGATTTTTAAGTACCTCAGGAAAAATAAAATCCATAGAGAAGGGGAAATTACTTATAATGTTATGTATACTTATTTCATAAGTAATAAGAAATTACTTATAATGTTACCAATTGTTACCTTTTAGAAGACCAGTTGCCAAACCAGAGGCCAATCACAATAATGGTTACAGAACAAAGTGTATATATTGTTAACCTTGGCCATGAAAAAGCAACAGTCTAACCATCTGGAAGGGTTTAAACCTGGATTTAAGATCAATCTTTATTTTTTAGTCCTATTACTCGCCCCTTACTCCTATTCCAGAGTAAGGAGATGAGGTGTTCTGACCACTGTGTTTTCTTGGAAATGTCCAAATGGGTACCAATGAATGCTACACGATGAGGGTATACACACGTGCGCTGTCACCGCCTTTCTCTGGGAGACAGCACATTCAAAGTGAAAAACAAAAGAGGCAATTATCCAGGTGTATTGACAGATGAAGGCGGTTGTTTTCGTGCAGTGGTAACGGGGCTGGGTGCACGTTACTGGGTTTTACTGCTGCCATATTTTATTTACCCGCAAAATTGAATGTTTTTTCCTTGGTATTTGAA
This sequence comes from Lynx canadensis, assembly GCF_007474595.2. Classification (NCBI taxonomy): domain Eukaryota; kingdom Metazoa; phylum Chordata; class Mammalia; order Carnivora; family Felidae; genus Lynx; species Lynx canadensis. The sequence continues at coordinate 154,171,168 of NC_044311.2, read as the reverse complement.
ACTGGTTTTGGCTAGGCTAAACAAATGTGTGTGCCTCTAACATAAGGCATCGTGGGCATACTTCTGTTTTCTACAAGTGGTAAAACCAGGCACCTCTACACTTATCCAACCAGACACTGTCGTGGGGACCTGTCTGAGCTGCTCAGCCTCCCAGCAGAGCACAGGACTACAGTAAGCGCATGGGAGAGGAGGAGGGACCAGAGACCTGGTGTCAGTTACGCGTCACTTGGTCTGACCCTCAGGAGGAGGGGCAGTCTCCACGGCTCTGATGCGGGCAGGGCCCCTTCCTCTGATGGGAAGGCGGGACAGGACCAGTCTGGTTAGTGTTTCACAAACAGCCCCAGGGACCTCAGAACCTGGAGCAGTGCCTACTCCTCCCTTTCTCTTCCTGATGTCTGGGCACATGCACCAGTGTGCAGGTGTGCAAGGCGTGTGGAAGATAGGTCAACGAACTGGAGGCAGAGTGTGGCCTGTACCACATTATATGCATCTATCTATCTGTCTGTCTATCTATCATCTATCATCTGTCTATCATCTATCTATTGTCTATCTATCTATCATCTATCTATCATCTGTCTATCTATTGTCTGTCTATCTATCTATCTGTCTGTCTATTGTCTATCTATCTATCATCTATCATCTATCTATTGTCTGTCTATCTATCTATCTATCTATCTACCTACCTATCATCTGTCTATCTATTGTCTATCTGTCTATCATCTGTCTATCATCTATTATCTATCTATCTATCTATCTATCATCTGTCTATTATCTATCTATCTATCTATCTATCTACCTACCTATCATCTGTCTATCTATTGTCTATCTGTCTATCTATCATCTGTCTATCATCTATTATCTATCTATCTATCTATCTATCTATCATCTGTCTATTATCTATCTATCTATCTATCTATCATCTATCTATTGTCTGTCTATCTATCTATCTATCTATCTATCTATCTATCTATCTATCATCTGTCTATTATCTATCTATCTATCTATCTATCTATCATCTATCTATTGTCTGTCTGTCTATCTATCTATCTATCTATCTATCTATCTAAATTTTCAAAATACACACGTTCATTGTAAAAAAGTACAAACCCTTCAGAGGTGCCCTTGAATGTCATGCTCAGAAGATCAGTGTATCTCCCCTGGATGGTTTCCTCTTCTTGTTCCGAAACTTCCTTTTTTGGTCCTGTAGCATTCCTGCCATTGAAAAACACGTCTAAATCTGAAAGTGGCTGGTCCCCAACGTCCTCACCATGCGTGCTGAAAACTGCCTCTCCATTCAGCTACCTCTGCCAGCAACCCGCATGGCTCTTCAGTGCTGCATGCCCTTGCTCCTGAGCTCCGGCTGGCATCCTGACAAAATGCCACCATCAGCAGTGTGCAGGGCTGTGCCCAAAGGGGACATCTGGTTGCCTCGCTGTGGGCGGCTCATTGTCCTGCTGCCCGGTATTCAAACCACACTGAATAATTTCCTTGCATCAACTTTCTTAAAGGAAGTAGGCCGCGGGGTGCGTGCGTGCGTGCGTGTGTGTGTGTGTGTGTGTGTGTGTGTTTATATGATGAGTTTGGAAACATTTAAAATAGGATTTTACTTACATACACACACAGACACTTCTGAGAAAAGGCTTCAGCTCCCTAAATCCTGAGATCTCACGCAGGCTTTTGGGGGTGCAGATATTGTACATATGCTCAAGCCAAATGCTCACTTGTTTCCAGAATATTCTTACCCTTCCTAGAGTGTCCCACATTTTATCCCCGGTCCCCAGCCTGCCCGTCCCGGTCTCTAGTCACTGGACCGTGGATGTCTGTCTGTGCCTCCCTTTCAGAGCATAATGATTTATGTGGAGCACAGTTCCTACTTTTCTCTCTCCTCCCCTGTGTATGAGTGATAAATGCTGGGAGGCGTAGCGAAAAAATATAACCGCCTCTCGTCTACTTGGGGGTAGGGCAGATTTGGGCAAAACTGCACAATCCCTACAACTTTCTGGGAAAAGCCTGTTTTCTCCAGCAGACTGGATTTAACATGTGGGGTGTGAGCTGTTCTGGAGGAAGGAGCCCTCGGCAGAGGTGAGTGAGTGCCGTTGTGAAGGCAGTTAGTCATGGTGAGCCGGGAGGGCACAGGGGTGACGCCTGTGATGTCCATGATGACGGCGGTGACCCCACTATCTGACACACGTCTGAGCCTGCAAGGAGCTCGTTTTCCTCTTATTTCTGGCCATGAGTGTCAGGGTAATAGAACAAAGCCAAGAACTGGTTCAGTCACATTCCCCCTGACTACGATTGTAGTTTACCAGGCTTGTTATTGTAAACGGGCTTATTAGATGTGCTCAATTTTTTCAACATCAAAGACTTAATGTTTTCCCTTTTCCAAAAATAATGCATTTTTTTAAAAATCAGAACATAAAGACGAGGTACCATAACAACGTTCATCACCTCCCCCAGCTTTGGGCACTCTCATTTATATAATTCTCAACTTCCGTACATACTTACAAGTCAGGAAAAATTGCATCCTACAGTATAGTTTTGTAGACCACTTTGTCACCACAAACCAGCACGATGGTGTCCCTGGATGTTGTTCTACAACAGTGGCGAGATCTGCATTCACCGTAGGAATATTCCATACTTGAATTAGTTCCCCTAGTCTGATATTTAGGGTTTTTCTTAATGTGAGAAATGAATTAGATCAGCATTATTACCGTTTTATGAATGATCCGGTCCAAATTCTGCTTTGACTTTAACGATTCAAATAACGAAGGAAGGAGAAAGAAGGTGCTATAGTGTGGCTCGTGTGCGTGAGGGGGCACAGTCTCTTTTCTGGTAAAATCATGTAGGTTCCCTTTCTCGCATCACCAGGTCTAACTGCCAGGTGCCTGGCCTCCTTCTGTTCTGCCTGGCCCGCAGGGGGCGCCACAGGGAAGTGCCCATCATGCTGTTATTTCGAGGTTTACATTCTAGAAACCTGCAATCAGGTTTTCTGTACATGAGAGGCTGTTAAGTCAATGCGGCCCCTCAGCCAGAATCCAAGCACCACCTTCTCCAGAGCAGCAGAGCAAACATGTGTTCGTGAAAAATCATGACTTCAGTGGACACTCTGAGCCCTGGGATACCCTAACCTTCGCAACCGACATAGGTACACAGTTGTAAGGTTTAGCTCAATAAAACCTTAATGATACGGCTGGATGAGGCCAAAGGTTTCCATGGCAACTGAACTGCTACACGAGCCCTTAGAAGAGGGTGTCCCACAGGCCCGAGAACCAGAGAGGAGGGTTGATGTGGTGTGAACACAGGAGATCCCACCTTCGCCGCATCAGAGGGGAGCTGGTGCTGGGCCACGCGGTCAAAGGAGGAAATTTCAGCACCTTCCTCATCTCCTCCCTCCCCTCTGCTGTCCTCTCTCAGCCCCACCCTGTTGGAGCATCTCGGAATCTCCACCTGGCCCCGGAGACGGGAAGCATGCCACCGAGCAGCCTGTTTGTCCCTCCTTCCGTGTTACACCTGTCATAGGCTGTTTCTCAGCCACCTGTTTAAGGGCTGGTGGTGGTCACCTGGAGGCACTGTCACGTTGACGGCTGTGGAGGGCGAGTGTCTGTGGAGGAGATATCCTGGACAGTGTGCGACATCACCCCAGGACTGGCAAATAGGTTTCCCTGGGAGTTGAGATCCAGCCTTGATTGTTAGCTTCGGTGTTGAGAACGACGAGCCTGCGCACAGGATGGGAAGGAAGGACATTGTGATCAGCTCGTGACACATGTTGACAAACCAGATGATGAAGGAAAGGAACACGCTAGTTGTCCCCACTGCTCACATGGAAAACTGGGTCTGAAAAGGTGGATTTTGCTTTTTCTGGTCATCCGGATTATCTTCTCGAGTCTTAAGAAAGTATGTTCTAGAACTTGAGTCCTTGGAAAGAAGAAGTCTCCTCTTGCTTTGGTCTCTCGGAAATGGTTTATATACTCCGCAAAGTGTGCTTGTCATGTGCACAGACCCTTGGAAGTTAGGGCCAAGTACCTCCCCCAATCAGACATGCATGTGATGTCTAGAATATGGTCTGTTAGAAGCTTAAAATTATCCTCAAATTTAGTTTCTATCTAGTTATGCTGCTATACCAAAAATGGAGCACGGGCCTCACGAATACCAATCACATTTCAAGAATGTACTGTTTGGGATGAGAAACTGAAAAGTCTGGAAAGACGGTGCGTGGGAGAAAGGGTGTTTCTCCTGCATCTAAATGGCAGGGACGGCGAGCCCATGTGAAGGGGGAAGCTGATGGCTGCGAGTGTGGAAGGGGCCTTCGTACTCTCTCGGGTCCTCCAGTGTGCTGCCTCCCTACAGCTGCTGTAACAATCCAGCACCAAACCAGTGGCTTCAAACAACACGCATGTCCCGTCTTACAGTTTTGGAGGCCACAAGTCCTGAAATCAAGCTGTCAGCCTGGCTGGTTCCTTCTCAAGTCTCGGGGAGGGGGCTCTGTTTCCTCACTTTTCCCAGCTTCTAGGAGTCGTTTGCATTTATGCCTCATGGCTTTTTCCTCCACCCTGTAGCCTCTTCCAGGGTGTCCCCCCCTCTCTGCTTCTGTGGTCCCATCTGTCTGTGTCCCTGACCCTCCTGCCCCCTTCTTTGTCCATCTCAAGACCCTTCATCACATCTGCAAATTCCCTTTTGCCATGAAAGGCAGCAAATTCACAGGTCCCTGAGATTAGAATGTGAGCATGTTTAGGGGGCCATCATTTTGCCACCACACTAAGGGTCAGGGAGTGTCCCCTGTGGCCTGATCCCAGCGGGGTTGAGCAAGCTGGTCGAGGTGCTGCCTGTTCTGTGTTGTTAGAGTCTGAGCTGCTACTTTCACCTTGAAGACAGCAACAGCCAGACCTTTCGATATTTTAATTTTTTTTTTAACATTTATTCATTTTGAGGGACAGAGAGAGAGAGAGAGAGAGAGAGAAAGCATGAGCAGGGGAGGGGCAGAGAGAGAGGGAGACACAATCTGAAGCAGGCTCCAGGCTCTGAGCTCTCAATACAGAGCCCTACACGGGGCTCGAACCCACCAACGGTGAGATCATGACCTGAGTTGAAGTCAGACACTTAACCGACTGAACCACCCAGGTGCCTCTGGCGCCCCTGACCTTTCCGTATTTTAAAGAACAAGGAGCATCAATTCTGCAATTAAGAAGTAAATAATTTCTATCCTAAATACCAGCTGTGGCTCTGTATAAATTACAGCAACTAGATCTTTAGAAACAAAAGCAACCCTTTCAAGACAGCCTGTTGACACAGACGAGTTCCTCCAAAACACAGTCCATGGTGACATTTGCACGAGCTTTCCGGCTTCAGAGGGAAATGCGTTTGCCTTGGCACGAGCCAAGTGGTGCTTGTATTTTGTTTTGTTGTGACTTTTTCTTTGCCGAATTCCTCCTCTGATATCAAGAGGTCTGATGTGGAGGTTCAGGGCGTTGGTCACAGCTGAGGGCACACCCATGGATATTATGCTCTCGTCTGCCGTTGCCTTTCCCCTAGCTGGAATCACTTTTCAACAAAACAGTAAGAGAGGTTTGATTGCCTTCGGAAGTCACGGGCTCAGGTATGTAATCAGGCCTTAATTGGAAGTGCTGAGTGCCGAGTCTGGCTGGAAGATGAGCAGATTCCCTCCCGGGGAAACGATGAGTGTGGACCTCTTCGCGGGGCCTCTCGAAGCCCCTCTGCGCTTAATAATAGAAGCGGAAGGCTCCCTGAATGGGCCTATCTAGGCAATCAACGCAGCTGTTTTCCGCTGCATAAAACAATTTCAACCAACTCAGTAAACTCAATTAATCCTCTTTAAAAGACACCGAGTGGGAGAAAAGAGATTTATTTTGAATATCCTCCCCAGAGCTGTCAGCACCGGGGCTCAGCGGGGCAAATATGAGCTGGAGATTGAATGACTCCTGCAGGCATGGACCCAGCCGCGAATCATATTCCACAAACAGATACCCAAGAGCGAGACTCGGGGTTTGGGGGCCTCCAGGGCTGGGGGAGGGCTTGGGGATCCTCTCCAGTTTCTGTAGAGGGGCCTTTTTTTTTTTTCCTTCTCTGTGATGTGATTCTTCAGGTCTGGTCTCTGCTCTTTTTGCCTAGATTGGGGGGGGGGGGGGATGGGAATCTCCGCCTGGTGTCCCCAGTGCAGCCTTGCGAGGGGTCCACCAGCTGTCCCCTCTGGCATTTCCTCTTCTGGCTTCTGCTGTCACTTTTATGACGGTCCCCATTCTTCCTACATCAGCCCCAAGCCACAGCCTCCAGCACAGACGACGTTCCCACTCTGTCCTGCTTGCCCTGCATGAACTTAGGCTCTCATCAAAGACAGAACAAGTTGTGACTTTCAGTAGCTTCTGTCTTCTGGCCGAGACAAAGAAATAATGAAACCGGTCACCTTCCTTCAATAGAGGAGGAGGAAAGGGGGAAAAGAATCGAGTGTTTACACTGCAAGTGATTCTGCTGCAGATAGATACGGCGAACTGTATGTCACAGGGCCCCTGTGATGTGTAGAATTCCAGGTGGGCAGTTTCAGCCCCAATGGGTGGGAGGATGGGGTGGGGTGGGGTGAGGAGAGTGAGGGGGACAGGGCCAGCCACCAGGGCCAGGCACTTGGCAGCCATGTGTCCAGGACTTGAGTTCCTGAGAGGGTTGGTTGGAAGAAGGCTGGACTCAGGCACCCAGAAGTGGGACCCAACAGGAACTGGGCTCACTGAGATCCAGACCCTGAACCTGGGGCATCTGATGGGGACGTGGTCAGAAGATCTAGCCAGTTAAATGGAGGTGCAGGTTCCAAACAGAACAATAGCAAGGCCAACGATGCTAGGCTTCCATCTATGAGTTCCTGAAATCCTTGATGAGAAGCGTCATGGTTCCAGAGCCAGGGAGAGTGTTTCCCCATTGCCGTGTCCTATCCATGTTCCTCTCCACTCGTCATGGGCAACAGCTTGCTTGAGTGGCTGCTGAATGGTGTCACACTGCTTGGACTGTGAGTTGGCCTGTGTGGTAGATTGGACCACCCTGACTGCTGAATTAGCATCCCTCAGCACCCTCCCCCATGTGCCGAGGTGGTGAACACTTCACCTGGGTCCATCCCCTTTCTGCATGCCTGGTTCTTGATGTAAACAGCCATGCCTTGCTATATCCAAGACTCATCCCTCAATACTTTGCTCAAATGCCACTCAACGTATGAAGCCCAGGCAGCCCAATCACCTCCTAGTTCTCTCCATAGCTGTTACTTGTGGTTGTTTCCAAATTCCTAACAGATGATGAATCTTCGGGATTTGAGATTGAGAAATCTCAATTTGGGGGGATTCTTAGGAGTGCCACGACCCTAAGTTAGTCTTAAAACTCTTCCAATGTTCTTCATACCCTTTGCTTACTGTTAACAAAACCTAGAAAATGTCATAAGTAAGAAATATCAAGTTCAGCATTATTTTCAAATTACTGCAGCAAAGATTCAAACAAATATCCAAACAAACATTCAAGAGCAAATATTCAAACACCAGGAAATGCTGGTGAAGATTAGTAAGACTTCATGGAAAATTTGGATCTCCTATCCAGGTCCATAGAACTTTGCAAAATTGACAATTTAAGGACTTATTTTGCTTTCAACATTTATCGTTCCTCAACACACCTCTTATAAGATCTGTGGAAAGTAAGTACGTGATGAAGCAATTTCCAAGAGTGCCTCACTGTGCCCATCCGGGAGCACACACTGTTAAATACGGCAGGCGCAGACATGAGGAACTACGGATCACGTGACTGTTTATCTCCGCCTACTCTGGCCCCAAGTCACCGGAAGTGTGTATCTTGGCTGTTGACTCCGGTGTCCGGGCTTTCTGCTCCCACCTTCAGTGGGATGTCAGTAGATGCCTTCCAAACAGTCACATCTTTATGTTGGTCGTACAGCTTATTGTCTCAGAAGAATTCTGATACTTCTTTCCGTTTTCCTATGTCTTGACCAGTTTTTCCTTAACTTGGGGGTCTGGAAAAACAAATTTCTTAGGAAGGAATCCCTGCTCGGAAGAGCTTGTCAGGTGTGTGTGTGTGTTAGCACAGCATTGTCCGATTAGCACCGAAGAGTCGCCGTGTACCTGTGTGTGGATTGTATGTCCCTTTCCCTCAGTTCATGAACGCATCGGGAGCAAACCGATGCCATGATGATGTCAACAATGGCAACTGTGACGTTCTTATGTTATTAAGTTGTTAGTAAATAAGTGTTTTTGCTGAATAAAAGTTTTTGTGAAATAAATTCAACAACAAAAATTTCCTCTTCCTCCTCCTTTTCTCTTCCTCCTGTTTCCCTCCTCCTTATTCACTGAGCATTTGCCATGTGGCAAATGCAAGGTTGAGAGCTTTACATGTATTTTTTTTAGTTTATTTATTTACTTTGGGGGTGGGGGAGAGAATCCCAAGCAGATTCCACATGGTCAGTGTGGAGCCTGATGTGGGGCTCGGACTCATGAACCACAAGATCATGACCTCAGCCAAAATCTAGAGTCAGATGCTTCACCGACCGAGCCACCCAGGTGCCCCTGCATGTATTTTTAAAATCAAGCTTATTGCAGTATTATTTATATCCAATAAAATGCACTCTTTGAAGCGTGGAGTTCAAGAGACTTGACAAGTCTATAGGTTGTGTCATTGCCACCACGATCTTGATGTAGGATGTCCTCATCACTCCTGAAATTTCTCTTTGCCTGTTGCAGTCTAGGTAGGCAATGACCTGCTTTCTGTCACTGTAAGTTAGGTTTGCTTTTCCAGAAACTCAGAGGCGTGGCTTGATCAGTATGTTCTCTTTTGGGTCTTAACTTCTTTTGTTTAGCACACCTGTGACATTCATCCGAGCTGCTGAATGTACCAGTAATCCATTCCTTCCTTTCCATTCCCCTTCCCCCCTCCCTCCCTCCCTCCCTTTCTTTTCACTGAGTCCTATCCACTGTGTAAATATACTGTAGCTGGTTTATCTACTCACTTATTTCAGACATTTGGGTTGTTTCCAGTTTTGAGCTACTATGAATAAAGCGGCTGCAAACGTCCACGTACAGGATTTTGTGTGGATACACATTTTTATCTGGATAAATAGTTAAGGTCGGAATTCTGGGTTGTATGCTAAATATATGATTCACTTTGTCCAAAATAGCGACACTGCTTTCAAAAGCGGTGGAACTATTTGACGTTACCATCAGCAACGGATGAGAGTTCCAAACGCTTTCCATCCTTGCCAATTTGGCAGTCTGGCTTCTTAATTTTGGACATCACTGGACCTGTAATGGTATCTCATTGTGGCTTTAATTCGCATTTTCCTAACGGCTAATGATGTTGAACATCTTTCAATATGTTTAACGTGTTTATCGGCCATTCCTGTATTCGCTTTTGTACTATAGCTGTTCAAATCCTCTGCTCATGTTTTAGTTGGGGTTTTTGCCTTGTCAATTCGTGCACATTCTTTATACATTCTGGATATGAATTCTTCATCACATCTATGTGTTATCAGTACTTAAAACAACGGTTTATCTTTTCATTTTCTGAAGAAGAACAGAAGTTGTAAAATTTGATTAAGTCCAACTTATAATTTTGTCTTCTGTCCTTGCTCTTTCTGCTTGGCTAAAAAAAAAAAAAACCACTGCAAGAACACGAAACTCGTCTCCCATACATTCTTCTACAGGATTGAAAATTGTAGTTTTCAGGTGGAGGTCTATACTCTGTTTCAAACTCATCCCTGGTACGCTTTAGGTAAGGGGGGAGCTCCCCTGGCCCACCATCGAGGATACCCAGATGTCCCAGTGCCAAATGTTGCAACACTCTTCTTTTTCTCAGTGAATTGTCTTGATGCCCGTTGGAAAGTCAATTGACCCATCTATTCGTGGGTTTATTTCTTAATTCTCCTTCTCTCTCTCTCTCTCTCTTTCTCTCAGTGAGCTTGTGATTTCTTGGTCATGCACAACGTAGCCCTTGGCCTAAAAGGTAAGCAAAGATTTGTTGAGCTAGTATCAGTATATACAGTTGCTGTCGTAAGGGCGTCAGCTTATGTGTGGGTGGAGGGTCCCAGCCCTGCCTCCCCTCTCAGTGCACCTTACGGTTTCCTGGCTCATGGTCACGTAGCTACGGCTTGGTTGCTTCCCATAACAGGGAGCTTATTATCACACAAGGCAGCACACCCCATTTTGGGATCCTAATTAATGCCAAGTTCCCCAGCCAGGACACAAGTGGATACTAGGCAGATGAAAGCTTACCGAGATCTTCTGCAAAGGAGAAAAGGCGTAAAGCCGGGAACTTGGGAGCATGAAGGCAGACTTCCTTGATCATTCTTCCCAGCGTTAGCTCAGGGGTTGTTTATCTTCGAGCCTCCTGGGTCCCTGCCTCGTGCCCTTACGCAGCCGGGTGACAGCTCATCCAAGATGCTGTGTCAGGAATTTATGTATGCTGCGTGAGTGGTGGGCTGGGGCTGGGCTGCACTGGGTGACCTCCCAGAGTCTCCTGACTTCTCAGAGCCTTCGACTCAAGCTTCCTTTTCCTGCTTTTCTTCAGAAGGGTTATTTACAGCCAGGCCTACAAAGTCGAAAAGGCTAATCCCTGTGATTATGTCTTCCTGCACATCTTTTGGCTAGAACATACGAAGGGTTTATTTAAAGCGTCTCCACTATTGTCCTCTGCACTGTATGATCTAATTTCATTGGGCCGGTGTCCACATCTTCCTCCCATATTTCTGAGTCCTTGCTTCCACCCCTAAACTTTATTGTGTGCAGCTGGTCTGGAATCTCAGCGGCAACAAGACTGTTCTCAGTAGCAAGGACTCTAGAAATCCACGTCCCAACGTCTCCGCTTGGGCCTTGGAAAGACAGCTGGAAAGTCAGGTCTGCTATGTATGTATTTGTAAACTGAGAAAGTTTTGTTTATTTTAATAGAGCATTTTAATTTCCTTTGAAGAAAACAAAAAAAAATCTAATTGAAGATAAAGAATGAGATGACCCCATGCCTGGCATTCCTCGATCATAGTGATTTCTGGCTTTGAATAACCTTGTTAATTCAATTCAACTGTGTGCCTGGGCTAGCTGTGCTGAGGCTTAATCCAAGGAGACAATGGAGTAAATTGGATAGCAGAAGACACTTCCTGTCCTGCTGGCCTGCTTCTCTCAAAGGACAACAGATGATGCAAAGCTCTCAGCTTTAGCCACGAATACACCACCTGCTCAACTAACAGAAAAATATATTTAACTGTCGGTACGGACATTTAGAATAAAATACCATTATAAATTACTTCTCATATAAATATTTCAAATGCAACGTACGTGACAAAAATATTGATTGGCAGGACTGATAGTATTGAACATCAAATGAGCCTTTGCCACGCCTAACAGACAAGCCTAATTCAATCATCTGGCCGGACTAATCTCTATGAGTTTACAAGTGTTTGGCCAAGGATTTGCAAGTCTATCAGCAATTCTGGTCGAAAGTCCCAATTTCTGGGATGTAGAGTCTGACTTTCAAAAATGTTATTGAAATACGTGACCTGGGGCGCCTGGGTGGCTCAGTCGGTGAAGCATCCGACTTCGGCTCAGGTCACGATGTCACGGTTTGTGGGTTCCAGCTCCGCATCGGGCTCTGTGCTGTCAGCTCAGAGCCTGGAGCCCGCTTCGGATTCTGTGTCTCCTTCTCTCTCTGCCCCTCCCCTGCTCATGCTCTGTCTGTCTAGCACTCAAAAATAAATGAACATTTGGGGAGCCTGGGTGGCTCAGTCGGTTAAGCGTCCAACTTCAGCTCAGGTCACGATCTCGCGGTCCGTGAGTTCGAGCCCCGCGTCGGGCTCTGGGCTGACGGCTCAGAGCCTGGAGCCTGTTTCCGATTCTGTGTCTCCCTCTCCCTCTGCCCCTCCCCCGTTCATGCTCTGTCTCTCTCTGTCTCAAAAATAAATAAACATTAAAAAAAATTAAAAAAAAAAAAGAAATGCGTGACCTCTGTTTGGTTAGAAAACACACAAAGTTTCCCCAGTACTATTCTTTCTGCTTAATTTCACTACTTTGGTTTCCCACACCTGTCATTAACCAAACATACATCTTAACCCTCCGTATCAAGAAACTGATTTTGTCAGAAGTCTGACACGGCCTTGCATGAACACTGCCAATTATTTTTGCTGTTTATATTCCCCCCGCTAAGCCACATCCTGACTTTTTATCTCTTATTTTCCCCCTAAAGACTCAACCCTGGACGTGAAAACAAATTTACTTTTTTGAGGGGGAAGATAACTGAAGATCACCCTATTCATTGGGTTTTTGCTTTTTAAAACCTAGTGTTCTACAACACGGGAGATCCAGAGAGCCACGTAAACCCATGCAAAGCTAATTCATCACTGTAATGTGACAAAGTTGTAACCAGTACCCACATCAAAAAGAGCGCTTCTCGGGGCACCTGGGTGGGTCAGTCTGTTGAGCGTCCGACTTTGGCTTAGGTCACAATTTTGCGATTGACCAGTTCGAGCCCCGCGTCGGGCTCTGTGCAAACAACTCAGAGCCTAGAGCCTGCTTCAGATTCTGTGTCTCCCTCTCTCTTCTCCTCCCCTGCTCGTGTTCTGTTTCTCTCTCAAAAATAAATAAATATTTAAAAAAATAAAAGAGTTAACTATAAAAAGAGCACTTCTCTACCCACCCAGAAGTTTCTCCATGCGCTTCCTCTCAGCACACCAAATCCCCCCAAAGTAACCAGTATCCCGACTTCTGTAGTGATAACTCTCTTGCATTTCTTTATAATTTGTAAAGCCTCAGACAGTATAATTTTGTTTCACCCATTTTTTCCCTAGCTTGACAGTTTCTCAAGTCTCTTGTAATGTACAGGTTTCTCCTCCATCCCGTGTATCTCCTTTCTTATCCTTACAATTTACCTGTAGAGGCACCTGAGTTGTTTGAACTGTGGTGTTTCCTAGTCTTGATTTTGCTGGACATACATGCCTGGTACAGTCCAGGATCATGTACTTCTCTCATATTCCCTGCACATTGTGAGCTGGAACCTGAGGTTTGATCAGACACAGATTTTCAGATTCGGTCCCTTTGACAAGACTTGGAGAAATGGTGGAGTGTTCTTTCATCAGGAGGCACAAGGTGTCTGACTACCTTTTCCTTTTTTATAAATGTCTGTAGTCACTGGAGCTCATTGGCTCAATCTGTTCATTCATGTGGGTTTTTTGGTTTGTTTTATTTTGTTTTATGGTAGGAGAGCTTGCCATTTGTTGATTTCTTTTTCATTTGTTAGCTGGGATACTTAAAAAGAATTTTTTTTTATTTGAGAGAGAGAGAGAACACAAGAGAGGGGAAGAAGAAGAAGAAGAAGAAGAAGAAGAAGAAGAAGAAGAAGAAGAAAAAAAGAGAGAGAGAGAGAGAGAGAGAGAGAGAGAGAGAGAGGGAATCCCAAGCAGGCTCCACGCTCAGCACAGAGCCAAATGGGGGGCTTGATCCCACAACCCTGGGATCATGACCCGAGCTGAAATCAAGAGTCAGACACTCAACTGACTGAGCCTCCCAGGCCCCCCTGAGATATTTTATAAAGAGATACTTCCTTACTGTACTATTTGGTTACCCAATAGTTTAGTTGATATATAAAAGGCAATTAATACTCTATTGTTTCTTTTATTTGCCAGTTTTCAAGGTAAATGCTATATTCTTCTTTCTTTACCAGTTATAAAAACAATTAATTGGTTCCCTATCATTGTTCAAAGGAGACCAAGTAGCTTTATAAAAAAAACGTCATTAGGAAAGAATCGATCTTAGTATATTTGCTAGGTTTCAGTGCATGGTAATTTTTTTTTAACGTTTTATTTATTTTTGAGACAGAGACAGAGCATGAGCAGGGGAGGGGCAGAGAGACAGGGAGACACAGAATCGGAAGCAGGCTCCAGGCTCTGAGCTGTCAGCACAGAGCCCGATGCAGGGCTGGAACTCATGAACTGTGAGATCGTGACCTGAGCCGAAGTCGGACGCTTAACCCACTGAGCCACCCAGGCACCCCGCATGGTAATTTTTTAAAAATTAAAGTTGGAATTATTCCATCTTTGGCTGGTGGGAACTTTCTCAAGTTGTTCTTTGTTTGACATGATCCATTATTTTATGATGTGAAAAGATATTTTAGGCTCATCTACATTAACCTACATTAGCCATTTCTTTAAGAAGTCCTTGTATCTTGGAGGCACCTGGGTGGCTCAGTTGGCTAAGTGTCTGACTTCAGCTCAGGTCATGATCTCATGGTTCGTGGGCTTAATCAAGCCCCACGTTGGGCTCTGCACTGATAGTGTGGAGCCTGCCTCAGATTCTCTCTCTCTCCTTTCCCTGTCCCTCTCCACTCTCTCTCTCTCTCAAAATAAATAAATAAACTTAAAAGAAAGTCCTTGTGTCTTTTAATGGAGGATGTAATTTCTGGTCACGATACAACAATCAGGTTTGAGGGATGGGATTGTTTTAAGCCTGTAAGTCATTTTAGTGGAAATGTATAGGACACACACACACACACACACACACACACACACACACATTATCTTATGAATACATTTTGACACTTTGATTCAAAATAAAACAACAACATACTCTCACAATCCAGCAATCATACTCCTTGGCCTTTACCCAAAGGGGTTGAAAACTTATGCCCACACAAAAACTTGCACATGGCTGCTTACAGCAGCTTTATTCATAATCATCAAAACTTGGAAGAAACTAAAATGTCCTTCAGTGGGTGAACGGTTAAATAAACTGTAGTCCATCCAGACAATGGAATAGTCTTTAGTGATGGAAAGAAATGAGCCATGAGAAGATACAGAGGAATCAAGTGCATATCACTAAGGGAGAGAAGCCAATGTGAAAAGGCTACATACTGTATGTATGACTCCAACTATGCGACATTCTGGAAAAAAAGAACTATGGAGACAGTAAAAAAGATGAGTGGTTTGCCAGGAGTTGGGGAGGGGAGGGATAAACAGACGGACTACAGAGGATTTTTAGGGCATTTATACAAACATCAAGAGTGATGTAAACGTAAACTGTGGACTTCTGTTTGGTTCATTATTTGTGACAGTTGCACCATTCTGGTGGAGAATGTTGCAGGGGGGCTGTGTGTATGTGGGGTGGGTGCTCTCTCTGTGCGGTGCCCTCAATTTTGCTGTGATCCTAAAACTGCTCCAAAAAATAAAGTCTTAATAGAAGAATATAAACAAATAAATAAAGGAAAAGGAGACAACCTATCTCCCTTCTCCCAAACTAAGAATACTCATTCTCAATGACAAGGGGATGATAGAATACCCAGAATTGTGTGTTTCTCCCCCTTTGCACACGCAAATCTCATAATACCGATGCTCATACCATCACAGGATTTTTGCTGGAAGCATCAAACTTCTTGTTTGCACGTGTTCTCCCTGTTTGCTCTGATACCAGATCTATGTTGTCGGAATGCACAGCCAGTTCGCACCACACTGTTTCTTTTTTATCCCCCATGAAGACTTCGCTCTAGAAGGAATGCTACAGTAGATGCTTGGCAATAATAGTCGCGTCTACGAGTCCTCTGGTTTTCTGAAGCTGTTTCCTTAGCAGGTTCCCCAGGAAGAGCTCACACATGCTGAAAACAGTGCTCCTGTGCCTTTCATACACGGAAGTCAGCTTGTGGATGGTAAACCTTGGACTCACATTTTTTTCTCATAGTCCTAAACATGACTCCGTTTTCTTATGGCCTAAACCATTGTTCTGGAAAAACGTGTGAATGATCTTCTTTCGCCTCCTTACAAAGCACTCATTCTTTTTTTAAACTTTTTTTTAACGTTTATTCATTTTTGAGAGACAGAGAGTGAGCAGGGGAGGGGCAGAGAGAGGGGGAGACCCAGAATCCGAAGCAGGCTCCAGGCTCCGGGCTGTCAGCACACAGCCTGACGCGGGGCTCGAACTCACGGACTGTGAGATCAGGACCCGAGCCGAAGTCGGATGCTCAACCGACTGAGCCACCCAGCGCCCCGCAAAGCACTCATTCTTTTCTCCTAGATGCCCAGATAACTTTTCATTATGTATTTATTTAATATTGTTAATTTTTCCAAATACATTTTTAAAGTTCAGTCATTTTGGGGAGGGGGGGCACTTGGGTGGCTCAGTCGGTTAAGCGTCTGACTCGATTTCGGCTCAGGTCATGATCTCACGGTTCATGAGTTCAAGCCCCGTGTTGGGCTCTGTGCTGACAGCGTGGAGCCTGCTGGGGATTCTCTCTCTCTCTCTCTCTCTCTCTCTCTCTCTCTGCCCCTCCTCCCTCTCTCTCAAAATAAATAACTAAACTTAAAAAATTATCAAATTAGGTAATCTTGGTATGTATTGGTAGGATAGGTTATGTCTGGGTCGTATCGTCAGATACACAATATTGTCAGTTTTTGTTTATGGAAACAATGCTTTTCTGTGTACAATTTCCTATCAACATTTTAGTGGGACGGTAGCATTAGATTCCGGAGTTTCGTGAACAAGGTTTGGGGAAGGTTCTGGGGCAAAGCTCATTGAACCACAGCCTGTAGGCCATACCCGCTGGCCACCTGGTTCCTTGGGGCCCACAAGCTAAGAATGGTTTTTACATTGTTAAATAGTTAAATTTGAAATGGTTACATAAGTGCCTACATAATATCTTACATGTTGCCTTTTGGACCTCAAAGCCCAAAATATTTACCATCTGGCCTTTAAAAAAAAAGTATGTTGACCCCTGTTCTACAGGAATTATTGCAATAAACAGGGGGAAAGCATCCAGGGGATAGGAAGGGGCTGCTCAGACCAGGAGATGAAGTGTATTTGTCCCAGACACTGCAGGCTTTGGTCTCCTAGCTTCTGCCTTAGACATTCTGCAGTGACACCGAACCCCTCCTCCCTTCCTCTCTCTCTGTGTCTCTAGAAAGCTCCTCTCACAGTGGGGACTTGAGATTTCATTCTCATTCAGGTGTAAAAACCTGCTGGGAAATATTGCCCATTCAGAGAATTTTCATCTTTATAAAAGGGGATAATAGCTTTAAGACAAAAGAACAGGTGCCCAATTTTTTAACCCCAGGATTCAGCCTGTCAGTGTGTGTGTATGTGTGTGTGTGCATGCGTGTGTGTGTGTGTGTGTGTGTGCATGTTTGCACATATGCACATGCACGTGTGGGCGATAGTGTGGCAAAATTAGATGAGTACGTAGGGGAGAAAAAGCCTGAGAATTACCTGGAAAATAATTAAAACAGTAGTGGGGGAAATTTATACTACATTTATGTAACGTAATCAAATCAATATTGTTTTAGCATAAAACAGATGAATTAATGTCATAGAACAGAGGATCTCGAAGTCAATTCCAGTATGCAGGAAAATTTAATTTATGATAAAGATAGAATTGACATTTATTTGGAAAAGTTGGCTTATTAAAAAAAAAAGGATTCTGGCACAACTTATTGACTGTCCATCTGGAAAAAAACAACATTAGACCTTAAGTCAGATTATGCCCCAGAAGAAATTGCAGGTTGATTAAGGAACTATGGTTTTTAAAAACCCAACAAAGGTTGTAAAAGGAACTCTAAGGGTAGAGAGACATTGTTCACAAAGAAAACAGAAAAGCTACAAAGTAAAGAAACCCCTATTTTTCTCTCTCAATGCTCCTATGGTAGGAAGATGCCATGAACAAAATAAAAAACGAAACATCTGGCAGTGTGTTTGCAGTGGAGGTGCCCAACAGAGCTCTGATGTTTTATAAAAATGAAAAGGAAAAGAGCACTAGTGCAAGAGGACAACGGGCTGGGGTAGAACAGGAAGATGGGACTCTCCTGGAGCGGGACCAGGCCAGAAGAGGCTGGGACCAGGGCCCGCGTGGTGGAGAGAGAGTCACCACGCGCCTCGGGCACTCCTTACCGCTTTCCTCGTCCCATCACTCCTCCTGCCACAGGCGTTGGGCTCCCAGCGCGTCACCCCTGACTCGTGGCTCCCGCCTTTCCTCAGGGAGGGGTCCTACAGCCCTGCCAGGTGTCTTAGCTCTGACATTTTCCTGCAGTGACAAGTTTCTCTCTCCCCAATAGACTGGAAGCCCCAGAAGCTTCTAGAAACCCCGTGGGAACAGAGACCATGACTGTCCTTTTCAGCATCTCGTGCCTAGACGCCACAGGGAGCCCAATCCACCTCGCTGTCCCGTGGGGGGTGTATGTTGCCATGTAAGACTGTCGTTTGCCCCCTTTTAAATAAATTGAGCCAACGTTGAAAACGCGTAGCTGAAAAAGCCACTTAAAAAAGGGAAAATCTGGCAGCGTGTGCCTGTACCCCCAATGTCTGCAGTGGCAGTGCTGGAGCTGCTGGGTCCCTCCCCCCCCCCCCCCCACCATTCAAACACCCCCCTGGCCTGCGGGCACTCGAGCTGGGAAGCTTGCAGGCTGGCCTCACACACGCTCCCCCCACCCTTCCCCCTCCCCATATACCCTTGGTTTTAGCCTGCTGCCCTCGGGCACCCTGGAGGGTTCTGGAAGGAGTCTACGTGACCATACCAGGAACTTTGATTTCCCTCAAACCTGAGTTTGCTCTGGTGGCTTCTGCCTTTAGGCTCAGCGGACCTGGCTCCTGTTTTCCCAGCTTCTGAAAATGGCAAGTTTCATGGTTTGTGTCTGTCTGTCTTTCTACCTACCTGCCTACGTGTTTCTCTATTGCTCACCCATCCCTTTATCTACCTAGTTACCGTCTATTATCAGTCCTCTATCCACCCATCCATACACACCCACACATGCACTTACAGCTGCATACAAATAGATGTACATGTGTGTGCATATACACGTATGTAGGCACACGTGTATCTCAACATTTATATGCATATGTACATGCACTCGCATACTTACTGTACCCATGTATCTCAACCTTTTTTTTTAACATTTATTCATTTTTTGAGAGACAGAGACAGTGCAAGCAGGGGAGGGATAGAGAGAGGGAGACACAGCATCCGAAACAGGCTTGTCAGCACAGAGCCCTACGCGGGGCTCGAAAGCACGAACCGTGAGATCATGACCTGAGCCAAAGTCGGATGCCCAACCGACTGAGCCACCCAGGCATCCCAATCTGTACCCAAATATCTGTACTCTAGATCTATACTTATATCTGTGTCTATACAATAGCTTTTAGACTATTTCTGTCCCAGGGATTAGGACTCAGTTTCCCACTGCAGAAAACATATATGGAGACATCCCTGCTGCTCGTTTGGGGATCAGTCATGCCCTCCTCAACACACCCCTCTATTTGAAGTCTGTTATCATGAGCAGCACAGCAGACCCTTGTGGGAGCAAGGCCTCAGGAGAGCCCCGGGCCTGAGCTCTGGGAAGGGGCTCTGTTCGTCCAAGCTCTTGCAGAAAACAAAAGCAGACCCGAACTTTGAAACTCATATGAAAAACTTAGGCTTATGTTAAAAAAAAACAGGGGCGCCTGGGTGGCTGAGTTGGTTAAGCGTCTGACTTCAACTCAGGTGATGGTCTCACGGGTTTGTGGGTCCGAACCCCGCGTCGGGCTCTGTGCTGACAGCTTGGAGCCTGGAGCCTGCTTCGGATTCTGGGTCTTCCTCTCTCTCTCTCCCCCTTCCCTGCCTGTGCTCTATCTCTCTCAATTAAAAAAAAAAAAAAAAAAAAAAAAAAAAAAAAAAAAAAGCAAAGGCTTGTTTCCCCTTGTGATAAACCACCCTCCCAAGCTGCATTTTCTTATCCCTCGTTTACAGAAAAGTTAAAAAGGAAAATTATGAGATAAACCCCTTGAAATGTACAGATACGTTTATTTTCCAGTGTAAATTGTTTCAGAAAGCTGCCGGTCTCTGGTGGAGACACACCTGACCCACGATGCCGGGCTTCCGGTTCCGCAGGAACAAGCTGGTGACGCCGGGCTTCCCGGATGCGTCTGGAGAGTGTCACCTGGGTTCCGGCCGCCCGTCTCTTGCTTCTGGCCTGAGCTTCGGCCTCAGCTGCAAGACCCCCTTGGCTGACTTGTTCATTCCTACTCGTGCTCAAGAGAAAGCTCGGTGGGGCTCATCTCCCCATTTGTGTCCTTTTGGGTGGCTGGAGCCCTCAGCTGTCCACAGATCTCCGGAAGGCAGTGCTTTCCTCCACTTTGCTCTTTTGGAATCACTAAGGGAGATGCAGGTTTTTTGAACTGTTTATTTATTTTTGAGACAGAGAGAGAGGGAACGAGCAGGGGAGGGGCAGAGAGAGGGAGACAGAGGATCCGAAGCAGCCTCTGTGCTGACAGTAGAGACTCCCATGCAGGGCTCGAACTCATCAACCGCGAGATCGTGACCTGAGCCGAAGTCAGACGCTTAACCGACTGAGCTTAACCGACTGTGTCCCAGGGAGATGTGGTTTTAATCACCTGAAACCACCATTCAGCTGGCACCTCTGCTCGTCTATGCCCAGGAGAGGCGGGCGGCAGGGGCCTGTGGCTCAGGGGCATCCGGGAGCCGTCCTGGCCCCAGGGAGGCCAGCTCTCTGTGGCTGAGTGGTTCTGGTTTGTCTTCCACAGGCTCCGTGTGCGGTGTGGGCCCTGCCCTGCTTGTCCCTGCTGCTCTGGAGGAGGGGACCGTAGCGGCCACCCCCACAATGCAGTGCAGGGACTGACCTGGGGCAAGTTACTAAGGGTCACTGGGCTGAGCATTTTGCTTTGAACTCTGGTGACAATGCTGCCTTTTCCACGTGGGACATGTGAGCAACTGAGTCTATGTGAATGCAGGTGACTGGCTTGGCGGGCAGGTCTGGTCCTGCCTGTCTCCCCACAGAGGGGGGCCGGGCACCGATGGCCTGGAGGAAAAGCAGGTCCCTTGCTTCCTGGCTGGGTGACCACTTACCCCCAGCACCTGTTTCCTCTTCTGCAGCATGTGGATGAAAGAGTCTCTCCTCTTAGGATCGGTGCGAGCAGCAGTAACACGTTGAAACCCCAAAGCTCTCATGAGAGCCCGGACACATCCGAGGACTGGGTGTGGTCCATTGTCCAGTCACCCCAGACAGGAAGACAGCATTTCTCAGGGAGAAACTGAGCTGATTAATTGTCAGGCATTTGCTACATCAGTGTCCGGATCACATTCTTTTTTCGTTATATTTTTTCCCTTTTCCTTGTTTGTTTTTACTGCTCTCAGATTTCAGTCGCACCCAGGGTCTGTTTTTCACCAACCCCGAACATCCACGTGCACGGTGATGCTGTTGGGCTCCCAGAAAGCACACCTGCATGCGTGGCGATTCGTTACCCACATGGTAGTTACCCTGCATTTGGGGGAGCTAGAGCTTTCGAGAAACAGCCCTCATTTGGGTAGTGAGCACATATTTCCCCTGGTGGTGAAGGAGTCTTTGTGGTGACTCCCCTGTCTTCTCCAGGAAGTCACGGCAGGAAGAGGCAGCTGGAGTGCCTTGGGTCTCCGACTCGGTCCTTAATTAACCCCTTGGTGTTTAAGCCCCTGCAGGGATCTTACAGTCATCATCTGACTCCTTCCCTGACCGTGGCCCTGGTTCTCCTCCTTCCCCACCTCCCAGTCTCTGCTGGGCGTCTACTCTGGAGGTATACCCAGGAGCCCAGGTCAGTGAGGAGAAGATTCATGTTGTATCTCTTCTGCCTTTTCTCAGTCAGGCTGTCTCGGGAACATCTACCCTTCCCGGCCACTCCCAGTTCTTAGGTCAACATGCCTCCACTTTTGTTAGGCACTATTATGTGCTGAATCGCATCCGCCCCAAAATGCATAGGCGGAAGCCCTAATCCTTAAGTGATTGTATTTGGAGACGGGGGTTTTTACAGAGGCAACTGAGGTCAAACAAGACCACTAGGGTGGACCCTAACTCAAGGTGTCCTTAGAAGGAGGGCAGATGAAGACACAGATACACACAGGGACAACCACCAAAATACAGGGAGAAGATGCCCTTCTAGAAGCCCGGGACAGAGACCTCAGGAGAAACCAACCCTGCCCATGCCGTCCAGCCTCCGGGACTGAGAAATGATACCTTTCTGTAGTTTGAGGCACCCAGTGTGGGGACCTTTGTTGTGGCCGCCTGACTAATCTGGGCATTCGGTGCCAGATACCAAAAGTCAGCTGTGACTCTGTCACTCTGAGTAAGCCGAGTGATGCACACAGAGCGGCCAGCCAGTGCCTTGTCTGCTCCCGGATGGTGTCGGGCACTGTACTTTCAGGGGGAGCGTGGGAGGGACGAAGGCGACCGCACGTTGACTCAGAATATTTTTTTTTTAATTTTTTTTTCAACGTTTTTTATTTATTTTTGGGACAGAGAGAGACAGAGCATGAACGGGGGAGGGGCAGAGAGAGAGGGAGACACAGAATCGGAAACAGGCTCCAGGCTCTGAGCCATCAGCCCAGAGCCCGACGCGGGGCTCGAACTCACGGACCGCGAGATCGTGACCTGGCTGAAGTCGGACGCTTAACCGACTGCGCCACCCAGGCGCCCCTCAGAATATTTTTACACTGAGTGATCCCCTCCCCACCCTCCAAATTACATTAAAATAGATGATACACAGGTTTTAGCAAGAAAAATAGTACTTCTCTTTCTCCTAATTAGGCATTTTTACTCTTTTTTTTTTTTTTCCGAACAAAGAAAGAGTGATATTTAGAATTCTGGCGGTAAATTATAAGAATCCCCATTGAATTCAAAGAGAATAGCTCTTCAGCTGACACCTTTTTGCCTTTCGTCCTATTTTTTTTAATATGAAATTTATGTCAAACTGGTTTCCATACAACACCCAGTGCTCATCCCAACAGGTGCCCTCCTCAATACCCATCACCCACCCTTCCCTGCCTCCCACCCCCCATCAACCCTCAATTTATTCTCAGTTTTTAAGAGTCTCTTATGGTTTGGCTCCCTCCTTCTCTTTCTTTTTCCTTCCCCTCCCCCATGGTCTTCTGTTAAGTTTCTCAGGATCCACATAAGAGTGGAAACATATGGAATCTGTCCTTCTCTGTATGACTTATTTCACTTAGCATAACACTCTCCAGTTCCATCCATGTTGCTACAAAAGGCCATATTTCATTCTCATTGCTAAGTAGTATTCCATTGTGTATATAAGCCACAATTTCTTTATCTATTCATCAGTTGATGGCCTTTCGTCCTGTTTTTTGAGAACGAATTAACCAGAGGAAAGATATAAACAGAAGACAACTGAGGCAAGAAGGAAAGTTTATTTTAACGTTCACAGAATTTTTTATTTTTATCTTTTTACTTATAAATTTTTAATGTTTATTTTATTTTTGTTTTTGAGAGACAGAACATGAGCAGAGAAGGAGCAGAGAGAGGGAGACAGAAAATCTAAAGCAGGGTCAGCCCAGAGCCTGATGTAGGGCTCGGACCCACGAACCGTGAGATCATGACCTGAGCTCATGTCGGACACTCAACCATTGGAGCCACCCAGGAGCCCCAACATTCACAGATTTTTTTTAAAAAGAACCATGTGGCACTATGTTAATTCATTTTATCCAAGAAGGAAAATACCTTTCTGTAAAATAGCTCACCAGGTCCTCCTGAAACACGACATGTATTTCCAGGGTGCATAGATATGTTCAAGCCTCCAAACATGAGCTGCCTCCTGAATATTCTATGGCTTTGGACAAGGATGAGCGAGCAGATGACATGCACCTATCTCTTGCACCTGTCCTCAGCACATGCGTCCTCATTGCTGGGTGGTGCACGAACCACGGGACTTTGGCTTTCATTTTCTTACCGCCCTGAATATGCTAAGAAGAGAAACCGCATCACAAGAATCCAGTGGTTTAAATCTTGCTGTGCAGGTGTTGGAATGCCATCGAGTCTAGTTGCCCTTAGAAACCCAAGTTCATTACTGATACCCGCCCTCCACGTATCTTCCCATGAACATCTGATCATAGAGCAATGCTGCCCCGCTTTACACCCCTTGGAGATTCTCTTCTGCACACAGAATAAGATCCAGACTCCTCACCAGGGCCACCCTTGATGGTGTCTTAGCCTTGACTTAGATTATTTGTCTTTAATGTATTGGTCTGAAGACCATTGGTGAGCTTTTCGAATATCCTAAGCCCTTTCCAGGTTCAGAGTTGTTCTGTCATCAGAGAGAACAGAGAGAGGTCGCTCTCACCTTCCAACCTGAACCATGAGCCCTGTTCAATTGCCTCACGGTTTCCTAAGCTTTTCCTTTATGTCACCTGGCTTGGTTATGAAAATACATAATTTTGTGTGATCGTGGAATATCTATCTCCCCTAAGCTGTAAGTATCATGGAGGAGGGGCCCCAACTATTCTGTCCGGTTTCCCTCTGAGCTGATATGCACCCTTGCTGTCTCGCTACCTACTTGTTGAATATAGGAATTACTGTTGTTTTAATAAAAGTGTGTACACACTTCCTGAGCCTCGCTTCTTTAGGAAAAGAATGCTATCTTGGGATACTCCGTATTTTGCTAACCGATACTCATTAGCCGCTGGGAATGAATTTTCAAGCAGTTTGAACTGGAGGACGTATTCGTCACCAGATGGGAGGAAATTACTCCTCCCTAGTCTTGAATGAGGTCTCCTAAGAACGATTGGTCTTAGACAGCTCCCTTGACCTTGGGCAATTGTGAATTACCTCACATGCAAATGAGGTCACGTGGATCCCCTTTTCCGGCTGTTTCCAGCCTTAACATGTGATGAGATCACAAACAGCAGTACTAGAATGCCTTTGATTGTGTAGCATTTCAGCATGTACAAAAGGGCAGTTTTGCCTTGCAGCTGGGACTCAGGGAGAAAGCCTTGCCGTGCAAACCTCACCATATCCAGGCCTCATCCTTGGGGGTCTTTCAGCCCCGCTGCCCACTGCTGCCCACGACCTCCTTCTCGGCTCACCTCCAGGGTCCGTAAACTCCAGGCCATGGGCCAGATTAGGTCTGCCGTCTGTCCTGTGTCACCTGTGAGCTAAGAATGGGTTTTACATTTTCAATTGGTTGGGAAAAAATATCGAAGGAAGAATAATTTGTGACATACGAAAATGCCATGAAATTCAGATTTCAGTGTCCATAAATACATTTTTATGGGAGCACATCCTCTCTTGTTCATTTACTGTCTGTGGCTTGTGCTATAATGGCAGAGTTGAGTAGTTGGGACAGATGTGGTCTGCAAAGCTGACATTATTTTCTAGGTAATTCTTCATGGGGGAAGTTTGCCAACACCTTGCTTATGTGGGGTACGTTCCAAGGTTATCGCCTTGCCTGCCTGTCCACTGAGCTTCTGTCCCCTCCTTCAGCATCTCAGAGTCACTGTCCTTGCTTCCCGGAGGCCCTCTTTCCCCTGCTTGGTGTAGGTCCCCAGTCCCTAGTCTCTTGTGATTCCCCTCCCCTCCCCCACCCGCACTGTGTCTCTGTCCTAACACTCGCTACCATTGATACTGGTGGGATTAGGGGGTTCACATCCGTGCTGCTCCACAGACTCAGCTTTGTGAGAAGACCATGTCTGTTTGGCCCAACGTTGTATCCTCAGTACTCACCAGCAGGGAGATATTGCTAGAGTACATGACCGAGGTTTTGAATGCCCATCGCACACCCAGAACAACCTCATATACAAGAGAAGGAGCCTCCAGGAACTCAGACCATCAGAGCCTATTCTTCATACGGGCAACTCCTCCTGACCCTAAGCCACGAGACACGGCTAATCAGATCCAAGGGTGAAAACCTCCTACTTTAACTCAGGAAACCTCACAGAGATCGCTAATCAGAAGCAGAATAACCAATGTTTACACTTCTTGGCAGAAATTTGTGTTTTAGGTTTATTTATTTATTTTTGGGAAAGAGAGAGAGCACAAGCAGGGGAGGGGCAGAGAGAGGAAGCTACAGAATCCGAAGCAAGCTCCAGGCTCTGAGCTGTCAACACAGAGCCCGACAGGGGGCTCAAACCCACGCACTGTGAGATCATGACTTGAGCTGGAGGCTTAACCAACTGAGCTACCCAGGCTCCCCTTCTTGGCAGAAATTTTACCAAATGATGGAACAGGCAGTACCGAGCGATCTAGATGGTGAGCTCACTTTAATGGACTTTTACGATACACACATCAGGGCTAAGTTCTACAGGCATCATGAGGAAATACCCCTACGCCCATCTTACAGATGCAAAACACAGGCAGAGGAGTCATATCCTTGTTCAGAGTCTGGATTAAAAACTATATCCACTTATCCCATTGTCCCGTGAGTGGGACAGGGTTGAGTATAAGGGTCCTTCACTAAATGTTAAGTCTAAAAGCTTGCCAATGCTTTGGCATCCCTCGGGGCCAGAAGGGGCTGTCAGACGTGCGGAAAATGGGCTCCAAGGAGCGGCTGAGAGAATGTTCCAGACCCAGTTGCTGCTGATGGCTGCGGGGCACCTTACCTGGAGCTGATGATATGTTTATGACACAACACTGTAAAAATGATCCACTTAGAAGGTATTTGTCTCAAGATTTCCCTTGGGTAATTCTGAAGGGCAAAGTCATTTTGAGACCAGAAGCTCACGGTGTTGACTGTTCCACCTTGTAATGGGAATAATTGACTGCTTGGGGCCGTTGACTTCAAAATCAAGCTAAGGGGGTATGTGTAATAGACTGTTTTTCTCACACTAGGTAATGCTTACAACCCACGAATACTGTATACAGTGAACACGACTTTTGGTCATCATCCGCTAAACAGTCCCCAATCAGTATTATTTTTTCCTCACCTCCATATCCAACCTGACAGGAAGCCTGGGTGTTTTTTTGCCTTCAACATAGAGGAGTTTGAAAGTCATTACTCCCAGCCTTACAACGAGAAAAATAGCTGAGAACCAACACGTTTCTCTGACCCCATTGGAGAACTGACGTTGAAGGGAAAATGGGCAATACAGAGTCTGGAGGGGTGGATGCATTTGGGGAGAGATACAGCCACGGAGGTCTGCTCCCCAGAAGCAGAACCGCTGTGGCCATCCACGGGCACGAACACTTGAATGGTAATTTTGATGAATTGCTGGAGGCTGAGTGTGCATAGTATGAGGGAAAGAAAGTCCTGGGAGTATCAGACTTCGGGACCCCTGCTTCTGACTCGCCACCTGGTTCTCATGTCGAAGAGCGAAGGAAGATGTTCTTGTGTCTCTGGCGAGGGGAGGGGCCAAGTAAATGTGCCTGGGGCATCCCCCATGACAAAGGCACTGGAAAAGATTTAACCAGAACCTCATTCCAACATCCCAGCTCACCCCCTTTAGCCTTCTTGTCTCCCGGGAGGGAGGACAACAGCTAGGAAACACTTGTGAAGATCAGAGACCCACTGAAAATACTACGATGTAAGCGCAGGTATTGGAATGCGTCCTCCCCCACATCTGAGCATCACATCGCCAGGCTGCAGTGTAGTGACAGTGGTTTAGAGCGGAAAGAACCACCAGACACATACTCCACTTAAGGAAAAGTTCTTAGAGAAGCATAAGGACAACAGGGAAGGACCAAAATAAGGGCACCGGAGGAAGATGAAGTCACTAACACACAATAACACCAAAGAAGGAGGGTGAGGAGAAAGAAGACAGAAATACTGCGGTGTAAATCTAACAAAGTGGGGGTGCTGGGGGGCAGGTTTGTCACTGTTGAAGTGGTAAGTTTCTAGATAAGCAAGGGGAGGAGGCTAGAATGATCCATGTGGCGATGGATGAGAGTTTGAGACATCAGTATACACTCATGTTTAGCTTAATATATGGATATAGATGGTGACATATAGGAGGATTTAGGAATATGTGTTTATACAGGATTAGCATGCACACATATATTTCCTTGTTCTGTCTACTGACTGGGCTGAGAAGCAATGAAATCCCTGTAGCGAGGAGCACAGCTCGTGCTCAGATCTCGCGTTCTAGTGTCGTTCTCCAGGAAGAGGAACCAGCACTCCTCGGAGAAATGAGTAATCCTTTGACGAGTACGGGAAATATACCAGATGAGCCCGGAGCATCTTGAAGTGCCAAAAAGTAAGGAACATACACACACACGTACAGACACACTGATGTGAATTTATCAAAGGAACACAAGCACCAATTGAAAGAACTCCCAGGGATCAGAGCTGGACCCTAGTGAACACCAACACATCGGATTATAACTCAGAGTATAAAATAAATATCCATGAGTCCATACTGATAGAAATGTGAGATAGAATGAATATAAACAAACAAACAAATAAATAAAATAATAAGGAAAAATCTCCTATGGAAAGAAGCATACATCTATGTGGATAACACATCCTCAAGGAGATGGAACATAATTATTCCCACCTTAGGTGTGGACTATACATGGTGACTTCCTTTCAGAGAGGACAGTAATGGAAGGGGAAGGAAGAGATATTTTTACCATAAAGGCAGCTGAGAAACATGACCTCAATCAGGTGACCAAGGTCAACATCAACAGTGGACACTTCATGTTAATGTTATGTGCCCTTGATACGAAGCAAATGGTACTTTACCTCTGTGATCTGCCTCAAGCCCACAACCTAGTCCAACTGTGAGAAGGATATTGGGCAAATCTTTTTTTTTTAATTTTTAATGTTTATTTCCTTTTGAAAGAGAGAGAGGGAGAGAGACAGAGTGTGAGTGGGGGAGGGGCAGAGAGGGAGACACAGAATCCGAAGCAGGCTCCAGGCTCCAAGCTGTGAGCACAGAGTCGGATGCGGGGCTCGAACCCATGAACTGTGAGATCATGACCGACCTGAGCCGAAGCTGGATGTTCAACTGACTGAGCCACCCAGGCACCTGCTTGTTTATGTTTTTCCAGGCAAATCTTAATTGGGGAACATTCTGCAAGTACCTGCTCTGTGTGTGTGTGTGTGTGTGTGTGTGTGTGTGTGTGTGTGCAAAATCTGTCTTCTCTGCTCTCCTATATGACAATTCCCATGTCATATACAACCACCCTACCTCGCACAGAGAGAGCTGTGGACATCATTTCTCAGCCCTCGTTCACTCGCAGGGCAGCCCATCCACATTTGGATCCGTCCCTCCCACTGGTCTGTTATTTCCCTGTTTTGAACCTTGTAAATAATATGAGGGGGATGGTCTTAGGATGGTTGTGAATATTTAGTAAGACAATGTAGTATTGTAAGACAATGTAATATTGTAAGACAATGTAAGAGTATTACCATGTAAGACAATGTAATATTGTCTTACTAAGTACATATATATACTAAATACAAAGAGTAGATCATCAGTCCATTTTAGTTTCTACCATCAAAAGTGCTGTATTTGGCTGTTTGGCTCTGCCCTTGGGTCTTGACATCACTATCCTGACGAATTTCACCTTGTGTTACTTCCCACTCCACAAGGACGGTTCCTCCTCCAGCAGGAGGCCTGTGTTTTCTTCTCTGTGAAGATATCTTTCTCCTTCTCTAGAGGTGACATCACCGCTGGGTGAGGCCACCAGGGCTGCAGTTGACAAGATAATACGGAGAAAGTACGGTAGGACACGCCGGGACTCTGAGCGAGACGCACTGTGAGTCCGTACCCTTCATATTAAACAGCTGTCGTCACGGTGGTGCTTTTAACAGTAAAGACAATGTGTTACAGAGTGTGCAAAAGTAGAGTAAAATATCCGCTTTTCTCCTACATGAACAAAACTGCTTTTGGTCTTTTCCTTCTTCATTCCAATCCACGCCGTGATGCATCTATGTAAAATAGCACCGACCTGAAATAGAAAGGAAATGTTTTGATTTAACTCATGCGTTCCTACAAGCGGCCTCTATTTCCTTTACGCTGATGAAGATCTGAGGGCATAGAAGACAAACATCAGCACCCCTCTGATGGTTTCCTCAAGGCACGCGGGGATGACAGGACTTTTCCCGGTGTGGCCCTTTTCAGAGGAACATTAGTTTTTCCAGGGAGATCTGGAAAAGCTGAATCTCCGTGATATGCACGTGCAGCTTGTAATATGTCCCACTGTTTGGAACAATTCTTTTGCAAACACATGCTTTTCCCCACAAAAGCCTCTAGGGAGTATGCTACATGAATATTTAGGAAAAGTTGCCTGTACCTGTGGTCTGTGACAAGCCGGGAGACACACTTTTCCTGGATAAGGGGACCCTCCGCACCCCGACAGAGCTGAGCTGGAATAGTGACATTCTTTCTTTTTTTTTTAATTTTTATCTATTTTTTTTTATTTTTTTCTCCAACGTTTATTTATTTTTAAGACAGAGAGAGACAGAGCATGAACGGGGGAGGGGCGGAGAGAGAGGGAGACACAGAATCGGAAACAGGCTCCAGGCTGTGAGCCATCAGCCCAGAGCCCGACGCGGGGCTCGAACTCCCGGACCGCGAGATCGTGACCTGGCTGAAGTCGGACGCTTAACCGACTGCGCCACCCAGGCGCCCCAATTTTTATCTATTTTTGAAAGAGAGAGAGAGATCGGGGAGGAGGGGCAGAAGGAGAGGGGCACAGAGGATCCAAAGCAGGCTCCACACTGACAGCAGAGAGCCTGATGCAGGGCTTGAACCCACAAACCGTGAGATCATGACCTGAGCCGAAGTCGGACGCTCAACCGACTGAGCCACCCAGGCGCCCCCAGTGACGTTCTTTCCAAGAAAAGCAACGAAGGCCTAACAGAGATCACTTCTTGGCCTCTCGCCATGCATCGGTGTGGTCACCACTGCAGAGGTCCTGTCTGTCTTCGTGTCCAGCCCCCTCCAGCTGGCCAGACGTCGGCGTGTGCTCCGGGCCGGAAGGAGAAGCCTGCCTTCCTTGACATCGACTTATGATTGGCTTCGTTGTCAGAATATTCTGGCATCCAAGGGGCCAGGCGAGGTTGAAAGCCGTGCTAGGTGTTCAGATTACGCCTTTGTTAAAATTACGAGAAGGTGGTCACGGTGCATCTCGGTCCCCCCTGAGGTGGCTCACGGGTCAACTCGGTGGGCTTGCTCTCTATCTTTAGGTAGGAAGCCCTTCCCATGACCTCTCCTGATCCGAGTTTTCGCCGAGAAAAGTTGGTGGGCACGCTTCAAGCAGATCTGTATTTCACGGCCTGCTGTCCCGCTCTGTCTCATCTAGTCCTCGCAATGTCATCTTACAAGTGGGGCGATGGGGGCGTGGAGAGGTTCTGTTGCCTGGAAGCGGCGGGCCGAGGGTCCCAGGCACCTGCTGCAATAAGGCAGCAGAGACGTCGCCCTGTCCTCCACCCTGACAGCCCCGGCGAGGCAGACCCCATCCGGCGTTCTCGAACCGCTGCCGGCCATGAGCGTTCCCGGAGCAGCTGGGCCTCCCCACCACCCTTCCGGGCCTCAGTGTCATCCCGGCAGCGTCCGGAGGGAAGGGGGAGAATCCAAACCCTTCGGGGCAACTGTCAAGCCGGTGGTCTAACTTCCTTTCCATTCTGACGGGTGAGTGTGTGTGTGGTGTGTGTGGTGTGCCTACCGTGTGCATGTTTGGTATTAACATGTGCTGTGTGTGCACGTGTGGTATGTGTGGGCACGCGTGAAATATGTGGGGTGCGTTCCTGCGGGGCTGTGTTAGCAGTTTCGCCCTCCCCAGGTGAGGGTAAGAGACTCGCAGAGAGTAAGTCTCATGTCCTGGGGAACTGGGAGGAGGTCGTGACAGAGCCCTGGGAGGGCCCATTCGGTGTTCCCTTCCCCAAACAGGCAATGTGCACGGTCCTCTTCCTGCTCCAGGACTAAGGCTGAGAGCTCAGATGGTCTTATCATCACAGAAGCGAACGTTTTTCTGCCAAGTAGCACACGAATTCGATCAAGTATCAGGCCAAAGAGAAAGCACATTCGACTCCTTTTATTGGAGAAATGTGTTTGATGTTGCACCGTAAAAATCTCGAATAGAATATGTAAACTCTACTTAATAAAGTAACAAATTGAAGAAGTCAGTTTCTGAACGTCCATGCTTAGAAGAAGGGTAGGAGATTCTGAAATGGAATCCTGAAGAAAGAGGGAAGGAAGCTAGTCAAGTCTGAAGTGTGCCTGGGCTCCGGGATCCCACCCTCGAGTTCTCATTTAAAAATTCTACAAATGTATTCCTTTCTGGTGGGTGGCACTCAACTGGTCTATCCTTGAGGTCGTATCCCATTGTCCTAATTACTGTAGCTTTATCATATAACTGAGTTATATATTTCATTAAATCTTTTCCAGTATTTGGTTTGCAGTGTAGATTTCATGCATATCTTTTGTTACATTTATTCTCAAGCATTGATGTTTTCTAACACGATTTGCAATGATATTTAAATGTTTCATGTCATAGTCTTTGTTGATAGTATATAGGCAAACATTTCGATACTTATATATTTACTGTTTGTCCAGCAAACTTGGCAAATTCACCTTTTAATGCCATTATTCTCTTTGTAGATCCACTCTGTCTTCTTAATGTACAATCATGTCATCTGTGAATAATGACAGTTTTATTTGATTCTTTCTAACGCTTAAAATTTTTTTATTCCTTTTCTTGCCCTTTGCACTGTCCAGGACCCCTAGCACAACATTGGATGGGAGTGATGATAGTGGAATCTTTGTATTTTTTTCTAAATTTTAGAGAAAGATTTTAATATTTCATCATTAAGTATCATATTAACTGTTGGCAAACATTTTCAACAGACTAAAGATTCCTTCCATTTCTAGTTTGTAGAAAGGTTTTTTTTTTAATATTATGAAAGGTGTCAGATTTTATCACTGCTTTTTCTGCACCTACAGAGATGAACATATTATTTGTCATCTTTATTTTGTTAATGTGGTGCATTTAATTGATCAGTTTTCAATGTTAAACCATCTTTTCATTTCCATAATGAGCTTCCTATGACCATGATATTTTGTCCTTTATATTTAGGGCTGGATTCAATTTGGTAATTTTAAAAAAGACTTTTGCACCCATAGACATAAAAGAGATTGGCCCATAATTATCCTTTCTTGAAATGACCATGTCAATCAAGATTATAAAATTATTTGGGAAGAGTTCCCTGATTCTCTATTTTCTGAAACTGTTTGTAAAAATTTCTATTATATATTCCTTAATATTTTTTTAAGTGTTTATTTTTGCGTGTGAGAGAGAGAGAGACAGAGCATGAGCGGGGGAGGGACAGAGAGAGGGAGACACAGAATCCGAAGCAGGCTCCAGGCTCTGAGCTGTCAGCACAGACCCCGATGTGGGGCTCAAACTCACAGACTGTGAGGTCATGACCTGAGCTGAAGTCAGACGCTTAACTGAGCCACCCAGGCGCCCCCCTCCTTAATATATATATTTTTAGGTTTACCCATTAGAGGGAGAAGGAAGGAAGGAAGGAAGGAAGGAAGGAAGGAAGGAAGGAAGGAAGGAAGGAAAGAAAGGAGGGAGGGAGGGAGGGAGGAAGGAAGAAAGAAAGAAGAAAGAGCGAGCGAGCATGTGTGCACCTGTGTGGGCAGGGGCAGGGGCAGAGAGAGAGGGAGACAGAGAATCCCAAGCAGGCTCTGTGCTCTTGGTGCAGACCCTGATGAGGCACTTGAGCCCATGAACCCCAAGATCATGACCTGGGCCGAAGTCGGACATTTAACTGACAGCCACCCAGGCTCCCCTCCTTAAATATTTTGAACAAGTTCACCAGGGAGGCCTTCTTAATCTAGAATTTTTGGTGGGAAAAATTTTAATGGGATCAACTCTTTAGAAAATACCCAATTCTTCAGGGTTTTCAATTCTTCTGACAGTGTTACTAGTGTGTGCTTTTAATATCTTGTCCACTTGATTTTTCAAAAAATTGGCATAAAATCATTAATAACATTATTATTTTTTTAATTTTATTTTTAATTTTTTTAAATTTACATCCAAATTAGTTAGCATAATAACATTATTTTTTAATGCCAGTAGGATTTATAGTTATGTTCTTTTTTAAATATTGATACCAAAAATTGGTAATTTTTGTCATTTTTCATTTCTCTTGGGTGGTCTTATAGAGGGCGTAATGACACCATTAGTCTTTGCAAAATATCTGTTTTTGGCTTTATTGATTTTCTGTATTAACTGTTTTCTTTCTATTAAATTGATTTCTGTTCTTAATTTTACTATTTCCATCTCTTCTGTCGGGTTGAATTTGCTTTTCTTTTTTCTAGCTTATTCAGATGCAATTTTAGATAATTAATTAACCTTATTTTTAAACACATTTATTAAAGCCATAAATGTTCTCCTGCTTCTTCGGCTTCTTTCTACAAGATTGGAAATGTTAAATCATCATTATTATTTAGTTGAAAATATTCTATCATTTCCATTGTGATTCCTTATTTAACTCAGTGTTCTTTAGACACGCATTGCTTAATTTTCAAGTACCTGAGACTATTTTAGTTACCTGGTAGGGACGTGCAATTTAATACCACCAAGTTAGAGAATGTGATTTGTATGATTCTGACTTCTCAAAATTTGCTGAGATCTACTTCCTGGCTCATCCTAACGCCTATTTTGGTGAATGTTGCGTGTGAACTGCAAGCATGTTTCTTTTGTACGTCAGGATTAGGTTTCCACAATGTCAGTTGGGTCTACTCAGCTAATCATATTGCTTAATTTTCCTATGGCCTTACTAAATTGATTTTCTTTTTTTTCCTTTTTTTAAAATATGAAATTTATTGTCTAAATTGATTTTTTTTAAATATGAAATTTATTGTCTAAATTGATTTTCTGTTTGTTTCCTATTCTCTCAGTTACCAGGAGAGGTTTGATAAAATCTCCAAACTTGACAATGGATTGTTTATTTTTCCTTTGTGTTCTGCAAATGTCTGCTTTAGGTATGTTTTAGTTACGTTATTAAGTACATACACATTTAGGAGTCTTTTTTTTTTTTTAAGTTTATTTATTTATTTTGAGAGAGACAGAGGGAGTGCGACTGGGGGAGGGGCAGAGAGAGAGGGAGACAGAGAATCGCAAGCAGGTTCTGCACCATCAGCACGGAGCCCCACACGGAGCTCGAACGCATGAAAACCGTGAGATCATGACCGGAGCTGAAACCGAGAGTCAGACGCTTAACCGACTAAGTCACCCAGGTGCCCCTTAGGAGGAGTTTTATCTTCTGGCTCAGTGGATCCTTGTATCATTATGATAAAGTCCTTCCTAGTCTCTGATCTAATTGTTGCCTTACAGGTACGACACTAATATAGAATATGGCCACTACAGCCTTTCCTGGTTCTGTTAGAAGGGAGTTATACCCACATCCATCCTTTGACTTTTTTATGACAATATTCATCTGTTATTGTCTCTCGCAAACATTAAATTATTGGAGGGGCGCCTGGGCTGCTCAGTAGGTTGAATGTCCGATTTCGGCTCAGGTCATGATCTCCCAGTTGGTGGGTTCAAGCCCCGTGTCGGGCTCTGTGCTGACAGCTCGGAGCCTGGAGCCCGCTTCGGGGTCTGTGTCTCCCTCTCTCTCTGCCCCTCCCCCGCTCATGCTCTGTGTCTCTCTGTCTCTGGAAAAATGAATAAATGCCTAAAAAAGTACTAAATTATTGGAGCTTGTTTTTAATAAATTATTTGTCTTTTTTTTTTTTAATTTTTTTTTCAACGTTTATTTATTTTTGGGACAGAGAGAGACAGAGCATGAACGGGGGAGGGGCAGAGAGAGAGGGAGACACAGAATCGGAAACAGGCTCCAGGCTCTGAGCCATCAGCCCAGAGCCTGACGCGGGGCTCGAACTCACGGACCGCGAGATCGTGACCTGGCTGAAGTCGGACGCTTAACCGACTGCGCCACCCAGGTGCCCCAAATTATTTGTCTTTTAATTCGACTGTTTATTCCAGTCATCAGGAATGTAATTAAGAAAATAGTTGACTTTGGGGAGCCTGGGTGGCTCAGTCGGTTGAGTGACTTTGGCTCAGGTCATGATCTCACGGTTGGTGGGTTCAAGCCCCACGTCGGGCTCTGTGCTGACAGCTCGGAGCCTGGAGCCTGCTTCAGATTCTGTGTGTGTGTCTCTCTCTCTGCTCCTCCCCTGCTCGTGCTCTGTCTCTCTCTCTCCTTCAAAAAATAAATTAAAAAAAATTTAAAAAAATTAAAGAATGTAGTTGACTTTAATTTTATCATCTTTTCATTGTTTTCTGTCTGTCTCCTCTGTTTTTGATTCTTTTATTTGTCATTTCCTGACTCCCTTTGGATTAGGTGTATTTTTTCAAAAATTCTCACTCTTTAGGTTTTTGTTCTATATTCTTCTCATTTGTGTAGCGGTACTGTGGGAAATTAATGTTCATCCCAGAGGAGGATTTAGCCTCACCACGTCTGGGAGAATGGGAGACTCTTACCCCAGTGTGACCCCGTCTGTGCTCAGCACCTGCGTGAGCAGAGTCATACATTTGTACTTCTGCTTATGTGGTTAACCACATGAGACGCTATCATCACTTTTTGGATTAATTCATTATTAAGATTAAGTTATTGCTATTAAACAGTTAATGACATTTGTTTTCACCCCTGTATTGACTCCTCCCGGGACTCTTAACTCCTTTAGAACCTCAGTGTCTGGAAGGGAATTAATTCAGCATTTACTCTCCTAAACATATCTTTATTTCGTGCATTTTTGAAGGACATTTATGAATTTATGATGGAATAAAATGCTGGGTTGGAAGGTTCTTTTTTTTCCTTCTCTCAGAGATTTGAAGACATCACCCGTTGTTTCTGGCTTCTATATATTGTAGCTCTTGGAAGGTTATGTGTCTTCCCTTGTTGGAAAGATTTCCCTCCTGTATCTTGTTTTCAACATTTTAAATAAACCTGCTTTGGTACGTTGTTTTTTTTTTTTTTTTTTTTTTTTTTTTTTTTTTTTTTTTTGGAAGGGGGTAACCACCCTGCTTATGTCGTGCTGAGTTACTACAATATACGGGTTGAGATCTTTTATCGGTTTTGAGAAATTCTTAGCCGTTATTCCTTCAAATATTTTTCTGTCCACCCTCTCTCCTCCTTCCTTTCTGGAGCTTCAATCACACATGTATTAGAGCTGTGGACTATGTCCTGACTTGTCTTTATGCTTTGAATTGGTTTTCCATTCTTTTATTTTTAATGTGTTTCAGCCTGGATATTTTCCATGCACTGTCTCTGAGCGCATCACTGCCATTTTCTGCTTTGCCAGCTGTTCTGTTAAATCTACACAACATCTTCTTAACTTCAGATATTTAAAAAATTCCAGAATGTCCACTTGCTTATGTTTTCTACTTCTACCTTATAGCAATATTTGCTATCCTTTCATTACTTTCGCTGCTATTTTTCTATTATTTTACATATTAATTATAGTTGTTTTAAAGTCCTTGTCAACATTCTACAATACCTGGATCTTCTGTGAGTGTACCCCTAGTTTTTGAACATTTAGGGCCTTTTTTAAAATAAACTTTTTATTCTAGAATGGTTCTATATTTACAAAAAAGGGGGTATGAGAAGAATGCAGAGAGTTTTATGTCCTCTGAACCCAGTTTCCCTTATTATTAATATATCAGTGCAGTATATTTTTCATAATTAATGAACCCATATGGAAACGTGATTAACTAAAGTCCATACTTTATTCAGATTCCTTTTGTTTTTACCTAACGTCCTTTTTCTGTTCTAGGATTCTGCATTATATTACTTGTCACGTCTCCTTACGATCTTCCAGGCTGTGGCCATTTCTTAGCCTTCCCTTGTGTTTGATGACAGTTTTGAGAAGCTCTGGTCAGGTAGTTTGTAGAAAGTCCCCAGTCATTGCTGATTTGCTTGACGTTTTTCTCACGATTAGAGCAGACTTACAAGCTTGAGGGAAGAACAGATATAATGTGCCATTCTCATGCACGTATCTAGGATACACATCATCAACATGACTTACCACGAGTGATGTTAACCTCAATCCCGCAGTGGTGTTCCACAAGTTACTCTATATTGCGCGCTGTGGAAGGAACTCCCTAAGCACAGTCCACACTCAAGCGGGGAGTTACGCTCCACTTCCTTGAAGGTGAAGTATCCACATAAATTATTTGGGATTCTTCCAAATAGGAAGACTGTCTCTTCTCCATGTAGTTACTTATTCAATCATTTATTAATATCGGTATGGACGAATGGATATATATGTTACATTTTAGGTAATAATCCAATATTACTTTATTTTTTGCCCCAGTTAACCTAGTTTTCACCCTTAGGAAATCTTCCAGTTGACTCTCGTGTTCCTTTGACATAAACTATCATTTGTTTTGCTTTTGAGCATTTCTTTACATTCTGGTAACATGCGGGTTCGTCTTGTGTATTTTCTGCTCTGGTCCTAGAATCAGACATTTCTCCAAGGAGCCCTGGTTCCTTTGATGAGAAAGTAGTATTAGAAACCAAGTTTTGGGGCCAGATGTGCTGCTTGATAACACGTCGACAAACATTTCCATATGTAACCATCTGGACTATAGTCCGTGAACTGTGAGTTTGCATTGATGGCTCTGACTCCAATCCATTACCACCCAGATCGTTCTAGCCTCCTCCCTCTGCTAATGTGTAAACTCCCACTACAACAGTGGGGCACCTACTTTCCACCCCTGCCACACTTGCTGTGTTAAGTCTAGTACACACCTGGATTAGTTCCAGAATTAATCCATAATCCCGTGGGAACCATTACCAACGAGAGCCCTCTGCCTATGTGCTGTTTCTTTTACTTTTAGACTTACGGGCTTCACTCCTTTCCAAAGCTCCTTAGGTCAGTATATTTTTCACTCCTTTCTTCACTGGGGTTGTTTAATAGGGTTGAATATGCTTTGATCCTTTTGTTATATTCTACATTCCAGGCTGGGATCGCTAAACTCTGAAGTGATTTAAAATTTGTATACGTTATCATTTGCTCTTTGTGCTAGAAAATTCAGTGGGTTTTGGTAAAGGCATAGTGCCATATCTCCAACAATACAGTATCAGACAGTTTCAGATAGTTTCACCAAGTCCAAGAGTAGGGCTATCCCGTCTATGGTATACTGCATGTTGGATTTCATCAAGGCCGGTTCTAACTTGAGTATACAACATGGTATAACATCCCTGAGTGCCCCTTCTAGACATGACATCATCTAAGTGTGTATTTTTGGGTGTGTGTCTCTTTTGAAGCATACAAAATACCCTATCCTATCCCATCTTTCACTTTTGGAGGGTAGCTTGCTTGTATATAATTATAAGTTGATTCTTTTTATTTTTCAAATTTAATGTTTCACTTCACATTCTTCTTACTTACATTGTTTCTGATGAGACACCTGCTGTAACTCTGATCCTTGTTCCTCTATAGGTTAGGTTATTGTTTTCCCCTCTGGCTTTTTTCCCCCCAAGATCTTTTCTTTGCCTTTGGTTTTCTGTAGTTTGAATTTGGTGTGCCTTGGTATTTTGGGGAGAGGGTTGGTATTTATGTCATTTGGTGTTCTCTGACCATCCTGGATCTGTGGTTTAGTGTCTGCTTTTCATTTTGGAGAATTCTTGGCCATTATTATTTCAAATGTTTCTTCTGCACTGCACTCTATTTCCTCTCCTGTACCAATTGCACATATGGTACAACTTTGAAATTATTCCACCATTTTTGGATATTCTATATCGGGATTGCTTTTTTCCCATTCTTTTTTCTCTTTGACTTTCAGTTTGGGAAGTTTTCCTTGATCTGTCTTCAAGTTCGCTAATGCCTTGGCTCTGTTGCATCGACAGATGAGCCCATCCAAATAGCCTTAGTGTCTCTTACAGTATTATTCTTAACATTTTTTTTTATTCTTAGAGTTTCCAACTCTCTGCTTACATTACTCATCTGTTTTCACATGTTGTCTGCATTTTCTCTTATATACATCAGCAGAGTAATCATAGTTTTTTAAAATATCCATCTTTTCAGGTTTTGCTTCTTCTTGCTTTTTTGTATGGCTTGTAATTTTTTTGTTGAGAGCTGGCTGTGGCATTTCAGCTGGCGGGAACAGGAACTAAAGTGAATAGGGCTACGGTGCTAGGTGTTCTGATAATCTGGCCAAGAGTTAGTCTGCACTCAATGCTGGTTGCTGTAGGTTCCAGAAACTTCCTATTTCTTCAGTGTCGCTGTTTTTTCCTCCCCTGCTGACTTCGGGCTTCCCTAGGTACTCTTCCCTATATAAAGTCTGCATTCTGCAGCTCTTTTAGCTTTAATCCATTGTTCCATACACCACCAGCCCTGTTGGTATGGTGGTAAGGTACAGGGGAGGGGAAGCTCTTATAAACTTATGATTAAATCTCACTGGTTAGCGGGACTGTGACCTTCACAAGTGTCTCTCTAGCAACCCACCTTTTCCTTTTTGCCCTTGCCTCCTACTCTGCAGCATTCCCAATCTGCCTCCTTGAAGCCTTGACCCTCGATGACTATGTTTTTTTCCCCTTACGTGAGGCAGGAAGGACACATGGGGCTTGACTGGGAGGGATGCCCTCCTCCCAGCTGAGCTAAGGTTCTGACACCTTTTTTTTTTTCTACTGAACACTAGTCCTGTGTTGTGAGGATTCTTTCATTTCACAAGGATTGCTTTTCCCTACCAGAGCCAGAAGGACATCTTTCTCAGATCTTTACCAGGGGAACCTGGTGTAGTTCCTGAGAGTAAAGGTCACAATCCCAATACACACACGCTAAAACTATGCCCCCAGGAATTTCTTAGTCTAGCAATTAATCAAAATTGCTGTTTAAACATTCCTACCAGTCTGCAATTGCAGTGGCTTCCACTCCAGATAAGCAGATTTCAGCTGGGATTCTCTAGAGTCTGAGGTAGTGGTTTAACCTATGACCTCAATTCAAGGATCAGTTCAAGGAAAGTCATTGATTTTCAGTGTGTCCAGACTTTTATTGTTGTTGGTATGTTGGTAAGTATAGAATGATGAATTCCAAGTTCTTTACATGCCAGAACTGAAATCATATACTGCTAATTAAAAAAACACACACATTTTCTTGGTTGTTGGTCCAATTGCTTGTCGAGTGATGTATGTATATATATATATATATATATATATATATATATATATATATATCTCCCAGACGTTGCATCATATCCCAGACATTGCATACAAATAGATCATGTGTGCTCTAGATAATACCTTCAGTCAGTGTGGGTTCCCTTTTCCTCTAGTGGGCATGTAGAGAGAGGATCTGATCACTCCAATGCAATTAAGAATACCTTGGGTTGGGGCTGGATTGTAATCTTGGCCAGATTTGTTCCTATCTGGTAAATCCTTGTTTCTTGGCTATAGTGTTCCTCAGCTTTTGCTTATCTCCTCACCCCCACCAGAATGTTCTCCCCTTCCAAGTTTTTTGAGCTTAGCTGTTGCCTCACCCAAATGAGACTATGGCCAATAACCTGAAAGGGAGACTGGCTCTGTGTTTTCTGCAGAGCTTCTCTCCCTAATGGGACTTAGTTTCTTAAGCACTGTATGAAATTTCCGTCTGTGTAAGTGTCTACGGTCCCCAGTTTCCAGCACTGCAGCAGAGCTCAGCAAATGTCTCAAGGGGAGACATGCTTGTTTGGGGGTTACTCTTTCAATCCATCACTCCATCCACAAGGGATGGCCCAAAGTCTTCTGGGAGCGTTCCTCAGTTTGGGCAAGCTTAGTCTCCAACTAATGTTCAGAATTGGCAACCACACCAGAAGAATAACACAGTCTGCGATCAGCATCTTATCTAGGAGAAGCTGTTGTATCTCTCTGGCTTGAGTTCTTCTGGTCTCCACAAATTCTATGCCTCTTCAATCCAATTTTCTGTCAAAAATATGAGTTGTGTAATTTGTCCAGTGTTTTTTAAAAAACTGGCCGTGGTGGGGGCACTTGGGGGGCTCAGTCGGTTGAGCATCTGGCTCTTGGTTTTGGCTTAGGTCATGATTTCATGGTTTTGCAAGTTCAAGCCCCGCATTGGCCTCTGTCCTGATGGCGCAGAGCCTGCTTGAGGTTCTCCTTCTCTCTCTGCCTCTCCCCTGCCCACACTTTCTCTGTCTTTCTGAAGAAAAAAAAAAAAAGAAAGAAACTTAAAAACATTGCCATGGTAGTAGAGGTCTGCATGTATAGGTCTACCTGGAATCAGAAGATATAGATCATTATTTTTTCATAGAAAAATTAGAATTCTTTTATTTGGCAATTTTCTGTATGTACCATGCCACCAGTGGGGATTGGCAAATCTACCTAATTCTATCTGTTGACTCACAAAGTAGCTAGATATCTGCAGTCATCTCCACATGCTTAGTGTTGAACTGTCAACAAGAGTGGGCATCCAATATTGGTGTTTCCAACTTTGAAAACTATAATAAATATACACCTATGGTTCTTACAGGAATTTAAGGCAGCACAGTGGAGGAGAATCCTGCATCTGTAAAAAGGAGCAGAAAACGTAATAGACAAAATTGCACAATAGTACATGAAGCAGAAGAAAACGGGGATATCCTGTGGGACACTTTAATTAAAGCCCAGAAAATTGCAATTTCTTTGAATCAACACAGAAAACAGGAAACACCCGGTATAGATTCACAAAGACTACTTAAAGGTATACCAAAAAAATTATACTGGAAATGACGAACAGGGGAGGAAAACTTAGAAACAAAAGAAAAAAAAAAAAGACATGAGCTTCAAAAAAAAAATCTCAAAATGTTTCAACATCGTGTAATGCCAGTGGGGTCAGGGTGCTGCAGAAAAGCCAGAAACCCCCACATTAATGTCTCCATGTCCCTGGAAAGGATGTGAATTGTCAAGTCCTTGGGGGAAAATGTGAAACAAATAGTCTGTATTGACTTCAACTTGGTTGGAGTGCAGGATAGATGGTGGAGGTTAGTAAGGTTGTAAGTTTCCGACTATAAAGAGATCTTTGTTCACTTTTGATGTTCCTTAGCATCAAAATGCCTGCCTGTTCACAATGTAGAGTGTATTATACACATGTA
Source organism: Lynx canadensis (assembly GCF_007474595.2). NCBI lineage: Eukaryota > Metazoa > Chordata > Mammalia > Carnivora > Felidae > Lynx > Lynx canadensis. Next base: position 154,128,387 of record NC_044311.2, on the reverse strand, counting down.
TTTGTGGCGTGCGTGTGTGTGTGGTGCGTGCATGTGTGCAAAGCCTGAAGAATTGTGTGTCACTAGGTTCATCCATAAATATGAGAACTCTCCTTCCCAAAACAAACGAAGATCAACCATCTGACATATGTGCATGTGTACTAAGGGCTCCCGAGGGACACAGTGTCTAAAACCAATGATGTTCTGTAAAATTGGGATGCCATGCTGGAGCGGTAGAGAAAGTGTGGATTCTGTGGTCAGACTCGGGTGCAAATCCTGGCACCGCACTTAACTAATAAACGAGCATGAGAAGGTCATTAACCTTTCTGAGCTTCAGTCTCCTCGAGTGTGGAGTAGAGATAATGTCCACCTCCTGGAGTTTTTGTGGTGACGAAACTAAGTGATACATGGTGAACACCAGGCACAATACTAGTGTATTGTGGGACTGGTGTACCAGAAATGATAACGCTCATGACTGCGCAGTGCACACGGAAGAAGAAAGATGGGGTTGTTGTGGCAGAGGCACGACTAGGAGGGACACCTCAGGTTGAGAGGGAGGGGCAGTGGTGGCTGTGCACTAAGTGAAGTCACTAGGAGATCAGAGGTGGGGGAGCAGAGGTAGAGGGTGAAGGATTCTGGTGCCAGTATTTCTAGAGAACATGGGTTCTAGGAAAGCAAGAAAAAAAATGATGAAAAATGCAGGACACAGGTGGGAACCCCTCAGAGGCAATTCCCTGAGTGTGGCCTCTTCTAGATTCTTCTAAGCTGTGGTTTAGTTGTGAGCCTGTCATAATGAGGTCACAACAACTGGTAATCCAGGGATCCTACACTGTGGCCACGTCTCCATGGTTGCCCTCCCACAAAGCTAGTACAGTGTCTGATAATTTCCGGATTCATGTGTGATCTAATCCTGCTCTCAGGAAAGCCACCATATGGGCTTTGGCAGGCCTTGCGACGGCATCGTTCCCACTAGCCTCATCTGCAAGAGGAGGGGTTGATATCTTTGAAGTTTCTTACAAAAGCTAAAAAAAATCCATAATATATAAGTTGAATAAATGCCTTGTAATGTTTTTAAAAAGGTCAAAATAAGAAAAGAAATGTACAAGTGTAATCTGCAAGAAGAGGTAAAGCAAATTACCAATTGTAAGAATAAGAGGAAAATGATGCAGAGGGTCATAGTGGGCTACAAGCCAGACACACATCCTTGTTTGTGGCCCTGCTGAAGAACAGAGGTTGACTGGGGGCAGGATAGGCAGAAGGAGCAATTTCAACTTGTGCAATCAGGTCAAATCACCCTTCTCTGAAGCCAGTGCTTCCAGGTTAAGAAATGGTGGCTACCTTCCTCTCAACAAGGAGCCATCCATAGAGAGTTTTAGAATGGGATCCATTTTTGCTTCCATGGCTGGAAGTGCTTTCTCTCCTATGTTTAGTCTTTAGCCCAGGCATGCTTGGACTCGCTGAGTGACTGTCCTCTTAATTAAATTTACCTGATGAAGGAAACATTTTGTGCTTGGTCAAACAGTGAGTAAGGACCGGGTCTGGAAACATACCATCAGCTTGGAACAAAACTACTTCTAATGAGGTCAGAAAAGAATAAGGAACATTTAAGAGAAATTGGCCACAGTGGATGAGGGAAGGACCAGTCAGATTTCCGGGAGCAGAAGGTTGTATATGTGACCCCTCATTAAAAGAGATGTTAGCTATGATCAAGCTTCAAGTGAAGGGCTTCTGGTCCTGCCCTTTGGAAAGAGGGGGGTCAGTGCTATCTCAGTTTTCCTGCCAGGGAACAGTGCCTCAAAAGTTTACAAATTAACACCTCAGTATTTCATCCCAAGGTTTCTGAAAGGATGGTCTTTCCTCCCCTTCCCCCAGCCCCACTTTGTTTAGGCAACAGGTCACAGTCATGAATGGGTTGGGACCAGAGACCTATCACAGTGAGAGCCACTGCATGGGAAAGGAAACCATCCTGCAGAGTTCTGTTTTTCCTTTAACTTTCCCACCAGTGGGTAATGACAGAACTGTGGCAAATTGATGGTAACCATGTACCGGTAAACAGCTGCTGGGAAGCTGTGCTGGGGGAGAGTTGCTATAACGCTTTTTTATTTTATTCCCTCCTGTGGTGAGCAGATCCTAAGGTGATCCCCGGTGATCCCTGCCTCCTGGTGTTCGTGCCTTTGTGAGCATAGGTGGGATCCACAGCTTACTTCTGGTCAATAGATGATGGCAAAGGTGGTAAGATGTGTGTTCTGTGATTGCACTGTGTTGTGTAAGACTCTGTAGCATTAGCAGACTCACTCTTGCTCTCCTGTGGGCCCTGAAGAAGCAATATGCCATGCTGTAGACTGTCTGTGGGGAGACCCATGGGACAGGGCACTGTGGGCACCTTTAGGAGCTGTGGACAGTCTCCGGCCAACAGCCATCAGGGGATTCTGCCCACCTCCTGTGCGCGCTTGGAAGTGAATTCCTCCTCAATCCAGCTTCCGGATGAGAACGCAGCCCAGCGGGACACCTTAGTTGCAGCCCTGTGAGACCCTGAGCAGTAGACCAGGTAGGCTGTGCTTGGAAGTCCTGAACCACAGAAACTGAGATAATAAATAAGTGTTGTTTGAAGCCACTAAGGTTGTGGTAATCTGTTAGGCAGCATAGAAAAAATTAACACACCTCCGCAGACTATCTTCAACATGGGGATTTTGACGTCTTCATATTGAGAGTCCTTGAGGCCTCGGGTGATGGCGCCCAGCCCTTCCTTCTGTAGGCTATCTACGGCAGCAGCTATGAGCATCTATCCATGATTGGACGACCTTCTGAAGCACGTCTTTAATCTTGAGGCACAGCCAGCAATAGTGGTTCAATGAACACAGTGCTTCTCTTTGGCATGGATTCACCTACTTCATGATTCTCCCGATGTGTCAGATCCTGGGCTAACACCTCAGCAGAAATATTAATGGTGAAGATAAGAACTGCCTACAAAAATCTAGAACCCAGTGGAGGAGAGGAGTATTTAGATAAGTAGCCTCAATTAAAGGCACATCTGTTGTCCAGGCAGTGAGGCAATAAGGAAGATGTGGACCATTCCTCTCTGAACGTCTTCTTCCCCATTTTGGCCCCACTTGCTGGGCTGCCTGGCCCTCCACATTCAAATGTGCTTGTCTGAGCTGACTTTGCTGCCTATTCCCTTCTCTTCTAACACAGGGGCACAAATGAACCTCACCTCCCATGTCAGAGCCGGCTGATTTTTATGACGTTCTCAAATGTGCATTTTGTTTTCTAAATGATTCAGTATACAGTGGTGCTCATTCTCTGCAAAATTTTGTATAGGGTGAATCTGGTCTTTAGCACCACTGCTCTTTGGTTGCCGCATCTTCCCCTATTTCATCAGTCTCTCTCCCCTTCGGGACTCCCATCCTTCCCCTCTATCAAGTGCCGATCTCAAAATGACCATGCATCTGCTGGGTTAGTCATCCACTCTGACGGTCTTTCCCAAGTGGTCCTATACGGTGGTGGCACCTTTCGTGGGGGTATTTGCAGATTCAGCTTAATCACCGTGGATGAAAAGTTTGGTTACCATTTAAATGGGTTAATTATGGGGGTGTCTAGGAAAACCTCTTTGGACAAGGAGGAAACGATCTGATTGGGTTGGGTGTAAAACCAGTTTTTCCGATCTCATCTGTGACTGGGACCACGTGAAATGCACGGACTACGGTATCACATGTGCGTTTACCATAGTGGTTCTCAACCGGAGCGATTTTGCCCCCTACTGGACATTTGACGATGTCTGGGGACATTTTTCGTTGTCACAACTCAGGGGTAGGGGTGTTTCTATTGGCATCTGGCTTTCAGAGGCCATGACTACTGCTGAATGTCCCCCAGTGCACAGGACAGTCCTCACAATAAAGAATTATCTAGCCCAAAGTGTTAGCAGGGTTGAGATCGGGAACCCCTGATTTAATAGACTCAAACTCAACTCCCTATATTTGGCAAAGAAAATAGCAATGGCAACAAAGATACATAATGTGAGAATTCTCTCCACATACCCCATTTTTTCCCCTTCAGAACAATCCTTTCCTCCCCTGGACTCACCGAAAGTGAAGCTCAAAGAGAAATGAAGAAGGGTTTTTTCCCTTTGAATTGCTGTTAGGATTTAATATTCATCTTTATTAACTTTATCCTGAATGTGTACCTGAGGTGTTCTGGATTAGAGACAGATGATCATTATTCATTTAGAAAGCAAATAATGTCTGCAGGCTCCCGTGTTTTGATTCTCACCCCTGGGGTGACGTGGGGAAGTAGGCCAAGGCCACACACGTGCATGTACACAGAGTCTGCATCTGAGTGAAGAATGAATTCTCTCCTGATGCAGGGGGGCAGAGGGAGGGGAGAGGCAGCTGCCCTCCTGTCCCCTCCCCAAAGGAGGTACTCCCTAGAGGAGGAAGAGAAAGGATCCAGGGTTCTCTGTTCTGTTTGGAGTGTGAATTCATCCCTTCAAAGGCCAGGTGAGCCCTGGCGTCAGTTTTCATGGCTTAGCGGTGTTTCCAAGTCTCTGGGCTTGAAGTGTAGACATCCAGCCAGAGCTGGTGCATCCCTCTGGGGTTCTTGCCCTCGCCACAGTTGTACTTTAACTTCCCGGGGCTCTCTCTGAGCCCGGGCTCCCCCCTTTTGCAGACAACGGTGTTCAGCAAGCCCCAACACTGCCAGAACACACACATGGTTTCTTCCCACCCAGCCATTTCCAGGTCCTTTGGGGACTTGGGGATGGTTTAAGGACCTTTTTTGACTCCCTGTCCCGGTATGTTCTCCTGTCACACAGAAGAAGAGCAGGACGCACGTGAGCAGAGCCTTCCTGGGAATCACGTTGAGGTTCTTCCCACACATCTCATCAGAGAATTCTGCTGAGTTAGTAGAGCGCCCGCCATTTTGCAGATGGAGGGTTTACAGTCGAGAAGGAGCCTCCATTATGTCAGGGTGGGAATTTGGCCCTGGGGCCAACTGGGGTGGGAATACTTCTAAGTTTCCCTGAAATCAGCCTAAGGGAGTTGACATTTGCACCCAAGCGACTGGCAGCTCTGTGGCCCCACCATGGCAGCCCTGGCTAGGAAGGACATCTGCCTTTTCTGGATTCTTTTCTCCCCTGCCATGCGCACGGCTCACACAGTTGGCGGCCCTGTTCGACAGTCGTAACACACTCCTGGCCTTTGGGGATTATTAGAAACAGTGCTAAAAATGAAGGGAAAGTCATTTTAAGATTCCTTCAAATTGCACTATCTGGGGGTAAATGTGCTCTAAATTATTTCCAAGGGGAAAAAAAATAAAGCCATCAAGTCGCTACTGCATATCTAGAATATCAGAGACCAAATAGCACATATTAGGAAGCAGGTGTTTGTAGTTTATGAAATAAAGCTCTAAGGTGAAACATTAAATATATTACTTACACTTCGTTGTGGAGGTTTAAATATTCACTGGGGAGAAATTGGTAAGAAACCAGAAGCTGAGTTTGGATCCTGTCATCCATGCTGAACATCCCAGAGGTGAGGGGCCGTTTGGCCCAAGTCCATGTTCTAGAAGGTCAGTGGAAAAGCAGCCTGTCAGATTCCAGTGGTGCTCCAAGCCTCCTTTATCCAGAGAGCAACACAGACAATGGCGGTGCGTTTTAAAGATTAGCTATTGGGCACTGTATTCCGTGATTCCATCATGTGACATGAAACTCATTCTGTTTTGGTTTTTGTTTGTTTGTTTGTTTTTAAGTAATAAGTAGATATTTTCAAAGAGGGTGCCATTTGCACTGAAGCTCAGGGGTGACACGTACCAGTTGCCATCCAAAGGTGTCTATTGAGCTTGTAATTGTCCTAAGATGACACACGTTAAGACAGCCCAAGTCCTGCCTCCCAGAAACTTCCTATCCGTAACGGGCACCAGAACTATTGAAAGGGAAATTGGGCATCTGCCTCTGGGTCTATTTTCAACCAGAGAGCTTCCCCTGTTTTAGGCGGGAAGGTGAGGTGTATTCTCTGGAATAGTTTAACTGACTAATGGTTCCACTTCTCCAAGAGCAGTGTGGACATGGCCCTGCGTGAAGTCACTGTTAGATTAGATGGTTTCAAGACTCTTCCGTTTCACCTGAGTTAAATGTATGGCACTTGGAGCCCAAGGTTCAGCAGACTGTCGAGGCCGGGGAGGCAAGGAAGCTGCCCATGGACAGGTTGGTCACTGTTCTTTCCTCAAGATCCCCAGGGTCCAACCAAGCCATGTTTGCAAGAGCTCAGTACATGGTCAACCCAGGAAGACTATAAGAAAGGACACAATGTCCTTTGGTCTCCGGAGAACACAGAACCTGTAGGGCGTGAGCGTGAACGTGTTTAACGGGGCACTCTGAGCTCACTGATACAACGACTGTTGAGGGTCGACCAGATGGCTCAGGGAACGAGATCAGGAACATGACAGATACCATCCTTTTCCTCACAGAGTTTTACAATTTAACAGAGAAGGAAAGAAATTGCAAGAAGGTGGTGGCCACATGTGACGAGCACCTGAGGGAAAGACCCAGCCTGTTTCCGAGGTCGTAGGAGGTGTCCCTGAAGAGCCTCTGTCAGAACGCAACGTGAGGTTGGGGCAAGCCCACCAGGTGTGTGGCCTGCAATGTTGGCTGCTGCCCTGGGATGTGCCCAGCAGAGTGCAGGGTCCTGAGCACCGGGGGCTCCTCTGGTAAAATAGCTGGGGATTTATTCTTCGGTCTCTGATAGTCAGAGAAATCCACGACACCCCCTCCTACTGCAACCATGGACACCATTTTACAGGACGCAGTGTTTTTTGTTTGCTTGCTTTTTATAATTTCTTTTTATAATTTCTCTCTTCCTCCCTCTTTCCCTTCTCTTTTCTTCCTTTCCTGTCTCTTTTGTAGAAAATATAAGCCAACCTCATTCATACCTGTGAGGGCTCACGTTTCAATATCTGCTCAGAACTGCTCAGCAAGAGACATGACATAGGGAGGCACAGAGACTGAAGTTTTGGCACTGAAGGGTGAAGCCAGCGCTAGGTGAGAGGGATGTATAGCGACCACCAGAAGCGAACTCTGGTTGTGCATGTATTTGATAGTACTTAGCAGCTGTTTGCAAACAATTTTTATTACGATCTTCGTTGCTTGCCTGGCTTTTGTCTGTTAGTGCTTGTGCTTTGTCTTGATGAAACCTGACGACCCGACCCCATTCCTGGTTCATGCAGAATGCAAACTAACAACTTCTTAGCTGGTGTGAGGGCCACTGGTCTGGTGTCCAGTGAAACAGCCCTTGTTACAAAATGGCATCTGCACAGGAGACCAGGAGACTATTCCTCTTTCCATTATGTGCTCCCGGCGTGGGTTTCCAGGGAGAAAAGATCGGGCAAGATGATTTCTCTTCTCTTCTTGCTCTGAGACCTTCGGGTTTGTGGAATGGGACTTTGCCAGTTTCGGGGCTTACCTGGACATGAAGGAGAAAACCCTACAGTCCTTGTAGGCACAACGGGACATCTCTGGAGACGCTCAAATGTAGGAAGATCGGGTGAAATGGCCTCATTAATTAGGGGGTGAAAAATAGGTCACACCGATCTTTCAAAATACGGTGGCTTACAGAAATTCAAATAGCACACAAATCAGAATTTTGTGCTACAAAATGATCTTGTCACGTAAGTTGGGTGTGCTGACCTGGACAGTTGTGGTGACATAAATACTTTTAGTGAGCACAACCTTTGAGCCCTGGGGTGTGACTTAATGGTCCCAGGCTCAGACTTACAATCAGTAATTTTGTGAGTCTTTTTTTTTTTTTTGAGAAAGGTAAATGTGGGCCATTATTCTTATGGCCCCACATTAATGTTGGCATGCCTTGCCAGGAGTCTCATTATATTACTTATTTCAGAGTCAAAGTGCTTATGTTATAAACAAGCTAAAATTTCACCTGTAAGAAAATTGGCGCAATTTCTTATTTTCCCATCCTCAGTGCCAAGCATAAAAAATGCACTTTCTGTTTGGGCAATTTTGCACAGCAGGAAATTTAAATTATTTACAGCTTTCCTTGTCTGGAAGCAGAGGAAACACACCATTTTCCAGGCCACAATTTATACTGTGAAATGTTCTTAAGATAAAAAATGGGAGTAAATTACTGATGTGTGCAAGAATGAGAGAAAGAACAAAGGAGTGTCAAAAAACAAGGGGTGTCTTTCCCTTCCTCTAACCAAGGTGGATCTGAGGGAACCGCAGGGCAGGTAAACATCAAGACAACTGGAAATTGTACTGTTCTTGGAGGCTTCTGCAAAATGGTTCCAAAACAACTGTGAATGACCACCAACGGGAATGACGTGATCAAAACCTGGGTGTGAAATTGGAAGCCAGTGCTGGATGGAGGCGAGAGCTGGTGGCTAAGGGTGCTGCATGAAGGTTGGTCTGTGTTTCCTGGGGGCCAGCCGAGGACGTGCGTTTTGGGAACTCAGTGCTCTGAGCATTTGCGCACCTGGGGAGGCAAAAGGGAGGAACAAAAGTCATTTTCCTTTCCTCTCTTCCCAGCCTTCAGTGTTCCACCAGCCTCTTGCTCACTCTCCCTGCCGACCGAATAGCCTGTGTGCTCCAAGCACCCTCCACACAGCGTTACTAAGCGTTGCCATATGTTAATCAGTGTTAGTCTCCACTGCTGATGAAGAATTTCACATCTTGGTTTGGAACTGATCGCCTGCCTGTTCAATTAGTGAACATGAGTCCATTAAGGTTAACATTCTGGACCTGCATGGTTGGAGACCTCACCTGACGGTGGAGAGAGGGGTCTATGCGCCACTCTTCTCGGGCTTTCCTTCTAGTTCTATTAATGGACTCATTTCAGCTAAACACAATAACAAAAATGGTTTATATTCACTGAGCAGCGTTATGATGAGTCTCATGGGGTCTCCTCTCTTCATGCTTGTCTCCAATCTATAGACCAATTCAAATTTTACAGCTGGGGAGACTGAGGCTCACATAGGTAGACCGAGGTGCTGGTGAGATTCAGCCTAGGTGCTCTGCCTGCAGAAACCACCCTCCCAGCTGCTCTTCTGTCCTGAGGAGCGAGTAAACCCTCCCCGGCTGGAAGCTATCACTGGATGGATCTCACGGCGCCCAGACATTCAAGAGCACAGAAAAGAGCGAGTAAGAGAGACAACGGGAGAGCCGGTCTGGGGGGATAGCACGTCACCCCACTGCTAGCACAGCTACCTCCAATACTCTTTAAACTGGTTCAGGGTATAGAAAAAAAAGAACATCTTACTTTAAAAAAAAAAAAATGGAAGCAAACACAGCTTTGTTATCAAAGGATAAAAAAAAAAAAAACAGTATAAAAACAAAAACCACAGGCAAATCTCACCTAATAACAGCATCCAGCAACACACTGGGAAAAAATAATGTCGAGAGAATTTTGTTCCCAGAATACAGATGTCCTTCACTATTAGGAAAGGTTTTAGGGGCGCCTGGGTGACTCAGTCAGTTAAGCATCTGACTCTTGCTTTCTGTTCAAGTCATGATCTCATTGTTCAGGGGTTCGAGCCCCACATTGGGGCTCCATGCCCAGCATGGAGGCTGTTTGGGATTCTCTCTCTTCTTTCTCTCTGCCCCTCCCCTACTCGCTCTCTCTCTCTAAGAAAAGAAAAGAAAAGAAAAGAAAAGAAAAGAAAAGAAAAGAAAAGAACCAATGCAAGATATAGCAAACCAAATGAAACTTGTGATTTATGATTATTTCCTGCCATGTAATCCATTTTGGGGTCATCTGGGCACCTTTGGAAATGTGAGTATTATTATAATAAAGCTGGGTATAATAATAATTATTAATTTTGTTTCATTTAATAATGATTTGTGTCCATGTAGACAAACAGCATACTTCTTTAGAGATCCGTGATTTCTGTTATTTGCTGGAAATCAGTCAACAATGTGTGTATATACAGATATGGTGTGTGTGTGTGTGTGTGTGTAAAACAAATAAGACAGGATGTTAGCAATTGCTGAATCTAGGTTATTGGGTTTATGATGTTTATTTTCTTATAATAAACATATATACTTTCTAATTTTATTCATGTTTTAAATATTTATGATAAAATATTTTTAAATAGACACCTCAATCCAAAAGGCACTTTCATGCTTCATAGGGAAACACTGAAAACAACCCCATAAAGTCAGGAGTAAGACCGAAGGACACGAAGTGTTACTACTCTTATTGATTTTAACTGGACAGTCAATGCAACTAGAAAGGACAAGGAAATTAGACATGGAGGAAGTAACATTTTCATCTTGTAAAAAAGTGGAAAAACCAAGAGGAAACAGTTGGAAAGCAATTACACATGAGAGAATCCAGAAAGGGTCAGAACAGAACAATTAATATACAGGTATTAATTGCTATCATACCCCAGCGGAAGGAGGTTATGATGGAAGAGAAAAGCCACTTACAACATCTCCGAAAACCATGATGTAACTGGGGACGAGCTTACCAAGCAAGGGTGAAGATCATGAAGAAAACGGTCAAGCCTGTAAAAGGATATGACAGACTTGATAAATGGGAAGGCATACCCTGCTTGGACAGCACTCAGCTTTATGGAATTACCAACTTTCCCTTGGTGAATCCATACATTTCGTGTAATTACAATAGCCTAATGGCATTTTTTGCAAGAGGAATAAACAAGCATTCTGAAAATGAATTTTGAAATAAAATTGCAAGAATTAAATCAAGGTGCTGCTGGCATTAGAAAAGACAGACAAATGGAAAAAAGACACATATAATACAGATCCCATTAGGTAAAGAATTTCAAAATGTTATTTTAAATTAGAGAGGAAAATTTTCATTATTAAATAAGGATTGTATAGATAACAAGATAGTATTTGGAAGAAATAAATTGTGGAAAACAAATTTTCAATAGTTCAAACTATAACTATATATATAAATATATAAAGGATATATTTATATACAAATAATATATATTTATATACAGAATATGTATTTGCATATATACATAATATATATTTGGATATATAAAAATATATAAGAATATATAAAGAATATATACAATATAAAGAATATATTTGTGTACAAATAATATGTATTTGTATATATAAAGAATATATATTTGTATATATAAGAATATGTATTTGTATATATAAAGAATATATGTTTATATAAGAATATGTAGGGGTGCCTGGGTGGCTCAGTCGGTTAAGCGTCCGACTTCGGCTCAGGTCATGATCTCGCGGTCCGTGAGTTCAAGCCCCGCGTCAGGCTCTGTGCTGACTGCTCAGAGCCTGGAGCCTGTTTCAGATTCTGTGTCTCCCTCTCTCTCTGACCCTCCCCCATTCATGCTCTGTCTCTCTCTGTCTCAAAAATAAATAAACGTTAAAAAAAATTTTTTTTAAAAAGAATATGTAAAGAATATATGTAATATAAAGAATATATATTCTTTATATAATAATATACAATAATATATAAAGAATATATAATATAAAGAATATATATTTGTATATATAAGAATATGTATTTGTATATATAAAGAATATATATTTGTTTATATAAGAATATATAAAGAATATATATAATATAGAGTATATGTTCTTTATATATAAAGAATATATATAACATAAAAAATATATATTCTTTACATAAGAATATGTAATATAATATAAAGAATACATATTCTTTATATTATGATACATATAATATATAATAATATATATGATATAAAGAATATATATTCTTTATATAATAATATATAAAGACATACATAATATAAAGAATATATATTTGTATATATGAATAATATATATTTGTATATATATAAACAGTAAAAGCACTGAAAGAAAGCATGAGAATGAATTTCTCTTTGGCTGTTACACTAGACCTGGGCTGATAAATTTCACTGCATATAGCCCTGAATCACAAACAAATTCAAAACAAAAATGACAGTCTTGCAAAAAAAATTGCAGTTTTTATCACAAAGGGTTAATTTTTCTAGCAAATCAAGAAGAAAATATTTGAAATAAAATAGAAATTGAGTAGGCCATAATACAGATAGTTTCCACCATTCCACCAAATACAAATACAAGAAGCTTCTAGACACTTGGATATGTGTTCTGCCTCACTCAAGTCGGGATTCGTGCAGATTCAAATGATATCCTGACTGTGGTTCACCCGTCAGGCTGACGTGGATCAAAGACAACAGCATTTGGGGAAGTTAGGGGGAGAGAGACAAGCTCTTGTTTGGGGCTGGAAATTGTCCTTTGATAGATCTTTTGAAGGTAAATTTGGCCATTTTTATTATGAATTCTAATTATGCTTAATTAGTCATATTTCCTTATATATTTATGATATTTGAGGATATGTCAATAGTATTATTTACTAATAATATAGAAGGTCTTTATTAGGGAGACTCTTAAGTCCATCATGACACATTCATTTAGTGGCCGCCATTACAAAGGATAAGGTAAGTGTTTGGTGCTGACATTGAAACACCTCCAAAGTGAATATGAAGTGAAAACCAGCAAACGTAACAATATTGTGCCCAGCACGCTACGAGGTGGATACTTTTTCCTCACACGATTGTCTTGCCCAAGTCCAGGATACCCATTTCCATGAGGATCCACAAGCAGCTGGTAGCCTTGCTCGCCTTGGGGGGCAGGCAGTGGAGAGGGGGTTGGGGAGAAGCTTACATCCTGCTGTACAACACTTCTACCTTAACTTTTGCATCATCTGCACTATTTGTTTTTCAAATCATGACTACAGTTTTGAAGACAACGACCACAGCGGCGAACAGCACATTCACCATATGCCAGGTGCTGCTCCCAGGGCCATAGACATCTCGGGCCACACTGTCCTCCTGGCCTCCGGAGGCAGGTGCTGTCATTACAGACAGCGAACGGAGTGCGAGGCACAGAGTGGAACAAAAGATGGGGAATCTTCGGCCATCTGCCTTGGCGTCTCTGCTGCATCAGGTGCTTGTGGAGGAAATCCCAGTAGAAAGGGGATTTCTCTGTGGCTGATGACGCTGGTTAAGAACGGGGCTACAGAGGATGGAGAGGAAGCCTTTTTCCAGAAGTGTGAGTGGATGGGGTCCAGACTCCAGGCTGGGTTGGAGCTGGTTCAGACAGAAGTTTCCTGCTCGTCTCAGAAGAGAAGGATGTGGGAAGGACCGATGCCGTCGGCATGTGATTTGCATGGCTGGTGATCAGATGCTTCAAGGTCAGCACCAAAGTCCTACCTCATCCTTTGTAACAGCTGCTTCCAAATAAATGCATCATGATGGATTACGTGTCTCTTCTTATAGGAATTTAGGGTTCGTTATTTTTTTCTGCAGGAGAGAGAGAACAAGTGAAAGTGAGCAAATGGCGGGGAGAGAGAGAGAGAGAGAGAGAGAGAGAGAGAGAGAGAGAGAGGTGGGGGCTCATCCGATGCAGGGCTCGAGCTTACCTGATGTGGGGTTTGAACTCACAAACCGTGAGATTGTGACTTGAGCCCAAGTCGGGTGCTTAATTGATTGAGACACCCAGGAGCCCTCGTTTGTTTTTTTAAACTAATTTTCTATTACAGTTTTATTATAGTTTATATGTTATATATTTCTATTATATTTCAATTTATGTTCTATGTAATATAATCGTATTATACTTACTATAATAGTGAGGTAAGGACGTTCAAGAACCTGAAGACCCGCCGTGCAAATTAGAGCCGTGTTGACATGAAGATTCACCCCAGCCCGGAGGGCTAGAATCCACAAGATGAATACTGGGGGTGGGCCGCGATATGGAAGAAATGGAAACCTCGCACACGGCAGGTGGGAACGTACAATGGCGCAGCCACTTTGGAAAACAGTCTGGTAGTTTCTCAAATGGCCAAACACACCGTTACCCTATGACCCAACAATCCCTCTCCTAGACGTGTATACATAAGACAAATGAAAACACGTGTCCACACAAACGTCTGTACAAGAATGTTCATAGTGGCTTTCCCACCCCCACCCCCACCCCCAGTAATAGCCAAAGAGTCAAACAACCCAAATGTCCCTCCCCCGAGAATGGATCAAGGGTGGTACATCTACGTGACGGAGTAGTCAAGAACCAAGTACAATATGGATTGAAAACCACCTTGAAACATTCTGCCGTGTGAAAAAAAAGCCAGTCACAAAGGCCACATATGGTATGACCCCCCCGGTCTTAAACAGAAGCTCCAAGAACGCAGGACTTGACTTTGCTTGCTGAGCACGGTGTGTCCCCCGCGGTGCGCAGGGAGCTGGCTGGAGCCGAGCCTGAGAGCATTCTGCCCTGATGACACAGGCATTGCCACGCCCACCGTTCCAGGGGGCCGGTGCACCCCCACCCTGCCCATCAGCCCAGATTCCATCCCGGCAGTAACCACCACACTGGAGACACATACACTGTGCCCTGGCTTTTTTTCCCCCCCTGAGGCTGTGCAAGCTCCTTTGCATAGATGGTTTTTGATGTCCACAGCCAGAAGTGTTATCGAGGCCACAGTACAGATCGTGGCCGGGACTCAGAGGTGGTGGGCAACCTACTCAGGCCCCTCAACTTGCACGCTTTGAGTTTGAGTCTGAAGTGGGTCTGGCGTCCAGGTCGGTAGGACGGCCACGATCCTAGGCCACCTCTTCATTCATTTCCTAAGTATTTATTGCACCCCCCGCCCCGCACACTGGGCACCCAGCTTGACGATAAGAACATAGAGATGGCCTCCAGGAACCTGCAGACCAGCTGGGGAGACCCCACTCTCCGGTGTGGTACCCCTCGCAGCACCCCCAGTGCTTAGGAACCAGAACTTTCATGCAGCTGTTAGACTTGTAGGACATTTTGACATCCCTGGTTGACATTACCTGGGTCATGATGACTTTGTCAACATGTAAAAATCGCTGTTCTTTAAAAATACCAAAAAACTGGGTGCCTGGGTGGCTCAATCAGTTAAGCATCCGACTTTGGCTCAGGTCATGATCTTACGGTCTGTGGGTTCGAGCCCCACGTCAGGCTCTGTCAGGCTGTCAGTGCAGAGCCTAGAACCTACTTTGGATTCTGTGTCTCTGTCTCTCTCTGCCCCTCCCCTGCTCATGCTCTGTCTCTCTCTCTCTCTCAAAAAAACAAATAAACATTAAAAAAAGTGTAAAAAACCCAGAAAACTGCTTGCAACAGGCATTCTTGGGTCTGACTACATCCCTAACTCCCACCCTTGCCGAAAGTTATTTCCGTAATCTATAGTAGCAAGTTCTAGAGAGTCCCTCTCTCTCTTTCTCTCCCTTTTTCCGTGGCAAGGTATTGCTTTTATGATCAGAAAAGTAGTAAAGGTTTTTTTTCAAAGTTGATTGGAACTAGACTCTCTTCTAAGCCTAGTTGCCCCAAAAATCACACGTTGTTAAGGGGGTTTTATGATATTAAATCTATCACAGAGAGTGTAGAAAGGACATTCAGTTTTTGAACTGAGGATTTCCTACTATTGCTAGACTCAGAATAAAGAATGATTTGTGGCACTGATTTCCTTTCCTTCTCACTCGCCAGCCCAGTGGCCAAAGGAGGTGTGGTCAGTCAGGAGGAAAGGGTATTGTGAGCAGAACAGGTTCAGCAGCGTGGATAACTGGGTGGTTTTTTTTAATACTAGTTTTTTCAGGTGAACAGTTTTACCACTTTTGGATGATACGTTTACTTGCAAATGTTTATTGAATACAAAAGAGGCGAAGTTTCCCTGCAGTTCTGTCCTCCAGCCACCCAATTTTCTTCCCAAGAGGACACACAGGTTCCAGAATCCTGCCAGAGTTCTTACACACATACATCAGCTCATGGTTAGGCGTGAGTGGGTACAGAGACACAAACATGCGGACATGCATTTATGTGCATAATGCATGCACCCATAACACAGATGTAATATACATTACAGATAGAGATTATATATTTTTACGTGGATTGTAGCTTTGTTTCATGCTTTCCTCTCGTTGTTTCTCCCAAATCCTGCCTTAATGAACCATCTTCTACAAACCGACATCAGCTAATCTAAGATGCCTTGATAATAAGACATCCTATTATTTTATGTGCCACGAACAAGGGGAAAAAATGCCGCTAATTAAACATGCCACAGTGTTGATTGTCAAACTCGGCCAATTTCCAAAATGCATCTTAAAAACTGATAAAATATAGCACACCGTCACTCAAGGCCCTAGGATAAACTTCCCGGGGTGGGACGGCACGTTGAAAATACAAGTTTATTTCTAGTTTTTAAGTATCTAATTGTGCTCACTGAGGATCTGCTAACTTACACTTGAACGCATGAAAATGCTCGATTCCCCACTTCTTCTCAAATTCAGTGTCTAAACAGACTTCTACTTTTTTTTCAATATAATAAATTAGAAAATGGCATAGTTTTGTTTTGCTTTTTTTTTTTCCTTAGAAATGATGCTGAACTTGACTTAACAGCCATTTGAGTTTTCGTTCCCGAGAACTGTTAAATTCTTTGTGCATTTTCCTATTGACTTGCTGCATTTTATATGACTTTCTAGGTGCTTTTTCTATTTTCAGAAAGTCAGCCAATTGTGATATGAGTTGCACATTTTTCCCCAGAGTTTTCAATTTACCTTTTACTTTGTGGTGTTTTGCGTTGCAGATTTTTTTGGTTCACATTTGTTCATTTTTGAGAGACAGAGAGACAGAGTGTGAATGGGGGAGGGGCAGAGAGAGAGGGAGACACAGAATATGAAGCAGCTCCAGGCTCTGAGCCATCAGCACAGAGCCCGACGCGGGGCTCAGACCCACAGACCGTGAGATCATGACCTGAGCTGAAGTCAGACGCTCAACCGACTGAGCCACCCAGGGGCCAGATTTATGGTTTTAAGTATAAATTCATAATATGTATATTTTCTGATTGGCTATCAAGTTGTCCCAGTGACATGAAGCATCACCCTAAGTAGATAATAAAATCCCACTTGCATTTGGATCTATTTCTGGAATCCTCCCAAGTTCTTATGATATTATCACCTATTTCCGTTCTTTCTTGACTCTTGTATCTTTCTACTGGATCTTATCCTTTGACCTTTGGGCTTAGACAAGGTTTTTTATTTACCACAAAATAATACTCTCTCTCAACACTACATGACCCCACATCTGAGTCTATGCCTTTTCACCTTTTTTTTTTATAGCCAAGCTTCTAGAAAGAAAACAATTTCATATTTTCTGTCTCTATTTCTCCGTGTTCTTCATGATCTGGATTCTACTCAATGCTACCTTAAAATCGTTCTTTTTTAATTTTTTTATTTATTTTTTAATGTTTATTTATCTTTGAGAGAGAGAGAGACAGAGCTCGAGTGGGGGCGGGGCAGAGAGAGAGGGAGACACAAAATCCGAAGCGGGCTCCAGGCTCCAAGCTGTGAGCACAGAGCCCAACTCGGGGCTTGAACCCACGAAACTGTGAGATCATGACCTGAGCCGAAGTCAGCCGCTTGACCGACTGAGCCACCCAGGCACCCCAGTTGTGTGCCGAGTTGACTTGTGTTTGATTCATCACGGCTGATTGTTACATTTTCCAGAATGGTGTGAGCTGGTTGTTAAATGCCAAATTATAAAAATGTGATTATTAAAAATCAATGTTATTAACTTCCAAGTAAGAAAGTTATACTAAAACAAAGGTAATAAATATTTGAAACCATCAGTTGCTATTATCTATGCTCTTGAGATTATTTTGCTCGGAAGTATCTGCCTGGTGGTAATCCTATCCCTCCTGCACATCTTCCCAGCCCTGCCTTCAGTGACGTCACGTTGGCCACCTGAACTGTGCCATGGCAGGAATATTTTCGCCATGGAAATTGGCAAACGTTACCAACCAGAGCTGGATGTATTGCTTTGTTAGTTTGTTGGACTTAAAGTGTTGGAGGAAATGTCAATAATGTGGATTGTGCGTTAGAGGGCGTCATGCCTTTAACCGTTATGATGAGAATAACTCAAGCGTTTGAGGAAAGCAGCTTCCAGGATTCAAAAATTCCTGGCCTATTCAGGAAAGAAATAGGTCAGGTCGTTGACCAATGATTGAAGTCCTGACCTACACCGTCATTATTCCACTTTGTGTTTCTTGTAAACGAAAATAGCAACCAGTATTTGTGTGGGAAACTTTATCAGTTGGAACACAGGTTCTCTAGAGATTTAAGGGTTCTGCAAAAATAAATAAGACATATTGTGAGAATCCATTTGCTATGTGGAATTGACAATAAAGGGTATTCTGTACATTGCTATTATTTGCAAATTGTGGGCTGCAGTTTCCTATGACAGTAAAATTCCTATCTTAGTCCAGTCACTGCCTCCTCCCAAATGAATTATCGTGCTGGACCCTAAGGCCTCTTTGGAGCCACTCCTGCTTGGCCTTGGAGCCGCTCTCCCCCAGCCCCACCCTGTGCATCTTTCCCTCATCCCCGTTCCCACTGAGCCAATGAGAAACCAGCCTGGTGAAAGCCTCAGGCTCAGAGTTTGCTTGAGAAAAGAATTTGAATAAAATCTGGAGCCTTATCCTTATTTCAAGTACAATTTGTTACCCAACATGATTGCTGGAGGGGAAATGTCTAGGGTGAACGAAAATGTCATCGGAAGTGCGCATATTTTAAATGAAGGAGGTAGAATTGGATTGTGCCGCACAGTGACTGGGTCACAGGAGCTGTGCCCTACGCAAATGAGCCTTTCTTTCCATGGTTCCACCTGCTGTCAGTGGGCAAACGATGGCCAGTGAATCTGCTATGGTCTGGCCAGTGGGAGGAGGGCCTTCTCCTTCACAGTGGTGGAGCAGGTGTGTTAGTTTCTATTGCTGCTGTAACAAATCACCACTACCTCCATGGCTTACAACACAAATCTATTGTGTCACAGTTCTGTAGATCAGAGGCCCAGCACCGTGTGGCTGGTTTCTCTCCCTGGGGCCTCACAAGGACGTAATCGACGTTGGCCAGGCTGGGTTTTTATCTAGAGGCTCTGTGGCAGAGCCCTCTTTCGGGCTTGCTCAGGAGTTGGAAGATTCTTTTCCATGCATTGGCAAGACAGAAGTCCCTGTTCCTTTACTGGCAGCCGGAGGTCATTCACAGTTTCTAGAGGCCTCCACTTTCTTTGCCTCACAGCCCCTTCATCTCCAAAGCCAGCAACGGCCTATCAAACACTTCTCCTGATTCAAATCTTTCTGCCTCTTTTAAGGGCTCATGTGATGATATTGGGTCCACCATGATAATGTAGCATAATTAGTCCACCTTAAAATTTTATTTATTTATTTATTTATTGAGAGAGAGAGAGAGAGAGAGAGAGAGAGAGAGAGAAAGCAGAAGAGAGGCAGGGAGAGAGAGAGAGAGAGAGAGAGAGAGAGTCTCAAGCAGGCTCCACACTCAGCATGGAGCCCAATGCGGGGCTTGATCCCACGACCCTGGGATCATGACCTGAGCCAAAATCAAGAGTCAGACACTCAACTGACTGAGCCACCCAGGTGCCCCAATGTCTTTACGTTAGTAGCCTTAGTTACATCTGAAAAGTCCCTTTTGCCAAGGTACATAAAACATTCATGGACATAGCACCAGGGGTTAAAGTCACAATGACCAAAATCAGCCCCTCCCAGTCTGTCTGTTTCATACCCATCCCTCTCGCCGCCTAATGTCCTCAAAGGTCCCGTCTCATCACAGCATCAATCCGGAGTCCAAAATCTCATCTAAATTTCATCCGTTCTAGAGACCAGCACTCATCATCTGAATCGGGTGCAGCTCCTGGCACATCCTTCCCCATCTACAGGCCGGTGGCTAAAGACACAAGTCACCTGCCCCCCACACAGAGCAGTGGGACAGGTGTAGGCTAAGCGGCAAATATTCCCCTTCAAAATCTGGAAAATGGAAGGTCGGGTGAAACCCCCAGTCCCAGCCAGGTGAATTTTCTGAATTTCCAGGCCTGGGGCTAATCTTCTGGGGCTCCCAGCTCTGCATCTGGGCTCTTCCTCCCGCCCGGGGTCACCTTGCCTTTTTCATGCAAGGGCAGCTTGCTCTTAGCTCAACAGTTTGATCAGTCTGCCAGGAAGGAATAGAGTCTGTGGGGAGGGTCCAAAGCCTTTCATTTCATCCTCTTGCTGTTCCTTCTGGTCCCAACTAGCCGCACCTCAGCTCATCTGAAATTCTCAAGGACCGTGTGGGCCCGCTGGGAATACCACAGAGTTCACACCATTGGATGAAAGTCTGCTTTGTGGGTCCCTCATCCTAAAATGCCAGTGTCGTCGTAAAATCATTATCATGGAACTGCCCGTTTAGAATGTCTTTGTTTCTCTCCCCCAATCTTGGCAAATTAATCAAGGAGTGACATGAGAGCACAGATGTTCATTTGTTTGAGGTGAACTTGATTTCTGGAAATCTGATTTCAGGAAAATAACAATCGAGAAAGCAACCTGACTCTCTTTTAGTCTTGTGGTTACAGAACTTAACACTGTTGCAGCCTTAAGCCCCTGTGGCTGATTTGCTCTTTGTTTTTCGCACCTGTGGATCATCTCATATCATGAATAAGAATATTACAAAATATAGGAGAGCCTGGGTGGCTCGGTCGGTTGAGCGTCCGGCTTCGGCTCAGGTCATGATCTCACGGTTCGTGAGTTCAAGGGCCACATCGAGCTCCGTCTGTCAGTCTGTCAGTGCAGACCCCCATCAGATCCTGTGTCCCCCTTCTCTCGGCCCCTCCCCTACTTGCACTGGCCCCAAAATAAAAATAAAATATTAAAGAAAGGGAACGTTACAAAATATCACTCGAAATTGCACTTTGAGAACCCCTGGTTGGAGATAAATGCTAAAATATCACATTCATTTAATACACATTTCTGAAGTCCCTACTTCATGCCTGGGGTTGTTCTAGGCACTTGGGATTCAGTAGCCAATGGGACAGGTACGAAGACTCTTTGCCCTCATGGAACTTATTTTCAGTGTCGAACGTCACACCGTCTTAGGGTAAGGACCGACATATGCAGCTTCCCGTGAGTGACATTCTGGGGGTCCACCAGCGATCTGACTGGAGGCACACTCCAGCCCTGGGCTATCATCAGCCCAGAGCCAGCCACACCGCGTGCAATGGGCTGACGAGCAAGCGAGGCACAGGCTGACGTGGGTGGGTGGCGGAGGCTTGTGAGTCACGAGCAGACCAGCGGAGAATCACGGCAGGGATTGAGATGGTCCTGGCAATGCTTCCGAGGACACACAGGATGCATCTGAGAGAGAACCAAAACTTCACTGTGTTGCATGAGTTCCCTGAGCTGAGGAGGGCTGAGATACTTCCTTGTGAAATGGCGAGCTGGAATTAGGAGTTAGCCTAGTTAAGCTGGTAGTTAACCTGGTTTCCATGGACAGCCAATTTCTTGAGGAATTAGAGTCTTTTCTGGACAGAGAGAAGAGCCTTGCAGGGACCAAGGCTTGGTTCCCTCCTTTGGAATCACTGACAGACATACTTACCAGCAGGAAGTCCACAGCGGGCAGATGCCAGTCAGTGACCAGCATAGAAGCAGAGGTGGCTGGTGGCGAGGACTGAATTAGAGGGCACGGGTCTGCAGGAGGGGTTATGCACGGACTCGAAGCCACAGAACCTCTGTGGTCATAGCAGATGGCGCCCCTGCCAGGGAAGACGCACGGGAGGGGGAGAATCTGTAATTACCAGGAAGACGCCGTCAGACTGAGAATGTTTGGGTAGGGGAGGCACCGGACTGACCCAGGATCACAGGGAAAGTTGGATCAGGTGAGACCAGGAAGATCCCAGCCCCAAATTCCCAAACCCCTCGAGACCTCAGCTCAAATCTGAAAGGGGTTTGTCTCCTCGAACTGATAAAAGAAATCGCCACAGACCGGGTGGTTTGGAACAACAGAAGTTTTCTCTCGCGCTTCAGGTGACCGCTAGTTGGAAATCCCCTAGTTGGCAGAATGGGCTCCTTCTTGGGGATTCTGAGGGAGAATCGTCCCGGCTTCTCTCCCAGCTCCTGGCTCCAGGCGATCCTGTGGACACCCCCTTCCAGCGTCTGCTTTGTCTCCTCATGGTGTCCTTCTAGCGTGAATATGTTCATCTCTTCCCTCATGAGGATGCCAGTCATTGGATTTAGGGCCCTCCCTAATCTGGGACGGCCTCACCTCAAGATCCTTAACTCCATCACATCTGCGAAGACCAATTTCTAAAAAGTTCACCTTCACAGGAACGGGCGTTAGCGAATGTCTGTTGGGGTAGCAATGGAACCTCGTACCTTGTCCTGATTGCCACTCTCGTCTGCCTTCTCCACAGGGGCGAAACTGGGTTGTTGGGGCGGTGGGGCTGGAGGGGGAGTAGGAAAGGTCCAGCTGTGCCAGGCTTGAGAGAGCTTGGAGGGGACAGGGGAGAGGACGGTGAGAGATCTGGGACGAGAAACATAGAAAGCGCCTCGGGAAGGGGGGATTTTAAAGTAGCAACACTGTGCTCTGCACATCATGAGTGGAATCTTCCTTTGCCAAGTTTGAAACTTCCTTACAGATTTAAACTGCATTTACATAATCATCTGGTAGCCAGACTGGGGATTCTTTGTGACATTGTTGCCACGTAGCGAGAGATGGTCTTCCCGGCAAAAGCGAGAGGGTCCGGTTTTATACTTTTGGAGCAGACCTGAAACGACTGTTCTCCCACAGGGTAGTATTCCAAAAACCCGTGTTTTTAAAAAATGTTTATTTATTTATTTTGAGAGAGAGAGAGAGAGAGAGAGAGAGAATCCCAAGCAGGCTCCACGCTGTCAGCACAGAGCCTGACATGGGGCTCGATCCCACAAACCCTGAGATCATGACCTGAGTCGAAATCAAGAGTCAGATAGTTAACCAACTGAGTCACCCAGGTGCCCCCCACCCCCCTGCCAAGCCATATTGATATAACTGTATTTTTCTACAGGCCAGAAGGAGTTAATTCCAAGGAGTCAAAAGGTATTGCCCAATCACCTGAAGGGTTTGAATCATAAATACTGAGTGAGGAAGATTCTGTCCCTGCCTCCTTTATCTCCAGGACACCAGGCTACATCTGTTAGTGTCTCTTCATATGGAGAAACACGTTTTCTGGAAGACTCAAGCTTCCGTCCCCTACTTTCCTCTGACGAGCCCCCGTGTTTGGCGGTCTGCGCTTCTCTTCTGGAAACTCCCTGCAGTAACCTGATGCACACCTGAGCAGAGGGCATGTGTCTTCCTGAAGAGCCATGACTTGACATTGGCAGAGAGGAGAGCCACATCTCAGTTTCAGCCACTTTACAAATAATTCGCTCAAGTTAGAGGCAGCGGGAGTGACATTACGTGCTGTATGGAACTGGGACGCTATCACAATTTCTTGAGGAGTCCTTACTTCAGTTTATTTTTCTCCATAAAAGCAAATATTGCATGGAAGAATAGTAATTAGAAATGTATCCCATGGATAAATCATTCCTTATAGTTCCCAATTTTAGTTGATTTTCATGTGTTCACCCAGCCCATATTTCTTGAACTCCTACTATGTGCCAAGGTTGTCTGAACTGGTTGATCGAATACAACTGACTCTGTATTTCGGTGTTTTTACCGGTTCTCTTTTCCTGTTTCCGTGCATGGCCACATGTAGTTCCTTCCCTATTTCTCAAGAAGTACATTGTTAACATCTGAATTCCCTTCTCCCACTTTTCTAAAACAATAGTAATAATGATTACAGTCAGAAGAGGTCAAGCTGATTTAATATATTAAAATATTAACTTGCTAGCCAATTTCAAGGCCAACATTTAAAACCGCTAATATGAAAAGGGTTAAATGTGACAAGAAAAATAGAAAACTCAGGTACATTGTGCCCGTCAATGACCTTGGGAGCCTGTTATAAAGTCTCTTAAATTTTGAAAGGGTAAAATAAATGATTGGAGAGAGACATTTAAAAAAAATCATACGCAGTTATAACAGTGGGGGCCTGTTTGCGGTAATGAACCAACCCGACGTCCATCAGCCACGCATCAGTCAGTGTTAACAATGGTGACATTGTGTGCTCGCGGGATGCAGAAGGTTGTGATGTGAAAATTATCCTTCTGTCGGCTCCTTCAACCCTGGTTCCAAATTGAACCCTTGGAGAAATATTTGGTTAGGCCTGTGCTTTTCAAAATAAAGCAAATGTACTTTAAAAACATTAAAATAAGTTAGAGACAATGGCTTTACCAGAACCATGTGGATTAGGGGGATTTTACTGTAATTTTAGACGAAACAAGGTTAGCTTCAGGAAAGTCACCAACAGTAGTTTTAAAAAGTTAAAACCTGCCAATATGTTGGCAGTCCACACTGACTGCCTGGGGGTGGGATGAAGTCATGGCCTCAAACAGGACCACCTCAGAACTATAATGATGACTTATTAAGACCAAGGGAAATCAACAGGTATAGAGTATGCCTAGAGGTTTTAAAGGAGTTTAATGATTTGGGGACACCTGGGTGGCTTGGTTGGTTAAGCGTCGACTCTTGGTGTTGGTTCAGGTCATGATCTCACTGTTTGTGGGTTCAAGCCCCACGTGGGGCTCTGCAGTGACAGCTCAGAGCCTGCTTGGGATTCTCTCTCTCTCTCTCTTCTCTCTCTCTCTCTCTCACTCAAAATAAATAAACTGTAAAAAGGGGGGAAAAAGGAGTTTAATGATTTTGACTAAAATCATCGGTAGACAAAGATGAATTTGCACAAGGTCCACCAGTGGAAGGGCAAAGCAAGTTTATCATACGCAGCTCAAAAGGACCACCTCTCTGAAGTCAAACCAAAAACAAACTAGCTGATATCGAAGCAAAAAGGGGACCGTATTGCCCAGTGTGTGGAGATTAACGACAGGTACCAGCATCCCCGTGTGTCACCTCATCCCAGGCAGCACTTGGAAGGTCTTTACCGTGAGGCCGGATCACCACAGCAAGTTCAGTCCAAGGGTTTGCTGGTCTCCTAACAGCCAGAGAAAACCCGTGCTCTTTACCAGGTGTCCAAACCTGGGGTCTTGTTACTGGTTGTTTCTTCCAGCCTGTGTATCGCTGACGGCGAGGCTCCCTCTTACCCCTTTGCTTTTCTTTCTGTCCTTCTGTCTTTTCACTCCCCTCCAGTGCCCAGCACATTCATTAAGGCCAGGAGTCCTTGGCTCATAGGAAATCTGAAAGCTTCTCTCCTGTCTTTATGAGTCTGACCCCCTTGAACTGAGTCCACTAGTTTCTAGAGGCTGCTGTAAGAAATGACCACAGACTCTGTAGCTCCAAACAGCAAGAGTTTGCTCTCGTACGGTGCCAGAAGTCAGAAGTCCACCAGGGGTCACCCAGGACAAAAATCAAGGTGTCACCAGTCCTGGTTGCTCCTGGAGACTCCAGGGGAGAATCTTTTCCTTTGCTGCTCTTATGGTCTGAATGTTTGTGTCCCTTCCCCCAAATTCATATGCTGAAATCCTAACCCCCAATGTGGTGGTATTAGGAGGCGGGGCCTTTGGGAGGTGAATCATCATGATGGTGGGGTCTCACGATGGGATCAGTGCCCTTATGAAAGGGAGCCACCCCCCGGCTCTTACACTTTCTCTGCCATGGTGGGGGTGGGGTGGACACAGGAAGACGTCTGCCATTTGCAACCCACAAGAGGGCTCTGCCCAGACCCCGACCATGCAGGCAGCTGGTCACAGACTGGCAGCCTCTAGAAGCGTGAGGAGTGAATGTCTGTGGTCCGGATTCTTGGTCTGTGGTGCTCTGGCACAGCAGCCCTGGCCAACTAAGGCACCCGCCTTTCTCAGCTTCTGTAAGCTGCCCTCGTTCTTTGGCTCGGGCCCCCTTTCTCACCTCACCCTGACCTCTGCTTATGTCATCACATCCCTGACTGTCTCCCTTCTGTCCTGCCTTTTATAAAGAAATTTGAGCTTACCCTGGACCCACCCACATAATCCAAGATAACCTCCCCATCACAAAACCCTTCATTTAACCACATTTGCAGGTTCCTTCACCAAGGAAGGTAACATATCCACTGGCTTCGGGGATTAGGATGCGGACACCTTCAGGGGCCATTGTGCTGCCCACCACAGGGCTGACTAAATTGTCCCCTACAAAATGTGTCCTGTCTCCTCCAGCAGCTGGGATCTACCAGCCTGCCTGAGAAGTTTCCAACCCCTCCTTGCGATGTGTGCTGGCCATTCAGCTCTGATCCTTAGTGGGGCAGGTCTGGTCCAGTAACCAGGCCCTCAGGCCTTCTGCTGGTGTCAGGCTGGGTTCCTGCAGGGGGAGGCAGGGAGGATCCAGGGCATTTCACATCCATCTCTGGGTGGGTGAGGCTCCTGGCATCAGTACATGGCCTCCATGGTTTCCCTCCTGCTGGTGGCCCCACTCTGGCTTTTGTCCCCTGCCCTAGCATCTCCAGCCCCAGGTGTGGCTGTGGCTCTGTCGTGCTGCTCCTCTCTGGGTTGTCTCACGTCCCCTTGTGTCCTCTTCCAATTCTTCTCAGCACCTTTGTGTTCAATTCTCCCAGTTATATTCCTTCGATTTCATTTATCTGGTAGGATTTTGTTTTCCTGGTTAGACCCCGACGGATGCACTATTTCAACAGTGTCAGGGAGGTGGACATAGAAGTGGCTTGACTCTTGCTCTCAGAAGTTGACGGCGTGGCCGAGGACACATTGGAATCAATTGGTGTCATGCAGTACGGGTGGGGCGAGGCCACAGTCCTGCACCAACAAGGCGCCATGGGGCGTAGAGATGGGACCCTTCTGGAGGCTTGAAGCTTAAGACACCTTTGGTTTTGAAGGATGGGGAGAATTTCAAGACAATGGGCAGGGAGGACATTTCAGGAGGAGAGAGGAAATCAGCAGGAACACAGAGGTGGGACTGGGCAGGGGCACTGAAGAGGGGACAGTAGGCACGTGTGACTGCAGACCACACACATCCTTAGTGGGGGAGGGGAAAGGAAGGGCGGTGAAAGGTGGCAGGGCTGTCCATGCATGTCCTGGGGCTGCTGCAATGAATTCCCACAAACCCTGTGGCTTTAAGCAACGGAAATCTGTTGTCTCGCATTTCTGAAAGCCAGCGGTCCCATATGAAGGCGGGGCAGGCTGGGCTGTCTCAGACCTTTTCCAACTGCTGGTGGCTGCCTCTCTCCTGTCTCTGCCAGGGCTGTCACATGGCACCCCTGTATGTATCTCTGCGCTCTTGCCCAAATACCCCTCTTCTCGCAAGGACACCGGCCACTGGAGTCAGGGTCACCCTGCTCCAGTCTGACCTGCTTGTAACTTCATCACATCCGGAAGGCTGACCTTTGAGCAACACACGTTTAAAATTCATGGGTTGGGGCTCCTGGGTGGCTCAGTCAGTAAGCATTTGACTCGTGATTTCGGCTCAGGTCATGATCTCACGGTTCGTGGGTTCGAGCTCCGAGTCAGGCTCTGTGCCAACAATGCTGAGCCTGTGTGGGACTCTCTTTCTCTCTTTTTGCCCTCCCCCATGTGCACTCTCTTCTCTCAAAAAATAAATAAACTTAAAAAATAAAATAAAATTCATGGTCCACTTAGACGCAGAATTTGGGGGGTTGTAGATACGGTACAGCAGTGTAAAGATTTTTTCCTCTTCCTTATGATTTTCTTTTCTCTAGCTTACTTAAGAATATAGTATTTGGGGTGCCTGGGTGGCTCAGTCGGTTGAGTGTCCGACTTCGGCTCAGGTCATGATCTCGCGGTCCGTGAGTTCGAGCCCCACGTCGGGCTCTGTGCTGACGGCTCGGAGCCTGGAGCCTGTTTCGGATTCTGTGTCTCCCTCTCTCTCTGACCCTCCCCCATTCATGCTCTGTCTCTCTCTGTCTCAAAAATAAATAAATGTTGGGGCGCCTGGGTGGCGCAGTCGGTTAAGCGTCCGACTTCAGCCAGGTCACGATCTCGCGGTCCGTGAGTTCGAGCCCCGCGTCGGGCTCTGGGCTGATGGCTCAGAGCCTGGAGCCTGCTTCCGATTCTGTGTCTCCCTCTCTCTCTGCCCCTCCCCCGTTCATGCTCTGTCTCTCTCTGTCCCAAAAATAAATAAACGTTGAAAAAAAAATTAAAAAAAAAAATAAAAATAAATAAATGTTAAAAAAAATTAAAAAAAAAAGAATATAGTATTTAATACATATAACAAAACAAAATATGTGATAAACGACTTTTGAGGTTATCTGCAAGGTCAACAGTAGGCTCAGTAGAGAAGTTTTGGGCGAGTCAAAAGCTATGCCTGGATTTTCGGCTGTGCAAGGGGTCAGGGGTTGTTCAAGGGTCAACTGTATTTCTTTTTTTTTTTTTTTAATTTTTTTAATGTTTATTTATTTTTGAGACAGAGAGACAGAGCATGAACAGGGGAGGGGCAGAGAGAGAGGGAGACACAGAATCGGAAGCAGGCTCCAGGCTCCGAGCCATCAGCCCAGAGCCCGATGTGGGGCTCGAACTCACGGACTGCGAGATTGTGACCTGAGCTTAAGTTGGACGCTTAACCGACTGAGCCACCCAGGCGCCCCTGTATTTCTAAATAATATCACACTCACCAGTACTGAGGGTTAGGGTTTCAACATATCTTTTTGGGGGACACAAAGGCAGGTGATGGAGAGCCCCCAGGGCCTTGCTGAGGCCTGTATATTTGATGACGGATTATGGTTTATTGGGTCAGGACCACAAGAGAACTCTTGTCTGCTGCTACGTTTTCATGAGCATTTAAATCAACCAAAATAGAGCTACCTGATGACCCAGCAATTACACCACTAGGTATTTATCCAAAGGATACAGGAGTGCTGACTCAAAGGGGCACATGCACCCCAATGTCTATAGCAGTGCTATCGACAGTAGCCAAAGTATAAAAAGAGCCCAAATGTCCATTGACTGATGAATGACTAAAGATGCGGTGTATACATACAATGGAGTACCACGCAGTGATCAAAAGAATGAAATCTTGCCATTTGTAACAACGTGCATGGAACTAGAGTGCATTATGCTAAGTGAAATAAGTCAATCAGAGAAAGATAAATATCATATGATTTCACTCAGGGGTGGGATTTAAGAAATAAAACAGATGAACAGAGGGGAAGGGAAGGAAAAATAAGATAAAAGAGAGGGAGACAAACCATAAGAGACTCTTGGATGCAGAGAACAAACTGAGGGCTGCTGGAGGGGAGGTGGGTGGAGGATGGCTAGATGAGGGAGGGGCATTAAGGAGGGTGCTTGTCGGGATGAGCACTAGGTGTCCTATGTAAGGGCTGAATCACTGAATTCTACTCCTGAAACCAGGACTACACTGTATGTTAACTAACTTGGATTTAAATAAAAATTTTAAAAATAAAAAAAGAAACCAACCCAGTCTTTTATCAGCAAAAATAAAACAAGACAGCAACCTTCCCCAGCACCACGTGTTCACATGTGTCTCTCCCTCCTAGAAGACAGCTTGTCCACACTTGCTGCCCCCCCCCCCCACCATTCACATCCCATCTGCTTCTCTACCCGCTGGCTCTGACTCCCATTACTTTCTTGTGCTCTCCGTGTCGTCACCCTCCACCCCTCCATCTGCTTGCTGATGGTACCCCACCCTGCTAAATAGCGGCACTTACCTGTTCTGGCCCTTGCCTGCGACTCAACTTCTCCAAAATGGAACCGCCTACCTCCCCGTCCTTGAGTCCCCCACTGCCAGTGAATGACCCTGCTAACCCGCTAGCTCTCCAACCAGCTCCAGAGTTACTCCCAGTGCCTTCCTCTCGCTCATGCCGTGTCCCCTTGTCCTGGAAACTCACTATCTCTCATGGGGATTGCTCGACCATCTCCTAAATGATTCCCGCCCCTCAGTCTGGCAGCCCTGAAATCCTCAGAGCAGCCACGGGGACTTTTCTTGACCGTGAGCCGGCCGTGCACCTCGGACTACCTGTAAGGCACAGACGGACTGCTGGCAGGCTGCAGGGGCTGAGCCCGCCCGACTTCCGCTTCTCACCGTGCAGGGGTGTGTTGCCTGCGTGCACCCACTCAGGTACGACGCTGCTCACATTTCCATCCCCGAAATATGCTG
The DNA here is from genome assembly GCF_007474595.2 of Lynx canadensis. Lineage (NCBI taxonomy): Eukaryota > Metazoa > Chordata > Mammalia > Carnivora > Felidae > Lynx > Lynx canadensis. The sequence goes on along the minus strand of NC_044311.2, from coordinate 154,098,426 downwards.
CTGCTCGCCTTTTACCTCAAGGCCTCTGTCCAACGGAAGAAACTCTCTCCCTTCCTTTTCACCCAGCCAATGCCTACTCATTTCTTTTTATTTTATTTTATTTTTAATGTTTATTTATTTTTGAGACAGAGAGAGACAGAGCATGAACAGGGGAGGGTCAGAGAGAGGGAGACACAGAATCTGAAACAGGCTCCAGGCTCTGAGCTGTCAGCACAGAGCCCGACTCGGGGTTCGAACTCACGGACCGCAAGATCATGACCTGAGTCGAAGTCGGCCGCTTAACCGACTGAGCCACCCAGGTGCCCCTCGTTTCTTTTTAATGAAGCGGTGAGCAGAGAGACGAGTGAGAAACAGAGGATTGCAATTTTCCTTCTGTGACTACCTACTCCCTCCAATCCTCTCCACTTAGGACAAAACCCAGGCAACTGCTCTGCCCACATCACAGGACCGAGCCTGACGTGAATGCAGGCCCAGCCCCGGGCCCGCCTCCATTGCACGTCCAGTCTCCTAAATGATGGGAGCATTTCAAATACTCATCGGACCTCTAATGGAGAGGGTAGAGCTGGCAGTTCAAATGACTCTCTGATGTCCAAGCCAAGATGATCTAATTTACATAAGTGACAAAAAATGCATGCTCCTTTACATCAAAGCCCTGTGCGGTTCCGCGTGGACCTGACCATCTGTGAAGGGTTTGGCTAACAGAATCCACTTTAGAAAGCACATCCAAGGGAAATTCGCCAATTTCTATTTCGGGACAGACCAATAATATCCAGGCTGAAAATGGCCTTGGCCGTCACCTGTGCAAACCACTTTGCTCTCTACAGGCCAGAGCAGATGGGTGCAGAGGCGGCTGACTCCCTCCAAGGTGACTCAGCTCATCATGGGACCAGCGGACACAGGGGCTGGATGTCACTTGCCCAGCACCTGTTCTTTCTGCGGGCAGTCCTCACCTCCATCACAGCGTAGAGATGAAAAGTCAACCGGGATTTAGAATCTAATCCCAAAGAGCGGCTGGCCAGCTCCATGATCCTGGGGGAGCTATCTGTGGCGGCGCGGTACCCCATCTATCCCCAGGGGATAGAGATCTCTTTCCTGCCAACCTCAGGGACCTGTTCAGTCTGCCATTATTCGTCTATCCCAACATGCACTCCTTCTCTTGCTGGGCATTGGGTGCCATGCTGTGTGGTGTAATCCAGACAAATAACATGTGGTCCCAACAGGAGCCTCCAGAGCTATCTCCCCAGCTTGTGGAACCCCACGTTTCTCCTGACACACACCTGGAAGCGCCATGGCTAAGGCCTGCTTTCAAAGATGCTCTCGGCAGGGAGAAGCTGGGCTGTGCCTCTGACATCAGGCCTGGGTCCCAGTGCTCTCCAGGGGCTTCTAGACGAGACTGCTGTGACCTCAGGTGTCGGTCTGCTCCAGCTGCCATAACGAAGTACCGTGACCTGGGGTCTTCAAACAACAGACATGGATTCTGTCCGAGTGCTGGAGGATGGAAGTCCAAGATCAAGGTGCTGGATGATTAGCTTTCTGGTGAGGCCTCTCTTTCTGGAGGAAAGTATGGTACCTTTCAGATGGTACCTTCTTACTCCGTCCCCATGTGGCCTTTTCTCCACACGTGTCACACACAGAGGGAACCAGCAAGCTCTCTGATGTCTCCTCTCATAAGGACACTCATCCTGTGGAATCAGGGGTCATCCTCCTGACCTCCTTTAACCTCAATTACTTCCTTTGTGGCCCCAACTCCAAGTGCAGTCGTTCTGGGGATTGGAGTTTCAGCATACAACTTTGGGCGGGGAGGGTGATCCCATAAGTTCAAGGGCCGGAGCAACCACTAGGCTTGATGCCGTGATGTTCCTCTGCTGCCCAAAACAGCTCATTCCGTGATGCACGTACCTGAATCTTTGGGGTTCCCAGGGAAACGCACGGCTCTTGTAGGCTTTATTCTTTACTCGTTCAGATGAGCAGGGAAGCAATCTTCAAGGTGTTGGTTTCTGTCTCTGGAATGAAGATTATTATCCTTCCATTCACTGAATCGACACAGCAGGGCCGTGACAACTTTGTCGGCCACCTCCCAGGCTCTTCCTCCTCTTCCGCAGGTATCAGGTGGGCCCAGCGTGTCCTGAACAAAGACTGCATTCCTCAGCCTCCCTTCCAGAGTGAAGGTGTTGCCCCTCGTGCGGATCCTGGCTGAAGGGGCAACGACAAAACACGTTTGGCAAAACAAAAGTGAATGGGGAGAGCCTGGGCTGCAAGTGTGCACAGAAGGTGCGAGAAGGCATGCCTACAATGGATTCACGCTGAGCTGTGAAAACAGCCATGTTTTTAGTTATTTGTTTATTTTGGGTGGGGGAGAGGCAGAGAGAGAGGGAGAGAGAGAATCCCCGGCAGGCTCCACACTCTCAGCACAGAGCCCGATGCAGGCTCCAACTTACAAACTGTGAAATCATGACCTGAGATGAAACCGAAAGTTGGTCACTTAATTGACTAAGCCACCCAGGTGCGCCCACCAATTTTTAATGTTAATCGATGTGGATTTCAAGCTAGGCATAATAGTAAGAGAAAATAACCTTCGCAAGAAGGGGTGGGATAGAGCTACTGAAGTGGGAGAGACTGAAATTCTATACTTTGTTAGAATTACAGGAAAGCTAAGGTGTTACCAATTTAGAGCAACAACCACAAAACAGAAAGCAATTTCTGACTTCCTAACAGATGGGGATTAAGTGCTGGTGAGGAAAACAAGGGGCGCCTGGGGGGCTCAGTCGGTTGAGCCTCCGACTTTGGCTCAGGACATGATCTCACGGTCTGTGAGTTTTCGAGCCCCACGTTGGACTCTGTGCTGACAGCTCGGAGCCTGGAGCCTGCTTTGGATTCTGTGTCCCCCTCTCTCTCTCTGCCCTTCCCCCACTCATGCTCTGTCTCTCTCTTCTCTTTCAAAAATAAATAACATTGGGGCGCCTGGGTGGCGCAGTCGGTTGAGCGTCCGACTTCAGCCAGGTCACGATCTTGCGGTCCGTGAGTTCGAGCCCCGCGTCGGGCTCTGGCTGATGGCTCAGAGCCTGGAGCCTGTTTCCGATTCTGTGTCTCCCTCTCTCTCTGCCCCTCCCCCGTTCATGCTCTGTCTCTCTCTGTCCCAAAAATAAATAAACGTTAAAAAAAATAAATAAACATTAAAAAAAATTTTTTTAAAGTGCTGGTGAGGAAAAACTTAAAGAAATCAATGCAACAAAAGGCAAGAAAGGGAAAAAAATAATCAAAGAAAAAAGCAGGATAACAGAGCATAGGATGGCAGAAAGAGATCACAATAAATATTAGGTTGAATGTTATGAGATCACCATTTGTTTAAGTTTATTTATTTTGAAAGAGAGAGAGAGAGAATCTGAGTGGGGGAGGCACAGAGAGAGAGAGAGAGGGAGAGAGAGAATCCCAAGCAGGCTGCACACTGTCAACGCAGAGCCGGACATGGGGCTCGAACCTACGAACTGTGAGATCACGACCTGAGCGGAAATCAAGAGTCAAATCAAGAGTCAAATCAAGACTCGAATGCTTAACTGACTCAGCCACCCAGGTGCCCCGCAAGAGGCCCTATTTAAGTAAGAATATCTAAATATTAGTAACTGCATATGGCTTAACTTATTACAAGCACGATTACATGTCCTCACTAAAAGATGACAAATAAGGGAATGGATTTTTTAAAATTCAAGTTGATGACGTTGAAAAAGGCGTACCTAAACAGAACGCGGGAGAAAGACTAAACGCGCAGAGCAGTAAAAGATGTGCAGTCAGTACTAACCGAAAGGAAGCCAATGCAGCTGCTGTCATTTCACCAAAATACACTTTAAGGCAAAAGTGTCCTTAGATAGGGGAAGGGAAGGAAAATAAGATAAAAAGAGAGGGAGACAAACCATAAGAGACTCTTGGATGCAGAGAACAAACTGAGGGCTGCTGGAGGGGAGGTGGGTGGGGGAGGGGCTAGATGGGGGATGGGCAATTAAGGAGGGCGCCTGTTGGGATGAGCACTGGGTGTCCTATGTAAGTGATGAATCACTAAATTCTATTCTCAAAATCACTAGTACGCTATGAAACCCAACTTGGATTTAAATTTTTTTAAAATAAAAACCAATCCATCAATCAATAATAAATGGAATTTTAAAAAGTGTCATTAGAGATGAAGAATTATGTGGTAAGGATAAAACCCAACATTTTCCTGAGAACACAGCAGCAGCCACAAGCCTGTGCATGTCTGAAAAATGTGTGGCTTAAGATACATGAAAAGGCAAACTGTCAGACTAGTACACTCACTCATCTATGTCTCTAATCCAGGAAACCGTAAGAGGAAGCAGACCTGTGCATAATCTTAATGGGAAAATTTAAGATAACTCTCTCAGAAATTGATAGAACAGAATAAAAGGTTGTAATGTTATAAACGGTACGAAAAATACCATTTTACACAGTGGATTGGAAAAAATATATATCCTTGCACTGAAAAAATGGAGGCTGTACATTCTTTTAAGTTCATGTAGAATATTTACAATGGTCCTGCGTGAAATCACCGAGAAAAGTCTTCAACAAATACAAAATAATGAATACTATTCAGATGGCAGTGGGATGAAATCAAAGTGGAAATTAAAAACCCCCCAAAACCTTACTTTGTAGAAAATTGCCCTGATGCAACCGTTGATCCTAGTACACTGTTAGGGGGGCCCTCCCAGGGATGATGCAACAGAAAGGAACACGGGCCGTATTCAGATGCTTGAATCACACAGTTTGTTAAACTCAACCTAAGTCACACGGAGGGAAGTGAGGGGAGAGAGGAAGGGTAAGTTAACACACTTCAGAGCAGGTGAAGTTCCTGAATCCTAGGTACACGGTGCTCATGGGTCCTGTTTCTCTCCCTGCTGCATCAACCTTCCCTCCAAGGATGCTTTTATGAGGACTGGGGCCGAGTTTTGAAGAAGGGGCTCCACAAATGGGAAGCTTCCCTGGGTCACTGGCACCTGATATCTCTTCCTTGGAGAGACACAGGGGCAAGGAGGCTTGACTTGGCCGCAGCTCACTAGGCAGACTGTCGATAAGTTGTGGTTTTCATCTGTGCTCCTCAGGCAGAACTCGGGGCTGCGGAGAGATCACCATGGGTGTCACTGATGGTTGGCCAAATCTGGGGGCAACACAGTTACCTGCCCAGAGGTGGCCTGATCATGACCTAATAAAGCATCTACTTTATTATGTCATATTTTAAGATTTATTCTATCTAACCTTGATATATCTTACAGGTTACTAACCTTCCTTTCTGTATGTAACACACCTATTGATTTTACTGTATTTCACAAGCTACTTCAATATGCTTGAATATTCATGACCTATATTTAACCTTCCATATGATTTTACTCAATCTCATAAACTAAAAGCTTACTAAGATCTATGTTTAACTCTTTTGTGAATGTCCTAAGAAAAGCACATGATCTCTGGACTACCTGAGTTATCTCCTTCTTCAAAGCACTCAAAGGTTTTAGTATGGGTATAGCCTCAAAGGACTGCACCACTGCTCACAGAAATACACACACACACACACCACACACGCCGCGCGCGCACACACGCACATGCACATTCGGATAGTTTTCCTTATGAAACAATCGAATATTTTCAGATAACAACTACACACTTTTCTTAAAAAAGTTTTTCATTAATGGAAAAATCTCAGGGGAAATTATGAACTAGTTGGGACAACAATGGAACTCTGCTTCATAGGTCTTATGAGATGCAGCTAACGCCGTACTTGGGTATACATTTATAGCCCTAAATGCTATTATTGAAAATAAGACTAACAAGCATGAATTAAGCATTCAATTAAGAAGCTAGATAAAGAAAAACCGAGAAAAATAAGACATAAAATAGAGAAGACTTTGATTAATAGGAAAGCCTAGGTGGTTTCAGTTGATGAAGAGCTCCCTGGCCCCAGTGGGTGCTGAATTAACCAAACGCAATGTGAGGCTTAATATAAATAAAATGCCATGTGCCAGTGGTGGTGATTGTCACGGAATGTTCCTTATTGCAAAGTTCTTCTCCTGGGCTTTAAGTTAGCAGACCAGTACGCAAGGAACACTGACTTGTTCAGAAATTACTGTAGAAACTGTGAGTGTTTCACCTGGATAAAAGATCTATGGGAGAATCTGTAGGAGAATGGATTAGACTCAACTTGTCTAGGAATTTAGGAATAATTCGTTTGGAATTACAAAAAGTCAAATGTCAGGTTGGCGTAAGTAAAGACACTCATCTAACAACTAGGCGTTGGTGGCCATGTAGAGCTGCTTCTCTTGGTTCCATTCTGAAGGAGTCTATGGGGGCTGGGTTCCCTGCGAGTACCAGGGAGGAGCAGAGGTGATGGGGGGGGGGGTCCTGCTCAGTTCAAAAAGTCTATTAATCCAGAATAATAATAGTCTGCTGGCATGGAGAAAACCCTGGTATTTAAATGTTGCTTTCTTCCACCAAAACTCTGTTAATTATAAAAGTTAGAAAATTATAATATCATAACATGCTCCTGGGACATGAGTCACCTTGGGCTGGGTGACTTTTGTAATGGTCAGAAAGTCAGCATGGCCCACATGGTCAGAAACGATCTTGTGTCTTATTTGCTTATCCACATACTGTCTTTGTTCTCCCTGAAGGCAGGGACCATTTTATCCCAGACTTTGGACTACTTGGCACCTGGAAATGTGCTGGGACCTAGTAGGTGTTGATAAATATTTGTTCAAAGAATGTGTCTAGGGTTCTTAACTCTCTAAATTATCCATGGGTCTGCTTCAGGGGGTTTACAAACTTGCCAAATTTGTGTCTAAATTGGGTTTCTGGGGAGAGAAGGCCCATAGATTTTATCAGAGGCTCAAATGAGCCCCAGATCCAAGCAAGGTTGAGAACTATGAGTTTAGTGATGCCAGGAAGAGACAAAGAGGAGTTTGTCTTTTAAACATTATGGAAAATTTAGGGACACATGGGTGGCTCAGTCGGTTAAGCATCCGACCTTTGGCTCAGGTCGTGATCTCACAGTTCACGAGTTCAAGCCCCGCGTCGGGCTCTGTGCTGACAGCGCAGAGCCTGGAGCCTGTTTCAGATTCTGTGTCTCCCTCTCTCTCTGCCCTTCCCCCACTCATGCTCTGTCCTCTCTCCCCTCTCTCTCAAAAATAAATAAAACATTTAAAAACAAATAAAACATTATGGAAAATTTAGATTTCATGGAGTTTCAGCTGAATGTTAATGTGCTTGCGTTACTGGAAAATTATATGCATTTTCTAGAAGGTTGATCATCTTTATAGGGTGTAAATCTGATAACTTAGCCTTAACCACAATAGTTGATTAGATGAATTCCTTCTTCTGCCCCATCAGATTTGTTGCAGATTCTTTTCAGTTTCAGGAATATTTGTACTTCTTAATAACACAAAAATTTAAAATATCTCTGGAGCACCGAATCACCTTTTTTTTTAAAGTACTCAAAGATTTTAGTATGGGTATGCTCCTGGGACAGAATGCTGTTTAGAGAAATACACACACACACACACACCACACCACACACACACACGCACACACACACAGAAAACCCACATACATACACAGAGTCAGTATACCAAAGGGGGAACAAAAGTGACTTTGGGCAGTTCCATGGCAAAGATGCATCCTTAAACTGCAACATTTTTATTCCTGAACAGGTAATTTATCATTATGTGTTTATGGGAATGGTTACGGCAAGTCCAACTCCGTTAGCGGTTAAGTACACACTTAAAATGAATCCTGCTAACAGTTGTGATTGGCGTACAAAAATAAAATAGATTATTTTATCATGTACATACCCTATTATGATCAGTATTTGCATTATATTATTTTATCATCATCCTATTATAATGTTGATATCATAAAATCTTACGGGTCTTTGACTTTAAATGAATTACTCTGTCTCGGGAATATCACTCATTGTCTCTTCCTCACACCCGCTATAAAGTCACAGGGAATTACAATCCCACTCGGACTATCATGTTGGCCCTCAAATGTTCACCTTCTTTCTTTCCGGTACCTGTTTTCTTCTTAGAAGGCTGGTGGGCCCTGTGATATACAACAAAATCAATCAGGCACATCTCACCATTCTGCCTAAATACAAGCCCTTGTCTCACCCTGAACCACAAAAGAGAGCACCCCATATCTCGGAGATGCTTCCTCAGGGTCTCACATGCAGGAAAGAGAGAGGGCTCCCTTACCTGTCCACACAGGTGAGTGTGGGCACCTCCTTGCTGTCCAGTATGGCGTCCATTCAAGAGGGAGAAAGAATTTTAAAATGTGGAAAATAGCATCTCAGAGGGCTCTTTCCGTCTTGTCCTTTGGTCTGAAGCTAGAAAATGAGTAAGAGTGACTTTTTTTATTCAGAGAGCAGAGTTCAAGTGGGGAGGGGGCAAACATCCTAGTGTCTGCTTCCAACTCGGAGAGACGCTTCCCAACTGGTTAGAAAAACAAATTCTGTTTAAATCAAGAAACTCAGACTTCGAATTGGAGAGAGATTGCTTTTTCACGAGCCTTACCTCTCCCCGCCGCCCCCCTCCCCCGACACACAGCATATATGAATCTCTTTCCACAGGGAGCATCTGGGATTTTCAATATTAAAAGGAAGCTCAGAGCCAGGCGCTTCCTTGGGGAGCCCAACGAGACTTAGGCTGCAGGTTCTGTGTAACCCCTGGCATTCAGTAACATTTCCAATACCTGTGGCTTAAATCTGGACGTTTTAGATTTGGGGGTGAGCACTGGCATGGCGAACGCAAGGGGAATAAATAATAAAGGCGTGAGTGAAGAGAGTCTCCCCCACCCCTCCCATGCAAGGACCATGTTTTCTTGCAGCGATGTAAACAACCACCAGCGGGCAGGCAGGTCGAGCTTCCAGCTCCAGCATCTTTCTGGCCGGGCCCCTCCTCTGCCTCTCCTTCCCCAGCCCTGCCGTGCCTCTCTCGGTAAGATCCAGAGGCCATTCCCTGGCCTGACACGGGGATGAGCTTCGCCAGTGTCTGCTGCGCCTCCTTCCAGCCCTTGGGGTTGAACGGGGCTCTTTTCCTTGTTGGCTTCCTTTTCCTCTCCATGGCCCAACTCTTGTCCGCCTCCTAACACTTCGGACAAATGAAGTTTGTGAGGTCATGATTTCCCCCAGGGGCAAGTAGAAAGTCGCCTCCCACTCCCCAAACACCACATTAGAAGGAGAGACTTTCTTCCCCCCCCCCCCCCCACCCCGTCCGAGTCATGGGATGGACTTGACTTTTCTGGCTGATATCTCTGCCGCCTTTCGAAGCCTCTTGGTGCGAAGAGGCAGCAAATGGTGGTCACCTGAACACTGAGCTGAAGGATGGCGTGTGCACAAAATTGTACCAAGGCGCCACATACAGAGAAAAAGATGGCACCCCAGTGGTGTTGCACCTAGAGTCCGTTATCACCCCTAGAATTACCCTGCAGATTCTATGTCCCGTGTGCCACTTAATTGCACAAAGAATCACGTTGGGTGCAAGCATGCTCCAACACTATCCCTCACTGTGCACGATCGACCTGCGGTGCGGGTCCAGGGCAGGGGCTTCCACTCGTCTCGCACCAGGCTTTTTTTCAGAATTCACCAGCTGGGAGCGTCAGCAAGGACAGCCACCGACCCTCCTCCGTGGGTCCCTCCCGGCATTTCCATCCTCACATGCCTATGAACATACACTCGTGTCCCCTTGCTCACACCAAAGCCGGGCAGCTGGTCAAGCTGGCGTTAAAGGGAGGTTAAGGCAAAGACGGAAATTAACGAGAACGGGAAACATTCTTCAGAGCCCCAAATCAAGAAACGTTATTCCTTTTCTTGCGTTTCTGGAGACATTCAAAACAATTCCTGGACGTGAAAAATCCATGCGGAGTAATTGAAATCGAAATGTGGAAGGCCTTACCGTGGCGCTAATCCATTTACCGTGGTGTGAATTGCTTCTCAAAGCCAACTGCCAGACGGGCTGCTTTATTTAATGACTCGAATGCTCAAGTTCCCTCGGGGGAGGAGACGGTTTTGCCACCAACTGTGGCATTTCCCCACTTTCTCCTTTGTCCTGAGGTGGCCTGGCTGTGGTCCAGGCTCTCCTGAGATCTCAGCCAGCGGGAGCAGGTACCTGCTCAGTCTGCTCCCAGCACGGCACATGCTTTATCCCACACCTGCTGAGTCTCGAGGAGACAAAAAGGGGGTAAAGAACACGTCCTGTTTTGTTCCCATGCGCTGATGGCTCAATTCTCGTAATTTATGGGAATCAAATATGCATGGCTGTTACACCTGAAAAGAAGGAACAGGAATCGTTAGCAATTTGTCCACAAATAGAACCATCAGAGAAAGTGCCCGAACCAAGGGCCCCCGGGGGGAAAAGGTGTCAGGAAGACGGCTGTGGTTGAGCAGCTCCAGGCTCTGGGAACTGCTTCTCCTAAGAATCCAGGCACTCAGGGGCCGCACCAGGATGGCCCTCCTGTCTTCTTCCCCCAGACCCTGAGCTCTTCCTGCTGATCAGGTTTGATAGTGAGTCCATTTATTTGCCTCGTGGTGAAGATTTGACATTGTAGAGATGTCAGGACGAAAAGTGAGGACAGCAGTTTTCCAGGTGTGGGCCATGGACCGCTGGGAACCCCAAGTGCTTTCACAGTCCAGGATCACGTCATCGAAACAATTTTCTTTTTTTATTATCTTTATTTTTAATGTTTTATTTTTTGAGAGACAGAAAGAGACAGTGCAAGCGGGGAGGGGCAGAGAGAGAAGGAGACACAGAATCCGAAACAGGATCCAGGCTCCGAGCTGTCAGCACAGAGCCCGACGCGGGGCTCGAACTCACAGACCACAAGATCGCGACCTGAGCTGAAGTCGGACGCTTAACCCACTGAGCCACCCAGGCGCCCAAAAACAATTTTCTTAATGTCTTTTTCTTTGCCTTTTTCACTGAGTTGACCTTTGCATTGATGCAGAAGCATTAATATTAATAGGTATATTAGTCTACAGAGAAACAGAATAGGGTGTGTGTGTGTGTGTGTGTGTGTGTCTGTGTAGAGAGGAGAGTGAGTGAGAGAGAGAGAGAGAAACAATGCTCTTTGGTGGGATAATACGAACGTATGTAATGTATATTAGATGGATACATACAGATAACACATACACACACACAAGAGAGATTTTAAGGAATTGGCTCACATGATTGTGGGAACTAACATGTTCAAAATCTGTAGGGCAGGTCAGCAGGCTGGAGACCCAGGGAGGAGTGAATGCTGTAGCTTGAGTCTGAAGGCAGCCTGGAGGAAGAATTCCCTCTTCCCCAGGGGACCTCGGTCTCTTCTTGTAAGCCTTCAACTGATTGGATGAGGCCCACCCACATCATAGAGAGTCATGGGCTTTACTTCATGTTCACCGATTTAATGTTAATCTCATGTAAATAATCTCTAGACTGGGGTTTGATGAGGCAATGGGGAAACATAGCTTAGCCGAGTTGACGCATAAAATTAACCATCACAGCAGGTAAAACTGCTGTGCCTTAGCATAAATGAAGGCCATGGTGTTAAACTGGACAGTAGTCATTGGCTTCTTCCCTACTGTGTACTCAGAGGAAAGAGAGAGAGAGAGAGATGACAGAGAGAGATAAGAAAGAAGAAAAGAAAGAAAGAAGAAAGAGTGAGAAAGAAACAGATGCACAAACGAACAAAAGACAGAAAAGAAGAAAAGAAAGAAAGAACAGAAAAGAAAAAATAAAGAAAGAGAAAGGAAAGGAGAAAGAAAACACAAAGCCATTTCACCAAGAATATCTTTGATGAAATGCAGGAAAGAGTCAATTTCACTAAACACCCCCAAGAGACTGCTCATGACATCGGTACCGCCCACCCCGCAGAGGGCAGCCTCCCGCACTGCCACCCTCCCGCCTGCAGGCCCATCCGTGGGGAGCTGAGGCCCCGTGCTAAGTAGTGCCCGCACTGCGCGACACCCCACGGCTGCCTCTCCGCCAGCGACAAGCTGGCACGCCGGGTCGTGCTGGGGCTGGGTGGCGCCCTGCTCTCCAATTCCTGCCTCCCCTCTACCCCAGCCTTGTGCTGGCCGACCCCTGCCACGAACCACCCCCACCCCCACCCCCACCCCAACTCTGAGCAGGGCCATCCACACCTGGCCCAGCCTAGACCGGGTCTTGGGGCCGTTCCTGCCTCCCCCCTATGCCCGTACCACGCTGCGCCTGTTTGCAGGGCCCCTTGCGGCCCCCTTGGATCCTACCCCCAATGCCTGCCAATGCCCGAGCCTCAACTGGAGCCTGGTGGGGGGACACTGATGTCGAGGTTGTGGATGTGGGCACCGGCGCGTGAAGGCTGAGGCCTCCCTCGGGCCTCCCTCCCGCCTCTGCAGGGCAGCCTTTCTCCGGGGCCTTCCGCCAGGCTGCCAGAGCTCTCGGGAAGTCCTGCCTCCTGGCCTTGAAGACCTACGATGCAGCCAAGGCCGGACCCTACCAGGACGCTCGCAGGCAGCTGTCTCCTCCTGGACCAGCAGGGCCCGGGGGCTTGGCCCTCAAACCAGTGGTGGACAAATTCAGAGTCTGAAACCCCCTGCTGAAGCAGACGAGGTCCCCGGAAGCCCCTGCATCCCGGGCCCTCCCTGTGAAACCTCGCGGTGCGAGCCCAGCCCCTTTAGCCTCCACAGCAGCTTTGACCTCTGCTGCCCTAGTTCCATGGGGACCGTCATCAGGTGCTCGCTGTTTCCGTGGCGCTCTTACGTCTGGGTCTGAGCACCGCCTCCCCACCGTGCAAGGATGGCGAAACCAAACTCGTTGACTTGCCCTCCGGGGAGCAATCGTCGTGTGCTGCCCCCAAGGGCCCGATGGGCCGCCCATCCCCCCCCCCCCAAACGCGCATCCGCGCACGCGCAGCGTTACCGCCTCGTGGAACGTCTAGGAACAGGAAGGACGTGCACCGCGTGCGCGCCGGCTGCTGTAACGGAAACGCACCCCTTTGCTGTCGTCGCCGAGATCCCTGCTGCGGCCACTGTTGATGGGCATATTGCCCAAATTCAGCTTCCGCAGGGCGGGGATTTTGTGGTCATGCTGTCCCCACGGTCTAGAAGAGCGCACGGCCTGTGATCAGGTGCTGGATTCCCACTTGTTAATGCAACAAATACACGAAAAGGGTTCAGGTTGCTTCGGGCTCCTGCAAGGTGAAGCTGCCTTAAGCGTTTTGCACGACTGAGGACGATGCTTCTCTGCGCGCAGCCACCCCCCGCGCGGGTGGCCGCCGCGTGCCCCGCTTCTGCTCCTGTGGCCGGGCAGCCTCGGCTGGGCTTCCTCAGTTTGCTCCAGCGATTTCTGCCTCCCCTCCTCCCCCGCTGCCTCGGCCACCTCCCCGTCGCCGTGTCTTGTCAGCGTGCGGCTTCTCATCTGATGTGGACAGTCGTCGCCAGCGAGTGTTCGCACATAGCGCAGCTCGCAAGTGCTTCTCGCCTAGACGGTGTAACAGAGACCGACGAAGGAGCTTATTAGCGTTTTAAGGGCATTTCCTGTGATGTCTGAGGAGCCCCTCGGCCCACTGAGGACAAGCCTGGGGCCTGCAGAGGGCTCCGGAGGGGCCGGCCGAGCTGCAGGTGCACTGAGCACTGGCTGAGGACGGTGCAGCTGACTCCACCGTCGTGTTGGTTTTCAGCTGCGCGTGGACGTTGGCCGCAATTCGGACGGGAACTTGAATGGTGGTGTTCGTGCTTCTAAAGAAAGAGCGCATTTATGAGAATGGGAGCAGGAGAGGGACGGCAGCCAGAAAGGAAGATGGTCTCAAACACTGCCTGGGGGAGGGGACGGCTTCTGGAAGCCTCATGCGTACACAGAGGAAGAGGGGCCTCTCTGTTCCAGGCGAGGTGGGGCTCCCACCTGCTGGCCGCTGGGCCCGGCTGATGCCTCAGAGCTTCCAGTCGTCCTTGGTCCTTGGGCGGTTCTGGGTCCTCAGGAAGCTGTGCCCTGAGCAATTAGACGGGCAAGAGGCTTACGGGGGGGGGGGGGGGGGGTGCGGGGCGGAGAGGGGGGTCTGCGCGGATGAACGAGAGAGAGCACAAGCAGCCAGGGAGGGGCTCCCAGAAGCAGGGCTCCCATGCATGCAGAGCGGGAGGAGGAGGGCTGTGTAGGAAGGGGCCTGCACCGAGATGCTTGGCCAGGGAGCCCTGGTGCAGAGATGGCTTTAGAGCAGCCGCGCTGTCGGGCAGAAATGGCCTGCCTCTTGCATGCAACGGGGGTGGCCCCGGGAGCGTGAAGCCTGCGGCTGGGCACGGCCACCCAGTTAGGCACCTTGCAGCTGGTTTCTCTCCAAGGGCGAGCTGAGTGGGGCATGCCCGTGGCTGCCTCCGGGGCCCCATGACCGCTCACAGGCAGAGGGGCCCCTGGAAGGTGGCCGCTCAGAGGCGGCCTTCTCTTCCTCCCTCTGGCTCCTCCTGAGCTGCCCTCATATGCCTGGTCCTGGTTGTGTGCCAGGCTGTCCAGCCTCTCCCAGGAGTGTTCTGGACCCCATTAGAGAGGGGGCCGTGGGGAGAAAGAAGACGCGGCTAAGGGGGGAAGCAGTGTCATCAGGAAGGCAATATATTCTGGTGACGGTATTTTCAAACGCTCAGTTCCTGGGAAGGGACCCCAGGCCGTAACCGAAACACCAATGACTGAGGGAGAGTGAGTCCTTTGAGGGAAGCCACAGCGGGGTTGGCAAAAGAGACACGGGGGGGGGACAACAAAGCCCCCGGTGGGTACAACTGGCATGATTGAAAAGCCACTGCCGGGTGAATCGTTACCCATGGCTAATAGCTTTTGTGGTTTTCTTTTCTCTTTCAAGGACATTGGTCAAATTTAGGCTACCTTGCATAGAAGGCAGTTTTTCAATGCCTGGGCTGTGAGGGCTGCCACGACTTTATACTGTGGTTCCTCCTGCAGTTATGCAGTGTGCAACCTGGAGCACTGTGCCCCTGCTACCGTGCCCTGTGGGCATCTGGGCCTGAGCTGAGATTAGCGGTCACAGCTGTGGCCCATGTATATGTATGTATGTCTGTATGCCTGTATGTATGTATGTATATGTATGTGCATATAGAATGCATATACTGCATACATATGCATACATATATATTGCATATATATATATTGCATACATATACCATACATACCATAATATATGCATACATATATATAAATGCATATAATATATATGCATAATTGCATATATATGCATATATATAACTGCATGTATATTCATACATAAATGCATATATATAATGCATGTTATATATTATATATAATATGTATATTTATATATAATAAATATATAATATATAATATCTATATATATACATATTTTATATATAATATAATTTACATGCATATAAATCATATATATGCTATATATATACACACACCCTACATACCATAATATATATGCATACATATATATTGCATATATATAATAAATATATTATATGCATGTATGCATATTGTAGTATATATGTGTGTATGTTATATGTATGTATATATTATGTATATATATTATGTATACAATATATGTATGCAATATGTATGCATATATATTCATTATATTCATTATTTATTTACCTAAAGATGTGTGTTTGTTCAGTGTAAATTTATTTATTTAAATGTATTTAGGCTCAAATGTTATCTTCTTTGCATGTGTAACATAATTTCACCTTAATGCACATTTGATGTTTTCTAGGAACGTTTTGAGCACACCAGTTTTCCATTTTTTAAAGTTTATTTTTTATTTAGAGAGAGAGAGAGAAGCGCACAAGAGCAAGGAAGGGTCAGAGGGAGAGAGAGGGAGAGAGAGAGATAATCCCAGGTAGGCTCCACGCTGAACATGTTGGGCTGGAACTCAGGAACTGTGAAATCATGACCTGAGCTCAGTATGATCTCAATCTTTTGTACTTGCTGAGGGCTGATTTGCGTCCCAGTATGGGTCTATTCTGGAGAATGTTCCATGTGCGCTGGAGAAGAATGTACATTCTGCTGCTTTAGGGTGAAATGTTCTGAATGTATCTGTTAAGTCCATCTGGTCCAGTGTGTCCTTCAAAGCCATTGCTTCCTTGTTGATTTTCTGATTAGATGATCTGTCCATTGTTGTAAGTGGGGTGTTTGAAGTCCCCTACTATTATGGCATTATTATCAATGAGTTTTTTATGTTGTGATTAATTGATTATATATTTGGGCGCTTTCACATTTGGCACATAAATGTTTACAATTGTTACGTCTTCTTGGTGGATAGACCCCTTGATTATGATAAATGCCCTTCTTCATCTCTTGTTACGGTCTTTATTTTAAAGTCCAGATTGTCTGATATAAGTATGGCTTCTCCAGCTTTCTTTTGTTGACCATTAGCATGATAGATGGTTCTCCACCCCCTTACTTTCAATCTGAAGGGGTCTTTAGGTCTACAGTGGGTGTCTTGTAAACAGCATATAGATGGATCTTGTTTTCTTATCCATTCTGTTACCCTGTCTTTTGATTGGAGCATTGAGTCCATGGATGTTTAGAGGAGTACTGAAAGATATGAATTTATTGCCATTATGATGCTGTGGAGTTGGAGTTTCTGGTGGTGTTCTCTGGTCCTCTCTAGTCTTTGTTGGTTTTTACTCCTTCTATTTTGAATGAATCCAGCCTTGCTGGATAAAGATTTCTTGGCTGCATATTTTCTGACTCAGCACATTGAATATATCCCACCACTCTTTCTGGCCTGCCAAGTTTCTGTAGATAGGTCTGCTGCAAACCTGATCTGCTTCCCTTGTAGTTTAGGGACTTGTTTTCCCTTGCTGCCTTCATGATTCTCTCTGCCTGAGTACTTTGTGAGCTTGAATATGATATGCCTTGCTGCCTTGCTGAGGGTCAATTTTTGTTGAATCTAATGGGGGTCCTCGGTGCTTCCTGGATTTTGATGGCTGTGTCTTTCCCCAGGTTAGCAAAGTTCCACTATGATTTGCTCAGATAACCCTTCTACCCCTATTTCTCTCTCTTCCTCTTCTGGGACCCCTATGATTCTGATGTTGTCCCTTTTTAATCAGTCACTGATTTCTCTAATTCTTAAATCGTGCTCTTTTGCCTTAATCTCCTCTTTTTTTCTGATTCATTATTCTCCATAAGTTTGTCCTCTGTATTGCTGATTCTCTGCTCGGCCTCCATCCTTGCCACCATGGCACCATTCAAGATTGCAGTGCAGTTGAACATTTTTTTTTTCACCTGACTACTTTTCTTCTTTTATCTCCACAGAAAGGATTCTAATCTATTTTTGACTCAGCTAGTATTCTTATTATCGTGATTCTAAATTTTGGTTCAGACATCTTGTTGTATCTGTGTTGGCTACGTCCCTGGCTGTCGTTTCGTCCTGCTCTTTCTTTTGGCTAAATTCCTTGTTTTGTCATTTTGAAGGGAGAAAAGGAATAATGAGGTTAAACAATTCAAATTAAAAAAGAATTTAATTAAAAATTAAAAACAACAACCACACACAAAATCAAATAAATGATGCTAGATCCTAGGTGTGGTTTGGTCTGGGTGTTGAAAGGTGCTTGATAGATTAGAGAAAAAAGGAGAAACGGAAAAAAAAGGAAATTTTTTGAAATTTGAAAAAATGAATACACTGAAATGGAATAAATGAAATGATGGAAGTAAAATAGAATTTGAAAAAATGTACACAAAAGTAAAAAGTATAGTAGAAAAGAAAATTACAGAAATGTTTTTAATAAAAATTGAAAATAAAAATACAATTTTTCTCTGTGTTCAAAAAAAAGAAACGAAAAAGAGGGGCAAAAAAGAATATTGAATAGATGGACCAGCAAACAGACTGAAATATGATTGAAATTACTTTGTTTTCCCCTAGAAGTCAAACTATGAAGCGCTTTATAGTCCGTAAACTAAGCAGGCGAAGAGACTTGTGTTCTTCAAGAGCGTGGTTGGCCCAGTTGGGTGGGGCTCAGTGTAACAGCTCCGCTCTCCACTAGATGGTGCTGCTCAGCTCACTGGGGTGGATTATTGTGGCGCTTGCAGTTGCGTATGAGCATGCGCGGGAGTGGTGAAAATGGCGTCACCCAGCTCCCCAGTCTCGAGTATCGGAACTCTGTTCCCCTCCATCAGCAGTCGCGCACCCGTCCTTTGTCTTTGGCTTCCATCCGCTCCCCACTTTTACACTGTCTGTGACCAAGCCCCAGGCAGCACCTCTCGCCTGAGTTTTATCTCAGCTGCGGCTGTGTTGCTGACCCCCTGCTTCTGAGGGACTGCGGCTTTGACCCGTTCTGCCCCTCTGTGGAGGGTCTCACGGAGCAATGGCCAGTGCCGGCCACACCCAGGAAAGTTCGCGGGACTGTGCTGCTGCCAATGCCCAGAGACTGCGGCTGGGCACCAGCCCGCCCAAGAGAAAGTTCACGCGATTGTGTAGCAGCAGCATTTCAGGGATTCTGGAAAATCACAGCACGCGTCCGGCGCCAGGCTTCACCTCCAACGACCTTGTTCCAATACCAGCAGATGTGGTTGCTCTCCGGGGTCTGCTGGCACCTTTGCCTGTTGGGGGTGGGGGGCGCCACACCGCCTCTACCAGATGTCCTCCCAGCAGGGGAACCGCCTCTGCATGTGGCCCAAAGACACCCAAACCCCACTCTGCTCCCGGGGATTCGCCCTTCCTACCAGCGCACCTCCAGGTATCAAGCTGCGGAGTTGCAGACGCTGTGCTCCCCCTGTTTATAGAGTCTTCGTGGAATTTAAACCCTCTCCTTTCTCCTTTCTCCCTTTTTAGTTCAGTCCCTGCGGCTTTTTCCACTTTTCCACTGTCTCTCCAGCTGCTTTTGGGGGGGGGTGCTTTTCCTGTATCCCCCCCATCCTCTCTCTTCCTTCCACAGCTTCTCTCTCCCCCAGTTCACCTCTCCACACCATGCACCTGCTGAGTTCTGTGGTTCAGGTTGTGCAGATTGTTGTGTTAATCCTCAAGTCAGATTTCTGGGTGTGCAGGACGGTTTAGTGTTGATCTGGCTGTATTTCATGGATGTGAGACACACAAAAAACCTTCCATGCTGTTCCGCCATCTTGGCTCCTCCCTGACCTGAGCCCAAATCAAGAGTCGGATGCTTAGCTGACTGAGCCCCCAGGCGCCTGGAACACACAAGTTTTCCTGATGTGCTACTGAGCGCTGTCTGCGGTGGTTTGGGTCTGGAACGGGTCTGTAATTGACACATGCATCAGGAAGCTTAATTACCTAACGATGGCATCTATTTTTTCTGGTAGAGGTGAGGCTGTTGATGTCCACATTTCTCATGCTCCCGCTCCCCCAGTGTAATCACGGTGGTGGGGGGTGGCCGGTTAAACACGTCTCCACGAAGGCTCTGTAACCAGCAACAAATGAGACCTGGAAATGTTTCAGGAAGATTTTCATCCTCCAGATGCTGGCAGCCTGGTCAGAGAGGAGACACAAGGAGTTCTTTCTAAGGATAGACGCTGACTGGGTACCCAATGCGAGGCAGTGACGTTAAATTCCATGTGGGAGGAGTCAGTAACAATGCCACATTTGGCTTGTGGCTGTCCCTGCATAGAAGAAATTGCACTAATAATATTTAATTACTGTGATAGTGTCTGAGTGGAGTATTGCAGGGTAGGGCCCCCCAGATGGCAAGGATATGAGAAAGTGTGACAGGGAGGCACGTGGTGCTCTGGGCAGGGAACCACATAGAAAGGTGCTGGGTGACTGAGGCTGGGGCTCTGACCTGCTCGATTGAAGCAAAAGGTTCGTTAAAGTGGGGTGGTGAGAAATGAGTCTGTAAATTAGGACAGACACCTCAGGGCTGGTAGTTCTAGGACGCACTAATTCTCAAGTGCTGTGCTTTCAGCAAAGATGGCCAGCCTACCCGTAGCCTGTGACTCATCAGTGCCTCTGCCATAATTTTATGTAAAAAGTAATCCGATGTGCCCCATGGAGCCTTTGATTTGGAGTTACAATGCCCCAAGGTTTCAGCCAAAAAGGAAGGGGTGGTGCCTGATGGGAAAAGATGCATGTCCTAGAGGCATATCCAGGATGAGCCGGGGACACTCAGGACTTCTATTTCATAAGGATCTTCTAAAGGCTGAGCCTTTGTCCACTCTGGCTGTGATAACAGAGTAGCATAGACAGCGTGGCCTAAGACAACAGAAGTTTGTCACTCACAGTGCTGGAGGCTGGGGAAGTCTGAGGTTGGGGGTCCCTGTGTGGTTGGATGAGGTTGATCTTCAGGTGGCCGACCTCTCGTGTGTCCTCACAGAGGAGAGAGGTAGGGAAATCTGTGGGATTTGTAACAGCATGAATCCCATTCATGGGGGTGCCACCCTCGTGACCTGATCCCCTGTCAGAGGCACCCCCTGAAACCACCACCCGGAGCATTAGGACGTCAGCATGTGAATTTTTGTTGAGACACAGTCGTCCAGACCATAGCAGTCTGAGTTTACTATTATTGCCAAAGGTGTTGTTCTTTTCCTACCAAATATTAAAACTATGCCCTTTTCTTAACCCTTCTGCTTGTTCTTACTTTCATCTTTGGCCATATCAGAGTTACAGCTGACGGCCGCAAAAGCCATTTTGTTTGGCAAATCAGTTTCGTTTCCTACAATATCTTGCTTCATGACAATTCAATGAGGAAGTTGATGTAACGATGTTAGACGCTCAGGTTTGGGACTTGCTCCTCTGGTCAGGTCCCGTTGGGGACAATGAGTGAGCCCACATGCCCGCTGAGCTGGTGACTGGAGATTGGCCCGTCCTGGGTGTTCTCTGCTCTGCTGTGCTGAGCTGACCTCCAGTATGTGTCTTCCCAGTGCCCTTGCCCACTGGCTTCTGATGGGGTCACCAGTAGAAAGTGGGGCAAAAGACTTGAGGGTAGAAGGGGAGAAAAGTTTAGAAGTGGCTTCCGGTGGTAGTCCCCAGGTTCTCGGTAGCTTCCTTGTCTGCCTACATCTCAGAAGATGGTTCTTTAATTTAACTCTCTTCCAAGAGACCGATGAGAAGGTGAAGGCATTTCCCCCTCCTCTTGAGGGGGAGGGACTTCCAATGAAAAGAGACAATCCTTTCCACGTGCCACGGATCAGTACTAAGCAGCAGGCACCTCGGTGTTACACACATCACCTTCCTTCCTTTTCACAGCAACCCCTTGGGTTTCGAGGCCATTTGGCAGAGGAGGCAGGGAAAGCCGAAACCCAGGTCTCTGACCCTGTAGACCACATTCACCTGTATTTGTGCTTACCCTCTACGACTCTTCCACGTCCCGAGTTTTATTTGATTTTCTCAATGAGATTCCCCATTTTCGTCACATCCATTAATAGCCAAATGGACATCATTTTGAAATATTGAAGTCTGAGGAAGGATTTTTCCAGTTCAGATACGCGGGGGAAAAATATCATTTTTGGTCATTTATTTCATGAGTTTCTCAAGTCTATTAACATTTGTATTCAACTGCTCAAATGACCCGGCTTCGTTTTTCACAGGAGCAGACCTGGTACACACTGGACTTTGCTCTCTGGTGTTGTAAGCAGATAACAAGTAGCATTTCCGAATCTCATGGAAGCATTTGGAGAGAAGTTGTTTTATGAGGTTAACGAAACAGATTCAAAATGTAATCTACTGGGTGACCTGGCTGGCTCAGTCGGTCAAGTGTCCTACTCTTGGTTTTGGCTCAGGTCATGATCTCATCACAGTTGGTGGGGTCCAGCCCTGCCTCTGTTTCTGTGCTGTCAGTGGGGAGGTTGCTTGGGATTCTCTGTATCTCCCCCTCTCTCTCTGCCCCTCCCCTGCTCACGCTCACTGTCTCTCTCAAAATAAAAATAAGCTTTAAAAAAATAATATAAAATGAAATACATGCATAATATGCCATACATCTGGTCAGACTTACAAGCAGACTTGATTCATGTGCTTCTTTCTTAGTATAATGTATTTGTGAAAATTATTTTTATAAATTGGTCAATCGTAAATGTTTTATTTTTTAATTATTTTTATTTTTAATGTTTATTTAACTTTAGAGAGAGAGAGAGGCAGAGCATGACCAGGGGAGGCGCAGAGAGAGAGGGAGACAGAATCAGAAGCAGGCTCCAGGCTCCGAGCTGTCAGCACAGAGCCTGATGTGGGGCTTGAACTCACGGAAGTGAGATCATGACCTGAGCCGAAGTCAGACGCTTAACCGCTTAACCCGCCGAGCCACCCAGGCCCCTAATCATAAATGTTTTAAATACTGGGTTCTTTTTTTGATTTAAACAATAGGCATTTATATTCTTTGTACTGAAAGATAATACTTTTTTTTTATTTTTGGTACTATTGGGTTCTTATTTGAATGTTTATTTATATCGAAGTCATGGTTTACCCTTCCCTTTGCACAAGTTGCCGTCCCTGAACTTGGACTTGAAACCAACATAAACAGGAAAAGAAAGCTCCCTAGCACCTTCTCTAAACATGTTCTTGTCTTCAAACCCATCATGAGTGACAGGACCCTTAACACCCAAATTTGTCACAACATGGCAAGAGGTGACACATTGTACCTTGGCTTTTAGCTCTGCCACCAAGAAGATTTTACATACGATAAGCCTATTTCGTTTCACTGGGACAACCTTTTTTGTTTTCGTCATGCATTATTTATTGTGGCAAAATACACGTAATAAAAAATATGCCTTTTAGCCACTTTGGGTGAGCAGGTCAGCGGCATCAGGTGGGTGCACGCTGTCGTGTGACTGTCAGCACCATCCCTCAGCAGACCTTCCCTCTTCCCCCACTGCCGCCCCCATGGGAGCAGTGGAGTGTTTTTTTTCTCTTTTTTTTTTTTTTAAATGTTCATTTTCAAGAGAGAGAGGGAGAGAGGCAGAGCACGAGCGGGGGAGGGGAAGGGAGAGAGGGAGACCCAGAATCCAAAGCCGGCTCCAGGCTCCGAGCTGTCGGCACAGAGCCCAACGCGGGGCTTGAACTCACAAGCTGTGAGATCTTGACCTGAGCCGAAGCCAGCCGCTTAACCGACTGAAGCACCCAGGTGGCCCTCTTTTTCTTTTTAAAAGTATTTATTTTTGAGAGAGTAAGAACGAGAGTGGCCAGGGGAGGGACAGAAAGAGGGAGACAGAGGATCTGAAGTGGGCTCTGTGCTGACCGCAGAGAGCTCCATGTGGGGCTTGAACTCACAAACCGTGACATCATGACCTAAGCCGAAGTTGGATGCTCAACTGACTGAACCCCTTAGCACCCCCTGCCCCAGCAGCAGTGGTTTTAAAGCTCGATTCTGCATTGATGTAGGGTCACCTGTAACAGCAGGTGTGGCACGGACAGTCAATGAGCACACTGTCCTTGTCTGACTTGTTGAGGAAATACGAACGTGGGAAGTCAAGATCACGGCCCTTTAGTATGCCAGTAGAGAATTCGCCTGTCCCTGTAACAGCCTGTAACCCCGCCCTCTGGAGACAGTGCACAACTGGCTACCATCGAACTGTTCAAGGAGTCTCCCGCTTATGACGTCCACTGTGTCACAAGAATGTCACCTCTTGGTCAAAGGACTTGCTGAAATCAAGCTAACATCCCCCTGTGATCTTGATCCCTGAGATTTGGCAGATTCTCCTGATCTAACAGATCAGTAATCTTGCCTTTTTTTTTTAAAGATGCCTTTTTTAAAAAAGTTTCTTTTGAGAGAGACAGAGCGTGAGTTGGGGAGGGGCAGAGAGCGAGGGGGAGAGAGAGAATTCCAAGCAGGCTCCACACCGTTAACGCGAAGCTTGACGTGGGGCTCAAACCAAAAACTGTTAGATCATGACCTGAGCCACAACCAAGGGTCAGATGCTTAACTGACTGAGTCACCCAGGCTCCCCCTTTTTTAAAATGCTTCCTCTTCATGAGCCCGTGCTGGTTCTTCAAATACTCAGAAACACATCTGCAGGGGCTGTGTGTCCAGCGTGTTCCGTTGTCTTCCCCGGGGAATTTGGAGGGCCCACTTGTCTGTGCTGTAAAGTGCCAGGTAGGGTCTCGTGGTCTCATCGCTGCCTGCCACACCATTAGGCATCTCCGCACCCTCCCAGCTGCCACCATCCCCTGCAAGTGTCCTGTGACGGTGTCCCTTCGGGTAGCTCAGATTCACCGAAACGGGCAGCTTTGTATGTCTGACTTATTCTCATAGAACCTACCACTTGCCAGGTATTGTTGTAAACTTCCAACCTCAGAACAATCTTTTGGGCTAAGTAGCATTTCCAACCTTCTTCTTTGGGCAAGGAGTTGGTCGTGGAAAGGCTGAGTCACTGCCCAAGAACGGGGATCACGTGAAGCTCACAGTGTCCCCGCTCCAGCCTTGCGCTCTGCCGGGACCCCCGATCAGACCGGTTGTGTGTTAGCATTTGTATTAGATGTCTTCTTGTCTCTTCTTAAGTCTCCTGAGATCCAATTTTCAGCCTTGCTGGCAAGGCGATGATTTATTAGATGTTGTCACTTAAAAGAATGAGATTTCCTGGGCGCCTGGGTGGCTCAGTCAGTTAAGCCTCCGACTTCGGCCCAGGTCATGATCTCACGGCTCGTGGGTTCAAGCCCCGAGTCCGGGTCTGTGCTGACAGCTCAGAGCCTGGAGCCCACTTCGGATTCTGTGTCTCCCTCTCTCTCTGCCCCTCCCCGACTCACACTCGGTCTCTAGCTCTCAAAAATAAATAAACGTTACAAAAAGTTTAAATGAATGAGACTTCCTTCGGATGCTCACACGATGGAAACCCCCCACGCTGTGGTTACAAATAATACAGCCAGTGCTCTCCTCTGACCGGGTACAGGAGAGCCCCTCTTTGCTCCCCTCCCCACATGCTCTTCATGGTTTTGTGGGCATTCGGATAGTCACATGTCCTCTGGGCACAGAGCGCCACAACTTCATCTTCTCGACTAAATATTGAATTTGGAATGGAAGAAGGCAACAGTACGTGTCATAAGACCCAAAGGAGAAGTATTCGTATCTTTGATCTAAAATTCTAAGTGCTCCGGACCCAACGCCCACACCATCTCTGGTCTCACTGTGGACGCAGGCAGGGAGTAAGGCCGCTGCTTCCTAGGATCTCTGTGGAAGTAACCAGTGACGATCAATAATTTGCAAAACTGTAACAGCAGCTGGGGCATCATTATTGCTCCTTCTGCTTCTCGCTGAAATTTTTTCCCCAGCGATTATTCCCCAAACAATTTTAACCTAAGTGCATCAGGTGTATTTTCTCACGAATTTATTTTTCCTTCAAATCGGTTTAAAGAGTTTTTTTTGTTTTGTTTTGTTTTTTTTCAACGTTTATTTATTTTTGGGACAGAGAGAGACAGAGCATGAACGGGGGAGGGGCAGAGAGAGGGAGTCACAGAGTCGGAAACAGGCTCCAGGCTCTGAGCCATCAGCCCAGAGCCCGACGCGGGGCTCGAACTCACGGACCGCGAGATCGTGACCTGGCTGAAGTCGGACGCTTAACCGACTGCGCCACCCAGGCGCCCCTTCAAATCGGTTTAAATAGCTGCTTATGTCAAAAGGCACTGAAATCCAGTCTCCCGTTAAGACTCGATCCCAGTAAAAAGAAGATTGACATCAGTACGTGTTGTATAAACACAACAGTTCTCGGAGATTTTTAGTAAGTTCAAAGAAATTGCTGGAGTTTTAAAAACCTCTTAAGTCTTACAGTCTTGGCTCTGAAAAAGCATGGGCTGAAATCCAAAGCTTCAGGTAACCAGACACTTTTTTTTTTTTTTTTTTTTTTGGTGAGAGACTGTGAGCAGGGGAGGGGCAGAGAGAGAGAAAAGAGAGAATCCCAAACAGGCTCCATAGCCAGTGCAGAGCCCATCATGGGGCTCAATCCCATGATCGTGAGATTGTGACCTGAGCGGAAATCAAGAGTCAGACACTTAACTGACTGAGCCACGCAGGCACCCCCCAAAATAGAGTTTTTAGTCCACCTCGGCCTCAGAGGGGTTGATGAGCACTGCATGGCTCTGGTTACATTTTGGATAAATCATGTGTCTCCATCGGACACGGTCTCTCCTTTCATGCTTGGAATTCTCTTTCTTCTTCCTTTTTTTTTAAATATAATTTACTGTCAAATTGGTTTCCATGCAACACCCAGTGCTCATCCCAACAGATGCCCTCCTCAATGTTCCATCACCCACTTTCCCCTCCCCCCACCACCATCAACCCTCAGTTTGTTCTCAGTATTTAAGAGTCTCTTATGGTTTGCCTCCCTCCTTCTCTGTAACTTTTTTTTCCCCTTCCCCTCCCCCATGGTCTTCTGTTAAGTTTCCCAGGATCCACATAGGAGTGAAAACATATGGTATCTGTCTTTCTCTGCCTGACTTATTTCACTTAGCATCATACCCTCCAGTTCCATCCACATCGCTGCAAAGGAAACAATCAACACAACTGAAAGGCAACCGACGGAATGGGAGAAGATATTTGCAAATGACATATCGGATAAAGGGTTAGTATCCAAAATCTATAAAGAACTCACCAAACTCCATACCCCAAAAAACAGATAATCCAGTGAAGAAATGGGCAGAAGACATGAATAGACACTTCTCTAAAGAAGATATCCGGATGGCCAACAGGCACATGAAAAGATGCCCAACACCTCTTTCAATCAATGATCTGTAAGTTCACTTCTTGGATCAATAGTGTATGATTTTTTTAATTTTTAAAATATTTATTTTGAGAGAGAGAGAGAATGAGTTTGTGTAAGCAGGGGGGCGGGACAGAGAGAGAGGGAGACACAGAATCTGAAGCAGGCACCAGACTCTGAGCGGTCAGCTCAGAGCCCGACTTGGGGCTTGAACCCACGAACTGCGAGATCATGACCTGAGCTTAACTGACTGAGCCACCCAGGCGCCCCAGTAGTCTACAATTCTAAATTGCCAGAATGAAAACCTCCGTGTATACCACATGGATCGGCCTCTTTGCCTTCTGGGTTTTTGTGTTCAATTATGCTTGTCCCTAAAAAGTCAGGCCTCAGGCTTTTCAAAAGCAAGTTCTGCCAATTCTTTTGTCGTTTGATTCGGAGGGGGTTGGGGTCACCCCTGCCCCCGTCCCAGCTCTCTTAAACAATGTGGGTTCCCCCCACCCCTTAATAAACTATTTTTAAGAGCAGTTTTCAGTTCACAAAAAAATTGAGTGGAAAGTTCAGAAAGTTCCCATAGTTCCCCTGCCCCCACACAGGTGCAGTCTCTCCCACTGTGGGGTGCCTTTGTCACAGCTGATGAATCCACTTGTCATTATCATCCAAAGTTCATTGTTACTTGCAGTGGGGTTCCCTCTTGGTGTTGCCCATTCTTCTGGCCTTGGCAAATGCATAATGATACATATCCACCATTACAACAACATACAGAGTAGTTTCACTGTCCCCAAAATCCTCTGTGATGCTCTGTCTATCGTCCTTCCTTCTCCAACCCCCGCGACTACCGATCTTTTCACTGTCTCTCTAGTTCTCCTTTTCTAGAATGTCATATAGTTGGAGTCATACAGTATGTGGCCTTTTCAGACTGGCTTCGTTCACTGAGTGACGTGGGTCAGGTTCCTCCGCGTCTTTTCATGGCACAATAGCTCATTTGTTTCTAGCACCGAATAATTTTCCATCGTCTGGATTGATCGGTTTATTTATCGCTCCACCTACTGAAGGACACTGGTTGCTTCCAAGCTTGACGGTTATAAATAAACTCCTGTAGACACTGTCCACAAGTTTTTGCGTGGACATAAGCTTTTAGCTCCTTTGGGTAAATATCAAGGATGTGGTTTTTAAATGCCCAGTGACAAATGTCTGGCTCTGCACTGGGCAGAGTTCCTTGAGAAGTAAGGGCTTGTCAGCATCCTTCCCTGACCCCCTGGGTCCTGTCACGTGGTGGGGACTACAAAATGAGCCCCTACCAGGTGAACTGAGCTGTTTAATGCTGTGGGAGAGACAAAAGTTGTCCCATGTGGAGATGGCATCCAAGGACCTCAAAGTTTGGACTAGGAAACAAGACGGGGGCTCCCTAGGGTACACGAGTGACACCGAGAGTGGTTAGCCAGGATGGCTCGGATTGGGAGGGTGCAATGGTCTGGGCTGCAGCGAGCTGGAAAACTCTGGGAGTTGATGGCAGGCACCTGTGCCCTGGAGGATGAGGCACGCTGTGTGCTGGGCACAACCTGCAGGGTCCTTTGTGGGGAGGACGTTTACATTTTTTTAACATTTATTTATTTTGAGAGACAGAGCGAGACAGAGCACGAGGGGGGAGGGGCAGAGAGAGGGGGACACAGAATCCGAAGCAGCTCCAGGCTCTGAGTTGTCAGCACAGAGCCCGACGCGGGGCTGCGAGATCATGACCTGAGCTGAAGTCGGACGCTCAACCGACGGAGCCACCCAGGTGCCCCCGTCGTGGGGAGGATTTTTAAAGGCAACCGGGGCAGAAAGGTTGAAGACATCCGCCCTGCCCTCCCGAGGTGTCTACTTCCCTCCCAGAGTCACCCTCTGGATGTTGCCTTCGTCACTGGGCTGCTGATGGGCGTCAGGGTCTTGCCAATGGCATTCAGCCTGACTGTGGTCATAGTTTCCTTTCTCACCCTCCACATTGTCTCTTTGTCACAGTAAGCATTTTCTATCTTGTCCAGAAGTACCCATCAAAACGCTAAGACACAGTCCTGTATGGCCCTGGTACAACGAACACGTTTCGAAAAGTCATCTTCGACATTCCCCGTGGCCACGCAGAAGCCGCAGAACTTGATGTAGGACGTGGGTTGTCTTGCCTTCCGCCTCTTTCTCGGATGCAGTCAACAGTGAATGGTCTATTACTGCTAAGCTTGGCAAAGCCCGTGTGCCTTGGCAAGGTCCAATCTTTACCCCGCGGCAGCAGGAGATGGGCTGTGTCCCCGGGGGCCAGCGCACGGGGCAGACCCCCATCCGGCTTCTTTCCTTTGCTGTCTTCGGACGCACTCCCTGGAAACACCGTCTCCAGTCCCAGTGGTGAACGCGCTGTGGAAAAACACGTATTTGTGTAAAACCCCAAAGCTTCACAATCGTCATTCATGAGGAAACTACGGCTCGGGCGATCTGCCGTGATACACCAGATTCGGTGGGACAACCACGGGAATCATGACGATTCCCAAATGCTGCGGGAATCTACCATCTGAGGCCAGCATGGGGCGGGCAGTGTTTGGCAGTCTCGGCGTTTGGGGCCAACCCCGTGTCAACTTTTTTTTGTGCTTTTTGACAGACGATGGCTTCTGTGGTTTACCTGTAGCCCCACCATTCTGTTCGGTCTTCCAAACTTTATGCTTCCCACCTGGTCTGAACTGGCCAGCCCCCCCCCCCCCCCCCCCCCCAGTGACAGCAGCCTGGGGTCCTCCTTGGGGACCCTACTACAAAGTTACCCGAAATCATTTTTGTCTATCTGTCGCCTCGTGTCTTTTCCACTAGCAAACGATAGCCATAGAGGCAGAAACCTCTCTCCCCGGTTTACCATGTCCTGTCCGGGACCCAGTAGGGGCTCTGCGACCACAGGTTGAAAGAATTATGTCATTACTGGCGGGCACTCCAATGTCCCCGAGAGAATGCAGGACAGGCTGTCACCCCACCACTAATGACACAGAAATTACCGGACAAACCATTCTGGTGTGTGTGGCCTGTCTTTGGTTCAGCTCTCAGATTTGAAAGTCTGGCATGTGGATCTTTTGTCTCTCCTCCGGGCTTGGCCTTCCCTCCCAGAACACGACGTACCTTTTCTTCTTTCTGGCCTTCTGCGTTTTGAATGCAGTTTGATGACGCAGTGGAATGGAACTCTCTGAACCAAGCTAGGTCCCTTGAAAGGAAATCACTCTTTCTGCCGTATATATATGGAAGTATTCCATTTTTCCCCTTTAAAAACTTTGCCTGTTTCTGTTAAGCACCCAGAGAGGGTCCCGAATAGTGAATCCATACCCTTGTCTTCATGCCCTAAAAATCTGGAGACATGAAGGAGGGATGCAGGGCAGCTGCTTTCAAATCTGATATGACCGTTTACCTGAGTCCCTCCTGTGGGACAAACACGACACGCTGTGCGTGCCTCTGCTTGATGACTAGCGAAGCATCTGTTTACCGGAGATGATAATTCTGGAAAAGGAACAGCCTCTGTGGCCGTGAGCCCTTGTCATTCTTCGGGTTGAAGCGGGGAAGACCCCAGACCATTTTAAGCACAGAGAGGTCACTGGGGGGATAACAAGGTTGCACAAAGATAAGAAGGGTTATTTTGATTCTGGTCTCGGAGATCGGGAGGGAGGCTGCCATAACCACGTACAGGAGTCATTAGGGAGGTTGGACACAACACTCACACGCTTTAGGGCCCCCAGATAAAGCTGTGGCAGGTCACCGGGACAGAGTTTGGAGGGCACACACTATAGGAGCTTCACTGAAAAGAGCGGTTTCTCTCCCTGCCAGCAAAAAAAAAAATCCGAGTGGTACCAAGGGCTTTGTGTTGTATCGTTTGTTCTTCCTTATCGTCTGGCCTTTATGTGGGTCTGTCCTCTTCAAGGTTCAAGCAAATATGCAATCACCACAATACTCGAGTAGGCACCCTTTGAAAACTCCCCGCAGAGCAGAAATAAATGTCGCTGGTTTGGTGTTCTGCAAGCCACGAGGCTGGTAGGCCCCCCGCCCCCCTCCGCCAGCCCAGACCTGGGTCCTGGCTATGGAGCCGGGTGCAGCTGGACCATTGAGCCCGGAGGTGGAAATCACAGCAGCTCCCGGGGCTTGGTTCTGCGTTGGCCGGGGTTGCCTGACCTCGGTGGAGTGCCCCTTTGGCCAATAGAAGGTGACTTCAAATTAAATCCCAAAAGCGTTCCAACAGCACGGTCATTTCCTATGCCTGCCCTCCCCGCACGTGCCCCATTTGGGTACCCAATAGCGAGGGGTCCTTGGAAACGGCCCCCTGCCTTTGCTAACTGGCCTTCCCTCTGGGTGAGCAAGTGGAACCTCCGCGGAATGTTCTGAGGATGTCATCTGTTAAGAGCCTGCGTATTCCTGCCATAGTTTTGTTTTGTTTTTTTAACCTTTATCTATTTTTGAGACAGAGAGAGACAGAGCATGAACAGGGGAGGGGCAGAGAGCGAGGGAGACACAGAACAAGAAGCAGGCTCCAGGCTCTGAGCTGTCAGCACAGAGCCCTATGCAGGGCTCGAACTCACAAACCATGAGATCGTGACCTGAGCCGAAGTCGGATGCCCAACCGACTGAGCCACCCAGGCGCCCCCCTGCCATAGTTGTAAACTCTCGCAGGGTTTTCTGTGTCCCCAAGCGGGCCGAGCGAGCCCGGCAGCCTCTGTCCAGGCCGCTGGGGGAGGCTGAGCTGTCCTGCCATTTCCCTCCCACGGTGAGTGCCAAGCCCAGGTTGAAGGTCCCGCCCGGGTGGGCCGGCAGCGCTGAGAATCACAACGAATGTATCCTAGCAGCTGACTTGGACCAAGCCGGGACCGCGTCCGCAGCTGTTCCGAGCTCTTTCCTGGTGCAGATTCGCTGCATCTTCTCCGTGGCCCCAGGAGGCCAGGCATCAGCTAGGGCTCGGCCGGGACCGTGGGGCGATGACGAGCCCGAGTCTCAGGAGGACGCCCAGGAAGCCCTGGCAGACCTCCGCCCCGGATGCCTGCACAGCCCCCGCCCGGCTCCGCCACGTCTGTGCCAGCCTCTCCCGGGCAGAATCTAACGGGAACCCACCGGCACCGGGAGGGGAGACGGGGGCTACGGGCTTTGCTTCTGGTAGCCCTCCGGAGCTGGCGGGGGGGAGGAGGGTTTCTGAGGGCAGCCAGGTGCTGGAGGCCAACGCGTCAACATCCAGGACTAGGTGATGCTGCTCTCGCGTCTGCCTCACAGACGGGAAACTGAGGCACGGAGAACGCAACTCACGTGTGACTTGCCCGAGGTGTGCAGCTCGGAAGTGGGCTCCAAACCCAGGAACTCAGCTTTGCGGGCCACACTCCAGCCGCCTGGACCGTGTGATCTTTCTTCTAGAAACCACGCGAGCCAGCCGCTGCGGCCAGAGGGCTTTAGGGGGCCACTCCGTTCCTTCCTCTGGGCGGCGGAGGAGGGGGACAGCGGCAGAAAAGGGACCCTGGGACCATCCCCGTCGAAGAGGTCAGGAGA
Source organism: Lynx canadensis (assembly GCF_007474595.2). Lineage (NCBI taxonomy): Eukaryota > Metazoa > Chordata > Mammalia > Carnivora > Felidae > Lynx > Lynx canadensis. Next base: position 154,066,312 of record NC_044311.2, on the reverse strand, counting down.
CACGCCAGGAGTTGTGTCTCCCCCGGGCGTGCTGGCAGCTGCCAGACAGCAGACAAGGAGCTGGACCATGTCCCCCATCCCTCTGGGCTGATGCTACAGAAGGAGGCTGGGCCGAGCTCCCCAAGAAAGGACTTTGCCCTCCCGGAGATGTCTGCTGTGGCTTCCACAGTGGCTGGGGATCACAGAGGTTTCTTTCTTTTTTTTTCAAAATTTTTTAATGTGTATTTATTCCTGAGAGAGAGACAGAGAGACAGACGGAGGGAGGGAGGGGGGGTGAGAGGGAAACACGGAATCCGAAGCGGGCTCCAGGCTCTGAGCTGTCAGCACAGAGGCCGACACGGGGCTCGAGCCCATGAACCGTGAGCTCGTGACCTGAGCCCAAGTCGGACGCTTAACCTACTGAGCTGCCCGGGTGCCCCCATCACAGAGGTTTCTTGCCCGGGGTGGGGGTGGCGGAGGGTGTGAGGTATGCTCTTGAAAAACCCATGAGATGGGGCACCTGGGCGGCTCAGTTGGTTCAGGCGTTGGACTTCTCGGCTCAGGTCGTGATCTCACGGTTCGTGGGTTCGAGCCCCGCGTCAGGTTCTGCGCTGACGGCTCGGAGCCTGGAGCCTGCTTCAGATTCTGGGTCTCCCTCCCTCTCTGCCCCCCCCCGCTCCCCCCCTCTCAAAAATGCATAAACGTTAAAAAAAATTAAAAAAAAAAGAAAGAAAAACCCATGAAAGCGGCCCTGAGGGAAGGAGATTTAGGAATTAGGCGAGGCCGACTTTGTAATATTTGGAAACGGAACCTTACAAATACCTGAAGGGGACGGAGAAGCGGTGTCCCAGAGACATCATCTAGCTCCAAGGGACGGGGATCTGAAAGCAGTTTGGAAGACGGCGATGCGGTGAACGCAGCAGGACGATTTCCTGATCTACCCCACCCCCCACCCCCATTTGGCTCCTTCGGTAAACTGGTGGCCTGCACATCGTCACCTCGATCCTCTCAAAACACTCAGAGGTGACGTCATTACCCCCATTTCACAGACAAGAAAGCTGAGTTTTCAGCGTGAACTGAGTCACCTGCCGTAAGGTCACAGGCTGGAAGACAGAACCGGACAGACAGGTGTTCCCGTGGGTCAACGGGTTAATGCAGGTAAGTCAGGTGAGGACCTGCCTGAGGTCAGATGTGCTGATTGAATCCTCCTGAGAGAGTCCGTTCCCGGCTAGATGTTGGACACTTGGTGACGGCATTGTCATAAAACCTCGTGGAAGCCGTTATATCAGCGCTTAATGGGAAACTGGTGTGTAATGAATCCTTAATATTCCAGCGAAGCAGCCACTAATCGTGATATTTGGTAAAGAATCCACGTCTGCGGAGCTATTAATGCTGGAACCTGACATAGATTTCTTCAGAAGGGCACTAGAGTGGGATTTCATTACTGGGCATGAGAGAGACCTGGCCGATGTGACAGATCTGGGAGGCCAGTAATGCCGTAGGGATCGGTGATCAGCTGGGGGAAAAGAGGCTATTGCGGGAACCGGGATATAATATTGCAGACTCAGTTCCATGCAAGGTGATGCCCAGGTCGGAACGCGCTGCACTCGGGGGTGCACCTGATGCCTGGAGTCCGAGAGGAAATTGTAGTAAGTAAAGTCCTTGCAACCACGAAGGGCCACGGGTGGCCTTGGCTTTCTAGCATCTCCGGGTGACCGTGATGCCAGCTGGGGCGGTTCTGATCCAGGTGGGTCTGCCCTCGCTCCCTGCTGCCTGCATGTGTTAGTTCCTCTTCCCTGTCTTCAGGATTCCACTTATCTGCATGTCTATTCATCCTAAATAGTCGCTCCCCGGATTATTATTGCCACGCTGCCCCTGTTACCGCTATCCCCAGCATCACCATCACTAATCACTATGTCGTTCGTGCCCCTGCCCCCAGAATGCCTGCACTTCGGTCACAGTCCTATTAAAGTCATGCGCGAAATCACATGATTTTGTCCCGTGGAACACTCTTACAACCTCTAAGCACAGCAGCCACGCAGAAGGTCCAAAAAGTCTACCCCGTAAATGTATAAGAAAACACAATATGGCATAATATAAAGTAGCACGTGCTGGGGAAGATAGTCCGGAAGGGCCGGGCGGAAGACGGAATCTTAGCTTCAAGATATGTTATTGTGCTGCTTTTTCATTCAGCCTTGTGTATTTGAATCCACGTGCCTGCCAAAAACATAAAAGAAAAGGCTCCTATCTTGGGGCAAAACTTCCTAACTTAGAGGAAAACTGAACAAATTAAATTTTTTTCCCAAATCTTTATGTTGGAGAGAGAGGGAGAGAGAGAGTGCGAGCAGGGGAGGGGGTGGAGACAGAGGGGGGATACAGAATCCAAAGCAAAATCCAGGCTCTGAGCTGTCAGCACAGAGCCCGACGCGGGGCTCGAACTCATAGACCATGAGGTCTTGACCTGAGCTGAAGTCAGACACTTAACCCACTGAGCCACCCAGGCGCCCCCAAATGGAGCAAATTATATTAAGTCAAATAAAAGCATCAATGATTCATAATTCTGCGCCCCAGGCCATTAAGGAAGTTTCAAGGCGATGTGAAAACGATGTCTTCCGTGCCTCCAACCTGCAGCGTCGGGACGTGGTCATACGACACAGCCAGGGAGGCGCGTGCTGTCTGGTCTCTCGCCCCAAAGGCTCTGGGGGTCTCCGCCAGTGTGGGAGGGAACCCACGGATGACGGCCGGACTCGACTTCTGTTACCCTCGGGCATGAAGTTCCACGAAGGAATGACAACTTAGAAGTCACTTGCAAGGGTACCACGTAAAGGTTTGTTAGAAACTCCGCGCGCCCGTGCCGTGTTTGCGCCCCCCGGTGCTGTTAGAAGTGCAGACCGAAGGGGAGTAGCCCTGTGTGAACTCCACACTCAGCATTTCCTGTTTGATAGAACAGTTATTTGGTGGCGTGTGGGTCGTAGTGCCCTTTGCTTCCGGATCAGACAGGAGCTGTTTCCGGCCCTTGGAGCCACCCCTTCTCCTTTACGGAGACAGACGTCGTCAAGGCCAGGCGAGCAGTGACCCGAGATGAGTGGGATCGTGCGGAAGGCGCACCGTGGCGACTCTGGGGTCACAGCTGAGCCAACACGCGAAGCCCGCGCTTTGCAGGATACAGTTAAGACTGCAAGCCCTCAGCAGTGGATGAGTTTAAGACGATTTTCATCATCAGCTTGGGTAGGAACAGGGCAAAACTCTTTGCTGTTCTTATTATATCGCTCAGGAGTCTAAAATATCTTTTTGGGGGTTTTAATTTTTTCAAGTTTATTTATTTATTTGAGAGAGACAGACAGCGTGAGTAGGGGAGGGGCAGAGAGAGAGGGAGAGAAAATCCCAAGCAGGCTCTGGTGGGGCTCGAACCCACGCTGTGAGATCATGTGCTGAGCCAAAACCGAGAGTCAGACACTTAACTGACTGAGCCACCCAGGCGCCCCAGGCCTCAAATATCTTATTAAATCACCTAAAATAAAATCAAGTAATGTTTTAAAGCTTATTTATTTATTTTTGAGATGGAGAATGTGCGTGCGTGCGTGGGTACGAGCCGGGGAGGGGCAGAGGGAGGAAGACAGGGAACCCCAAGCAGGCTCTGCACTGTCAGCACAGAGCCCTAAATGGGGCTCAAACACGCAAACCTTGAGATCATGACCTGACCTGAAACCAAGAGTCGGACGCTTAACCGACTGAGCCACCCAGGCGCCCCAAGTCCTGGGGTTTTAAACATAACAAGCTTACTGTCTGACACCCTTTTAACTAGAATTCTCTGTCAGCTTTAAAAAAAATCTCTCTACTATGAAAATTGATGTTCAGAATAATGGCTGTGGAGGGGAACAGGTGAAGCTGGTTGAGTTTGACTTTGAGGGCCCTGGCCTGACGTTCTGGATTCTTCTCCAGAATGGTGTTTCCATTTTTTTTTCTTCCCTCAGAACTTAAGACCCTTTTATTTCCCAGTAAAGTTCTGCTTTTACATCAGTAAGTGTATGTGCTTAAGGAGATGCCTGTATGCCTCCAGGTTTAACTGAGATCTGTCTACAAGCAGGAGCTCATGTCACAGACATGAAATACTAAGAAATTCTAGCCACTGAAGAGTTGGAAAGGTATTTGGGAGGGAGACACAGTAATACAATCTTATATCCCTGAAGCCGTCTTACAGACACTGCTGTCCCATTCTGAAAATGCCCTTGGACTCATAAAGACGGAACTGTAGTCCAATGGTTGGGATGCAAAGTACTTTAGTGCAGTCTTCTGCGTTCAAAAAATAGCAATCAGCTTACATAGGATCATGGTTTTTTTTAAGAGTGCCTCAACGGAGTGCCAGCCATCGTGTTAAGTCTTTGCATGTTTGTTGTCTCGTGTAAGCCACCTTTTATACGTGCCCAGATATCACCACGCCCCTCCCTCCAACTCTCTCTGGACCCATGCAAGTCCTTGACCTTCAGAAACCCTCTTCTGACCTCTCCTGCCCCAGTGATGCTCAGTCCCATTGAGAGCATTACATTTGTGGTTAATATGTTAGTCCAGGGCTTAGGAAACCGCAGCCCACAGACCAAATCCAGCCAGCCACAATGGCTTTAACATTTTCACATGGTCGGAAAATCAAAAGAGGTGTATTTGTGACACGCGAAAATCATGTGAAGTTTAGATTGGTGTCCATGGGTAAAGTGTTGTCGGAGTTGCGTCACACGCATTCATTTCCGCGTTGTCCGTGTCTGCTTTTGTGCTACTAAAGCCTAGTTGAGCAGTTGAGACTGAGGCGTGGCCCACAAAATCTGAAATATTTCCTATCTGATCCTTTCAGAAGGAGTTTGCGGACCCCTGCGCAGGCCTTCACACTCCAGGTCTTTAACCTTTCAGTTCATGCTTGAATGTTTACTGACCTTCTCACATACTGACAGCACAAAGGGAGCGTGTGCTTTGGTCTGAGCGTGAGGCTTACGAAGTGATTCCCAAAAGAAATGGATAATTCAGAGCGGATAATCAGGATCTGACTCAATACTGGAAAATGCAGTCAAAACAGTGCATAAGACTGGCTGCATTTACTCAGTGCTACCTATCATCTACACTCCTTACCGCTATCTCATTTAATTGTCACTTTGGTCCTGCATGTGAAGTTATTTTGCACCCGTTTTACAGATGAGAAAACTCAGGCAGAGACTGGTTAGGGGATTTCCAAAGCTCAGCTAGTCCGATGTGGAGGTCAGCTTTGAAGCCAAATCAACCTGGCTCTGAAGACTGCCGTCCTAGCCACTTTACCCTGCTGGGTCAAACCTTTGGTGGAAAGTCAAAAACCGAGTTCAAATCCTGGCTCCCCCAGTAATTAGCAACGGGGTCTTGGGCAAGTCCTTGACCTCTCTGGGAGCACGGAAAGAGTTTCCACACAGGCTTGCGGTGAAGCTAAAAGAGGTGGTGTCTGAGGACGTGGCTGGTGCACCTCATATAAAACATGGCGGTCAATGTCAATGAGCTATGGGCTTTATAAAATAGTCTAATGCCCGGCAACATTTATTCTTGATTTTAAGTGAACTGTTTCCATTAATCACAGTACTTTACTTATTTCAAGATTTTAAAAGTGATGTGGCTTTGATGTTGATCCACACCGTTGGGATAGGCACCTGCCACAGACACCAAGGCCCCGAGTCTGGTGTCTTGTGCCAGAACCCATGAAACAGTAACAGGCTAACGTGTCAACGTGTGAGTGGGGTCGAGGGTCTCCTCCTTCACAGTTCCTGACGTATGATGCTGCGGGTTTATCAGGATGCAGACAGCGGTAGATAAAAGTATGTGGACCTTTCGTTAGTTGTACTCAAAACAGTTTTCTGGGGCATGAGTAAATAATGATGATGATAATAATAATAATAATAATAATAATAATAATAATATCTGATGTGTACTGAGCCAAACGCTGTTCACTGTGCTTTGTCTGTATCTCTCTTTTTTTAAATGTTTATTTGTTTTTCAGAGAGACAGAGAGAGCATGAGCAAGCTGGGGAGGGGCAGAGAGAGAGGGAGACACAGAATCCGAAGCAGGCTCCGGGCTCCGAGCTGTCAGCACAGAGCCCGACGCGGGGCTAGAACTCACAGACCGCGAGATCGTGACCTGAGCTGAAGTCGGACAGTCAACCGACTGAGCCACCCAGGCGCCCCTGTATCTCTCTTTTTCTTAAAGTTTATTTATTTATTTTGAGAGAGAGAGGGAAAGAGAGAGAATCCCAAGTAGGCTCTGCACTGTCAGCACGGAGCCCGACGAGGGGCTCGAACTCATGAACTGTGAGATCATGACCCTGAGCCCAAACCAAGTGTTGGACGCTCAACCACCTGAGCCACCCAGGCGAGGCGCCCCATGTCTGTGTTTCATTTATCACTAAAAGCACCTCTGTGAGGCAGGTTCTGTTACCACCATCATTCTGCAGATGAGGGAACTGAGGTGCTGAGAAGCTGTGTGGCCACCGCTAGGGAGCGGTGGAAGTGGAATCCGGCCCACTCTCCTGGCAGGGCCCTGCCCCTGAGCAGTCGGGTAACGAGAGGGTTGGGCCCCAGGGAGGCGTGGGCAGAAAATTATACTGGATTGTACGACTTTCAAGGAACTGTTATATACAGCAGTTTAAACCCGGGATAGAACTAAGACCTTAAGCGGATAGAGGGAATGATATAGACCTATTTGAAAGACCTGCGTTCCAAATACTGATTCCAAAACCTATACCGTGAGTGTGCCCACCTGTACGCGGCGGCTTGACAGGTCTAGGAAGAGAAAGTTCAATTCAGTAACGTAGCCAGACACGTGGTCTGGTTAAATTGTTTATTCTGCCCGTTGACGGTATTGGTATCGTAGATGCAACATGAGAAAAGGTCTAGCCTGACCAAAAGGGGTCCAGGAGGGCACTGGACCCCTGTCTCCATCCCACGCTGCAATGGTGCCTCAGCGGGCGGGGGTCATTGCCATCTTTCCCAACAGTGGGCAAACATTTCTCAGGCTTCTGGCATTTGCAGCCCCAAAGGGCAAGGGGGGCATGGAGTCTGGCCAGAGGAATTACCCGAAGTGCCTAAAATCCGAGACAAGAGGGTCCAAGAAGAAAAGGTACATGGAATGTGACACGGAGGAGAAGACCAAGATGTGACTTTAAAACTGTCCCCTGGGGCGCCTGGGTGGCGCAGTCGGTTAAGCGTCCGACTTCAGCCAGGTCATGATCTCGCGGTCCGGGAGTTCGAGCCCCGTGTCGGGCTCTGGGCTGATGGCTCAGAGCCTGGAGGCTGTTTCCGATTCTGTGTCTCCCTCTCTCTCTGCCCCTCCCCCGTTCATGCTCTGTCTCTCTCTGTCCCAAAAATAAATAAATGTTGAAAAAAAAAAATTTAAAACTGTCCCCAAGGTCATCAAGGGCACTTTATGGACAATGATGCCTGTTCTAGAATTTCGCTGAATAAATGAATGCAAATCATAACAACAAGTTAGGGAAAGACATGACAAACATTTTTTTTTTTCTGAAAGAAAAGATTTGTTAAACATGGACCTGATTAAAAAAATATCATGCAATGTGCCCTGGGAGGCTAAAGAAATATATTGTCAACTTTTTCTTTTCTTTCCTTTTTTTTTTTTTAACTGAGAAAATGTGGCTTTACTATGTGCTAGAAAGTAGGAAGGGGAACCAGGAAAAGATTCCTGGAAGGTAACCCTTGGAGGGTCTAACGTTTGTTCTACTATGCACCATGATGTTGCTGGCTAGGCTGGGCTGGGGTGGTGGTTCTTTTCCCTCAGATATTTAGTCTTGGCTTATAACACTTTTGTCCCTTAAATGTTTTATTATTTTTATGATTTTAAGAAGTAATACGGTTACTAAGAATAAAGTTGAAACAGGAACTGTTGTGATTCAGTATTGAAAAGTGGCTTTAGAAAATGCAGGTATAACCTTGGTGGCAGGCAGTTCTGATTCTCTGTCCAGCAGAGGAAGGACCTGGGGAGAACGTTGAGACCAGAAGGGAAACGGCAGGAGACCCCAATTCAAAAAAGTAGTGAGATAAAGGACAGGTTCTTTGTTCCCAGTATTTCTCCAGTTCACCTTGCTTGGATCAAACCCCACCAAACAGGTGCCAGGTGCCGGGTCACCCGGAGAATCCAGGAATCGCCCCTACTTTCCCGGGAGCCCTGGAGAACCCTACAAACCCCAACTGTCCCGTTGGTAGGTAATCCTGTGTAGGCTTCAGCCACCAGGTGGGGCCCAACTGCACAAAGGACCAGCCCGGATTTGGCCATGTGCCCAGAACCCCTGGGCAGGCAAGCTCACCCGGGATATTCATTAGCCTTGAAAGAATGCCTCCCTGCATTGACATCATTTATTTTATTTAATTTTATTTATTTTTTTACACTTATTTATTTTTGAGAGACAGAGAAAGACAGAGCACAAGCAGGAGAGGGCAGAGAGAGGGAGACACAGAATCCGAAGCGGGCTCCAGGCTCCGAGCTGTCAGCACAGAGCCCAACGTGGGGCTCGAACTCACCAACCGTGAGATCATGATCTGAGCCAAAGTTGGACGCTCAACCGACTGACCCACCCAGGTGCCCCTCACTGATTTATTTTAAACACTGTGTGTGTGTGTGTGTGTGTGTGTGTATTTTTTTCAATGGCATTTTACTCTGGCATTCCTGGATTATTGAAAAAAAAAGGGTACCTTACGCCACCCTCCCCACCCCCAGCCTGCATTCCTCAGAAGCTCCTTTTAATTTTTTAAGCCTCTTCCCCATCTTCGTATTTATCTCCATATTTCTCAATAACCTGCTTACCTTGTGATTTCTCCATTTTGTTCAGGTGAAGACATTGTCTATTGACTTCCTTCCTGTGGCTAATGGGGTCTTGGTTCTCTAATACCTCTTTCTGCCCCAGAAGAGGGCACGGCCCTTCCCTCCTCGCTCCCGATATACTTGTGTACTGACTATGGCTAACTCAGTCCCAGAGTTCACATACTCACTGTGTAAACACCGGTCATGGTTGAGCCAATCCAGTCCTACAATTACGTTTCCTTTCTTGTATCAGTTTTGTTATTCCTGGAGGTAACAGGTGCTCCGTTTCTTCTGCTTTGTTTTCTCTCTCCCTCATTGACCAGTTCCAGACCTTCAAACAGAACTATCCCCTCCATCCACTCAGAAACATCAGGCAATCTGCTAGTAACTCTTTCTCCCCGGAAGCTCTCTCTTGCAGCTCTCTGTGCCCCTGCCCCAGTGGACTGGCTGCCCTCGCCACGGTTGACACTCTTGTCCCAGGACCTCCCTTATCAGTCCTTCTGCGGGTTTCCTTGCCTTTCTCTTGTGGGGGTTCCTGTCTTCCTAAAGGCACAGAGGATGTCTCTATCTCCCATGCTTCACTCCCTCGTTTTGGTGAAGGAAGACTTCCGAGAGCTTTGGGAGAAGGGATTCATGGGTGTGTGTGGGGGGGGTGGGGGTAACACCTCAGAGATCTGGTTTATTTTTATTCTACCCTTACACGGTGAGATTGGGTTAGACTACCAATTCTTTCTGCTCAGATTTCTAGACATTGCTCCTGTGTCCTAACATTTGGGATTGGTATGGAGAAACACGATGCTCTTCTGAACTACTATCCTTTAATGTGGACAATTGTAGGAAACGTTAGCATATTGCCCTTATCCCTGGAAGTCAGACATTTTCTAATGAGTGCTTTGGAATTAATTAATTAATCAATTTTACATTTTTATTTATTTATTTATATTCAGGGTACTCAGTATGCCTTTTATTTTATGCCAGAAGCTCACATGCTTCGGTCCTGGGAAACTTTCTTGGATGATTTCCTTGATGATATTTTTACCTCTAAATTCTTTCTTTTCTTGTCTTTTTCTTTTTTTTTCTTTTTTTGGAAATTCCTATAATTCAGATATTGTATCTCCTTGATTCATTTTCTAATTATCTTTTTTTTTCCTTCCCGTTTTCCATCCCTTTCCTTTTTGTTCTCCTCTCTGGGAAATTTCCTCACAACTTTTACCTTCCGATCATCCTACTGACTTTGTGAAAACGTTGCTGCTATCGTATTTCAGTGCTCAAGAGCTCATTCCTACTTTATAAGTGATACTCTCACAACGTGTTATTCTTGTTTCACAGTTGACAAGGTTTTGGTTATTTCTCTGGGGTCATCAATTGTAGAATTCTTTTTTTTTCTTTTACGTTCCCTTCTGCTCTGTGTTTTGTTCCTGTTTCTTTCCACTTGTCTCTTGTCTTTCGTGTTGGAACTTGCCTACAAATGTCTGTTAATCCTTGGACGTACACTTATGTTTCAGAAAGAGAATAAACGTGTTCACAGGAAACTACACACCATGTGTGTGTGTGTGGTGGGACGGAGGACCCTGTCAATTAGAAGCCTTCTCTCGGGGCGCCTGGGTGGCTCAGTCAGTTAAGCGTCCGACTTCAGCTCAGGTCACGATCTCACAGTCCGTGAGTTCGAGCCCCGCGTCAGGCTCTGGGCTGATGGCTCAGAGCCTGGAGCCTGCTTCGGATTCTGTGTCTCCCTCTCTCTATGCCCCTCCCCGTTCATGCTGTGTCTCTCTCTGTCTCAAAAATAAATAAATGTTAAAAAAAAAATAAGCCTTCTCTCTAGTGGCATTAGTTGGCTTTTACCACTGGGGAGTTGCAACGCCAGTATCTGTGAGTCTTTTCACCTGAAAACATCACTTCCCCAAGGAGCAGTCTGAGTCTCACAGAGGGAGCAGAGGGTTCAGGCAGGGATAAAGTAAGTTTTGCTGCCTGTGTTCTGGAGCCGGAGCAAGCAGAAGGGAGGCTGCCAGTGCAGGGATGTGGATTTCAACTGAATTACTTCTTTCTAGAGGGATGAACCATGGCTTTCTAGAGGCTTGTCCACAAGGATCCTGGGGACTGATGACTGAGTCCAGATGCCCCCTGGAGGTTTGCCTAAGTCTCCTGCCAGGATCTAGGAGACACCTGCATCAGGCTGCCTGGGGACGGGGGTGTCTGGGATATCACCTGCCCTTTGAAGACTCTACCTTCAGAGTACCTGTGCCCCAGGGCTCTCAGTCATCCCAGTGTCCTAGAGTCAAACCGTCTTGCCCCTCGTTGACCGCCCCCCCACCATAGGCAAAGGACGCAGCTTCTCCCCCTTGTGAGCCACACCAGTGAGCACACAACCTCCCTTTCCAGCCTGTTCAAACTATATTGGTACTTTTTGCCTGTGGATATCCCCTTCCATTCTCTTTGTCCTTTTGGATTCTTGAGTGGGGTTCATGAAGGGCACTTGTGTCCAGCTCTCCATGGTTACTGGATATCCCTTAGCTTCTATCATATCTTGCATATTTTTAGGCCTTTGGAGAATGAGCCACAAATAATTTAGGAAATGTTTGCTAAAAAAAAAAAAAAAGTTAGGGACTGTGAAGACAATGTGAGCAAGCCACAGAATGGAACAAGGGCCCGGGAACACCGGCCGGCAGTTGGAAAGACTGAACTTTGCTTGTCAACCATTTGCTTATGTGTGGACAGGTCACATTTCTCCAAATCTATTTTATCCTCTGGAAAATGAGCCTAATCTACTAATAGCTGCATTATACAGTTACTCTGAAGATGAGGAGCAACCGGGAATGTTAATGTCCTCTGAAAAGTCGGAAGTGTTTCGCCGTAAGCAGCCTGTTTGGATCACCTATCTTGAAGATGGCGTGTTTATGAGTGCAATATAGTATTTGTTTAGCCTTTTGAAAAACATGCTAGGGGGCCGGGGGCGCAGTCGGTTAAGCGTCCGACTTCAGCCAGGTCACGATCTGCGGTCCGTGTGTTCGAGCCCCGCGTCGGGCTCTGGGCTGATGGCTCGGAGCCCGGAGCCTGTTTCCGATTCTGTGTCTCCCTCTCTCTCTGCCCCTCCCCCGTTCATGCTCTGTCTCTCTCTGTCCCAAAAATAAATAAACGTCGAAAAAAAAATTAAAAAAGAAAAACATGCTAGAAACAATGATGTAAGGCTAGATTTTGATAAAGGACCTGGACTATATGCATAGAAGTAGACCAGTGCCCTTTAAATTTTTTCCGGATTGGCATGCCTGGGTGGCTCCGTCAGTTGGGGAACTGGTTTCACCTGGGCCATGAGCGCCTCCTGGTTTGTGAGTGTCAGCCCCGCACTGCATTGGGCTCGCTGCTGTCAGAGCAGAGGTGGCTTTTGATCCTCTGTCCTCTTCTCTCTCTCTCTGCCCCTCCCAGCTCACACACACTCGCTCTCTCAAACAAACAAACAAACAAACATTTTGAAAAAATTTATGGGGCCCCTGGGTGGCTCAGTCGGTTAAGGCTTGGCTCAGGTCATGATCTCCAGGTGAGTGAGCCTGCATGGGGCTCTGTGCTGATGGCTCAGAGCCTGGAGCCTGCTTCAGATTCTGTGTCTCCCTCTCTCTGCCCCTCCCTTGCTCTTTCTCTCTTTCTCAAAAATAAGTAAACATTAAAACAAATTAAATAAATTTATAAATTTTTTCCGGATTGAGCCTACTCCCTCTCTGCTGTTCCAGACTCCATGGCACCCTGGGCTCTCCGCCGCTGCTTTAAGACTGCAGAGCGCCCCAGCGGCCAGAGGCACGGGAGGGGGTCCCCGCTCGCCTCCGCGCCGCTCGCTCGCTCGCTCGCTCGCTCCGCGCCGCCCGCCCGCCTCCCAGGCAGGGAAGGTTAGCGAGGGCTCACTGCGATTCGGGCCGCGGGAGAGGAAAGATGAGCCTGGCCCGCCTGCTGCCTGGATGTGGAGGCTGAGGGCCGGCGCACGGGAGGCCGCTTGCTGCGCAGTCGGGGCGCCGGGTGCCCGGGATGAGCTCACGCCCGCGTCTGCGGCTCCGTCACCTGCCGACCTGCCGGCGGCCCCTGAGCTGACGGCGCACCTGGGCTGCAGCCCCGCCGGCCCGCTCTGGCCGCAGCGTTGGGCGCGGCGCCCGGGAGCAGGTGTGCAGGAGCGCAGCGCGCGGCGAGCGCAGCCCTCGCCCCGGAGCCCGGCCGCGCCGCGTGCCCGGGCGGCTGGGCAGCAGCGGCGGCCCCCGGGCAAGGTGGCGAGCGAGCGGAGCCGGGCGGAGCGCGGGGGACGAGGCGGGGGGCCCGTGGGTACGCGGGCTCTTCGTCAGAGGGTGCGGCGACCGCGCCGCTGGCGAAGGTTGCTCGGCGGCTTCAGTTTCCGCGAATTCACGCGTGTCCTAAAAGGACACTGACCTTCTAAAACAGCTTTCCACTGATTTTTCCCTCGTTTGTGTTACAGCTGAGAAGCTGCCAACAACCGTGTTCGCCTGCAAGCTGGATTCGCTAGCAAAGCCAAGGCTAAACTTGTAGCGAATGACCCTTTGATTTTCTCACCACTCCTGCCCTTCGGCCTCCCAGCTCACTTGCCCTCTCTCCCCCTAACATTTCGGAAGAGTCTCTATTTCTTACCAGGTTCCTCCTCGAGGTGGTGGACAGGGACAGAGTCTGGGGTTGTGCACAATAGAGGCACTCAGTTGTATGTTGTTGAAAACTCACAGGGTAGAGCCTTTTGAGGGGGCCTATGGCGATGTCTTCACTCCGCTTCCACATTGGGCTTACATTAGTGCTGACACCCACCCATCCCTGATTTAACCCACTTCTTGGTTTTGCTTTGCAGTTGGCGAGAGCATCAGCGATGCGTCTTTCCTGGACAGAACAGGAAGTGAAATGAGCTGTTTCTGGTCATACTCCACTAAGGTTGGTCTTTTGTGGAACACAGGATGCCACAGGTTTGTTGGGCTCTTTGCTGTCTTAAAGTGCTGTCTGAGAAAGGCATCTTGATGAACCAGGTGTTTCAAGGTCTGGTAGAGTATTCCCTCTTGGTGCCCCTGGCTGGTGTAGCTATCCTCTGGGGACACTCTTCTCAATGCTTCTCTCACTACTATCTGTGAACAACTTGCCATTCCTGACTGACTCATGCTGTTCCCTGCATGTGCAGGACAGAGAAGAGAGGCAATTATCCTCATCCAAAAACTGGTTCCTGTCTAACTGCCCCGTGTCTGCCCTAACTGACCGATACACCTCCAGCGGAGCTGCCTTCTTTGGGGCATGATCAGTGATTTGTAATTCATATGTTTTCGTCACATATGTTGTCTTCCTACCAATAACCAGCCATTGCAGTTCTGCAACATTGCCTGAGCGCCTGCTGTGTACTCTGAATCCTGGGCTGGTACCCTGTAGGTATTAGCTCTGTTGATCCACACATGGACCTTAATAGGTGAACATTAACCTCCCCAAGGTACAGGTCCAGCACTGGTGTTGGTAGGTAACATGCGGGTCACACAGCAGTACATTATGAACATACATAATCTAAGAGAGTGGCTTATAGATTGATCTGCAGAAATCAGCCCTGACCCTCATACGTTGCTGGTGGAAATGTACAGTGGTGTAGCCACCTTGGAAAACAGTCTTCGAGTTCCTCAAAAAGTTAAAAATAGCATTACCATATGACCCAGCAAGCAGTTCCATTCCTAAGTTTCCACCCAAGAGAAAGGAAAAGGAGTCTCTGCACAGAAACGTGTGCATGAATATTCAGACCGGCGTTATTTCTAACAGCTCAAAGTGGAAACAACTCCAACGTCTGTAAGCTGATGAATAGAGACAGCGAACGTGGAATATCAATACAGTGGAATATTATCCAGCCATTAAAAGGAATGAAGTCCTAGCACAAACTACTACATGGAGGAAGCCGGTCACAGAAGGGGACATACAGTACAGCTCCATTCATATGAAATGCCCAGAATAGGCAAACCCACAGAGAAGCAAGTAGAAAGGAGCTTGTCTATCGATGGGGGGTGGAGGGAAATGGGGACAGATAGCTAAAGGGTGCAAGGTTTCTTTGTGGGGTGATGAAAGTCTTCTAAAATTAGATTTGATGATAGTTGCACGCCTCTGTATACATACAAAATTATTGGATTGTATAGTTTAAATGGGTCAAGTGTAAGATGTGAATTACCTCTCAATAATGCTATTATATACAATATCAGCTCTCTGAGTCATGATCGCTTGGACATACTGAATGTATACCAGTTGTCCCCCCTTATCTGTGAGGGATCTGTTTCAAAACCCCCAGTGGATGCCTGAAACTGTGGATAGTACTGTTCCCTATGTATATTATGTTTTTTCCTATATGCACATTCCTGAGAAAGGGGGGAGCAAGGGAGGGGAAACTGCTATAAGTCACTTAGGGCTTGGGAATAAAATACTTGTCCTTGAAAGGGAGGAACAGAAAATACTTGCCCTTTTGAAATCTCGGAGGTATTATTGTTTTTGTGGATTTATTGACACATAGGAATCAGGGTTTGAAAAATTGTAACCATTCTTTCCTGAGTAAAATATTCATCTGTATTTGCATGAACAAATGGGCAATAATCAATCCACACTATTTGTTCCTTAATTTGGTTCAATGAGGAAGCAAATAAACAACTACTTCTGGATCGCCATGGAATAAAAAAATTGCTTTAGTATTTGAAAAAAAAAACTGTAACCCTCAGAATTTAAATACTAATAGGCAAAGCATATTTTCTGCTTTCTATTTCTAATTCATAGTAATAAAAATAGAGAAATAATAACAATAATCAGACATTCCTATAAGCTTTCATAGATTCTTAATAATTTTTTAATGTTTTACTTATTCTTTTATTTTTTTTTTTAAATTTTTTTTTCAACGTTTATTTTTTTGGGACAGAGAGAGACAGAGCATGAACGGGGGAGGGACAGAGAGAGAGGGAGACACAGAATCGGAAACAGGCTCCAGGCTCTGAGCCATCAGCCCAGAGCCTGACGCGGGGCTCGAACTCACAGACCGCGAGATCATGACCTGGCTGAAGTCGGACGCTTAACCGACTGTGCCACCCAGGCACCCCTGTTTTACTTATTCTTGAGAGAGAAAAACAGAACATGAGCGAGGGAAGGGCAGAGCAAGAGAGGGACGCAGAATCCAAAGCAGACTCCAAGCTCCGAACTGTCAGCACAGAGCCCGACGTGGGGCTTGAACTCACGAGCCGTGAGATCATGACCTGAGCTGAAGTTGGATGCTCAACCGACTGAGCCACCCAGGTGCCCCAATAATTTTTAAATATTCTATTTTTTGTTTTAAAAATATATGAGAAAAATAGCACAAGCGATTCTCATTCGACAGGTGCTTAATATCAAGGGTTAGAGATGTCAAGCGATTTATGTCAAATCAAAGAATTTGCTGAGGTGGGTGAGCCTAAAATCCAGGGCACCGCACCCCTGCTTTACCATACTGGGCTGCTTCATTTTAACGCAAAGAGGTGACTTTGTTTCCCCATCCTTACGGACACTGAGAGACACATGGAGATTGTTTTATATTTCAAATCCCTTCTCTAATCCTAATCCTCAAATTATATATGCGTTCAGGCTCCTAAAAATCAAGTGCAACACTGGGGGCAAACACAGACACGTGCTCCTAGATAACTTATTTCCCTGTGGAACCCCCTGGCCCTGCCCCCTTTCCACGCCTGGAGAATAGACCGCTCCCTGCAGGAGACGAAGGGTCTGGAATGACTCTTCTCTTGGAGACCCACCTTATGGGCTGTTTTAATTCTGTCCCTGTTTATAGCGGACCGAGGGCTAGAGCTATAAAAAAAGGAGACGAGCAAAGTCATACCATGTCTCTGTTCATGACCCGTGGCCAGCCGTGGGCCCCACACCGAGAGAGGAGGTGCTGTGTGGGAAGCTGGGCGTGTGCACTGGGGTCAAGACGGCTGGCGTTGATCTCAGCCCCATCACTGCCTGGCTGTCATCTTGAGGGAACCCTCGTTGGTTCTGATTGTCTGTACCTATTGCTGAGGATCTTACCAGAGGCAGTGCGTGGGAAGGCAGTTTTTTTAAACTCTAAAGCCAAATGTGATTGTGCCCAGCGGACACTCTAGCGACGAAGCGGGACTCGGCATTTTCTGTGGTTTTAACAGGGTACGCAGCCCGGTGCTAACCGATGTGGTGGAGGGGTGAGGCTTATCCTTGATGTCCCTGCATCGGTGTCCTCTGGGCAACACAGGACCCCACCCGACACTCACGCACCCGATCTCCACCCTTCCAGCTTTGGGAGCAAGGAAGGCATTCGCCGAATCTATGGAGTTTCTGGCACTCTGTTAGGAAGTTGACAGCTGGTCACCCTGCTGTGGGGTTGATAACAGAGGCTATCTCAGGTAACCTGGCGGAGGATTAAGCTTTATGAAACCAACTAGCAGTCCTGGCAGGTCCCGGGGGTTGCACAGATAAGACGCTCACGCTGCCAGCCCGGTGAGGAGTGCGTGATTTGACGTCTGGCTCCCAGGTAGAGTGTGGGCACCCGGAGCTGGCCCGGCGGGATCAGCCTCTGGGCTCCAGTGGCCACTAGCCATGTAACTTTGGGCAAATGCTGCAGCTTTTCTGCATTTGGGGTTCCTGGTCAGTAAAACGGGGAAGGAGTTCCCTCTACCTCCTAGAGTATGAGGACACGTGTGAAAAGCCCCTCCACAAGGGAGGAGCAAGGAGTTCCCCGTCAAGAGCTGAGTTGTTGAGCGTGATCCGAGCATGGGGGCACTCGGCGGCCCCCCGACGTGCCGTGGGTCGACAGCCAGCTGTGTGGAAAGTCTGGGAAAGCAGAGAGGGTGCGGTAGCCCAGTCTGGGTGACGAGAGGTGACATTTGAACTGGGTCCAGAAGGGTTAGGGGCGGGCTCGCCTCAGACAGAGGGAAGAAGGGAATCTCTGGCAGAGACCGGCATGATGCCTTTGGTGTGTTTGGGGTGATGCCAGCACCTGGGTGACCTGGGGAAGATGAGAGTCCGGGTTGGGATGAGTGTCCAAGGGCCTTCCACGCCATGGGAAGGAGTCTGGATTTTATCAGTGGGAAACTGTTTTAAACAGAGCTCCCAAAATGTGTTCCTAGAACACTAATTCTTTAGGGCTGCTTTTTACCTTCTACATGCTTGATATTAAATTTCTCTTTCTAATTTTTTTTTAATATTTCTTTTTTTTTTTTTTGAGACAGAGACAGAGGGAGACAGAATGTGAGCAAGGGAGGGGCAGAGAGAGAGGGAGACACAGAATCGGAAGCAGGCTCCAGGCTCCGAGCTGTCAGCACAGAGTCCGACGCGGGGCTCGAACTCACGGACCGCGAGATCATGACCTGAACCGAAGTCGGACGCTTAACCGACGGAGCCACCCAGGAGCCCCTTAAATTTCTCAAGACGAAGTACTTAAGTAGTACTTCTTGTTACAACAAGAAAAATGATGCCATGTAATAAATGGCAACAATCTCTCTCCTGCCAGATCCCCTCCGGCTCCACCCCCCAAGGCAACAAGCATGGTCAGCCGGCCGTATCCTTCTCCACACACATGTGTAGACACACCCTTAGACAAGCTCCTGCTTGAAGGGATGACCCTGTCACCGCACCGGGACCAGTGGAGGGGTTGGTACTGTCTGACAAAGCTCTGCCTGGAGGTCCCTCAACCATACGATCCCCACGACTGACTTCTCTTAAAGTCGGCCTTTGTGGAGGTCACGAAGAGACAGGCTCATGATAAACGAAATGCCGTAAATATTTTCCTCATACTGGGCCTTTTGCTTGCTGTAGCGAAAAAGCTTCTAAATACACCTTCAGCTAGCACGAGGAGATCTGATATTACGCAACCTGAAGGAGGAGAGGCACCCACTCACAGTCGATTCGCTTGGGAGGAAAAACTGGACTTTTAAAGTCCAACTCTGTTACTTGCAAGGGCCTCTCTTGTCTGCTGGCAAACAGACAAGAGACGAGGCCACCAGGTGGAACCGCCTGACAACCCATCCTGGCCTGCCAACTCGAATCTGCGCGGCCAAGGGCTACTTGGTGTTTGTGGACACACAAACGCCGAAGGCCAGATGTGATGTGATGAGTCTGAAGGGTGGAACTAATGCCTCCTTTGACCCTAGAGGGTTTGTGTTGAGGAGGAAACTGATGTGAAATGCCCTGTCTCCACTGAGGCCCCCCAGCAGAAATAGATGGCGGCCCAGCGGACTGGGTACTGAGGCAAGGGCACCAATGAGAGATGAGGAGGTAACCAAGGCATGGTCCAGGGGAAAGCTTTTGCATTTCTAAGAATGAAGAGGCTAGGGGGCCGGGGCGGGGGGTGTTATAGGACGCTGAGACAGTTAGAAGTTGTGGAGGACAGTATGGTAGGGAACAGAAGTTGTAGTTATGACCAAATTGGTTATTGCCAAACCATGGTGTGGCTGGGAGGACGAGAGTTACAGGATCAGACCTCTCCCTTCCGGCCCTGTGGTCTCCTGCCCTTCTCTTTTGGCTGAACCTGGGGAAGCCCGGATACCAAGGAGCCTGGATGGTGCAGTCCACGGAAGTCAGCTGCTTGAGGCACAGGTGCAGGGAGGGGTGGAGGGGCAGGTGGAGACCATCCGGTCTCCATAGGCATCAAATCTGCCTTCGTTACGCTTTTGACGTTATAAATAAAAATGAGTTGAACCTATGTTTTAATTATTATGTTTCTAAGCCTGTATTTTCTAAGATTTTATATTTTTTTATAATTTTTTTAATGTTAGTTTATTTTTAGCACGAGAGAGAGACAGAGTGTGAGCAGGGGAGGGGCAGAGGGAGGGGAGACCCAGAATCCGAAGCAGGCTCCAGGCTCTGAGCTGTCAGCACAGAGCCCGACGTGGGGCTCGAACCCACAAACCGTGCGATCGTGACCTGAGCCGAAGTCGGATGCTTAACTGACTGAGCCACCCAGGTGGCCCCTAAGATTTTATTTTTTTGAAGTTATCTCTGCACCCAACTGGAGCTTGAACCAACAGCCCCGAGGTTAAGGGTCACATGCTCTACCCACTGAGTCAGCCAAGCACCCCATTATTTTTTAAAGTTTATGTTTTTTTTTTTTTTTTTAGTAATCTCTACACCCAATGTGGGGCTTGAACTCATGGCCCCAAGATCAAGAGTCGCCTGCTCTTCCCACTGAGCCAGACAGGGACCCCTGTTAACCTTGTATTTTTAAGAGATGATGGGCTATTGCTATGAAACATTTGATCTTACATGAAGAATATCATGGCTTCAGGGTGAAAAAAATGTAATCAGCACAGAGTATCTATGCTCACTGAGAAATTTTGGTAAATATAGTCTGCAACATTCTATCTGCCTCTTGCTTAAGTATTTTTTAAATAGCGGTAATGAGATAGAAATCACGTACCGTGCAATTTACTCATTTAAGGTGTACATTTCAATCAAGGGCTCTTAGGATATCCACAAATGTACATCCATCATCAAATCTAACTTCAGGACATTTTTGTCACCCCGAAAAGAAACCACTTACCCCTTAGAAGTCAATTCCCCTTTCCTTATAGTACTTCCCCAGCCCTCAGGAACCATTCGTCTATTATCTCTATGATTTGCCTCATCTGGACATTTCGTATAAATGGAATCAGGGGCGCCTGGGTGGCTCAGTCGGTTAAGGGTCCGACTTCGGCTCAGGTCATGATCTCGCCGTTTTTGAGTCCAAGCCCCATGTCGGGCTCTGTGCTGACAGCTCAGAGCCTGGAGCCCATTTCAGATTCTGTGTCTCCCTCTCTCTCTGACCCTCCCCCATTCATGCTCTGTCTCTCTCTGTCTCAAAAATAAATAAACGTTAAAAAAAAATTTAATGAATCGTAGAGGACATGGCCCTTAGTGACTGGCTTCTCTCACTTAGCATGGCATATTTTCATCCTTGCTGTAGCATGTATCGGTCCTTTATGCCTTTTTATTTATTTTTATTTTTTTTAAACATTTATTTATTTTTGAGAGACAGAGCACGAGCAGGAGAGGGGCAGAGAGAGAGAGGGAGACACAAAATCCAAAGCAGGCTCCAGGCTCCGAGCTGTCAGCACAGAGCCCGATGCAGGGCTCCAACTCACGAATTGCTAGATCATGACCTGAGCCGAAGTCGGATACCTAACTGACTGAGCCACCCAGGACCCCTATGCCTTTTTATTTTTGAATATTTCATCAAATGTATATGCCATATTTTATTGATCTATTCATCATGATAGTTACGAATTATTATGAAGAACATCTCTAAAATCTTTATGTACAAGTTTTTGTGGGACTTAAGCCTTCATTTCTGTTTCCAAAGAGGCTGAATCATTTTACATTTCTAGTGACAGTGAATGAGGGTTTCAGTTTCTTCAAGTTTGCAAACATTGTATCATCTCTTTCTGATGCTTAGAGAAGTGGTTTCTCATGGAGGTTTTGATTGTATTTTCCTGATGACTAGTGATGCTGAGTGTGTTTCACCTGTTATTGTCCACCCGCGTGTCTTCTTTGGTAGAATGTCAAATCGAGATCTCGTTAACTTAAGTGGGTTATTTATTCCTTAAATCATTGTGCTCTAAGAGTTCTTCATCCTGGCTATGTCAGACATATGATTTGGAAATATTCTCTCATTCCATGGCTGTGTATTCACTTTTTGATAGTGTCACTTGCAGCACGAAAACTTTTATTTTTGATTTAGTCTGATTGATGCATTTTTCTTCTGTCCTTTGTGCTTTTGATGGTGTATCTAATAAGGCTTTGCCTCATGCAAGGTCACAAAGTGTTATTCCTCTGTTTTCTTCTGAGAGTTTTCTAGTTGCGGCTCTTATATTTATTTCGGTCTGTGATCATTTTGAGCTAATTTTTGTGCATGGTGTGAAGTCCGGGTCCAATTTCATTCATTTGCATTGTGACATCCAGTTGTCTCACACTATTTGTTGAAAAGATTATTCTTTCCCCCCTTGAATTGTCTTAACATTTTTGTTGCAAATGTAAGGGTTTATTTCTGGACTCTCAGTTCTGTTCCATTGACTTCCAGACCACACTGTCTTCATAACTGAAGCTTTGTTCTAAGTTCCTCCTCTCAGTTTTATTGAGATATAATTGATGTATAACATGTATAAGTTAAGGTGTACAGCATAATTATTTGCCATGTGTATACATTATAAAATGATTACCCCAGTAAGTTTAGTTAACCTCTGTCACTTTACATAATTACAATATTTTCCCTTGTGACGAGAACTTTTAAGATTTACTCTCTTTGTAGTAAGTTTTTGAATTGGGAGTGTGAGTCCTCCAACTTTATTCTTCCTTTTAAGATTGTTTTCACTATCCTTTTATATATGAATTTTAGGGTTAGTTTGTTATTTTCTGCAAGAAAGCCAGCTGGTATATTTTGAAGGATTGCATTGAATCTGTAGATCAATTTGGGGAGTATTGTCATCTTAATAATATTGTCTTCTTTTTTAAATTAAGAATTTTTTTTTAGTGTTATTATTTTTCAGGGAGAGATAGACAGAGCATAAGCAGGGGAGGGGCAGGGAGAGAGGGAGAAATAGAATCCAAAACAGACTCCAGGCTCCAAGCTGTCAGAACAGAGCCCAATGCGAGGTTCGAACCCACAAACTGTGAGATCATGACCTGAACCGAAGTCAGACACTTAACTGACTGAGCCACCCAGGCGCCTCTTAATGATATTGTCTTCTGATTTATGAGCATGAGATATTTTTCTTCTTTACTTTTTCAATAATGTTTTATAGTTTTTGGAATGCATGTTTTGCATTTCTTTTTTTAAATAACATTTTTTAAAAGATTTTTTTAAAGTAAGCTCTATGCCCAACATGAGGCTTGAACTCAAGACCCTGAAATCAAGAGTCACATGCTCTGTTGACTGAGCCAGCCAGGCACCTCTGTATTTCTTTTAAATATATTAGCAAGCATTCTGTTCTTCTTTATGCTATTGTAAATGAAATTGTTTTCTTTATTTCATGGTCAGGTTGTCTATTGAAACCATATAGAACAAGATTGATTTTTGTATGTTGACCTCATAGCCTCCAAACTTGCTTAAATTGTTTACTTGTTCTAATAGCTTTTTTTTGGTGGATTCTTCAGGATTTTCTATATACAAGATTATGTAATTTACAAATAGAAACAGTTTTATTTTTCCTTTATAGTCTTGATGCCTTTTAATTCTTTTCTTGCCCATTTTCTTGGGTAAAATTTCCAATACCACATTGACCAGAAGTGGTGAGAGTATATATCCTTGCCATGTTGTTGATCCTATGGGAGAAGTATTCAATATTTCACCATTAATTATACTGTTAAGCTGTGGTTTTTGTAGATGCCCTTTGTCAGACTAAAAAAGTTCACTTTTTTTGCTAGTTTGCTGAGTGCTTTCATCATGGAAGTGTTTTGAATTTTGCCAAATGCTTTCTCTGCACCTATTGAGGTGATCCTGTGTTTTTGTCATTTATTCTATGGACATGTATGTATTATGTTAGTTGATTTTCAGATGTTAAACCGATCTTGCATTCTTGGGCTAAATGCTATTTGGTTACGGTGTACAGTTCTTTTTATATGTTGCTGGATTCAGGGGGGAGGGAGAGTTAAGATCGCAGAGGAGTATGGGGGCCCTGGGCTTGTCTTGTCCCTGAAATGCAGCTAGATCAGCACCAAACCATTTTGAACACCTAGGAAATTGATCTGAGTATTAACACAACAATCTGTGTAACTTGAGCCACAGAACTCAGCAGGTGTGCGGTTGGAGAGGTGAACTGGGGGAGAGAAAAGCGGTGGAGGATAGGGAGCTGTTTTTGCAGAGAAGGGACAGAGAAAGAGAAAGGGGGAGAGTGTGGCACATTGGGATTGTGCAAGAAAAGCACTCCCCTGAAAGTAGCCGGAGAGAAAGAGAGAGAAATAGTGAAAACGCTCGCAGGGGACTGAACAAGAAATCTGTTCTCCAAAACCTTTGATGGGAGGAAAGGAGAGGGTTTCAATGCCACCAGGATTCTATAAACAGTGGAGTGCAGAGTCTGACGTTTTGGAGCTCCGTGCCTGGTGGTGCTCTGGTGAAGAAGAGGGGCAAATCTCCAGGAACAGACAGAAGGGTCTGAGGGGTCTGTGTGCCACACGGGGAGAAGCAGTTCCCTGTTTGGGGAGCATTTGGTAGAAGCGATACTGCCTCCCCACAGACACAGGTCCCAGCTCATCCCAGAGAGCAGCCACGTTTGCTAGTATTGGGATAAAGACGCCAGGGTGTGGTGAAGCCTGGCATCAGCTGTGTGTTGTGATTTGCCATAATCTCTGAACCTCTGCTGCAGCGCATTCGCACAAACATCTTCTGGGGCAAGCCGGGACCCAGCCGTTGCTCAGCAAGACCCTCCTCCAGAGAGTCGGTGTGGGTCAAAGCCCCAGGGATCTCTGAAGTGTGGGGGTTTTGAAACACAACCCTTTCTGAGGTAGTATTTGCGAGGGAGGTGCCACTTGGTGGGCAGACAGCTTGGACATGGACAGGGTGGAGGCAGGGAGAGGAGGGAGGCCTGAGACAAAGAAGGGGTGCTTGATCACAGGTTGGTGAAAGTGCGAAATTCCTGTGTCAGAGGCTAGGGAAGCTGGGTGAAGCTATTTCCACTTCTCGCATGCAGGTGGATAGGCGTGCCACACTGATCCACCCCAGTAAGCTAAGCAGCGCCACCTAGTGGAGAACGGAATTGTTACACCCAGCCCTCCCCAACTGTGCCCTCCAAGCACATCCCCTAGAAGACCAGTACAAATCCCTCCGCCTGCTTAGTGTATGGACTATAGAGTGCTTCATAGTTTCAGTTCTAGGGGAAACTGGATGTAACTTCATTCAGGTTTCATTCTATTTTTGGTTCAGCTCTTTGTTCACTGTCTTTGCTTTTGTTTTTGCTTAAATTGTTTCTTTTTTTCTTTTCTTCTTATTTCTTTTCTTCCTCTTCCTCTTTCACAGAAAGTGAAAATTTTATTTTTATTTTTATTTTTCACTTTATTTTTATTAAAAAATTATTCCATTTCATTTTCTTTATTTCATTTTATTCTATTTTATTATATAATTTTTTTAATTTTTAAATTTTTTCTTACCTTTTTTTTTTTTTCCATTTTCTTTCCCTTTTTTCCCTATTCTATTAAGATTCTTTCAACAAGAAGACCAAAACACACCTAGGATCTAGCTTGCCTCATTTCATTTTTTGTTCTGTTTTCAAATTTTTAAATATTTATTTATTTTTGAAAGAGAGTGCAAGTAGGGGAGGGGCAAAGAGAGAGGGAGACACAGAATCTGAAGCAGGCTCCAGGGTCTGAGCTGCTAGCACAGAGCTTGACATGGGGCTCAAACCCATGAACTGTGAGATCATGACTTGAGCCAAAGTCAGATGCTTAACCAACTGAGCCACCCAGGCTCCCACATTTTTATTTTGTTTTTAATTTTTTAATTATAATTTTTTTATTTTATTAATTTTTTTCATCCTCTAAAATGACAAAATGAAGGAATTCACCCCAAAAGAAAGAACAGGAAGGAATGACAGCCAGGGGTTAATCAACACAGATAGAAGCAAAAATGTCTGAACTAGACTTTAGAGCCACAATTAAAAGAATACTAATTGGGGTTGAAAAAAGCATAGAATGCCCTTCTGCAGAGATAAAAGAAATCAAATCTAGTCAGGATGAAATTAAAAATGCTATAACTGAGATGCAATCTTGAGGGATGCCATGATGGCAAGGATGGATGAAGTAAAGCAGCAAATCAGTGATCTAGAGGATAAAATTATGGAGAATAATGAAGGAGAAAATAAGAGGGGAACAAAGGCAAAAGATTATGATACAAGACTTAAAGAACTCAAAGTGTCTTAAGGTCACTTAAAGTGACTTATTAAAAAAGGAATAACATCTGGATCATAGTTGTCCCAGAAGATGAAGAGAGAGGAAAAGGGGCAGAGGTTTATGTGAGCAAATTATAGCAGAAAACTTTCCTAATCTGGGGAAGGATGCAGACATCAAAATCCAAGAAGCACAGAGAACTCCCATTAGATTCCCCAAAAACCGACCATCACCAAGGTATATCAGTCAAATTCAAGAAATACATAGACAAGGAAAGAATAATGAAAGCAAGGGGAAAAAAGCCCTTAACCTATAAGGGAATATAGATCAGGTTTGCAGCAGACCATTCCGCAGGAACTTGGCAGGCCAGAAAGGAGTGGCAGGATATATTCAATGTGCTGAATCAGAAAAATATGCAGCCAATAATTCTTTATCCAGCAAGGCTGTCATTCAAAATAGGAGAGATAAAGAGCTTCCCAGACAAAAAAAATTAAAGGAATTCGTGACCACTCAACCAACCCTGCAAGAAATTTTAAGGAGGACTCTTCAAGTGGAGAAAAGACAAAACTAAACAAAAAAGACCAAATGCAACAAAGACCACATATGGCTGGATTCAGTGTCTAGCATTTGGATACAACTTTTTACATCTATATTCATAAGTGACATGTTCTGTAGTTTTCTTGTGACATTTTGGCTGGTGTTAGCCTCAGTTTAATATTGGCCTAGTGTGAATTGGCAAATTTCTCCCTAATTTTTGGAGGAGTTTATGAAGAGTTAGTATTATTTACTCTTTAAATGTTTGGGAGAATTAACTAGTGAAGCCATCTGAGTCTGAGCATTGTGGGTTTTTGGTTACTAATTCAATCTCTTTACTTGTTGTAGGTCTGTTTAGATTTTCTATTTCTTTTTTTAATGTTTATTTTGAGAGAGAGAGAGAGAGAGAGAGAGAGAGAGAATGGAGCGGGGCGGGGGAGAGAGAATCTCAAGCAGGCTGCACACCATCAGTGCAGAGCCTTAACATGGGGCTCAATCCCACGAATCTTGAGATCATGACCTGAGCTCAAATCAAGAGTCAGATGCTTAAACAACTGAGCCACCCAGACTCCCCTTCTATTTCTTTTTGAGTAGTGTCAGGAATTTGTGTTTTTCTAGGAATTTGCCCATTTTGTATAAATTATATAATTTACTCATATGTATTTGTTCATTATATTCCCTCAATATTTTTTAGTAGATCCACAATTTCCCGTTTATTTCCTAATTTTAGTAATTTGAATCTTTTCTCTTTTTCTTAGTCAATCTACAAAAGGCATACCAATTTTGTTGATTTGTTAAGTGTTTATTTATTTTTGAGAGATAGAGAGACAGAGTGTGAACAGGGGAGGGGCAGAGAGAGAGGGAGACACAGAAGCAGGCTCCAGGCTCTGAGCCGTCAGCACAGAGCCCGATGCAGGGCTCAAACTCACGAACTGTGAGGTCATGACCCAGGCTGAAGTCAGCCACTTAACTAACTGAGCCACCCAGGCACCCCCAATTTTGTTGATCTTTCAGGAAACTTTTCATTTTATTGCTTTTCTCTATTGTTTTTTCTATTTTCTAATTTCATTCCTTTCTGTCTGATCTTTATTACTTCCTTCCATTTGCTTGCTTTAGGTTTACTTAACTTTTTTTCTTCCCCTGTGTCTTAACGTAGAAATGTAGGTGACTGACTTGAGATCTTTCTTATTTTTTAATATAGGCATTCTCAGCTATGAATTTCCCTCTAAAACACCACCTCATCTGCATTCCACAACTTTGCATATGTTGAGTCTTTCATTTTCATTCCATCTCAAAATATTTTCCAATATCTTTTTAGATTTCTTCTCCAGCCCATTGGTAATTTAGGAGCATGTAGTGTCATTTCTGAATATTTATGAAGTTCCAAAACTTCCCTTTGTTATTAATTACTCATCTATTTCATTTGTGGTTAGAGAACATACTTTGTATGATTTCAGTACTCTTTGTTCAGTCTCGTTTGATGGCTCTGTATATGGTCTACGTGGAGAATGTTCCATGTACACCTGAGAAGAATGTGTAATCTACTCTTGTTGGGTGCTTTAGAGATGTCTGTTAGGTCTAGTTGATTTCTGCTTCGTTGTTGCATCCATTATTGAAGTGAAGTATTCAATAATTAATTTTTGTATTATTTAATCCTTTCTTTAGTTCCGTCAGTCTTGCTTCACTCATTTTGGGACTCTGTCATTAGGACATATGTGTTTATAACTGTTATATCTTGTTGAAGAATTGACGTTTTATCATTATAAAATTTCCCTCTTTATCTCTAGAAACACTTTTTTTGTTGTTTTGGTTGTAAAGTCTAATTTGTATAATATTTATATAGCTGCTCCAGTTCTTTTATGGTTGTTGTATATCTTTTCTACCCTCTTACTTTCAAAACTTTTTTTTTTAATCTTTGCATTTAAAATGTGTTCTCCAGGTACCATGTAGTTAGGTCTTGTTTTTGTTTTGTCCAGTCTGACAATCTCTGCCTTTGGTTAGATTATTTAACCTATTCACGTTTAGTGTTATTATTGATATGGTTGAATTTATGTACCCTTTTACTTTGTTTTTTATGTCTTTTTTTGTTTCTTTGTCTCATTTACAGATTTCTTTTGCATTAAGTGAACATTTTCTAATGTTAATTTCTTTAATGGCTTTCACTATGTATTATCTAGGATTTTTTTTCTTAGTGATTGCTCTAGATTTACAATATATATCTTCATATCAGAATATTTTAGGGGTCCCTGGGTGGCTCAGTCGGTTGAGTGTCCAACTCTTGGTTTTGGCTCAGGTCATGATCTCATGGTTTGTGAGTTGGAGCTCCCCATTGGGCTCTGTGCTGACAGAATGGGGCCTGCTTGAGATTATTTCGCCCTCTCTCTCTCTGCCCTTACCTGGCTCTCTCTCCCTCTTAAAATAAATATATAAACTTAAAAAATGTATTTTAGGTTTAGACTTAACCTCAATTCAATTCTCTCAATTCAAGTGAGATTATAGAAATGGTAATCCTATTTAACTCCACTTCTTCCTCCACTTTCTTATATAATTAGAAATTTGTTATATTAACCTTATTCACCATTTCTGATTTTCTTCATTTATTTCTGTAGATTTGAATTATCTTCTTGTGTCATTTTCTTCCTCCAATATAATTTTGTTTCCATTGGCCTCTTTTGTATTGTTATTGCCAAATATGTTATAATTTTGTATGATAAAAGACCAATAATGCAATTACATGCATTTTTTATGCAATTGATTTTTTAAAATCTTTTATTTTATTTTTGAGAGAGAGAAAGACAGCATGTGAGCAGGGGAGAAGCAGAGAGAGGGAGATACAGAATCCAAAGCAGGCTCCAGGCTCTCAGCCATCAGCACAGAGCCCGACACGGGGCTTGAACTCACGAGCTGTGAGATCGTGACCTGAGCTGAAGTCGGACGCTCAACCGACTGAGCCACCCAGGTGCCCTTTATGCAATTGATTTTTAAAACAGGAGAGAAAGGAGAAGATATTTGGAATTAACTACATATATATGTAACTACAATAACAATTAACTATGTGATTACCTTTATTGATACTCCTTGTTTCTTTGTATGAATTTGGATTACTGTCTGATGTCAATTTCATTCAGTCTGAAGTACATCCTTTAGTATTTCTTGTAAGTCAAGTCTGCTAGCAATGAATTTTCTGTTTGTTTTTCTTTTCTTTCTTTCTAGTAATGTCATTATAGCACTTTCACTTTGGAAAGATAGGCTTGTGGGATATAAGATCCTTGGTTGACAGTATTTTTTTTTTCCAGTTAGCAATTTGAATATGTCACCCCACTGCTTTGGCCTCCATTGTTGCTGACAGTCAGCTGTTAATATTGGTGGGGTTCCTTTGTATGTGATAAATTGTTTTTCTCTTGCTGCTTTCAAGATTCCTCTTTGTCTTTGGCACTCAAAATCTTCTCCATAACAGATATGGGTTTAGATCTCTTGCATTTATGTGACTTGGAGTTCATTGAACTTCTGAAATACATGGATTAAAGATTTTCATCAAATGTGGGCTGTTTTTAGCCATTGTTTTTGAATATCTTTTGTGTTCCTTTCTCTTCTGATGCACTCATTACCCTTATGTTGGCATGCCTAATAATTTCCCACATTTACTGAGACTGTGTTTACTCTTCTCATTCTTTTTTAAAAACTTTTTATCATTTCTTAACAACTTATTGTCAAGTTAACTAACATACAGTGTAGACAGTGTAGTCTCATCGTTTTTTCTCTGTTCTTCAGACTGCATGATCTCTATTGGCCCATGTTTAAGTTCATTGACACCTTCTTCTGCCAACTCATAGCTACTACTGAGCCCATCTAGTGAGTTTTTTTATTTTGATTATTAGGCTTTCAACTCCAGAATTCTCAGTTGCCTTGTTTTTATGATTCCTATCTCTTTGTTAATATTCTCAATTTGATAAGACATTGTTATCATACCATCTCTTAATCCTTGAAGCATGGCATCCTTTAGCTCTTTGAACATATTTACAAGATATGCTTCGAAGTTGTTATTTACTTAAAACAAAATCTGAGTGGAAAGTGGGAACCTCATGTTCTTGGCTATATCTGCCTGAGGTAGAGCTGCTGCTGCTGCTGCTGCTTCTTCTTCTTCTTCCTCTTTTTTGTTTAAGTTTGTTTGTTTGTTTATTTGTTTATGTATTTATTTTTATTTTTTATTTTTTATTAAAAGTTCTTTAATGTTTATTTATTTTTGAGAGAGAGAGACAGAGTGCAGGTGGGGGGGGGGTGGTGGTGGCAGAGAGAGAGGGAGACACAGAACCTGAAGCAAGCTCCAGGCTCCGAGCTGTCAGCGCAGAGCCCAATGTGGGGCTCGAACTCACGAACCATTGAGATCATGACCTGAACCGAAGTCGGGTGCTCAACCGACTGAGGCAACCAGGCGTCCCTTCAATAGAGCTTCTATCACACTGAGGTTGGAGTGGGGTGGGGAGTGAGCAAATAATGGCTCAGATGCTACAGACACTCACTGTTCTTACCAAGACATAGTAGACTTTCTTAAATAAATGTTTCTCCATTTAACATATGTCTGCTGTAGTCCTCTAGGACAATTTCCAAAGACTTAATATTTTTTTAATAATTTTTTCCAATTATGGTTATTTCACTGGGGAGAGAGTATATGTAGCTTCTCATGTCACCATTCCAGAAGTGTTCCTTTTTATGTTGTCTATTTTTGTTTACCATTTTAGTTATTTAAACTTTTTCTCATACTTACACGTGTACTACATTTGGAGTCATATAGTTTACAGGGTTTGCTGCAGTAACACTATTCCCACCCTTTTTCTTTTCTCCTCCACAGAGAAAAATCACTCAATTCTTTTAATTCACTTAAAAAATTATCTCCTTGTTTAGAAGTAACATGCTTATATAGCATCTTTTTCTTCTTATTTTTTAAAAATTTAAATCCAAGTTAGTTAACATATAGTGTATTAATGATTTCAGGAATAGAATTTAGTGATTCATCACTTACATATAACACCCAGTGCTCATCCCAACAAGTGCTGTCCTTAATGCCCACCACCCATTTTCACATCCTACCACCCAACGCCCCTCCAGCAACCCTCAGTTCATTCTCTGTATTTAAGAGTCTCTTATGGTTTGTCTTCCTCTCTGTTTTTATATTATTTTTGCTTCCCTTCCCTTATGTTCATCCGTTTTGTATCTTAAATTCCACATATGAGTGAAATCATGATAGTTGTCTTTTCTAACTGACTTATTATGCTTAGAATAATACACTCTAGTTCCATCCACATTGTTGCAAATGGCAGGATTTCATTCTTTTTGATTGTCAAGAAATATTCATATATATATATATATATATATATATATATATATATATATATATACCACATCTCCTGTATCCATTCATCAGTCGATGGGCATTTGGACTCTTTCCCTACTTTGGCTATTGTCGATAGTGCTTCTATAAACTTTGGGGTCCATGTGCCCCTTCAAAAGAACACTCCTGTATCTTTGGATAAATACCTACCACTGTAATTGCTGGGTTTTAGGGTAGTTCTATTTTTAATTTTTTGAGAAACCTCCATACTGTTTTTTAGAGTGGCTGCACCAGTTTGCATTCCCACCAGCAGTGCAAAAGAGATCCTCTTTCTCTGCATCCTTGCCAACATCTGTTGTTGCCTGAGTTGTTAATTTTAGCCATTCTGACAGGTGTGAGGTGGTATCTTATTGTGGTTTTGATTTGTATTTCCTTGATGATGAGTGATGTTGAGCATTTTTTCATGTCTGTTAGCCATCTGGATGTCTTCTCTGGAAAAGTGTCTATTCATGTCTTTTCCCCATTTCTTCATTGGATAATTTGTTTTTTGGATGTTGAGTTTGTTAAGTTCTTTATAGATTTTGGGTACTAACCATTTATCTGATATGTCATTTGCAAACATCTTCTCCCATTCCGTTGGTTGCTTTTTAGTTTTGCTGATTGTTTCTTTTGCTGTGCAGAAACTTTTTGTTCTGATGAGGTCCCAGTGGATCATTTTTCTTTTTGTTTCCCTTGTCTCCAGAGACATGTCAAGTAAGAAGTTGTTGCGGCCTAGGTAAAGAGGTTGTTGCCTGTTTTCTCCTCTAGGAGTTTGATGGTTTCCTGTCTTACATTTAGGTCCTTCATCCATTTGAGTTTATTTTTGTGTATAGTGTAAGAAAGTGGTCTAGGTTCATTTCGTGTCCAGTTTTCCCAACATCATTTGCTGAAGAGACTCTCTTTTTTCCATTGGATATTCTTTCCCGCTTTGTCAAAAATTTGTTGGCCATACATTTGTGGGTCCATTCTGGGTTCTCTATTCTCTATTCCATTGATCTATGTGTCTGTTTTTGTGCCAAGTACCATACTGTCTTGATGATAACAGCTTTGTAATATAGCTCGAAGTCCGGAATTGTGATGCCTCCTGCTTTGGTTTTCTTTTTCAGGATTTCTTTGGCTATTTGGGGTCTTTGGTTCCATACAAATTTTAGGATTGTTTGGTCTAGCTCTGTGAAGAATGCTGGTGTTATTTTGATAGGGATTGTGCTTATGTAGCATCTTTAAAAAATATTCCAGTGGTACCTGTGTGGCTCAGTCAGTTGAGTGTCCCACTCTTGATTTTGACTCAGGTCATGATCTCAAGGTTTGTGGGATTGAGCCCCATGGTGGGCTCTGTGCCAACAGTGTGGAGCCTGCTTGGGATTCTCTCACTCCCTCTCCCTCCGCCCCTTCCCTCCTACCTCTCTCTCAAAATAAGTAAATAACAACCTAAAAAAATATTCCAGTTTTAGGTACTATTAACTTCCCATGACGGATGAGGATTGAGCTTCAGTTCACTCTGACTTTGCCCTGTGCACATGTGCTTCCATCATGCATCTTTCAAGATAGTTGTAATGTTGATTATACCGACATCCCATGTTTATGTTTTCAATATCCAGCGTCTTGAGTACTATCAATTTTCACAGCTGAGCTACACAGTATACTCCTTTTGTTTTCCTTCCCATTTTTAAACATTTGTTTTCCCAAGAATTAACATCCATTTGGGTCTTTTGTTTGCTTGGTTTCCTATGTGCTTACTGCTAATTCCACACCCTCTTCCATTTGTGTAATTCTCCCCACAATGTGTTCAAACACCCAGATGTCTTACCAGTTTTACCTCTCTGAAGACATCTCTCCAGGAGCTTCTGAGATACTGTCTGGACTCACTGCTCTCCAGGCTTGTGGTCCAGCTGCTCTCTGGGGTCCTCACCATGATCGATCCTGGAGACTGTCTGAATCTGTGACTTGTTTTAGACCTCTTATATCCTGTATGTCACATCTTTCTTGGTTTCACTTTCATTGTCGTGAAGCTCATCCTTCAGTATGACCTTGATAAAGGGTGTCAGGGAGGTATATTTTTTGAAAGCTTGTATTATGAAAATGTATTGATGCCAGTTATTAATAGTTGGCTTACCTGGGCACAGGATTTTAGGTTGGAAATAATTTTACCTATGATTTTGTATGACATGTTCTTCTGCTTTCTAATTTCTAACACCATTTTTGAGAAATTCAATGCCATGCTGATTCTTAACCCTGTGTATTAAACCTGATTTTTTTTTTACTAGGAGTTTATAGTATCTTTAGTGCTGTGCTCTAAAATTTTATAGTGTGCTTAGGTATAGGTCTGTTTTCATCTTTTGTGCTGGATATTTGATGGTCCTCTTCAGTCCAGAAAATCATGTCCTTTGGATCTAACAAAGTTTCTTGAATTATTTCATTGATGACTTTCTTCTTTCCATGTGATCTTTCCTCCTTTATCTCCTTTAATTTAGATGTCAGCCTCCATGGACTGGTCCTCTAATTAAAAAAAAAAAAAACTTTTCTCTAAATTTTTGTTTTGCCTTCTAGATCATTCTTTCCAGCCCCTCTGTTGGATTTACCAATGTTGCTATCATATTTTCAGTTTCTGAGAACTTTGATTTTGATTTTTGACTTTTCCTTTAAAAAATAGCATTTGTTCTTATTTTTATGGATATCGTATCTTTTATCTTTTGTCCCTGAGACTATTGGTTGATCTAATGAAGTTTTCTTGCTGAAGAGTCTCTTTCCTCTAAGTCACTATTTTTTTCCTATTTGTTTTGATCACTCACTTTCATAAGTAATGCTCTCTTCACGTGTCTTTGCACTTTTGAATATTTAATCTCTGTATTTTTAAATGTTTTTTTTAAGTTTTATTTATTTATTTTGAGAGAGCGTGAGAGAGAGAGAGAGAGAGAGAGAGAGAGAGAGAGAGGCAGAGAGGGAGGTGGATGCAGGATCTGAAGCCGGCTCTACACTGACAGCAGTGAGACTGATGTGGGACTTGAATTCACAAACTGTGAGATCATGACCCGAGCTGAAGTCGGACATGCAACTGAACCACCCAGGCGCCCCTCTGTATTTAAGAGAAGAATTAGAAAGTGTTGTTTGGCAGCTCATCAACTCTCATTGAGAGTCATGGTTCTCAAAGTATGCTCCGTGAGGACCAGCTGTGTCGGCATTCCCAGGTGCTTATTAGGTATGGATGTTCTGGAGACCCTCCTGGACCTTCTGAATATGAATTTCTGGTGGTTGCACCCAGGAATCTGCATTTTAATGCCCCTCTCCCCATAATTTTTATTCGTGCTGAAGTTTGAGAAGCACTGAAAAGTATAGCGTATTCTGCCTGGATGGTTTCATTGGGGGAACTCTGCGTGTCAGTGTCTTTATGCCCTTTTCTTGGACGGACCAGGAATCCCAGGGTGATGTCTGGCTGCCAAACTGCAGAGAGCCTGAGTAGGGAAGAAGCTTGGGAAGTCCCAAATCAGGGCGTAAACGTTTCTTTAATGCCCTGTTTCCAATTTGTATTTAGTTCTCAACTGTGTCTGCTTCCACCCAGCCTAGAGATTCTCTCCTTCTCTAGAATTAAACCTTCAGTCGTCAGCTGTGTGGCCGAGGGGCTCTTCCCTTTGTCCATCTTGCTGGTTCTGCTACACCTCACCCTCCACGCCTCTGGTTTCCATCTCCCCATTTGGCTCCCCCATTCCAAATAAAGTCTGCCAGAGCCTTGCAGGATTGGGCGGCTGCCTGCACCACCACACCTCTTTCCCTTGGTTACCAAATTCCTGCTCCAAGGACTCCCAGCTGTTCTGTGAGTGTAGCAGCCCTCCTGGCCTGGAGCCTTGGCACAAGCTTCTTCTCTAGTGATGCTTTCTTCATCCTCCTTCACCTAGCCCAATTCCTTGCCACATGTAATGGGTTGAGATGTGTCCGCCCTCCCCCAAAGCTATTGAAGTCCTAACCCACAGCATCTGTGAATGTGACTTAACTGGAAATAAGGTCTTTGCAGATGATCAAGTTAAGATGAGATCATTAAGGTGGCCCTAAGCCAGTAATCCAATAAAATGGGGGAAATTTGGACAGAGACAGGACTGCACAGAGAGTGAGAGCACTATGCAAACATGAAGGCAGAAATTTGGGTGATGCTTCTACAAACCAAGGAACACTGAGGATGGCCAGGAAGCCACCAGAAGCTGGGACAGAGGCCTGGAGCAGAGTCTCTGTCACGGCCCTCAGAGGGAACCAGCCCTGCAGACATCTTGATCTTAGACTTCTGGTCTTCAGAACTGTGAGAAAATACATTTCTGTTGTGTAAGTGGCCCGGTATGTGGTGCTTTCTTACAGTAGTACTAGCCGACCAGTACCCTACCCTCTGTTCCTCCTCTGTGATGCCTTGTCTGATCTCCCACCCTTGGTTAAGGACTCCTTTGGTATATCTCTAACTTGTACTTTTCCACCAAAGTATTTTCATCAGTGCAATTATTTAATTGTAATGGATTTATTTATTAAGTGAATACTTACTTAATTTCTTGTGCAGTTATTGGTTGTATTGGATTTATTTATTAAGTAAGTGAATACTTACTCAATTTCTTGTGAAGTTATTGGTTTTATTTGCTCCACATGGGTCTCCTGCATGCAGGGAATTGGGGCCATGTCTATCTTATTCACTCCTGCATTGCAAAGTGTCTGCCAGTACATGGTAACCTCAGCGCTGGATGAAGGACTGAATTTGCTTTTGTTCCATCTTTCTACCTCCCTGGGGAAGCTAGGTCAGCTTTGGATTTATAAAGCAGTCTTTGACCTTGGCCCATCTATTGGATGGGACGTCCTGAGCCAGCCCTCCAGCCACACTTACTGCGGGTGGGTCTCCTACTGCACCTCCTGGGATGCCAGCGGAGAATGAGGGAACTGACCTTTACTGACAAAGTGGGTGGCCCACTGAACTCATTGGGCAACTTATGTCAGAGTTGCCGGAGCCTTGATCCCACTCCCGACCAACCTCCCTGGGTGATTCTAACATGAGAATCACTGCCCCTAAGCCCGTTTGCATCTGTCTTAAGTGGAATAGGAACTTACTTGGTCACCTGGATTCCGAGCTCATAGCAGATTGAAATATATGAATATGGAAGGGGAGATTTACCAGAAACTGCTCCCATACGCCAAACAATAGAGTTCCTCAGCAGGGCCACTAAGTACAGGGACAAATAGACCTCTGCCCTACATTGTGAGGCTCATAATGATGAGGTTAAGTTATCAGCAAAAATTTTAGAGCTCCACATGCATTCCGTAAGAAGTCAGGATGCAACAAATCACTGTCAAAAGTATTGCCAAATCAAGCATTTCTGATGTTTCGGGCACAGCCCTGAGCAGGGAGGATGCTTTGTTTAAACGTTACAAGAGCCTTCCGGATCATGTTCTGTTGATGTTTGCATTTTGCAGATGAGGAAACTGAGGCCCTGAGAGATGGAGTGAGCTGCTTGAGGTCCCTTTACAAGTAATTGGAAGGACAAACCGTAGCCCTCATTTGTCTGAGTCTGAAGTTGGTGATATTAATCTTTATTTGAAGAAATTCCTTTTGTTCACCTAAAAGACAAATTTTGTTAAGAAAGTTAATTTATGAAGAACATGTCATCATTTATCAGCACGGTATTAATGAACCACTGTTACATTTACTTAAAAATTACCCACAGGAAAAGGGGCGCCTGGGTGACTCAGTTGGTTGAGCATCCGCTTTGGCTCAGGTCATGATCTTGTGGTTCGTGGGTTCGAGCCCCGCATTGGGCTCTGTGCTGTCAGCACAGAGCCCGCTTCGGATCCGTTGTCCTGCTGTCTCCCCCACTCATTCTCTCTCTCTCTCTCTGTCTCTCTCTCTCAAAAGAATAAATATTAAAAAATAGTTCACAAAATTATCCATAGGAATGGATTGGATAATGGTTGGCAAATGTGAACTTTTCAGTACTTATTTAATTTATAATCAGAGCACTTTGGTGGATAAAGAGAAAAACAGAACTATCGTGTTTCGTTCCTTTGCATCTTCCAAAGTGTGGCAGATCCACACGAGGGATATATGTGCTGGGTTTCCACAGTCTGCGTAGCACCGACCGGCAGAAGACTGCTCTTTTCCCACACCTTCCCCCTGCTGGCCTGTCCGAGGCTACCCGGGGAAGGGGCTGGCCCGGCATAGTACGCTCCTGGTCAGCTGGGCGCCCCCCACTTTGGCCTCACTTCCCCGCGTGGTGAGTTCAGATCAGGTTGTGATGATAAGCCGACGCTCACACGGAAGTGTGGGAATAAGAGAGAGGGGAGCTTGCAGCGGTGTGAGATTTACTTTCTTCTCACGGTAGCAGGAAGCTCCCTCTGGATCTCTGCTTGCAGGTACGACCGCAGCTTTGCGTTTTCTCTGCAGCCTGGAAGTTCTGTCCTCTAAGACAGGTCATCGCATTTTCTTCTAGGAAGTCCAAAGACAGGAAACAGACATGGAGTGAGAGAGCGTTTTGTATTCATCCCCGCTCTTTCCTCTAGTGGTTGATTATGGAAACCCCCAACCTAACAGATGGTTGGGTGTGGGGCTCGGTGTTGAAGATACTATTATTAACAAATGACACGCACGTGTCCTCCACAGAGAGTTCCAGGAGGCCAGCTCTCCAGCCAGACGATGCTCTGATATGTTATTGTCTGGGACTAAGGCGGCTCCATGCACAGAGGAGAGAATAAGCTGTGTTCTCTCTGAAGGGCAAGGATAAGAACTGAATGGCTTATTGGTTTGAATGGCTAGAAAATACGTAAGTTCCCACCGGATTGATTAAGAAGCACAGATGTAATTTTCAGAGTAGACATGGGTGGGCGATCCCTAACTGATTTGTTGGTTCTCTGTGTTTATTGAATCAGATATACTGATAGCAACCCTTAGGGCTCCATGGTTCCTCGAGCTTCACTCTTAGCTGGGATTATACTTGTGGCTTCTCAGAGTCGAGAGGGTCCTCAGAAGCCTAAATGAGTTAGAGAATGAGGGATCCAAAAAAGGGAGAAGGTTCCAGAATTTATACAGTAATTAAAAAAAAAAATAGGATGATTTGGGGCTGTCGCTTATTTTTGGTACATTATTCTTGCAACCAGCGTCCATAACTATTGATCAATTTAGGTTGCCAGGTGGCAAAAGTCCCCAGACGTGGTAATACTTAAAATATATATGAAATATTTTAGAGCTGTAAGTCATGACACTGTAAAAAGTTGTAGGGATGAGTTTCTCACGTTCCTGCTGGTTAACAAGGAGAGAGAGAGGGAGAGATGCACATTAATGCCTGCCTTGTTCTGTAATGCAAAATCCGTTCCCTAGTTCTCTTTTGCATCAATTCTATGAGGAACACTGAAGGCCGAGATATTTCAAGAAAAATTCTC
This sequence comes from Lynx canadensis, assembly GCF_007474595.2. Lineage (NCBI taxonomy): Eukaryota > Metazoa > Chordata > Mammalia > Carnivora > Felidae > Lynx > Lynx canadensis. The sequence goes on along the minus strand of NC_044311.2, from coordinate 154,027,388 downwards.
TGGCTCTGGGTCCAGCACTGTCCGACGTAACTGTCCGCAATAATGGAAATGTTCTCTGTATTCATTGTCGATGTGTTAGCCACTAGCCACGCGTGACCGCTGGACCCTTGAAACGTGGGTAGTGCAACTGAGAAACTAAATTTTCAGTTGATTTTCATTAATGCACCTTAACACATAAATAGCCACATGGGGCTAAGAGCTAAGATAGTGGTTCTGACCTATTGGACAGAGTTATGGACAATATCTTCCTATAGCTCACTGGTGTCTTTTTTATGCTAGTGACTTTTAATTGAAAAAGTACAAATATGCATGTAAAGTGAAATAAAAGTAATCAGAAAACATCTGTTTGGTAAGAGAAGACTATTTCGTGAAATTACCCCACCCGACTTCTTCCGCTTCAAAACATCCTGAAGGCGGTATACGGGCTATGAGGTTGCCTCATCTTTTTAATGGCGGCGTAGTATTCCATTGGCTAGCTGTACCGTATCTAACTGGGGCCAGTAGTGGATATATATTGTTTTCACTTGCAGTTCAATGACTTTCCATCCACTTACCTCTTTGCACGTGTGCGGGGCCGGTCTTTTCTGTGACAGCAAACGGCACGAGAAGAAAAGTCTCTAAGACAACCCCGGGATACAGATCAGTTAGGATTTAATAAGTGACCCTCCTTGCGTTGTTCTCTGGAACGAACCAGAGTGAGTAGAGTTTCCACGTGGTGGGTGTGACGCCGATTGGAAGCACCGCGAGAGAAGTGGTTGCCGCCCACTTGTGCCCACCATCCCAGTCCGTAACAGGAGCTCAACAAAGTTTGTTGAATGAACAAGGAGATGTTCCAGTTGTGAGTCGTACCCTGAGGTCTTTTGCCTACTTTGGAAAGCATCAGCTGAGGATTGAATGGGTGCCCCTTGTCATGGAGAGCAAAAGCTATCACTAGCTCTGGTAATCAAGTATTAATTAATTAATTACTTTTAGAGAGAGAGAATTGGGAGAAGGGGCAGAAGGGGAGAGAGAGAGACAGAGACAGAGACAGAGACAGAGAATCTCAAGCAGGCTCCATGCTGAGCATCCCGTGTGGGGTTCCATCCCATGACCCTGGGATCATGACCTGAGCCAAAATCAAGAGCCCGATGCTCAACCAACTGAGCCATCCGGGCACTCCCAATATTATTTACTTTTTAATTGCCTCATACCCATTCCTGGAATAATATCCACTACTGTTCCTAGAGAAATAGTAATAAAGAAGCTAAAATACTGAGAGTTGCTCTTCAAAAGTTTGCCTAAAATTTGGTAAAATCCCATGGAAACTGGTAGGAAGAACGATGTCATTGCCCATTTTGTGCACTGCGAGTTCTGCTTAGCTGCTCCCGTGGGCCTCCCTAAACTGAAAGGATCCCGTCCCCGGCCAGTGCACGATGTCACATTTCTGCAAGGCAATGGACGGGAGCCGTGGCACAGAAGGAGAAGCCGAGTTTGCACGGCTGAACTTGGGCACAGTTTCCAAGTGGAAGGTCTCTCCTTTCCAGCTCTGCCCACCACAGAGCTCCACGAACACTCTGCCCTTTCTTCCATAACCACCCCATCTCCCTTCCTTTCCCCTGAGCGCTCACCTGTGCAGGTGCTTGAACCAGGTGAGCCCTGGAGACCGGCCTCTTCTTCTGTCACCTCCTCTGGGTGTTGGCTTCTGACTCCTCCCCTACCCGATGGCTCAGCGTCTATGGGGCAGTGGGGAAGTGAACCTTCCCTAGGGGGTTTTTATAAGAGACAGTCGGAATGAGCTTTCACTCAACACATTTTCAGTGTAACAAGGCAGGACCAGAAATTTCGGTCAGGAGGGAAGGAGACCAGCGAATGTGGACCTTTAGGGTCAGCACTCCTACTCCGCATGTGCCCTTTGTATTACGGCGCCCACAGACTGCGTCAGTCTTCCCAGTTGACTTTATTTTATTTCATTATTGCCTTTTAATATTTTTATTTTTATTAAAATTTTTTTTTAATGTTTATTCATTTTCGAGAGACAGTGACAAAGCGTGAGTGGGGAAGGGCAGAGAGAGAGAGGGAGACACAGAATCCGAAGCCGGGTCCGGGCTCTGAGCTGTCAGCACAGAGCCCGATGCGGGGCTCGAACTCACTATGTGAGATCGTGACCTGAGATGAAGTCGGACACCCAACCGACTGAGCCACCCAGGTGCCCGTAATTTTAGATCTTCTTATCAAGAAATTAAAAAGGATCGAACAACCCAGAAAAGGTAATAAACAATTAAAATATGGATCTACTGTTACGCAGACAACTACCGTTACGTTCATTGCAACCGATTTCACACAAAGAGCTCATGTTATACGTTGTTGTACTGGGTTTTTCTAAATCAACCTCTTCCTTTTTTTCTTTCAATGATTTTCTTGCTTCTTTCTCCCCGTTTCCCATCCTCAGCCCAGTCAGGGAAGAGATGTTTCTATCTGGTGTGCAACATTTTCCCACCTTTACGAAGTTGCCTGCACACACATATGCACTTACATGCACACACACACACATATAGGCTTTCTGTTATTGTTTGATTTATGAAATTAGATATTTTATATATTCCTCTGCATCTTTATTTTCTCAATTAAATGTGATGGAAGTGTCCTCACATCACTGATTTTTTTTTTTTTGACTGTGATGTTCCAAATGTTTGCATGTTCTAAAATTCATACAGCATCCCTCACTGATGGGCGCTCAGATGATTTTTCTCTTATTCATTCTTTCTTTTTCTGTCTATTGTCTCAGCAAACAATGCTCAGTGGATAGCATTGTGCAAATAGCTTTAAGTACTGGTTATTTTTTACCTCAATGGGAGAGATTCCCAAGAGTAGGATTGCTAAGTTGAAGGTAAGTGTATTTTTGTTTTGTTTTGTTTTTTTTAAATACATATTGCCAGAATCTGTTAACAATAAAGAAAGCTACAAACACATTGCATCGCCACCAGCAGTATCTGAAAGTGCCTTTTCTCCCTGCACCCCGCCAACATTAGGATTCCACCTGCTTACTTTTGGGTTTTGCGGTGAGAGGCAATGTGTGATTGTTATTTAAATTTCCATTTTGTTGGGGCGCCTGGGTGGCGCAGTCGGTTAAGCGTCCGACTTCAGCCAGGTCACGATCTCGCACTCCGTGAGTTCGAGCCCCGCGTCGGGCTCTGGGCTGATGGCTCAGAGCCTGGAGCCTGTTTCCGATTCTGTGTCTCCCTCTCTCTCTGCCCCTCCCCCGTTCATGCTCTGTCTCTCTCTGTCCCAAAAATAAATAAACGTTGAAAAAAAAAAATTAAAAAAAAAAAAATAAATAAATTTCCATTTTGTTGCCTATTTACGCGATTGAGCGTCCCCTCAGGTCCGCTGGCTGGTGTTGTCTTCTGTGAATGGTTGTGTTCAAATCCTGTACGCGTTTTTCTATTGGCTCGATCGTCTTTTTGTTATCGACTGGTGAGTGTTCAGTCTTCTGTTGCTGTTGGGACATTAGCTATCCTGTGTGTGGAGACAGGGCCCCCAACTCACTCCACCTTTGCCTTCTATGTTGTTTTGCTGTATTTTGCTGTTTAATGAATGCTCGCAGTCGACTGTCTTTTATTTTATAGCCTCTGGACTTTCTGTCGTGTTTACAGGTATATCCCTGGCCCCTCGGTCACAAATACGTTTTCCAGGATATTCTACTATCTGAATTGCTTGGTTCAAAAACATTTCTTTTTCATCTTCCCAACGTGGGGATTTTTTGGTTAGTTTTTCACATGAAGCATTTAAATATGTCTGAAATGAAGGAAGCGTCCAATTTTATCGTATCCCGTTTGACTCCTCTAAAGATGTCCAGTTTTGGTTCCTGTAAATCGAGAGGAGACCTTTGCTTGTCTAGTGCCGTCTGGATGTGCTGAGCTGTGGCTGGGGACACGGGGATCACCCGATGGCCCCGGACTGCCTCCCCGACTGCTGCCCTCAGGGCCGCACTGGGTCGCTGTCAGACAATGCCAAAGTCACAGGCTAACCCCGCGTGGGATTCCTTCTCCACGTCCAGAGCCGGGGCACCACCTGTCGGGAGGCCCAAAGCCAGCAGCGTTGAACTTCTCGAGTCTCACCAGGGGGTGGTTTGTAACCCCTGGTTTCGGACTCAGGCCGACTTGCACGGGCTCAGCCGCAAGGGCTCTTGGGCTCCTGCCGGTGGACTCTGTCATGCTCTGCCGTCTCCCCTCCTCCCGGCCAGGCCGCCCTCCTGCACTGAGCCCGGGCCTGCATGATGCACCCGCTCCCACGGGCCCATGCTTCCCTGTGAAGCGTTCTCTGCTTCTGAGACGCCTCTGATACCAACCTGTTTTGACCTTTTCTTATAATTCAAATCTCTAGATTCGGGAACTCTTCGTTTGAAAATTAACTTGTTAGAGTGGCTATCAGCAAGGCACCTGCCTGGTTGGGAGTAAAGAAGGATTTATTTTGATGAAATGTTTACGCAGATTGAGATGAGTTGACGTGTAAGAAGGCTTTCTCCCCCTTCCATCCGGGGTCCCTTCCCATTCTTCTAATCCGCTCTGCCTCCCAGCAGGTGGATGAAATGTAGCGAAGGCCTTGGGGGGGAGTCTTGCCTCATGTGCGGTTTCTCTTGAAACCCCGCTTTTCTTTGTCGTCATTCAGCAGATGTCCACTGAGCACTTACTACATGCTGGACGCTGTTGTAGGGGTGCTGACTGCGACAGGGAAGAGAAAGACCAGGCCCCAGCCATCACAGAGGTGGATGTACCTAGGAATAAATACCTATGTGTGTAATTAAATATGGAGGGTAAATACCGCAGGGCAGAATATGCTGCGGTTTGGGGGCTTGTCAGGAAGGTTCTCTGTGGGCAGCCGAGGGAACGGTGTTTATGGAGAGGGTGGGGACGTGTTGGTTGTGTTTGAGGAGAGGCCAGGAGCCAATGTCCAGGGTGGGAGTGGGGAGGCAGCAGGAGACCTACCGCACAGAGCAGGGTGGAGGTGGCGGAGTTGGTGGTAGTGGAGGGGCACAGGGCCTGCAGCCATGGTGCGGACTGAGCAAAAGACCAGAAGGCAATGGAGAGATGTGAACGGAGCTTCCCGTGATCTGGTGTGTGTGTGTGTGTGTGTGTGTGTGTGTGTGTGTGTGTAAAAGATCATGTTGGCTGCTTTACAGCGGTGGGTGTGATGGTAGAAGAGAACAGGAACATGAAAAGCCTCTGAGAGATGGTGGTGTCCCTGTTTTTGGTCAGCGGCTCCTCTGTCCACACAGGCACCCAGATGGATCCCGGGAGTCAACTTAGTGTCCTCCCTCTCCCGCACCTCTTCCTCCCTATCCTTCTCATCACTTCCTGCTTTTCCCTCACCACTTCCTCCCTCTCTCTTACCACTTCCCCCCACTCTTCCTTACCAATTCCTCCTTCTCCCTCACATCACTTCCTGCTTCTCTGTCACCACTTCCTTCCTCTCCCTCGCCTTTCCTCCCTGTCCCTCACCACTTCCTGCTTCTCTGTCACCACTTCCTCCCTGTCCCTCACCACTTCCTCCCTCCCCCTCAGTACTTCCTGCCTCTCCATCTCCACTTCCTCCCTCTCCCTCACCACTTCCTCCCTCTCTCACCACTCCCCCTCCCTCTCACTACTTCCTCCCTTTCTCTGACCACTTCCTCCCTCTCTCCCTCACCCTTCCTCCTCCCTCACCACTTCCTCTCTCTCCATCACCACTTCCTCCCTATCTTTCCCTGCCTCTCCCTCCCTCTCACCACTTCCTCTCTCTCCATCACCACTTCCTCCTTCTCTCCCTCTCACCACTTCCTCCCTGCCCCTCACCACTTTCTCCTCTCTCTGTCCCCACTTCCTGCCATCTCTTCCCTGTTCTGAGGACACTGATCCTTACCAGACAATAGAGGGCTGTCCTTGGATTCAAGCTCTGCCCCTACCTGGATGTTTCTGGACCCTTCTGAGCAGAGGCTCCCCCAGCTGAAGAATGGGAATGACAGTCACGGCACTTATGTCACAGAGCAGAATTGAATTTGGTAAGCATCCACAGCACTGAATAACCACCACGATGACGGTGACGGCAGCTGTCATCGCCATCACTGGTGTTTCCGAGTTCGACGGTCTCAGCTTCCTACTGTGTCCCAATATTACAGGATGCAAATGTCTTCGTCCCAGTACCGTGGCTCTCATGGGGTCTCAGTTGTTCTCCATCTGGACTCAGGCTAACTTTCTGACTGTCATCCTGTGACCTTCTCAAGTCCCCTGGCCATTCTCCGCCGCGTCCCTAGCAGGGAATGCTTCCAAAGCATAAATCTGATCATAGCACTTCCTGCTTCCCATATGTCAGTGGCTTCCGCTCACTTTCACGATGAAGTCCAAACCCTTCTCGCACCAGTTCCTCTGTTCCTGTCTCGTTTCCTGCACACTGTTCCCAACACACACCCACTAGCTGAATCAATGTGCCACCCCCCAATTACAGAGTTTATTTCATCAAATTATCGTAACTGTTATCCGAATCCCCCATTGAATTGTGAGGTTAGTAGGGACAGTGTCTTAGCCATGATTTTTTTTAAGTGTACAGTCAAGTGTGTAAGTGCACTAATCTTAGGTGTACAGCTTAATGAATTTTTATGTGTGTACGTATCCTTGTGACTTCCACTCAGACACAGAGAACATTTCAAGCAACCCAGAGGCTGCCTAGTGCCCCCTACCTCCCTGCTCCATACTGACTCCTCTCTGAGCTCCCGGGGACCATTCTAGCTGCTGTAAGTAGCAGGCATGCTCTGAGTATTTGCGGAAGGTGTCCATGAGCTCAGTGGAGGAAAAAAGGGACGGGCCCCGGACACTCTTGCCCCTCTCTACCCTTTGCAGTTCTCAGCAGTATAATAGTGCCTGATTTCAATTCAACCGAAGTACCAGCCTCTAGGATCATCAATTTACTCAGCATGTTTCTACAGGTCCGGCCTCAGACAGTAATGACCGTAGGTGGCGGTGCTCGGTGTAACCCCTATCAAACCAGCTCCCATACCTCATTTTGTCAGCTTGACAATCTGTAAGGTGAGAAGAACATATATGCTTATTTTCATTTTCCAAGGGAAGAAATCGAGGCTCCGGAGAGCCTGAAGTCCTTCTCTGGGCACCACGCAGGGGTCTCTGGTACACACAGCACGAGCAAGGGGTGTGGGGTCCATGGCCATTTCTGTCGGGACACCCTTCCCATGCCTTTTGCTTTTTGATTTCAGGCTTCTTGGGTCCTGTTACGGGGTCAGTTGTGTCTCCTCCAAACCATATACTGAAACCCTAACCCCTGGTATCTCAGAATGCAACCGTATTTAGAAGCAGGGTTGTTACAAGTTGCAGATGTCGGTAAGATGGGCCCATACTGGATTAGGATGAGTCCCTCAATGAGTATGACTGCCGTCCTTGTACAAAGAGCAGAAGAGACACGGTCACGCAGTGGGACGACGCCACGTGAAGCTATGGGCTGGCGTGCGGCACCTACAAGCCAGACGACGGGGAGGACTGCCTGCCGGCCACCAGAAGCTGGGAGAGGCGGAAAGGATTCGCCTACAGGCGTCAAAGTAGAGCTGTGCCCACACCTTAATTTTGGACTTCCATCCTCCAGGACTGTGAGACCAGACATTTCTGTGGCTTTCAGTCATCCGGTTTGGGCATCCACAACACGCTGCTGCAGGCTCACTTTGGGCAACTGCTTGTTCCCTTGGTCAGAAAGGAGCGAGCCCTCCCACCGCGGCCACTGCTGACATTTCTTTTTTTTTTTTTTTTTTTATATTTAAAAAAATTTTTTTTTTCAACGTTTATTTATTTTTGGGACAGAGAGAGACAGAGCATGAACGGGGGAGGGGCGGAGAGAGAGGGAGACACAGAATCGGAAACAGGCTCCAGGCTCTAAGCCATCGGCCCAGAGCCTGACGCGGGGCTCGAACTCCCGGACCGCGAGATCGCGACCTGGCTGAAGTCGGACGCTTAACCGGCCGCGCCACCCAGGCGCCCTACACGGCTTTATTTGGGAGGCTCAAACACTTAAGACTTTAGGGGGTGGAAATCTGTTGACTGGAACTCTGGTAAATTGTTGCTCTAATTTCCTGGTTCCTTCCATCACACCCCTATTCTGGGATCCACCATTCGGAACGTATCACATTCATGAAGCTCTCTGGCCATCCTCCTCTCCCCACGTGATTCTTTTTCACATTTGTTAATATTTCAGAAAGAGATAAATTAAAACCACAAAGGATACGTACAAAAAAAAAAAGAGAGCTGTAAAATACCTGCTTTTGAATAAGAGATCTAAGGTCCATCCATTCTTTTTTTTTTTTTAATTTTTTTTTTCAACGTTTATTTATTTTTGGGACAGAGAGAGACAGAGCATGAACGGGGGAGGGGCAGAGAGAGAGGGAGACACAGAATCGAAAACAGGCTCCAGGCTCCGAGCCATCGGCCCAGAGCCCGACGCGGGGCTCGAACTCGCGGACCGCGAGATCGTGACCTGGCTGAAGTCGGACGCTTAACCGACTGCGCCACCCAGGCGCCCCTGCTGACATTTCTAACCCCAAGTGCCTCCTCACCCATCCCATCTATGTGTCACCCCAGCCCCTCCTTTAGAACGTGGCTCAAATGCCACCATAGAGAGAGATGCTCTTCTCAATCCTGCAAGAGAACATGGAGGAGAAACAGGCGATGAAATCAGATGCTGCCGCCGCCCCCCACCCCCACGGCCCTTGTTGCCTATTTAGCATAATTCAAGTGGGCGAAAAGTAGCCTCGGACGCTTTTATCTGTCTTGTGCCGGGGGTGGGGACGGGAAGACAATAACTTACAGAATGCTTTCATTTCAGGTCAGAGGTTGATTTTCAGGAGGCCAGGTGTTAACATTAAGTTGGAATACAAAAAAAGAATTCCATTGTTGGGAGAGGTTATGGAGAGGACACAACCTCTGGTAGACTGAGGGCTGGCCCGAGGCTCTTTTCCCCTCCACCTGCCCCGCCCCCCCAAGCACCTTCAACGATACAACCTGGAGAGAGTAAGGTGCAACTGAGACCATCTGGAGGGTACACGGAACTGGCTCTCTTCAAGGCCTCTCTATGAACTTTTAGGATTCTGGAAGACTGGGGGAGATGTGGTTCCATGCAGGGGAGGGCAAGCCTCCCATGTAAGTTGCCTTGTTTATTGCACGTGGGGCAGACCCAGCTGAAGCAGCTGGTCAGTTTCCTCAGCCTCCCCTTGTCAGGCCACGTGCAGGGTGTCACTTTCAAGTTTCACCCTTTAGAACTGGCAGAACTCCTGAGGGGGTTTTGAAATAACACAAGTTAAAACCTAAGTGTATTTGGTCAAGTTCCTGGTGTCTGCTTGATCAGGGTAGAGCACCCCCTTCCCTCTGATTCAATTTTGCCTCTTGACATCTTAATGGAACCGGAAGGCTCAGCTAGATTGCCATTTCCCCCCAAAAGACTTCTCCAAGGGTGAGAGTGAGTATTCTCTTTCTCTTCTGAATTTCCACATAGCCTAATGTGTACATATCTTAGAGCAGGCTTCGCTTGCTCCCTGCATTACAGATCTGCATTCCGCTTCACAGCTGTTTCCTGGGTGTGTACATGTGCCAGGCCTCGGGGACAGCCTCCTAAGCAGGAGACATAACGGCGCCTCCATTCACGGAGCTCACAGTTTTGTGGTATACGTGTGTTTTTATATTGAAATATGTTCTAGAAGTCTTTGTGGGAAGAGCTGCTCTGTTAAGCCTATTCTAGATCACTACTAACCTAGTCAATCTGGGGCAGGTGTGTTAGATAGACCGCCACAGACCCTTCATTGGCCTCCTGGGGGGTCAAATCCCAGGCATTTGCACTGGGGTCCTGCCTCCCAGAAGGACGTGCACTTGGGGTTAAATGCTCTGCAGTTGCCATCTTGAAATGTTCATTGCTTTGAACAATTATGTTGATTTGGCATTTATGCCTCCTGTGCTATCCTGCCACCTTCCCAGGAGGGGTTCTTGCCTACCCACTCCCTCACTCCCGTGGTGCCCTGGGTCTTGACCAGGCTCCTCCCCACCCCATCCTGCAGCCAGTGCCATCTGGGTAATGTGAGAAGAGGAGGTCTGGATGCTGTCACCCTCAGTGTGCCTGGTAGGGGCCTTGGGTGGGCACGCAGGGAGTGTTGAGGCTGCGCATGCACATTGCGTGGTATTTTAGGGGAGGGCCTAGCGGGGACTGCCCTTGCCGGGATTCATTCCACAGGTGACCTGACCGGGGCCAGACTCTCACCGCCCCTGATCCGGCTACAAGTGCTTCCCGGCTTGCAGACGGAAGCCCCTTGAGAATCTTCTATCTACTGTGCACCGGGGCAGTGGCCTGTGGGAAAGGCAGGACCCTGGTGGGGGCACAGTGCATTGGCCCAGTGGAGGGCGGTAGATGGGAGCTCCTGGGGCTGTGCTGAGTCACACGCCCTTGCCGGGGGACCATTCCCAGGCCCGAGGGAGCAAGGCATTAAATAGGAAATAAAAACCGCCACGGTCGTTGAGAGAGACTGAGAAACAAAGGGAAAAGTTTCATATTTTAGTCTCTAATAGCGATTCTTTCCCTTTTGAAAAAGGCACTCCCCGTTTTCATTTTGCACGGGATCCCAGCCCCAGCCATAGCCGTGCCATGATTTATTACAGGGACCACACAGGCTAAGGAGACGCACAACCACACGAGTTAGGAACCTTGGGAATGTTCGTTCTGCACGTGACAATAACCAGGCACAAGCAGCACCTCAGGTAAGTGGCCAAATGGTGCTCGGATGTCTGATCCCAGTGCCTGAGCGCCTGACTGTGAAGGCGGAGAGGAGCCTCACACATGGCCGCTGTGCAGTTAGCATTCTGTGCACTGAATGAATGGGTCGAGGAGCTGGACGTGGGAACAGAAATCACGCCCTCCCCTGCCCTCCCGGACTGCATTTAGGAGAGCCCGGTGAGCGAGCACCCCACGGGTGCAAAGCCGGAGGACACCCGGGGGCCGGGTAGGGCAGGGCTGGGCCTGCGGTCCTGAGTGGGCGGCAGCACGTGACCACCTGCAGCTGCAGAGCAATGGCGAGCGCGCAGCATCACTGGCTCAGCTGGCCCTTCCTCCCACACAGGGCCTGGCCATCTTGTGCCCAACTCTGGTAAAGCACCATTTTGTTTCTGCCTCACCATTTGCTTTTCCTGTTATTTTGCGAGCCGTTGTAGGTGTGCTTATCCCTCCTTTTGCATATGGAGGGAACCATGGGGCCCACTCGTTTCCCATGAGCCCACCCTCCTCCACCCCGGACGCTTCTCCTCCTCAGGCCTGATTGCCCTGTCCCTGAGCATTCTACCTTGGATCCGAAATTGGGGTGCATTCCAGCTTGTTTTGTTTGTTTTTTGCAAAGTGATGAAACATGGGTGCATGTCGCTTTTAAGGCTTTTATTTTAATATTGTGACTTCAAGAACCATACAGAACACTCAGGAAATATAATCATACTGGCTTTTCACAGTAACGTGGAAGGGGTTGTAGGTTTGGAATTACTCAAATTACCACCAATTTTAATCAGGCTTTTTTTTTTTTTTTTTTGCACCATCCAGAGAGCAAAATTAGAATTGCCTGTGTTTGTGTTCTACAATGTATTTGAGATAATTAAAAATTAGCCCGTGAAACCATCGAGATCATTATAGGAGCAGGAAGGATTTGGAGGCGGCCTTTTCCCTCCGGGCAAATGAACTGGACTTTTATGAGAGTAAATACGAAATCTGAATCCTGCTGCACATTTTACTGAAACTGCTAACATCTCATGGTCACCTCTGCCTAGCTGGCAGGCCTCCGGAATAGCCACCCCCGGCCGTGTCTTATTAGCAACCTGCAAGAAAATAACTAAAAATAATCGGCCGTTGAAATGATTATTTAAGCCTCTAAGAAACGCATCCTGATGACTGTGCGTGACTGTGTGGTGGCTGCGCTCTCGTCGCTCCTGCCTCTCCAGTCCGGCTCCACTTCTCCGCTGCTGCTTTAAGACTGCAGAGCGCCCCAGCGGCCAGAGGCAGGGGAGGGGGTCCCCGCTCGCCTCCGCGCCGCTCGCTCGCTCGCTCGCTCCGCGCCCGCCCGCCCGCCTCCCAGGCAGGGAAGGTTAGCGAGGGCTCACTGCGATTCGGGCCGCGGGAGAGGAAAGATGAGCCTGCCCGCCCGCCTGCTGCCTGGATGTGGAGGCTGAGGGCCGGCGCACGGGAGGCCGCTTGCTGCGCAGTCGGGGCGCCGGGTGCCCGGGATGAGCTCACGCCCGCGTCTGCGGCTCCGTCCACCTGCCGACCTGCCGGCGGCCCCCTGAGCTGACGGCGCACCTGGGCTGCAGCCCCGCCGGCCCGCTCTGGCCGCAGCGTTGGGCGCGGCGCCCGGGAGCAGGTGTGCAGGAGCGCAGCGCGCGGCGAGCGCAGCCCTCGCCCCGGAGCCCGGCCGCGCCGCGTGCCCGGGCGGCTCGGCAGCAGCGGCGGCGGCGGCGGGCGGGCGGCGGCGGCCCCCGGGCAGGTGGCGAGCGAGCGGAGCCGGGCGGAGCGCGGGGGGCGAGGCCGGCGCGTCGCTCGCGGGAGGCCGGGGAGCAGCAGGGGCATGTGGATACTGGCTCTCTCCTTGTTCCAGAGCTTCGCGAATGGTGAGCCTTTCGGTTTGTGGTCAATTTCCTTGCTTGTATTGACCGGAGCGTGGGGGGCATCGGATGCATGGGGGAAGTCTTTCCCTTCTCCTTCCCCCTATCTGTGCTTAAACTGTCATGCGTTTCTTTCTTTCTTTTTTTTTTTTAAATATTATTTTTATTTCTTTTGGGAGGAGAGGAGGCAATGTAGAGAGGCCGGGGGGGGGGTGGGTGGGGGGGATTGCTCTGTAATCATTTAAAGGAGCTTACCTAGCAAAGTGACAGCTGCGAGCTAACTCCAGGGCTAGATAGCTACCTCATTCAGAATAAACCAGGTTTGGCGAGAGGAGGAGAGAGGGGAGATCGCCACTTTGACACATTACAACCTCAAAGGGACATGACATTCCAAGTGTGGGCAGGTGGGGGGTCAATTAAGAGCGGCTGGCTTCGCATTCAGAGCTTTTTGAGCTTTGAAAACATGTGCTTTAAATCTGCTACAATTCGTCTCCGGCAGCACTGAAGCCTTTAAGAAAGATCTGTCCTTCCTCCCCCCTCCCCCCTCGGTAGTACATAGCCCTCACAGTCATTTATGTAAAATTATGCACTCCTCAGCATTACATCATCTGAGCTGTTGACAAATTTTTAAAAACACCTGTATAGTTGCACAAATGACATCAGCGAATATTGTAAAGAGGTTCCTTTCCTCGCGCCCATCAGTGTCACATTTTGAGATGCTTTCTTCCTGGGGATTCGAAAAGCTATTGCTCTTGCCTGAGTCAGACCCAATTAGTAAGTGTGCCTGCACCTCAGTTTGCCTGTCGCTGTGTAAATATGAACTTACATGTATGAATGGCTTCCTCTCACTTGGGAACTAAGGGAAACTGTCCTCATTTGGTATTGCCCGGGAGTAGTTACAGCTTCAATTCCCGTTCCAAATTTTGGGACACAGAGCTGCATCAAATGTATGACTTGCTGACAGTGAAAATTAAACCATTAAGCAGAATCCCCTGCCCAGGAGAGACAGAGGGTCGGGGTGGGGGTGAGGGGGTGGGAAGGAAGAAAGAAATCTCGCCCTTGTGAGAAAATACCAGAAGCCAAGGGGAGGCTCTCAGATTTTCTTGAAAGATGCGCACGGGTGCATTTTCTGTGCTGTCTAGATAGTGTCTAAATCATGCCACTGACAGGCCAGAGGAAACACAAGAAACTTTGTAAAATTAATAATAAAAAAAAAAAAGGCGACTGAGAACAGGTAGAGAAGAAGGCACTCCTGAAATTAACAGGGAAATGATGCTTTGCTCTCTAATATAACCTACAGCAAAGTGTGCACAACTTTCATTTGGAGGTTTCCCAGCAGGAGAGGATTGCAACAAGTTCTGACATGACCCCATCTTTCCCAGAGGGCACTCTCCCTCTCCTGCAGCCTCCTGGGAATTTACCTTGGGGGAGAGATCTGCTGTAGCTAATGTGTGCTGATGCATCAGGAAAGTCGGCCCTTTATGCTGCTCTGCTAATGTGAACCAGGAGAAGACGTAAAAATGCTCACATACATGTCCCTGTGCCTCAGAGCGTTGACGGCCTGTCTCACCTGTCAGGGCGTACCTCTCCGGACTCCTGGAAAAGGCCGGGATCATAGGATGAAATAAGGTTTCCATCCTGTGGGGAAATATGTGTTTCAGGATGACAGACGACTTTGTGCTTCTGAGTGTCAGTCTGTACCTGTTTTACGGTTTTACTGTTAGAGGTGACAGAAATAGTGTGGAAGAATTTCTGGAACAGTCTCTGATGCAGGGATGCTATACGTGCATATGACTTTTAAAAAAATCGATCTCCATACTGAAATGATAAGAAAATCATAGTGAGACAATTGTGGAAAACCTCAAATATGCTACAGGGAAAATCTGTGCAAAGAAATGCATGCACATTTTGAGCATTATCCTCTTACACCTTTTTCAAGACCTTTAGGGTTGATTGATGACCACCTTATTGGCTCTGTAATGAATGCAGGTAGATTTCACAATATAAGGATGCATATGCAAATGAATATTGGATGTGGCTGTATTACGTGGTCTGACGCTATCTATCAGAAGGCTGTGGAACTCTTATATAAAAACGGCCCTCTCTTTTTATGACCAAGCATTCAAAAAAAAAAAAAAAAAAGGCCTGACTGTAGAGCTTTGGGCTCCTTTATTCGGCGGCGGGGGGGAGGAATTAGCTTTAAAGAGTTTCTCGATGAATGATGTTCAACGGATGCTGTGCAAAAAGGATCATAAAATACATAGTCATGTGAAAATAGAGTAAGAGTCCAGATTGGAATGCTATCTGTTCATAGGACCACATTTCAAAAATGTGAAATTAAATGGTTCCTACCCATCTATCTGAATGAGACTTTAAAAAAAAAAAAAAGGATTTTTTTTTTTTTTAACAACTGTCGTAGTTTGGTCTACCTTAATTTCGAAAAATTCCTGAATGTGTGTGATAAAAGATCTGTGAATTCTAATACCTAAGCTGATTACCACTAGGCCTCAAATAGCAAAATGTCTGACAGGATTTACACAAATATATTTGTAAAGGATTATGCAGTTTGATAGTCTGGGGTGCTAGCAACATAAGAACCCCACAGTGCATTTTACCAGTAGACAATAGCGTTTTTCCCGCTGATGTAATGCGGTGCACATGTATTTCTTAGTGAAAGCACGGTTGCTGGAGAGGCTGCAGACGGTATTTTGGGTGAAAAATAAAAGTGAGCGAGCAGTCCCTTCATGGGTTAAACGCTTGAATGAATTACCTCACCTGATCAGGTGCTGTCATCATGTTTAAAGCAGTCAACTTGCTCTGCAACGTTCTGGAAATACTCACCGGAGACCTTCTGTTACAGTGTGAGGAAACGGGGTCCATATCTGTGCAGACACACGTCCCTGGATGTCTCTTCAGGACAGGATCACACTGCATTGTGCTTGGCCACAATGTCTCTTGGTTTTAACCCCCCAGAGCACATTGTAGTTTAAGATTCCTGTTAAAAGCAGGAGCAGGCCTCTGGATAAGCTGAATAAGGAACAGTGAGCATATTTATTGCATAGAATACATTTTTGCTAGTATCTTTGCGTCTCTTTATGTACACACGTGTCCCTGACATCTTTTCCTGAGCCGTGGAATCTTGACCTTTGTGGCTTTGCTGTTTTCACAGAGCTCGTGGAGATTACAGGAGGTGGGTGCTGGGAGAGAGACAGGTGCTCATCAGAACAAAAGTAGGGTGTCAGCCCCTTCCCGGCATCACGGGCTCGTCTCGACAGGATATTGCATGCTGCAAACTGGGCATTTTATTTAAATTTAGGAGCAGGCCTTTGTGAGTACAAATGCACCTTGAGACTTTTTAAAATGACTTTTATTTTATTCGGGTAAATAGACGTAAGTAAACAGTGTTGCCAGGTGAATAATTTCAGGGCCTCCTGCCCTCCTCTCCTTCCCCTGTTTGTATTAAGCAGGTTCAAATTCTATCTCAGAATTTCAGAGCTCATCTAAAATTTCTAGGTCTCTTAAGCTGTGTGCCCCTGCCAGATGCCCTCTGTAGGAAAACAAAATGCCATGCAGACCTTTAATAAATGCCAGCCCATCCTTCTCGACTCTCTCCTGGATGCCCCTTTGGTGTGACGGCAGTTCATTGCTGGCCCCGGGGGAATCAGGGGCCCACTGGGCAGGAAAGGGTTCCATATACAGAGGTGCTGGTAGGGGAAATAATGTTGACCAAAAAAAAAAAAAAAAAAAAAAAAAAAAAAAAAAATCCCTAATTCCTGGACCTCCACGTAGCTATCAAAGTGTTCTATCATTGATATGTCTGAGATGGGATGCAGTGAGGCTTTCCTGAAGACACTCCATGCAATGTGCGTTGAAACTCGATATAAGAGGGCCGAGAGAGAGAGAGAGAGAGAGAGAGAGACAGAGAGAGACAGAGAGAACGCGCGAGCGAGATGGGGAAGGTCATTTTATAAGGAGAGACCTATGAACACAGCAGGAGACTAGAAATTTCTGTTTGACAAATTAAAGAATGGATTTCTCAGTGGATGCATTTACAGAATCGATGGCATCCGAATTTCACAAAATTAGCTGAATTCTCGGGGTGAGATCATGAATGTACCTCATCAATAATGAATAGGCAGTGAAAATGATACATTTAGCGTCAGGTTAGGCAGGGCAGCGGCAGCGTTTGCGTGGTGTGCGTGTGTGCGGGGCGCAGCGGGCAGAGCGCGCAGGGCCCTGGGGCGTTTCTCGTGCAGACCCGCCGCGGCTGGGCATTTTCTCGGCTGCTGCGCGCGGAAGTGCACGCTGGCTCCTGGTGACCGGCTCCCTCGGCAGGCCCGGGAGGGAGAGAGGTGCTGGTACCTGCATGTCAATTGTGTCCCCGCCATAGGACACTAGTGGGCGGCAGACCTCGCAAGACTGCTGCAGCCAGCCTTCCTCGGCAGAGCAGGCAAAACGGCCGCCTCCGGGGAAGCTCTGCCGTGTGTGCGTGGCGATCGGAGGCCCTCCTCCCCGCGGTTTCTCCGGTTCCAGTGCCCAGACCCCCGTGGCACGGTGCACTTGCCCGGGGGCAGTGCGCAGGCTGTGGCGGGGAGGCGGTGTCCGGCCGCGTTTGTTGCCGATTTTTACAAAGGAAGACCGCGTTCGTTCGTTCGCAGCGCTCTCCTGAAACCTAGAAGGTGCACGGCGAGGAAGGTGCATTTGCATAGCCCCTTCCAAACTGGCGGGGGAGCCCGGCCCAGGCGTTTGTGCGTCTCCTCCTGGAGGTGGCGGCTCCGGGAGCAGCCCCGCGCCTGATTGGCTGACCTTCCAATGTCATTCCAGGAGGCCCTGCTCGCTTCTCCTCCCGCTGCTGGCGACAGGGGTGATGCTGCCGCTCCTCTGCAGTCCGGCTGTCTCACTGCCCTGCCTGCGGGACTCTGCGGCCAGGAACCCCCTCCCCCGCCCCCCACCCCCACTCCGCGGGCAAATTGGGCAGCACCTGTTCACCTGGACCAGGATTAACTCTTCACCTCCCCGAGAGCCAGGTCGCCCCGCCCCCCGATTTGTGTTCTTTCATGTTTTGAAAATAGAAAATTCAGAGTTGTGTTTCCCTCCCTGAGTTTATGGGTTAAGATAAGACAGTGGGCATGGAAGATTCCAGCAACCCCACATGTACTCTGTGGGTGCAGCCCACAGGGTGCCTTCTGCAGGCGACACCATCCACGAAGGTGGCAGGAGGGAAGTGCCACGGAGCGGGTAGATTACTGGTTTCCGGTTCAGAAGTCAGACAGCTTCTGGCCAGGATGTTGGGCAGGGCTGGATGCAGAGACCTCCTCCAGATTCGGTCCTTACATTTAACATAGAACCTTGGACGTTCCCTCCACGGTGTCTAGGGCAGCAGATAACTTTATTCCTTTGCTGCTTATGTGGCTAGTGACTGTGTCCTCTCTAGAAGGTGAGACTCACGCAGTGCTCGAGTGTGCCCTTAGACACCCTGTGCTGAGCGTATGCACAGAATAGGTGGAAATAGATGTTGGCTGACTGGAAGGAGGCCCAGATGATGGGCAGAGCCCTCCTCCCCTTTCCTCCTCCCCTCCCCCTTCCCTCCTCCCCTCCTCCTTTTCCCTCCTCCCTTCCTCCCTTTCCCTTCTGCCCTCCTCCCCTTCCCTCCTCCCCTCCTCCCTTCCTCCTCTTCCGGCTTCCCTTCCTCCCCTCCTCCCCTCCTCCCCTTCCCCCCTTCCCTCCTCCCCTCCTGTCTGCACCCTTCTCTCCTGTCCCCACCTCACCCTTCCTTTGCTCCTTCTGGGCCCCTGTCTCTAAACCATTGTGAGAAAGGTACCTAAGTCACCGTGAGGATTCCTTGGCTCCTGCCATCTCGTTCTGACACACAGACCTGATGGCTGAAGAAGGGTTTATTTGCTAGAAATGCGTCTCGGGCATTTTCTGCTCTTTACTGAAGTGGATTCACATCTGGAGTACACGGTGGGACTGCATCACGGGGTCACTATGGTGATGCAGCTGTTTGAGGTGCTCTTCCTGATGTGGATTGGGTCAAGTGTCACAGAAAGTAAGGTTACAAACACACCGGCCCCCCTTGTTCTCAAGCGAATGCTGCTAAGTGCACGATTCAGAAACCCTATACGATGTTTACTGCCCTGTTGCATTCTGAAAGCCCGTCAGAAGCGTCAGATCCACACAGAACTTTCCCTCGGGATTCTTGGGAATTCATTTCTTCATCAAAGGGCCACCCAGGACATCAAAACAAAGCTCAGTGTCTTAGGCCTTAATTGACTTAAAAAAGTCACATTATTATTTTCTTCAGTGTCCCACTGATTCCAGAGTTTCTCAGCATTATCTCTCTTTTTTTCCTTTCTCATTTTGCAGCAGTTGGTTGCTTCCTCAAAGTAGCATGAAAGGAATACGTTTTATTCATTATTGAAATTTCAACTTCCGTTTAAACGAAAGAATCACGTTGGGTGTCACGGTGTACAATATTTATTATCTTTTGATATCGGGAGATCTGTATTCTGTGTTGATCAGTAATTACAGTATTTAAAAAAAAGCCATCCAGGTGGACTAATTTTTGGTCTTGAAGCTCCCCTGGATTATGTAAATGTATATCATAGGTCAGCAGAGGGGAGAGAACGGGGGTCGACAAGATATTTGTTGAGGTAAGAGGGAGGAAGGGTCTCCCGCGCAGCAGAATGACAGAGATTAATAAATCTTGCTCGCATCCCTATTTAAGTTATTTTTACGCAGACAACAGTGAGTAAGATTTAAGAGTGAGCCAGCAGTCCTATTTATAGAAAGCCGTTTTTAAATGCAGTGGTTGAGACAGTGAAAGAAAGCGCTGAAAACGTGAGAGATCACCTCCATACCGAATGCTGGCTTCCTCTAACTTCCCAGCAGGGTGCAGAATTTTTGGAGGAGACCAAAAAAGGCATCCCAGCCCTTGCTGAAGTACTGGGAAACCGCTTCGGATGCTGCAGAATGTTCTAGAAATGCTCTGCGGGTTTAAGACCGTGTCTGATTCGGGGGGTGGGGCTTGGAAACTGGGCTTGGGTAGGTCTGGGGGGTGGGTAAGGGGACGATGTGGAGCGGGCTGCATGGCCACAGATACTCATTGGGCGGCGCGCGTCGCCTCTCTCGCAGATGGTCAGCTGCAGGAAGGGAGAGGGTTGGGTCCGCGTGCGTGTTTGTGGCAGAGCAGTTAGTGAGAGAAAGGTTCGGATGTAGGGTCTTGTGATTATCACAGGTTCGTCCATGTTACCTAAGTTCTGGAGATTTAAATTGTGCTGTGCACTCCTCTAGATGGTCAGTTCACATGGGCAGGCCAAGTCACCACCAGCTGACACGGTTCGTGGGTTCGAGCCCCGTGTCGGGCTCTGTGCTGACAGCTCAGAGCCTGGAGCCTGCTTCGGATTCTGTGTCTCCCCCTCTCTCTGCCCCCTGCTCCCCTGCTCACGCTCTGTCTCTCTTAAAAATAAATGAACATTTAAAAAATTTAATAAAACAATAAGCAATTATGATGTAAGTATAAGTTTCCTGTTAAGAATTCTTGGGGGCGCCAGGGTGGCTCAGTCGGTTAAGCATCCGACTTCAGCTCAGGTCATGATCTCACAGTCTGTGAGTTCGAGCCCTGCGTTGGGCTCTGTGCTGACAGCTCAGATCCCAGATCTTGCTTCGGATTCTGTGTCTCCCTCTCTCTCTCTCTGCCCCCCCATCTCAAAAATAAATAAACATTAAAAAATAGTTAAAGGGGCTCTGGGTGGCTCAGTCGGTTAAGCGTCTGACTTCAGCTCAGGTCATATCTCATGGTTCATGGGTTCGAGCCCCATGTCAGGCTCTTTGCTGACCACTCATAGCCTGGCGCCTGCTTTGGATTCTGTCTCTCCCTCTCTCTCTGCCCCTCCCTGCTTGTGCTCTCTCTCTCTCTCAAAAATAAATAAACATTAAAAAAATAAAAAAAAATATTAAAAAAAATAGTCTTCCTTCCTAGGACTGCATCTGTTTCTTGTAACATTTTGGTTTTTCTAGTCCCAAGTGGGTTGTCCTTTCTATTAGGAGTAGAACTCTATTTTTTTTAAATAAAAAGTCTTTATTTTACTTTTAAAAAACTTATTTAAGTTCAAGTTAGTTAATATACAGTGTAGTATTGGCTTCAGGAGTCAACGCAGCGATCCATGACTTCTATGCAACACCCAGTACTCATCCCAACAAGTGCCCTCCTTGGGAGGAGAACTCTTTTTTTTTTTTTTAATTTTTTTTTTAACGTTTATTTATTTTTGAGACAGAGAGAGACAGAGCATGAACGGGGGAGGGGCAGAGAGAGAGAGGGAGACACAGAATCCGAAGCAGGCTCCAGGCTCTGAGCCATCAGCCCAGAGCCCGACGCGGGGCTCGAACTCACGGACCCTGAGATCGTGACCTGAGCTGAAGTCGGACGTTTAACCGACTGAGCCACCCAGGCGCCCCAAGGGAGGAGAACTCCTAAATTTGCATGGAAATACTGATGGTTTACAGGTTGTAAATCTGAACAAAAGCCAAGTTCTGACCTACCCTTGAGCCAGATGCTGTGAAAAGCATTTGCCTTTCATCTTGTGAAGAAGTCTCTGTAAAATGGGTCATTTTGTAGCCAGCGTCTCCAGACTGCATAATGGCCACGTTTGCTGACGTGATAGAAAGAGATTCGAAGCCTTTAATTACCAATTTTGATTGATGTGAGCCTTGTCTCTTTTATTATTGGGATGAGGAACCAGGAAATGGCTTTAAGCTTTATCTTACACAGAATTTAAGCGATTCTTGTTGGTGCCCACTGTGCACAAATGCAGCGAAAGCTTACAGTTTTTTTCTATATTATGCAAATTCTCCAATTATTGGCTACTTCTGCAAAACTACAGTGGCCATAACGCTCCCAGTGAAGATCCTGATGACCTCGGGGTCCCCGAGTGCCCTCTGCATCCTCATGGGACCTCCATGAGGATCACGTTAAACTGGGACTAGGGCCTCCCAGAGGCAGGATGCTTATGGAGGGACCAGGCCGTGTGAAACGGCCGATGGCAGTGGGAGACCCTCACCGTTCATGCCTCTTCCTAACCTTGAACGAAGCACTGATGTACCTTGTGAAATCCCCATTCACTGCACGAACTTCAGGGTGATGGGAACATTTCTGTGATTATGTCCGAGGACAAAAGCAAAGCCCGAGGATAATGAGAACCACCGCATTCCTATGTGTTTTTAAATTGTATTCCTTTTTTTTTTTTCCCCTGCATAAAGGACCTGAGTTGTAGCGTGGAAACTTCTGAGTAAACACATTTTTCTCAGTCGAGAGACCCGAGATTCATTTCTTCTCTCCATGGTGGCCTGATCTGATCTTGGGCTCCCACGGGACCCCAAAACCCCCAGATCCCAGCCTGCTTCATTAGTGTTTGTTTCTCAGTGTTGGCTATAGAGCATTTTTATTTTTATTTAAAAAAATTTTTTTTTCAACATTTATTTATTTTTGGGACAGAGAGAGACAGAGCATGAACGGGGGAGGGGCAGAGAGAGAGGGAGACACAGAATCGGAAACAGGCTCCAGGCTCTGAGCCATCAGCCCAGAGCCCGACGCGGGGCTCGAACTCACGGAGTGCGAGATCGTGACCTGGCTGAAGTCGGACGCTCAACCGACTGTGCCACCCAGGCGCCCCTATAGAGCATTTTTAATAACTTGATTTGTAGCTGCCAGGGTAGAAATAACAATGCTTGGTAATATTACGTGTGAGACTTAGGGGTGAGCTAAAGACCCCCAGCCACAGTGGCAGTTGGCTCTTGCAGACGACTGGGCGACTTGACCGAGAGAGGGCACCGGGGTTACTCTGTCGTCCACCTCGGACCTTGCCATTGCGGTGCCTGCAAAGGGCAGTCATGTGCCCATCTGGTGGCCAGTGAACAAGAAATGCACAAAAAATCATTCTAAGAAAAAGAACCATTCCTTCGTAAATTCTTCAGGCCGGTAGAACCCAAGTTAGCAGACTCTGTCTGGTACCTTGACGTGAGAGCAGAAAGCAAGAGGGAATAATTTCCAGATGTGTGCGTGCGTCTTATGATCCACCAGAATCAATGCCTATTAAGCCTTTGGTGGCTGCTGTTCTACAACAGACTTGCTGGGTATTTACGTAGAAAACCGGGAAGACAAATTTTGACCTACACGTGGTGTTGGTATTTGCCGTGGCTACTTACCTTGATCCGTGGTTCCTCTGTGTCTTGTAGCATCTCACATGACCAGCCACAGCCACCCACCTTGTTATTAATGGTCACGAGAGACCCCTCTTGCTCCCCCTTGCCCTGTCGCTGATGAGGGGAGTGGGCGGATCCTCTTTAGGCTTCCGTGGCATCAGGTGCTTAAAGGCAACGGGAGGACAGGTTATGGGAAGACCACGAATATGGAGGAAGGGGCTGCACCAGCCCCCGTGTCAAGATGAGAGGAATAGACGGGGAGGAAGGAGGATACAGGCTGCCTCCAGGCCGCAGTCTGTTGACATCTTGGGTCTTGTTCTAGTTAACGTGTCTCCTTCTGGATCTTCTCAGCTAAGGATCGAGGCCGTTGGTTCTCAGTGCCCATGTGGGCTGGGTCAGGGAGGAAGAAGTTACAGAAATTTCCCGGAGGGTTTTTCCCCTCATGAGTCTCGTACCGGAGATTCTAATGCCAGCACCATTTTGGGAATGGGCCATGATTGGAAAAGTTCCTCAGGTCTCCTTCCCATGGGTACCTTTGCCATCTCTCCTCCACCCCTGTCGGCCCCCAGCTTTGTGCAGAAGCCTCAGATAATAGTTGATATGGTCTCCCAGCTCCGGCCACCAGGGAGTCTGGTTCTGCAGCCCTGGGGAATGTATGGTTTGGGAAACTGCATTGTTTTTCTAGGTGGCCCATAATCCACCTCTGGAAAATACCTAGTGGGCAAGGGGCTTCCCGGCCCCTGTTTGACAGAGGGCCAGACACGAGCTAGAAAGCCAACCCAATGAAATTCCAAGAGGACCTCAATTCTTGGGGAACTCTGTATTGAGTAGTGATTCTTTGGGGGGTGGGATGTGTGGGGTTACGTAGTCACTGACTACATATGGTAACAGGGATTTGGGCAGGTTTAGGGAGAGTTGCGGTAAAAGCTGGTGACAGGGAAGCACCTGCATGCGGGGAGGTGTGATCCCACCAGGGACACTTCTAATTTGCATTCTAGTCGCTGGAGAATCATTTATGGCTATATCGAATCTCTGTTAGCATCTAAATGTGGATATGTGTGCCTATATATGTGTGCCATTTTTCTGGATTGTTTGAGTTCGTTGGCTGTTCAGGTTCATTGCTAGGTATGCGCTTCACTTAAGGACTTGGTTCCGTTGTGTTTTCTCACACTGACCCCCTCGTTGCAGCTGGGGTCCTAGCAGGGAAGCCTTTTGGAACCTGAGTGTAGCGCCACGGCTCCAAGCAAGAGGCCAATAGTGTGCAACCGTTTGGGTCCCTGTATTGAGCAGTCTTGAGACATGAGCGAGAGTGGATTGAGACCGGACAGCAGAATGGATCTGTTTGCAGCATGAGGTTTTACTTCGGTGCCAAACTGGGAACATTACATGCGCCTTCATTCAAATGTCAGTGCCCAAGCTCCTTCCAAAGCCACATATAAACGACTTGGGGATCGTCTACTCTTTGGGTTCTCTTGGTCTCCGCTTCCTCCTTTTAGGCAAATGACCCCAAATTGACCGTATTTATCACATGAAGCATGTGCTGTCATGCTAAGTTGTCATAAAAAGGAAAAATGGCGTATAGGGACATATATGCATTTTTAGACCTTGTCACATGCATGATAAAATCGAGGACAATTACTGGCGGCAGGATAATCCTTTCAAAACACCGTGTCCTTGATTTTTGCACTAAAATAGACTTGAATGTGTGCCGGGGAGAGGCCTAAATTCAGAGCCTTAAAAAATACCCTTTTGTGTCCTGAGATCTTATTTTAGATAATATTAAAAATAACTTTCCCTCCTAGGCATCTTAAACAAGTTTGATGTTATAATGCTCTGGCGATTTTATTGTGATTCACCACAGAGATGATCTTTCAGAGCGGCTGTTTTGATACTTTGCTTTAGAAGAAAACGGTATGAAAGACATATAGCAGGCCGAAGAAATGGGATTTCTGCTTACTCAGAACTACACGAATTAGGGGAGACCCTGTCTCTCTACAACAATAGGTTCCTACTTCTCCATTCCTTTAAAAGGGGGGCATTGTGTTAGGAAGTCACAGGCTCTGCCCCGGGGATTTCTGGAAGAAGGAATCAGTCTAAAATAGCTCCTCGTCCCTCTCTGATCTGGAGATTTCACAACCTGCACGGTTTGTACGGACTGTTCTCTTTAAAATTTTGTAGTTGGCCTAGGTCACTCTTTCTTGATCTCTCCTCCCCCCCACCCCCCAGAAAGGGCATAAATATTTCCATCATCAAATTTAATGACCTGCGGGAGACTCACGAGTCATTGCAAATGGTTAAACACTTTCCTTAGAAAAAATACGAACGAGAGGTCGTGTGACTCAGATTTATTATTAGAATAAATCACCTTAACTCATAGAAAATATTTATTACACCCTGTAGTACGTGTTGAGTGTTTTTTTCCCCTAGGTTCCCAGCATCTGTGTCTGTCCACAAGCACAAGCATCATTAGGGCTGGTCTGTCTAGTGGCCCAGCCGCTTTGGGCAGTGCAGTGAGCCTCCCGTAGTGGAGACAGATTCGCAGGGAACGGAGGAGCTTTCTGCATTTAGTCTCTTGTCATTATTTTCACCTTCCTCTCTCCCTCCTTGGAAACTGGAGCAAATATCAGAACTTAACGTGCACACAACCGGAGTGTGGGAAGAGAGCCGTATTTCCCCGGGGTCTGAGGCCTTTGCTGGCTGTACAGATTTCATAGGGGGTTTGCTGTCACATGGACAGGGGTAGGGATACCTGCTGTGATCCCTCAGCTGAAGTCTGGAAGCAAGGGACAGTGTCCTTTCAGCCTGTGGGTGACCCACTCAGGGGACCCCGTGGAAGTCTAGAGATCATTGAGTGGGGGCAGGCTGGTATTTAAATATTCTTCTAACGTGTACAGGCCTAGGCATTATGGGTTGTTGTAGAGCTCTAAACGGAGCCATGAGGTACAATTAAACTCCATGGCGCTGTTATTTTAGGCTCATTATTTTTGGCAGATGGAAATACCACCCCCCCCACCCCTCCCGCTTTTATGATGTGATCATTTTAAAATTTTTTTTTTTTTTCAACGTTTATTTATCTTTGGGACAGAGAGAGACAGAGCATGAACGGGGGAGGGGCAGAGAGAGAGGGAGTCACAGAATCGGAAACAGGCTCCAGGCTCTGAGCCATCAGCCCAGAGCCCGACGCGGGGCTCGAACTCACGGACCGCGAGATCGTGACCTGGCTGAAGTCGGACGCTTAACCGACTGCGCCACCCAGGCGCCCCTGATGTGATCATTTTAAAAAGGGGTATGGTCTTGACAAATGTGTTCTTCAGTTAGATCAGTAGTTCTAACTAGGGGCGATTTCACCTCCCAGGTGACGCTGGGCAGTATCTGGAAACATCTGCAGGTGTCGCAATGCTTGTGGGGGAGGAGAGGCCACTGGCGTCTAGTGGGTGGAGGCCCGGGGTGTCCTCAACATCCTGGAATGTGCAGGACAGACACCCCCGCCTGCCATGACAAAGAATTATCTGGTCCAAAATGTCAATAGTGCAGAGGTTGAGAAAACCCTAGGTTAAACAGCATAGAGCCGAGATACTACCATAGAATATCAGTTTTGTGCTTTTCTGTGGATGCTGGCGTGGCCCTGGAGAGAGAAAGCCGGAAGGCGGATGTTCTCAATCTCGGTTATAATTCCTTGGCTACAAAACTCAGAGCTGGTGATACTCGTCATTGATGAAGCTTTCTTTACGATTTGCTTTTTCTTTCTTTCTTTTTTTTTTTTCACGAATAACAAGAAGAAAACCAAATCTGATCCCCTTTTAGGCCAAGTCGCTAAGAGCAGGAGCACCGAGGTGTTCCTGCGGCCATTTCTCCCCTCAAGTGGTTATGCTAATTAGTGTTTGATCAGATGATTAAATTATAATTCGATTAATCCGTGCGGCGCGCTCTCGGGATGCGCGTCTCTCGCCGGGTTACCTTGCGCCCGAAGCGCCCTCCGTAGGCCCGCTCTTCCTGAAGACGTGGATTTCTGTTTTCAAAGCACACTGCGGATCCTTTGTTGCCTGGTCAAAGGGAGAGGGGATATTTCTGTCACCTGCTCACCCAGGGAAGAGGCCTCTGGGAAACGCGGGAAACGCGGAAACCCTGATTAGAAAGCACCAATTAGTGGAAGACGTTGGATGCAGAGGATCTGGAAGGGCAGGGAGCGTGCCTGCCCCAGGGGAAGGCCGTGTGGCCCCCAAGGCTGCCAGCCAGGCCTCTTGCTCCTGGAAGGGGGGAGGGCACCTTCCCTGCCGCCTCCCTCCCCCACCCTGCAGCTGTGAGCTGCCTGTGTGCACGCTGGTGGTGGCCCCCGTTTTCTGTGTTTATTTCAAGTGTGTATTTCCTTAAAGGAGGGTTCCACCATTTTGTTTCTGTGTGTTTCAGCTTTTAACCCGCGGCTTGAGGTGTCGGTGTTGTTTAGTGACTGCTTTTCCCCACCGGGCACTTCGGTCTAGGTGACTTTGAGGTTTGTCCAGGTAGATGCTTATAAAATGCCCTCTGACAGGAGGCACTTGAGGTGAATTGGAAAGAACGTGAGTGGGAGCTTCTGAAGGCCAAGCTGCTGTGAATGGATTTCGCCTCCAGGACTCGAGGTTGCCATGGCTCATTTTGTGGTTCCAGGAGATTTAGCAGTGGTTGGATTTTCCTTTATACCTTGTCACTTTTTTCTCCCATTATGTTCTTGTAATGGGGGTCGTCTGGTTACCGGAAGCATAAGTATTTGGGATAGGTTTTCTTTTTAAGTTTATTTTATTTATTTTGAGAGAGAGAGAGAGAGAGACTGGGCACATGTGCATGTGAAGGGGGGAGGAGTGGAGAGAGAGAGAGAATCCCAAGCGGACCCCTTGCTGTTAGCGCAGAGCCCGATGTGGCACTTGATCCCACAAACTGTGAGATCATGACCTGAGCCGAAATCAAGAATCAGAAGCTTAGTCGACTGAGCGTCCGAGGTGCCCCTGGATTTTTTTTTTTTTCTATCAGAATGTGTATGTATTTGGATCTGTCTGGAACTTACAGCATTTGCATTTAGGAACAGGCCAGAAGGTGATACGTATATCACCGGCCCCTCATACCTCATCCTGAGAACTACTTGGGACCACAGAATTTATGACAATATAGGGACTAAATACCTGCTTAGGTTTTCACATCTCCCCTACTCTGAAAATCTTGCACTATCATTTGTGAGAGATTACAGTCTCTTCATTGAGTGAAATTTGGCTTGTAATTCTTCCCAATAAAAAAATGAAAGTAAGAGGAAACTCACTGAGCATCTGAAGTGTGCAGGCACTTGGCTTACTGTCTTGGGTGCACTTGCTGTGTTTCTTAGTAATAATAGTGAGGATAATGTCGGTGGTAATCGCTGGCATTACTTATTGCTAAGAAGCAGGTCCTCCTTTAAGAGTTTATGGTATTTCCTGTAATGCCCGGAGCTGGGAGGTAGGCATTATTACCAGCATCATCTCCAGAAGGTGGGGTTAGATGGTTTGCTACGAGTTCCATAGCTACTAAATGGCAGGACAGGGCCTGAGCCCAGGTTGTGTACAAACCCACGCGGCTGTCGGGCTTCTGTCCATCCTTACACGGTTGAATGAGAAGGTACTTCAGTGCAACTTTTGCAGAATAAGATGCGGGATTTGCAGATGCTGGATGTGGGTGGACCCTGGTCAGGTGGGGGCCTCTTGATTCCAGGTCCCGGTTATCTCTGTGTTGGGAGCCTTTTCAGATTCTCCCAACGAAGCCACGCTTCCTCCTCTGACTTTTTTTGAACTTCAGAAATGATGATGTTAAGTTTCCTTTGGAAGTTGAGCGGTAAAAAGTTGTCTTGAGAGAGTGAAACATCAGCTTTGAAGAATGGGTGTGTACATGGGGAAAATCCATGTACTTTCCCTTGTCAGCCTCCATTAACGTATGTGCTAAGTTAGGCAAGTATGGGACAGGTTAATTAACTTCTGTCGCCTTCAAAGGTAGAGCTCTTTCGCGGTATCGTGTTCTGTTGGCGCGCTTAAGAGGGACATTTATGTTCCCTTCGTGTTACGTTATGTGCTGGGACCTTCCCCAGCCCCCAAATTTAGATCGCGTAGCTGTTTTTAAGTACATTACATTTCATTTGTCCCGAACAGGTCAAGGTCAAAGTGTTAGAGTAAAACTAGTTTTTGAAGTTGGGAATTGAAGACTGGAACAGGGTGTGAGTTTGGTATCCGCGGGACCGTCAGGGAAAAAGGCACAAATTAGTTTTGTGCACGCAAGTCTGCACCTTCTCAGTGCAGCTGGATTATTTTCCTGGCTCGTCCAACGTATATCTGGAGTCGAGACGTTCACACTGACGGTAGCTGAGAATAACGCCTGTGTGTGTACACGGTAGCCACCTCGCAGACCTTGGGTACTGGTCCCCCAGAAGACGCGACCACAGAGAGACGAGAAGATATCGGGCGTCCTCTCTACTGGCCAGGCAGCCTGGCGTTTGTGGCCAAGTATCCCTCTACAGTCCCTTTTGCGTGGCATGCGGACCGAGCCTGTGCATAATAATTGCTGATACTTCCGGAACGCCGACTACGGCACCAGGCGCTGTGCTAATAAGTGCTGGATTGTATCATCTCCTTTAATCGCGAGTCCTATCTTTGAGATACTTACTCATATTATCCCTCGTTTTATCCTTGGGAGGAATCAAGGTGAGTCACCTTGTAAAGGTGAGTCTTGTAAAGGTGAAGAGACTTTCCAAAGTCCTATATCCAGTGAGTGGGGGAGGCAAGGTTTGAACCTGCGCAGTCTGCTTCCAGAACGCGTACATCGACTACCTGCCTATTCTCACCCTTTAGGGAGCTCCTAATATCTGGGCTGGTTCCTGAGTGCACACGCTAGTGTAAGCGGCAGTACTCGTCTGGAGATCTGGAAATGTGGGGTGTATCACTGGAGAGTTGCGACGGGCCGGTTTAAGTTTTCTTGGAGGAAGATGCTGGAAAAATGTGGCAATGTGGGACTTTCGGGGTTGGGTTGTTTTAATCCCATTTCTAGAATCTCCACTCATTCCCGAATTCGGATGCTCAGTTGCCAAAGTGTCACCAAGCACACGCTGCCTATCTCATGCCACCAAGCACCAGTCAGCACCATTTCCCAGCCTGGAGCACGTGACCCGTGTCTCTTCATATCTATCGCGATGGTGTTCGGATTGAAAATTAAACTCTCCGAGGGCACCTGACTGGTTTAGTGGGTTCAGTGCCCGACTCGTGGTTTCAGCTCGGGTCACGATCTCACGGTTTCATGAGTTCGAGCTCTGCGTTGGGCTCTGTGCTCACCGTGGGGAGCCTGTTTGGGATTCTCTCTCCCTCTCTCTCTCTGCACCGCCCCCAGCTCCCAATCCCCCCCTCTCTCTCCCCTGTCTCAAAATAAATACATGAACATTAAAACGTATTAAAAAAAAATTAAACCCTCCAGATTTCAGTAGACGATGCCCAAAGCCTTGTCTGGTACAGCACCTGATGGCTGGCATTGCTGTTTTCTCTCCAACACGCTTTCCCTCTGATCCCTTTCACCCAGGTGCTCAGGCCTTCCTTGACTTCTCCTTGCCTCAGAGACGTTAGACTTTAGGGTACCCCTGATAAACCCAACCCAGCCTCTATGCCACCACGCTGGGGCAGCTGGGCTTGACCAGAGGAACACACACACTGCTGTTCTCGTTGGTCTTATGTTGTGACCACACACCTCAGCTGAGCCCTCGGATCTGTCCTCGGTCCCGCCTGACTGCCCCATTGCCTCCGGCTTCCGTGGGAAAACTATCTTCCACCTTCTCCCTCCTCCGCGAACCTCAGACTCCCCTTCCTTCCCCACTTCCAGTCGATGACCTTGATTCCTTTACCAAGAACCTAGAAGAATTGAGGGAACCGCTTGGAATATCCCCTCCTCCCACACCCAGTTGATCATTCTGTCATGTCTGTACCTGCTTTGAGTTTCCCTTCCTGGTTAGTGAGGGAAGGGTTCAGGTACGGGGACGTCTGGACACCCGACACTGGACGCGGTAACAGGTGAGGTCGACAGCCAGTCTCTGGTCGTGTATGCCCATGGCCCGAGGGCTGAAGACGGCCACACGGGCCAGGCCACGCTCAGGAACAGACGGAGGGCAGAGCAGGCTGTGTCACGTCAGGAGCGTGAGTGCCCCTTGGTTCACACGGAGGACAGAGTTGGCTCATTGAACGACTCCGCAGGTCCACAGGCTGGCAGGGAATCAAACCTTGCTGCTCAAGGGATGGGCAGGAACTGTGCCCGGTCCCTCAATAAGGAGGCTTATTTGGTGGTGGGGGTGGGTGGCTGGGGGAACTTGGCCTGTGGGAGCAGAAGGAGACAGAAGAACTACTGGCCCGGCCGTTTGTAGCCCTTCTGATTTTCCCAGGTGGGGAGAACATTAATTTCAGGTCTTGCGCCCCGATACCCACATACACTGCCTTCTGCCCCTGACGGCGGAAGCACCTGCCTCGATCCCCCCAAGGGCTGAGGCCTCCGTCCGAATCCAGAGTCTGAGCGTCTCCCATGCACTCAAGAACCTTGGCTTCACATCCGTGATCTCACTCCCCGGCACCTCCCGATTTCCCTGTCTTCTGGGTTGTGTGCCACACGACGTTCTCTCACCCATAAACACAGCAGCACGTGGAATACACCAACTGATACACCTGTTCCTCCCCCCCCCCCCCCCCCGCCCCCGTCCCGCCGCTCCCCTCACCTACCTCCTTTCTCGGACACTGTTGATTGAAAAACTACCCAGAAGAGTTGCGATTGCCAGTACTTGTCCCACGACTGGGGTGGGGATTTGTTTCAGTGTCCAGTCGCCGCAGAGTGATGTGACGTCCCACGGGACCTGGCTAGCACGCAGGTGGTTGTGCACGCGACTCGGTGCGCGGTTTCCACGGCGCTTGGAGCTGCGTGTACCCCTCTGGCCGGGATCAGAGGCGGGCCACACGCTCTGGGACCGTGTGGCATCTCGGGGTCACACGAGGGGCGAATGCTTGCAGGTCTGCGGAGGGCCGTCTGAACCCCCCAGTGCCTCCGTCGCTCAGTCTCTCAAACACGATCCCATCCGTGTCGTCTCCCAAGCTCCACGGAAGCTGCTTTGCGGGGGTCACCGCTGACCCCCGTGTGTCTGGTCTCGCCTCGTGAGACCCTCTGCAGCCTTTGACAGAGGAGGCCCTTCCCTGGGATCCTGGGTGCCCTAGTCTTTAGGTTTGTCTTTGCGTCTCTGGGTTCTCCTTCATGTTGTCTTTGCTAAGTCTCCTCTCCAGTCAACGCCAAGGGCTGGGATGCCCCAGGGCTCCGTTCGCAGCCTCCCCTCCCCATCTATGCTTACTCTTTCTGTGATTTAATTTAGGCTGAGGCACAAAATACCACCTGCATGCTGATGACGTCCGCATTCGTCTCTCTGTCCGTGGCTTCCCCTCTGAGCTCCCATCCAGACCCTCAGATCCAGTCGCCTACCCACCATCTCCCCCTGGAGATCCCGTAGGCGTCTCCAGCTTTGACCTAACACGGAGCTGCTAGATTTTTCTCCCCGCGTCGGCTCCTGTCCCAGGTCTTTGTCATCCTCACTGAGCACTGCTGTTCATCCACTGCTCAGGAGCGAGCCTGGCTCCGGATGGAGTCACCCTTGACTGCCGTCTTTCCTCCCTGACTCCTGTGCAAACCACCAGCAGGTGCCAGTGACTCTACCTTCAGAATATGACCATTTCTGGGGCACCTGAGGGGCTCAGTCAGGTGAGCATCCAACTCTTGATTTCAGCTTGAGTCATGATCTCAGGGTTGTGAGTTTGAGCCCCATGCTGGGCTCTGTGTGGAGCACGGAGCCTGGTTGGGTTCTCTCTCCCTCTCTCTCTGCCCCTCCCCTGCTTGCCTGTGCTCTCTCTAAAGATAAATAAATTACTGTTTCTGATTCTGTGTCTCCCTCTCTCTCTGCCCCTCCCCCGTTCATGCTCTGTCTCTCTCTGTCCCAAAAATAAATAAACGTTGAAAAAAAAAAATTAAAAAAAAAAAAAAAAAAAGGGCGCCTGGGTGGCGCAGTCGGTTAAGCGTCCGACTTCGGCCAGGTCACGATCTCGCGGTCCGTGAGTTCGAGCCCCGCGTCAGGCTCTGGGCTGATGGCTCGGAGCCTGGAGCCTGTTTCCGATTCTGTGTCTCCCTCTCTCTCTGCCCCTCCCCCGTTCATGCTCTGTCTCTCTCTGTCCCAAAAATAAATAAACGTTGAAAAAAAAAATTTAAAAAAAAAATAAAGATAAATAAATTAATCAATAAAAAAAGAGAACATGGCCTTTTCTTCTGCTTCCACCTCAATTCACGCCACTGTCCTCTCTTGCCGGGTTCTCTCTGCACCCGCTCCCACCCCGCAGTTGGATTTAGTAGCCCCAGGGGCCTGCTGAAATTATAAATCAGACCACGTCACCCCTCTGCTCAAAGCGCGTAGGGACATCTCCCATCACCGCTAAAATAAGCCCAACACTCCTTACTGTGACTGGAGGCCCCTCTAGGATGTGGCTCAGGCTGACCACACGGGCCGCCTCCTCTCCAGCCACCCCAGCCTCCTGGGATTTGTTCCAAAGTGCTGAACTGTACGTGCCCAGCAACACTCGCTGCTTTTCCTTCCTGGGATGCTCTCCTCTGGACCTTCCATCGTCTGCTTTTTCACGTCATTCAGTTCTCTGCCCAGACACCATCTCCTGGGAGAGGCCTCTCCCACGATCACACGAGCTAAGGCGAAGTGGCCTTCTCGATAACTCCGTTCCTCCTCACCACACTCCGGGTTTCCTCAGAGTCGCTATGGGTGCCTGGAATAACAGAGCTGTGTGTCTGTTATCTGTCTCCTCCAACCGGGGAAGCAGGGACCTTGTCTCCAGTGCTCACCTCTGAGTCTTGGGCCCCAGGAGAGTCCCTGAACACCTCAGGTATCCAGAAAGTATTTGGTGATTGAACGATTAAGTCAAGGACTGCTGTTTTACAGCGATCTAACCCTGAGAGCCTTGATGACATTGCTTTTTTAAATTTGACTCTGTTCTGTTTTTCCCCAGTGCAATCACAGTATCTCTCTGCACACAAGGAGTTTCTGGGGAAGATTTAGACGTGCATATTGATAGAAAGATCAGCAAGCATCATGCCCTACAATTTTCAACCCTGACCTGCTCTTAGAGGCTTAACAATAAAAGATGCCTTAATTAGAAAAAACAAGACAAAAACCTTTGTCACTATACTGAGGATTGTGCAGAAAGGAGACTGTTTTTTGGGTCTTCTGTCGGTCATGGCAAAGTCCCAGGGAAGAGAGGACAAGCTCACGAGTGCAGAAGGACCTGGTAATTATCACCACACTGGACATGCAGAGAAGGTTCTGCAGTGTTTATGGAGGCAGAAACCACTTCCCATTCGACTATTTAAAAAGTGCTTTAAGGAGAGGGAGATTTCAAGACTTGGCTTTTAAGGATGTGTATATTTTCTTTTTTTAAGTGTTTATTTGAGAGAGAGATTGAGAGAATCTCAAGCAGGCTCCGCACTGTCAGCACAGAGCCCAACGTGGGGGTCAGACTCGTGAATCGTGAGGTCATGACCTGAGCTGAAGTCGAGAGTCGGAGGCTTAACCGACTGAACCACCCCGGTGCCCCTGGGATGTGTATATTTTCACTGGGCAAGGTGGACCGCAAAAAAATGTCAGGAGTTACGGGGAAAAGCAGTGGGTCCATTCAGCTTCTGTGTGACATCAGAGTGGAAGGTACATCTAAAAATGGGGCAGGGAGCAGAATTCAGAGGCCCAGTTTATAGTTATGTTCAAAATCTTTGTGTTAAAATCATAATCTGGGGCGCCTGGGTGGCGCAGCCGGTTAAGCGTCCGACTTCAGCCAGGTCACGATCTCGCGGTCCGTGAGTTCGAGCCCCGCGTCGGGCTCTGGGCTGATGGCTCGGAGCCTGGAGCCTGTTTCCGATTCTGTGTCTCCCTCTCTCTCTGCCCCTCCACCGTTCATGCTCTGTCTCTCTCTGTCCCAAAAATAAATAAACGTTGAAAAAAAAAATTTAAAAATGGGGCAGGGAGCAGAATTCAGAGGCCCAGTTTATAGTTATGTTCAAAATCTTTGTGTTAAAATCATAATCTAAGTCCCGTGAGTGATCAGTGCTGTATTTTGCCTGCGGTGCGCGGGAAAGGAGAGAACATCTGAATGGGTTTGTAGCTTTTGTATAATAATTATGCTCAGACTACTCCACTTGAATATACATATTTTTGAGACTCTCTGGAGTTTGCCTGCTGGAGAACTGTATGCCATTGGCAGGGTTTTGTAGCACCCGATGAGGGCCACTGTGTCCTGTAGTTATCACAGCGTAACCCGAGAGAGGCTGGAAACTGGACAGCGGTCTGTACAGATCAGGGCCACATCCCGAGACGTGAATCAGTGAAGTTAAACCAGCGGAAAACCAACAGTCTTCATTTCTTTCAGTTTTCATATTTCTCTCAAAAGTAGATCATATAAAAATTTAATATCGACCATGGGTTTGAATTCTAGTTCCACTGGAGCGACCGCTGTCTATTATTTTGTGGGTGATTGAGCTACATTTTGGATCCGTTTCGGGTGAACCTGTTCGGGTTCTAGAGTCACCAGAAAAGGAAGGGTCAAGCAGAAGTAGGAAGATGTATACTTTCATGTAATCTAACTAAATTAAACTTAAGAGGCTCCAGTGTGGAATGTCATCACCCAGAAATCCATTTTCTTTTGCTTATGTACTGTGTTCCACAGAAATCCTCGGTATGGTTAAGAAATTGTAAGTGTGATGGCTGGGTGGCTCGGTCGATTAAGCTTCCGTGTCTTGATTTTGGCATGATCTCACGGTTCACAGGATCGAGCCCCACGTCCAGCTCTGTGCTGACAGTGTGGAGCCTGCACACGCCCATACTCCTTCTCTCTCAAAATAAATAAGTAAACTTAAAAAAATTATAAGTGAAAAATTTTCTTCTGTGCTGTGAGTTTCCTGAAGTTTCTCCATTTTTAAAAAAATTATTGTCAAGTTAGCTAACATACAGTGTAGTCTCGGCTTCAGGAGTAGATTCCCATGATTCATCACTTACGTACAACACCCAGTGCTCATCCCAACAAGTGACCTCCTCAGTGCCCATCACCCATTTTCCCCATCCGCCTAACCGCCATCAACCATCAGTTTGTTCTCTGTGTTGAAGAGTCTCTTATGGTTTGCCTCCTTCTTTGTATCTTATTTTTCCTTCCCTTCCCCTATGTTCTCCTATTAGGTTTCTCAAATTCCACCTGTGAGTGAAATCGTATGATATGTGTCTTTCTCTGACTTTTTTCACTTAGCATAATACCCTCCAGTTCCATCCATGTTGTCACAAATGGCAAGATTTCATTCTTTTTCATTGCCAAGTAGTATTCCATTGTGTGTGTGTGTGTATACGTATGTATATATGTGTGTATACGTATACACACACACGCATATACATACCACATCTTTATCCATTCATCAGTTGATGGACATTTGGGCTCTTTCCATCATTTGGCTACTGTTGAAAGTGCTGCTATAAATATTGGGGTACATGTGCCCCTATGAATCAGCACTCCAGTATTCTTTGGATAAATTCCCAGTAGTGCTATTGCTGGATTGTAGGGTAGTTCTATTTTTAATTTTTTGAGGAGACTCCACACTGTTTTCCAGAGCGGCTACACCAGTTTGCATTCCTACCAGTAGTATAAAAGGCTTCCCCTTTCTCCACATCCTCACCAACATGTTGTTTCCAGAGTTGTCAATTTTCTCCATTCTTAAGTCAAATTTAGATTCAGCAAAATTCAGCTTAGTACTAACTTCAGCCTCAAAATGATTTACAGTCCAGTTCATAATCCACATTCATGGTCTCATTTCTTGTGCAACTTACAGGGTGTCTTTTATGATTTATCTCTTTTGCCAACTTCTTTCCTCTCTTCCTTTCTTTCCTCATCTTCTATACTTGTTCACACACACACACACCCGCACACTATATGTGTCCTTATTTTAAGAATTATTTTTATAATTATTAAAAATTTTTTTGCTTTTGAATTTGCTGGTAAAGAGTTGTGTTTTCAGAAATGAAAATTGAAAAATTCAGTTTTCAGGCCTGGAAGTCATACATATATATGATTATGATGAACTGTGATCATCTTATGTGGTTGATCATTGCTAGCACGTTATTAATGACCCATCATGAAAGCAACATGAACTCAAAACTCACCCAATGGGTTTTCTTTGGGGAGGATTTCTTAATTAACCAGAAAATATTTACTGTGCATATTTTATGTCCATTGGGAATATGGAATAAGAGAAGAAAAGTGTGAAGAAGATTTCTGCCCTTGAAGAATTGACCATTTCGTTGGGAAATCGTGACATATATAAGTGTAAGGAAATAAGATCTTTCTAAAACCAAGAGAAGATAAACTGGGTAATCTAATTTAGATTAAAAGATGAGCTGCTGATGATTCAGAAAAGGCATTACATTTAAGAAAAAGAGAAGAGAGTAAGCTTTGTGAGGTGAAATCGGGGAGGGCTTTATGGAAGAGTGACTTCAACAGAATCCGATGAGGTGTGGATCAGTGCTGGGCAGCAGTTTGAGAGTGGGCTTGGCTTTGGCAGCAGTGGGGTGTGTGTGTGTGTGTGTGTGTGTGCGCGCGTGTGTGTGCATGTGCCTGTGTGTATGCACGGGCATGCGTGCACGCACAGGTATGCATGAAGCTTGCAGGCTTGGAAGTAGGGGTGAGTGTTATAAATTTGGAGACTGACCCATGGTTCTGTTAAGAGGCTGAGAAGTAAAATTCAGGCTACAACAAGAAGTTGTGAAAGACTCTCAAAAAGTTAAGTTTCCCACGAGAGCGAGGCGTTTAGAAATGGTCAGAAGCACCCAGGCGCCTGGGTGGCTCAGTTGGTTAAACATGTGATTTCTGCTCAGGTCGTGATCTGGCGGACCGTGAGTTCCAGCCCCGCATCGGGCTCTGTGCGGACGGCTTGGAGCCTGCTTCGGATTCTGTGTCTTTCTCGCTATCCGCCCCTCCCCCACTCACGATCTGTCTGTCTCGCTCTCAAAAGTAAATAAACGTAAGAAAAAAAAGAAATGGTCAGAAGCACCTCTGGGGGACTCGGACCCATGGTGAACGGCTGTGGCGTAGAGGCAGCAACGACCGCAGCTATTTCAAACCCCAGGATTGGCCCTGGGTTTTTACAGCGGGGAAAGTAAAGGGTTCTTGTTTAAAGCAGGGCGAGATAAATGGAAGAAATAAAATAAGAAAAGAAAAAACCCAGTGAATTCCCCATCAGTTACAAAGGAAGAGCTTTACAAAAGGTAAAATTTATGACCTCTCTGTATGCTAACACCAGCCATGTTTTATGATCCTATAATTATCTCAAATATCTTGTGATGTCTATACACACACAGAGGGGTTTACACTGCCGATAAAATGAGGAAAGGCAAAGTCTGTGCTAAGATTATTTGCCCAGAAGAGGGTCTTTATCACCCAGCAGGAGTCTCAGGGGAAAAAAAAAGATCTTTAATTATTCATCAAAGTTATAACCTAGTCAAATTTAGTCTTATTTGAGACTTTCACCTCAACCTTTTAGGACGCAGACTGGGTTTATATTTTAGTTCTCGGACTCTATTTGAGTTCATGATGTCTCTTAGCTTTTGTGATTTGCTGTATGTTTCCTTTAGTTAGACGTCCTTCCTGAAGAGAAGCTTACGCTTTTTCATATCTTCCCTCCTTAAAGAGAGTGATTCTGTTTTTTAAAATTCTACTGTGGTGACTCATTGAATGGTGGTTTTGGAACAACATTCTGCAAATGGCACACAGGAATGATGGACCCTGGGGGGACTTGAGAGGGGACAGCGAGCTGGGCACCAGAAGGCGAAGCCCAGAGTGAGGGGTGAGCCCTGCCGGGAGGGGAAAGGAGGAGATTGAAAATGCCCTGACTTCTCGGATGGGAAGAATAAAAAAAAAAAAAAAAAAAATGACAGCGTGATAAAATCAAAACGCAGAGATGTTTTGAGAAATTGGAATAAACGTGTTTGCCACGTTGGAGTGAAGATGCTGCCCCGATTATTGATAGTGGAGTGATTATTGATATTGATAGTTAAAGGCATATAGAATACAATCTGTTATTATGCTTTAAGGAAGTTATTGCGTAATGAGGGAACGAATGTTAATTCGCACATGGAACGTGCGAGGCCCCGATGTTTAGGGTGGCTTAGAGCCTAGACAGAGCTGGGCTTCCCGTCTGAAGACGCTGCTTCTTTTTCTTTTCTTTATCTTTTCTTAAGCCTGTGGAGTTCAGCTTTAAGATAATTTTTTTCCCTAAGTATACACTTGTGACTATAATCTTTAACTCAGGTATTTATTTATTTTTTACTTTGTTGGCCACCTGCAGAAAGCCTTCATTTATTTGTATGTCCCCACGCACATTATCCTCCACAAATTTTCACCTTCCCACCTCCTCACGTTCTTGATAGTGACACCCT
This sequence comes from Lynx canadensis, assembly GCF_007474595.2. Classification (NCBI taxonomy): domain Eukaryota; kingdom Metazoa; phylum Chordata; class Mammalia; order Carnivora; family Felidae; genus Lynx; species Lynx canadensis. The sequence goes on along the minus strand of NC_044311.2, from coordinate 153,988,040 downwards.
GATTTTGATGCTGAAGGCCTCGGCGTCCTTGGAGCCATGGACAAGGAGACAAGGAAGGGACCCTGGCAGCCACCTTGGAGAGGCCCGAGGGAAGGGGACCAAAGATAGAGCAGACTTCTTTCCTAAGACACATTATGATTTGGACAGAGCTAACATTCATCCAGCTGACCTGCCTCCCAGGTACAGATAATTTCCATCGTGCTGAATACGTGAAGGGGAAGGACACCAGAAGAGACTGGAAAGTCACATATAGGTCAAAGCAGATCAAGATGTGCGTACTCTCTTGTGTGATCTCACAGCTTGGCTCATGCTCGACTGTGATGGGGTCCTTATACCAGGAGTTCATGAGGATTAGCAATTATGTGGCATTAGCTCTATGTCCTTAAATTTGTGGCTTCGTGGACGGTAAATATGGCTGCGATTGGAAACGTGTCCACCGCTGGTGTGTGTTTAATCCTTGCGTTTTTCTCCCAGGACTGAGTGTCTTTTGTGAAAGTCCGGAAAGATGTTCTACTGACAGGGACACCCCCCCTGTTCCTGGGAGGGATGAACATGGGGACGGAAGGTGCCCATCCCTGGGTGCAGCCCAGCACAAGACTCTGGCTGCAGGCGATCTGTGTTCAGTTACGGTAAAACGTTAAATTAGCTGAAAGAGAATTTTTCTGGTTACTTGAGTTTGCCTGTTGGACTCCATTAATTATTCAGTCATTAAATCATTTACATGAACTCTTTCTTAGTCTGAAAAATAATCAGCCTTTAGGCGGCTTACTGTTTGTTATTCCTCACTGGAGCTTTTGTGGACAAGTAGCCCTGGGCCATGGAAAAGAATCCAACACAAATTAAGGTGCTCAGGGTCGATTGAATGGAAGCAGATCCATTAGATCACATGTTCTGACTTCTTTTCCTGCTTTAGTGAGGAATACTCCAGGTGCGTTTCAAATCTAATTTTTATTTTAATCTAGGAGAAACTCTTCTACAGTGGTCATTTTATTTAATTTTATTATTTTATTTTTTAAATTTTATTTTAGAGAGAGTGAGTGTGGGGGGAAGAGGCAGAGGGGCAGAGGGAGAGAAAGGGAGAATCTTAGGCAAGCTCTCGGCTCAATGAGGGAGGAGCCTGATGTGGGGCTCGAACCCACGACCCTGGGATCATGACCTGAGCCGAAATCAAGAGTTAGATGCTCAACCGACTGAGCCACCCAGGCGCCCTCGTAATTGGTCATTTTAAAGTCATGGTGTCTCATTCAAAACAAAAACAAAAAAAACCTCCAACCCTACATCTGTTTTCTTTTTTGTACATTCATTTCTTGTTTCCAAGGCGTTTTAGTTGTTACATGAATTTGGTGTTTCTCTTAGGGATTACCATATCTTCTAGAAATGAACTTTCATTTTTTTTTTTATTAAAAGAAAAATTTTTTTAATGTTTATTCATTTTTGAGGGACAGAGAGAGGCAGAGCAGAGGCAGGGGAGAAGCAGAGAGGCAGGGAGACACAGAATCTGAAGCAGGCTCCAGGCTCCGAGCTGTCAGCACAGAGCCCGACACGGGGCTCGAACCCACGGACCGTGAGATCATGACCTGAGCCGAAGTCAGATGCTCAACCGACTGAGCCCCCCCAGGCGCCCCTAGAAACGAACTTATAGAAACAAGAATGTTTTCAGTGCCATTCCATCCTCAGCCATCTTGGTGGGGAATTGGAAAAGCAAATAGGAAGTTGGGAATCTCCAAACTTGGAGTCAACTTGGGCCATTCTAAGAGCAAACCATCCTGCTCGCATGTGAGCACAGAGCACACCCCCATCTGCCGTGGCTCTGTCGTTTTGTTCACAGAGAAGCCTTGTGTCGCCAGGGGAGGGGCTGCGTGCCTGCGGGGCCCACAGGGACAGGCCGCTGCGTCTTTTCCCATCCGCGGCCTGGGGACAGCTTTCGTCACCAGGAGGCCTGCGAAGTGATGAACTGTGCGGCATCATATTCTTACCTTCTTCCCTCTCCTATAAATGATGACAAATTGCCTCGCTGTAAATTTGAAAGTCCCTAAATGGCGTTTTTGTCAAAGCCTTTAGAACAAAATGCTTACTCAGAGAGATTTTTAAGTATTGGGAGCCAGGGTGGCTGGGAGCAGGCCTAATTATTATGCATCATGACACAATGCATTATGCATCACCCTCGCATTTCTGCTTCTTAAACACTTGTTACGGATGATGAAACTAGTTCCAGTGGACAAACGGGGCGCTCTCCTGCACGTCGTTCCTGTGATGTCATAGTCGTCTTCCAGGGGGCTTCAGCGCCACCTCCCACGGAAGCCCCTCACACATGCACATTTTAATAAGACACTTTAATAATTGGCTCAGAGCTAATTGTCAGTCAAGGGAAAATAACCTTTTATCAAAGGTGCCTTGGAGGTGGCCTGTTCAGAGAAGAAACAAGCGATCTCATTTGCACTTATCTGGCTCCCCTTTCCCTCCTGGCATTTATAGGGAATAAGCTACCTCGAAGGAACGTAAAAGAAGGAAGGGTGTGGGTGTGGAAGGGAAGGGGAGCTGTCAAATTGTTAAGACAAATGGGGCTTCGAGAATCCTAATTAAACCTCAAATTGCTTAGAAACGGGAAGTAAGTATTCCTGATCATTGGCACCAGGGAAAAAAAAGGTCTAATTTACCACATATCTTTAGATAAGGGTAGCCCGCTATTTGGCTGTGCAAGGTGTTGGCCTCACCTGTTGTGTAGGTGAAGGTAATGGCTTCAAAGGCTGTGAAATCCGCGTCCGAGGCTCCGCGTCCGATGTCATGGATACATTGACAAGCTGGAAAGTATGTGTAGAGTTCCGTTTTGAATTTTCTTCTCCTGGAAGCTTTCTGGTTGTGTCCTGGGAGAATTTTAGTGCATTCAAACCGTCCACGGTGTTGTTCGGGTATCAGAAAAATACAATAAATAACAGGTCCGTATTCTCGAGACTCAAGGTATATATTCGCAAGAAAATAGGTTTGTTTGGAAGACAGCCCTGCTTTCAAGGGGCACCTGGGTGGCTCAGTCAAGTCAAATGTCTGACTCTTGATTTCAGCTCAGGTCATGATCTCACGGTTCATGAGTTCAAGTCCGGCGTTAGGCTCTGTGTTGACAGACCCTGTGATTCTCTCTCTCCCTCCCTCCCTCTGCGCCCCTCCCCTGCACACACATGTGTGCATGCTCTCTGTCTCTGTCTCTGTCTCTCTCAGAATAAATAAACAAACTTAGAAATCCTAAAATGATTTTGGTTCCTCTGGAGGTGCTGACGGTCTCTGATGCCGAGGGGGACCACGCTTTCTCCTGTCACTCACCTCGTGATGCAGAGCATCAGCCCTCCTTTTCATGAGGGAGGCCGAAAAGGCTTCCGGCATCACAGAATCTTGACTTCATCCTGATACAGTCAGCAGCAGAGCTGAGGACAACGCACTCCCATTTGTATAGCCTTCGCTCAAGCTGCAAACCATACTTCTCTTTCTATAGGACTTTGGCTTCCATTAATTTAAAATACACGTTTAATACAAAGCCCCGCCCTTTAATAAAACTTATTTTTTTTTCTTTTTAAAGTTGTTTCCTTGGTACAACTTGGATTGCTTTTGGAAAAAGCAATCGTCCTGGAGTAGGAGGTAGGGCAGTGTCTCTAACTTCGGGATCCTTCTGTTTCTAGTTGGGTCTTCGCCTCTGGGATCTGATGGGATCTTGGCAAGTGTCCTCATCTGTGGGGAAAACAACACCCATGCAGAATATAGTAATGAGGGTGACAGTCTGCTGAGCACTTGCTAAATGCCAGGCGCTGTACTAGGACTATCCCACGTGACTCTTGCTGGCAGTCCTTTATTTTACGGCTCTCTGTCCTTTACGACGAGCGCACTCAGTCGCAGGAAAGTTGAGAAAGTTGCTGAAGGTCCGTTGGAACCCAGATCTTCTGACTCAGGACCAGTGTTAGTGCCCCAGATCCCCAAATTCTGGCTCATGCCACCTTTTTTTTCAAAATTTTTTTTAACGTTTATTTATTTTTGAGACAGAGAGAGATAGAGCATGAACGGGGGAGGGGCAGAGAGAGAGGGAGACACAGAATCGGAAGCAGGCTCCAGGCTCCGAGCTGTCAGCCCAGAGCCCAACGCGGGGCTCGAACTCACAGACTGAGATCGTGACCTGAGCTGAAGTCGGACGCTTAACCGACTGAGCCACCCAGGCGCCCCTCATGCCACCTTTCACACGTACCTCAAGAAGTCATTGTAAACATCGAACCAAATGGTCGTAATGCCTGTGGGAGCACCTCGAAAAGAGGACATTACCCTGGCGTCTGTCGCGCTGCCGTTCTGACCACTTTCTCATCTGGGAAGCAGACACAATCACAGCTGTCCTCGAAGACATTGGTGCTCGTTTAAGTGGAAGGGAATTGATTAGCGTTGGGAAATTCTGTCTTTGACTTCTTCCAGCAGAGGTTGGTGCCAGCTTTACCCTGGGAGATAAAGGGACCTACATTTGCTCATAGTCACTGAATAGGTTCTTGGGTCTCCGGGAGGCAGCAGCCCACCTTTGAGGCATTATCTATACCAGCCCAGGTTGTGGGCTCCAGGAGGAGAGCTTTGTTTGGGGGAGAAAAGGGCCTTATCTGGTGGAACTCCGTCCATCCCTATCTGTCCTGAGGACGTTACCCAGCAGCAACTGATGGGCCCCTCACCGTGTGCCAACGCGGAAAGAGACAAAATGGCAACAACATGAAGGTTGAGGCTGGTGACAGCTGGTCTCTTTCCTCCGTTCAGCCCCTAAACGGTCGGCTCGAACTTTCGGCCCCATCGTGGTGCTGTAGCATTTGAGCGTGGTCTGCAGAAGCAGATCAGTTCACGTCTCGAGGGTTTGACACGTGGCTCTTGTCAGGAGCCTGTTTTCAATTTGTGCTTATTTTAAGCTTGTACGTTGCCATCAGGTTTGTAAACATGGTGATTGCTGGTTCTTACTGAGAAGAATATGGGATAAATAGGCCTTCGTTTGCCATCCCATAACCAAAGGTCAGTGCACAAAGCTCCTAGGCGGCTCAGTTATCTGGTCTACCTCTCGTCACCTGGATGGCCTCGTTGCTTCTCGTGGATGGTCCTAGTATTTTTATTTCTATCCGTTCACCTGAAGGACTGAGACTCCGCGTCAGTCTCCGGGTCGGCATTTCATCTTGTTCTTCCGTTCTTTCCTTTTCTCTCTTTGCCCCAAGACGAGCTAAAATCTCTCGACGTCCGTGAACTATTTGTCCGTGTTGCTGCTAAGCCTTTGGTGCCAACGTGGTAGAGATGAACGGTCTCCTTCCTCATCAGTGCGTATCTTTGTGTGAGCTTTGAAAATAGCTCTTAGATGTAACTGAGCAAAAGCAGTGTTTCTTTTCCTGGCCTGTCTTTGCACAAGAAGTTCCAGCATCTCTAACTTTGATCCTTCCTCTACTATGCCAGGAGGCGGGGCTCCCACGCTGATCATTCTTAAGGTTTCAGTGACAGCGCTGGTAAAGCTATAAGCTTGGTAGCTTCAGGTCAAACATTGGACGCGTTTTCTAGAAGGGTTCTGGAAGGTGCGCCTGGTCGTGGACACAGCCGGGGAGGCGGCATGGTTCTGTGGCCGGCTGTCCCCGTGCAGGAAAATTGTGCAGCTGGCACACCCAGCCCCTTGTTTGGGGGCACGAGAAAAGCGGTTTTTCAGAACGTTCTAGTTGCATTCTGGTCACAGCTGCTTATTTATTAGTGCCTTTGCTCCCTGCTTCCTCCGGGGTATCATGTGGTCGCTTGGCAAGTGGCAGTGAATTTCAGCTGCGTCCGTGTGACCGCTGGCAAATTGCCAGTGACCAAAAGATCCATGCATCAGGCCTGCTTCACACCCCTGTTTGCATGCTTCACGGTGTTTTAGACTAATAAGCACATGCATGGTCTCATCACCCTCTGTTCTTTTACCCCACCATGGCCTTCAGGTCAAACAGCGTGGTTTCAACTTCCTTTTTATTTTTAAAAATTTAAAAAATGTTTATTTAGTTTAGAGAGAGAGAGAACATGAGCAGGGGATGGGCAGAGAGAGAGGGAGACACGGAATCCGAAGCAGGCTCCAGGCTCCGAGCTGTCAGCACAGAGCCCGACGCGGGGCTCGAGCCTATGACCAGTGAGATCATGACCTGAGCCGAAGTCGGACGCCCAAAGGACTGAGCCCCCCAGGCGCCCTTTCGTGTGACTTCACATTCACTCAAAATCCCTCAGCCTTTTTGTGGAATGAAAATCACATCTCCGTTACATTCTTTAGAATATACTCGATTTGGCTGCATTTTCATGCAAATTTGCTGTTTGTCATTTACCCCACTTGCTACTCCTCTCTTACCTCCCTTTATGCTTGAGGCAGAATTTCCCAATACCATGCTGTCTTGATGATGACAGCTTTGTAGTAGAGGCTAAAGTCTGGGATTGTGATGCCTCCTGCTTTGGTCTTCTTCTTCAAAATTCCTTTGGCTATTCGGGGCCTTTTGTGGTTCCATATGAATTTTAGGATTGCTTGTTCTAATTTCGAGAAGAATGCTGGTGCAATTTTGATTGGGATTGCATTGAATGTGTAGATAGCTTTGGGTAGTATTGACATTTTGACAATATTTATTTTTCCAATCCATGAGCAGGGAATGTCTTTCCATTTCTTTAAGTCTTCTTCAATTACCTTCATAAGCTTTCTATATGTGGATCCTGAGAAACTTAACAGGAACCCATGGGGGAGGGGAAGGAAAAAAAAAAAAAGAGGTTAGAGTGGGAGAGAGCCAAAGCATAAGAGACTGTTAAAAACTGAGAACAAACTGAGGGTTGATGGGAGGTGGGAGGGAGGGGAGGGTGGGTGATGGGTATTGAGGAGGGCACCTTTTGGGATGAGCACTGGGTGTTGTATGGAAACCAATTTGTCAATAAATTTCATAAAAAAAAAAAAAAAAAAAAGAATTTCCCTCTGCAAGTCTACGTTCACTGCTCCCACGTCCTCACCTTGGACTCACTCAACACCTCATCTGTCAGTTCCATGCGGCCCTTTCTGCCCTGTCCCTTCACTGGAACGGACCACTCCCAGGCCACCGGGGACTTCCATAGCACCAGATCCAGTGGCCAGCTTGCATGTGGTCCTCACAACCCTTCTCAGTACCGGGGAGGCCTCTGTCCTCGCTGGGACAACCTCTTCCTTGGCTCCCAGCTTTCCACACTCTCCTTTCTCCTGCCTCCCCAGTCTTCTTGGCCAGCTCATGCCTGGCCTTTCAGCATTAGGCTCCCCTAGCACTTTACCCCTCTGTCTTTATCCCCCACTCTTGTCCCGGCTGATAAAATGCATGCCCAGGATGGACCGACGGTTTCCTGCTCTCCTCTGAGTCTCATACCTATCTGCTCAGTTGTTGAGGCTCATCCACTTAGAGCTCAGAGTCACTTCTAAAGTGAGTAGGACCAACCAAAGGCCGTCTTCTCCCTCTGTCCCCCACAAATAGGCATGCCGTAAGGTGCGGGCAAAGACAGTTCAGATGCATCTGCAAAGAGAGTGCAGGAGGTGGGAGTGAATTCGGGTGTCTTGGGAGCCCTGGGAGTGATTGACTTTGAGAGGCATGGTGGCAGGGTTGTCTGAGTGTTGAGGGATGGTTCAGGGTGTAGCTTGTGGGCTCCTGAACTCAGGACGTGAGGCTTCCTTACCTGGGAAGCCTGGGGTGCTCGTCCCCTTCTCTCACATGCTCCAGTAGGATGGTCTCTGCCCTGAGAGCCCACGGTGAAAGTGAAAAGGTTCGTTTCTTGTTAAGAGTGGCTGTTCAGGGTGAGGAGCTTTGTGAAGTCAAGAGCTGGGGATTTCCGGATGTTTCTGTTATATTTGTTATATTACTTGGTACTGCTTTCTGTCCCTCCTCGGTTACTTTTCCTCATCTAAATTTCCGCCTCCTTGTAAGACATTCCTTCTCCTGCCCAATACCAGGAGATTGGAGGATGGAGAAGGAATGTTCTATTTTCACTGGAGCATCAGCTCTGCAGATGGAGAACATAGTGATTGTGAATCAGAAGCCAAAGGGAGTGAGAAGGGAGGAAGCCAGAACCAGCCAGAAAGTTGGACTTGTGATAGCCCACATGCCTGTCCTATAGGAGATGCCATACGAGTCTTCGAGAAATCTGCTCTGCTTGGTTCAGCCCAAAGAGAGGGTAAGTGGGAGATACAGATTTCTCAAGATGAGAAAGTAAGGCCAGACCTGAGAAGTGACCCAGAGCTGACTGGCCATCTGTCTCGGTCTCCAGACTCACAGTGTCTCACCTGTTTCTCTCTGAGTATTGGATCAATCCCCTGTCTGTAGATTTCCTCTATCTGTTCTCTAGCCCGGGCGCCCAGTTCTGCAGTTCTGGGACTTTCTTTCCAATCCCTGGAGGAAAGAATCTGTCCCCGGTTAGGCCTATCTTTGGGTGAAATTTAAACCTCTTTATAATATATGTTCTGTTCATGATTCATGTTGGCGAACTGGGGGGAATATTTAAGTCAATGAAAGTTCAAGGAACAGTTTCGGGCATTTGGTCGGTATCAGACACTTGGCCGAGTGAAGTCAGGATTTATTCTTGAAGGGTCAAGGTTTGAAAGGGAAATGCGCACTTGAAATGATGGCTCTCTAAAATACAGAGCCGCAGATGCTAATTTGGGGGTTCTGACTAATAGAGAAATCCCTCAAAAAGTCAGTCTGAGTTTCATATATCATACAGCGCTCTTTTCCTTCCTTTCTGAGTCTGTGTGTTCAAACATACAGTGATGAATCAGACTCTCCCGTCTCCGACAGACACCCACTGGAAAGGGCTTTGGAGACCCCGGTCAAGGGCACACCAAGCCTTCCGGTCTTACTTGATGACAGGCTGTGCCAGGGCCTCTGTTCATTTAGCTTAATGACATGCCGTCCCTGGGGGGCTCACAGCACCTAGCTGAGTGTTTCCCCGCACAATGCCATCAGTCATGGCACATCTCCTTTCAAACCTGCAACGGACTTGTGCACAAGTGAGGAAACTGAGGTCCAGAGAGGTTACAGATGGGCAGCTGGTAACGGATGGGGCCGGGACCCAAGCCCAGATGTCAGACCCCACAGTCTGGACACTCTGCTCACCTGCCTACATTCCTGGTTCAGAAACTCCCCAGCAAGAGTAGGCTGGGCCTCCTGGGCCTGGGAGAGCTCCCACATGAGTCCTCTTTTGCTCTAAGTCCCTTTGCAGGAAAAACCAACCTGGGTTCCTCTAAGAGAACTCCCCTCCCCAGAATATGCCTGTGCTGTCCCTCCTGTATGCGTCCCTGCTGGTCCGCAAGGACACGTGTGCACAGCAGCCTCTGGACGAAAATGCAGAACCGCTTCAGCTGTCTTCCCTTGGCCCCGAGTTCAGCCATGTGGGCCGTGATCTGACGGTTTTGGTGGAAGAGCCAAGCAGCCTCTGGCTTCTGCGCAGCAGCGGATGGACGGCTGCCCCTTCTGGAGTGCCACTGTCATCTGGCCCGAAATCAAGAGGCCACACCACATTCGCTGCGGATGGTTGTTTTTTTGTTTTTTTCTTCTCCCCGAAGACTGATTTGCTGGGTCTTTAGCTAAATGTCATGTCTGCTTCTCACACCCACATCGTTGCATTTTTCCTAGACGCGGTGAGTCACTTACAAGGGGCCATTTGGGGAAAGGATTTTGTAAAACCTTTTTTTAAAGCATTGTAACTGATGTCCACCAAAATGCCCCCCCACCAACCCTGCCCCCCGCCTCCACTAGAATTCAACTCAACAAATAATTGTTGAATGGTTGCTATAGGCAAAGAGCTCTGAATATAACAAAGATGAAAATGCCATTTGACAAGTGGCCTTGAAGCTCCTCGGGGACACGGACACATACCGATAACTCTAGTCTGAGGTGGGCGGGGTCTGTGCTGGGCGATCACAGGCTCCGTCTATTAACTACCTACCTACTTTCTAATTTTATTTTTTATATTTTTAGCACCTTTACGGGGGTATAATTTACATGCCGTCTGATTCACTTGCTTCTAGTGTCTAAGTCATTGATTTTTAGGAAGTTTACAGGGTTGTGCAGATATTTCCACCATCTAATCCTAGAATCACCCCAAAATACTCCTGCACCATCCAAAAATAGCCTTCGTGTCTATTTGGCAGGCATTCGCCATTCCAGCCTTTCCCCCTAGTCCCAGCCTTGGGCAGCCACCTCTGCTCTACCTTGTTTAGAGATTGGCCTTTTCTGTATATTTCATACAAATGGAATCATGTAATATATGGTCTGCTGCCTGGCCTCTTTCACTTACCATTATGTTTTTGAGGTTCACCCACCTATCGGCCCTTCATTCCATTTTTATTGCCAAATAATACTCTGTCATATAGACGGACCACATTTTGTTTATCCATTCTCCAGTTGATGGACGTTTGGGTTGTTTATGCTTTTTGGCTATTGTGAAGAATGTGGTGCTATGAAAATTCATGCACCAGCTTTTATATGGACATATGTTTTCATTTCTCTTGGGTCTAGACTGGTGGTAGACTCTCTGGGTCACACAGTAAACTTACATTGAACTTTTAAAGCAGCTCCCAAGCTGTTTTCCTAAGGGGCTTGCCCTACTCTGCCTTCCCACCAGTAATGTTCGAGGGTTCCAGCTTCCCCACTGCTTTGCCAACACTGGTATTGTTTCTCTTTTGTATGATACCATTCTACTGGGGGTGAATTGGTATCTCGTGGTGGTTTTAATTTGCATTTCCCTCCAGACATAACGTGAAGCATATTTTTGTATGCTTCCAAGCTATGTGTATATACATTTTCGGTGAAATATTCACTCAAACTGTTTGCTTGTTTTTTTTTTTTTTTCCCTGTTGCTTTTTAAGGAAAGTATGGAGAAAGATGAGCGACACAAAAGTCTCCAGGGGTGGGTGGTCCATTTTAGAAATTAGCACCAACACAACGTTCCCTACATTCTGGCTTATCCTGTCTGGTTGTTGACGTCTATCATGGCACCTACGTATTTCAATGGCCACGGTAGGGTGTCAGACTTAATCAGTCTACACCATGGCAGGAGACGGGATGCAGTGGACAAGATGCAGGCTGTGTTGGCCATCTGACATGCCACCTGGCCCTAGCAGATGCTGGACTGATGCCCACCCAGGTGTCCAGATCTTTCTGTGTCAGTACACTCTAGAGATTTCCAGCTGCCAGCATCTGCCTCCTCCTGCCCGTGGGCTTTGCCCACAAGCTTGGTCCGCCCATATAGGGCAGGCTGGAAGTTTCAGAGGATTCACATCCCCATAGCAGCCCTCAACCAACAGCTGATGATTGGGGGTGGGTCTTACCAGTATAGGTTTTCATAACAGAGCACTATAGGCATGATATCTTTTCAAAGGCTTAAATATCATCAGATATTCACCAGCTAAACTTGGAGAGATGAGTTTGTTGGTCACCACTGTTTACTGAGATCTTACAGGGCTTAGTAGCAGCAGGAATTTTTTTCTCCTAGTTCTGGAGGCTGGAAGTCCGAGATCAGGCGGCCAGCATGGTCAGGCCCTGGTGAGGGCTCTCACATGGCAGAAAAAGAAGGAGCGAGAGCTCTCTGGGGTCTTTTGCATAAGGGCACTAATCCCATTCGTGAGGGTTCTTATTACCTCCCAAAGGTCCCACCTCATAATGCCATTGCACTGGGGGTTTGGATTTCAATATGTGAATTGGGGTGGGGGGGGGCGGCCCACAGATACCCAGTCCACGCCAATGGGTATATAAATAACCTGACTCCCTTGAACCACAAGTACGAATTCTGGGGTATGTGCTTTGTACTATGTCCCAGAGTTTTTCTGCAGAATGAAACCTCAGGAGCACTCTGACAGAGTCGACAGTGTATGCCCCCTGGGGGGCAGGGGCAGTAGATGTCATACACTTGAACTCTTGGGTTAGGATCTGTCTCAAGAGAACCCACACCCACACTGCCCGTGGTCTGGTCTCATGGGCCGCTGGTCCTGCCTGGGACACGGGCAGTGATTGTGCTGGCCTGGGGCACCCTGAGCGTTTCCATACGTATCCCGACAAACCAGAGCTGGTTGGATGCAAAAGGACTGTTAGGGTGGGGGCAGGGCTCTCACCCAGTGGGCAAAGGAATATCGGAGATTGTTCAGGAAAGGCCAGGTGGCACTGGGAACGGTCAGCCGAGAGGGTGTAGGGCGGTCTCTGGGATGAAAGTTAGAGGCTAGACACAGGTTGAGGAGGCTGGGCTTGATGATCTGGAGGGGTAACACCACGATGCAAGGCAGAGGGCCGGCGGCCTGTGGACCGCATGTGCTCTGGGCACGATTCTGACTCACGCCGGGCAGCAGGTGAGTGTGTGACCCCAAAAGTCTCTTTCAACTTTATAACAGCTCTTGTCAAAAGGCCAAGACTTCTTAGGATCTCAAGGTCAAAGGTCAAGTTTAGTGGGCGTCTTTGGGCCTGCTGGTCTCCCTGGGGCCTGGTAAGCAGGGATGCTGACTGATAGAAGGACAGTGAGGATGGGGCCTCCGTTGCCCCAGTATCGGAGCAGGGAGGGTTTACGTCCTAGGTCACATCCAGGGAGACAGATCCCGGGAAGATGTGTGTGCAGGAGATTTGGGGGAGATGTTCTCAGGAGCCACACCTGTGAGCAAATAAAGCCAGGAGGGCTGGGCAGAAGAGAAGTGCAGCGGATCCTGGGAGAAACCCTGCAACCCAGGTGTCCCTCGGACTTTTCCCGGTTGGGCTGGGCTCCCACACCGCCTCTGACCAGTCTTTGGATAAGTGACGTCTGCGGAGACAAGGTTTCTTTTGGTTGAGGGCAGTTCTCCCTGCAGGGCGTCTGCTCTGAGCTCTCAGCAGGTAGCGTGCCTGGGAAGTAGGGTCCGAGTACCCGAGTCCTGAAGCAGATTACAGGGTCCGCCACAGACAGCAGACCAAACAAAGCCCCCTGAGACACAACAGCCCCCACGATCCTACTCAATGGACCGGTGCCCCTGTGGCGGATACTAGAGGAAGCTGGATGGAATCCAGGCTTTCGTCCCCTGCCTCAGCACCCGCTTCTCGCTTCTCCTCCTTCCCCGGCCTGTGGGATGAAGCTTTTCAAGAGAAGTGGCCGGGAGGATTGTCCCCCGGAGGGGGTCAGGGTGGGAGGACCAAGAGGCTGTAATTTGGCGGATAGCCGGGCCAGGCACTCAAAAGACCAGTGACAAGAAGCGGTTCCTGAGTGGCCATCCCAAGGCTCAGGAGGCTGACCTGGAGGAAAGCAGGCATGAGGACCCATATTTAGCCTCCAGGTTCATAGGACACAGATGTTTCCTTATAGCAAAGAGATTGGGACGCAATAGCGTCAGGTGGTCAGCCTGCCATAGAGTTCAATAATAATCAACCACTGATCACATATTTATAATGCTTTTCATTATATATCGCCTCACGTCTGCCTCTGCAACACTAATTTCTTAGGTTGATAAAATGAATGGGAGCCAGCCCTTAAATATGTTCATACTGAGGTCCAAAATGAGGGATGAGTTTTGAATACCTCTAGGGTTTAAAAGTAAATGATGTCACTTTTTACCTCAGACTATCCAAAGGTATTTATGTAGCAATGCTATATTATACGAGAGCTAGATTTACTGTATTAAAAAAAAATTTTTTTTAATGTTTATATATTTTTTGACAGAGACAGAGCATGAGCAGGGGAGGGGCAGAGAGAGAGGGAGACACAGAATCCGAAGCGGGCTCCGAGCTGTCAGCACAGAGCCCGACGTGGGGCTCGAACTCACCGCGAGATCATGACCCCAGCCGAAGTCGGACGCTCAACTGACTGAGCCACCCAGGTGCCCCTAGATTTACTTTAAATATCAGATATGCACCAGGTAAACTTGGAGAGACGAGTTAGTCGGTCAGCACTATCTACTGAGCTCCTACAGGGCGTCAGGCACTGAGGGAATTGGGTGTCACCCACACGGTCCCTGCCCTTGTGGGGATGACGTTAGAAAGTTACAGGAATGGGAGCATTTCTAAGGGCATCAGCACCAAAGTAGACCCCACACTGGGAGTATGTAGTAGGGGGCTTCATCTAGCCTGTGGGTCAGGGAGGGCACAAAGACCAGCCTTGGTTGTGGCCTGGCCTCCGGGGATACAAAACGTGGCCTGCTGAAGGATCTGAGAAAAGCTCAGCCGGGCTGGAGAGCAGAGGATGAGGGTGTAACAGGCAGGGTCCCAACAGGAAGGTGATGGCACTCGACAGTTAGAAAGCACCAGGAATGTTTAACGAAGAGACCGCTTATGAAAGTGTGGGCTGCGTATCAGGCGGGCACGAAGGACCGTGCAGTGCCCTGGGTCCCGAGATGGCTGACATGTCCCCGTGCATAGGCCCGGTCGGGTCAGGGTGTGAGGGACTGGTTCCCGGGACCTGGAAGGAGATGGCCACCTTGACAGGGTGGGTGACCGTTAGTTGACAGAGGCACAAGCCAAGGAGACCCGTCCGGGAGTGAGCCAGGGGGTTAATACGTGACCCTGCTCTCCTGCCTGCCTCTGACCTGCTATGATCTGAGCTCGCCAGGAGTCAGAGTGCACGGGCAGCTGCTGATGTAGTCAGCACTCGTCAGCAAACCAGGTAGGGATGCGATGTGGACGAGCAAATGGAAGGAGTCTTCCGAGAAGGAGAGGGATGCAGATAGGAATGGGGGTGTGGGCAGTGGCCAGATTAAAAAGAGATGGTTAGCTCATATCCAGGATTCCATTTCATTCAAAGGCTACCAGGCAGTGTTTTATGCATTGAAGCAAGGAAGTAACGTGAGCATGTTATCGTAGAAACATAACAGCGTAGCAGAGTAGAGGATAGACTTTGGAGGAGGAAGAAGGGATTTTGGAAGGCTGTTTAGGAGGTGGTGACAGCTCACTAGGAGGCAGAGTGGGGGCTTGGACCAGCTGAGCCATGTGTCTGGGGAGAAGTGAGCCAATTCGAGGTGTCTCGTTTGGGCAGCTGGGTGCATGTTCCTGTCACTGATGCGGGGAACATTGGAGTCAGACCGGTTTGTAGTAGCAGCTGGGTTTGCAGATCTGGAACTTGGGAGATGGGCGTGGGCGGAGTGGACAGGTGGCTTGTCGATGGTCGTTCAGGTGCGGGCTGTGTGTGAGGTCTCTAAAGAGCAAGTATGAGTAGGGTTAACCAAGAAGAGGGCCCAGGTTAGAAGCCCTAAAAGCACCAGGGTTGGGGGATTCGGCAAAGAGCGATGACCCAGTAAAGAGGGCTGAGAAGCGCTGTCTGTGGATGGTAGAAAATCCACAGGAACAGGGCAGGGGAGGGGGCACACGGGGTTGTGGAGCGTCTGAGAAACGAGGACACGGAGCCTGGGGTGTTTGCGTCTCCCCAGGGGATGTCTGCTGGGAACGGGGAGGCGCGAAATCAGCCAGTAGTGGGGGGAGGTGGGGACAGGGGGAGCACTGTACTCTGTGAGAGGACTGGAGCATCCTAGATGGTGCCCGGAGTCGGCAGAGAGGCAAGGAGCCAGGAGGCCCCCAACAGTCGAGAACAGGGTGGAAAGGAAGGAGAAGCCAAGCCTTGCCGCCCACAGAATATCCGTCCCCAGGCTTCATCACCTTCTGGAAGCATAGCTGCCGTGCTTCCGTATGAAGGAAGGTGTGCAGACTTTGGGCTCTCCTGATTCCAAACCAGACTCAGCACTGGCAAGGCCACGCCCGCTCTCAGAACCGTGGGGGCCGGTAGAGGTTAGTGACCACACATCGGTAACGGCACCGGTTTGCCCACTTGTGGGATTTTCAACAGCCACACTCGAGGGTCTGATACAGGCATGAAGGTGGCGTTTCCCCATCCTCCCTCCCTCCCTCCCTCCTTCCCATGAAGTCAAAACCGGAGTTCGAAGTGTAAGGGTCTCTGTATTCTAGGAATTACCAACTCCCCGGACAGCGCAGAGGCTTGGCGATCACAGAAACACAGAATGTTCCCTTTACAGGTGATGAGCTTACGAGGAGAAGCAGAAGGGAAAGGTGGAGGCCTGGGGTTGGTCATGGGCGAGGTCCGCGATGGCAGAGGTGTCTGGTGAGGGGACGTCTCTGCATCCCGGCTCCTTTAGGCCACAGTAAAGCCTAAAGGTTTTACAGTTTTCTTCCGTGGGGTTTCAGACGTGTCTGTGGTTCGCTTTGATTGTCCTTGTTTCCCTGGGCTGGGAAGGGTGACCGGGGTGGCGCATGCACGCTCACGGGGCAGAGGGGCCATGGGAAAGTCAAAGGCATCATTTGCATTTGTGAAGCAAAAGCCGCTGCTCACATCTGTATCTGCCATATGGCACACGTGCCGTAATTGTTTCTAGAACGTGAGTTTTCAGCTGTGCAGCACTCAGCAGAGACTTGGGGAAAGAGCAAGGAATTTAAGAATGAACATTGCTTTCCCTCTTAGAAACCCACTCGTGTGACTTACCTCTAACTTAGTGCTTCTGAAGAGAATCCTGGCTTATCGGAATTCTAATATGTCAACAAAGACCTACCAAGTTGCTCCTCTGAGAGGCGGGATTCTGTAGGTTGGGCCTTGCCTAGCTGACTGGCATGTATGGTAACCTGAATTATGTGGCCACACCCAGCAGGATGGACACGTGCTAACCCCTAGAACCTGTGCACGACCTATTGCATGGCCAAGGAGACTTTGCAGGTGTATTTCAGTTAAGGCTCTGGACATGGGGAGATTATGCTGGATTATCTAGAAGGCTTGATACATTCACAGGGTTCCTTCTAGGAGGGAGGCAGGTGGTCAGAAGGACAGGAGATATGATGTGGAGCAAGAAAGGGGAAGGATGGGAGGAGGGGCCATGAGCCAAGATGGTGCAGGTGGCCTCAGGACACTGGAGAAGTCAAGGGGACAGATTCTCCCCCAGAGCCTCCAGAGGGAGGTCTGCTGATACTTTCACCTTAGCCATGTGAAACTGATCTTGGATTTCTGGCCTCCAGAACTATATGAGAATACATTTGTGTTGTTTTAAGCCACCAACTTTGCGTTAGTTTGTCGGATTGACAACGAGATATTAGTATTGTATAATAATTTATTTGGAAGTCCCCCCCCACCTTTTATTGCACTGATCAGTTGCCCTGATGAATTTACATGTTTGGTTTCCCTAGATCAGAGGAGGTGATGCAAGCAGTGAACTTGAGTTAATATGCTAGCTCCCATCTTAACCTTTCGGAGGCGTATAGATCAGAGTTAGTGAGGAGGAATTTCCAATGTAAAACACCAGCAGCCTGATCCTGTCAACCCAGCTTGCTCCAGAATATAGCAGGTGTTCTGGAAGGAGAGTCACCTTGCAAAACCGGACTCTGAATTTAGGAAGTGGAATTTTACTTTGGGTCCAAACCATCCCCTTACATGTGTGACTCAATATTGGTATCTAGAAATGTCTGTGTGGATGAATGGCATTTTTCGAAAATATGCCCGTTTACTCTTGGAAGTAAGAAATATCAGTGGTTTAGGGTATAATTTGATGGGATTGGAAAGAGTGTTCCCCCTCATTTATGCTAAAATGTTTTATCTGAACTGCTTCAGTTTTAAATTATTGTATTTTTTTAATGTTTAACATTTTTTTCTAATTGAAAACAATATATACTGAATGTGTAAAATTTGTAATACACTTGAACACAAGCCGAAAAGGCAGGAAAACATTTGTAGTTCTACAGTGTAGAGATAGATACTGTTAACATTCCGGATATTTTTGTCAGATATTAATAATCAGGTGCTTGCCCGATTGTTTTATTGCTTCCTGAGCATTTCCACACGTCAGGATATATTCTTCTGCAGCGTGGTTTTCTAATAGCAGCATTCTATTTTATATGTATGTTCCACAATTTACTTAGCCAATCTCCCTAACGTGCATTTAGGTTGTCCCTGAATTTTTATTGTTGCCTGTTCATGTGCATTGCCCATTTCTTTTTTGGTGTGTTATTTGAAAAATAGGTTTGGAAACTTTTTCTTGTTGTGTGTTAGGGTTATTAATTTTTAAACAGGTATGTACAATTTTGAAGGCCATTGTTTGCATTTTAATTTTGTTTATGGTGAGCTTTTTTGGACATATATGTATTATTAAGTTTTATGTACTCTGAACTATTTAGCTTTTCATTTCTTGGCATGTCTCTGGTGATTTCTGTTCTCTACAATTTACAGATTGATTTTCTTCAGTTCTGATGGCATGCCAGATCTTAACCAGCTTTTCCTTTTAGATCAAAGGCAACTTTCCTTCTTCATGGGGGAGCAGTGGTATTTCTAATCCTTAACCAATGACTTAGTTCATTTTAGGTTAAGAATAGTTTTTTTTTTTCCCTTTAGCGTATTTTGACCCCGAATCTCCTCTATTGGATAATTTGATTGTTTGGCCATGTAATCTCATCTTTTAGCAGCTCCAGGCCGAATTCAGAATACCTAGGGATCAGTATTATGTGAGTCTGTGAATGTGCACATATTTATATTGTGAGTTAAATACCTATGAAAAGTAATTTGCATCTAATGAAGAGCTGCTTTTCCCCCCGATGATAATGAAAGAGAAAATACCTAGTATACGGCTTCCATTTTCCACATTAAAGTGATGTCCCTACTCTTAACAACATAAACTGATAAATTAGAAAAAAAAATCAGATCCTTCCAATTGCATTAAAATTTGAAGAAAAAGAAATGATTTCTTTCTAACAAGGCAGGAAAAAAAAAACCCAAGCTGAATAAGCTCTGGGCTTCTGGAATTTCACATTCAGCTCTTTCTCTGCTTATGTTCCAAACAATTGCATAAAAGCAGTCCTAAACAAATGTTTATAGAGGCTGCACTCTGAAATACTGATAATGAATTCTACATAACAAGCACACTCTTTCCCCCGGCTGTTTGAATTTAAAGTATACATTTTGCAGTAATTTTGATGACTTCATTTTGAAACGGTTCTTAACAGACATTTTGGAAATGTCTCATGTCATGAATTTATTCATAAACCAGCCTGTCAAAACCCTTAGCTTTCACCGGGGAGAACGTGTCTCAGATGCATGGGTACTTGCGCTGCCTCTGTCATCCGCCATCTTGAAAGATCATTACTCATTTCCGTTACTACTTGGATGTTCTGGCTCACTGCCACTGGGTTTTAGGACGTGTGGAGGAGATCATGGCTGAGTTTTCAGTTATGTACCATCTGGTAAGGACTATATTCCTCTTCTCATTATTACAGTAACTTGTACTTGGGAAGCTGTGGTGTGTACTGTTATGTTTAGTGGTCAATGTCACTCAACAAAAGGGTGATAAACCAATAATGGGGTCTTGGAACAGGAGAGTACAGCACAATGTGTCATTTTTTCACATGTTCACAGTCCCTCATGAGGACTAATAGGCACTCATGTTTATTTGTTCAATACACAAGCCATTGGGGTGTGAATACGAGGTCAGCATAGCCAGTCATAAGGTGTGAGCTGCTTTATCAAAGAGCATTATATGGTGGCTAGAGCAAGTACTGGAATATATTAGAATGCTGTCATGGTAGTTACCGCACAGATCACTCCCCTTCTAATTGGGGAGGGAAATAAGGTGATGCTTCTGCTTCTCTCTCTCTCTCTCTCTCCCTCTCCCCCTCTCTCCCTGTCTCTCCCCTTCCCTCCTTCCTTTCCTTCCCTCCCCTGCTTCCTTCCTTCCTTTCTTTTTAGTGAGGGGGGGGCAGAGGGAGAGAGAGAGAGAGCAAGCATCTTAAGCAGGCTCCACACTCAGCACAGAGCCTAATGTGGGGCTCGATCCCATGACCATGGGATCATGACCTGAGCTGAAGTCAAGGGTTGGATGCTCAACCCACTGAGCCACGCAGGTGCCTCTCTGCCTTTCCATTTGTAACTCATGGCCTGTTGATCTTGCCCTTTCATGAAGCATGACATCATGCAGGTGTGTTAAACCAGAACTTCTACTTTAGTGTAAACATATATCGTCTGAAGATTTTGTTAAAATTCAGACTCTGGAGTGAGAGACTGAGATTCTAGATTTTACCCAACTCCCAGGTGATGCTCATACTGTTGCAGGTCCCCAGATCATAGTGAGTTGTGTGCTCATTCTGGTCTGCAGGACAGAGGGTACAGAGCCCAACCCAGGTAGATTCAGTGCTTAAGGGGCAGTGGAATATACTGGATAACAGTGTTATCCAGTGTAATCCAGCATTAACAGACTCTGGATGTGAATCCTGGCTCTGCCATTGCTGAGTTTTGGGTCATAAAAACCATAAACAGAAAGAGGAATTATGATTACAAAAATGGCTTAGGTGAGGAGGAAATTATGAATTCGATATGGAGCATAAATTTATGTTGCCAAAGGGAGAACCTGACAATGAAGTTGGAAGAAGGGTTTCAGACAATCTACGAACCAGCTAACCAGATTCACCAATTGACGATCCATTAACTAATACATTCTAAAGGTGTATCAGTCTCCGTGTATAGAAGGGAGAGTGTAGACCAAGGCATATGCAATGCTTGAGTGGTGAAGAAGAAGATCTTTATTAATGCAGTGGCTTATCTTACCAGGTGGGTAATCTTCTTGTCCAGTTTGACTAAGAATAATAGGCACAGAGTATTCATGACTGTCTGTATTTGGAGTGGTATGTTGCAAAACAAAGTTAATGCATTAAATTTAACTGTGATTTAAATCGATGTTGCCCGAGTCCCCAGAGACCAATGAAACCCAAGTAGGGTGGGAAAAGCAGCCACTTCTGTTGTTGCCTAATGATAGAGAAGATTTGAAAATCAAAGGCATTGGTTTCGCCTCACTGTGCAGCAAGGAACAAAACCGAATTAATTATAAATAAGATGAATAAATAATTCAAATATATCACTTATTGCCTCTTTATTGCTCAACCCTTGAAAAATTATTTCAATTAGAAACTTAAACTCAGTTTGATAGACGACGAAGAGTGTGCAGCTGAAGATAAATGTAAATCCTTTTGTGATATAAAAATTTGATTTTCAGTATGAGGTCTATTAAAATGAAATTAATAATCTCCAGAAAAAAGAGGTAGTGACAAGAAAGGTTGGCTTTTTCCCACAGAATATGGGTTATTTTAAGAGAAAAAAAATCAATAAGCTTATTATAGAGATAATTAAAAAAAAAATCAAAACGACAACATCCTAAGCACCAGCCTTCCAAACAACAAAACTAGTAAGTATTTGTTTCCCTGGGTTTCATATTAACATCATAGAGGGGATGTGCTGCTTATATTACACGTGATCTCAATTTTCTGTGCTCAAGGAAGCAATTCATTTTCTCTGTGTTTGTTGGCTTTGTGAAGCACAGTAGAGCACTGTTCATCTGTGGCACCCGCAAAGCGAGGGATTTGTCTGTCTGGAGCCATACTGGATCCTTTTCAAGGCAAGAATGTCCTAGTAAGTTGGTTTGATCCCTGTGCTTCCATGTTCTGGTGCTGCAAAGCTCTCCTTCTGCCATCCCTGATGGGTATGGCTAATTGATAAGAGCGCTGTCTTTTGTGTGTTCAGTCTAAACCTCATTCCTTCTCATCACAGACTCAAGGCAGTTACTTCTGAAAGTTGATCAGAATAGGCATGAAACCTACCTGCCATCTCTCTGAGGATCTAAGAATTTGGTAATATTTATCTGGCATGTTAACAGTTTGCCTCATTTGTTAATGACACGCAAACGTCTTTCACCTTATGCTTTAGTTCAGGCTGTAGATATGAGTTCTTTCTGTCCTCTATATAGACAGTCTTAATATGTACCGATCATCAGCTTCCCTTCTGCTTCTCATCCCATAAGAAATGAAATACTCATTACCCAACAAAGAGTAAACACATAACATGCAAACAACTGCTGGGTCACCAGTGCTGGTCCAGGCAGTTTTCAACTGATTTGGAAAGTTGCCAGAGCATTCAAGGTGGCAGTGTCGGAGATCCTGAGCTCACCTTCTTCCGTGGGCACGACAAATCTACAACTACCTTTGGAATAATTCTCTCTTAAGGGGATGTAGAAACTGGAAGAACAGAGCCTCTATGACAAGGGGCAGTGCTGAAACAGGTAAGGGAGTCAGAGATACAGTCACAATAAGGAGAAAACTACACTCCAGACGTGGAATTCCATTGTTTGGAGAGATCTCAAAGGTGTGGAACCTCTCACTGTGCAGCAAGAAATTTGACCTGTACATCAGACACCCCAATCCATAGATCCTGTGATGGACAGATGAGCCCCCAAAACACCTGGGTTTGCAAGCCAACAGGGTTGCAACAGGGACATATCCAGGAGAAGTATAGAACTCCAGGGAAGGGAAACCCACTCTTAGAGGGCTCAGTGCAGACTCAGCACTAGAAACTAGCACAAAAACACCAGATTGAAAATTGCATAGACCACAGGTTAAGGAGACCTACGTAATAGTCTTAGAGCTACTGTCAGAGAAGCAGGAGGAAGCTGGGCCTCTGCCTGGGGACGAGGACACCGGTGGTAACCATTTTTACTCCTTCTTTCTACCAGCTGATCCCAAGGCTGGTGGACACCATTTTGGAATTCTCACTCTAGACTTTTCACACCAGGGGGCATGTCTCACTGCGAGCCGGGTGCAACCCTGCACCTCTGCCGGGCCTCACAGCAGATAGGACAGTAACCGCACCCTCCAGCACACAGCAGTCATACCTGTCACAACAAGAGGTGTGTGCAGTCCATACAGGGGACCCCTCTAAAGCATCTGGCCATGGTGGTCAAGGGAAATTGTGCTTCTGGGTCCCACAGAACGTCTGCATAAGGCCACTCCTTCAGTACTGGGAGACATAGCTGAACTACCTAACACACAGAAACAAACAGAGTTAAACAAAATGAAGAGAAAGAGGAAGAGGTTCCGAATGAAAGAACAAGACAAAATCTCAGAGAACGAAATGAAATGGAGATACGCAACCTACATGATAAAGAGTTCCAAGTGATGGTGATAAGGAAATTTCAGCATACTGAAATTGTGTGAAGTCTGGATGAACACAGTGAGAGCTGCAACAAAGAGAAAATATAAGAAAGTACCAGCTGGAGCTGAAGAATATAAGAACAAATGAAAAATACACTAGAGGGAATAAACAGATTAGGCGACACAGAAGAATAGATCAGCGAACTGGAAGATTGGGTTCATACTGAACAAGAAAAAAGAAAAAAGAATTGTAAAAGATGAAGATAGTGTAAGTCACCTCGTGACAAAATCAAGCTACTAACATTTGCCTTATAGGGATCCCCAAAGGAGAAGGGAGAGCGAAAAGGCAGAAAACTTACTTGAAGAAATAATAGTTGAAAACTTCCGAAACCTGAGGAAGGCAGCAGGGCTTTTTTCCAGGTCCAGGAAGAACAGAGAATCCCAAACAAGGTGAACCCAAAGAAATCCACAGCAAGAAACAAGTAGAAATGCCAAGAATTAAAAACAAAGAATCTTAAAAGTAGCAAGAGAAAAGAAATTAATTACATAAAAGGGAAGCTGTGTAAGTCTGTGAGTGGATTTTTCAGCAGAAACTTTGCAGGACAGAAGGACATGGCATGATGTATTCAAAGTGCTGAAAGGAAAAACTTAACCACCAAGAATACTCTTACCCAGAAAAGTTATTGTTCAGAATTGAAGGGGAGGCAAAAAGTCACCGGGTGAACAAAAGCAAAAGGAGTTCATCACCACTAAACCAGCTTTACAAGAAATATTAAAGCGACTTCTATAAGTGGAAAAGATAAGGCTATAACTACAAATAAGAAAATACATGCAGGAAAAATCTCATTGGTAAAGGCAGATGTATAGTAAATGGAGTGGATCAACCGCTTACAAAGATAGTATGAAGGTTAAAAAACAAAAATAGTAAAATCAACTGTATCTACAATAAGTAAGGGAGTACACAAAGTAAAAGTATGTCAAGTACGATGTCAGAAACATAGAATGTGGGGTGGCGAAAGTAAAACACAAACAAAACGTAACATTACGAAGGTCATCAAATCACAAGGGAAGAGAGCAAGAGAAGAAAGAACAGAGAAGAAATACAAAAACAACCAGAAAGCAGTTAGCAAAATGGCAATAAGTAAATCTCAATAATTACTTTAAATGTAAATAGACTGAATGTTAAATCAAAAGAGATAGATCCATCTATATATTCCCTACAAGAGACTCACTTCAGATATAAAGACACACACATACTGATAGTGAAGGGATGGGAAAACATATACCATGACAATTAAAATGTAAAGAAGGCTGGGGCAGCACTACTTATGTTAGGCAAAGTTTAAAACAGGATGTGACAAGAGAAAAAGAAGGGACTTATGTAATGATAAAGAGATCAATTCAACAAAAAGATATAACACTTGTAAATATTTAGGCACTCAACATATGAGAACCTAAATATATAAAGCAAATATTAACAGACCTAGGGGGATAAATTTAAAGTAATACAATAGGGGCGCCTGGGTGGCGCAGTCGGTTAAGCGTCCGACTTCAGCCAGGTCACGATCTCGCGGTCCGGGAGTTCGAGCCCCGCGTCGGGCTCTGGGCTGATGGCTCAGAGCCTGGAGCTTGTTTCCGATTCTGTGTCTCCCTCTCTCTCTGCCCCTCCCCCGTTCATGCTCTGTCTCTCTCTGTCCCAAAAGTGAATAAACGTTGAAAAAAAAAAATTTAAAAAAAAAAAAATAAAATAAAGTAATACAATAATAGTAGGATACATTAACACCCCAAGTACATCAATGGATGGGCCACCAAGACATGAAATCAGTAAGGAAACATTGGCCTTATATTAGTGCTTGAGCTCTGCTGCAATGATGAGAGTGGTGAGGATGTTGAGATCCCATTTATATGATACTCCGTCTACCGACTTCCCAATCCACAGTTCATTTCCAGATCCCTTCTAGTTGTGGCAAAACTTGTGCCTACCCAGGCACATAAGCCTTACATCCAATTGAGAACTTTTTTTTATTGACACTTTCTGCTGTTTAGAATTGGAATTCTTAATAAAGAGTTATTAAAGCAAAAAAGGTAACATTGGCCTTAAATGACACATTAGACCAAATGACGTAACAGATATATATGAAACATTCCATCCAAAAACAATGGAATACACATTCTTCTCAAGAATATGAGGCACATTCTCCAGGATGGATCACATGTTGGCCCACAAAACAAGTCTTGATAAATTTAAGAAGATTGAAATCAGATCAAACATCTTTTCCAACCACAATGGTATGAAAACTGGAAAAAAACCCAACTAACCCATGAACACGTGGAGACTAAACAACATACTATTAAATAAGCAATGGGTCAACAAAGAATTCAAAGGGGAAATAAAAAAATACATGGAGACAAATGAAAATGAAAAAACAAATGTCCCAACATTTTTGGGACACAGCGAGAGAGGTTCTAAGAGGGAAGTTCATAAAGATACAGACTCACCTCAAGAAAGAAGAAAAATCTCAGTCTAACCTTACACCTAAAGGAAATAGAAAAAGAACATACAAAACCCAAAGTTAGTAGGAGGAAGAAAATAATGAAGATGAGAATGGAATAAATGAAATAGAAACTAAAAAAAAAATTAGAAAAGATCAATGAAACCAAGGACTGGTTCTTTGAAAAGACAAACAAAATTGATGAACCCTTATCAAGACTCATCAAGGAAAAGAGAAAAGACTCAAATAAAATAAGAAATCAAAGAGGATAAGTTACAATTAATACCCAGCAATGTAAAGGATCATACAAGACTACTACAAATAATTGTATGCTAACAAACTGGACATTCTAGAAAGAAATGGATAAATTCCAAGATTCATACAATCTTCCCAAAGGGAATCAGGAATAAATGGAAAATCTGAACAGACCAATTGCTAGTAATGAAGTTGAATCAGAAATAAAAAAAAAAATTACCAACAAAAGCCCAGCATCAGACAGTTTTACAGGTGAATTCTATCAAAAATTTAAAGAAGAGTTAATGCCTATTATCCTTAAACTATTCAAAAAATTTGAAGAGGAAGGAATGCTTCCAAGGTCCTTTTATGACACCAAGAATTACCCTGATACCTGAACCAAAGACACTCCCGCCCCCCAAAAAATTACAGGCTAATATACCTGATGAACAGCAATGCAAAAATCCTCAACAAATTATTAGCAAATATTTTGCTAATATTCAACAATGCATTCAACGATACATTAAAAGGATTATACACCATGATTAAGTGGGATTTATTCCAAGGATGCAAGGATTGTTCAGTGTCCACAAATCAATCAACATGCTGTACCATGTTAATAAAACACAGGATAAAATCATATTATCATCTCAAAAGATGCAGAAAAATCATTTGACAAAATTCAACATTTATTTATAATAAAAACTATCAACGAAGTGGACATAGCGGGAACATACCTCAACATAATAAAGGCCATTTATGACAAGCCCACAGCTAACATTGTACTTAATGGTGAAAAGCTGAAAGCCTTTTTTCTAAGATAAGGAACATGACAAGGATGTTGTGCACTATTGCCATTTTTATTCAACATAGTATTAGAAGTACTAGCCACAGTAATTAGGCAAGAAAAAGAAATAAAATGTGTCCAAATTGGAAAGAAAGAAGTAAAACTGTCACTATTTGTATATTGAAAACCCTAAAGCCTCCACTAAAAGACTATTAGAACTGATAAATGAATTCAGAAAGTCACAAGATGAAAAATGAACATGGAAAGCTTGGTGCCTTTCTATACACTAGTAATGAAATATCAGAGAGAAATTAAGAAAACCCATTAGCAATTGCCTCAGAAAGAATAAAATACCTAGGAATGAACTAACCAATGAGATGAAAGAATTGTACTCTGGAAATTATAAGACATTGGTCAAAGAAATTGAAGACAGCATGAATAAAGTGTAAAGATGTACTTTGCTCATGGATTGGAAGAATTAATTTTGTTGAAATATTGGTACCATGCAAAGAAATCTTACAGGTTCAATGCAATCCCTGTCCAAACATCAATGGCAGTTTTCATAGAACTAGAACAAATAATTCCAAAATTTTTATGGAACCACACAGACCCCCCAAAAACCAAAGGGATCTTGAGAAAGAACAAAGTTGGAGTTATCAGACCCGCAGATTTTACACTATACTACAAATCTGTAGTAATCCAAATAGTATGGTTACTGGCACAAAAACAGACACATGGGTCTATGGGACAGAATAGAGATCCCAGAAATAAACCCACACTTAATGTGGTCATTTAATCTATGACAAAGGAGGCAAGAATATACAATGGGGAAAGACAGTCTGTTCAATAAATGGTGCTGGGGAAAACTGGATAGCTACATGCAAAAGAATGAAACTGGACCACTTTATTACACTGTACATAAGAATAAACTCAAAATGGATTGGAGACTTGAATGTACGATCTGAAACAGTAAAGCTTCCAGAAGAAAACTGTAGGCAGTAAACTAGTTGATGTTATTCATACTGAATTTTTTCAGATCTGTCTCCTCAGGCAAGGGAAACAAGAGGGAAAATAAATAAGACTACCTCAAACTAAAAGGCCTTTGCATAGTGAAGGAAACCATTAACAAAAAGGCAAACCAATGAATGAGAAGAGGTATTCACAAATGATATATTTATATATAAGTGTACAAATAAGAGGTTAACATCCGAAATATATAAAGAACCCACAAAACTTGGCATCAAAAACCAGTCTGGTTGAAAAGTGGGCAGCGGATCCAAAACAGATATTTTTACAAAGAAAACACAAAGATGGTCAACAGGCACTTGAAAAGATCCTCAACATCACTCATCGTCAGGGAAATGCAAATCGAAACCACAATGAGCCATTACTGCACACCAATCAGAAAGGCTAGAATCAAAAAGGCAAGAAATAGCGATTATTAGCGAAGATGTAGAGAAAAGGGAACCCTCGTGCACGGTTGGTGGGAATGTACATTGGTGCAGCCACGGAAGACAGTATGGAGGTTCCCGAAAAACTAAAAATAGAAACATTATACAATCCAGCAATTCTGCTTCTGTATATTTATCCGAAGAAAATGAAAACACTGATTTGAAAAGATTTTAGCATTATTTAAATAGTCAAGATATGCAAACTATATATATGTGTGTGTGTGTGTGTGTATATATACACACATCATATATATATACATATATACATATATATGATGTGTGTATATATATATATAAAGATATGCAAACTATATACGTATATGTATATATGATGTGTGTATATATATAACACATGTATATGTGTACCTATACATATATGTACATGGAGATATGTACATATATATGTACATACACACAATGGAATATTTAGCCACAAAAAGAGTGAAATCTTGCCATTTGTGATGACATGGATGGACCTAGAGAGTATTATGCTAAGTGAAATAAGACAGAGAAAGACAAACATCGTATGATTTCACTTATACGTGGAATCTAAAAAACCCCACACAAAACAAACAAAACGGAGACTCACAGAACAAACAGGTGGTTGCCAGAGAGCAGGCAGGTGGGGGAGGTGAGCAAAATAGATGAAGGGGTTGAGAGGGACAATCTTCCAGACACAGGGATGTAATGTACAGCAAAGGGAATATAATTAACAATATTGCAATAACTTCATAAGGTGATGGATGGTAATTATACTTATGATGAGCACTGTGTAATGTACGTGAATACCAAATCACTATGTTGCACACCTGAAGCTAATGCAATTATTTGTATGTCGGTTCTTCTTCAGCTAGAAAAAAGGAAGTTGCCAGAAAGTGTACAACAGGGATTGCAGACTGTTAGTGCTCAGCCCCCAGATGTGTTTTGTTTGGCCCGCGGGCTGCTTATTTCTTTAATTTGCGTGTGGGGGTCCCCGCTCCGCAGACATCACAGGCTCCTCCCGTGCCTGTGGCTTGATCCTGATGATGCCTGAGGACAGCTGATGTTGTGACTCCTAGAAGCAGACTCTGTCCTTCCTTTATCTCAGTCGCTCCTCCTTCCTGTCATGGATTAGAAATGTGTCCTCCCCAAATCCATGAGTTGAAGCCCTAACCCTGCAACATGACCAGATTTGGGATGGAGCCTTAAAAAAAGAGGTAATGAAAGTCTAATGAGGTCACAGGGTGGGCTGCTAATCCAGTGGAACTGGTGTCCTTAGAAGAGGGGGAGACCCCTGGGATGCATGTGAACAGAGAAGAGGCCACCTGAGGACACAGTGCGAGGCGGGCCACCCACAAGGCAAGGGGAGAGGCCTCTGGGGACCTTCATCTTGGACGTCCAGTCTGCGGAACTGTTTAAGCCACACACTGTGTTCTTCGGAGTGGACTCAGACACCTCCCGTACTCCCGAAACCACGGGTGGGACTGTGGTAATCTCTGCCCGGTGCTGAGAGGGGACCCAAATCAGGGTGCTCTGTCCCCAAGGGTCCCCTCAGAATTCTTCCTGGTTTTCTCTTTTTCTGAGGGTCTAAAGAACCACCTCGATCCCTGAGCCAGAAGGGACTCACCCGCGAGTCCAAAAGACCTCAGGGCTTCTTGCAAGAAACCAGATTTTTTTTTGAAGGGGCAATATTTTTTTACTTTGAATCTTTGGCCAGGTAAAAGGAAAAGACAGCGTTAAAATTAATTTCATTTTCTCCCCATGCCTCACACCTCCTCCACCCTCCACCTGCTAAGGAGACACCTGTGTTGGACAGGAAGATAGTGACAATCTGGAAGGCGTGGGCAAGGGAAACAAAAGTTCGAGAACCCAGAAAACGAGGTGTTTCATATTGGGAAGGGCAGAGAGCTGTTGGTGGAGGAGGAGAATCCCTGTTGTAAAGGGGGAGAGATGTGGAGAGGGGTTGTGTGGCCCAGAGACCACGTGTTTGGAGAACTCGGAGGGTGATGGGAGAGCAATCTGGCAGATCAGCCTCTGCGTGTGTGTGTGTGTATGTGTGTGCACATGTGCCTTTGCACACATGCATGCACATGTACGTGTGTGTGCCCATGTGCATGTGTGTGTGTGTGTTGGGGACCGTGTGATGGAGAATGAGGACTCTGTCTTTGTGACTTGGCATGATGAGTGCAGTTGCCCTTTGCCACGCTGCTAGAGATTTCTTTTTTTTTTTTTTAATGTTTATTTATTTTTGAGAGAGATGGAGACAGAATGCAAGTGGGTTAGGGGCAGAGAGAGATGGAGACACAGAATCCGAAGGAGGCTCCAGGCTCCAAGCTGTCAGCACAGAGCCCAACGCGGGGCTCGAACTCACGTTGTGAGATCCAGACCTGAGCCGAAGTCGGACGCTCAACCTACTGAGCCACCCAGGCGCCCCTGCCACGCTGCTAGAGATTTCTTAAAGCTTTAATCTTACTCAAATTGTCTTTGCCTGTCAGCCTGGTGTTGTTTTGATTCGTTTTTCCCAGTAGCACTGACTTTTATCCATTCAGGTTACGTCACCTAAGATTGTTACCTGTTGGGTTTAAAGTGCTCATTCATGTAAATGGATGAACAATTTCAGTGGATACTCAATATACCACATAGTTAAGTCAGCCTAAAATGTTTTTTTGGTATTTCTGTGCTCATGCCCATCATGAGTGAAAGCATCCTAGCAGCATATACGCAGGTATGCATATATATGTATTAATGCACATACACGTGCATATAAACATATACACACATATATGTGTGTATGCATCTATATAGCGGGTTAAAATGGTTTTGGCTTATAGTGGTCTTAATAATAAACGGGATTTGACCCGTATTATATCAAGCACAAACCAAAGCAATGGCTTCCCAGTTTATAATTTTAGACAAGTTCTTATTTTAATCATGGTTTTCCTCTTCATATAATTTTGAGTCAATGCAAACTGGTCCTTGGTCCTTTGTTCGTGGGTCGTGTTCACTTTTCGGGAGGAAATACTTTCCTTTGCAGCATCATTGTGTGACAGCGATCTCACGGGATGTGAGGGACCTGTTTTTATCAACGGTGATAATGTCGCTCTTAAACTTGTACGGAATGAGAGGCCAGAGCTACAAGGGGTCTGCTGCTTGAAGGTGGTTATTATATTATAACGAAATCAACCAAGAACGTACATGCAGTGGACATTTGCCAAGACTGTCCCAGCACAGCCCCACAGACACTTGCTGCCTCCCGGTTCTGGAGGCTGCAAGTCTGGGAGCAGGGTACCAGCGTGGTTGGTTCTTTCGGAGGCCATGAGGGACGATTTGTTTCAAGTTCTCTCCCTGCTTCTGGTGGCTTGCTGGGAATTTCAGTGATCCTTGGCTTATCTATCACTGCTTTCATCTTTGCTCGTCTTTCTCCCTGTTTGCATGTCTCCGTGTGTTCAAATTTCCACTTTCTTTTTTTTTTTTTTTTTGTAAGGACACCAATCATACTGGGCTAGGGTCCCACCCTTCTCCAGACTAATTATATTTGCAATGGTTCTATTTCCAAACAGGGTCATATTCTGAGGGAATTGGGATTAGGACCTCAACATAAACTTTTAAGGGGACATAATTCAACCCACGACGCAAGCTAATTTATTTACCTAACAACTATTATGTAAGGCTTTTCTGTCCATCTAAAGAAAATCAAATGCACCTCCAGAAAAATGAGTATTTCTTTTCCTTTTCCAGTTTGTGCTCTTGAAGGATGCCTTATTCAGCTTCCTTAACTGAGCAGTGTGAGGGGTGATGGGACAGGACACTTGGGAAGCATGCCTCAGTTAGTCCGGGAGCTTGAGGACATGCCTGCAGTGTGTGCCTCATGGCTCAGGTTTCTGAGCCTGGGTTTAAGACCATGTACAGAGAAGCACACTTATTTATAGTTCAAACAACGATGTAGCCCCTTAGGAATAGGACAACAAACGATTTCACTCTGTCTGGACTTCAAGAATGAAAATGGCGTATGTTGATATTTTATTGTTCCATTTATTATACAAATAAGTAGCAACACGTGACCGCTTAAGAGTATATTGTCACAGTACCGCATGCTATTTCCCTCCTTGATTTATTAGGGCTTCTTAGAAGACAGGCACAAAACCGTCCCACCCTCCATCCATCTACATGAGTGCTCGTAAAGGCAGGCAGTCAGTGCTAAACATACCTCCTTAAGGATGTTTTCCCATTACATGAAGCATCAAGTGTGTCCTTTTGGCTAATAACAAATATGAGTGGAATATTTACTGTTTATTTCTTATGTGATTCCCTTGGAAATTTCACAAATTCTCATTTAACTTATTTACTGCACTCTATTTTATAGTATCCCAAACATCTTCAATGCTTTATTGCGCTAGAATCAACATGCTCCCATGTATACGTGCACATATACACACGTGCGTGTACACACGCACACACACATTCATGCCCTTATTTTCTTCGAGAGTAAGCCAACCTCAATAGCCTGTGCAACTGATTTCATATAACAGGATGGGAATATGAATCTCAGAAGGCCATGATAGAAATCATTTACATGAATTTATCCCATATAGCATTCTTTCTTTATTTATTTATTTTTAAAAAAATTTTTTTTTTCAACGTTTATTTATTTTTGGGACAGAGAGAGACAGAGCATGAACGGGGGAGGGTCACAGAGAGAGGGAGACACAGAATCGGAAACAGGCTCCAGGCTCTGAGCCATCAGCCCAGAGCCTGACGCGGGGCTCGAACTCCCGGACCGTGAGATCGTGACCTGGCTGAAGTCGGACGCTTAACCGACTGCGCCACCCAGGCGCCCCATAGCATTCTTTATTTTTTATTAAAAAATATTTTTTAAGTTTATTTATTTTTGAGAGAGAGAGAGAGAGAAAGCTCATGGCAGGGGAGGGGCAGAGAGAGAAAGAGAGACAGAATCCCATGTGAGGCTCGAACTCCTATGAGATCATGACCTGAGCTGATATCAAGAGTCAGATGCTTAACCAACTGAGCCACCCAGGCACCCTTATTTTTTATTTTTTATTAAATTTTATTTATTTATTTTGAGAGAGGGAGAGAGAGATGAGGAGCAGGGAGAGAGGGGGAGAACGAGAATCCCAAGCAGGCTCTGCACTGTCAGCACGGAGTCCAACCCAGGACTTGAACCCACGAACAGTGAGATCATGACCTGAGCAGAAACCAAGAGTCGGAAGCTTAACTGACTGGCACCACACCATATAGCATTCTTTAAATTTCCAGCACTTGGAAGGGTGAGGAATTGTGAAAGAAGGCAAAACCCGTTGTCCGCACCAGTATGGGTTTTGTTACGTCTGGGATACATTGGACTTGAATCAGGGCCCGTGGGAAAGGCCACCTATAGCACTCCATCAAGGCAAGCATTCATATCCTGGGGGTGCTTTTTAACTGGAAGGTTTGAAGTTTTCCTGTGAGTTCTGGATAGTGGCTTGTGGACCTCTGATCCTGGGAAAAAACAGGAATCCTGCATCCCAAGATCAAGTCTTAAAAGTAATGGCTTGGCTATAGTGGGGAGGGAGCTAGATCGGCTGGGGAGCCCATCACAGCCACGCGGACGACGCGGACGACACGCAGATGGCCCAGGCTCCCGGCGCTGAGGCTGGGAAGGAACGTCTGACTTTAAGAAGTAGAACAGAAAGAATCCATCTACTCTCCTGCATCATGTGTGACATTTTAATTACCTAGGCAGCTTATCAGGACATAATGAAGCAGCTGCTATGATTATGGCATTTTGTCCCAATTATTTACAAAGCCACACAGCCACTTAAACACCGTTGTTGTCACATCTAGCAAGTTAGATTCTCGACTAGGTGTTAGGCCTGATTTATTGTCCGACTCAGATAATTATTCTATTGCTGTCACTTTTTTGTTTTTGAGCCAAAGGATTAAGATTTGAGTTATTCTCTAAAAATGGGATTGATTTTTTATCTCAGTTGTCTTCTTCTGCTCTCCGTGATCTTCCCTCATGTTCTGGATCGTCTCAGGGCTTCTCTGGTTTCATTCTGTCTTCTGGAAGGACCTTCCAAGTCAGATGCTCTGGAAGTATACTTAGAGCAGAGGGGTGCACGGTATTCTCTAAGGATCCCAAAAGGTAGGGTGAAGCATCCAGGAAAATACTTTTTGTAGGTTCTTGGCAGTAGGTGGCTGTTTCAGCTTTAATGAGTGCCAAGCAGTGACTGAAAAATATTAATATTTTTCTAGTAGACATTCTAGGCCTACATTCTGATTGCTGAAGAGAAAACAATTCTTTTAATGGTCAAATCTAAAACTATAGGATTATTGTGTTGTTCCATTGCACCATAAAATAGGGTAAAAAAGACACTTAGCTGAATTAATCCTTTTGCTTGACTCTTCATGCCTTCCTAAATAATCTGGTTTAAAATAAAAGTTGGATTATGGCTTTAGACTTGAATCATCATGGGTTCCCCTCCATATGTTTTTACAGTAAGTGGATTCTCGTATTGAAACAAAATCCACATGTGATCTTCTTTAGGAAGTTAGAGGTACTGTGTGTCCAAATCGTTGAATTAATAGGACGCTGGAGTTTGGAGAACGTGGCTAAAAATAGCCATGGCCAGAAATCACTTAATGTGAAGAGCCCCAGGGCAGGGAAGTTGGAGACCAGAACCAGTGATCCCAATTCAAAATGAACCAGAAGAAATGGACTGACGCGGGTAAGACATGTGCAGGTTTATGAGGCCAGGCTTATGCTCCTGTTTTGTCGGGAAATGCCAACATACGGCATTTCCCCCAGCGAAGCTATAAAATGAAAAGTTCTTTGTCCTCCACTCCAAAATTACACTTTCCTCCAAAGGGGAGCCAGATTTATTTACGAACACGTAGGATAGGTAGTGTCCTATCCCTATTGCCTGAATTCCATAATGTTCTTTTAGGTTGAAAAGAAATGTGTCCTGGGGGTGCCTGGGTGGCTTGGTCAGTTGAGCGTCTGACTCTGGATT
This sequence comes from Lynx canadensis, assembly GCF_007474595.2. Classification (NCBI taxonomy): domain Eukaryota; kingdom Metazoa; phylum Chordata; class Mammalia; order Carnivora; family Felidae; genus Lynx; species Lynx canadensis. The sequence goes on along the minus strand of NC_044311.2, from coordinate 153,953,189 downwards.
TCGGCTCAGGTCACGATCCCACAGTTTGTGAGTTTGAGCCCCAGGCTCTGTACCTGACAGCGCGGAGCCTGCTTGGGATTCTCTCTCTCTCTGTCTCTCTCTCTCTCTCCCTCTCTCTCTTCCCCTTGCCCCTATTTTTTTAAATAGACTTTAAAAAAATGTGTGCTGGTTCAACATTTATTTTTATTCAGAACGCAGGAAAAAGATGTACAAACCAAAAATCAAATTATGTAATGGCATTTTCTTAGTTAAATGGCATGTGTTCGTGTCAGAACTAAGCACCTTTAGTTTGTTGTGAGTGGTTCAGGAATTCTTGGAAGAGAGGTGAGGGAAGGAGAAGGCGTTTTGGATTCTGGTGTCAGTTTTCTTGGTGACCCACGCAGATGGACGGTCCGCTTTCTGTGGAGCAAACCGAGTCTTTGACTCTGGGTCAGCAGGGTCCATTTTTTGGTGGCTTCTTTTCCTACTTCACGTTTGCTGTTAATGATCATTTAATACCAATATCCTCAGCATGAAATTGGGGATGCAGAGGAGAAGGTGAATGTTGCGGCCTGTTCCCATCCCCCTCCGTAATCTTCGGGATCTGACCTAATTCTGGTCCTTCTACTCCCCTCAGCGTGATTGGCTGCCGTTGCTGAGTTCCGTTAATTTTGGTTTGAGCAGTTCGTAATTGTGAATGTGAAGAGCTTCCTGCGATATTGCACTGCTTCTTTGTGTGTAGCAGGGACTCAATATATAGATCCAGAGCGGGTGAACAACCGTGACCGTGTATGGAAATATCAGGACTGAGCGGATTCTAAGATGAACCACAATTCAAGTTTAAGGAATACGAGATAATCCACGAGTGCTGACATTATAAGGAAGGTGGATCTTGAGAAATGGTGTGGGGTGTGAGTCCCAAGCATGATATGAGCACATGGTGGGTCCATTTGTACCAGCTATTTAGGGACAATGGGAGGAGATTTACAGAAGTCTGCTGTGTGTCTCAAAGGATTTTTATGTCATATATGGTAGTGGCATGCCAATAAAGACAGAATCGAACAGGATGTAGCCAATGTGCTGGGTCTAGAGGTAATCCTTAAGTTGTTTTGTGACCCACTAAATGGCCGGAATGTAAGCCTTACATTTAAAATTGACTTTGGGGTGCCTGGGTGGCTCAGTCGGCTAAGGGGCCGACTTTGGCTCAGGTCATGATCTCGCGGTCTGGGAGTTCGAGCCCCGCGTCAGGCTCTGTGCTGACAGCTCAGAGCCTGGAGCCTGCTTCCGATTCTGTGTCTCCCTCTCTCTGCCCCTCCCCTGCTCACACTCTGTATCTCTCTCTCTCTCTCAAAAATAAATAGACATTAAAAAATTAAAAAAAAATAAAGGTATTTACTAATATTTTTCTGATAAGAGTGGCCGTCAGTGAAAACCATTCCTGCCCCTTATTTTAGAAACTTCTGGAGCAGGTAGGACCATGAAGGCAGTTTTCCATGAGGGTAGTTCTGCAGTGAGGCCACGAGAGGTGCACGAATACCTCTGGTTGTTTCTTCGTTTACAGCCCCTCAAGCCCTCTGCACAAGAGTGCTTTCTTATTAATGTGTTATCACAACTCCTGGAGGAGCAACCAACCAACTGGGAAGGTCATGGAATCCAGATTTCCTACATACGTGCCTGTTTGTATGTGCAGGTTCCTGTGTGCAGCGTTGAACGTCACCAGAAATAGTTGATGTTTGTAGTTCAAGGCAAATTGCTTTGCCCTAATGTGAATTCATCTCCACCTGAATTGTACTGGTCTCTACTTCTAAAAATATTTTCAGTGCGGAATCATTCAGTTGATGTGGAAACTGCCTGTCCATGTTTTGAGACTTTTTGAGCTAGAATACTGGCTGATGTATTTTAAGTGGGTAACCAAAAGCATGGAGTTAATAAGATGTGCCATGGGATGGCCTCGTCTAGAATGAAGGTGTTTATGCAGAGGTGATTCTGATGAATGTCGACTTATTTCTAGAAATTAATCTGAAGACGTTTTGTATGTTTGCCAATAAAATACACACGAGCTATACATACGTACATACACACACACACACACACACACACATATATATATATATGTATATGTATAAAAACCAACACTTGCCTTAAGACAAAATTTTTTTCCAACCTCCCCAAACACTGCATGTTCATTAGATGATATACAGAATCAAATTTGACCTTTTCAGTATTTTAAAGGCATGTATAAGAAGAGAGAGGGAAAGCAATTTTGGCAGCGGCTTGGGGATGTGACCCCAAACAGATGTCTGTGGAAAGCAATAGATTCTTCCAAGTGGGATTGTCAAAGCGTCCCAACCGTTTGCTCTCAACGGTTTTGTGCTCATGCACGTAAGAGGGACGTTTTTAGGCAATTGTGTGTGTGGTGAGGTGAGTTAAAAATACCATCCAGGAGCTGCGTCATCCTGGTTACATGCGTGCCGTCCGTTGCTCCGGCTCGCGGTGCAGCAACTGCAGACGTTTTTTGGCAATTTACTCTCTGTCCCATGTGACTCCCTGGGTGCCTTTCCTTTGCGGAAATGGCCTTTCCATTTAAAGTCGTCTTAAAGAAGGCCCATTCTCCAAGAGCCGAACTGAGGACTTTCCATGGCTTGCCATTTTACACACACACACACACACACACACACACACACACACACACGGTGGGAGGTTTCAAGCTACATGTACAATATCCAGTCTCACCCCACCTGCTGCTTTGCAAATGCTGGGTGCAGCTTGGTGATGACCAATAGATGTGTTACCGTAGGTCATTCCTGGCAGTGACACGTGTTGCCGCTGGTCAATGGTGCGAGAGCTGGCGGCCACTCGTCTTCTGCTGTGAATCAACCCCCCGGGCTTGGGAGGAATTGCATCGTGGCGTGAGAACTGGGTGTCACAGCGTCAGCAAGTTCTGCTTCCTTTGCAAGAACATCATCCTTTGATCGGGCTTTCTCCGGCTCCCATTTTTTTCCCTGTCTCCTCTCTCTCTTCTTACAGTAATTTGGTTTGTCTGCAGGATGAAGAACAATACCAGTAAAACCACCAGATGCCTCCCTGGCAGGTTCAGGGCATGAACACCATGGTCTTAACCTGTCACACGTGTGTCATGAAGGCAGGTGACTGAATGGCTGCTGTGGTCAGCCTCAACTAAAGCGTATCATACAAAAATAAGCGGAAAGTATTCCTATTGAGTTATTTTTAAAACACTGATGATAATTGAAGAGATGAATGTTTAAACATCTATTTTGGTTTCATGGAACTTAATAAATCACCTTCAGTGGCTTCAGAAATGATTATATGAATATATATATGTACACACACACACACACACACACACACACACACACACTCCATGTATGAGTTTGCTTGGGCTGCCATGACGGAGTGCCCCAGATGGGGGTGGTGGGGGCTTTGTCAGCAGACATTTATTTTCTCACCGTCCTTGAGGCTGAAAGTCTGAGGTCAAGGTGTCTAGTTAGGTCATTTTACCTCAATTACCTCTTTCAAGGCTATACCTACAAATACACTTACAGCCTAAGGTCCTGAGGGTCAGGACTTCAACATAAACATTTGGGGAGGACACAAATCAGTCCGTGACACTGATTGTCTGAAGTGTTACGACAGAAGGAGGGACTGTTGCTATGGAGGAGCAGTTAGAGTGGTGGACCTACCTTGGGTCTTGTTGGCTGGGACTATGACCGCTGGATTCACAGCAGTTACTTATCCTGGGGAAGGGTCTTCTCGGTGAAGGTCATAGACTAAAGATGGGCATCTGGAATTCATTCTCTACCTTAAGGTGACCTGGTCGCACCTTCTTTGGGATCACGGAAATAATCCCTTTAGTTTTTGATTGTTGTTTCCTCCTCTGATGGGACTCTGAAAGGGCCACCCGGTGTTAGAAACAGGTTACCCAGCTTGCTGTTCCAATCAGAGCCCCCAGCCCTGCTCGTCCATCTCCGGGCTGCATCGGACGTAGCCGTTCGGCAGTGATTGATTACCGCCGACTCTCTCCTTATCGTTACCCCTGGAAAGCTGCTTCCACAGCAAAGAGCAGATACAAAGGAAAATCAGATTGTTGTAAACTCAAGTCATGCATTTAGATTTTCCCTCCTTTTCCTCCTTTCCCCACTGTGTTCCCCTCCTTAATCTCCCTTTAAAGAGAGGGAAAAACATCTACCACGCGTCCTTTGTTGCAGCCTGCAACATTAACGTTGGAAGGTAGAAACCAGCGTTTTATTTTTTTGCAAGGCTAAAGAACATTTTCTGAGCTCAGTCGTTCTCAGTGAGGGAAGCCATCTATCCAAAAGATTATAAAACAGAATACGCTGCTCTTTGGTGCCCGCGCGTGGCAGAGGGGAGATAAATCACTTGCCCGTGCACAGGGAGTCGGCAGCGAATTTGGTAATTTGATCTCCTCCCACTTTGCTCTTTCTGCAGCTCTGTTGGGTTAAGGTGGACGTTTGGTGTAAATAATGCATGACACAAATTTAAAGTGAGGCCTCTGACGTTTTACGTAAATGCAGATGGATGACGAGACACTTGGAAGTCTTCCCAGTCTGATTCCGTGGCAAATGAGACGGTATTCCATGATCATTGAACCAATGGGTCCATGTCCGCCTTGAGGTGGATGACAAGTGGCGGCTGTAGTCAGCACGTGCTGAGGTCATTCTTGTACAAATAGAAGAGTTACTGCCAGTAACGTCCCCCTCCCCCATCCCGTTTTACTCAGGAGGCGTTGCAGCGTGGGGTTAATGAGCAGGGTCCCTGGCTTCAAATCCTGGCCTTATCACCGAGGAGCTAGATAGCTTTGGGAAAGTTACTGAGTCTCTCCGTGCCTCAGGACTCCGTCCATAAAAGCAGGTTATTAATAATAATAATACTCCCTTGTAAGGCTGCTGTGCTTGTTGAGTGAGAGAATATATAAAACACTTAGAACAGTACCTGGCACGTGGTAAGAAATAACACAAATACTGGCCACTGTTACAGTTGCCTGTTGGCATAATGCCTCACCTTGATGCTTCAGACTTGCGAGAATATTCTAGCACTCATATAGATCGTATGTGACAAGACCTCCAAGAAACGATGATTCCTATCAACGTGTCTTGACTTGTGAGGATCACCTTTTGGGATTTTATTTTTATTTTTTTTATATGAAATTTATGGTCAAATTGGTTTCCATAGACCTTTGGGGATTTTATATCCTACAGCTAATGAGTCTTTGTTGCTAGCCTACTCTACTGGGTCTGTGCAGTCACGGGACTGGCATGTTTATTGCGTGTTCATTCAGGCTAGGAAGACTTCAGAAACACAGGAATGCAGCCAGAGCTCGGTTCCAACTCTTTGTGTGCACACATAACGCTTATTAAATTTAGCTAACATTCAGAGCAGTTAAATTGGAGATGAGATCAGGTCACAGAGCTTTCTGCCCCTAAACCTGAATGTACTAGGTAAAGCACAGCAGAGTGTACATGGGCAGAAACTAACAATAGGCGACGGTCTGACCTTCAAGCAGTGGGTCCTTTCTGGGTAAGGAGAGGCAGGAAAAATCTCAGGAAATACTACATCCCTGAGCAGTAGCACCAGGGAAGGAGAATAGACAAGGTTCTGAAAAACCTCAAGAGCGTACACATCTCCACCAAATTTGGAGAGAAGCAGACTGGTGGTAAAATCCAGTCAACCAAGCTGGAATCCAAAAGAACTCAGGAATGGAGGAACAGGGGCCGGAGAAGTGCTGGAGAGCTTTTAAGGCTACCTAACTTTAGAGTTGTAGTTACAGGATTTAACTGTCATTAAACATGAAAATGTGGAATAATCTATATTAAACTGGGGATGAGGAGGAATAAGGAAGGGCAGGTAGCAGAGCTGATGGAACACTGCTTGAAGCCACTGAACAAAGTAATGAGCACTTAATATTATAACCTCCAGAAGGACTAACACTACATATAAAACTTCAAGATTACCGAAGGGGAAATGCACACAACAGAGTAACATCCATCCAGAGGGACAAAGATGAATGGCAATGATGACAGTCATAGGGATTGAGTGCTTACTGTACCTGCTATGTGTGAACTGCTTTCCATCAGTCACTCCTCAAAAGAATCCTGTGTAACAGGTTCTGTGCAGGTTAATACTGTATACGTGAGAACAGTAGGGGAAAGAGAGGAACTTGTGGTTCCTTATGGCCCGTAAGTACAAGAGCTGGGATTTGAACCAGAGTCCAGTCCTTTGGGGAGAAGGCGAGAGAATTTTGTAAAAGAATTAGGTGGGTGTTACATGACTTGTACCCTATTTATTCAGCTTGTCTTGGATGCAGAGGCAGTTGATTAGAATAGAAACAAGTCTGGAAATAGATTCAATTACATGTGGGGATTTATTATACAACAAAGGTGGCTAAAATCAGGAAGGGAAAGATGAATCTTCAGTGAATGAAACTGGAGCCTCTGGTTATTTAGGAAAAAAAATAAATCTGAATGTGCCCCTTAATTCTTGCACCAAAATCAGTGATAAATGAAATAAATATTTATATCTAAATGTGAACCAAAAAAGAGCTAGAAAAATCGATCTTCAAATAATCCTGGGAAAATATTTGTAATAGTAATAAGAAAGAGATATAACAAAGAACTTTCTTCTCTTACAAGGAATGCTTAAAAAGAGAGAACGATGAGTCACTCAGTAGAAAAATGAGCAAAGCATATGAACAGGCAGATGCACCAAATGAAATCTGAGTGTCCAGTAAAGACATGAAAACCACCAACTCTCATGATTGACGAAGTGCAAATCAAATCGACACCATGCCGTCTTTTATTTAGCAGATGGATAAAAATGGAAATCTGATGCTGCACTAGCACGGATATGGGGACAGGCCCCTTCACTTCCCACTTCTGGTGGGAGTGTGGATTGGAGCAGGAGGCACTGGGAAATGGAAACACCCAGCATGCCCTCTGCTTGGAATACTCTGTGATATTCTCACACAAGAGACATGTGCAACGATATTCATGCAGCACTATTGGTAATGATGAAAACAGGAAGCAACGCTGTGATAAAATATATGGCCATTTATATTTTTAAATGTCTATTTTTGAGAGAGCGAGCGAGAGAGAGCGAGAGAGCATGATGAGTGGGGGAGGGTGAGAGAGAGAAGGAGACCGAGAATCCCAGGCAGGTTTCACACTATCCGCACAGAGCCCAACACGGGGCTGGATCCCACGACTTTAGTAAGAGCATGACCTGAGCCGAAATCAAGAATTGGATGCTTAACTAACTGAGTCACCCAGGCACCTCAAAATATACTGCCATTTAAATTAATGGAGTGAGGGTGTGCCTGGATAGCTCAGTTGGTTAAGCATCCAACTTCATCTTAGGTCATGATCTTGCAGTTTGTGGGTTTGAGCCCCGTGTCAGGCTCTGTGCTGACAGCACGGACCCTGGAGCTTGTTTAAGATTCCGTGTTTCCCCCCCACCTCTCTTTCTGCTCCTTCCACCTCTCTCTTTCTCTCTTCTCTGTCTTTCTCTCTCAAAAATAAACATTAAAAAAGTGTTTAAATTAATGGAATGAGGGAGATCTATGTGCATTGACATAAAACAAGAAATTATCAAATGACCAAAATGAGGTGCTGTTATAATAGCATACATATTTTAATCTTGTTTATGCATTTCAAAAGTACATATTATGTACTTTTACATATATATTATACTTCTGATCTGGAAGAATTCATAGGAAAATATTACCCAGTGGCTTTTTCCTTTTGTACCTAAGTTTGGGAGTCATAAAGGCAAATTTTTGCTCTTAATTTACAACTTTCCCATACTTTAAAAACTGTTTTACTGTAAGCATCATAAAAGTATAAGTCATCAGTTTTAGGGCACTTGGGTGGCTCAGTTGGTTGAATGTCTGACTCTTAATTTTGGCTCAGGTCATGATCCCAGGGCCGTGGGATTGAGCCCTACATTGGGCTCTGCATTGAGTGTGGAGCCTGCTTGGTATTCTCTCTCTTTCTCTCTCTGCTCCTCTCTCTCATTCTCTCTCTCTAAAAAGAAAAGAGTAAATCATCAGTTTCAAAGAATTGAATGAATCAATTTAATGGCCACTACTAAGAGGTTTGGGGTTCACCATGTGTGTTGAGGGCAGTCCTGCCCCTGGAGTAGCTTCTGGGGAGTACACGTACCCCAATAATGGTTCAGAAAGGTAGTAGTGTCCCATCAAGGCTCTGCCTCTTCTCAGTTTCTCCAGAATTCTTTCCAGCTGTTCTTCTGTGATCCTGCAGAATCTAGAGTTCAAATCCATCTCCTATAGCATGGCTTGGGAGATTTTTTTTCACTAGGATTTGCTAATTCTTTTGTTGAATGATGGGCCCAAATCTTTGTTGAACTCTTCCCCCTGTTTAATTATGCAAACATTATTCCTTTAAAATGATCTCCCAATGTAGTCAACCCTGTGTGCAAAATCGAAACCCTTGCACTACCTGATATCATGTACTCCTACTTTGTTGGAGTTTCCTTCAAAATGTTTTCTCAGATTTTCTTTTCAACTAATTTTGGCTCCTGTGTTGGGTGAGGATCCTTCAGACTCCTCTGCACCTGTGGGCATGGCTAGCGTTCCTCTTCCTACTCATTAAAAAAATTTTTTTTAATGTTTATTCATTTTTGAGAGAGAGAGAGAGAGCGCGCGCAAGGGAGCATGCACAAGCGGGGGAGGGGCAGAGAGAAAGGGAGACACAGAATCTGAAGCAGGTTTCAGGCTCCGAGCTGTCAGCACAGAGCCTGATGTGGGGCTCAAACCCATGAACCATGAGATCATGACCTGAGCTGAAGTCAGACACCCAACCAACTGGGCCACCTAGGGCCCCTCTTCCTGCTCATTTGAAAATGTTTGCAAGCCATTGGCAATCACCCACTTCTGGCTTATGTATCCCTGACCCGAAAGTGCTTCTATAAGCACCATTTTCTCTTTATTTTTTAAATTTATTATTATTATTATTTTATTTCAAGGAGAGAGAGCACAAGAGGGGGACAGAGAGGAAGAGAGAGAGAATCTCAAGCAAGGTCCACGCTTAGTGCAGAGCATGATGCGGGGCTCGATCTCATGACCCTGGGATCATGACCTGAGCTGAAATCAAGTCAGATGTTCAGCTGACTGAGCCACCCAGGAACCCCGTGCCGTTTTGTCTTTTAAAACTTACCATGAGATCGTAGCTTTCAGTGTTACCACTCTGAATTTAAAGATCAGTTGGCAATCATAAGCAGAGTTTATTATCGCAGGGAGTAACAAGACTATCAGACAACAATTTCTAGTTTGAGTGTAGACGTAGCAGTGATTACCAGGAACTAAATTCAATTCTTACTTGTGATGGCTGCTTCATCATAGGATGCTGCCATACTTAATTTTCTCTGCTCTCTATAGTTTCTCGTAATAATTACTTTCAGCTTATATGCAAGATGTATAATAAATAGTGTACACATAATTTGCATGTAGGTGGCTCATAAAATCACAAGTGGTCAATAAAGCTGTAAAAACCATTTCCCCTTTACAAGTTTTACATGCTCGAGTGGTTGTATGTCGGGGTCTCAAGCCTCATCCCGGCGTCACCGCAAGACGATGTCTCTTGGCTCATGGTGGGAATAACATGAACTTTGGAAGTCAGCCCAATATGGGTTTAAACACTCTGCTTCTTGGAAGCCGTGTGACTTGTCTTGCTCTGACTCTGCTTCCTCAATATGACGGTGGAGGTGATATTGTCTACATGTGCCATTTGTTGTCGTAATTGGAGAGATGGTGTGTATGAAGTCTAGAGCACGTAATAATGCCCACTAATGGCGCGATCCCTGCCTTGTGTGAAGGAAGACACGCTTACGGGTGTGACATACTCAACAGTGTCTTTGTCGCTGCTCCCTTCCTCACAGACATGGGTGTGTATATAAATCTTGGCGATCTCTTTGAAAAGAGCCCAGTCAGCTCCTCACTCATCATACATGGGCCACGTGGGCATTTTTCTGTCCCTGGGCTCTGCCCTGGGAGTTCCGCTTCACAGATTACCCCCTGCTGTCCCTCTGCCAGAGATGCTCTTCTGTGGGTCACTCAAGTCCTGGCTCAGGAGACCTTCACTGACTCAGACCGTCACCTCACCGGTTTTATTTTCCTCCTAACATTTTATTATCTGAAATGATTACTTCTTTTTTTAAATTTTTTGTAACGATTTATTTATTTTTGAGAGGCAGAGAAAGAGAGAGAGGGAGAGGGAGACACGCCATCTGAAGCAGCCTCCAGGTCTGAGCACAGAGCCCCAGGCAGGGCTCGAACTCACAAGTTCATGAGATCGTGACCTGAGCTGAAGTCGGACGCTCAACTGACTGAGCCCCCCAGGTGCCCCTGAAATGATTATTTCTTGACTTAATTTTTGTGTGAGTTGCCTTCCTGCCTGCATGGAATGATAGGTCCACGAAGATGTGGATTTTGTCTGAGTCAGTCCCTCCTAGGATCTAGAACAGTGCCTGCCCTTGGTTCATATGCAACAAGAATTTAGCAAGACTATTTATACATAACGTGGGGGCATCAAAGGGGGCAGACTTCCTGGAGAGAAACTTGAGCAGTGCCTGTTAGAGATTATAAACATTCACATCTCTTTGACCGCACAATTTCTCTTCCTCAGAATTTAGTCTGTGGACACAGTTGAGCATGTCCTTGAAAAGTTGGCTGGAAGGGTGTTTGTCGTCACTCACGTAGGGTTGCCCTCATGACCTCCTGATAGCCAGCCTTGCATCTCTCCATTCTCTTTTTTTCATACTCAACCCAAGAATGTTTTCTTCCCCTTTAGTCGATATTCTTATCAAAATGATCCTGGTTAAGAAGCGAAAGTCTGGTAGACTGGGAACCATTGGTTTGCTGTCCCATCTCTCCTGGGCCCTTCTTGAGACAGTTGTGCAAACTCTAGCTTTGTCTGTGTGTGTTCGTTGTCACAATTGGTGAGTTGAACTTCTTTTTCCTACCTTACTTTTTTCCCAACTTGATTATATTTATACTCTCTCTTATCTTTCTTTGTGTGATGCGTTTTTCTTTTTTTCTCTGCTTGTTTAGGATTTATGTTTTCTATTTCTTAAAAGTGTAGATGTCACCTTGGAATTCTACCGTGTGTATCTAAACCAGCAATGTCTACAGTTAAAGAATAGCCTAGCTATTCTCTATGAGACACAGCCCAGTCTGCTTTTTTTTTTTTTTTTTAATGTTTTTATTTATTTTTGAGGCAGAGAGAGACAGAGCATGAGCAGAGGAGGGGCAGAGAGAGAGGGAGACACAGAATCCAAAGCAGGCTGCAGGTTCCCAGCTGTCAGCACAGAGCCTGATGCGGGGCTCAAACTCATGGACTGTGAGATCATGACCTGAGCCGAAGTCGGACGCTTAACCGACTGAGCTACCCGGGCGCCCCAGTCTGCTTGTTTTTTTAAAGAACATTCTCATCATTATTAACCTCTTGCTGACAGCATGCTAGTTGCCTGTAGAACAAAGACCAGGATCCTTGAGTTGGTCTCCAAGGTTCTTTTTTTAAATTTTTGTTAATGTTTATTTATTTTTTGAGTGAGAGATTGACAGAGTGTGAGCAGGGGAGGGGCAGAGAGAGAGGAAGACACAGAAGCAGGCTGCAGGCTCTGAGCTGTCAGCACAGAGCCCAACACAGGGCCCGAACCCACGAACCGTGAGATCATGACCTGAGCTGTAGCCGGAGCCTCAACCGACTGAGCCACCCAGGTGCCCCAGGTCTCCAAGGTGCTAAATCGCTTTCTCCCCACATGGGATTTCAGCCTCATCTTAAATCATGGTCTGGCTTGCTTTCAGCACTCTTCTTGTTTCCGATGGTGTCTCAGGGATTTGCACACATCCCATTCTTTCTGTGCGAAGGGCCTTCTCCCTCGGGCCCTCTCAGCCTCTGACCCTCTCCTCCAACTCCCAAATAGATAAAATCACCCTTGCACATAGCTTCATAACATCATGGATCCTTTGTAGCACTTATCAGAAAGGTCATTTTACTTCCATTTCAATGATCATTTGATCAAATCTGTCTCTCCCACAGGAGCACCGTAAAGATAGTAATTACATCTGACTTCGCTTCCCAGCTCTTCCCCAGTCTCTGTTGAGTGAACAAATGCATGAAGGAATGAGAGCTGAGTAACAGCGATAAGAAATCTTGGATGGTCCATCTCGGCCTGTTTTTTGAGGCTCTTGAGGAGATCGGAGTTGAGCCCGTTGAGTGATCGCGGCAAGATGTTTAACCAAACTGACTCTTTGATGTGTCTGAGAAACAAGCAAGACTAAGGAGTGATCCGCATGGCTTCCAGGGTCAAGATGCTTTATTTATGTCTCAGGCTTTCAACGTAGTGTCCTCTTAACTTCACGCGATACTCCCTTGGTTCATTATAACGCGCTGCCATTAAGACTGACTCATGTTGGTGGTAAAGGATGTGTTTGGGTGTGAGGATGCTGGGATCCTCAGCTGCCCGGCCAAGGAGTGGTTGCCCAGGCGGACCTTCCAGAGCTGCAAGGCAGCGGAGGCCCCCAGACAGCTGTGGAGACCATGTTGTTTCCTTGGTCGTCCAGGTGCAACTCAGGGATCTTCACTCTGGCTCCCACCATGCACTTCCGTTAGGTTCTGGGCATAGCTGCTCTTACCTGTGTCTCTCTCGTTTCACTGCCCACTATGCTACCAGTATGCTTGTTCCTTCTTTTTATTGCTTTGGTGCTCTTTGACTCAGTGTTTTATATTAGACTCTCAGAGAGGAAGAAAATATGGGTCATAGGGCAGAGCTCTCAGAAACAAGTCCTGGGTGACTGTCCTCGTAGCATGTGGTGTTCTGAAGGGCACGGATGTCTGAGGCGCTCGGGGACGTCTCTCCTGTGTGCTGGACAGTGTCGCTGCTGGTGCTGGGGGCTCAAACCAATTTCAGCTTCCCGTGGGACCAATGGCTTCCTTCTTATTGGGGTGCACCTGAGCCCAGCTTCCAGGGGCTCCCCAAGTCTCCTACGTGCTGGATATCCAGCCTTCCCAAACCACTGGCATGGAAACCCACGCTCCCTGTGCCCTGGTTGCCTGGCTTTTCCCTTGCTGACAAGATTGCTGTCACACTTGCCTTGTAAGGGACAGCGGCACAGTGAAGGGGAATGCCCTGGAAGGTCATGTCCGTCAGGGTTCTGGCCCCACGTACCTTGCTGTGGGGTCAGAGCAAAGATCTGGCGACTGCTGCCTTCTGTTGCGGACTGTGGTTTGTAGTACTTGCTCAGTTGTCTTAGTTTGGTAGAATGGGCTGAAAAGTATCCCCCCCCCCCAAATCCACGTTCACCTGGAACCTCAGGATGTGACCTTGAAAATAAGGTCTCCAGTTCGCGTAACGATTTAGAGAGGAAATCGTCTTGGATCAAGGGTGGCCTCTAAATTCGATAACCGGTGTCCTTATAAGAGAAAGTAGAGGGAGATTAAGACAGAGGCACAGGGAGAAGGCTGCGTGAGGGGGGGGTGGCAGATATTGGAATGACGTGTCCACAAGCCCGGGTCCACCAAGGATTGCTGACAGAACCAGAAGCTGGTTCCTTCCTCAGTCTCCAGAAACCCAACTCTGATTCCACCTCAGTCTCGGATCTCTGGCCTCCAGAACTGTGAGCGAATAACTTCCGGATGTTTTAAGCCACTCCATTTGTGGCGATTTGTCACGGCCACCCCGGGGACCCCATGCTGTTGGTTTCCAAGAAGCGGAAAGTGAGGACGGGTTTCTTGGGCAGGTTCCCGAAGGGTTCGTTGAGGAGAGGCAGCACGAGGAGCAGGTGTATCAGGGATGTGGTTCCTGCTGATGGCTGGAGGTCAGTCCAGGCTGTGAGTGGTCCAGCCTGACCCCCCAGGGGAGCAGAGCATCCACAGGGTTGCTCTGCCTGTGGGGCCGACCTCTTGAACCCTCAGTCAGCCAGAGATGGGCTGTGGGCCGTCAGGGAGGACGGGGAGGCATCCTCCAGGGTGATCTGGTTCCCATTTGGTGTAGACAGTTCTCTGGGGGCGAGGAGGCATCTGGGCAAAGCTGAGGAGCTGTTAGCTGCTAACTCTCAGCAGGAAGATGGGCGCACTGGCTCGTGCCTGGGTACCACTGCTCCGACCGTGCCGGTCATTATTTCTCTATCCAAATCCTGATGCGTGACAAGTGGCAAACGCTTTGTCTGACTGGGGACACCCACAGAGGATACCCACCAAGGACACTGTTCTTCCAACTGTCTGCAGTCGGGAGGGGAAGTCATTGGCTACAGACAGGTGTCAGGGACAGACAGGTAGCAGGTACTGGGAATGTGGCTGGGCTCCCGAGCTGACAGGGACAGCTGGGAAGGTTGGGGCTCCTGCTGGGGGAGGACGGGGGCACCTCCTGAACCTGCCTTGAGCTCCCCGCGGAGCCGCGAGTAACAGAAAGTGTAGGACCCAGCTCTGAAGGAGCGAGAGAGGCTACGATCGCCAAATTGCTTTTTCACCTGTTACTCACAAAACGTTTAATAACCAAACCTAGGAATCGAATTTGCCTTGACACAGCAGGACGTTGTCTCAATCCATGTTCTGAAAATTCTGTATCAATTCCTGTCCATCTCATGTTGCCCGTTATCGGCACAGGGAACACAAATGACTATTTTTCATGGCCTCTTTCCCATTAACGGGGTCACATTTTACAAAATAGTAAAGAACATTCCCACAAAGATGACATCATAAACTCCAGTCTCCGTTTTTATTTTCCCTCCACTGTGTGCAACGTACGCATTTTCCCCGGACATAAAACATGCATGTGAAATCAAATTAGCTGGCTGTGTTAGCTTGCGTTCCCGGCGTCCCCACTTGGAATGCCTTTCAAAATCAAAAGCAAGGTTTTGAGGCAGTAACAGTAGCATCACAAATCAAGCAGATCGGTTTCAGAGTTTTACCTACAGTAATTGAGAATAAAAAATGTATTGTCCGGGGCTCCCCATTGTATCTTCCTATTTCCATTAGCCTGTGCTTGATCTGCTTAGAGGCACAGTCTAGGTGGCAATGAACCGCGCACTGGGGACAGAGGAGGCGGACTGAGCAGGTTCTGGCATTCGCTTCCCTTGGCCGTGGACGTGCGCCGCGCAGAAACGGGGTCAAGGATTTGCCTTGTCTCACCCAGTGGAGGTGCCAAGACATAACTTGGTCACGGTCCTAGGCAGTGGAATGCACGGTTCCAATTGTCAAGGAGTTCTGCTTTCAAAACTCCACGTTTAGAAAAAGCTTCACGGGCGCCTGGGTGTCTCAGTCAGTTAAGCGTCTGACTTCGGCTCCGGTCATGATCTCACGGTTCGTGAGTTCGAGCCCCGCGTCGGGCTCTGTGCAGACAGCTTGAAGCCCGGAGCCTGCCCCTCTCGTGCTCTGTCTCTCTCAAAAATGAGTAAACGCTTAACAAGTTTAAAAAAGCTTCCAAAGGCACAGTGTTCTTTGTGGTGACCTTCAGGCTTTTCCATTCCCAGTACTACCGCCAGCATCCCGTTCCCTCCATCTCAGCAGCCTGCCCATGACCGAAGCCGTTGGAGGACACCCAGCCCAGTGCCCGCTCAAAGAGGCCACTGGCTAAATGAGCTGTGTGGGTTTTGTCCTGAAGGCTCATTTCCTTACGCAGCCCGTTTGTCCCGCCTGCGCTCAACCCACCCAGCCAACCCCTTTCCTACCGCTTGGAGCCCAAGCCTCTATGTCTGCCCAGCCCCACTCACCACTGATGCTCAGCAGCCCCTAGCAGGTGCCTCGGAGGCCGGCCGGCCGACCTGGGAGCGCGTGTCATGTTCACGCCCTACCCTCCCGGAAGCTGCCTTATGTTCATCCCATCCACTCGCCTTCCATGGCTGCTTCTTCTCTTTCTAGATGTTCTAAATCTTTCTGCGAGTTTCCAGAAAAGGCTCCCTAGGTCCTCACGTGCCCCTCAACATGGCAACTTTTGACCTCGTTTATTTTTTACGCGAATGCCCTCAACGTGGTTTTGCCTTTGCTGAGTAACTGCGAGAAGGTTTCTTCCTTAGGCTATAAATATCTCAGGGTCAGGAGCTCTGTTCCCCTTCATTCTGTATGGTTCTGGCAGCTTGCCTAATGGTTTTGTGCCTCTGTTTTCTCATCTGGAAAGTGGGGATGGTAATAATGTGTGCCTCCCATAGGGTCACTGTGAATTTGTGCACTCTAAAGAGGTTTAGAGTCGTGTCTGGGCACAGGCAGCTGGTCACTGCTGGTTTTCTTCCTCCTCTGAGACAATACAAAGGGCTGTGTTCCCTGAATTGGCCACACCGATGACTTGGGCAATATTAAACTCTGATTTCACGGAGAAAGTCAAATAAGGGCTACTCAGGGGTGAGTCTCTATGTTGGTGCACAACCACCCCCGTATTTCTGAGCCCCGGACTCTGGTGGGATGCTTGCACATGAGTTCACCACACTCCTGGGCACTGAGTTGTAAGCCCCAGCATGCTACCCTGACACTGTGACCCTCACGTGCCAATGGAGAAAAAAATGTTGAAAAGTATTGGGAGCTGATTCCAAATTTGGTTTGCGTATGTCAATAAATGTGAGGACAAACTGAAAACATTGAGAGAAAAGGCTCTTTAAAAAAAAAGTGAGGGGTGCCTGGATGGCTCAGTCAAGAGCATCTGACTCTTGATTTGGGCTCAGGTCTCGATCCCAGGACCCTGGGCTCTGTGCTAAGTGTGGAGTCTGCTTAGGATTCTCTCTCTCCCCCCCCGCCACCGCCTCCTCCCCATCTCCCTCTGCCCCTCCCCTGTGCTCTCTCTCACTCTCTCCCTCTCCCTAAGAAAATAAATAAAAACAAAATAAAACCGTGTGGAAGGCGACCTCCTCTTGTATCCCGGGGATAATGAAGACCAGTTATGTAACACCTCCTTTTGATTTTTAGGAAGATGTAACTTAGAGGATGTTCCCTGGTTTGACTTGGGGAAGAGCTCAGGGTTCTCTGGGCCTGCACACAAGCTTCCCAGGTGTGGTTGAAGGGGGCCTGGCCTAGGATTCGGGGCCCTCTGCAGGGCTATCGCTCTGGTGATGTCGATGCTGGTGGTGCTCCTCCTGTGCTGGGGTGGGTGGTGGGGGGACTCACCTCCTTTGCCCCGCGGATGCAACACCACAGGCCCGCCTCAGTGCCAGAGGTCATCTATGGATCTCTGGTCAGGACCCCCCACGTTCCCCAAGAGGACAAGGGGCTCTGAGCATGTAAGGTGCTGCAGTATCTTTTCTAGAAGCTTTCTCAGAAAATTCAAACTATGAAGAATATTTATGGGGCGACACGCGGTTTATCACAGGTGTAAATGTTACTCTGGCTCTGGAATGGTCCTGGGGAGGGGAGGGATGTGGCACTGATCACGGCCACTCAGAGCCTCGGGGGAAATTGCAGAGGGCGGGGGCAGGACACCCGAGATTCTAAGGCATCTACTCCAGGGAGTCAATATGAGCCAACATCCCCCAGCTGCCCTCTAGAGAGGGGTCCAATTTTTTTAAGTTTGTTTATTTTTGAGAGAGAGAAAGAGTGCGAACTGAGGAGGTAGAGAGAGAGAGAAAGAGAGAAGGGGGGCAGGGAGCAAATCCCAAGCAGTCTCCGTGCTCTCAGTGCAAAGCCCAACATGGGGCTCAATCTCACAAACCATGAGATCATGACCTGAGCTGAAATCAAGAGTCAGATGCTTAATAGACTGAGCCACCCAAGTGCCCCAAGACAGGTCTAATTTTTTAGCTGCGAAATGACTTCACTTTGACATTGAAGGAGGCCTTTAATTGCCATATTTAATATCAATCCTCCTATAAGCTCCCCTTTTGGAGCAACTTCAGCCATACCCCACGCAGCTCTGTGCCTCCCTTTCCAAAGGAGAGCAGTTTTTGTCTCATTTGCCATCAGCCCTCCCTCCCTCGGGCCGCACCTCTGTTCCTCACTCCTGGTAGCTTCTGGCTTCACTCTGATCACAATTACCACAGTTCCTCCTTCCTCGGGAAGCCTGCTTTTACCTGCAAGCACTTCCAGACGGGGCAAAGTGCATGGGAGCCTCTAACAGCAGATGGATTCCTAAGTTTGCCAGGGAAAGACCGTCCCGTGGTGTTCCCTGAAGCTGGCAAACACCGGAAGTGGAAATTGTGTGTGATGAGAATGAACTCAAATCGGGTGGATTTATGAAGCCCGAGATATTGGTTGGCCGCTGGTCTTGTCCTCACCGGGACTTGCTGGGAGGGATGGCGAACAGTCGTTTCCATTGGTGGAAGACAGGACGTAATGGTGGTCAGCGTCAGATCAGACCCATAAAGTCATGGGGAAACTTGCAAAAAAAAAACGCAGGACAAATGTATATTATGATGGTGTTCTCAGGTTGATCACCCTGCAGCCCCAGAGGGAGTGTCACCGTAAACTGGTGGGGCAGGTGGGCGGGTCCCCTCTAGTGGCCCAGAGCTTAAGTCTGGGGTCAGAGTAGACCCGGGGTGACCTCATTTCCTTTAGTGGAGCCACAGCCTATGTGCTACAAGCCCAGATAAATTTCTAAAACCCACCCCTGTGTTGTCTGCCATTAATCAGCACCAAAGTGGTTTTTTTAATGTTTATTTTTATTTAGTTTTGAGAGAGCGAGCGAGCGCAAGTGGGGGAGGGGCAGAGAGGGAGACAGAGGATCTGAAGCCGGTTCTGCATGGACAGCAGAGAGCCCCATGTGGGGCTTGAACTCACAAACCTGTGAGATCATGACCTGAGCCGAAGGCAGACGCGTAACTGACTGAGCCACCCGAGTGCCCCTAAATGTTTATTTTGGGAGAGAGAGTGCTTGAGCGCATGAGTAGGGGAGGGGCGCTGAGAGGACGGGGGAACAGAGGTTCTGAAGCAGGATCTGTGCTGTCAGCACAGAGCCCCATGCGGGGCTCGAACTCCCGACCCAGGCGCCCCATCACCAATAAGTAGTTTCCCACTCAGTCACATTCTTTGTTATTTTTGTTTTTTTGGGTTTTTTTTTTTTGCCCGTCACCAAGCCTTTGCATATGTAGGAAAAATATAACTTGATACATCTCTTGGTAAAACCACAGAGGGAGGGAGAGAGTGAGAGAGAGAGAGAGAAGGAAGGAGGTGGGGGAGACGGAGAGGGAGGGAGACAACGGTGAGTGATGTACCAGGACCGTAATTGGCAGACTGGTGATGTGAAGTCTCTGTGTTGCTCACAAGATCCCAAATGTCACACGGGGCCGCCATCAGCAGAACTGGTAGTTTATCCCGTCTGTTACCCGTGATGTCCAGAACCAAATATTAGCATGGCTGGAATTAATAATACCAAGTGATCATTTGCATTTGAAATGTAGCGGGAGCCACCGTGAGATACCCAATCCCGAGGTGTCGCTGTTCTGAACATCGGCCAGGCTGACACTTGGACGAGGGTTTGCGTTCCCAAACGTAGACGGGGCGCGTGTTCTTCTGTGCATTTTCCTAGCTGTGGAAGCTTACGCAGACGTGTCAGCCTAAAGGTCAGCCTTCTCAGGCTGAGAGAGAAAACAGGTGTCGGGCGAAGCCGAGGGCTGCTGTGTGTAGGGAGTGTCTGGCCTGACTTGGTGGGTGACGGGAGCCCCAGTCACCCTCCGTCCGGCACCCGCCGATCGTCCGGCACCCGCTTTGCGCTTGGCTGTGTTCTTGCTCCGAGGGATTTGGACCCCGAGTTACTGGCAAGGGCTGTCAGCACCCTAGTTTTGCCTGAACGCGCCCCTCCCACCGGGCTGCTAGCGTGTTTGAGGTGACAGTGAAACCCATCTGTGAATTCCTTTCCTTTTCTCTCCCCTCTCCAGCATCCCCCGACCGTGAGTCTTCATATTCTTAGCTGAGTATCTTTGCTTTCAAAACAGAGTGCAAAATAATTAAGAGGCTTTTATTGTTGTTTATATATATATGTTTCTATATATATCTATACACACACACACACACATACATATTAGCGATGGTTAAAACTTGGAAATTGTCACTTCTGTGAGGCTTTCAAGGTTACGTTTCTCTCCATTTGGTGCCTTACCAGCAGTCATTTTCTTGCAGTAAAAATCATATGGGAAAAGAATTCTAAATGACCTACTTTATCATTGAGATCAAGCCTTAATGCTCATAGTCAGTTTCTACGTAGTATCCCGCCTTCCATCAAGTACGAGAATGGCGTATGGCAGATATTCTGTTCTGATACATATTGAGTTCTTTCATACACATCCATAAATACCAAAACACATATAAAGTGGGAAGGGTGTACGTTGAGTTTGGATACATGGGGGGAAATGGGGAGAATTTCACCTGACTTTGCAATTTGGCCCTACCAGTTCATTATTTTTAATAAGTAGCGATCTTACCCATAGCACTTTCCCATCGTAGATTTAATTAGTCTCCCCCCCCCCCACCTTTTCCTAGTTGACAGAGCTGAGAGGAGGGAAACGGCGGCAATTTGAAACCTTGTTAGAAATTTATGAAGTGCTAAAATGTTTTATTCCCAGAGGGTGGCTTGCCAGCTGTCACCGGAACGTGCTCGCTGGCTGTCCCCCCTCCGCGGGTCGGGGAAGCAGGGTGGAGGTAGCCTGCCCTGAGAGCGGGCACGGGGCTGGGTAAATGATGCCTTCCGTAATTAGCACAGGGTGGAGGGAAGCTTATTATTTCCCCTGAAATTGACCAGTGGTGTGTAAGATGAGAAATGAGGGGGCATCTGGAGAAGAAAAGGCAGAGCCTGAGCTCAAGACCCTGGGCTGCCTTTAGTAAAATGCGCTGGCAGGGCAGTGAGAGGGGTCGGCTTCGAGTGTGGACATCAAAACAAAGAAACGCCTCGCTCGTCGGTGGCTTCCAGCAGATACTGAGCCTGTTTCTGGCAAAATGGCCCTGAATTCATTTTTTTTCTCTGGAGAAAACGCCTTCTTGCAAACCTCACAAAGTGTTCCGGATGGTCTTGTAAAGGGGCTGTATCTTACCTGCAATGTGTTAACACCCGCCAAGTCCTTCCCCCACCGTCTCTCCAGGGCCCCAGATTTCTTCCTCAGGGGACGTTTTGTAGTGTTCTTAGTTGGAGATATCACTTGTGACCACAGACACCCTGGAGAATAAGCAACTCATAATAAAGGTGCCGTGTGGGACGTGATGGAGACTGGGGATCCCGCAGAGGCAGCGGGGGGAGCCAAAGGGCTGACCGGGGACGAGAAGGGGGCCTGGCTGCCCCCTCAAAGTTTGCCACCTAGCCGTGCTCTGTGCAGGGAGGAGCTGATGGTCCCGGGGACGGCGTCCTGGGCTGCGGGAGGCTCAGACCTTTGTTTCAGTCTCCAAGCACTGAGAGCTGGCAAAGACGGGGGTCAGGAAATGATGCCCTAAGTCGCCCCTCGCCCAGCCACCTCCCCTGCCTCTCCAAAGAGTGAAATGTTTTTGGTGGCACAGAACTTTCTGACAAGTTAATTTTTGAAAAGATCTTACCTGGGGTGTAGCAAGACACTCTGATTAGGTTTACTCTCTGTGTTCGTTTGCTGGGACCCTTGAGACAAAGCACCATGAGCTGGGCACTGTAAACAATAGACGGTCAAGGTGTCGGTGCTCTCTGGCCCGGGAGGCAAGAATAGGGTCCAGGCCTGTCCCCTTGACCGGTCAGTGGACATCATCATCTTCACGTGGCCTTCTCCCTGTGTGCGTGTCTGGGTCCAGATGTCCCCCTTTTTATGAGGAGACCAGTCGTTTTGGATGCCGGCATACCCCAATGACCTCGTTTTACCGTGATTGCTTTTGTAAAGATCCTGTCTCCAAATAAGGTCACGTTCTGAGTTAATGGGGGTTAGGGTTTCAAAAATGAGTTTTGAAGGGAAACTACACCGTCCATTCATTTATCCAAGAACTGCATGTCAGGTGGCCATCCGGGACAAGGCCCTTCAAGATCTAAAACTTCAGAAGAGACAGCTTCTACCTTGTGAGTCCGCACAGCAGACCCGGATGGGGCATGGATTATGACCCAGGTGGAGACTTACAGGCTGAGTGATAACTACCTGGAACCTGCCTGTATGCCACCTTGCATGACAGTGAGGACTTTGCAGATGCAATTAAGTTAAGGATCTTGAGATGGAAAGATGACCTGGGTCCTTAAAAGGGGAAAGCAGAAGGGAGAGTGGGATGGAGGGGGAGAGAGAGAGAGAGAGAGAGAGAGAGAGAAGGAAGGGGCCGCAGCCAAGGACTGCATGTAAGCTTTGGAAGCCAGGACAGGAAAACATCTTCTCTTGTAGCCTTTGGAAGGAACGTAGCCCCGCCGACCCGTTTCATTTCTGACCTCTGGAACCATAAGATGATAAATTTGCATTATGTGAAGCCACTAAGTTTATGGTTATAACAGCAATGGGACGCTAATACAGGTCCCAAGCTGGTGGGCTCGGAGCAGCCTGGAGCTGTACCTGGGCTTACAGAACTGCACAGAGTAAAGGTGATAAAGTCCAGGGGCGCCTGGGTGGCTCAGTCCATTGAGCGTCCGACTTCGGCTCAGGTCATGATCTCGCAGTTTGTGGGTTTCAAGCCTCACGGGCTGTGCTGACAGCTCAGAGCCTGGAGCCTGCTTCGGATTCTGTGTCTCCCTCTCTCTCTGCCCCGCCCCCCCATTCTCTCTTTCTTTCTCTCTCTTAAAAATAAACATTAAAAAATTTAACAAAAAGGTGGTAAAGTCCACTGCTCAGGAAGAGGGTGGATGACGCCTGCTGCTCGACTTAGACAACTCCCTGGCAACATTCAGGCCCCTGCCCAGGTTGCATTCAGTTCAGATACCAGACCAGCTCGTCCCCTGGGGAGTTAGCTGGTTGCAGACCGAATGGAAGCTCCACGGTGGGAGGGGGATGCTCAGCACTGATTCCTGCGTCGAATGAGGAGAAAGGGGGTGCACACGCAGTGGTGATCTGGAGACTCTAAGCCCTGACTTCCCTTTTGGAGCACAGCCCAGGTATCCACACACACACACACACACACACACACACACACACACACACACACTGTGGGGTGTAAGTGGGTTGACTTGGGGAACCCTGTTCTGATTATGCTGGAACTCCAGCTGAGAGGAGGACGGGATAGATGGAGGGCAGTTTGGGGTCAGGCAAGCAGGGCGCACTGTTCCCAGAGGCCCTGGGAGAGTCACACCCGGCTTCCCAGGGACAGGGGACGACCAGGCGAGGCCTCGGTGAGTGGACTCCCGGAAAAGCCGGCTTCCTCCACCTCTGTGGGAAATGCCACCACTGCGGGGACTTTTCCTGGCGGTTGCCTGTCCCTGCTGTGGACACAGAACATCTGCAGGCGGCCCTCTCCTGCTTCTTGAAAGGTCTGCGGCTGGGGCCTCTGGTGAAAAGAGCTGCGTCTTTGGGGTAAGGCTGGCGGCAAGCAAATCCAAATTCTGCTCGAAGGGCGGATTTTTGTGCAAGATCAGCACCCCTCTCAGCCTCAGTTTTCCCATCCGAGAAATGGGAACGATCCTATAATGTTTGGAGCAGGACCAAGGCGAGGACCAATGGAATGGAGGGATGTGAAATTTCCAAAGGCAGCGCCGGGTTTTCTGTGGGGTTCTGAAAGGTGGGTGCCTGTGGGGTGTGGAGGGCAGTGGCTGGGATAGCGATGGGAGCGGGGAGGGCAGTGCTGCGGGCAGGGGCACCCCCCTGGTCTGCACACTGACCTCCTCCAGGGAGCACACTCAACAAGAGATCCTGCAGTTGGAGGAACTGGGCTAGTATTTGAACCAGGGTTAGCTGGTTCTCGTGCCCATTTCGCGAGTGGTCTGGGCGCCCCACCAGCCCCCCCAGCAATCTGAGAACAGCACTGGGTCTGTGCCGAAGGCGGCACAGAAGGGTGTGTGTCCCCTTGTGTCTTGGATCTAGAAGAGGAAGGGGAGGAGATAAGTGAGCCAGTGGGCTGCCCTCAAGAATATGGGCATTTGCCAGCGACTGGCAGGGCAGAGAGGAGACACAGGCTCCAAAGGTGGTTCGACTAGTTATTTTATTCGGATTTCCAAAAAAGCACACCTGTAATCCAACCCACAGAGACTCCAAAGGGCGGAGAAGAAGCCAGAGAGAAGTTGGCTGTCAGGCCGCCCTGATGTTGGAAGAAGCGGGGGCAGTTGGGGATACCCGACTGATGGGGTTTCAGGCAACGGTGGGGGTGAGACGGGATGGACAGGATGGGGTGAGGGTGTGGGAGAGTTTGAGAGCCTGGGGTCCACCTGGGCTATTGGTTGTTGTTCCCTTGCAGGAAGACCCGACACGGATGGAGTGGGACAGGCTAATGCCCTGCTAGGGAGGAGCGCTATTTTCCCCTGTCCATCCCTCCTCCCGCTGGCCCTCTCTCTGCCCCCCTTCTCTCTCCTACATGGCTCCACCCCTCACCCATAGCCGGCACTGCTTTCTAGCAGCCCCGTGCCGCCTAGACTCCTCTCCTCTGAGAAATGTCCCAAATGCACATCCCGGCTCCTTGTTTGGGGTAGTTTACTCACTGGGATAAGTGTTGGGATGCAAAGCCAGATGAAGGGCTGCAGATCAGAAGTGTTCCTTCCCATCACCTGCTGGGATGGGAGAATGTCCCAATCTGGCCTTGCGAAGAAACCCATTTCTCCTGAATTTCTGCCAGATGTGTTTTCGCTGGTAGGAAGACGACTTGGGATGTATTGTTTTGGGGTAAAGGCTCTTTGAGGAGCCGGATTAGCTTCTTGGTCTCCCAGGGTCATAGAGCCGACCCTCCTGGCCCTCATCCGAACAACAGCTGACGCGAAACCAGAGGTGGCCCCAGAGAAGAATGGGTATGACCAAAATGGTTTATCCATTTGATTCCAGAAGCTACTGCACCTCCTACTTTCTGTGTCTCAGTTTTGGTTCCTCACTTTGTGTTTTCCTTCTTTCATGCCCAGAACATGTATGTGTCAGTCTCCCGGGGCTGTGGCAGAGCGCCACAGAGCAGCTTTAAACAAAAGAAATCCGTGATCTCACAGTTCTGCTGTCTGAAGTCGGAAGTTGAGGTGTTGGGAAGGTTGGGTCCTTCTGGAGAATCCAAGGGAGGATCTGTTCCATGTGTCCCAGCTCTTGTGGTTGACGGCAGCCCGTGGTTTGTGGCCACCTGACCCCAGTCTGTGCCTCTGTCATCCCATGGCATCCTCCCATTGTCTCTGTCCCCGCATCCCCGGGTCTTTGATTACATCCACAAAGACCCTATTTCTGTACAAGGACACAGAAACAGGGACTGTGAACAGGGACTTGAACAGCCCTTCTTGGGGGACACAGTTCTGCCCACAGTGCTGTGTATACTGGGCCCTTCATGCAAGCCAGTAGCAGGTGCACAGGAAGGACCAGATGAATCCCAAGACCAGGAATCAGAAAGCAATGGGAAGAAAATCCTGCAGGCCATTCTCTCTCCACTTGGTTTAAATAAAGGGATTGGGAATATTCTGTCACCAAGGCGCAGATAGAAGTGTCACATTTGGAAAGTGCCCCCTGGGTGCTCTAGCTGCCCATCCCGCCCAGCACCAGCTGGGTGCTTTCCCGGCCACTCCTCTGGAAGGACACAGCTCCTCTGTGGTTTTGCTTGCGAGCTTTTCACGCCTCTGATGAAAATGTTGGCTTTCTCCTTGATGGGGGGATTACTGCTTCATCGTAGCTAGGTTGAAAAGTATGGCAATGTTAAATATTTCCCTGAGGGTTTGGGAATGCTTCCTGGCTGTTTTCTTTTCTTTTCTTTTCTTTTCTTTTCTTTTCTTTTCTTTTCTTTTCTTTTCTTTTCTTTTCTTTTCTCTCTTCTCTCTTCTCTTTCCTTCCTTCCTTCCTTCCTTCCTTCCTTCCTTCCTTCCTTCCTTCCTTTCTTTCTTTCTTTCTTTCTTTCTTTCTTTCTTTTCTTCCAGGTTTTTTTTTAATATAATTTATTGACAAATTGATTTCCATACAACACCCAGTGCGGCCGTTCATAAATTCGCCTTTTGACTTAGACCTGGAGGAGGTGGCAGTTTGAAAGCTTTCTAGGTTTAGTTTTTTCCTTTGAGCTATTCTGGCTTGGCCCTGAGCATTTAACTCTCCCTTTAGACACCAGCGATTTGCTCAGGGTGTGAGTGAGGTGTTTGCCTTCAGACTGTTGTCAGTCAAGGCCATGGTATTTGTTTGCTTTAATTTTTTGTATTTATATATTTTTAAAAAAAATGTTTATTTTTGAGGGAGAGAGAGAGTGAGCGCAGGGGATGGGCAGAGAGAGGGAGAGAGAGAATCCCAAGCAGGTTCCGTGCTGTGAGAGTGGAGCCTGACGTGGGGCTGGAACCCACGAACTGGGAGATCGTGACCTGAGACAAAGTCAAGAGTTGGGACCCTTAACCGACTGAGCCACTCAGGTGCCCCCTGCTTTAACTTAAAAAAAAAAAAAAAAAAACAACAGAAAAAAGTTGGTTCATTTATAATGACTCTTTAAGTTAAATTTTGGTAATTTTTGATTATTTCGCTGTTATTCCACTGTTATCATGAGCTCATTTTACAGATGAAGAAACTGAGGTTTAGGGAAGCCTGGTCCCTCAGCACTGGAGGCAGGGCTGGGGCAGGAACAGTGGGAGAAGCCAGAACTCAGGGCTGTGGGCCAGCAGAGCGGGCTCGGGTTCGTGTGTGAGCGTGCATTTGGGGTAGTTTTGTAGTGGGGTGGGGTGGGCTGACCCAGACACGAGTAAGACCTTACCAAGGAGATACCGGGTAGAAAGAAGCAACAAGAATATTCCTCACCTGCATCAGGCGGTCAGGCTGACGTGGAGGGAGAGTGCGGGGTGGGGGGTGGGGGTGCAGAGAAGGAGCCGTGGCTCCCAATTGCCAGGACCCGAGGGGGCTTCATACGACAGGTGGCACATCTGTTTCCTGCGACTGCTCTAACAAACACAGATTTGTAGCTGGAAACAACACAAATTTGCCATCTTCCCATTCTGGAGGTCAGGCATCTGGAAATAGGTTTTATTGGGCCAGACCCAGGGTTCCAGCAAGGCGGTGCTCCTCTCCAGAGGCGCTCTGGGAGAATGCGTTCCTCACCTTCTCCAGCCCCTGCAGGCCGCCTGCAGAACCTTGGCTCATGGCCTCCTTCTGGTGATGGCATCAGTCTGACCTCTGCTTCCACTGTCTCCGCGCTCCCTCTGGGACGGACCTTCCTGCTTCCCTCTTAAAAGGACCCGTGTAACTACAGTGAACCCACCTGCACCCTCCAGGATGCCTTCTATCTCAAAACTGAATCGCACCTGCGAGGTCCCTTTTGCCGCATCAGGTCATACGTTCCCAAGTTCCAGGCATTCAAGTGTGGACATCTTTGGAGGGGCCATTATTCTGCCACGCACAGATGGTAGGGTTGTTTAGCCAAAGGAGATTTCTAGGCTTGGAGATGAGCCTGAGGCAGGAGACAAGGGGAGGCACAAGATGCATTTGGGAAGCGGGGATGGAGCTGTGTCCGGTGGGCAGAGCATAAGGAGGGAAGGACAGGGAGACAGAGCTGGAAAGTAGGGCTGATCCGTGGAGGGTCTTGAATGCCCGGCTAAGGCCAGAGACGGGGGTCACTGCAAAGTTGCAAAGAGGTGTATTAGATGTTTATTGTTGTGAACAAACCATGCCTGGACTTAGTGGCTTAAGGCGGCCACCATGATGATTTCATGACTCCGTGGGTTGGCCGGGCGGTTGTTCCAGTAAGAGCAGGCTCTGCTGGGAAGTTGCATTCGTTAGTTGTCCGGGTGTCAGCTGGGACGGCTGGGAGAGCCGGGGGCCCCTCCACGTGTTTCTCATCCCCCCCACCCCCCGTGGTCTGGCCCAGCTTGTACACATGGTGGCCGTCCCACATCTCCATCCCACATCCCCAGGCATTTTCAGCCCTCTGCTTGTGTTACGCTTGTCAGTGTCCTGTTGGTTAAAGCAAGTCACGTGGCCAAGCCCAGATTGAAGGAATGGAGCAGCAAAGTCACATCGCGTAGGACGACGTGCACCCAGGAACAGAACTTTCTAGGCCATCTCTCACAAATAATCTACTACAGAAGTTGAGTGACATGATCTCGGGTATTTGTAGTGTAGTAAACAGAATGCATATATCGGCCCTTGTCTTACAGAGCTGTAGGATGTTCTAGAAATTAATTGCACAGGCTTGTGAGTTACATCACCGGGCACGCAGTTCTGGTTCCAGGACGTACAAACCGTATCACCTCTGACCAACTTTTATGTGGCTGTTTCCTCATCTGCAAAACGGGAATGATGATACCTCCCTCCTAGGGATGCGGGTGCTAAGGACCCAATGAGTTAAAATCTGGAAAGTGCTTATCACAGTACCTGGCATACTGCAGCTGCTAAGTAGATGCTCTTTGTTGTAGTTACGGTTTCATTTTGCTCTTGAACTCGCATGTCCGCTAATGTATTATGGTGCGTGCGTGCGTGCACGTGTTGGGGACTGCTATAGACGCCGCAACCAGCCGTGGCAAACCATGATGTTACCTCGAGCCTGCTCTTCCGTGTCCTTCCATTCACCGTGTCCACGCTGCTGTGCTTCTCAGGGGAGCTGGGCCTCCCTCTCCTCTTTGGGTCACCCTCAGCCCACACAGGGTGTCTGTTGTCTCAAACTACCCCTTCCCGCGGGGCTAAGCCACCTCTCAAGAGCCGACATGACGTCTTCACTTCAGTCTTATCCCCCCACGTCTGTCCGTGTCCTGCATGCTGCCACCCTCACCTCTCTTCAGGGTGCAGGATCTCCGTCCTGAGGTCACATCTTTGGTCTTTTCCATGCCGTGTCTTATAGCTGGACTCCACCACCAGACCACTTGGCTTTGCTTGCTCGGATGGATTTGGGGATTTAGAAAATGCTTTTTTCTCTCCATTGCCCCTTAAGACCCTTATCTCAGACTTAAGAAACAAAATCGGGAGCTCAGGGCTGAATCTAGGCGTATCTGTCCTCTCTGACCCAGTAGCTGTCATGTTCTTGGTGGTTAAAGGAGCCGTGGGTCAATTAGTAAGTGAAAACGTGCGGTTTTGTAGCATAAGCTCTTGGTGCCCGCCCAGGCCCGCCCAGTCTTTAGCATTTCCGGGCAAGTAGTCAGACTTCTGGCTGCTGGCAGGAGCCACGCTTTGCCTAAGGGCTCAGCCCGGAGCACTTGGGAATTGACTCCCAGGAGTAGCCTTGAACCCATGTCCGCAGGAGTTAATAACACATACCTGAGCCTCTCGGGCAGGCTGACTGCGGTGTGGTTCTATACTGGGTCTCAACGTGTCCCAAAGCGTAAGTGACCATTGCTCCTAGTGGTGAGTTCCCTGAAAACTCACGCTTGACTCACTTGCCTCCTTCAGTGCCTCTGTTTCCTGCAAACGCCTCCCAATAGACTACTTTCACTTGGGTTCCCGTCTCAGGGTCCCTGTCTTCTGAGGGGATCCGGAGGTGAAGCGATTTAACGTGTCGCGTGCATTACTCCTGCTACAATTTCACCTGTTGGCACCATGGAGAATGGATTGGAGAAGCGTGGAAGGGGAGGCTGTCCCGGTGGTCCTGGAGGAGGGTCCTGTGCATGCACGGGATGGTGATGACATCACCAGGAGGCTCTCCCCCGCCCCCCCGCCAAGAGGACAGGACAGTGGCGGGGCAGCAGGAGGATGGGCTTGGGTCCACGGTGTCTGGTGCGGTGACTGAGAGGGTGTCGGTCCCTCCAGTGGAGCTGAGCACGGCAGGGTGGAGCTGGCCTGATGGCAAGAAAGTCTTGGCCACTGTTTCTTTCCCTTTCGTTTCTGCCACATTCATAGATTCACTGCCCATAGCAACGGAAAGAAATGTCAAACACACAATTCCCTTCGAGTTGCAGTTGGATATTTGAAGTGCGGAGAGACGGGAGCCGCAAGCCCAAGGTCATAAAGCTAGCAAGCTGCGGAACCATGAACCAGTACATGAAGGCTGGGGCCAGCTTTGCTCCAAGGGCGCTGCAGATGTTTGTCTGTCTTCATTCATTCTACAAAGCTTCATTTTATCTTATTTTTTTTTTTTACTTTTCACTTCTTGATTCTGTCAGTTGTCCTTTGTATGCATATGAGGTGTGTGTCCCCCATTAGGTTGATCTGTGGCATAATTTCTACAATAGAAAAGGGAGTTAAATGGGACATTTGAGATGACTATCCTCATCTTAAGGTTATTTAAAAGCAATTACTACCACCAGTTGGAAGTGCTACCTCGGGCTCCACTGATAGTAATGTGCACCTAAGAATCCAATTAGCTTATAAATGGATTAGTCTATTTGTTGACCGATGCATTTGCTTCAAATTCAGCACAATTTAGGTCTAAGGAGTATCAGTTTTATCTGTTTAACCTTTGTTTAAAGGTGTGTTTCCTTTTTAAGTAGAGGATTTACTCATCCCCTTTCCCATTGAATGTTACTTCGTTTATATTTTTGCTTTCTCAACTATGATTCATGTCTTGATTCCATAATTCTTATTAAATCATTTCAGCACCTTCTGTTGTTTTAAGGTGTGCTAGTGGGCTTATCCGCAGAGATCCCAGGCGAAGGTGATGCTGTAACATCAAATCACATGCTAGCTTGGTGCTCTCTGGTCCAACTCTCTGTGATGATAGAAGTATTCTAGAACATGAAGCCGTATAGTGGCTGGTAGCCACTTGGAAGATTTGACTACTGAGCCCTTGAAATGGGGATAGAATGAGTGGATAGAATGAGGGGTGGAATTAGTAGTTTTGTTTAGTCTTGGTGAATTTGAATTTAATAGTCAAGTGGCTGGTGGCTGCCATATTGGAGAGCGTAGTTCTGGAGGACAGAGAACCCTAACCTAACCCTAACCCTAACCCACAGAGGGTTTTGACCAACTCACAGTCTTCGTAGTTCAGAGATACCAGTCTTCTCATCGCCACATTGGACTTGCCAGGTACAGCTAGATTTTCCACGGAGCGAAGTTGTTTCCTGGAATCTAAAAGACCAAAGAAGACTTCCTGATAGGCTACATTGGATGGATGCTTGTAGATACTCTCCTAAAACATAAGTTAATTAATATGTGTTTTTTGTTCATCAAGCACCTGCCATGGGGCAGGAGCACAGACAGAGTGGCTTCCAAAAGAGAAGGGCCCGGGATCCAGGAGACAGAGGCAGAATGTGTGTTTACGTGAGCTTTGCCACATAGCGGAGACTGAAGGGCCGGTGTGGATTCAGATGTAGGATGATAAGTGTTAGAGATTTTGGACCGTATTTTATCCTGTCGTTTGACATCCGTCACTGCATTCATTCATTCGACAGGTATTTATTGTCTACTATTTAATAATTGCTGGGGGATATACTAGTGATCAAAGCAGACTCCCTTCCTGTCTGTCTGTCTCACATCTATTTATCTATCTATCGATCTATCTATCTTCTATCCATTATCTATTGATCTGTCTTCTCATTTAGCTATCAGTTATTTATCAATCAATTATCTATCTATCGTTTGTTTATTTCCTTGAGCTTTTTTCACAGGGCTTTATTTGACAGTTTGAGTTCTTATCCAGTCTTACAACAATAGTTTAAAAATCAGGGCATGTTTTCTCACGTATCGCCTCTAATGTTCTTGGTCTTCATGCCGAACGGTCAGCTATCAGTGGAGCCACAGGTTCTGCTGATTTTCCTAAGGAAGGACGGTAGGGGAGTCTCTGTCTCATGAAGCAGTTTTCAGCTGCTTTCAGCAGAAAGCCCCTGCGTGGGAGAGGGGCTCAGCAAGAGAAAGGGTGGGGGGTGTGGCAGAAAAGAAAGCACCCACTTCGACAGAGCCTCTGGGAACTGCTCCTCCTTTCTGGGAACAAACCCTCATGGTACTAAGTAAAACCTGTGGCTTGTATAATTCATCATTAGGTATTTTTTCATCATTCCCTTGTGCAAAGCGTTGTCGGGGTTCAAAAGGACAGATAGCCTTCGCTTTCTTACCTTGACTGTTCTTGGAGGTCAGTCATCTGGGGGGGGGGGGGGGGGTTTCGCCATCCAGTTGGGCTGTGGACCTGAGAACAGGTAACCTGGTTTTGCTGCACGGTCAGTTTGTAGTACAGCCACAGAAACAGAGCAGGGCATCACATCAGTGACGGGGCCATTTATATATGAATATCGGATTCCAAAGAGGTGATGTGGTTGGGTGTGCTCTACATGATTTTTCTTGCCTTTTTAAAATGTAATTTGGGGGCACCTGGGTGGCTCAGTCGGTTGAGCGTCCGACTTCGGCTCAGGTCACGATCTCACGGTTCGTGAGTTCGAGCCCCGCGTCAGGCTCTGGGCTGATGGCTCAGAGCCTGGAGCCTGCTTCCGATTCTGTGTCTCCCTCTCTCTCTGCCCCTCCCCCATTCATGCTCTGTCTCTCTCTCTCTCTCAAAAATAAATAAACATTAAAAAAAAAATTAAAAAAAAATGCAATTTAAAAATTTGTTTTGCCGGGGCGCCTGGGTGGCTCAGTTGGTTAAGTGTCTGACTTTTGATTTCACCTTGGGTCATGATCTCATGGTTTGTGAGTTCAGGCCCCCGTGTTGGGCTGTGTGCTGGCAGTGTGGAGCCTGCTTGGGATTCTCTTTCTCTGTCCCTCTCCCTCTTGCACACATGCATGTGTGCTCTCTCACTCTCTCTCAAAATAAGTAAATCAACTTGGAAAAAAATGTTACGTCGATGGAATGCAAGCATGCGTAGAACCTGCCTATGTAAAGAAACATGAGTGTCCTTGAAAAGCCCCTGTATGTTCCTCTCCGATGACTCCCCTCCCCAAGGAGGGAGCCCCTCCTGAATTCTGTGTTAGTTAACCCCTGCCTCTCTCTCTCTCTTGTTGTACCTCATGCGCGTACAGCCCCGAGTTGTACCTTGCTGTGATGTGCATGGTCTTGAACTTGAGGCCATTACGGTCACAGAGGAGGTGTCCTCGACACCATTGCTTTGAGATTTTTCCATGACAACCTGTGTCATTTGTCCATCATTAAAAACAAAAAGTTTTCTGGGCAACGAACGTGTGCCACATGTTGATGCTGGGTGCTGGGGAAACAGAGCGAACAAAATAGGCAAACCCCATGCCCTCACGTAGCTTCGTTCAAAGGGACGGGGGAGCAGCACACAAGAGGAACAGAATGTGTGGCACGTAACTGGTGTGAGGAGAAACCCGAGGCAGTGAAGGAGAGACATTGTGGGGAGATGTGGAGTCTCAGGTGGGGAGGCTAAGAGGGGGGCTTCTGAGTGAAAACTTGGAGGGAGGCTTGGAGACGTTGGGGGGAGCACTCCAGGCGGAGCAAACAGCAAGCGCCAAAGCCCTGCAGCAGCCTTGTGTCTGGCGTTTCAAGTACTTGGGGGGGGGGGCAGGGTAAGTGGTGGCAGGGGTGTGTGGGGAGGAGGTGAGTTCAGAGAGGAGGTGGGAGATGGATGCCACCGGAAGGGTGTGAGCGGTGACATGGGGTGACATTGCGCATTGGCGTTTTGACATCGTGTATGTGGCTGCTGTGTTGAGAGGACGCGGGAGGACATGGAAGCAGCCCCCAGGGAGGAGTCCCTTAGCACTTTGAGAGATGGCACCACCCGTGAAGGGGGTCACCTTGTCACCTTGCGTAGACATATGAAGGCTGCGTGTTGGGATGTCCCGATGCTTGCATTGAGGCTGGCAGAGAAAGTGACAATTGCTTTTTAATTCTCATCTACTTCTGATGGCTGTGTGATGAGCAATACGATGGTGGAGGGGCGGGATGGGGGGTGGGCAGGGAGAGAGGAGCCAGCGGAGGGAAGAGGGAGAGACCTGGGCTCAGCCGGGAGCCTGCTCAGTTTGTGATGCGAAGCCACATCCTGTCCTGGTGAGCCTGGAGGGGGCTTCACAGGGGAGGTCTGGGCTGGGACTGGAGAAGTAGGGGACCCCAATCTAGTGACACCGCTGAAACCCTCAGGGTGTGCGTGAGCGCAGGGAGCAGGTACGTGGAGGGGAGAGAAAGGTCCGAGGGCTGAGTGCTGGGACGCTCAAGTTCAGAGTCAGGAAATGAGCGGGAACCAGGCATCATCAGTCGTGTCTACTGTCCCGCCTAGGGTGACGCGTGTGGTCACTGGTGACTTTTGTGATGGCAGTTTTGGTGGAGCGATGGGGACAAAAGTCTGCCAAGAATGTGAGAAAGAGGAGGCCGGAGGGAAAGGTGAAGCCAAGGGAGGACCTGAGGGGAGGAATAACAACACTTCGGGTGTGTGTATGCACCTAGGAATGATCTAGTAGAGAAGGGAGATGTGATGATTTAAAAAATAAGAGGAAATAAATGGTTCTACAGTCTCTCTAGTTCGATAGAAAGATAGGTAGATACATATATTGACATGAGTGGGTAATTGGTAAAGAATATATTCTGTTGTTGACAGGCTTTTGGTTAGTTCACCGATTTGGGGTTTTTGTACAAATATATACCAGCAAGAGAAGCATGTTTTCATTTCCATTGTTTCAGATCCTGGTCAGCACTTGGTATTGTTAAACTTCCTAATTTTTACTAATTTCATGTGAAATCTACATTCCATCCCCTTTTTTTAATGTTTATTTATTTTTGAGAGAGACAGAGACAGAGCTTGAGCAGGGGAGGGGCAGAGAGAGAGGGAGACACAGAATCCGAAACAGGCTCCAGGCTCCGAGCTGTCAGCACAGAGCCCGAGCGGGGGCTCGAACTCACGGACCTTGAGATCATGACCTGAGCCGAAGTAGGACGCTTGACTGAGCCACCCAGGCGTCCCTACATTTCCCTTTTAATGAGGCTGATCATCTTTCTAAAAAAATTTTAAAAAAGTCTTTTTTAGAGAGAGTGCTAGCGGGGGGACAGTGAGACTCTTAAGCAGGTTCTGTGTTCAGCACAAGGCTTGACACGGGGCTCGATCCCACGATCCCGGGGTCACGACCTGAGCCGAAATCAAGAGTCAGATGCTCAACCGACGGAGCTGCCCAGGTGCCCCAGAGGCTGAGCATCTTTCCACGTGCGTGTTGCCAGTCGCGTGAGGTGCCTGCCTATGTCCAGCGCGCTGACTGTTGTCATCGTATTTGTTTACTTCCCCCCTCTTTGTTTTTAAATGTTAATTATGCATTGTTTATGCTGATCCCGTGTTAGTTGTATGGCTATAAATATTTTAAATGTTTTCCCATTCGTTGCTTATATTTTACCTTTTTGGTTCTCTTCTTGATGAATAGGTGATCTTAGATTCATTTCACTATTTTTTAAAATTTAATTTAATTTTTTAAAATTTATTTATTTAAATTCAAGTTAGTTAACATACCCCATAGTCTTGGTTTCAGGAGTAGAACCCAATGAATCATCTCTTACACATGACACCCAGTGCTCATCCCGACAAGTGCCCTCCTTAATGCCCTCCTTAATGCCCATTTAACTCCTCCCCCACCCACCTCCTTTCCAAAAACCCTCAGTTTGTTCTCTGTGTTTAAGAGTCTGTGGTTTGCCTCCCTGTTTTCATCTCATTTGTCCACGTCACCATTTTTGATTAGTGTTTTGTGCGTTAAAAAATGGCTTCCTACCATAAGCTTTCCTACCTTGTTTTCTAGAATAGTTGGTATTGGGTTTTCTCTCCTGAAGCCCTTGATTCATCTGGGGTGGACTTTTGTCTGGTGAGAGACAGGGATTCGATTTCATTGGCCTCCATCAAGATCACGAATAGTCCCAGCCTCATTCAGTCGGCATTTCCTCCTTTCATTGTCCATAGCTTCCCTCACGCAGGTGGGCTTCCACACGTGTGCAAGGTCTCTTCTGGCCTCTGTCGTCTGTTCCAGAACCCACCCGTGTGGCCCGGCATCAACACCACACTGGCTCCGTGACCATGGCTTCATAAGTAGTCTGCTTTTCTGGAAGGGCGAGTCCGTGCTCCTCTTGGCTCGTTAGGCTTTTGTGTAAATTGTGAAGCAAAATATCCAAATTTCTCTGAACGTCCTTTTAGGACTTTGTTGGAAGAGCAAAACATTGTGTTTAAGAAGACCCTGGAGCCCATATCCTTAGCACAGAATTCTGCTTCTTACTAACTGTGTGCGTCACTTCCTTCCCCAGCAAAACAGAGATGGTAGAAGGGTTTTCTCACCATGGAAAGAGTAAGGAGTTGCTGTCCACGAAGCCCTGGAGGGTTGTCTGGTATTCAGGAAGTGCTAAGTAAGTGTAAGGTATCCTAATTATTGTGATTTTTTTATTGGGCTTACTTTTGATCCGTTGATCAGTTTAAGGAACTTTGACCTCTTTATATCGCAAGGACAAAGATCAATTTTGAGGGATGATAGGGAGAGTTCTCTAGATCTAGGACTCGTGAGAAATATTGAGAACTTTTGACCAGACAGGAACATCGTATCTGAGTCACTCTCTGTGTCAGGAAGTCAGGAAGAGCTCTTATTTATGAAAGTATAAATTATGAATTAAAATTCGTAAAAACGTATGTATTAATTTTTAAAAGTAATTTTTCTTTATCTTAGACATTTTACCTTTTTGTAAAAATTGGATTTTCTCCTTCTTTTTTTTTTTAAATTTTTTTAACGTTTATTTATTTTTGAGACAGAGAGCATGAACGGGGGAGGGGCAGAGAGAGAGGGAGACACAGAACCAGAAGCAGGCTCCAGGCTCTGAGCCGTCAGCCCAGAGCCCGACACGGAGCTCGAACTCACTGTCTGTGAGATTGTGACCTGAGCTGAAGTTGGACGCTTAACCGACTGAGCCACCCAGGCGCCCCGGATTTTCCCCTTCTGATACGAGCAAATCCTCTTTGCTTTTTTTTGGGGGGGGGTGTGAAATTCAATCTTTCTGGTAGGTTAACCTCTTTTATTATATCAGGGTAGGGAAACAAGTACAGAAAAATTTAGCTTGTGGAGAAAAGTCTCATTTTCTGGGACTCGTAAAGACCTTATTTGTTTCAGGTGACAGGCCCCAAGTGCAATCAGAGGACATTATTGTCAGAAATGGCAACTGTGATGTAGCAGAGTTGCTGCCAGGAGTT
The DNA here is from genome assembly GCF_007474595.2 of Lynx canadensis. NCBI lineage: Eukaryota > Metazoa > Chordata > Mammalia > Carnivora > Felidae > Lynx > Lynx canadensis. Next base: position 153,916,235 of record NC_044311.2, on the reverse strand, counting down.
GATGATGCAGAAACAATTCATTTTGGGTCAGATGGTGCTGAATGGGGGGTTAGTAATAGCACTTTGCCATATTAATTTCTGTGTGAATAGAGTCTGTGGGACCACCCATTACGTTCATTCGTGGGATTGATTGCTCTTTGCAGGTTGCTACCAACCATCCTGCCCTGTTGCTTTTCAAAAGTGAGTGCTTCACCACTTTGCTTTCAGGCCGTAAGGACCATTAATTGAGATCCTGATCTGCTCCAAGTGGAGTAGGATTTTATAACTCAATGCAAAAATATAAAAGAAAAATATTACTGATAAAAATAATGATGATGATGAAGATGGAGGTGGTGATGATAGTTGTGATGATGGTAATCATGATGATGGTGGTGGTGGTGATGGTACGAAGATGGTGATGATGATAATGGTGATGATGGTGAAGATGGTGGTGATAATGATGATGGTGGTGATGGTGGTGATGATCATGGTGATGTTATGATGATGATAATGGTTATGTGATGGTGATGATGATGGTGATGGTGAAGATGGTGATGATAATGGTGATGATGATGGTGAGGATGGTGGTGATAATGATGATGGTGGTGATGGTGAAGATGGTGATGATGATGATGGTGATGGTGGTAATGATGATGGTGATGATGTTATGATGATAATGGTGATGATGAGGTGATGATGGTGGTGATGATGGTGATGATGATGGTGGTGGTGGTGGTGGTGATGGTGGTGATGATGATGGTGGTGGTGATGATGGTACTGAAGATGGTGATGATGATAATGGTGATGATGATGGTGAAGATGGTGGTGATAATGATGATGGTGATGATAGTGAAGATGGTGATGATGGTATGATAATGGTTATGGTGAGGATGATGGTGATGATGGTGATGGTGACGATGATGGTGATGATGGTGGTGATGATGGTGATGAAGGTGAAGATGGTGATGGTGGTGATGATGATGGTGATGATGTTATGATGATGATAATGGTTATGGTGATGGTGATGTTGGTGTTGGTGATGATGATGATGGCGGTGATGATAGTGGTGGTGATGATGATGGTGATGATGATGGTGATGTTGGTGATGGTGATAGTGAAGGGGGTGATGATGGTGATGATGATAGTGAAGATGGTGATGGTGGTGATGATGTTATGATGATGATAATGGTGATGGTGATGATGGTGGTGATGATGATGGTGATGATGGTGGTAATGATGATGGTGATAAAGGTGAAGATGGTTATGATGATGATGGTGATGGTGGTGATGATGGTGATGAGGATATGATGATGATGGTGATGATGGTGATGATAGTGAAGATGGTGATGATGGTGATGATGTTATGATGATGATAATGGTGATGGTGATGATGGTGGTGATGATGATGATGGTGATGATGGTGGTAATGATGATGGTGATAAAGGTGAAGATGGTTATGATGATGATGGTGATGGTGGTGATGATGGTGATGAGGATATGATGATGATGGTGATGATGGTGATGATGGTGATGATAGTGAAGATGGTGATGATGGTGATGATGTTATGATGGTGATGGTGATGATGGTGATGATGGTGATGGTGATAGTGAAGGTGGTGATAGTGATAATGGTGGTGATGATGATGGTGATGATGATAGTGAAGATGGTGATGATGGTGATGATGTTGTGATGATGATGATGATGGTGATGATGGTGATGGTGATAGTGAAGGGGGTGATGATGATGGTGATGAAGGTGAAGATGGTGATGGTGGTGATGATGTTATGATGATGATAATGGTTATGGTGATGATGGTGATGGTGATGATGATAGTGAAGATAGTGATGATGGTGATGATGTTATGATGATGATAATGGTGATGGTGATGATGGTGATGGTGATAGTGAAGGTGGTGATGATGGTGTTGGTGATGGTGATGATGGTGGTGATGATGATGGTGATAAAGGTGAAGATGGTTATGATGATGATGGTGATGGTGGTGATGATGGTGATGAGGATATGATGATGATAATGGTTATGGTGATGATGATGGTGATGATGATAGTGAAGATGGTGATGATGTTATGATGGTGATGGTGGTGATGATGATGATGATGATGGTGATGGTGATAGTGAAGGTGGTGATAGTGATGATGGTGGTGGTGATGGTGGTAGTCATGATGATGGTGGTGGTGATGATAATGGTGATGATATCACCTTTCTCATGTGGTTTTGTGAGGTTGGGACCTAATCCGTGTAAAATAACCAGCACAGAGCCTGGCCCACTAAAGGGGATACATTAAATCTCAGCTGCCCTGAACTTCTCTCCCAAACCTTCTATTCTATATCTTCTGTGTTGTCTGGATTTTCTTTATTGGGTTAAATATATCGGTTTTACATTGTTGCTCTATCAAATAATTATAAATTTGATGACTTAAAACAACATACATTTGTTCTCTTACAGTTGGGAGGTCAGAGGTCTGAAATCAGATCTCACGGGCCAAAATCAGTGTGTCAGGGCACTGTGCTCCCTCCTGAGGCTGTGGGAGAGAATCCATTGCCTTGTCTTTACTTTCTTTAGAGCTCCTTCGTCCATATATAAAGTGAGCAGTGTAGCATCTTGTTTTAGTGGTCACATTGTTTTATTCTTCTATATCAAATATACCTCTGTCTCTCTCTGACAAGGACACTTGTGATTGCATTTATGGCCTACCCAATAATCTCCGCATCTCAGCCTTTAACTTAATCACATCTATGAAGCCTTGTTGGCAGATAAGAAAGTGCTCATAGGCCTGGATACCTTTGGGGGCCATTGTTCAGTTTACCACAATAAGAATAAAATAAATTCAAAATGAAAACACTTCATATTGGTGCCAGTTTATTACAGAATAAACCTATCATGCTCAGCAAAGTCATATTTCACACAGTGTCCCTCATTCATTAGTAAACGTAGGAGTTATACATAGAGTGATAGAAATCAATTCACTGGCCTTGGACTCCCTGTGAAGATTTCGGTTGGCATAGCCAAGAGTTGAGGGTAAAGCTGCTTGGAAGTTATGTATTCTACGTCTTATGGTGCCAAAATTACCTTGGGTTTTGACCGTGGATGTTATGTGTGGCTTTACAGGTTAGATATAAAGATATGCAGGGCACCCACTAGAGTTGTGCAGTGCACAACATGTGTGGCTGTAAATGGTGGGCTTTTTGTGATGCCCACCAGATTCTAATCTCCAGAAACGTGAGATCCACGTCTGTCTTGTATCCCCACTACTTACTGTAGTGCCAGGCATAGAGTGGGCATTCATATTTAGGGAAGCAAAGCAGTGAACAGATGCGAATTCGGTGTGAGAGCCACCAAGTAGCTCCTCGTCTGTGGTTCCCAGAACAATGGCTTCTCAACATCGGCTGCACATTAGACTGACCTGAGGGAGATCTTAAAAAAGAAAGTTCTTGTCCTGGATCCTGTTCACAGAGATTCTGATTTATTTGGTCTGGGTGGGGCCACGGATTAGTACACTTTGGAAGGATCCTGGGTGCCTCCACTGTGCAGCCCGGTAGCTAACCATTGTTCCGATATCGTGATTCTCGGATTTCAGCGTGCATTAGAACCGCCTGGAGAACTTGTTGGAATGCAGGGTCTGGAGCTGGGGGCTGAGCTGTGCATTTCTAACAGTCCCCCAGGTAAGGCTGACGTGGTTGGTCTGGGGAACTACTGACACTCAGTGCTCTGGAAGGTAATAGAGAAGGTAAATCCCTCCAGTATGCACAGGAGAAAAATAGTTGGGGATTACGTTTTGGAAGTGTGTGTGCATGTTTAATGCGGAAGTAAGACACATGGTAAGAACCTACGCCGTGAATTTACAATAAATGATACTGTTCCTTTCATCCAACAGCCTTTCAAAGTAGGCATTTTAAGTTTTTGATTTTTTTAGGGTTTTTAAAATTTGTTTTTTGTTTTGTTTCTGTTTTTGTTTTTAGCCAACAAACTAGAAAGAGAAGGAGATGACTAATTTTGCTCAAGCTACGTGTGACCTTTCCGTGTGTCCCAAAGTCACACCCTGTGGGCGGCTAGAGGCCACTTGCACTATCTTGGGTTCACCTTTCTCCCCTTCTGATCACTGTCCCTGCTCTGACCTCAGGGGACTGTGTGATGGGGCCCATGGAGCTCTAACCGGATTTTCTCGCTAACTTCTGTGTAAGGGGAGCATCCTTGGTCCTCCCTGCATGGTAGCAATGCCTATCCAGCTAGGACATCTTTGATTAGCTTGAACCAAAAGTCTCCACACCGACTAATACACGCTTGGAAAGTGACACCAGCCTGAGATTTGCTGACCTTCATGTCATTCTCAACTTCTGATATTTGGACCAGGACCTTGTACATCCCAGGAGACGTTTTTCAGAGCTGAGCCACTTTTCCCGAAGCCTCCTTGCTGGCTGTCCTCCCTATCTTTCTGAGTCCTCCTCTGACCCCAGTGTCCCTACCACCCAAGTCTGTGGTCCCCAGCCCGCCTTGCTTGGGTCAAAGACCTTGATGTCATCCAGAGGGACCCAAGACTTCCTTCCATTTGCTTTATCCAAACTGATACTGTCTGTTTTTGAAACACACGGCAACACTCAGCTAACGCAAAAGATTATATGATTAAAGTAGTTTGCACTCCGATGTAAGCAAGGCTTGATGGACGTCTTGCATTTTAAAGAGGAACTTGTCATGACTTTCAAATGTGAGAAAATACTGGCAAGGGAGACATCTGTGGACAGAAAACGCCACGGGCAATTTCCCGACCTTCTTCCCTGGGCTGCCCTTCACTCGGGCAGGGAAGAAACCCACAGCTTTAGGATTCTGACCAGACCATCCCCTCAGCTCCCTTTAGCAAGGGGCAGGCGTGGCTGAAAGCTGGCTGTGAACATTTGAAACTTCACGTCTCAGATCTGGAAGGAGGCCTCCTGTATTCGTTTGCTCCTCCCTACGAGGTGTAAGTTTCGTTTATGGCAACATTTACGGCGCACTGTTTTAGGTGGTTCAGGCAGGGGCTTTCCAGGGTTGCTGGCTGTGGGGTTGCCTCCGCTCACATACAGGTGTTCCTGCTGTTCTCTAGTTAGAGACTGGTGTGCGTTTGCTTGTAACGGTTTGCTGTCGATGATGGCGAGGAAGCGCCTCACGCACATCTCCCAGAGACGGTCTGCCTGATGAAAGTTTCCGCCCGGGGACAGTGGGCTGGCTGTTGGAAATCAGGTTCGAGAATTACAGGCTAAGGTGAAGGAAGCAGCGGAGATCAAACTCCACGCCAGAGTTAGATCTTCTTTGCTGGAAGAAAACTTTCACCTACATGCTGTAAGTGACACAGCAACCGTGGGACATAAAAGCTGTATTTTATCCGCGGCGTTACGGGCTGAGTTGTGTTCCCCGCCCCCAATGCTTACGTGGAAATCCTGATCCCCAGCACGTCAGCCTGTCACTGGGTTTGGAGACGGGCCTTTAAAGAGGGCCTTAAGTTAAACTGATGTCATAGGCTGGGCCCTAACCCAGTGTGATCGGCGTACTTACAAGTCATGGGAAGTAGGACACGGACACGTGCAGAGGGACGGCCGTGCGAGGACACAGGGAGAAGGTGTCACCCACACGTGTACCAGGGAGAGAGGCCTCAGGAGCTACCCAGCCTGCCAACACCTTGATGTCACTTTAATGTCAGACGGCTGGCCTCCAGGACGGAGAAAACAGATCTCTGTTGCGGAAGCCCCCGGGGTGCGGTGCTTTGTTATGGCACCCAGCAAACCGATGCACCCAGATTTAATGAATGAAAGGAAGGGAGCAGTGGCCAGTGAACGCACCCCTTCCCTTACAGGCTTCCCCCGGTCACCGCCCCGGCCCCACGCAGGTGGAGTTTCTCTGTCGGGGTCCTCAGCGGCTGACCCCGAGCCTTCGCTCCCCGGTGCTGCAGCAGAGCGGGCTCCTCCCTTTGTCCTGTTTCTGCCTGCCTACGTTTGTGCATCCCTTCTTTCCCTGTGTCAGCGGCTCAGATAAAGGAAGGTGACAAGAGGGAACGTAATCCTCAGCCTAAGTAGGCAAAGCAAACACCATTTACCTAAGATCTGGAGAACGGGAAGGCAGGCTTCCAGGAGGATTCGTGGCCAGGACACTGGTTCTGTAAGAGAACGGCTGGACGCTGGTGGAGCTGGTCCTGCCCCTCGGGGCGGGGGCTGGAGGGTCCCCTTGACTAGCCCCTGCAGAATTGATTTGAATTGAACTGATACCACTCCTGGCCCTCGGTTAAGCAGGAGATGCGTGTCTCTGTGCGCTGTTGCCTCTCCGTTGGCTGGATTTGGGGCACTGGTTCTCAAAGTGTGGCGCCCCGACCAGGTACATCGGCGTCACTTGGGCGCTCAGTGCCCGCTTCTGACGCACTGAATCAGACACTTTGGGGTGGGGTTCAGCAATCTCTTACCGAGCCCTCCAGGGGATTCCAGTCATCCTCCAGTTTGAGAGCCACTGGGTTAAGGAATGAGGGGCCACTAGAAAATCCTGGAGAGCCTGAAGAGAGAGACACTGTTGCTGCATTCAAGGTGCTAATCCTTGAGGAGTGTTCTCCTGGGAGAAGGTGTAGAAGGGCGAGTCTGTGAGCCCAGAGTAAGGATGCCAGGATCAGACAAGAACCACCCTGCCCCCCTCCGTCCTTTGTAAGCCAAGCTGGTTTTGAGTTCGTATTAGTCAGGTGTATGCGGAGAAACAGAACCAACCATGTGTGATGTGCATATTTGTGTGTGTGTGTTTGTGTGTGTATAGATAGGCATTTGTTTTAAGGAATTGGTTCGTGGGATTGTGGAGGCTTGCTGAGTACATCCGCAGGGTAGGCTGGCAGGCTGGGGGCCAGGGCCAGGGGAGAGTTGCAGTTCAAATGCAATGGTCGTCTGCTGACAGAATTTCCTCTCAGTTAGGGCAGGTCCTCTCTGGTTGATTAAATCCTTCAACTGCTTGGATGAGGCCCACTCCCATTGGGGAAGGTGGTCCGCCTGATTCACAGACCGCTGATTTAAATGTTAACCTCATCAAAAACAAAACAAAACAACAAACACCTTAATAGAAACATCTAGAATACTGTTTAACCAAATGTCTGGGTACTGTGGCCCTGCAACTTGATGCTTAAAATTAGTCATCACAAGCTTCTTGTATTCTTTTTATTTCTGTTCCCTTTTTGTTGTCGACGTAAGTGAAACCTTTTTAATAGCTGCAGCCTGTCTCCCTGTTATAAGCAAACAGAATCTTGACAAAGACAAAGGACAGCACCGAGTGACCATGCTGTTCTGAGTGCTCCCCCGTGCTGGTGAAGTCAACTCTCCTGTTATCTCAATCTTTTTTTTTTTAAAGTATATTTATTTATTTTGAGAGAGTGAGAGCACAGAAGGAGCAGAGGGAGAGAGGGAGGGAGAGAGAGAATCCCAAGCAGGTTCCCCACTGACAGTGCGACGTGGGGCTCGAACTCACGAACCATGAGACCATGACTGGAGCCAAAACAAAAAGTTGGACGCTTCACCAACCAGGCCATCCGGGAGCCCCTGTTATCTCAATCTTAAAGACATGGAAAGAGAGGCGCCCAAAAGGTCAATAAGCTGCCTGAAGTCATGTGTTCGGAACGTAGTAGAGCTAAGATGCTGAGGAGTTTAGTTCTGGAATGTTCCTAACCACAGTCTGAGGTCTTGTAGGAAGAATCAGGTGTGTGTGTGTGTGTGTGTGTGTGTGTGTGTGTGTGTGTGGCCAAAGGTAGAAGCAGGTGTGTTAAAAGGTCCCCTGCTCTTCAAATGAAGGGAGGGAGGGAGAACAGATCTGGAAACAGATTCTTGCTGGGTAAACAACATCCATCAATAATAGCACTGGGCCCCCTGAAATGTGCTAATTTTTAATCAGGTGGCTATGTTATCAGCGGCAGTGTTTTCTTTATTATTGCCACTATGTTAATGCTAAAAATAGTAACGACCCCTCATTAAACATTTATTGGCCAGAAATAACTCTTTAAGTGCCTCATCTAAATATAAGCCAGTTACGATCAGTCCCATTTTCATGATAAATTCTTTGAGGCTTGGGTAAGTTAATTCTCCCTAAATTCCATGGCTGATAAGCTAGATAGAGATCAAACAGAGCTGCCCAGCAAATAGAATGGTCCCAGAAAACTTCAACAAGAAGCTGGTAAAGGACCATAGATGTCAGTTGAGGCAGACATACAATGGGGAAGAGGGAGCCCCAGGCTCTCTCCTCCGGGGAAGTTCTGGCTGTTTGGTTCATCAGAAGGGGAGACAGAAGTGATGCTGAGCCAGGATCATTCTTGCCACCTTGCAGCTTAGTGCTGTCGCCCTATAATTAGGTGTTGATCCGTGACATATGAATCACCTGCCACTCAAACTGCTGAGCTTTTAAGTGCAAACATCTCCGGTAACAGGAGTAAAGTGGTATTTCCTTATAAAGCTCTGTGTCCTTTTAACAAGCATCACATAATCCTATAATATGCATCATTTCTGCCTTTCGGTGAAATCAAAACCTGCCTTTATAACTAACAGTCAAAATTCAAGAACTACAATAGTGAAAACAAGAAACTGAAATAAGGGAAAATATCTTTTATAGTCTTAATTGCCATAATTCTAGAATATTCCTTACCATTTTTTCTATATATAAACTTGTTTTCTAATTGAAATCACATTGCAATCACAATTTTGCTTTGTGTCTAACATTGTATCTTAAATATTTCCTATCGTATGTCATGATCTTTTTAAATACAATTTTTGGCCCATAATATTCCTTTAATGTCTCATAGTTAATTGTTTTCTTCTGTGGTTTATTTAGATCATTTCCAACTTTGTGGATTTTTTTAAATGTTTATTTATATTTGAGAGAGAGAGAGAGAGAGAGACAGACAGACAGACAGACAGAGCATGAGTTGGGGAGGGACAGAGAGAGACAGAGATAGAGACAGAATCTGAAACAGACTCCAGGCTCTGAGCTGTCAGCACACAGCTAGACATGGGGCCTGAACTCATGAGCCGTGAGATCATGACCCAAGTGGAAGTTGGATGCTTAACCGACTGAGCCACCCAGGTGCCCCTAGATTTTTTTAATGTTTATTTTTTATTTTGAGAGAGAGAGAGGGGGAGAGAGAGAGAGAGAGAGAGACAGAGGCAGAGAGAGTACATGCAAGCAGGGGAGGGGCAGAGAGAGAATCCCAAGAAGGCTCCATGCCATCAACACGGAGCCCGACGTGGGCTTGAGTGCATGAACCTCAAGATCATGACCTGAGCCAGAATCAAGGGTCAGACAGACGCTTAACCAACTGAGGTACCCAGGGGCCGCCCAGCTTTGTAGATTTTTAATAAATAAGATTGAAACGAACAAGCTGGTGCAGAAAACATGTGTGCTGTTTAAGATTATAACCTTGGGGGCGCCTGGGTGGCGCAGTCGGTTAAGCGTCCGACTTCAGCCAGGTCACGATCTCGCGGTCCGTGAGTTCGAGCCCCGCGTCAGGCTCTGGGCTGATGGCTCGGAGCCTGGAGCCTGTTTCCGATTCTGTGTCTCCCTCTCTCTCTGCCCCTCCCCCGTTCATGCTCTGTCTCTCTCTGTCCCAAAAATAAATAAACGTTGAAAAAAAAATTTTTTAAAAATAAAATAAAAAAAAAAAGATTATAACCTTGGAATGCAATAGAGAAGAAGATGCCCACAGATCTGGTTTGAGTCGTGACTGTGTCTCCCCAGCCGCGTGGCTGTCGTGGCCTGCCCTACCTTAGCTAATGTCTGGGGAACCTCTGCTTCTCATCCCTAAAACGGGGGTACTACCTGCACATGAGGTTGTTGTGGTCCTTGTCTCTTGAGGCTCAAAGGATACATTTAAAGAGTCTCATCACAATTGCAGTGAGGAAATTCATCAGTGGTGACTATTAGCATCGGGCTTTGTGCTGACAGCATGGAGCCTGCTCGGGATTCCCTCTCTCCCTCTCCCTCTGCCCCTCCCCACGTGTGTGTGTGTGTGTGCGCGCGCGCGCGCGCGCACGCGCGCTTTCTCTCAAACCATTTATTTTATTTTATTTTATTTTTAAATTTTTTTTCAACGTTTTTTATTTATTTTTGGGACAGAGAGAGACAGAGCATGAACGGGTGAGGGGCAGAGAGAGAGGGAGACACAGAATCGGAAACAGGCTCCAGGCTCCGAGCCATCAGCCCAGAGCCCGACGCGGGGCTCGAACTCACAGACCGCGAGATCGTGACCTGGCTGAAGTCGGACGCTTAACCGACTGTGCCACCCAGGCGCCCCAAACCATTTATTTTAAAAAATAAAAATAAAATGGTTTTCTGAAAGCAGAAATATTGGGTGAAAGATTACAGCGTCTTTCCGGGTCTTGTTCACAGGCGTCCACTTTCATTTCAAATGAAGGCAGGTGCGTTTGAAACCCGTCGGCTACGTGTGGCATTTCTTTAATTGCTAGAAATTCTATATGCCCCTTAACTAGTTGCATTTCCTCCTCTGTGACTTGTCTGTTCCCGTATCCTTTGAACTGAATTAAATTCAGTAAACAACACTAGAGTGGCTCCCATGTGTCAGCACTTCTTTAGATGGTAGCCGTGCAGGGGCGAATGGGATTCAATCCTTGCCCCTCTGGAACGGTCGGTGAGTCCAGTGGGGGTGTGCGTTTGCACTGCCCTACACACAGTGACAGGCATGTGGCCGAAGGAAGTGGCGAGAGTGCCGACTTATCTCTGGATGCCTTAGCGCTTTTTCAGATTGATTTGTGAGTAGTTGACCCGCTTACACTTCAAGCCAACGGGCATTTCTCTTTTGTGTCATGGATGGAAACAAAGGGGGCAAGTCAGTACTCTGGATTCTCTTACTTTGTCTACTCGCGGCTCTTGCAAAAGCACGTTTCGTTCTTCTTCTTCCTGAATCAGTGAGGCCACACCTCGCCCTCTGGAGGCCTGGACCGTAGAGCTGGGGAGGGAGAAGAGGGGCACAGATGGCTTCTGTTAGCAGAGAAGCCAGCTCCATAGTCTGCATTTGGGCGTTCTTGAGGAAATAAGATATTAACTGCAGAGAGTGTTCTGGAAAATCAAGGGTGAACCGCCCGTATTGACGGCGGGCTTAATTGAGTTTTTAGAGCCAAGACTGCCGTATAATATCCTCATATTTTGCAAGCAATTCCATTTACCTTCAGAGAGCACGTCAGGCTCCCACTGCTGTGGGCAAAAAGAAAGTGCGGTGGTTTACATATGAGAAGGGACTCCCTCGTACTCCTGGCTTGACTCCAGGCTCTGGCCATTGTCTCCTACAGTGGCCTTTTCCGACGCGGTGGATCATTCAAAAATAGAGTTTTAAAAGTTTTATTTAAATTGGTTTTTCACTGAGATACAACTGACATGCGACATTGTGTTAGCGTCAGATGTGCAACGCCGTGATTTGATATTTGTATCTGTTGTGAAACGACCACCACGGTGTGTCTAGTTGACATTGTCCCCATGCATAGTGACATTTTTTTTTTTTAATTTAAAAAATATTTTAAAGGTGTTTCTAGAGTAGTATTACAGTCCTCTCTCTTTGGTGGCTATTAAAGCTAAGACCCTCTCCTTAAGGTTTCCTCGGATTTGAGGTCCTTGATTTCACTCTCAGGCCTTCTTCCGAATTCCTTAGGCTCCCGTGGATCTCCTGAGGACCCCAAGTCAGTGCACCTCTAATTCAATACTCGCCGAGCTCCATCAACTCGTAATTTATTAAGCGCTGATGTTTGCAGAATTTAGTTCAGGCCTGCCATACATTTCAGATTTGGGGGTCACTCACTGATGTTGGGATTTTATTTTTAGGAAGCCAATGAGACATTCTAGTTCTGCTCCTACATCCGGAACTGATGAAGAGAGACATGGGAGAGAGAGAGAGAGAGAGAGAGAGGGAGGGAGGGAGGGAGGGAGGAGTCAGATGTAACTCAAAATAGCATCTAGAATTCTATGACAGTTTTCAGTTTGAACCCCAGAACCGGGCCGAGCTGGACCCCGCTCAGTTTACCATGGGGGTGAGAGCAGAGCGGAGGAGGTGCTCCCTCGTGGGCAGAAGGGGGCTGGCAGGTGACAGGTGCCAGCAGGTGAGGGGAAGAGAAGGGGATGTGCCATGCTTCTCCCAACTCCCCTCTCGTCTGAGGGAGGGAGGGTCCCGAGGCTCATGGGTGTTACACTCCAGCACGGGCTTTGTCATCTGTGGACCACTGATGTTTGGAGCTGGATCACCGTCGCGGGGGCCTGTCCTGTGTCTTGTAGACATTTAGCAGCACCGGGGCCTCTGCTCACTAGATGCCATAGCACCGTGCAACTCTGCTGTGACAATTAGTGCTGTCTCCAGGCGTTGGCCGCTGTTCCCTGGGCGCAAAATAGCCCTCAGTGGAGAAGCGATTCTCCAGTACAGGGATCCTCTCGGAAGAAGAGGCAGAGTATCCTTCCCAGTGTGCTTCCTAATCCCAGCACATAGGGTCTACGGCCTTCTCTGCTCGTCCCAGCTCCCTGCGTGTGCCTCCTCCCTCCCATTTTCTCCATCCTCCCCTCTCATAATGACTGCCACCGGCGGACTGTTGCAGGGGCAGCAGCTCCCTGGCTTTGTGGCCCTCAAGGGCCTACCTGCACCTCTGTACCCCTCCCAGGGCCCCCGCACTGCCCTCGGCACGGCGCGGCCTCACGTGCATGGTGGTAATGACTTCAGAGAATGTTGTTCAGATATTGGAAGGAAAACGGGTGTGAACATTTTCCCATAAATATTTAGCTGCCAGTGTGATTCCCTCAAAGCATTTTATGCATTCATCTGACCCACCAGACGCATGGATCTTACCTAGCACAGAAAGCAGAGACTCTTAAAACAGTGGAGAGTAGTAAGTCATGTCTGTGCTGCTGGCTGTAAGCCCAGTCTGAACTAGCACAAAGTGCCATTAAAAAGTGATAATAGTCGCATAGATTACCTTCTTCACATGTGATTCCTCTGAAGAAGTGTGTTTTATTCATCATTCTTATGCTGTTCTCTTGGATCCAAACTACAGTTTTCCAGCTATGTGATACATGTAGCTAATTAGGACTAGTTGGGGGGTCGAAAGCAACTTATTTTGCAAAGCATGTTCACTTGAAATGATCTCAATAATTCTATAAACTATTTTAGGAATTAGGGTTCATATGTCATTAATTACAGGACCCTTGGTCACATCACTCAGAAAAGCAGCTTCCAAGGAGATGTGAAATAACAAAAATTCAAGCGAGTAATTTGAAGATCTGACGGGCTTTATTAAGCCACTCATGAATGGGGCAGCGCCCCATCCAGCGAGTACAGGGGGCTCGAGTTCCAACAAAATGGAAGGTTTTTGTAGGAAGGAGGGTGGGACAAGGAAGTTATTAGCAAAAGAAAGGAAGGGTTGTTTCAGGCCAGGTCACCTTCCCTGGGTGGGTGGGGGTTGATCCTGCAGATCCCCTCCTCTTCCTGGGGTGGGGGCAATGGAGAAGGTCCAGGAGACCGGTCGCCCCATCTGTGCCCACCGGAGAATTCCTGACTCCCAGGCTGAGACTACATTTCTGCGGGAGGCTCCACCCACAGTCAGGTCAGGTGTAAAGTCACCCGGCCAAAGTGACACCACTCGGGGGCTGTGGTTTTCTTTTTGACAGGGATCAAGTTATGGAACCCATAGATCTTTTCCAAGGCACAGAAATAGGCATCTCTTCAGTTATATCGTGCTTCTTAATAGAAAGGTTTAAGAACCTAGACCTCGTCTAATCAACCTTCAGCACCCTCGGCCGCACCAATACATCCTCCCCGTTGAAAAATTGCAACGCTAGCCTCAGTCATGGGCGGTTCTAAGTGTCAGAACATTCTACCTTACGTGGAGGCAAAATCTGCCTGCCTTGAACTTCCTTCTGGAGGGTCCTGGGGCCACAGAGAACACCCCATCCTCTCGTTCATAGCAATGGTTGCAGGATCTCCAAGATTCTTCTGTCACATTGTCCCGAGTTGCCTCTCCTCACACCTCTACCTGGTATGGGATGGATTGCGCCCCTCCCCCAACAAATTCGTCTGCTGAAGCCATCGCCTCTGACATCTCAGGGTGTGGCTATAGTGGACATACAGCCTTCAAAGGGGTGATTAAGTTAACAAGAGGCCTCAACCTAATCTGACCGGTGTCCTTGTAAGAAGAGGAAATGTGCATCCACGGAGAGACGGCGGGGATGCACGCACACAGAGGAAGGGCCGTGTGAGGACGCAGCAAGAATCTGGCCATCTACAGGCCATGAAGAGAGGCCTCAGGAGAGCACAAGCCTGCTGGCACGTTGACCTTGGACTTTCGGCCTCCAGACCCTGAGAGAATAGATGTCTGTTATTTAAGCCACCAAGTCTGTGTTTTGTTACGGCCGCTGGAGCTGACTTATACATCCTCTATCCCTGACCCCACTATGAGTGTGACACGTTAGTGTCCTGTCTCAACTTCCCGCTGTGTAATCAAGATAACAATAGCACCTGCCCCGTGGGGCTGGCGAGGGATTACCGGAGGTAATGAACAGTGCTTGGCACGCTTTGATGAACGTTACTTCTTGTGAACGTGCCTATCCTTATATTATCTTTAAGTAATAAAAATATTAAATGCGACAAGGTTAGGACAAATCTAATAGCACGATACTTCAGAATTTCTGTAAGGTTGACTTCGATCCATTCCTAAATACATTCCGACATTTGTACTTACGGCTCACATCCTTGTGCCCACACCTTCCTGGTTGAAATTTAGATTTGCTGCCTCTGACATTTTCCTAGTTTACTGGCCTTTTATGTTTTAAATAAATGATTAAAAATATTTAAATTATTTTGTTTTTAAGTGTGTAATGCTGGTCAAAATACGCAAATGGGAAAACTGTTCTTGTGGGATGGTTACTTAGAATCATGAGTTTACTTTCTATTGGCTAAAATTTTTCTAACAGTAATAGACTTGCTTTGTCGTATTTTGTAATGGCACCCATGTTGGGCTTTAGGAATCATGAGTGAATTGAATACACTATGTCGTTAATATACCGTGGACCCCCCAAATATGTAAATGAAGACGCTACTGACCTGGAAGCTGGAGTCTGGGTTCTAGACTCCTCTCTCCTTCTGTCCTGCACTTTGCATTGCTCTGGAAACCTTCTTGGATCTCACACCAGGTTATTCTCATGTGGAGACAGACATGACAGGATCAAGGGCACACCAGGCTTGTGGTCCTTTGATAGGCTGTGCGGATCTCATTTCCTCCTTATCACACCATCTGGGGTCAGAACTCTTTTGTCTTTACACATAAGATTTGATTTTTATCCACCACTGGGAAGTGCTGTGGCTGGCAGTGTCCTCACGCTCCCTCTTGGAAATGAGTGAGGTGGGGTTGGTTTAATGTAAAACGTTCCAGTAATAACTTTCAGACGTTACAACTCAATTTGATTTTCTGAAGTCATCATGGAGGGAATATTTTAAAAGTCTTACTCCTTTAAGTTTAAAAATGCTCTGCAGAATTAATGTGGCAACAGCCAGCCACCCCGTCCAACCCCAACCTTCTAGAAAAGATATGCCTCCAGGACATTTCTCCAAATGAAGTGTCAAATCGAAATCAAGTCAAATTTCCAGTGTGGGATAATGGGCTCTATTTTATGACTTTCTTCTGTGCCCCAGGGGGTGCTTGGGCCCATTACACAGCTGGTTGGTGTATATTAGGTATATTAGCAGAGGGACTTTGAGTGGCTGTGGGCTCTTTGCTTGGTGAAGCCCAAGCCACAATTCATAGGTTCTGGGGTTATTAACAGTGCGCCGGGTTTCCCCAAGAATGCTCAAACTCCATTCTGTTACGAATACTTAATAGCAAGGAGAATGTGATTCTTCTCTTTTTAGGGAAGTTTCTGTGACTCAGCGAATCCATCCTAGTGTGATAGGCAAACTGTCAAAATTAATGAATGCCAACTGAGATGTGGTCCCTACAGGGAGAAACCCGGCGCGGTTGTGAATTAGCATTAACGCCCCCATGCATCTCGAACATGCTACATTTTCACCACGGATTCAGGCCTAGGGGATATCTTTAGAGGAAACCACAGTTTTAATTTTGGAGAAGCAGTATACCAAGGTAGGTAATTCGGATTTTTCTAGCACCAAAGGAAAAAGAAAAGAAAAGAAAGAGGAACTGTAGTCAAAGACATTTCGATGGTAGAGACTTGTTTTGGTTTTCGTGTGGCTTCAGGTTGAGGCTGTCATGGCTGAGCCTTACTCTATCTAGGGTAAGAGATGACGCGAGGGCAGGTGATTTCGAAGGCCTTGGAGTGAGCCCCCGGAAATACAGTGCACCAAGGCAAACGCATCTGATTATGAGAATTGTACGTCGTTACTCTGCAGTGGTGTTTCGATTAAAGGTGTATAACTTGGGGATTTTGGCCTTTAAGGGGCTGAACGCAGAAAGGCAGGTGCCTTGCCTCCCTTCTGAGAAAGAGCACCCAGCCCGTGCCCCTCATTTGTGGGGGAGTCTGGGTCCAAACACAGTCCCTGCTGAAATGACTCCTGTAGAGTGAACCCCAGGTCTGTGTCTCCCTGCAGAGTTCAAACGTCGTCTGCGTTCTCATCTCTAATGTGAAAACAGCAGTAGTGGCTGCAAGATGGGCTTTGAGAATTTGTTTTCTACTAAAATACTTCACATAATTCGTGTTCAATAAATATCAGTCATTCAGCTACACCCAAAACAAAAGCAATGATCGTCGAGTTAACAAAATTGAAAGTTGGGTAACGCACTTGGTGCCACCGTCTTGGCAGATGTGAGGCTCGCGAGTTGAGATGACAAGAATGTTGTGTGTGGGTGCAGCCAGTAAGTAAAGGGGACACAGTCTCATCTTTGTACTGCCCAGAACACGAACGTGAGATCTTGGATAACTCACTCCCTTCCTTCTTTTTGGCCTTTGTTCTCTGACCTCATACGGTGTGGACCAGCACACCCTCCCAGGGATTTAAGGAGATGGGGGGGGAGGTGTTGGGGGGGGATGCACTGGTATGGGTACCATGGTCTATAAAAGTACAGGTGGAATTATTAATCATGTACCATGAAAGCCTAATTTTAGAATGTTATATTTCACTGAGATTTACTTATTTATAGTTGGTTGAACTTAATCAAGCAGCCATGTATTCAAGAAGCACTTCCCGGGATTCGACTCCCTGCTCGAAATTGTTGGAGGGGTCACAGATCTATCAGGGAATTCGACCAACCAAGTGTTGACCGTTTAGAAACTCAAACTTTAAGGAAGGGGAGAGACAGATAATAAAAAACTATAACGAATAAGTACATTAGGCAGCGTGCTACAAAGTGATCAACATTGTGGAGAGAGACCGCAGATGAGGGCAATTGGGAGTATTCACCGTGGCGGAGTGCGGGGTGAGAGCAAGCCTCAATGAGGAGGGGCTCCGCAAACACTGGAGAAGGTGGGGGGAACCAGCCCTGTGCTCTCTGCGGGAGGAGCATCCCAGGCAGAGGGAGGAGTCTGCGGGGACGCTGTAGGGACTAGAGGCGGGAGTGGAAGGAGCAAGGGGGAGGAGTAGGAGGTGACAGCAGAGAAGGAACAGTGAGGATGGATCATAGGGAAACAGAAGCTCTTGTGCCAGAGAATGAAGGCCCTGCAGGGTTCTGAGCAGAGGAGAGAGATGACCTGATGGGCTTGCCTGGATCGCTCTGGCTGATGGGTTAGTGAGTCTGTAGGGGGCAGAAGTGGATGCCGAGAGAGCCACGGGGCATCTTTGGGACAAGGATGAGAGGTGGTGGCTTGGACCAGGGAGGTGGCAGGAGAGATGGCCAGGAGAGATGGCGAGGTGAGCACATTTTGGAGGTGCAACTGACAGACCTCCTGATGCAGTGAATGTAAGGACTCAGAAAAAGAGGGACATTGAAAGGTTTGGGCCCGGCACCTCTAAGAATGGATGGACCTTAGATCTCTTATTCAAAAGCAGGTATTTTACAGCTCTCTTTTTTTTTGTGTGTGCGTATCCTTTGTGGTTTTAATTTATCTCTTTCTGAAATATTAACAAATGTGAAAAAGAATCACGTGGGAAGAGGAGGATGGCCAGAGAGCTTCATGAATGTGATACGTTCCGAATGGTGGATCCCAGAATAGGGGTGTGATGGAAGGAACCAGGAAATTAGAGAAACAATTTACCAGAGTTCCAGTCAACAGATTTCCACCCCCTAAAGTCTTAAGTGTTTGAGCCTCCCAAATAAAGCCGTGTAGGTGGTGGGATTCCTGTATCCTACGTTCCATCATTCAGAGCCCGTGGGGGGCTGTTAGGTTCCATGCTGGCCGATCCGGGGTGAGAATCGGTTTGTACACGGGAGGACGCACGTAAGGGTCGGTTAGGGCTGCTGCTTCATGTGATGGAATGAAACACACTCTCCAGAAGCACAGTCACCTACTGACTTTGCTTTCTGTATTTTTTTTCCTGTTTAAGCTTTTTTTCTCCTAGTATTCAGATCTGTATTTGCAAATGCTCTGTTTACACTGAAATACTTAATTTTTGAGGGCTAGATATCTATTTAACTTAATTTTATGGACTGTGAATGGCTGCCCTCTTCATCTCCTACTTTTCTCGTATAATGATATTACCATTTTGGGTTAAATCAATATTTAGGGTTTACATTATTATAACCATGTAAATATTAGCTACAGCTGAGCCGCATAGCACCTTATGAACGCTTTTCCTTTCTGCTATAGCTTTGTGTTTTCCCTGGGATTAATAATCACTGACTTTTTTGTTTACTTAGTCTTCACGGCATGTGTAACTAAATCATCCCCCAAATTCTCCAACAGGACTAAGTACTCCTTTTAATACATTCCGATACATCAGGGTCTTTGAATGTTTATTTATTATTTTTTTTGGAAACATGTCTGGGAGCCTTTTTCCTGCAGGAGTCTGGGCTAGTTTCCACTCTACCACTGTTAACTGGGAATCTTACAGTTTTTTTAATGTTTATTTATTTTTGAGAGAGAGAGAGAGAGAGAGAGAGAGAGAGAGAGCGCGAGAGCGAGCAGGGGAGGGGCAGAGACAGAGGGAGATGCAGAATCCGAAGCAGGTTCCAGGCTCTGAGCTGTCAGCACAGAGCCTGAACCCATGAACTGAGATCATGACCTGAACCGAAGTCGGCCGCTTAACCGACTGAGCCACCCAGGCGCCCCTTCTCTTGGAATCATTGAGTGTCACTCTGGAAACTGCTTTTCTTGAATTCCTCA
Source organism: Lynx canadensis (assembly GCF_007474595.2). Lineage (NCBI taxonomy): Eukaryota > Metazoa > Chordata > Mammalia > Carnivora > Felidae > Lynx > Lynx canadensis. Next base: position 153,897,003 of record NC_044311.2, on the reverse strand, counting down.
CCTGCATTTTAGTCTCTGTTTCCTCTGTACGTCATATATTCCTCTCCCTTGATTTGCTGCTATATTCATTCTAGTAGCTTTCTGAATAGGGTGCATGAGAGGTAAATTTTTTTGAATTTGCGTTATCTAAAAATGTCTTTGTTTATTTGCTCAAATACCCTGGGTGTAGATTTCTAGGTCCACCCCGTGACTTTTTCTATAAATGGGCACACCAAGGTTCAGAGGTGAAAGAAATCACCTTCATACTGTTCCACGTCAGACAGCAGGTTTCAACGATGGAGAACCCCAAGGAAGATGGCACCTTTGGTCCATAGAAATGCCTTTCTCCATCAACGGAGCCCCGATTTGAGTTATAGTTAAGTGTCCGCTGCATTATCTTTGTACTCAGTGCTGTGTAAGCAGGTGGTGTACAAGGATGATAACATCCCCTTTGTTGCATACGTGGTATAAATGTTTGAGCAATGAAGAAAGTCACATAAACGAGCCATATCTTGGTGAAGCAAGGGCAAAAAAGTGAGAAAAGTGACATCAGCGGGTATGAAGGTTCAGATGATGATGGAGGCAGGTGAGTTCCGTGCAATATTCCCCAGTGTCACGTGGGAAGAGAGAGGGGTGTTTCATACCTGGAATCCAGACCCTGGTTCCTCCCATCACTGCTTTGGAGATAGTAGGTATTGCTGATAAGACAGGGCAACTGAACATCTATACTCCGTCACTGCTCATTCATCCTGCTCCTGGAACTCTACTCAAATGGTAGGAAAGACATTTGTACATAATCCTAAGGACAAGGAGAAGGAGGTAAGATGGTGGCAGCCATGAGTTGGCATGAGTTGGTGGTGTGAGTTGTCCGTGACGTAACATACTGGAGAAAGCTGAAGAAAGTCACCTGAAAGGAAGCCAGTGAGCAGGTTGCTGAACTGAAGGGGCCAGGTTAGACTAGAGCCAATCCTCTGGGAATCCTTCTGATTGAAAAATCTTGTTGTCACTTGCCACTTAGGCTACATTTTCAGTATTTGGAATGGTCATTCATTTGATTACCGGAACACGAAGGAAATCTGTGAATTACCTGGAAGAATACAGTACTTGAAGAAGTAGGCTTATGGAAGTCCTTAGGCCAGAGCAAAATGGAAAATTGAGCGGCCCTGAGCTCGGTAAAGTGATGCTGAACGATGGAAAGTGATGCTAAAGAAAATGATGCTGAACGATGAAATTAACTAAGAAGAATTTTTTTTTTTTTTGGTCATTACCCTTCAATGCTTTCACTTAATACTGGAGCTTAAGGTTTCACGTCTGGAATTAGATTCTACAGTTTTCTGTTGGGGTCCCCTTGCAATCTCTGGCTTTAATTTATTTTGTTCTTTAATCACACGACAGGTAATTCAGTTGGCCTCAGTTAATTTCATTTCACCCCTCCCTTTGATAGTGTTATTTTATGGCTTTGCTGTTCTGTTTTTTTCTGGTTCACATCGCTGTGCTTTTGGACACGCCGCTCGTTTTTGTAGTATTTTCTCTCTCTCTCTCCAAGTCTTTCAATCTTCAGGAAACAGTTCTGTCAGCATCGTTATGAGGCATCATTATTTCCCACTCTTTTTTTCCCGAGGATTTTCTTAATTTCCAATTCCTCGTATGAGTCTGCAGCCATACTTTTTAAATTAATTTGTGCTATTCTTGTTCCCGCCTTTGTTGCCACGTGTCGCCAAATGCCGAGGAGTCCTTTACATCATTTTGGATGATGCACGTGCTGTATTGCTGTGATCGTAATTCCCGGAGTGCCTTCTGCTCCTTCCCAATCACTGGCCGCTTTCATGCCTATGGGAGAACTTGGAGCTTTAAGTGTAAATGCTGGCACATAGCAAACTACATACATACAATTCATTACAGTGTCTGTGCTCTTCTCTAAAAATGTACATTTAACTGCCAGCACTGTTACTGAGAGTGACAGTCATCCATCCAAAGGGATGGAGAGACTTTATCTCTAAATGAATTCCCTCTGCACATATGGAAATACTTCTCTAGAAGGATATTGCGAACAATACCGAGACATTTTCTGAGCAAAAACATTAACATTTTTCTTATTTTTTTCCTCCAGAGATTTGTAAAATACATAGCAAAATTGAACTTTTTTTTTCCTTTTGAAAAATCGGTACAAATATTGGATAAAAAGAACCCTTTTACACATGGTAGCTAAATCTCATAAACGTGTTCTTCTTATAATATCTGAGAAGTTCTTTCTCTCAGCTCCTCATTCTTATTGTCCCTTGACATCTATATAATGGAATTTTGATCATAATAGATGATGCGTATGACATACAGATTAAATATTGTTCCTTAAAAAGATTTTTGGGGGCCTCATACAGTATGAAAGTCATAATATTTTTCTTTTTGAACATTTATTTATTCATTCCGTAACAATTGGAGAGCCGCTGTTATATACTAGTCAGTACACCAGGGAACGGGAATAAGTTGCGTCGCGTGTATGCAGTGCCCCTCTTGTGGATTATAATTCGGTGTGGGGTACACACCAAACAACGAAGAAAAGAATTATCAGCGAATCAGGCAGAAAGAAAAGGTAGGACCTCGGGTCTACTCTGAGAGGTGGAAGACCAGGAGCACGTTTCTAAGGACTTGATGTATAAGCTGAGATTCAAAGAATGAATCATATTCAAAGTATGAACAAAAGTATCCCAGCAAAGGGCCCCGGATCTGTGCTGTCCCTTACAAGGGAAGATGGCTTGGGGACCCAAGGCAGTGGGAAGTCCAGCGTGGCTGGACTCTAGGGAACCATCAGCGTGAGGTAAGATTGAGTTTTTTCTATGCATAATGTATTACCATCAAAATAAAAGAAGGCGGATCCAATCTCAACAAAAAGCACTGATAGGCCACCCCCATGGAGGTTAGCGCTGCACGAGAAAGAAATGTTGTTGTGTGCAAATTTATTAGGAGTTGCTGAACTGTTTTCCAAAGTCATTGTATAATTTTACATCCCCACCATCATATATGAGAGTTTCAGTTGCTCCAAATCCGACGAAAATTTTGTATTGTCTTCTTTTTAAAATTTTTATTGAAATTCTAGTTAGTTAACATACAATGTGATAGTCGTTTCAGGTGTACAATATAGTGATTCAACACTTCTATACAACACCCGTGCTCATCACGGTGAGTGTAAGTAACCCTTAATCCCCATCACCTATTTCACCCCCCACCCCCCACAACCCACGTCCCCTCTTGTAACCATCAGTGTGTTCTCTGTAGTTAAGAGTCTGTTTCTTGGTTTGCCCCTCTCTCTTTCTCTTTCTCTCCCCTTTGCTCATTTACCTTGTTTCTTAAATTCCATATATGAGTGAAATCATATGATGTTTGTCTTTCTCTGACTGGCTTATTTCACTTAGTATAATACTCTCTACCTCCGTTTATGTCATTGCAAGTGGCAAGATTTCATTCTTCTTGATGGCTGAGTAATATTCTATTGTGTGATTTGTGTGTGTGTGTGTGTGTGTGTGTGTGTGTGTCTGTGTGTCTGTGTATGTGTGTGTCTGTGTATCACATCTGCTTTATCCATTCCTAAAGCTATGGAAACTTGGGCTGCTTCAGTATCTTGATTATTATAAATAATGCAGCAGTAAACGTCAGGGTGCATGTGTCCCTTTGGATTGGTATTTCTGTATCCTTTGGGTAAATACCTCGTAGTGCAATTGCTGGATTGCAGGGTCATTCTGTTGAGGAGCCTCTGTACTCTTTTCCATGGAGGCTGTACCAGTGTGCGTTCCTGCAGGCGGTGCACGAGGGTTCCCCTTCCTCCTCCTCCTCTCCAATTCCGGTTCTTCCAGCTTTCACTACCTTTTTTTTACAGTGGCGGTAACATGGGATTTTCATTTATCCTTTTAACCTACCTGTTTCGTCATATCTTAAAAGGAATTTCTCCTGGATAATGTATAGTTAGGTCTTGATTTTTCATCCAGTCTGACAATTTCTGCCTTTTACTTGGAGTGCTTAGCTATTAATTAATTAATTAATTTCACAGAGAGAGACATGAGCAGGGGTGAGAGGGGGGGGGGGGAGAGAGAGAGAGAGAGAGAGAGGAGAGAGAGAGAGAGAGAGAGAGAATGAATGGATCCCAAGCAGGCTCCGTGCTTAGCATGGAGCCCCATGTGGGGCTTGATCCCATGACCCTGGGATCATGACCTGAGCCAAAATCAAGAGTCGGACACTCAACCAACTGAGCCACCCGGGTGCCCCCGTTTAGCCATTTATATGTGATGTGAACGTCAGTTGTTAAGATTTACATCTACTGTCTTGTTACCTGCTTCCTATTTATTCCATCTATTTTCTGTTCTTTTCCTTTTCTTGTCTACTTTTGGATTAGTGGAGTATTTTTTTAATGATCAAATTTTTTATCTCTAATGGGTTAATATCTAAGTTTTGTTTTGCTTTACCTTTTTTTTTTTTTTTAAGTGGTTGCTTTAGGGTTTATCATATTGAAACTAACATGGCCTAGTTTCCAATGCTATTCTAGTGCTTCATATGTGGCAGAAGAAATTATAGCAGTAGATTGTCATTTCCCTCTTCTCACCTGCCTTTGTGCTCTTATCGTCACTCATTTTATCCCTATATATGTTACAAACCCCACGATACGTTAGTATCATTTTTGCTGTAAACAGTAAATTGTCTTTTGATTTTTTTTCTATAAATGGGTAAATACATATGTTTTTTTTTAATTTTTACTTACATACTTACTATCTTTTGGCTCTCTTCATTTCTTTTGTGAAGTCATAAATGTCTATCTGGCATTTTCCTTTTCCCAGAAGACTTCCTTTAACATTTCTTACAATTGCTGATCTATTGTCATTGAGTTCTCTTAGCTTATGGATATGTGAAAAATCATTATTATTTTGCCTTCATTTGTGAAAGGGTTTTTTTGTTGGGCTGTGTATAGAATTTTATATGGCAGGGCTTTTTTTCTTTATTCTCTTTAAATAATGTTTTAATTTTTTGCTTCACTGTCTTCTGGTTTGCACTGTTTCTGAGAAGTCAGTCATCGTGCTTGTCTTTACTCTGTATGTAGTGTGTATTTTACTTAGAAATCTGGCTGCTTTTAAGATTTTTCTCTTTATCATCCGCCTTCAGAAATTTATGATGTCTCATGGTGTGATTTTTTTTTCATGTTTCTTCTGTTTGGGGTTCATTGAATTTATGGGATATTTGGAGTTCTAGGATTCATTCAGTGTTGAAAAATTTGGATGGGAATTTTTCAAAAAATGTTCTGTCTCACTTTCTCCTTCTGGAACTCCAATTATACATATATTAGGTCATGTGATATGGCCCCTACATCTCACCGATTTGTTGTTCATGCTCTTTAAGCCTATTTTCCTTTGCTTTTTAATTTATTTAGTTTCTACTGCTCCAATTTTGGTTCATTGATAGTTTCCTCTGCAAGGCCTACTCTGTTATTCATTCCATTTGCATGTTTTTCATTTCATGTATCAGATTTTCAATCTCCAAAAGTTTCATCTCGGCTATTTGTATAGCCTCCATTTCTTTTCATCAATATGCCCTTGCTTTTCTCTGCTGTCTTGAAAGTGTTGGGAGATTGTTTATAATAGCTATTGAATGTTTATGGCTGCTAATTCTGTCATCTGTCATTTCTGTGTCTATTTCTGTTGAATCAATTTATTCCTGATAATAGATCATCTTTTCCTGCTTGTGTCCAATTTTTTACTGAATACCAGACATTGAAAATCTTACATTATCGATTATTAGATTTTGTTCTTTTCCATTAACTAGTATTGAAATGTGTTTTTTGGGCAGTTAAGCTCCTTGGAATCAATTTTATTCCTTCTGAGATCCATTCTGGGATCCCTTTTAGGCTCTGTTATGATTAATTTGGCCCCCACTGTTACGCTGATAACACTTCTAAGTACTTTATCTGATATCTGATATCCCATATGTCAGTTCTTTCCACCCTGGCTGGCAAGAATATGAATTGGTCCCTCCTCCATGTGAATTTCAGAGCTTTTCCACCTGTTCCTCTCTGGTGTCTCTTATCCAGCACTGGCCGTTTCCTCACATACATGCAAACGTCCATACACAGCTAAGGCTGTGTGTGAAGACTCATCCGAGGAAAACTTCTTTGGGTCTCTTGATCTCCCCATCTGTGCAACTTCCTTCTCTCTGCTTTGTAAGTCTGGCAGCCTTGGCCTCCCCACACCTCACATTTGTGCTTCTCAGCTCCAAAGTTCCACCAAGTTCTACTTGGGTTTCCTCCTTTTGGGAGGATCTGGGACCTCTCTCCAGGCAGTAAGCTGGGCACTTGGGGCCCACCTTGTTTGTTTATTCCCTTCTTTTGTGCGTTACTGTTCTGTATCACCTGAATGTCTCCTTGTGTGAGGGCAAATCTGGTTCCTGGCCTTTTGGTTCGTTTGTTTTGTTTTATCATGGGTAGAAACAGAATTTTGTATTTAAAAGTTTTATGCCACTGTGAAGTTTTATCCAACTCTTATTCATGAGAACAATTTCACCATTGCTTCAATGCTGGGGAATAGATAGAATAATTGAAATACATTAGCGTTAAATGCATATACCATCTGAGCACATTTTTAGAACCTGACTTGGAATTAGTTTATGGAAGTTTGAAATGCTTTTCAAGTCATTATGAGACCATTCATTTATCTGCTTTCAGATCATCTGATAAAGACAACACTAAATTTCAAAGCATTTATTCAAGCATGAAAACATTTTGTAGTCTCTGAATCAGTGAAGAGTTCTGCTTTCTAGATAATATTTACCTAAGGCTAAGTTATATCCCTTTTCATTTTGGGAGACCTTTACAGAAGCAGTTCATTTTACTAATAAGCACATTCATTGGCATATTCCTGTAGAATCAGTAAACGTATTTCAGTCCGAAATGGCATTTCCATTCAAAATGAATATATCCAATTTGCACATCTAATGGTCTGTTTTGGTTCTCTTGTTTTCTGATCTCTCTGTAGCAATTGCCACTGTTGAAAACAACTGGTTGACTTCCTAAAATACTGTCTTTTTCTTTCTAAGGCATAATTCTTTCTCTGATTTGGGCTCCTGATTTCATAATTTCCTCTTTATCTTCATGATGGCTTTTTCTTTTTTCATTACTTTAAAAACATTTAGCTTCTTTTTTTTATTAAAATTTTTTTTTAATCTTTATTTACTTTTGAGAGAGAGAGAGAGTGAGTGAGCGAGCCGGGAGAAACAGGGAGACACAGAACCCGAAGCAGGCGCCGGGCTCCGAGCTGTCAGCACAGAGCCCGACGCGGGGCTCGAACTCACAAACCGCGAGATCATGACCTGAGCCGAAGTCAGACACTTAACTGACTGAGCCGCCCAGGCGCCCCCAAAGTATTTAACTTCTTAATGAAGTATGGAATATGTACATACAAGTGTACCTATCACAGCGTATAGCTCAGGGAAGTTTTCATTAGCTTAGCGCATCAGTGTACCCAGAACCCAGATCAAGAACATGTATGCAGCTGGCAGCTGGATGCCACCCTGTCCTTTCATTCTCTAGACCCACCCTGACCTGTGATTTCTTTTTTTCTTTTTAATTTTTTAATGTTTATTTATTTTTGAGAGAGAGAGAAAGAGAGACAGAGAGTGAGTGGGGGAGGGGCAGAGAGAGAGGGAGACAGACTCTGAAGCAGGCTCCAGGCTCTGGGCTGGCAGCACAGAGCCCGATATGGGGCTTGAACTCCTGAACCGCGAGATCATGATCTGAGCTGAAGTCGGATGCTCAACCGACCGAGCCCCCCAGGAGCCCCAGCTGACCTGTGATTCTTAACATTCTGGATTAGTGTTTCCTATTTTTATGCTTGATATAAATGGAATAATACAGCGTGTACTCTTATTGTGTCTGTTTGCTTTGCTTCAGCATTATGGTTGTGAGATTTATATATTTTTTGTAACTATAGATTGTTCATTCTCACGGTTATGTGGTGATTCAGTGTACAAACACATCCTACTCTATTTGCCCGTTTTTCTGTCGGTGGATATTTGAGTGGTTTCCAGCTTGGGACTCTTACAAATGGCGCCGCTACGGACATTCCAGGGACATTCCGCTACGGACATTCCTCTTTTGGTGAGGGTATGCATACATTTCTGTTGGATAAACACCTCGCAGGTGAATTGTTGAGTCATAGGATATGCATATATATATATATATATATATATATATGTTCCGCTTCGGGAGATCTCAGTGAACGGTTTTCCACAAAGTCTGATTTTATCAGATTCCACCCCCATCTGCACCGTAGGAAGTTCCTATTGCTGTATGTCCTTGAGCCCCTCAATATATATAGTCTGTCGTTCCCACTTTAATCATTCAGAAGGCTGTTTAGTGCTAACTCCTTATGCTTTTAATTTCATTTGTTTGTTGACTAGTTACACTCAGCATTTTCTCATGTGCATATCGGCTATTTATATAAGGGCTTCTGTGAAGTGACTGTCCAAGCCTTCTACTTTGTAATTGGATTCTCTTTTTCTTACTGGTTTGTAGGAGTTCGTTATGTATTTTGCACACCAGTCTTTGGCCAGGTATCTTTTGCACCACTCACCTTTTGTATATTAACTGTCCCTGAGGATCCATCTCTTTGTTGTTTTTTTTTTTAACTTTTTTATTTTATTTTGAAAATTTTCATTCCGGTGTAGTTGACGTATGGTGTTCTCTCAGTTTCAGGTGTACAATACAGTGATTCGACACTTCCCTGTACGAATTACTCAGTGCTCATCGAGATAAGTGTACTTTTTAGTCCCCCTTGCCTATTTTACCCCCCCACCCCCACCCCGCACCACCCCATCTCTGGTTTTTGTATCTCCTTGTTCGTTCCACTCTCCGTGGTATGTCTCAGCCAGTGGTGAGCTTCGGTTTCCTGGACTATGGCGTCTCTCGCCGGGGACTTAGAGCCCTATTCCCACCTCACTACTGAGTGGCCCAAGGGCAGCGCCCCCTTGACCTTAGTAAAACTGACATTGTTGTGTTCTCTGCCCACCTCCGTTCTGCCTTGTATGTTCTCTGTTTTTGTTCATGGGGCACCACACGACCAGGCATATGAGCTGTTGAATTCTGACCATAATGACTTTTTCCTCTTCCTCTTTCGCATTCCTTTCATGGCCCTGCCCACAAATTCTGGCGGGGTCACATCAAGACACATTCATATAGGCTTTCTCCTCCCTTCACCCCACCCATGACCACGCAGGTCTAGGCCACCCCCGCAGCAGCCTAGTTGGACTTCCAGCCTCCGCTCCTCATAAGCCCAGTGTTAACTTTCTAAGACGACAGTTTGGAAAATGGCTTGCCCTGCACCAAAACGTTCACTGTTTCTCTATTTTTGTTTAAACCGCTTTCTTGAGATGTAATTCACATGCAATAAAATTTACCCATTTGTATAATTCAGTGGTTTTTAGTCAGTTTGCAGATATGTACAACCTTCATCAAAGTCGAGTTTAAACCTTTTGAATGACCTCACAAAGAGCCCCTGCATCCCGAGGTTACCACCCTATTACCCCACACCCTCACCGCTAGCTCTAAGGAAACCACTCCCTTCTTTCTGTCCTTGTAGAGTTCTCTCTTCCGGAGAATTCATGTGCTGTAATTACAGAGTACACGGCCCTTTGTGATTGGCTTTTTTCACTTAGCATAATGCCTTCAAGGCTCATCCATGTCTGTATCAGGTGTCAGTATTTCATTTCTTGCCATTACTGGAGAAACTTCCACTGAATGGACGTACCAGATCATGCTTATCTGTTCTTCGGTTGATGGACGCGCTGGTTGTTCCCACACCTGGCTATTATAAATAATGCTGCTTCAAACGCCTGTGCACAGGTTTTTGCAGGGACACGTGTATCCATTTCTCTTGGGTATATACCTATGGATGGGACTTCCTGTGGCCTGCAGAATTAAGCATATGCTTTTTAGCATGAGATCTGATATCACTTAGGATCTAGACTTTATAACAAGTATCTGAAATGGAAGCTTCCTGAGATCACCCTCCAAGCCTTGGTTGTAGTGTCCCCGGGCCTTAGCACAGTGCTAGGCCAGTAGGAGGTGATGGGTGAGTGTGTTCAGAGTGAGTGAGTCTGAAGACTCTCAAGTTCCCTCGCTCACCTTGTGCATCACTCTTATTTCTGTCCTGAAGTTCCGATTATCCGGGATCTTCTCGCTTCTCTCCTGCCTGTGATTGACTCCGTGTCCTAACTTGTTTATGCCCCCTGCCTAGAATCTCCCTTCCGCTTGTCTTCTTGAGAGTTGGCCTCATCTTCCCCAGGTCAGGGTAGTCTCTCTCATCGATGCATCCGTAGCATTTCGTGAGTAGTTCTGCCACAGCGCTCAGCAAAGAATTTTCATCCGTCTCTTTACTGACCACGGTAGCCCCTGGACGAATGAGCGATTGTTTTCTTTCATGTCTCTTCACCTCGCCAGATCTGAATTTTCAAGAAAGCAATGTAGACTTATTTTTTTCTTTTTAGTGTAACATTCTTCTTTCTGTTGTCACTGGAGCCCTGCTTATGCCATCTGTTATAACGTGATAAAACGTGGAGAAATCTGTACATGAAAGAACAATCCTCCAAAGCCCCTTCCTTCGGCATCCTTGGTGTCCGTACCCCGGGATTTTATACGCTGAATGTTGGAGCGAGATTATGCCAAATGTTTTGTTTAGCTTTCTGTTATTAAACTGCAGTTGGTTTCTGGGAAGTTTCACACGCACGTAATTCACAGCGAGATCGCCTGTGCCCTTACTGGAGGGAGCAAATGTTGCTGTATTTAAAGTACGTGCAGCATGCTATAAAATGAAGTACTATTATTTAAGCAGATGGATGGTCCCTTAGATGGAAGAAACAGAAGCTGCTGGAATGTAGTTTGGGTTTTCTTTTGCCTGTGGCCATATGATGTGTATCTTAGAGAATGAGTTTATGTTACGTTATTAAACCCAGTGGTGTGAAATACAAAGACTAAAGTGAAATACCTTAAAAATGTAAGGAGAAGTGACAGTAATCCCCCGTGGGTCACTTATCTCCTTAACTATACTAGGATTAAACATTTATTTTGCATTTTTTCTTGCAGGCATTTGAATAATTTCACATTTATATATGAAATATTTCTCACATACATTCATGTGTTCAAAGACTATTCTTAACAAGGCTAACTTTCGTGAGACAAGAGAACGAATTCAGATATGACTAAATTTTATTTAGTTCAAATTACCTAAATCCAGTTGACAGAAGAGTAATGTGGGGTGGGAACAAAAAAGAATCTGGTGGAATTAATTAGCCTCAGAGAGTGACAGTTTCCTTCCTCCTAACAACGTGTTTGGGGTGATGTCAGTTTCCTAGAAAGCTCAAATGTAAAATCACCGTGCTACTCTCAGCATTTTTATTTGAGTTGAAAGCTGTAATGTTTAACTATTAACTGTGCTTCCGATCTGAGCCAATTTCTCAGTTAGCAATAATTTTCATATTCTGATTTATGGAGCATTGCTAAAGATTTTAGTTATGGTTGGGAGAGGAAGCCATCAGGGTTACTACTTGATGAACACCCCCCCCCCTTGCCTGTCTTCTCTTTGAGTGAGTCTGTCACTTTTACAAAGTGGCTTTTTCTCCACCATCTTCTGGCATCGTGGTGTCTCCTCCATGGTGTCCCCTCTTTTCTCAGCTCAGAAGTAGTCAGCACTGGCTCCCGTGGGCAAGCTGGTGGATGCTTCCGCTGAGACAGATCAGCAGGAAGCGGGTGGATGTTCAGATGAGCTACCTGGGGGATGCTGAATGTCCTAAACACAGCTTCTCCGGGATTTGGCTTTATAGAGGAAAGGCAGCCATATGCTCAAAGTAAATCTTCATCAGAAAGACCGAATCTGGCCTCTGTGAGCTCCTAGCCCTGAATCCACGGTCAAGTGACAAAATCCCCGCCTCTTCTTCCGTAAAGTGGAGCCTGTACTCTCCTGGCAGAGCTCCTGTTCACAAGACTAAAAGAACACCTTGAGGATCACAGCATTGCCTGGGATGGTATAGCGCTCAGTAAATGATACTCTCATCTCTGCCCAGTGAGATTAATTCCAGGCGTCGAGGGCGTCTTTTCTCGCGTGAATATGTGACTAAGAGTGAGTTTGTTTTTAGAAAGTCACATAGAAGCACAAATGTCTGCGAGGTAGGTCTTCACAGCGTTTTAAAACCTTTCGTTAATTTTTGGATTCTAGAAGTTGTTCCCTTTGTTCATGGAAGTGACACTCTGTGACTACTGGTTACCGAGTGCAACACAGGCACTCAGTAAATGAATTAAAAAGCCAACTATGTGTGAAGAGGTTTGCAGATATCTTACTCGTAGCAATGAAAACAGTTTAAATAAGATCAGGAAAATAGTTCAGAGAATCATGTTATGTAAAATGTGCATCCACTCTTTACTTGGAAGGTCTGTATAGAAATATGGAATCTTGTATATGAAACGGTGTTAAGAGAATGAAGCATAGCCTATAACAATTGCATGGTTTATGTATTCGCATTATTACATAGAATTATCATAGAGGTGCATACGGCACGTGGGCAGATGGACCAGAAGAGGAAGCTGCCACGGGCCGGTGGGATTGAATGATACATCTCTCAAAGTTCTCATTATCACCGCTGCCCATTTTTGAGTAAAAAATGCCCTGTCGAGGGGCGCCTGGGTGGCTCAGTTGGTTAAACGTCCGACTTCGGCTCAGGTCATGATCTCACAGCTCGTGAGTTCGAGCCCCGCGTCGGGCTCTGTGCTGACCACTCGGAGCCTGGAGCCTCCTTCGGATTCTGTGTGTGTCTCTCTCTCCCCCTCCCCCGCTCATGCTCTGTCGCTGTCTCCCTGTCAAAAATAAATAAACATGAAAAAAAAAAAAAAAACAAATGCACCATTGCTTTGATGCTATTTGTAGAAAATCAGTTGTGCTTTTCAAAAAACGTTTTACATACAAACGTAGATTTTCATTTGTAAAAATTGTGACCAATTTCGTTCGAGAATATGTCTCCGTGTGCCTCCCACCCAGAGCAATTTAGTCCTAGCAGCTGGATCCAGTCCTTCATCCTTTTAGCTTGTGCTTATCGAGCGCCTGCTGGCTGCCAGGCTCTGCACTCTAGGTGACAGTGTGAGCGAATCATGACACTTTTCTCAGGGGTCTTACGTTCTAGAGGGCGAGACAAACAATAGAGGAATACGAAACACAGAGCATGATTCCCAGTAGTGGTCATTCCTGTGGAGACAGAGCAGGGTGTGGGGAACGGGCTGGTAAGTAACCTGTCACAAGTTAAGGTCCAGGGTAACTTCGCAGTTTGTGTACAGAGTGTGTGAAATGACGTCGACGCCTTATTTGTTCGTACCGGCCTCTGTGTCCGTAGTTGAGCAATTTTGAATGGTTTCGTTGTAGTCAAACCTGGCGATTGTTTATCAGAACGACCTTCTGAGGCCAGGCTGATTGAAGGCCAAGTTCAGAGCGTGCACCTCCCTGACCAATTCTTGTGTTGTCTTCTTGTAGTTTTCAGTGAGGACCTTCACTCCAGCCTCTACTTTGTCAATGCATCTCTGCAAGAGGTAGTGTTTGCGAGCACCACGGGGACCCTGGTGCCCTGCCCCGCTGCAGGCATCCCTCCTGTGTCTCTCAGATGGTACCTAGCAACGGGCGAGGAGATCTACGATGTCCCCGGGATCCGCCACGTCCACCCCAACGGCACTCTCCAAATTTTCCCCTTCCCTCCTTCAAGCTTTAGTACCTTAATCCATGATAATACTTACTATTGCACAGCTGAAAATCCTTCAGGGAAAATTAGAAGTCAGGATGTCCACATCAAGGCTGGTGAGTACGTTTCCTCTGCTTTGTTCCTTCTGTGCCTGCTTTGGGGGGGTTGGGGGAGGTGGGTGTTGACCAATAGGAAACCATCATCAGCTGAGGGACCAATGAAAACCCTGTGGTCGGATCACTCCGGCACTCCTGACAGCTTCTTTGAGACGTCAGAGCATCCCTTGACGGACTTTCAAAATGCCTTGTGTCGCTGGAGCTAAGACGTGGAATTAGCGATAGCAAGTGGGCGAAGTTCAAGCTGCAGACGTATTGTGTTTTGACTGATTGATACTCTGACTCGGACTTTCAGTGTCTCCAATCCATCGTGTTTCCTTCCTGCCCTGTCTCTGCTCTTTCCTCCCCTAGAGGCAGGCAGTGTGGGGGCGGGGAGGAAAAGGGGAGAGAGGAGGGACACAGAGCTGAAGTGGAACAGCACTTTGGCATCAAGGTGTGATGTAACGGGAAATGAAACACACAGTAGGTCTAATATTCTTGTATTCGTGAAATTAAAAAAGGAGCATTTTAAACTTTTTTCGCTGTGTCGCAGGTTGCTGGAATATTGTCAGTGAATAAATCCTGAATTGGTTGTATTCTTTTTAATACCATATACACACACACACACACACACACACACACATATACATATACACACATATACACACAGACACATATATATATATATATACACATATATATATAAATGTTATTTTATTTTCAAGGGAGGGGAGGGGCAGAGAGAGGGAGAAGGGGACAGAGGATCCGAAGTGGTCTCCAGCAGAGAACCCGAGGTGGGGCTTGAACTCACGAGCTGTGAGATCACAATCTGAGCCAAACTCAGATGCTTAACCCACTGAGCCGCCCAGATGCCCCAATTACATTTCTATAGGTCAGCCGAGGAATACAGTCTGAGATCCACAGACATAAAAAAGTTACACATACAGGACATATTGTGTCATTTTACAGATTGAACAAAGCCCCGAAAAACTAACTCACAGCTAGAGTCTGGTTAGCAAACAGCATTTTGGGTTTTTTTAAGCTTCACCCTACCAATACTACAGGAGACTGACACAATACAATGTCAGGGCAAAGAGAAGGTGGCTCTGATTGTTATCTTAGGCCCCAGGTAGCTGGGGGAGCCTGGTTATAATTTCTGTGGCAAGTAAGGAGATGCTTCTTGAGGGCTTTGCAACATGAGCAAATTATGAGATGTTTCTGGATTCCTGCATATGATCTCTTTGATGTAAGCAATCAAACGTTAGACTACAGTTCATTCTGCTAGTGACTCATTTTCCCAACTCTGTTTTGATCTCTGTGACACGCTCACGAATCCCAGCACCTGAGCAAGAACGTACTCGAGAAAGGAAGAAAAAGATGGGCTTTAATCAGCAGATATGAAAAGCTGATGCCCCGAATAATTAAAATAAAGCAAATGCAATTTGTAGGGAGACCTCTAAACCTGACAGTCAGGAGGACCTAGGGAGTGCCTTTTACTTGACAGGCTGACAGTGTTCATGATGTGTTACAGAAACATATTTAGAGCCTACAAAGCGCCACTTACAGAAGAACCTGGGACTTCAAACAGCTATGCTTGTGTGTGTGTGTGTTAATCCGCTGTTTCTGTCTTGGGTTTCTTGTCAGATAAGGAATTAAGTGCTTACTCCTGTGTAACTGCCATTTTTGAAATTCGTCATGGAATCGATTGCTTTTGCGTGCCACTGAATGTGTCAGGGGGGTGGAAATCGCATCGCCTTGTCTGGTGGCTGTTCCTTCCACTTCTGCAGAAGTGCGTTCTTGCTGTTCACGTGCTTGTATTCCCGACATCGAATCGTACTGAGTACGCGTGCGGCAGACGTGTGTTTGCTGCCTCAGTGTGGACTCACGAGATGGACAGGCACGCTGCCCAAATGCAATTTATTTTCCCATTTGACTTTCCTTCTTGTTGTGAAGGCATTATGACTGTAATGGTCTTTTAGCTTTTTTTATTGGATGCTTGAAAATCTGGTTTCCCCATTTTTTTTTTTTTAATTTTTTTTTTTTCAATGTTTATTTATTTTTGGGACAGAGAGAGACAGAGCATGAACGGGGGAGGGGCAGAGAGAGAGGGAGACACAGAATCGGAAACAGGCTCCAGGCTCCGAGCCATCAGCCCAGAGCCCGACGCGGGGCTCGAACCCACGGACCGCGAGATCGTGACCTGGCTGAAGTCGGACGCTTAACCGACTGCGCCACCCAGGCGCCCCTGGTTTCCCCATTTTTATGTAGATGCTCGTGTGGAACCGATGGCCGTTTGCAAGAGCAGGTGGTGGGTGACTGGTGACACTACCCAGTGACAGGTGTAGGGTAGAGTTGAGCAGAATGGGGGCTGACCCCCCGGGTGGTGCCTCATCTCAGGTCTGCGGGCCTCAGTGTCCCTCTGGATTGGGGCTGGGATTTTCGCGGAGTAATCCTTTAGGTAAAATGGCCTCATAATCCCTCCTTTGGTGGTTCAGGGAATTCTCATTCTTCACATTTTTCAGTGACTTTGACTTAGGTGTTGGTGTCACCAAAGCGGGATGGTTCCTCTGTCATGTTGCGGGAGTTTTTACGTCAGTACCCAGGATTCACAGTCTCGCTGCTTAGAAGAATGAAGTGGACACAAAATGAGCTCCAGGCAGAAGTTTATTAGACTGTGAGATTAAAAAGTAAGGATAATAGGAAAGCTCTCTTTACAGAGAGGGGCCCTTTGAAAGTGAATGCCCCAGGACCACAGGCAAGGATCCTTGTCGTAGAAGGTTCCGGTCAGCCCTCCCCCCTCCCTTTCCCCTCGTTCCCTCTCAGGTCCCACCCTTGTGGGCCTCATGGCTCTAGGTGCTGAGTGGTCCATTCCTGATTGGCTCATTTCCATTGTATGAGGGGTGGCCTGTAACCATAGTTAGGTCTCTTGTCACATTCCTGAGGGAAACCTGAGGGGGAGTAGGTGGGTCTGTTACATTCGTAAGAGGAGCCTTACGCCTGGGTCGGGGAGGGGGGTTTCTGTGGTCAGATACTCCCAGCATTGTTCCAAAATAGGACTCCCCCCACCCCGGGACCTCAGGTCCTAATCCTCCCCTCTGGGCCTGTTTTATCCTACCTTTTCCTATCATAATGTCACATGAATCTGCAAGGCTGGTCACCTTGCACATCAAAGACCTTCTTCCCCTTTCTGTTCCAAGGACAGGATGCAGAATGCAGCAGTACTTCCCCTGGCCTGCCCCTGGCCCCTAGCAAATAGGGGCCCATACTGCCCCTAGCAGTATGACCTTGGGCAAGTACAAAGAAATTCTAGTGGTTGTTTCCTCCTTCATTGACTGTGGCTGGGGCTCGAACCCAAAACTGTGAGATCATGACCTGAGCGGAAGTCGGAAGCCCAACCCACTGAGCCACCCAGGCGCCCCTCCCCCAGCCCAGTTTTAGTAAAACTCCTACTATTCAGTCCTCCCCTCCCTTTGACATCTGGCCACTCGTAGTTCTGATCAGGTTCCTCATTCTTACTTTGATGTGTGAGTCTGTCCTACCTTTGGCCTTGATGTATCCTCTTGGTAAATCTTCCTCCTACTGAGACCCGCACTCTGCCCTTTGGCTAGAAAACCCCACTTCTCCTCGCTCTATTTGGAGTTGAGAAAAATTCCTCTCCGAGCCTGCTGGAATAGTCATGAGTCCTATTACAACAGTCTTGAATAAAGTCTTCCTTTACATTTTAACAAGCATCAGAATAATTACAATTTTTTTCTTTAACAATAAACAAACTATGGTGAATCTATACAATGGAATACTATTAAGCAATGTAAAGAAACAAGCTACCAAGTTTTGAAAAGACAGGGAAGAACCTTAAATGCATCTCACTAAGTGAAAGAAGCCAATCTGAAAAGGTTACAAACTGTGTGATTCCCACTCATACACATTCTGGAAAGGGTGAAACTATAGAGACGATAAAAAGATCAGTGGCTTCCAGGGGCTCCAGGGGAGGAAAGGAGGGATGGATAAGTGGATAACAGGACATTTTTAAGGCAGTGATGCCTCCATTCTGGATGATACCTTAATGGTGGATACATGGCATTCTTTTTTTTTTTTTTAAGTATGTATTTATTTTGAGAGAGAGAAGAGAGAGTGTGCAAGTGTGAGTGGGGGAGGGGCAGAGAGAGAAAGGGAGAGAACATCCCAGGCAGGCTCCCTACTGTCAGCACAGAGCCCAATGTGGGGCTCGAACTCACGAGAGCCGTGAGGTCATGACCTGAACCAAAATCAAGAGTCAGACATTTAACCGACTGAGCTACCTAAGCGCCCCTACATGACTTTCTTCATGGAACTGCACAGCATAGAAGGAACCTTCATGGAAACTATGAGCTTTCGTTAATAACAATGTATAAATACTACTCATGAATTGTAACAAATGTATAACACTGATGCACTAATGCAACTTGCTAACCATGAGAGAGACTGCAGGGGTGGGGTGAAGAGAGTGTACGGGAACACTCTGTACTTTCTGCGAAAGTTTTCTGTAAACCTACAAATGGCTCTAAAAAATAAAATCTATTCCAAAAGGAATGAAAACATATTTCGGGTAGCTTGGTATACAAATAGAGTCCCCAAAGGAATGGATGGGAAAACAAACAGGCAAAATCAATGAAGAGTGGAAATACTGGCTAAAATTTTTCCAATTTGCTAAAAACCACGAACTTGAAGATCCAAGGAGCTCAACAAACCCCAAGCACAAGGTACACGAAGAAAATTCCGCCGAGGCCCATCAGAATCCAATTTCTCAGGACCAGTCGAAAGACAAAATGTTGGAAACGGCCAGAGGAAAAAGACACGTTACACAGGGAAGAATAAAAGTGGGAACAGCAGCAGATTTCCCTTCAGAATCAATGTGAGAAGACAGAGAAGCAACACCTTTAAAGTACTGAAAGGAAGTGTAATTTGTAAATCTAGAAATCTATGCCCAGTAGAAGTATTTTTCAAAAATAAAGGTGAAATAAAGGCTTTTTTTTTTTTTTTGGACACACGAAAGCTGAAAGAATTTATCAGCAGCTGACCTGCGCTTGTAGAAATCTTAAAGGAAGTTCTACAGTCATAAGACAAATGGCTCCTGATGGGTTCTTGGATCTGCTGGAAGGGAAGAAGAATGACAATGGTAGCTATATGGGTAAAGAAGTTACGTTTTTCTAGAATTAAAGTATAACCGACATACAATATCCTATTCGTTTCAGATGTACATCATAGTGATTTGATATTTTTACACATTAAAAGATGATCTTCCTGGGGCGCCTGGGTGGCGCAGTCGGTTAAGCGTCCGACTTCAGCCAGGTCACGATCTCGCGGTCCGTGGGTTCGAGCCCCGCGTCGGGCTCTGGGCTGATGGCTCGGAGCCTGGAGCCTGTTTCCGATTCTGTGTCTCCCTCTCTCTCTGCCCCTCCCCCCTTCATGCTCTGTCTCTCTCTGTCCCAAAAATAAATAAACGTTGAAAAAAATAAAAAAAAAAAAAGATGATCTTCCTGGTAAGTCTAGTTACCACCCATCACCACAAAACGTTATTACAATATTATTGAGTCTGTTCCCTGTGCTCTACATTATATTCCCATGACTTATTTATTTTATAACTGGAGGTTTGTACCTCCTAATCCCCTTTACTTAGTTCACCTCCCTGCTCTGGTAACCAGCAGTTTGTTTTCTGTGTCCATAAGTCTATTTCTGTTTTATTTAGTTTGTTCATTTGTTCTATTTTTTTTGTTTTTTTTAGATTCCACGTATAAGTAAACTGATGTGCTGTCTCTCTCTGACTTACTTCATTTAGCATGATACCCTCTGGATCTGTCCATGTTGTCGCAAATGGCACGATTTCATTTTTCTTATGTCTGAGTAATATTCTGTTTCATACACACACACTCACCCCCCTCCCCCTATGTTCCTTATCTTCCTATCTGTGGACACTCAGGTTGCTTTCATATCTTGGCTATTGTAAATAGCACTGCAGGGAACACAGGGGTGCATATATCTCTTTGAACTGGTGTTTTGTTTTTGTTTCAGAGAAACATCTAGAAGTAGAAGCGTGGGACTGTATGGTGTTTCTGCTTTAAACTCTTTGAGGAACCTTCGTACGGTTTTCCCTGGTGGCTGTGCCATTTTACATCCCCACCAACAGTACATGAGGGTCCCCTTTTCTCTATGTCCTCGCCAACACTCACTATTTCTTGTCTTTTTGATAATAGAAAATCTGAGCGGTGTGAGGTGATACCTCATTTCCTTGATGATTAATGATATTGAGGATCTTTTCATATGCCTGTTGGTCATCTCCATGTCTTTGGGAAAATGTCTTCCCAATCTTTAATCAGATTGCTTTTTTGTGTTTGTTGTTTGATATTAAGTGCTATGAGTTCTTTATATATTTTGGGTATTAACCCTTGTCAGATGTTTGATTTGCAAATATCTTTTCCCATTCTGTGGGTTGCCTTTTCATTTTTGATATGGTTTCTTTCACTTTGCAGAAGCTTTTTAGTTCAATGTGGTCCCACTTGTTTATTTTAGCTTTACTTATCCTTGTATGAGGAGACCGGTCCAAAAAAATATTGCTAAGACAAATGTCAAAGAGCTTACTGCCTGTGTTTTTTTTTTTCCCCCTTTTCTAGGAGTGTTGTCTATGTTTTCTTCTAGGAGTTTCTTCTAGGAGTTTCTAGGTCTTACATTCAAGTTTTTAATCCATTTTGAGTTGATTTTAGTGTGTTTATATGGTGCAAGAAAGTGGTCCAGTTTCATTCTTTTGCATGTGGCTGTCCAGTTTTCCCAGCACCATTTATTAAAGAGATTGTCTTTCCCCCCTTGTATATTCTTGCCTCCTTTGTCATAGATTAATTGACCACAAATGCATGCGTTTATTTCTGGGCTCTCTGTTCTATTCCATTGATCTATGTGTCTGTTTTTGTGTGAGTACTATACTTTCTGGATTACTATAGCATTGTAGTATAGTTTGAAATCAGGGAGCATGATACCTCTGGCTTTGTTCTTTCTCAAGATTGTTTTGGACATTCATGGGCTCTTATGGTTCATAAAAATTTTAGGATTCTGTGAAAAATGCCATTGGAAATCTGCAGATGGCTTTAAATCATAATTTTTTGGTATTTATAATAGATTATAAAAGATTTATAATCTTTTAAAAGACCATCTGACTATTTAAACAAAAATAATAATAATGACTTGTGGAGTTTGTAACATATGTCTAAATAAAATGGATGATAATTAATAGCATTAAGGCCTGGAGTAGAGATGTGGCAGTATAATATTGTAAGGTTATTTTTTTATCTGTGAAGTTGTATAATATCACCTGACTATAGATTGTGATAAGTTACAGATGTATAGTCTAAGATGTACAGCAACCGCTAAAATAGCAAAACAGAGAATTATGACTAATAAGCTAATCAAGGAGGAAAAAAAATGGAACGACTCAAAAAAATTTCAGTGCTAAACATATAATTAAAAAAATAGGAAAAAGGAAACAATAGATGGTGAAAATAGAAATAAAATAACAAGATGATGAATTTAAACCTCACCATACCAATATTCACATTAAATATAAATGTTATAATTATCCGAATTAAAAGG
Source organism: Lynx canadensis (assembly GCF_007474595.2). NCBI lineage: Eukaryota > Metazoa > Chordata > Mammalia > Carnivora > Felidae > Lynx > Lynx canadensis. The sequence continues at coordinate 153,875,569 of NC_044311.2, read as the reverse complement.
CAGCAATTGCTAGATTAGATTCAAATACTGTTTAAAAGAAGTGTCCTTTATTTTTAAAAAGTGTTTAAAATATTTATTTACTTTGGTAGAGAGAAAGTGAAAGGGAGAGTGCATATGAGTGGGGGAGGGGCAGAGAGCGAGGGAAAGAGAGAATCCCAAGCAGACTGTGCGCTGTTAGCATGGGATTCAATCCCATGAACTGTGAGATTATGACCTGCGCTGAAATCAACAGTCAGATGCCTAACTGAATGAGCCACCCAGACACCCTGAAATGTACTTTAAAGATGCAGATATGTTAAAGGTAACAGGATGGGAAAATATGTATTATGCTCATCAAGTCAAATACATTTAATCAAAAATATCGGAAGAAATCTAGAGTAAGTACATTGATATCAAAGTGTATTTCATAGCAAAGAATATTATCAGGGCTAAAGGTCATTTCATAATATAAAAGAGTCATTTAATTCAGAAGATATTGACCATTCTAAATGTTTATGCCCCTTATGTCAGCACTTCAAAATACATGAAGTAAAAACCGGTCATGGCCAAATTATGGAAAGAGCCCAAATGTCCATCAACTGATGAATGCATAAAGGAGATGTGGTGGTGTGTGTGTGTATATATATATATATATATATATATATATATATATACACACACACACATACACACACACACACACACACACACATGCAATGTAAAACTAATCAACAATGAAAAAGAATGAAATCTTGCCATTTGAAACAATGTGGATGGAACTAGAGGGTAGTATGCTAAGCGAAATAAGTCAGAGAAAGAAAGATGCCATATAATTGCATTCATGTGGAATTTGAGAAACACAACAGATAACATTGGGGAAGGGAAGGAAAAATAAGATAAAAACAGAGAGGAAGGCAAATCATAAGAAACTCTTAAATACAGAGCACAAACAGGATTGCCGGAGGGGAGGTGGGTGAGGGGACGGGCTAAATGGCTGATCGGTATTGAGGAGGGCACTTGTTGAGATGAACACTGGATGTCCTATGTAAGAGATGAATCACTGGGTTCTCCCCCTGAAGCCAAGACTACGTCGTATGTTAACTAATTTGAATTTAAATAACAAAAAAACAAGAGTAAAATTTCTAGGAGAAACAGACAAGTCAAACTTTATCATTGGAGATTTCAGTATCCCTTTTTTATTAAGGAGCAGTAGACAGAATCAGCAAGAATAGAGAATACTTGAAGGGCAGTGTTAGATATTCGACCACATTGACGTTTAAATAGAGAACATTGAATCCAACAGTGGCACAATACATACACTTTTTAAGGTCACACGGAAATTTACCAAACCATATTGTGAGAAATGAAGCAAGTCCGAGGTGGATTTTTTATTTTTTTTAACGTTTATTTATTTTTGAGAGACATACAGCACGTGCACGAGTGGGGGAGGGGCAGAGAACGAGGGGGACAGAGGATCCAAAGCGAGCTTTTACAGCAGACAGCTTGATGTGGAACCCGTGAACCCGTGAACCACAGGATCACAACCGGAGCTGAAGTCAGACGCTTAACCAACTGAGCCACCCAGGCCCCCCTCAGATGAATTTTTTTAAAAATAAATTTATGTAAAATATGTTCTTTGACTGTGGTGGAATTAAGTTAGCAGTCACTAACTCCAGGAAATCCCCAAATACTGGGATACTAAATAACACACTTCTAAATAGTCGGTGTAAAAGAAAAAGCAGAAGGAAAACTAGAAGGTATTTTTATTTAAGTTTATTTTTGAGAGAGACAGAGACAGCATGAGTGGGGGAGCGGCAGAGAGATTCTTGAGAGAGAATCCCTAGATTCTTCCCTAGATTCTTTTTTTTTTTATTTAAAAAAAAATTTTTTTTTTACGTTTATTTATTTTTGAGCCAGAGAGAGACAGAGCATGAACGGGGGAGGGGCAGAGAGAGAGGGAGACACAGAATCGGAAGCAGGATCCAGGCTCCGAGCCATCAGCCCAGAGCCCGACGCGGGGCTCGAACTCACGGACCGCGAGATCGTGACCTGAGCTGAAGTCGGACGCTCAACCAACTGAGCCACCCAGGCGCCCCTCTTCCCTAGATTCTTGAGAGAGAATCCCAAGGAAGCTCTGTGCCACAGAGCCTGATGAGGGGCTCGAACTCACGAAACCATGAGATCATGACCTGAGCTGAAACCAAGAATACCTAACGGACTGAGCCACCCAGGTGCCCCAGAAGGTATTTTGAATGGAGTGAAAATGGAAGCACAATATCTAAGAAAGAATTTTGGGGACACCACTAAAACAGTGCCTGGGGGGGCATTTATTGTTTAAAAAACCCCAATTAGAAATTAAAGATTGTCTCAAATACTGATCTTGGCTTCTATCCTAAAACAAGAAGAGCAAATTAAAACTAATATAAGCAGGAAGGAAATAATATAAGTCAGAGTCAAAATCAATAAATTATAAAACATAGCAAATCCAGGAAGCCAAAACTTTTACATGGATATTCATAGCAGCTTTATTTGTAATAGCCCAAAATGGGTCAAAGCCCATCAACAGATGACTGAGTAAACAAATTGTGTTTCAACCATAAAATGGGGTGAAAAGGAATGTATTACAGAGCTCCCCCACCTTATCTACGGGGGATGTGTTCCAAGATGCCCAGTGGATGCCTGAAACCACGGATAGTAACAAAGTCTACGTATACTGTGTGTTTTCCTATACGTACATTTCTGTGATAAAGTTTAATTTACAAATGATGCCCAGTCCGAGATGAACAACAAAAGTGATAAAACGGAATGATTAAAACAATGTGCCGTGATAAAAGCTATGTGAATATGGTCTCTCCCTCAAAATGTCTTATTATAGTGTCCTCCCCCTTCTTGTGACGTGAGATGATAAAGTGCCTCTGAGGTGACATGAAATGGGGTGAGTGAAGTATGCATCGTGATGTAGCCTTCGGCTTACCGTTGACCTTCTGATGACATGTCAGAAGGGGGATCATGTGCTTCCAGACCTCGGTTGACCGAAGGTAACTGAAGCCATGAAGAAAAGGAAAACCACAGATGAGGGGCGGAGTGCTGTGTTGGTAAACACAGCAACAGGGGAGGAATCTCAAAATATCTATACTGAGTGAAAGAAGCCAGATAAAAATGTATGCACTGTATGACTTCATTTATATAAAACTCGAAAATGTGTCACCTAGCCTGTAATTATGGAAAGCACACCAGTGGTAGCCTGTGAAAGGGGGTGGGGGTGGGGAGGGAGGGTTTGCAAAAGAGAACAAGCGAACTTTTCGGGTGATGGGTCTGTTCCTTATCTTGGTTGTGGTGGTGACCTCATAGGTGTATACACATACATCAAAACTTGTCAGTAAACATGCTGTTTTATCGTATCCCAATTTTATGTTGACCAGGTTGTTTTAAGACAAAGCAAGTACTAATATCTGGCTGACCTATTCACCTGAGAGAGTTGCCTTGATGTTAATAGAAAAACAGTAGCTGATAGGGACTGCACGTTCGGTGGGCACCTCCGTGCTTCTCTGCCCAGCCCACAGGAAGCCTCTTAAGTATCTCTTGGCATCCATGTCACTCGAAAAAGTCTTGAGCCTCTGGTGACAGGTGATTGTCCTGAGGGAGAGCAGCCAACCAGTCTGGTTCATTGGTTTCTCTGCTTTCTGCTTTTGAAATTGAAGTCCTGAGAGAGTGTCCATCTATCCTCAGGACGCTTGGGGACCTTCAGGTGGGTGGGGCACCTTCCATCCTCCATGGGAACCAGAAAGCCAGAGGAAGCCTGTCTGTGGAAGAGGAGAAGGGTGAAGCCAGAATCAAAGAGGAAGAGGTTGAGGTGCCCTTCCCAGAGCTCACTTGCAGGTTCCAAAGCAGTCGTGTCTTCAAAGGTGTCTTCTCTTTGAGCCTAAGGTAGTTCAGATCAGCTCCCCTTGCCAGCGATCAGAGAGATCAGTGAATAAAACGGTTGTGTGCTAGACATTGTGCCAAGCACTTGAAGACATTCTCTCTTTCATTTTGTTTTTAAATTTTTAAAAAACGTTTTATTTATTTTTGAGAGAGAGAGCATGAGCAGGAGTGGGGGGAGGGACAGAGAGGAGGGGGGACAGAAGGTCGAAAGCAGGCTCTGCACTGACCGCAGCGAGCCCAGGGAGGGGCTCAAACTCACAAACTGTGAGATCATGACCTGAGCCGATGCTGGACGCTTAACCGACTGAGCCACCCATGTGCCCGGCCATTCTCTATTTTAATCTGCACGACCAGGCAAGGTAGATAGTATTTCCATTTTCAGGTGAAGGGAAGGAGGTCTCTGTGGGCTTGTTGTTGGTTGTTCATAGGAATTGCGGCCGGGAAGTCAGTTTAGCTAAGAGGTATGGGGCCAGTCCTCACGGTTTCTGGAATGTCCCCTGCTCATATCACCTTCGCTCCTCTCTCTTTCCTCTCCACCTCTGCATCTTCCTGTCCTCCGGGGCCAGCTCAAGCGCCTCCCTCCCCACCAGCTACTCACGGGCTCCGTGGTTCCGTCCTTCCCTAGATTGTCATTCCCTGTTGTGACTCTCACCTGCGCCCTTGGCTCAGTTTTCTTCTAGTTCTGCCGCCTGAACTTGCCTTCTTCAGTTAATTGTTCCATAGATGTTAGGATCTCCGTAGTCCCTGAGACCGTGCTTGACATGAGGGTGTGTTCAAGATGTAATTGTTTGAGGCAGATCTCTTAATTTATTAAGTAACCAGCTACAAAATACAATAGAACAAAAAAACAATTTCTATACAACTCGTGTGGCTTGAGGTCATGTTGTGCCTCAGATTGCCATTTCCCAAACAGGAAAGACGGACATCAACCCTCCTCCTGGCCCTAAGTCTTCTGGTGTTCCCGAGAAACCCACATGGGCATTTGTTAGTGGTTTATCACTTTGGACGGAGAAATCAAAGGGGTAGAAACAGTCTGAATCCAACCCATCGGGGGAGGAAGGCCACCCAGACCTACCTTCCCCCCCGCAGTGCCCAATTCTTCACTTTCCCCTCACTCATCTCCACCCCATCGTCCCCCATTGTAGGTGGGTCCTACAAATGCACGCCATCGCCCCATGGCTCCATGGATAGAGTCTGGATCAGGACCAACCTCATGGGATGGGAGCAGTTCAGTCACATAGGGCCCAGGGCTGAGAAGGTCCCAGAGCTTAGGGTTAAACTTCTCCCATTGCCATCTTGAAACATTTAATGCTTTTATCTTTCTGTGTTTAGTAAGTGAAGTGTGATAGGGCACTGGAATGTGCTCTGGGAGCTTGGGGCCTCGGCTCTTACACGGTCCTGCCTCATGTCGCCTCCCCCAGAAGGGGTCTCAACAGTCCACTTCCCAGTTTCTGGGTTCCCAGACCCCCCACTTAGCCCCCATCTCCCTAACCCCACTATGTCCACTGCTGCCCCTCTGATCTCTGGTGCCCTGGCCCTGCCTGGCCTCTGCTCCCTGTCCCTGTCCCTGTCCAGCAGCCACTGCCTCCTTCCTCCCTGGCCGGGGCCCAGGTGGGGTGTGGGTAGGAGTGGGTGCAGACACTCCCAAGTGGGGTATGGCAGAAGCCACCCTTCCCCCAGCCAGCATGGAGGCTGCAATCTCTTAGAGGTCGCCTGATCGCTGTGGGTTGAGGCAATGGAGACGGGAGATTGTCTTTCCCATCCCCGGCTGGGGCTTCGCACTTCTGCCCAGACGCTGGCAGAAGGGAGCCCTGCAGCTGGTGGGCTGTGTGTGCCCGGTGAAGTGTGGCCCAGATCACCCGTGGAGGCCTGCACCTGCTTAGTGCCTCAGTGGTTGTTCTGTGCCCCAGGCAGTGCGTCATCGAGCAGCGAATGAAAAACACCGTGGCAGGGTGAGAGAAAGACCACAGGAAAAAAGAGCAAGTTTTCTAGTTTTAGGATCCTTATGGCACTTTTCCCCTCCTTGGTAAATAAGAGGTCCTGGATATTCAATTTGCCCTGGGCCCCACAAATTAGGTGCTTGGCCTGACTTGCTTAAATTTAGTTTCATGGTAGACTGTGAAAAGAGACTGTTCCTTGTTTACTAATACTTAGGTTTGAAAGGGTCTTTCCATTTGGAAGGATGACGTCTAACAGGGAGGGGCGGGTCCTACAAAGGCACACCAGCTGTGTGATCTCTGCTCACCATATACGCCCGATTTTCCCCCAAAGCCGCGTCACTGCAGATTGTCTCTTCTGATCCCTTTTACCGCGTTAGATCTCAATGGCAAGATTTCAGAGCTGGTAAGTTTGACTAAGGCGGACTCCCGTCGGTAGCCCTGGAGTCACGTCCCCTGGCTCTGCGTGCTGGTTGCTGAGAACCCACACAGACAGGCTTCAGAAGACTGTTCGTGCCCCGGACCCGCTTCACACACAAACAGAGTGGGAAGTGCCTGGGAATGCCTTGCCCTGGGACCAGTCCCAAGCCAGGGACAGACTGCTCTAAGGATAAAGTCCCAGCTCCTGGCACGGGATGATGGAGCTCTGAGGCGGGACTCACGTTCACAGCTCCTCTCGGATCAGGTGGAGGCTGGGACTGCCCTGAAGTCACACTCTGGCTTAGCTGCCCGCCCTGCCCTGCGCTCCTTCCCCAGCCTCTCCCTGGTTCTCCGGGGATCCTGTCTACAATCAGCCACTTTCACCCAGCTCCTGTCTGCTCTGGGGAGAGCCCAGCTTAGGACCCAGGGTTCGAGACCTAGGTCACACTATTTTGTGATGCAAATGTCAGTCGTGTTTCAAATAACACTTAGTGTTTGCCTGGATCATACTCTTGCAGCCTGGTCTCTGTTCCCATAATTAGTTGTAGTGACGCCTAGATTTACCCAAGTATCCTGGGAGGCTCGCTGTGACCTTGGGAGACTTGTATTGTAATATGAGACGTATATCCTGATCGATAGTAGTGTTGGCCTCTTAAGCTGTGGGGGCCTCAGGAGTAAACATTTTTACTCACAAGGGGGAGATCTATCGTGAAAACTCGGGTCGCTTTTTAAAGATAATAGGTAATGACTACAGAATCAAATGTAGAATATGTGTATATTCTACAATAGGGTTAGAAGTGTGGGTGGTGGGCATTGAGGAGGGCACTTGTTGGGATGAGCACTGGGTGTTGTATGGAAGCGATGAACCACGAGAATCTACCCCCCAAAGCCAAGAGTGCACTGTGCACACTATATGTTAGCCAATTGGACCATAATTTATATTAAAAAAAAAAGAAATTACATCATTAAAAAAGAAGTACATGTAAAAGGGAAGCCCTGTTACGTCTATGTATTCATTCTCCAAGCATTTATTGAGTACCGACTGTATGCCAAACATTGTTAAAAGTTCTACAGTAATTTTTTGAAAGGCCCCATGCGTGGTCTGTCTTTGCAGAAGGAAGAATCTAGTGAGGGAATGGAGCGTTTCCTTTGACGTCTGTTCTCTCTGAGCTGGGTGGGGTGCGGTGCACCCAGTTTGTAGCCCTGATTCAAGGAGATCTGGGCTCTTTGGGGCTGGCTTGGGGGATGGAAGGAACAAAAGTCCCAGACATTTGACCCTGGCTCACGGGAGGCCAGCGGGAAGCTGTGTGTGAGGCCCGGACTGAGGGGTTCCGAGGCTGCAGGACTTTGGGTACAAACAGGGCAAGTCGTTAGTTGGTCACCGTATGTTTGTGGCTCCGGTGACCAGGCCTAGTGCGTGGCCGCAGGCCTTTTAGGAAGGCACTTCTTCTGTCTCCCTATGGGCACCTTCCCTTGTCCCTGCTCTTCCTGGCTGGGACAGAGAGAGAGGCGCCCTGTTTTTGATTTGCATTACAAATTCCTCCACCTGAGCCATTTATGTGCGTGAAGTGGGGTTCACAGGAAGTGTGGGGAGCCAAAGTGATTTTATGGCTTGTAGCAAACATCCTACAAACACACAGACTTACGTTGGACTCCTACACTTTGCTCAGGTGGCCTTGTCCCTGTGCCGAGGGACTCTGCGGCTCTTGGCCATGTTGTCCGGTCCCTCCCTCTTCTCTTCTCAACCCCTTTCTCTCTTCTGTCTTCTTATCTCCACCACTCCCACATTCTTGTTCATTGATGACTTTGGTTACTTTGCCTCTTTGTCGCCTTTCCGTCCTATGACTGTAGACCTCCACTCTCCCCAGAGTTTCATTTATCGAGGTATTTTCCGGTACAAAGTGAGCTCCTGCCCCTGTGTGTGCTGATGATGTTTCTGAGGCCAGGCCCTCGGTCACCCTGAGCTGGTGCCCGGTGGACGTTTTTGCAAGAGATGTCGAATTGCCCCCTGGCACATCGCACGGGACCGCGATGGAGTGCAGGGATGGAGGTCTCAGAAAAGTCCCAAACCTCTGAAAATCTCTCTGGTTTGAGACAGGAATGAACAAATTCTCCAGGTCGGGAAAATAATAAATACTGATATTACCAGTGGGGTTTGGGGAGCAGTACTCTGAGTAGTGGCATACTCTAATACTAAAATGCATATCACAGAACCAGTGCCAGTCTTTTTTTTTTTTTTTTTAATTTTTTTTTTTCAACGTTTATTTATTTTTTTTTGGGACAGAGAGAGACAGAGCATGAACGGGGGAGGGGCAGAGAGAGAGGGAGACACAGAATCGGAAACAGGCTCCAGGCCCTGAGCCATCAGCCCAGAGCCCGACGCGGGCTCGAACTCCCGGACCGTGAGATCGTGACCTGGCTGAAGTCGGACGCTTAACCGACTGCGCCACCCAGGCGCCCCAACCAGTGCCAGTCTTAAAGATCATTCTCCTTGAGCATTCACCTATGCCTATTGAGAGGCTCCCCTTTAGAAACTCATTCCTATTTTTGTCGGCATGCCAATTTCTTTAAAAGTTAATTTCATGGCCGGTTTTCTTGGCACACATTTGGCCAGTAGATGACTAAAAACATCAAGAGAGCCGGTTAGATGATGAGATAGTAAGCTGTCTCTGGGGCTGTTGGAGAAAACCAGAGACTTCTGAAATTCAGACTTTGAGAATCTTCCTGTCCCAACGCCCTCATGTTAAGTCTGAGGAAAATAAAGGTCTGCAGAAGTGAGGCTTGCTTCCGTATTTATCAAGCTGGGGTGAGGCACAGCTGGGATTAGAGCACTGATTTCTCCTTATCCGGGAGGCAGAGGCCTCCCCCCAACATCCAGTTCTGGCTGTTGGTCCTCGTAGCCTCACCCAACCCGCTCGTGGCAGGTGCCGTTCTGAGTGCGGTATCCACCTTAACGGACTGAGTCATTATGCTTGCCCTCGTGGTAGATGTCTGTCATCAGAATCCCCATTATGTGGGTGGTTCGGGCGCTCACTCGCTGTGCAGGTGGCTGGGCTTGGGTGTGAACCCAGTCAGGTGGACTTGAAGGGCGGGCAAAGGGTCCCACTGCCACCCCACCTCTAACCCAGACACCTGGCTCATGGATGTCTCCTCTGAAGGTTTTCCGGGTGCTCCTAAGGTGCTTGGGCAGAGGCTTCCTCATCAGCCTCCTTCCCTAAGCCACGGGAAGTGGAATAATTGTGTCCAAAACTGCTTTGCAGCTGGCACAAAAGATTACTTATGAGGAGTTATTTTAATCGTCAGATAGTCTTTAAGAATTCTCAGGAGAGGTTGCCTTTCTTGATTTTTTTAACGCCTTCTTCTTTATAATCAGAAAATTCTTCCCTCGTCCTCAAAGGACACGGAGAGCAGTGTCTTATGATCGTGGCTCCTTGAAGAAGCTACTTCTCCCTTCCAGGTGTATGTAAGGGGGCAGATGAGCTGTTTCTAGATATGCTCTTGCCCTTTGGAAAATACATTTGTCCAGGGAATGAAGGTTTTCAGGACATGAACTGCAGGTTTCTCTAATTTATTTTGCAATAGCTGTAGTCGATGCAGTCACTATATGTAAGCAACCATGTGTATATTCGAATGAGGTTGTCCCAGAATGAGCCCCTGCCAAGGTCTTACCAACGGTCCTCTCCTTGCCTTCCAGTTTTACGGGAGCCCTATACAGTCCGTGTGGAGGACCAGAAAACCATGAGAGGCAATGTTGCGGTCTTCAAGTGCATTATCCCCTCCTCGGTGGAGGCGTACGTCACCGTGGTCTCATGGGAGAAAGACACCGTGGTACTCATCTCAGGTAGGCTGGGCGTGTCCGGGGCGCAGGGCGCCGGGCTCACCTTCTCAGTGCTCGTTTCAGGTATTGAATTGGGTCTCTGGCTATGTGTCCATCATAGCTAAGAATTGGCCTACATCTGATTGATGCTGTCTGATGATTGTGTGACATCAGTGCTTTATATCGGTTTCCCGACTCGATGCAGACATTCCTCAGTGAATTGACTGATGGATGGGTAGAAGTGAGTTACTGTGCGTACCACCGTCATGTTATTCTCTGAGGCAATTTTGGCTTATATCTGCTGCTGAAAATAGGGCAGTATGGTTATCGCGTCTGGGAGAGTCATCAGTAATATGCTTAGGACTGATAGCCTCCAACTATAATCTGGAAAACAGAAGCTCTGGTTTCGATTGTTCTGACCCTTTCAAATGCCTTGAGAGCTATGTGATGTCTCTGATCTCTTTGTTGAAGATTCTACTCAGAATATATATTCAGCACTGAGATATATATATATATATATGTATGTATATATATATGGAATATATAACATAACATTATATATAGATATAATTTATTATATTAAATATTTATTATTTAAATTTTAATTTATTATTTAATTAATTATTTTAATTTATCATTTAATTATTTTAATTTATTTTTTAAAAATTATATATACACACACACATATATATATATATATATATATATATAAAATACATAATTTATTGTTTTTTTTCCGGAACCTGGAAGTGACACGACTGAAATTTTAGCTTCTAAGAGGTGCTAGTTCTTTTCTCATGGTTTTTAAGTAGATTTCTTGCCTCCTTGCTGGAAAGGCCATATGGGTGGTACCCACGTTTCCTGTTTTGCTCGTCTTTGGAGAGTAAGTGACTGTGGGCTGGTCTTGGAGAAGAGCGGTGATGAGTACCAAGTCAGCTAAAGCTGATTATAAATGCTTGCTTTCCTCTGTATGTCTGTGTGGATGCGTGTTCACATGTGCACACACACGTCTTATGCAACTCTTGAATACCGCCAAAATTTTGCCCGTTTACAGAGATAGGAAATTAGAACTCAGTTCTCATGGTGACCTAGCATTTATGCTTCTCGGCTTTTTGGTTTTCTAGACAGTATAGGTTACTATTCAGGGACGATTAAAAAAAAACCAGACAAACCACAAAACCATTAGAAAGTCCAAACCAAAAATTAAATCTTTGGTCTTTAAAGTACGTCCAGTAAACTATCACGTAATTGACGTTTTCAGGTTTTCTTAACACGTTCAGCTCAGACTCCCTCTAACTTCGGTGAACATTAAATGTCTAAACCACCATGATTTAACTTAAAGTATTAAAAAAATAGTAGGCTTAATGACTGAAATATGATTACACGTAGTCAGAATGGACTCACCTGTGCACTTTTATTTGTTGTGGTGTTTTTTTAAAAAAAATTATTTATTTGTGTTAAGCAATCCCTGCACCCAACGTGGAGCTCCAGCTCAGGGCCCCAAGATGAAGGGTCACACGTGCTCCCGCTGGAGCCAGACAGGCGCCCCCTCTTTGTTGTGTTTGGTGAAGGGTCTTACTGGCTTCTGTGTAGAGGTCATTTTAGTTTCTGAATGGCAGATGGAGAGATTTGATGACAAGTCCATCTGGCTGAGCCCAAGGCCAGAGTGGAAAGGCATTCACATGCACATGTTGAGGGCGGGTGGGCTCACTGAGGGCGACAATGCGGGACTGTATTTGCAGTCTCTCACACTCAGGGGCCTGGGCTGAGGGAGGTGCGACCGTCATAGAACAGCCATGGGACAACTTCTGGGGTTTGCCGTGGAGGGGGAGGGAACAGGGGAGGATTACAAATGGATTTTTACTTGAGGAGACATATGTCATTTCTGTTAATATTTGATTGGCCAAAGCCAGTCACATGACCTGTCTGACTTGCGTGAGACGTGCCCAGGAGAGAACGACTGGAGATCTGAGTGGGAGATAGAAATAATCTACCAAGGTTTTATATACCTGTTGATATAGACATCTATATCGATAGGTATGTTTTATATGTTTGTAATACAGGTTATATATTAATATTTATCAATTTATTATTAAATATATTAATATTGTATGTTAAATAATTATGTTATATATAAATTATATACCATATATAATTATATGTGAAATGAAACATATTTAAAGTATATTAATATTTATTAATTTATTATTACATACATAACATTAATAAATATTAATAATACAGGTTATACATTAAAAATGTAATGTGTACATTCTTATGTTTCCTAGGCATCTTTTTTTTTTTTTTTAACGTTGATTCATTTTTGAGAGACAGAGAGAGACAGAACATGAGCAGGGGAAGGGGCAGAGAGAGAGGGAGACACAGAATCGGAAGCAGGCTCCAGGCTCCGAGCGGTCAGCACACAGCCCAACACGGGGCTCGAACTCACGAACTGAGAGATCATGACCTGAGCTGAAGTCGGGCGCTCAACCGACTGAGCCACCCGGGCACCCCCCTCGGCATCTTTAATTAGCGGTTTACCCATGCAGATTTCATCTTTTTACAATCTATGTGAATAGACTTGTTTTCTTCAAACATGAACCTAATTAAATTAAAGGAATTTTATATCTGGCGAGCGGGAGAGGGTGCTGATATGCAAACCCAAAGCTGGTGTCTTCCTAACAGGAACTGATGACACTCTTGTCTCCTCGGTCACGCCTTAGAGCTTTATCCTTTGGCAAAATTTTGAAAACAATGTGTGCCATGGATAAGCACTTGGCCTTTTTTTTTTCCACAAAAGTATCCACAAAAACCAATATAGTATAGGCTTTTATCTCATCAAGGAATACTTCAGTAGCAAGTTTTTGTTGGTTTATAAGCTAGCCATTTCATCAAACACGAGGTATTCCCAAGATACTCAGTGTGGTTCCCATGGAGTGTGTGTGTGTGTGTGTGTGTGTGTGTGTGTGTGTGTACGTTTGTATACAGAGAAAGAGATGGGGAGACAAAGACACAGAAACAGAGAGACTGAGACACGCACAGAAAGAGAGTGAGTTAGAGCTGTTTTCATTCTCAAGGAGTTTAACCTGAGAACAGGGCCCCGATGCAGCGTTATGACCTGTAAATAGAAGTCCGGAAGTTAACCTTGTAATGTAACTGGTGCACCTGCTCCCAGCGCCTGGCCCCCACCCAGTGAGGCTGTCAAAAATGCCCAGGGAAGGAAGTCACGAAGCCACTGAAGATGACAAAATGGTTAAAAGCATTGAGGATCTTAATCAATAAATGGGTTTTGGGTGATTTTGGTGGAGAAGGATTACATTTCTTGCTGGTGGCCAGGTCCCCGCGTGAGGCAGGGCACAGGTGACCACACGTAGGAGGCAGGGAGGCTCAGAGGCTGAGCCTGGGGCCTCCCTCCTCCGGGCAGCAGTGGGGGCAGCCTCACACAGCACCGAGGTCCCAGGGACCCAGGGGCTTTTCTGAGTGAACTCTCAGCTCCAGCAAAGGCATCCCAGATCGTGTGCACGGTAGATGGTCCGCAAAACGTTAATTTGTCTGATTTGTAAATAAACCGATAACCCCGGTGGTCCCTTGCTGATCTGGTTTAGGTTTGGTGGTTGGCAGGGGCGGTCACCCGCCTCAGTCTTCCCGGGATTCCGAGACAGCCCAGCCTACGGTGAGTCTGGCTGGGAAATTTGTCCCAGGGGACATGCCTCCTCCGTACACGTCGCTTCCTTTGGTGGAAGAAGGCAGTGAGCCAAATCCGCCGTGAAAGGGAGCCTGTGTGCATGTCTGCCTCAGCGGGTAGAGTGGGAAGAGAAGACCGGCCGTGGGCTGATCCCAGAAAGCCGGAGCTCCCGCAGGTCACCGAGGGCCTGGCCGCTGTCCCCGCGTGTGCACGTGGTGCTAGTGAGAGGAAGCTGCCTGTTCTCCGGGTCCCTGCTGTCCTCCCACCGCTCTGTGGGTGCCACCACTCAGCCTCTCGAGTCCAGAGCACCCCGGGCAGAGGCCAGAGCGCCAGGCCTGCTCCTGGTCCGTGAGTGTCAGGCTTATGCACACGTTCTAGGCCAGGGGTGTTTGGAAATCCAGGCTGAGGTAAGTGGGTGTCTGTCGCCTAGGAAATCCTTCCAGTGAAAAACGTATTTAAATATTCGTGTGTTCCTATACAAAGAAAGGGCACGTCTTCCTAGTTTTTGCTCTTTAGTTTGGTTGAGCAGATTGGTGACTGGGCTACGTTCTTCCAGGGGTGAGAGGCACCAGTCATGTCTGTCTGGGTTTCGGCGTGAGCTGCATGGTCTCATTAGCTTACTGCACATAAAGTCATCATTGATTTTTTCCGGGGGAGGTTTCAGTTGGCCTGACTCTAGACTCAGGCATCAAGCAGTGCCTCTCTGGCAGATGAGGTCATTAGATCACCCCTAGTACGAGCATAAATGAGTGCATTTATTCTAAATGATCTTTGGAAAGAATCGTCCAGTGGTCTTGTTATGGACTACATGTTCATGTCCCCTTCAAGTTCGTGAGTTGAGGTCCCAGCCTCCAGTGTGATGGTATTTGGAGGTGGAGCCTTTGGAGAAAAAAATAGAGTTAGAGGGGGTCGTGGGAGTGGGGCCCCCGTGATGGGATTTGTGTCCCTAAAAGAAGAGACACCAGAGCCCTCCCTCTCCACCAGAGGAGGGCAGTGAGCAGGTGGCCGTCTGTATCCCAGAGGAGGGCTCTTAACAGAACTTGAGGGGCGCCTGGGTGGCGCAGTCGGTTAAGCGTCCGACTTCAGCCAGGTCACGATCTCGCGGTCCGGGAGTTCGAGCCCCGCGTCGGGCTCTGGGCTGATGGCTCAGAGCCTGGAGCCTGTTTCCCATTCTGTGTCTCCCTCTCTCTCTGCCCCTCCCCCGTTCATGCTCTGTCTCTCTCTGTCCCAAAAATAAATAAACGTTGAAAAAAAAAATTAAAAAAAAAACAAAAAAAAACAAAACAGAACTTGACTGTTCAGGCAGCCTGAACTTGGACTTCCAGCCTCCCAAACTGTGAGAGATAAAAGACTGGTGTTTAAGCCCCCCACTCTATGGCCTTTATTTTTTAATTTGTTTTTTTTTTTTTTTTTGCTTGTTTATTTTGAGAGAGAGTGAGTGCATACATGTGCAAATGGGGGAAGGGCAGAGAGAGAGAGAGAGAGAGAGAGAGAAAGAGGGAATCCCAAGCAGGCTCTGAGCTGGCAGTGTAGAGCCCGATGCAGGATTTGAACTCACAAGCTTTGAGATCATGACCTGAGCTGAAACCCAAGAGCTGGACGCTTAACTGGCGGAGCCACCCAGGTGCCCCGTGGTATTTTTTTTAATAGCAGCCGAAGCTGAAAAGACAGGCTGAGAAGTAAGAGCCCCAAAACTCCCCCCGGGGAAGGAGGGGCACATAATGTCTGATGCTGCTGTGCTCTCTGCTTTGCTGTCTCCCTGGGCTGTCACCCGGCCACAGGATAGCACTTGGTTGACCTTCACTCTCGTACTCTGGCAGATGGATGATAGGAACCGGGGAACGTGTGGTGGGAGGGCATCTCAGGGACAGGCACACCCTGTGCATCTAGTGTCCTCCGTTAACCCCGTGGATCCCGATGGGGCGCCTTCTTACCTAACGAAAATGAGCCCGGAAGAACAAGAGCGATGATGTCCATACTCATTTTCGAACATCCTTATCACCTCCTCTGAGCGCAGACGAGAGCCTTTTAAATATCAGAATATTAAATACGGCCCAATGAAAACATAGTCGGGTGGATGGCGGTGTGCCTGGGGAGGTACGGCTGATGTGGAGATAGGGAAGACGCCGTCCCGGCAAAGAACAATATCGGCGATTTTATATTTGGGTTTCACTCAGTGGCCCGTTGTGAGTTTCTTCCCGATTAGGGAGGCTGGCGACGAGCGAGCCCAGTATTCTGTGTCTGTTTCCTCTGATAAAATTCTGAGAGTCTCACTGGGGGTTTAGCTACATTAACATCAAAGGCACAGCCCAAGGGTAACTGGATTTGGAAAATGGAAAAAGTGAACATTTTACTATTCCCAGAGATCTGCCTCCCTCTTTAGCGCTGGCCCAATTTTCCGTTAGGATATTTCCCATCTGAACACCTCTATTACTGATGACTCAAGGAGAATTTTATCTCCGAGGATCAATGAGTTCAAGTCCACGGGTGATTATCTTTTTCCTGTATTTTGGGTAAAAGTGAACAATTTTCTGCCCACATTAAATATCAAAGCCCCAGCACTTGACATGAAACACTCACTGTAGTTTACGAATGCTGTGTTTGGGTCTGGTTGCCGTAGATAAGGCAGGATCTGGGCTTGAAACCCCCCCCCCCCCCCCCCGCTCCATGGAGATGACTTCTGCTCCCAGGGAGCTGTGGGTAGAGGTTACGGTGCTGTGTGTGGGGTGAGCTTGGTGACAGGCAAAGAGGTAGACACCACAGGAACGCGTACCTTCGGCGTTTCTGCCTGGGGAGGTGTGGAAGGTTTCACCAAAGAGGTGGCCATTTGAGAAAATGGTGGTTTGCATCTTAGGGTGAGGAAAGCAGTTGCATCATAGGTAGAGTCACCCCAGTTAGGCTGGGTTTTTCAAGTTTCAGCAAACTTAAACTAAGAGAAGATTTGAGGTGCCCTGTTCCCTTTTGGAGTTGGGGGCATAGCTGCTGGGGGCAGGGAGGGCTGCGATGTGGCTGGTTGTCTCTGTATTTGTGCCCCCCCCCCCCCCCCGGCTATAAGAGAGTCCATGTTCCCGCCTTCGAAGGCACTTATAGTTTAATTTTACTCCTGGTCGCTGGGCATTTTCAAGGCAATCTCTGCAAAGCTGCTCAGGTTGCCATGGTGATAAGACCCAGTTCTGCCCTCAAGGTGCTTATGAGTAAAAGGGAATGAGATCAACATCAAAATGATTTCAGGGACCTAAATCACCCATCGTCACCTGAAAGCCCCGTCTTTGATTCTAAAAGTACTAGGATGTTGCAGGAACAAAAAGAAGCATTAATTTAACATTCACTGAAAAAGACATTTTTAGGACTAAATGGAAGCTGTTAAAGGGACATTTTCCTTTCTTTCTTCTTTACTTCCACCCATCCTTCTATCTGTCTGTCCATCCTTCTGTCTGTCTGTCTATCCATCCATCCATCCATCCATCCATCCTTCTGTCTGTGTATTCATCCATCCATCTATTCATCTGTCCATCTATCATCTATCTATCTATCTATCTATCTATCTATCTATCTATCTATCTATCTAGATTCTAGATTTCTGGCAAGTCAGAGCCTCATTAAAAACACTGGAAATGATTCTTAGCACAGGAGGGATTCAGCAGACTAGAGTTGGAAAGGTGGAGACATGTCGTCTTTTCACTGCGCCGTGTTTTGGGGGAGTATGACAACTAAAAACTGGGCAGGTGCACAGGAAGTGGGGAGGGACCTGGTCTCATTCCTTTTTAAAGCCATTAATTGGTTACACTTCTGCCATGTAAGTCTATTCTCACGAAGTAAGTTTTTGCATGTTATTCCACCGCCACCTGAAAGTGATTCTCAACAGGGCTGTTTACAACGCAGAGCAAACTCCACCTGACGCTGGGAATGACAGGTATGTTAGATGAGCTGCTCGAGCCTGCCATTCCAGAAAGAACCCACCAGTGGGATCCTGAAAGAGCCAGAGTAAACAGAAGGTCTACTAATGTCAGCCTTCAGAGAGACAACACATTCCTCATTCTCAAAATTAGAAATTGTATTGAAGATTATAGCTTGAAGCGAACAAAAAAAATATGTTTTTGACTTTTGAACTTCTGAGACAAGTAGACACATGGCTAAAGACTTGTTAACATAATATTTAAAAAATATTTATATTGGAGCATCTCTGTGTGTGTGTGTGTGTGTGTGTGTGTGTGTGTAGAAAACACACCTTCTGCCATGAAGGTATTGGGTCAGCCTAACATGCCCCTTGGTTTCCTACCAAGGATCACCAGAGGAATATGGCCTCACTGCTGTGATGTATTACAGCGAGAGGGTGCAGAGTGACACCAACAAAGGGAAAAGGTGCGTGGGGACAGGTCTGGAGGAAACCAGGCCAAAGCTTCCAGCACTTTTCTCCCCGTGGAGTCTCATAGGACACACTTAATCCCCGCATGCAGGGACTAATGACGGCAAATGTAAAGTACTGTCTCCCAAGCATTTTAGAGATGCATTAGAGGTTCAGTGTCCAAGGATTTTCCTGGAGGCTGGTCACGTGGGCACCCTCTGACTGGCATGTCCCAAAATTCCAGACTCCCGGAAGGAGAGCAGGTGTTCTGGTGTTCAGTAAACCATATTGTTTGTATAGTTTAGGCACAGGAAGGTGGTGGGGACTCTCCTGAAATTCCAGTTCCTAGACATCGGCCAAGAGGCAGCCTCACAAAGCAGGCTTGTCTAATGAAAGCAGCTCTAGACGTTCCACGTTGACTCCTTAGTGTACAGGGCTGTTTTCTCAGAGATGGCGGCTCAGTCAGTCCACTCAATCACGTTCTGAATGTGCCCAGCATCAAATGGGCAGGTTCAAAAAGCAGGTTCCAGGCTCTGAGCCGTCAGCACAGAGCCCCACGCGGGACTTAAACTCATGAACCACAAGATCATGACCTGAGCCATCCAGGCGCCCCTGCTCAGTCTATAGTTTAAAGGTTTTATCACCTCATATCCATATCGCCGCCATCTTTAGGCAGATGTCACCCCAGTTTTTTAAATATCCCCAAACACGTTGACCCAGATTTTCCCCTTGCCTCCACCTAAATGTAAACATAGTTTCATTTTGTCTTCTGCTAACAGGGGCCTTCTGCCTGCTCTCTCTATGATGTTGGGTTCTTTCTAGATAGGAGAAACAGATGGTCAGCCAAGTCAGTCAGTTCTAATTTGGACCCAAGTGCATTTTCTTCTGGTCTTTTGTTCATCTGTGAGATTTTATTTCAGGAACACTGAAGAGAACAAAGGATCATTTGCAAAATAATATCAGGCAGTGATGGCGATAATACGGTCATCGTTATCATCAAGCTAAAATCAGATGTCATGAATCGAAATATGTTGAGGCAGTGCGCCATTCTGTAAGAAAACAGGATTCGCAATTTATAGATGTAATTTTTGACTCAGAATAAGAGATCAGGGTGAATTCAAGGTCAGGACCTGAGTTAAGTGTAGATTATATTGTATGGGGCTTTTGGTGCTTCTTCCTGTGTGCTAGGTTAACCCAAGTGCAGGAAAGTCCCTCCCTAGGTGGTTTGGTGGCGGGAACTCCAGAAAGCCACCGGGCAGAGTCACAAGGCCTGTCAGCCCTTTGTGACTTCGCTTCTGGGCAGATGAGACAGGACAGCACATCTCCCAGCAGCCTAGACTCCCTCTCTCCTCAGTAATCCCATGACCAGTAGAATCCCCAGTCGAGATGGTTGCCACCATTTTATTTTCTCTTCTCCAGCCTGGGGAGAAGCCAGAGGCCAGGTACCCTGACCATTTGCGCCAGTCAGTTTTCACTGGCCCTTCATCGTTTCCCAAGATTTGGGGGTATTTCTGTTGATTGCTTGTACGTTACGGACAGTGGGTTTCCCAAGCTTCTCCTCGGGAGTCTGAAAATTTCCACTCCTAGCCCCTCACGGATCTGTTCTCCAGTCCTCAAGAGGTAGTCACTTTCTACTTTTGGAGCCTGAGCCCTGCTCCTCCTACCTCAAACGTTGTCTTTGTGTCAGGAAGACACAGACAGACACAGACTCTCCTGTCCACTCTGATCCCCCACGTGTGCTGCTGTCAGGACGCCTCTTGCTTGTCTGGGACCTTCTCCTCTGGGACCTCTGCCATCACCTCTTTGGTGATTATCATATTTCTTTTTTTTAAAATTTTTTTTATTAAAACTTTTTTAATTTTTATTTTATTTATTTTTGAGAGAGAGACAGAGTGTGAGCAGGGGAGGAGCAGAGAGAGAGGGAGACACAGAATCTGAAGCAGGCTCCAGACCCCAAGCTGTCAGCACAGAGCCCAATGCAGGGCTTGAACTCACGAACCGTGAGATCATGACCCAAGCCGAAGTCGGATGCTCAACCAACTGAGCCATCCAGGCGCCCCTGATTGTCATATTTCTTATGACACCGATGCTCAGCGGTTATCGCAACTTTCATGTTACTGTTTCCATTCATACTTTTTTTTCCCCTCTTGGAAAGCTTATTGAAAGGAGAGTCTGAACCCCCTACTCTTCCTAATCCCATGTGGTCTGGGCTCTACCACTTGCATGGTACTGAAACTTAACATTTTCTTTTTTTAAAATTTTTTTTTTTCCACGTTTATTTTATTTTTGGGACAGAGAGAGACAGAGCATGAACGGGGGAGGGGCAGAGAGAGAGGGAGACACAGAATCGGAAACAGGCTCCAGGCTCCGAGCCATCAGCCCAGAGCCCGACGCGGGGCTCGAACTCACGGACCGTGAGATCGTGACCTGGCTGAAGTCGGACGCTTAACCGACTGCGCCACCCAGGCGCCCCCTTTTTTTTTTTTTTTAATTTTTTTTTTTTTTGAAACTTAACATTTTCAAGGTCACCCATGACTTCTAGTATCACGTGCCAAGGGCAAGTTCTGACTTCCTTGAAGAATCTGTGCCCTTGACCTTCTTCCTCCATTGGTCGCCCTCCTTTGGTTGGCGAACTACCGTACCCTGTCCTGATTGACTTCGTCCATATTTCTACATTATCTCTTTCCTTATCTTTTCTTCCTTGCTCAGAAGTGTAAATAGACCCCCGAAATCAGTCTTTACGCCCTCTCGTTTCAATCTCCACTTTCTTTACTGGTCATTTCATTTCTTTCCCAGGGCTTCATCCACCACATCTGTGTAGATGACCCTAACCTTGGAACTGTCTTCTTTCCTGGGCTTGCTTATTCCCCACTGTCTGCTCCCCTCCTGCCACCTCTAACAGAGCGTAACTAAACCAGAATTGAGTATTTCTTCCAACCAGTAATTCATTTTGCCTTTGAATTACTTTCTTTTCTTTTCTTTTCCTTTCTCTTCTCTTCTCTTCTCTTCTCTTCTCTTCTCTTCTCTTCTCTTCTCTTCTCTTCTCTTCTCTTCTCTTTTCTTTTTTTTCCAGATTGTACCTATTAGGCTCCAAAGTATCACAAACTAGGTGATAAATAACACACATTAAAATAACAGAAATGTGTTCTATCACAACTCTAGAGACCGGAAATACAGGGTCAAAATGTCAGCAGGGCTATGCCCTCTCTGAAGGCTCTGGGGAACAATCCATTCTGCGCATTTCTCCCAGCTTCTGGTAGCCGAGGTGGTCCTTTGGGTTCCTCACCTTATAGATGCATCACTACAATCTCTGCCTCTCTTGTCACAGGGCCTCTGTCCTGTGCGTGTGTCTCTGTGTCCCTTCTCTTCTTATAAGGACACCAGTCAGATTGGATTAAGGGCCCACCCTCTTCCAGGATGATCTCATCTTAACTAATTACATTTACGATGACCCGATTTCCAAATAAGGTCGTATTTCGAGGTTCCAGGAAGGACATGACTTTTGGGAGGAGGCTCTTCAGCCCAGTACACGAACAAATCCTTCTGATTCCTTTTGACCCTCTCTCACACCTATTTTCCATCTTTTTATCTCCTGCTTGACAACTGACGGATGTACATTAAATGAGATCCTTAAATGAAAATAACTTGGAAAGGAAGGAAACCACAAGCAGAGAGTTTCAGGGGTGAGTATCCACACCTGAGTGAGTGTTCCTGTGCTGGCCTCTTTGCCCTGCCCAGCCGTGCTCGAATGCCAGCTGGTAGCCACACCATCAGCTGTATGTGGCCTGCCCTGGTGTCAGACTGGGCCGGGGGCCAGGATGGGGACAGAATCAAGATGTTCCAGAGCCAAGACACCAGGGACTGTAGACAAACTGCTTGATTTGTATTTTCAGATCATGCTGTGGACTGAAAGGTGCCCCCACGCTCAGCAGCCCTAACCCCTTATAGGGTTTCTAGTTACCAGATAAGGTTAAATGAGGTCCTAAAGGTTGGGCTCTCATTCAACAGGACTGTGGCCTTATGAAAAGAGGGAGGAAGACATGTGACCACACAGTGAGAAGCAAAGAGAGCTCTCACCAGACACTGATCATGCTGGCACCCCAATCTCTGACTTCCAGGCTCCAGAACTGTGAGAAGCACATTCCTGTTGTGTAAGCCCCTCAGTCTATGGGATTTCATTACGGCAGTCTGAGCTAATACGGATAATACGCATATCAACTCACTTTCTCAGTCTAGTTCTGCAACTTCTGAATGTCATGTGTTACCTTGCTCCCTACCCACCTTTCTTTGTTGTACAGACACATGAGTAAATAACGTATATGAAGCAGTCTGATGATAAAATGAGCTCTCACCCTTTTGATGAATGATTCTATTTTCAGGTGCGGTGTTTTCTTTTGTGGGGGGGGGAGAAATTTAAAGTCCAGGCTTCCCTCCTCTAAGGGGAAAGGGGGACATTTATGACTGGAAAAATGAATGATAAATTTCTCAAGTGACTAGTCATCTGAAAACTTATACGCAATATAAAATGTCCCATGCGAGTGAAATCATATGGTATTTGTTGTATGCCTGAAACCAGCATAACATTGTGTGTCAACTAAAATAAAAACATTGAAAAAAAAATTTCCTCCCAAAGAACCCCAGATTCAAAAGTCAGTCCCCAAGTAACTGTATTCTTATTGGATAAGCAATCATTTAGGATTGAAACATCTACGACTAAGCCTGGTTTGCATTGACTGTGCTATGTCTATGTGTGGGGAACTGATGAGAATATTTACAGAATGTTTTAGTCTGTTTAGTTTCTGGAAATAGAGTGATGATGCACACTATTGTGTGTCCAGAATTGGGCTTTTCAAAGAATTGAAGTTCTCCAGTGCATGTTGCTCTGCGTGAGCATAGTCAAGATGTTCTCTGTAGAGAAGCTAATAAGCAAGTACAGTAAAGAAGCAGATATAGACTGTTTTTAAAATCTCTGGTTGGGTCACATGCTCTTCCAGGAAAGGTTTCAGGCTACTGTTCACCTTTCGCTTTGCCAACAGTCTGCGTGAGGTCTTGGATTTGAACTTAGAGAGATCTGGCTTTGGGTCCTAACTTCATAGCTGTGAGGGATTTAACAGTTAATTACTTCTCTGTGGAATTGGACTCAGTGTTTTTATAAAGATTAGAGATGCCAGGGGATGTGCTCCATGAGTTATAGATACCTGACCAATTCTTGGTCTCTAGCTGTGCATTTGTCTTTTTAGTGTAAAGGCAAGAGGGTTGACCCTCAAGCTGATGTCTAGGTCCATGTTCCCAACCTATCATAGACCACACTGTGACCTTGGGCTAATCATATAACTTTCCTGTGCCTCAGTTTCCTCGATTGTAAAATGACAGCAACAATAATAACTACATCAGAAGATTGTTGTAATGATTAAATGAGTGAATATGCATAAAGTAAAAATTACAGAAATATAAATAATTCTATTTAAGAAGAGTTACTAAAATGCCAGGTGTACTGAATGATGAAATCCTGTGATGTCAACATTAAGGTGCTAGAATGCTACTGAACTAATCTGTTGTATTTTATCAAAGTAAACACACTTCCTTTATTAAATGTTTACTATTTTTTTTCTTTTAGAGAGAGACAGAAAGTGCGAGCAGTGGGGGGAGGGGCAGAGGGCGAGAGCAAGAATCTTAAGCAGACTCCAGGCTCCGTGTGGAGCCTGACATGGGCTCAGTCCCACGACACTGGGATCATGATCTGAGCCAAAATCAAGAGTCAGACACTCAATCACTGAGCCACCCAGGCGCCCCAAATGCTTACTTTTCTTAAACAGAGATCAGTTGATGTAAAATGAGCAATACATTAGAAAAAAGGCTCTTACTTTTTGCCTTACCCCGGAGGTAAATCAGAAGACATGTTTGAAGGGGCGCCTGGGTGGCTCAGTCGGTTGAGCGTCCGACTTCGGCTCAGGTCATGATCTCACGGTTCGTGAGTTTGAGCCCTGCGTCGGGCTCTGTGCTCACAGCTCAGAGCCTGGAGCCTGCTTCTGCTTCTGTGTCTCCCTCTCTCTCTGCCCCAACCCACTTGCATTCTGTCTCTGTCTCTCTCAAAAAATAAACAAACATTAAAAAAATTTTTTAAGATAAAAAGAAGACGTGTTTGAGGAGAAGTTTGAACTTACATCGAAGCACTTGCAACACTTTTGGGTCAGTAAATAACTGACAATGTATGTTAGGTTCTATAGAACAGCTCCAACTGTCCCCGTAGGTGGTGTCAGCAGCCCCCACTTCCCAGGTGAGAACACTGAGGCACACAGTCCTTGGTGCTCTCACCCAGGGTCTCCCCTTGCAATTTTTCCTTTCTAGAAAGTAGAGATTCTGCCTTCTGAGAAGTCTTCCGGTTTTTTTACAGCACCCAAGTGTGTAAGCGTCGACAAAAATTGTCACTTGAATGACAAACAACTTGTAACAGCTGTAACTTGAGTGTAGGGACTTACTTAAATAAGAAAAACATTTTCAAATATGGTATGATTCTGGATAGTTGACACATCTAGGACATTTCATGTGGTTTGGGGACAATATGCTTAATGTTTTTTGAAACAGTATCCTGCAACTAAAAAAAAAATCCAAATAGAGGAAATTGTCTAGGATAAAAATAATTTTCTTAATTTCAATTTTATTTAAAGTCATCCCTTCCCACTGGCCCCCAGTATAACATTAGGATGCCTGGCAGACCATAGTAGCTTGATTGATATTTATTGAACGAATGTTGAATGAGCAAATGTTCCATCGAAATTGTGGTATTTTCTTTCAAATTAGTCGTAATGCTTTAAGAAGTGTTTTACTTTCCTGTATATTTTTCCTACTACTCTGAAGCACAGTTTCACATCAACTTGTCCTCCCGTGCAAAGTGTCTGGGCCGGCCAAATCCCAGGCAACATGCGCTCTCACAGCCGACTTTTCACCAAATGATGCTGTTGTAAGGGAAACAGTCCAGAATCCTCAGTATTTATTAGTCCCAAAGCAAAAGCGATCGCCCGTTATTTTCACGAAATGATTTTATCGTTATAACCCCACAGTTTTATGCTGTGACGTTTGTTAAAATACGGCACTGACTAATGGACAATGGAGACCCTTACACGCCAAGACCTCTAGAGGCATTTTAGAACATTTGTGAAGGTACCAGGCCCACAGTCAAGCCATTCTTCCTCACATCCTTACTCATTTCTCTAAAGGGAGGCACGCACACGTGCACACACGCACACACACGCGTGCGCACACAGATACACACACACACAGACATACACACAGACCCCTTCAGTAAACACAGCCAACTCTTCCGTATGGCTTTTGCGTGTGGGGATGCTTGTTTCAAACATGGATCGGCGTGCTTCACCAATTTATGACGCTGTGTCTGAGATCGATAGATTTCTGTGTAGCGGACGGTCAGAGTATCTTCCTGATGTAGACGGTGGCGCCCAGGAAGGGTCCCCTGGCAGGGAATGGCGGCTGCCTCACTGGCGGGCTCCCCTGTGTGCGTCGGGGTGAGGGTGGGGATATTGCCTAGAGCATCAGTCCTCTCTGTCACAGGATCACATGTCGTGTTGGAAAATTATTTCATGGGGGAAGGAGGAGTCACCTGAGCTCTGGATGGCAAAGTGGGGGCTCAAACCTGGGATTTTTTTTTTTTTTGGTGTGGTTGTTTTACACTAGTAACTTAAAGATCTTCTGTTAATTTCATTTAAGTACTTACTGTACGTAAGGCGTTGTTTTTAAAGTTGCCGTTTGGAATGATGTGACCTGCGTAAGAGGCACACAGGCAAGAAAGAGGTACCTGCTCAGGATTTATTTCAAGTCAGTGTGTTTACTGTAGTAAAGGCGTTGGCCCCGCTAGCACGTCTTTGGAACTGTTGATTGAAAAACAGTTCATGGAAAACTGTGAATTTTACATTTCTGAGGGGTGCTTGGGTGGCTCTCAGCCGGTTGAGCATCTAGCTCTTGATTTGGGCTGAGGTCATGGTCCCAGAGTCCTGGGATCCAGCCCCGCATCAGGCTCTGTGCTGAGTGTGGAGCCTGCTTGAGATTTTCATTCTCTCTCTCTCTCTCTCTCTCTCTCTCTCCCACTCCCTCCCCCCCCCCACCTCTGCTCCTCTCCCCTGCTCACATATTCTGTCTCTCAATTAATGGGTGGTTGGTTGGGCGTCCAACTTCAGCTCAGGTCACGATCTCGCAGTTCGTGGGTTCGGGCCCCGTGTCGGGCTCTGTGCTGGCAGCTCAGAGCCTGGAGCCTGCTTTGGATTCTGGGTCTCCTCTCTCTGTTCCTCCCCTGCTCACGCTCTGTCTCTCTCTCTCTCTCTCTCAAAAATAAATAAAGATTAAAAAAAAATTTAAATTCTGAGTTTCTGAGTTTTATTTCAATATGCAATATTTAAAACGCATTTTGATGCAAACAAGATGTTATATATCTGGGGATGTGGGTAGTTTCTAAACTCTAAATATATTCCTTTAGAGGTAGAAATGTTCTTAGCTCAACGTTTCTAGACTTTTTTGGATCAGGACCAGCTGAGGAAGTAATGCGAACTATAGAACAGTGGATCCCCAGGAAACACATACGCACCCAAACCCGCACGAATTCTAGGCCTTTTCTACCTTGCAACTCATCTACACCCTCAGCTACCCTCACCCAGCCTAACTGGGTGTTCATCCAGGTGACGCCTCCTGATAGGTATGTTGAGTAGTGCTTTTTTTTTCTTTTTTTAGCGACGTTTGACCTTGAAATCTTAAGCCTCATCCTTTTTCTGCTCTCTTATTTGCCCGCATTCCTTCAGCTCCCTCGGTTAGGCGTACATTTCCTCTGCTTCTGTGCCCATCGCCTTGTACCAGTGGTTTTCAATACAATAGTTCGTGTACCGGGAAAAGTGAGAGGCTTTTATAAAAAGCCTTCATCAAGTCATTTTCAAACTACAGATGATTAGGAAAGAAAGGCCATACTGAGTCTCCCCCTCCCTAATTAGATGGTGAAATTTTTAGTTCTTGGCATTGTTATCTGTTTGAATCGAAACCCTATCATTGAGAAAGCCAAAATGAACTCGAAACCGAGGAGGGCCATTTCCCAAAAGGGAATGCAGCCAGACTTGAACCCTCCGTGGAAAGCCAAAGCACACGCCATCTGGACACATGTGACACGTGTCTACGGCTCCGGTTTCCGAGTTTCAAGTAATTGGTTCTTTAAAAAAATTATTCTAGATTTCAGGAGTTAAAAAGAAATTGTCTATATTGCAAATACCCACCATGAATAATCAAATGTGGAAGAGAAGCGTGTCTCAGCTTTGTAGATATTCTTTTTTTTTATTTAAAAAAATTTTTTTAACGTTTATTTATTTTTGAGACAGAGAGAGAGCATGAACGGGGGAGGGTCAGAGAGAGGGAGATGCAGAATCTGAAACAGGCTCCAGGCTCTGAGCTGTCAGCACAGAGCCCGACGCGGGGCTCGAGCTCACGGACCACGAGATCGTGACCTGAGCCGAAGTCGGCCGCTCAACCGACTGAGCCATCCAGGAGCCCCTGTAGATATTCTTTAAATGACCCGCACACGTTATCCAGGTCCTCCAAACTTTGCATTGTCTTTATTTTCTGTCACTCTGTGTCCCAATCTGTGTCCCAGTCATGTCCCTCTTTTGCTGAGTTTTCCTCAGTCTCCTGCCACTAAGTGGGGAGAAAATATGCCAATACATGTTTCAGCTCTTTCCTCTTCTGCTGAATTCTGTGCCGTCCCATCCATCAGCAAGGGAAGGAAGCCTGAGCACCTGCTTGCTGGCTGTGCCTTCAGTGACTCTCCAGCAAAATGTTTCTACAGAACTCCGAAGTCAATTTTATGTGTGAGATGCTCAGGACCTCTGATTTCCTTGGGGCCTGATGAGTGATTTTCATTGGTCTCCTTGTGTAATTTATTTATGGTCCTCAACACGTGAACCTGGGTTTATTTTCCCGAATCCCTTGCTCTTTGTTTACTGGATTTGATTTCATTGCTACAAAAGGTGAATTCATATATGTTCCTCTCTTCCTTATCAAAACTACCAAAGTCTTTATTTATTTTTAAATTTTTTAAATGTTTGTTTATTTTTGAGAGAGAGAGAGAGAGAGAGAGGCCGACCACAAGTGGGGAAGGGGCAGAGAGAGAGGGAGACGCAGAATCCCAAGCAGGCTCTGGGCTCCGAGCTGTCAGCACAGAACCCGACGACGCGGGGCTCAAATTTGTGAACCGTGCGATCATGACCCAAGCCGAAGTCGGACACTTAACCAACTGAGCCCCCCAGGCACCCCCCAAAGTCTTTGTTTTAAATGTCTTTAATTTTATGTTGAGATTTTTAAAAAGAAATCCTTTGTAGATGGTGAGGGCATGCATAATTACCATCTTTCAAGGAAAAGTGATGAATCTGGACAACCCATTTTCTGTACTTAACATGTACACGGAGTATACATTCATCACTGATGATCTCAAATTTTATACCTGTTTGCTGTACATGGGAAAAATATACATCCATAGTTGCCTTGGTTTAGAATCTAAGATTGGGTTACTTCTTAGTAATGGGGGCTGTTGATTTATAGATGTTTCGTATGTACCCTTGTGAGCTAGTTACTCAGAAGTAGAATTGGAAGTCCTGTGGATGTGTGATTTAGGGGATTTCTGTTTTGGAGGGTCATTAAATGGTGACGGCATGAGTGTCGATGTTCTTAAATGCCGTGTGTAACAGCAGGATATCCAAGGTGGTGGGAGTCTGCACCCACGTAAAGGTTCAGCAAATTCTTTGTGTACATAAGGTTATTAGGTGAGATGTAAAATCCAATTTTGCAGAGAAGTGTATTTGTTTGTTAATAACCATCATACGCAACCAGAATTCAAAGCAAGTTAGGATGTACTTTTTCCTTTGATGTAGATTTGGCTCGTTTATCTCCCGTCTCAAATCCTTTTCTGAAAGAGTCAGGGGGGACAGAAACTATAAATTACGGGCAGTCACTTGCGCTCAGGTATTGGAGTGGGTGTCCTGGACCAGGGCATGCACGCCAGGTGGAAATGAGAGAAAAACACAAGAAGTTAACCATACGTATATGCTTCGTCCTGCTCGCCCACATTCTCCCTGACAGACGCATGATTCATTCAAAGGTTTATTGATTTTTTTTTCTTTTCTGCTGACCTGCTTTGTTGACAGGTGTGTGTGGATCACAGCGATTTGACAGGCCAGAAGTATGCTACCCCATTAGTCCCTGTGGTCTGGGAGAAATATTTTATACCTAGTAGTCCTCATCCACAGTAAGAGAGATCCATTAACACACCTTCTTCCTATGAATTCATGTCATGAGTTCAGAGTTGGCAGCCTGAAACCAGAAGCAGCTAGAATTACTTGTTAGAATGAATGTGCAAGGTGTAGATGAGTGTGTGTGTGTGAGTGTGTACGCGCGTGTTTATGTATGACTATAGGATGGTTTGAGAGCTGTGGCTTTCTCACTGTTAGCAACAAACATTAGCCAATATTTCGTTCTTTAAAAATACCTTTTTGGGGAGCCTGGGTGGCTCAGTTAGTAAAGCATCCGACTGCGGCTCAGGTCATGATCTCGCAGTCCATGAGTTCGAGCCCGCGTCGGGCTCTGTGCTGACAGCTCCGAGCCTGGAGCCTGCTTCAGATTCTGCGTCTCCCTCTCTCTCTCCTCCTCCTCCCCCACTCATGCTCTGTCTCTCTATCAAAAATAAATAAACATTAAAAAAAGAAACCTTTTTGATACGTGGGATTGGCTTCAAATTAACCCAGTGTGCGTGGGAGACGGGGGCTGGATGCGGCAGGAGGGGATCATTGCTGAAATGGGTGACAGATATATGGACGTTCCTTATGGTCATATTTATCTTTTGTGTATGTTTAAAATACACTCTAAAGAGAAGCTGAGGGAAAAGCACCTGGGTAACAACCCTAAGACTTTTTATTTGAACCTTCTGAGTACACGGTTACACATGAACTATTGGCACATCATCAAGCCAGAAGTCGGCAGATTATGAATGTCATATTTTAAAAATTAATGATACATTAAGTGCAGTGTTGTATTCCTGCTGGTTATGAGCTCTGAAATTCTGGGACACCACTAGAACCATAAAAAGACTGTCCTTTAAAATTAGTGATGCTTCTCCAAGTTGAGAGTGTTCCTTCTCAGTTAATGAGATGGGATATTTTTGACCAGCATCTCCTAAGCTGTGTCTATGGAGAGGTTGAGAGCATAGAAAACGTTCATGGATTCTGGGCTTAAAAAAATTCGGGAAGAATGTATTAAACAATAGGACCATGGCTCTTTTTTTTTTTTCCCAACATTTATTTATTTTTGGGACAGAGAGAGACAGAGCATGAACGGGGGAGGGGCAGAGAGAGAGGGAGACACCGAATCGGAAACAAGCTCCAGGCTCTGAGCCATCAGCCCAGAGCCCAACGCGGGGCTCGAACTCACGGACCGCGAGATCGTGACCTGGCTGAAGTCGGACGCTTAACCGACTGCGCCACCCAGGCGCCCCAGGACCATGGCTCTTTATGATAGGACCATGCACTGTGAATCCTAAGTGATCATGGCAATTTTTATTTTTATTTACTTTTATCTTCTAAGACCATCTATGATATTCCTTAGAATGCAGTTTGGGAAACAGTATGTTGGAATTTAAGGCCACTAAAGCTGATCTGTATAAAAGTGTTCCTTTAGGGGTGCCTGGGTGGCTCAGTGGGCTAACCATCCGACTTCTGCTCAGGTCATGATCTCACGGTTCGTGGGTTCAAGCCCTGCGTCGGGCTCTGTGCTGACAGCTCAGAGCCTGGAGCCTCCTTCAGATTCAGTGTCTCCCTCTTTCTCTGCCCCTTCCCTGTTCATGCTCTGCCTCTCTCTCTCTCTCTCAAAAAATAAACATTTAAAAAAAGTGTTCCTTTTAAAAAAATTGTTTTATATTTATTTATTTTTGACAGAGAGAGAGAGAGAGAGAGAGAGAGAGAGTGAGCGCACAAGTGGAGGAGGGGCAGAGAGAGAAGGAGACACAGAATCGGAAGCAGGCTCCCAGCTCCGAGCTGTCAGTACAAAGCCCGACGCGGGGCTCGAACCCACGAACTGCGACATCATGACCTGAGCCAAAGTCAGACGCTTAACCCACTGAGCCTCCCAGGCGCCCCAAAAAAGCGTTCCTTTAAACCTTAGGTTCAGTGATTAAGGGTTAAATATGGACTGGATGTTTTCATAGGATCAAATGCCACCCAGGGGTAGAATAAATCTGAAAATTCTGTTTTTCTAGTATCTAGGGTGTAGGTGTCTCTGATTTTGTTGGATTCTGATTCTATTTTGTACCTCTAGGCATCATTTGTATCCTTTGGACTGTAAGGCGAGGCACCATCATGCCCAGCTCCAGAACAGCCCGGTAGAGAGTGGGAAGGAAAGGGCGTGTGCTTATGCTGAGTTGGAACGGCAAGAGGGGGCCAGCCCCTTGGGGTCCTCAAGTGAGTCAGGGACACCTAAGAGGGACAAGCATGGGAGGTGGGCAAGGCTAGTGCATCAAGAACCTTCTCAGCTCAGTCAAGGCGATTGGATTTTTTGTAGGGATGATGGAAAACTGTTGAAATCTGGGCACGGGGCTGATGTGACTGTGGCTGCTGTATGGACAATAGCGGGAGGGTAGGGAACAAGTGGATGGTTGGATGGGTGAGCACGAGACACGTTGGAGACTGGATCGGGTCGGTAGACATGGTGACAGAGAGAAGAGGACAGATCTGGGAGACGTTTGGGGAAGATTTGGTATTGTTGGCTAGGTGCAGCGGGAGACAGATGAAAGAAAGTTGTTGGCATAGGGAGTTTACCGGATGGCACTACCATGAACAGGTGGAGAAACCGTATTGTTTAATTTCATCAACCAGAAATTGATCAGCTTGCATAACAGGGAAAACCCCTCAGGAATTCTCTTCTTGAGGGCGGGTGGGAGAGGAGGCCTGTTAGCCCCTTATGCTCACCAGAAACGTCTTCAGGAAGCTGCTCAAGACCTGCTTCTCCTGCCTCTTGGTTTCGATTCCAGTGTTATTCTGTGTCGCCGTGGGCTTTACGTGGCTTACCACGCTCCTGCCTCGCCCCCTGACCTCACCCTGTTCCCCGGGGCTCATTCAGGAGGGTCCACACCAAGGCGAGTGAACGGCGGAGGCATCTGAAACAAGAAGGCTGCCCTGCTCTGGACCCCGTACAACAGCCGACCGCGCACAGCAGTGGTCAGCGACCGTTCAATTTCACTGAATTGATTTGAGCCCAAAGTCAAAACCCCATGGCACCTTCCCACTCTTCTGTGTGGACGCGGTTTCTCAGAGAAGTGCTGTCTCGCGTCCACTCACCCACTGGTGACCAGCTACCACGCACGGGGCCTCCGCGGTCGGCTGGCTTTGGTTCGTCTTCACGACCTTGAACTCTTCTGCTTTGCCCACGGTCGTCCCCTTCTCTGCTTTTGTTTCATGAGTGCAGACTTTTTCTTTTCCGGTCTGCTCCATTAGAGCAGTCTCTTCTTCAGGAGACCTTCTTTCCACCTCTTCTGAGTTTTCCAATCTCTAACCTTCGGGTCATTTTCTTTGCTGCCTTTGATCTCTCTCCAAATATTCCTTCATTAAGGACAGCACGTAAATTTTCTTCTAAACTCATGCCGGGGGTGGGGGGTGGGGAGAATAAAATTTTATGTCTCTGCAAGAAAGTAAGTGCAGTGAAAGACCGTACTGGAGTTTTTTCGCAGAAACTTTATGTGGTCATGTTTCTAATTAGAACACGGATGTAAATCTTGCCCTCCGTTCACTTGTCTCATGCCATGTCCCGCAGGAGGCCTGCCTCGCTTCTGCTTTAAACTGAGGGATGCGCTCTCTCCTAAGGGAAGAGCCGTATTGCTTGATGAACACCAAGCATTGTCTCTGGCACGAGTTACATGAAAAACACCCACTGGACTTGTCTTCTGTTCGTTCTAACTGCTGGTGTTTTCAGGAGAAATGCTGTCACCTGTGCGAAAGCAGTCGGAGGCTGATTTTTAAAAATAAACTGTGGTAGAGGGGCGCCTGGGTGGTTCAGCCGGCGGAGCGTTGTTTCGGCTCAGGCTGTGATCCCAGGGTCGTGGGGTCGGGCTCTGCGCTGAGCAGGGAGCCTCCTTGGGATTCTGTCCATCTCTCTCTCTGCCCCTCCCCCACGTGTGGTCTCCCCCCAAATAAATACATATTTTAAAAAAATGGTTAAGAAAGTAAATTTCATATTATACATACGTAACCACAATTTAAGACTCGTTTTAAAGTAGATTATTTCATCTTCTCCCTTTAAATAATTACATGGGGAAATGGGAAAACTGATTTTGTCCATAGAAAAGACCTAGGTGAGTTAACAGTATCATGTGTAACACTGTATTTTACAAACAACGTTAAAAATCATAAGAGTTGTTTTGTCCTAGTATTTTTAATTTTTTAAATTATTATTATTTTTTAATTTTACTCAAGTCCAAGCTAGTTAACTAGTGTAAACATGGTTTTTGGAGTAGAATTTAGTGATTTGTCACTTACATAGGACACCCGGTGCTCCTCCCAACAGGTGCCCTCCTTAATGCCCATCACCATTTAGCCCATCCCCCCCTCCAGCAGCCCTCAGGTTGTTCTCTGTATTGAAGAGTCTCTTATGGTTTCCCTCCCTCTCTGTTTTCATCTTATTTTTCCTTCTCTTCCCCTATGTTCATCTGCTTTGTTTCTTAAATTCCACATATGAGTGAAATCATAACGGTATTTGTCTTTCTCTGACTCATTTCGCTTAGCGTTACACACTCCAGTTCCATCCATGTTGTTGCAAATGGCAAGGTTTCATTCTTTTTGATTGCCGAGAAATACTCCATTGTGTATACATACCACATCTTCTTTATCCATTCGTCAGTCAATGGACATTTGGGCAGTTTCCATAATTTGGTATTATTGATAACGCTGCTATAAACATTGGGGTGCATGTGTCCCTTCAAATCAGCATTTTTGTATCCTTTGGATACATTCCTAGTAGTGCAATTACTGGGTTATAGGGTAGTTCTATTTTTAATTTTTTTGAGGAACCTCCATACTGTTTTCCAGAGTGGCTGCACCAGTTTGCATTCCCACCAGCAGTGCAGGAGGGTTCCCATTTCTCCGCATCCTCGTCAGCATCTGTTGTTTCTTGAGCTGTTAATGTTAGCCACTCTGACAGGCGTGAGGTGGTGTCTCCTTGTGGTTTTGATTTGTATTTCCCTGATATTTAGCATCTTTTCATGTGTCTGATACCCATCTGTATGTCTTCTTTGGAAAATTGTCTGTTGATGCTTTTTGCCTATTATTTTCTTTACTTTGAGAAAGGGGGAGGGGCAAAGGGAGAGGGAGAGAGAGAATCCCAAGCAGACTCTACTGTCCGAGTGAGCCTGACGTGGGGTTTGATCCCATGAACCGTGAGATTATGACCTGAGCTGAAATCAGGAGTCAAACGCTTAGCCAACTGAGCTACCCGGGTACTCCTGTCCTAGTATTTTTTAAAAGAATGTGGTTGATGACATTGAATTTGTATTTTTCAAATGATAGCCATATGTTGGAAAAAGCCCTTAGAAAACAAAATACAAGTAAACGGTAGACTTAACAATATGGAGGTTCCTCAAAAAAACTAAAAATAGAACTCCCCTATGACCCAGCAATTGCACTACTAGGCATTTATCCACAGGATACAGGTGTGCTGTTTCGAAGGGACACAGGCACCCCCATGTTTATAGCAGCACTATCGACAATAGCCAAAGCATGGAGAGAGCCCAAATGTCCATCGAGGGACGAATGGATAAAAAAGATGTGGTATATATATTCAATGGAGTATTAACTCGGCAATCAAAAAAGACGAAATCTTGCCATTTGTGACTACGTGGATGGAACTGGAGGGGATTATGCTAAGTGAAATTAGAGAAAGACAAAAACCATAAGACTTCACTCATATGAGGACTTTAAGAGACAAAACAGATGAACATAAGGGAAGGGAAACAAAAATAACATAAAAACAGGGAGGGGGACAAAACAGAAGAGACTCCTAAATACGGAGAACAAACTGAGGGTTGCTGGAGGGGTTGTGGGAGGGAAGGATGGGCTAAATGGGGAAGGGGCACTAAGGAATCTACTCCTGAAATCATTGCTGCACTAGATGCTAACTAAATTTGGATGCAAATTTTAAAAAATAAAAAATAAAATTAAAAAAAATACCTTTTTTTAAAAAAAGAATGTAATAATCTAAACAATAGAGTATTTTACTAGTGTTTATTTTCTTTATCACTGTGGTTGCCCAAATGGCATATATCTGGGGTACAGGCTACTAGAAGGCAGGGATTTTGATCTGTGTTGTTAACGTCTAGAATAGTAGGTGGCCCCAAGTGTCAACTCAGTGAATATTTGTTTAATGAGTGCATCTGGGGGATCTGTGCTAGTCGGCACTCCAGTGTGTGCCGTGTAAACCAGTAGGTTCCTCAAGCAATCATATGGAACTTCTGAGAGGGGAGATGGGGAGCTGTTGGTTATGGGGGACACAGCGTCAGTTTTGCAAGATTAAAAAGTTCTGGAGATGGATGCGGTGTTGATGGCGATCAGGAGCCTTCCCTGTGTCTAGCACATAATTGTTACCAGTGAGCTTTCAGTTGCTAAGGGTGTTGTATCTCAGAGTAAATAATTTAAGCAGACGCTGCAGATGAAAACACTGAAAAGCAGTGGGGCGGAGAGATTCGTCCATTGCCTCAAATTAGATAAGCAACAGGGCAGGGCCCTCACATCTGTATTTTAAAAGCCCTCCAAGTGACTCAATGAGCGGCCAGCACTGAAGGCCAGTGCCCTGGACTTGTCTGTCACCCCGTGTAACTGGGTCCAGCGATGTGATCTGTGCAGACCAGTGTCGCTTGGGGTCTAGGGAAGGCGGGGAAGTTGTCATAAGACAGCGCCCAGCACGGGGACTAGTGTGCAGAAATAAGTACGCTGGGCAAGTGAGTGGTCCTTTTCGGACATTGTAGATTACGGTGAGCAACTAACTTGATCCCACGGCTGTGGCTCTGGTGCTCCAGGCCCTGACTTCATGGAGGCAGGAAGGGGCCTTGCCCTCCGAGATGGAAGTTGGGACAAGTACTGGAAAGAAAGTGGCAGAAAGATAACTTTATATCTGCGATAGATAGGTGGGTGATGGATGATAGATGGATGGATAGTTGATGGAGGGACGGATGGATGGATTATGGATTATGGATTATGGATTATGGATTATAGATAAAATAAGGTAAGAAACGAATGAAATGAAGAATGGAGACCATAAATCCATGGTAACTTGCCAGGCAGTGAAGTCAGAAGAACAGGTAGACACAATGCGCACGTCATTTCAATATGCTCAGCGTATTAAGCAATATAAGCAAGCATTTATTTTTCGGTACTAGGTCTCAACGAAAATAGAAACCGAGCCTTGGGGCGCCTGGGTGGCTCAGTCGGTTAAGCGTCCGACTTCGTCTCAGGTCATGATCTCGCGGTCCGTGAGTTCGAGCCCCGCGTCGGGCTCTGTGCCGACAGCTCAGAGCCCGGAGTCTGCTTCGGATTCTGTGTCTCCCTCTCTCTCTGCCCCTCCCCCATTCATGCTCTGTCTCTCTCTGTCTCAAAAATAAATAAACGTTAAAAAAAAAAATTAAAAAAAAAAAAAAAGAAAATAGAAACCGAGCCTTAAAAAGTTGCTTCTCGATAAAAATCCATTTCTCTTGCTCAGGAGTGCTTCTCAGGTACTGTTCATTTGCTTCCCAGCCCATGACAGCGTCTCCAAGAGGCGTGACCTTGCTGTGCGGGTTGGGGGGTGGGGACACGCATTGTTCCGTCTGAGCAGAAAGCACTTTCCGGCTCTGTCCCGAGATCTCGTTTTCACTGCATTGTCAGATCCAGACAGGAAGTGGCTTTCATGGGGTTTTGTCGTCCTGATTGTGTTCCTGACGTCCGTGTTGGGAAACGTTTTCCCCGACGGGAGGCGCAGCTCAGCAAGGTCATGTACTGCCAATGTGGCTCCGAGGGTGACCGCATGAGGTGGCCCCTGCAGACAGGAGGGCCACACGGGAGCTCTGCAGTGTCCCTCTCGCAAAACGCCCGCCGTTCTTCGTTCACGCTCGGGATAAAGTCGCAGGGCCGGCCGAGGAAGCCAGCTAGCTGGGAGACGTGAACTTGAGAAGAGAATTAACCGGCCACGGTGGCTTTCGGCATCTCTTGGGCTCTGCCCCACACACCGCTTTGAACCAGTCTGTGGACTCCTGGCTCCGGGCCCCTGGAGCACCAGTTTGGCTTTGTATCTCTCAGTGGTCCTGGCAACAGCTGGCTCCCTGGAGCGGACCCGAGGGACAGAGCAGGGCCCGGCCAGGAGTGCTGGTGGCTTCACCACTCCAAGGGGACATTGCGGGATGTGTCCCCTAGAAAGTGGCAAGGAGTCCTTTAAATGGGTGAGAGACAAGGTGGGAAAGGAGCATTCAGTCAGGGAACAGCATGTGTGGGGCCCCTGAGGCAGGAGGTGAGGGCAGAGGTGATGAAGCAGGAACAGACAGCAGTCAGGAGGAGCTCGAGGGAGGACAGAACGGCCCTTCCCTGGTCACGGAGTCCGGTCTTGTCCCCTCGTTCCTGCTTTGGGGATTTTTTCCCATGTGTCTCCCGCCAGAATATTCTGTCCCCAGATATTCACGGGCCTGTTTGATCCCTCCTGGCCACTCAAGTCATGGTTGGGGACGCACCTTTCTTCTGTACTCGCTGCTTCATGGTGGTTACCACCGTCGGAAGTTCTGTTGTTCCCTCGTTCCTTTGCTTGTTCCCCACCTGTCATCCCTCATCTAAGTGAAAGGCCCTGGGGGCGCCTGGGGGGCCTAGTGAGTTAAGCGTCCGACTCTTGGTTTTGGCTCAGGTCGTGATCTCACGGTTCGTGCGCCCGAGCCCCACGTTGGGCCCGGCACTGGGTGTGGAGCCTGCCTGGGATGCTGTCTCTCTCCCTCTCTGTCTGCCCCTCCCCCCCAAAAAACCAAATAAATAAACTTAAAAAAAAAGAAAGTTCCTGGAAGCAGGTCCTTTGTTGTGTCCAATGCCCTTCCCGGTGTTGAGAACAGCGTGTGGCATGCACTAAGCCCTCTCTGTTTACGCAGCCACGGACGAGGGTTTCCAGTCTGGCAAAAGTTCCGGAAATATACCAATGTGAAAAACGCCTGCTCTCGTAGGCGCCAGTTTGCAGGGCAGTTCTGGGCATGGCTGGCCTGCGGCAGCTGCTGGGCTGGTCCAAGTCACCGATTTGGGGACCTTGAGCCTGCCAAGCGGGAAGGGGGGGGTGGGCTTGCTCCCTCAGCCCGCTTGCAGTCTGGTATTTTTCTTAGCGTTTGTAACCCTCGGATGGTTCCCAGGTGTGCCTTCCTCCCTGCATGGGGGGGGCCCTTACCCTAATGAGAGGAGGGTCCCTCCAGAGGGTGCTCTTGTCAGGAAAAGGGACCCCAGTCTTAAGGTGGCCACTGCTCTGGTCCCTCAAGGCCCACACTCACGGTTTTTGTCATTTTTTCGGAGGCAGCTTCGTAGTCCCCATGATCCACACCTTCATCCGTGGGGACACCCAACAACCTTCTTCTCCAGTGACTAACGATGCACAGAAGCAAGCTTGAGGCTTGATGAGGAGGGTGACCAGATCTTTACAAATCTGATGAGAAAACCCGTGAGTCCCTGGTGGAAGGACCCCTCTCTCTCCTTCCATGAAAGTACAGATTTTCCTTCAGACTTCACAGCTGGTTCTATGGAGACCAGATGGCATTGGGTTGCTTCTCTGCCTGTTGGAAGAACCCACTTCTCTTATCTCAGGCTGTGGACAAGGGGTCGTTTGCAGATGGGGATAGAATTCTGAAGAGGAGGAACACTGGCTTTGTAAATCTGAATATGATTTGTGCGTATGTTGTACTCAGACAATACTTGGGCAGAGTGACATCTGAATACATAGTTACAACATAGTATAAGCTTCTCATTTGAAAGTATTATACTTAACAGCAACAAACTGAGTTCAGGAGTTCGCAGTTCTTTGTATTAGCCAGGACTATTTTGATGGCAAATGACAAAGAACCCAAGAGGATGTTATTGGCTCACATAACCAAAAAGTCCAGCAGTAACCACCTTCAGGTCCAGCTAGATCAAGGTGTTCAAGCAACTCCAGTGGGAGCACATCTCACTCTTGCTGTCAGGCTCACTACAGTGGGATTTCCTCTGGGTTAGACTGGCCCCTCAGCACGCAGGTGCAGCACACATCTTATTACCAGGAGAGCAGCTTGGCAGCCGAGAGGAAGAGTTGTCTTTCGCCTGTCCCTGAGATGGGCTCACGTCACATGCACGTCTATGAACTACTCGCTGTGTATAGAGATATGATGGTGGTGACCTTGGCCCCACGTCAGTGATGGAGGGCTCCTCACAGGAAAGCCCAGGTGCTCTTACCTTGAGAGGGGGAGACGGATGCCTAGAGACAAAAGTGACAGATGTGCACAGACGGTGTTTAAGGGGCAGGAAGAGAGTGTTGGCGACGTGGATGATGCCGTGATGTGTGGGATGGCCCGTGAATGGCTGGGTGGCCCTGGGCCCTCGCGCTGGCAGTCCACACACACACACATCACTGACGACCCCAGTAAGCCCTTGTGTATTCCGAAACCCCCTAAAACTGGGCTTCTGATGAACGCTCTTCTACTTCTGTGTTTTTTTTTCTATTTACTTCTATTTTCATTCAGTGCCTCGAAAGGGAGCTAGGCCAATCCCAGTGTTCCATTTTGGGGTAAAGGAAAACTTGGGGAGGACCATCCCTGACACCTGTTCTCCACCTGTGCACGTGGAGGGAAGATTTGGATCTTGTGTTCCCTGTGGGCCAAGGCGCGACACTCCTGTCTGCTCTCAAGTTCAAAGGCACCACTGCCCAGGGAAAGCATGGGACTCACTGTGTTAAAAACAACACAAACTTAGATTGACAGCTCTCGCAGGAAATACATTTTGAGAGATGGCAGATAAAAGGGAAACGTCTATAGACCCGAAGAATAAGAGATAGCTGGGATTGGACCTTTCAAGAAAGAAATATCAGCAGCGAACTCCCTTTTGACATTTGTTTCTTACATAATTGTAGGTGCTCATAAATTCGAATGCTTTTGTCTCCTCGCAGATTTTTTTTTACAACTTAATGCCATGAGTTTTACAGTTTTAGGATCTCTCTGTGACACTAACCAAGCGCCAATTCCCAGGGGCTCCCAAGAGAGCGATTACGTGATTTTATGCTCCACTCCTGCGTGCATAATCACTTTGAAAAAAAATAGTATCTTCATAGGAATAGTCTGAGTAATAAATACCTCAATTTGATGATCTTATTTCTTCAAATATTTATTTGCTATATCATTTGCATTTATTTACCAGGCCAAGAACTTTTGCTCAAAGAATTGGCCCACTCGTGGAAAATGGGGCTCGGCACCTGTCTGTTTTCCTGTTACCTTCTGTCCCTTTGGGGACCTATAGAGCAGAGGTACAGCTTACCGCAGAGGCCCTCACGGTCTCCTGTCCCTCTGTCCTTCCCTTGCTCCCTGGTAATACCTGACGTTTCTGTACAGTTTGAGAATATGTCCATTTTGTTAGGGAAACCTGCTCTCATTTGCAGATCAGCAAGCCAAGCACTGTTCTCACCCATGCTGAGAAAAGCGTGTTTTCTAGACCTAAGAAGACACAGTAAATTCATACAAGTTTTTTCTATTAACAAAGCCTTTCAAATAGGGATTTTTGTCTGTTTTCTCCCTCATCTGCTCGATGCCTGGTACAGGGCTGGCATTCACTGAGGATTGTTTTTGTTGAGACAAATGTTGAATGAATAAATGCCCTCCAACCAGACAGAAAAAGACAGAGAATAACGAAGCAGGTGCTTCAGTCCAGCACAGAGATGGACGTTTGTACTTTGCCACGTTTTATCCATTCTTTTCGTAAATAATACTGTTAGAACTGGGGTCCCACTGATGTTTTCACGTGCATGTTCATACTTCACAATATGTTTATAAATCCATACATCACAGAAGCTACGACTTGTTGGGTTTAGAAATGTGTAAACATGCTATCATACACGTTAAATCTGCCCTTCTTCTAAATCATTTCTCTAGACCCTTCTCTGTTTTCCTACAGAAGCCATTGCACCAAAATATTGCGCTTCCCAGTCGGGGGTTGGTGAGCCTGGGGGTGGGGGTTGGGGGCACAAATGTAATCAGGGTCCAGAAGTGGCTGTCCTTGGGCTCAGACCAAACTGGGTTATGAAATTAGCCTGGAGGGGAGAGAGGATGATGTCAGATCCTAATGTGATAACATTGCCATGGGCTCTCCTGGCAACCGAGCAGGCTGCTTGTTCTTTTTTTCCCCCATCAGTTATTGAGATGTATGTTCCTTTTGTCATTAAGTTTATGTCATCGCTGGTTTGACTTTGGCCTCGAGTCGTTTCCTGGTCCCTCTGATTGCGAAGGACATCTCATGGCGGGGGGGGGGGGATTCTCTGGGTCAGTGGACACTATGTGCTCTCAGCCCTTGTACAAACCTTGGGGGCTGAATGTGTTTCGGAACCCTTGGATTTCACACAGGCGACGGTGTGCACACCCTGGATGTTTTCTTCACCGCCCCCCATCTGCTCCCCCCCTGCCCCACTGTGGAGCGCAGGGCACTATTGCTCTGACAGTTCTCTGCAGCAGAATGTTGGACTTTTCATTCTGAGTGGGATACACAAGGACCAAATGGAGTCTCCTGTCCGTTCAGGTTTTCCTGGCAGGTGAATCAGGAAAATTCTTTTTCGGTTTTCAGACAGTTTTCGATCAAGGAACTGCAGATAAGAGATTGTAGATGTTTGTTATTATGCTTATGATGATGATTCCATTATAAGTTCACATACTTTCTGGCCAGTTGATGGCATCGTCCTCTGTTTATTAGCACTGACTCAGATTCCTTTCTTCCTCCCTTCCTCCCTCCCTCCCTCCCTTCCTTCCTTCCTTCCTTCCTTCCTTCCTTCCTTCCTTCCTTCCCCCTTTCTTTCTTCCACCCTTCCTTCCTCTCTCTTTCCCTCTCTCCCTCCTTCCCTTCTCCTTCCCTCCTTCCCTCTTTCCTTCCTCCCTTCTTCCTTTCTTCTCCTCCTTTCCTTCCTTCCTTCCTTCCTTCCTTCCTTCCTTCCTTCCTTCCTTCCTCCCTTCCTCTTCCTCTTCCTCTTCCTCTTCCTCTTCCTCTTCCTCTTCCTCTTCCTCTTCCTCTCATTATTTCAGTAAGATTGGGAGAGACACAGCAGAGTGTATGGTCTTTCAAGACTCAGGTTTTCAAGTCAAACAGATCCATGGCCCCATCCTGTTTCTGCCGCTCATTCTCTGTGTGATCATTGTTCCGTGTAACTCCTGGGACTTGATTCCTGAGATAATCATCACATCTGCCTCCTCAGGGATATTGTGCAGACACAACAAGGGGATGGGTGTGAAAACACTTAAAATGGTTCCCAGCACATAGCTAGTGCTCGGTGGACTGCAACGGCCATCGTGGCTGCTGTTGGCCTGGTGTACAATATCCCACCACATTTGCTATTCTCTCTTGAGCAATGAATTTACTCATATTTAATTGTTTTTAACTGGCAAGTGAATTTGGTCTTCATGCACATGTAAGTTATTTGGCAATAACTGTCTGAAACTGTTCTCCATCATGGTTATCTCCATCAGCCTTAGCTTCAAATGTTATGTGAGAGTTTGTCGTAAATAGCCACATGCATGACCACGTAAGGGTGCACAGCTGCTGCATCCTGTGAGTTATAGATGGATGATAGATAGATAGATAGATAGATAGATAGATAGATAGATAGATGATGGATGATAGATGGATGATGGATGGTTGGATAGATGGATGATTGATGGATGGATGGGTAGATAGACGATGAATGGATTGATGCATGGATGATAGATGGATGATGGATGATGATAGATAGGTTGATAGATAGATAGGGATGATACATAAGTGATAGATGGATAAATGAATAGATAGGTATTCATCTGAACCCCGAGAGGTTGTGAACAGGAAATGCCATGAAATACCCCGGGATTCTATGTTTACTATGAGCCCAAGCACACCAGAGAATCTCTCCAAAAGGGGAAAAAGAAGGATTCATACAGGCAGAGGTCATTTCTTTGCTTGGCATTCGTAGCCCTGCCGGAGTTAACTGCCTCCGTTTTCATCAGAGAGTCGGACACGCGGAGGTAGCTGTGGTCCCGCAAGCCACGCTGGCCGGTCCGTGTAGGCACAGCGCTGCTATGGGGGTTCTGTCCCTCTGTTGCCGAAGCCCCTCAGCCTCGGTTATTTCAAGACGCTTCTTCCCCCTCCTCCCCAGAGGAACACTTAGGATTTCAAGTTGGTTAATGCAGGGGCTTCAAGACGGAGCCTCATTGGGACCATTAGCGAACAGATGGGACGCGTGTGCGGCCCTCTGCCACTTCGTACTCATCCCTGTAACGAAAACGTGTATTATCCGTAGGACTAATGTCTTAAACTTGTGATTTTATTTAGTTCTTTCTTCGCCCATTTGAATGTTATGGTTGATGACGAGTGCATAATAAGACCCGTTCTGTGATTGGCCTTTTCATTTCTCTGGGTAAGTGGAGTGCCTCTCGATGTGTTTTTATTTGTCCTCCTTTCCCCCCCGAATTCCCTCTCACGTGTGCCCTCTCTGCACACACGGCCGGGGTGTCTCAGGGGGACTGTCGTCTCCTTGTTCGTGTTTCATACTTGAAAGTAGTATTCAAATGCAGCCGTATTTTACAGATTGGCAATTTTGCTATAATTAAGCTTCATGAATATGAAGATTCTTGTAGAATTCCCCCGATGCCCCATGGTGAGGGTTTGCAATAAAATTCCTTCTCAGCTCACTGTGCCCCATTGGAGTGTCAGTCTGGCTCAATTACAGCATGATGTTTACTCCCAGGAAGGGCGCACCACGTATTAGATCGTTTTTAAACCTTGGCAGAAACGGTCTGAGAGGCACATTTGTTCAGAGGGCTTGACAAACAAACAAACAAACAAAACCAAACCAAACAAAAACCCCAAAACAACAACAACACCACCCCCCCCCCCCCCCCCCGCGGCCGAGAAGGTCAGTATTTCACAGATCCAGGGATGTTCAGAAGTTCAAGGCTAAAGTTAAGGACCAGGGAGGAGGCGCCATTTGTGGAATGGCCTGTTGGGTTTTCTTCTGATTGGCTTCGTCCCTGCAAAATCTAGGAATGAGCCAACCTCTCTGTAACTGAAACGGGCTTCCTCCTCCTGGGTGGCTCTTTTGTGACGGCCCCGGGCAGCTCCTGAATTGGAGATCACTGTTGGTTTGTTCTTGTTCGTTTATTTACTTTTGTAAACAGGTGATGCACTTGTAATCCAGAACTCGAGAAGCGTTTTATTTTATTTTGTTTTATTTTATTTTTTATTTTTTGAGAGAGAGAGAGAGCACACGTACACAAGCAGGGGAGGGGCAGAGAGAGGGAG
The DNA here is from genome assembly GCF_007474595.2 of Lynx canadensis. NCBI lineage: Eukaryota > Metazoa > Chordata > Mammalia > Carnivora > Felidae > Lynx > Lynx canadensis. The sequence goes on along the minus strand of NC_044311.2, from coordinate 153,830,895 downwards.
AGAGAGACACCCACACACACAGAATCTGAAGCAGGCTCCAGGCTCTGTGCTCTCAGCTGTGCTGAGAGCACAGAGCCTGATGTGACGTGGGGCTCGAACCCATAAACCACGAGATTGTGACCCGAGCCGAAGCCAGATGCTTAACCCACGGAGCCACCCAGGTGCCCCCAAAAGTATTTTTAAAAAGTACGTACAGGAAATTCTAGTCTCACCACAGACCCTCACCCTAATTCCCCCGTAGGCATACCCCACCCTCAAGTAGGTGCCTACTGTCATTCTTGTTCCTTTGTGTTCTGTCCTTCTGGAAATTTCTGTGTGCATACATGCATGCACAGATAAACGTGTACTGCTTTGCACCCCTAGTACTCACCCATCAGCACGACGTTGGCTCTCTGACTGAGCACTCCCTAATCTAACTGCCACATTCTGTCTGTCGCTCGGATCTCCAGGAACTTTTGGCCACGTTGTTTCAGGATAAATCCTCTGCTGCTTTGCAGCTGTCCGGCTCTCCTGTTCTCAGCCGAAAGTAAAACCTTGGACTTCGTCCATTTCATTTTTTTTTTTTCCTTGCAGTTTGAAAGGCACTTGAACCAGCCCCCTGATGTTGCTTTTAACATCTTTTACATTTTAAAAAGAGTTGTACTCTGGTCTGTTTGCTTTTATCCTTGGTGAAAATGGCCCGAATAATTAGGCCAACAGAGAATTGCATCTTAAGGGATAATTATTGATGTATTCCTCATGTCAGCCCGAAAGTAACCTCTGGGGGTGAATGATCGGATGGGGCCTCCTTGCCTGTGAACAGCAGCGTCTCATGACTCCGAAAGCTTCAATCCATCGAAGATCACGCTGAGGTGGTTTATGCCCTCTGCTGTGGTTTGGGAAGATGGCCACCCATGTGGAGCTTGTGGATACCATGAAATCAACCCACTCCTGCGCAAAACCTTCTTAGGCTATAGGCTCAGCCAGAAAACCTTAAAACGTTTTATTAAGCAATAACAAGTTTTATCTTAAAAATCTATTTAATTTTTAAAACAGTTGCTTCTATTTTTTTTGATAGACATAAAATTTGGGGGGTACCCTACTTGTATTAGGGGGTTAGGTGAAGGAGTGCTTCCTCTGCAGCCGGGACTTAGTATTTTCACCTCTGGTCTGCATTCGTTACTATGAAATGAGGGGCATCCTACCATCACACCCTTACTTAGGGTTCCGTGGGTTCCTGTGTCCTTGCTTTCATTCGCTGTGTGTGTGGAATGACCGGGCTTGGCCGTTTTGTCCCAACCGCATCACATGCAATTAAACTCCAGGCTTTAAATGGCCACCATCAAAGACAGCTCGGACGAAAACTCACATTGTTGCAGTTCATTGTCTCGGGGTAGAAGCCACGACAAAAGTGGCCCAGAAATGTGGCAGCGAGAGTGCGCGGGATGATCTCCCTTGTTCCATTGCAGGCTTGTGCCGGCGAACACGCTTTTTACGGAAGCGTCTAGCAGTGCATCTCGGCTCTCCCTGTCAACTGGAGGCCGGAGCCAAAAAAACAACACAGAGCCCGTTTGACAGTGCGGCTGCTAATGCAGCAAGCGACAATAGCTTTCGCTCAGGCACGACAGGGCTTGGCGACGGGCTTTGCCAAAACAGGTGAAAACCGTTCACGTTAGGATCTGGACAGCGCCTGCGAGGAACCTGGAAGTCATCAGCATGGGTGTGCGGAAATAAAATAGAAACGCTAATAAAGGATAGGAGGTGACCTTAAAAAGGGGTGAAAAGGACAAAATGAAACGAGAGTAATGTTTTGGGCTCCTGACAAAGGGAACAAGCCACAGGCATGATCCTTGAACGCCCAGTTTCTGGCAGGACCTCGACACGCGTGGGGCACGTCTGGGACCGTGCACGGCAAAAAGGCAGGAGCCCGACTCTCTGTCTTCCTTTGCTGCTTCAGAGGCTGCTTAAACCAGTGGTCACACGGCATGAGTTTGGGTTCCCGTGGTCACCTCCCCGGTGGGACCGAGCCCCTTGACGGCAGAGATGGTAATTTCATTCACGAGGCTGCAGCTTAACCCCTGGGCTAGAGTCTGGTACTTACTAAATGTGGACAGCAGAGTGATTGGTCCTAAGGATCCCCACGTCCTCACTTCCAGGACCCGTGACAACGTTAGCTTACACGGTGAAAAGGACTTTGCAGATGTGATTGAGGCTTGAGATGGGGAAGCATGTCCTGGATTATCTCCATGGGTCCCAGGTAATCACAAGGGTCCTTTCAAGGAAAGGAGGGTGGGGGGCAGGGTTAGATGCAGAGGGATCCCAGGTGAGAAAGACTCTATTCCCCATTGCTGGCTCTCAAGACGGGGCCACGAGCCAGGGAATGTGGGAGCCGCTTGAGGCTGGAAAAGGCAGGGAACAGACCTCCCCCGGAGGCTCCAGAAGGAACAGCCCTGCCAACAGTCAGCGAGATCCATTTATGATTCTGATCTCTCATTCTGTAAGACAATAAGTTTGTGTTGTTGTTTTTTATATATAATTAAATAAATTTTTAATGTTTATTTTGGAGAGAGAGAGAGAGAGAGAGAGAGCAAGCAGGGGCAGGGGCAGGGGAGGGGCGGAGAGATGGAGACACAGAATCGGAAGCAGGCTCTGGGTCTGAGCTGTCAGCACAGAGCCTGATGCGGGGCTTGAACCCAGGAATGGTGAGATCATGACCTGGGCTGAAGTCGGACGCGTAGCCATCTGAGGCACCTGGACACCTCTAAATTTGGGTGGTTTTAAGCCACCAAGTTTGTGGTAATTTGTTGCAGCAGCCGCAGGGAACTAATACAGTAAGCAGTCAAGGTGGAACAGGTCCCTTGCTGCACATGACCTGTGACGCGTGCTGGGACCAAAGCACTGCCAGGAATCACTGCTCTTGGTTCTGTACCAACACCGGAAAGGCAAAAATTCGACCTAGAAAGCCGTTTCTATCGGAGCAGTTACATGGGGCTTCGTCTCGCGTATATTGTGTTTGTGCTCATTCTCCTGATGGCCTGTGTGATTTGTATGGAAAAACAAGAGGTTTACCGGCCTTAAGACTATGTGTAGGTGATTGGGCCAAAAAGGAACATCTTATAGGGCACCTGGGTGGCTCAGTCGGTTGAACGTCGGACTTCAGCTTGGGTCATGATCTCACAGTTCGTGGGTTTGCGCCCCACGTCGGGCTCGCTGATATCGGTGTGGAGCCCGATTTGGATCCTCTCTCTCCCTCTCTCTCGGCCCCTCTCCTGCTCGTGCTCTCCCCCCCTCTCTCAAAAATAAATAAACATCAAAAAAAGGAACATCTTTTTATGTGTGTAATGGGTATATGTGGCATATTCTGGGCTTCCTCCTTGGGGGCCGGGCATGACGATGTAGGTAAACGTTGCCTAAGTACCTCTACCCCGTTGAGGTGAAACACTTAGATAATGATGAGTGGGGATGTTGCCTGTAGAATAATGCACAAGGTGGTAGGTGGGTGGTAAGTGCTCACAGATGCTTGGATGGAAAGGAGGCCCTTCCCCCAATGAGAGGTTTTTGTTTTCGTCTTTGGGCTCTGGAAGCAGTTCTAGTCAAAAGAAGAAGTCCCCAGCCACGACTTTGTGGCACCACATAAAATGCTTCCTCACCCCTCCCCTTCTCCAAGCCCCCAGAAAGTGGTGTTCTTTGTCCCGCGGGCTTGTCACCACTGCTGTTGCAGCATGGGACACGCTGAAGTGGCCCCCCACCCCCTGCAGTCTCTAGGGGTGCACCTGGACCGGACGCTCCTCTCCCTCCTCCAGGTCTCTCTCCAGAAGGCAGTGCTAACAGGTAGAGCAGGTGAGGCAAAGTGACCCGGTGCCAGCTGATCCAGAGAGGACCCAGCCTGGCCTGCGGTGCCCTATGCGCAACAGTCTCTCTCTTCGGTGACGTCACGGCGGTGGCCACCTCTCAAGCTCCTTCCTAGACTCCCTCTCACCTGGAGCTTCCAGGCCCTGTGTTTTTCCACCACTGCTTATTACTGTCTGCACGCCATTGTTCTCATTTCCAGCTGGTTCTACCGGGGTTTCATCGCCAGGGCAAAAGGGACCTTATATTCAGAGTGGACATTCAGCTGAGAGACAACCATGTGACATTATCTGTTGTTAAATATGTATATTTTAAATGTTTATTATTTTGAGAGAGAGAGAGAGAGAGAGAGAGAGAGAGCGTGAGCAGGGGAGGGGCAGAGAGAGAGGGAGACACAGAATCAGAAGCAGGTTCCAGGCTCCGAGCTGTCAGCACAGAGCCTGACGCGGGACTCCATCCCATGAACCGAGAGATCATGACCTGAGCCAAAATCAGGAGTTGGATGCTGACGGTTCCCCTGTTGCTAAATATGTTTTAGAAAAATCTTCTGTACCGTTTGGGAAACAGAAATCGTCTACTTCTTGAGACTACAAAGGATGTAATGGCATTGCCCCGTGGAGGCCATGGAGGTGGTGAGCACGTGACAGTGGGGATGTCGTAGATGTGGACAGGGATGGGGGTTAGAGGCGGGGATATGTGTGATGCCCCTGTTGCTTGGGTGTGGTCCAGAGTGGAGGAGACGTGAATGGCTGACGGGCCAAAGGCGGTGGAAGGGAGCTGGGATTGGGGTCAAGATAACGGTCCGTTAAGTCCGGGCCATGTGGAAACTCCTGGCGTCTCGGGCACACCCAGCCCAGATGCCTCCTCCGCAACCAGGTACAGGGGCCCGAAGACAATCTGCGTAGTGGGAAGGTCGTGAAAGTGATGCCAAATCATGGCTCGTGATTCAGCCGGGACACGAGCAGCCAACGAATCATCACGCCGGCAGTTTCTAAAAATCAGAAGTGTAGGAGTTATTCGGTGAACAGTTGGTGCTCCGGCTTCGGGGACCTGCCGAGTGGTCGCCGTGTGTGTGCCTGTGTGTGCAGACGTACGTGCTCAGGAAAAAGGGTGGGGGGAGGTGTTCACTTATTTCATGTAATTAACGATTTGTGTAATTGTACAGGTTGTTGAGTATTTTAATATCACCCAGGGGAATATGTGCTCCTGAGTCTTTTCCTTTTTCTACTTTTCCAAAACCCTACTGTTTTTTGGTTGTGGCAAGCACGCAAAATACGCTTTTGCCAGTTTTGCTTTTCCGTGTACTGTTTCCTCAGTCTGTGCGTCTTCTCTTCCACGTACCCCCTTAACTCATCGTACCTCTCTAGGTAACGGTTAACTCTAACCTGAGGAGTTTGGAAGGTAAAAAGTTGCGGCGGGAATATTTGCAATGGACGTGATTTGTTAGGTGACATACAGTTTACATTCCAGCTATCCCAAAGGTTCTGTCTTATAACTAGGCTGGCACTGTTAGATCCTTGTCCTGGCCCGAGCAATTTTACCATTTTAGGTAAGGAGAACAGACCTTGGGCAGTGGTTTATGGAATGGGATTTCTTGGAGGTCAGTCAAATTTATTTAGTAATAATAAAAACTCACATAAAATTTGCCATAGCACTTCAGATGTTACTCTGTATTATTAATTGAAAACTGATGTTTGGTCAGATTTTTATTTGAAATGTCAGATTTGAAACATTTGATGGGCTACTTATGGCTATTTTCTCAAATATGTCTGATGGAGAAACAAAAATTCAGAATCACTTTGCAGAAAGAAGGGTATAATTATCAGAGAAATGGTACTTATACACGTAGGGACTAAGGCAAAGATTGTTCCATTTGTAATTCAGGAGCAAACCGATTGGCCTTTCTAAGCTCTAATGATAGTGCATACATCTTTGCAGTAACATTTGGCTGATGCCAGTCTTGTGAATTTTAACAACTCCTATAATGCAGAAGCCAATAAAGTGATAATTATAGGGTTGGAAAACTTACCTTCACAATGCTAGATCAGGTTGGCCCCGTGACTATTCTTGGCTTGAACTTTTCCTCCTTTAAAAAGCCAGAGCACAATTTAAAACAACTTTGTGTCTTTTAAGGGTTATAGATTCCCAGCGAGAACGCACAGGGCCATAGCTAAGAGCAAAGAGAAGCTTTGGAAGATGACCCAGGGGCTGGGCGGGCTTGCGGCTTCCCATCATACGTGTGCACCTGCACGTTGGGGGGCAGACACTGAGCTGCTCAGAAGCTCTGGTGAGGCCTTGGGGGGGCAGTCCAGTTCTACCTGGAGAGTCTATAAGGGACTGGAAAGAAGAATCAAAGGTTTTGTGCTCCCTTGTCTTTGGAGTGGGGAGGACAGCCCCCCTGAAATTCAACCACATGCCAGGTCTCCCTATACTGTTGATTTCGTGTTCTGTTTTCCCTGTAATCCTTTCTATATTTTATGTTTGAGGTCACTCTTCCTGTCCTCTCTAAATATTTTATCCAAGAAAGAAAAACTAAGTTGAACTCAGAGAAAAGAAGTGAAGTTGGGAGGAAGTTCAGTGGGCACAGAATAGACTCTAGACCGAGGCAGTGACTCATTATTTCTCTTTGGGAAAATGAAATCAGAAGTCAGGGTTTCAGGCGAACACCTGCTTCTTTTGGTGAGTTTCAGGGTAGTTACATTCTGGGCCTTAGGCTCCAGCCATGCCTCTCTCTTCAGTCATGATGCTTTCCCCAGCCGAGTGGCTTCCTTGACTGGGACAGCACGGTAGCAGTTTATCCCCAGCCTCCTCCCTGACAAGGGTCTCTCTGTGGTTAACACAGTTATTTCATGGCCCAGAGCATCATGGCCCGATGTGTACTTTTCATTACGCACTATCTGCTCTGTGTCCCTTGTAGTCCATAGACAGTATGTCTTTAATGTCACAAGACTTTTTTTTTAATGTTTATTTTTATTTTTGAGGGAGAGAGAGAGGAAGAGAGAGAGAGAATGAGTGGGGGAGGGGCAGAGAGAAGAGGGAGACACAGAATCCGAAGCAGGTTCCAGGCTCTGAGCGGTCAGCATGGAGCCCAATGCAGGGCTCGAACTTACGAACCGCGAGATCGTGACCTGAGCCGAAGTCGGATGCTTAACCTCCTGAGCCACCCAGGCGCCCCACAAGACCATTTACATAACCCATTGCTTTGGAATATTCCGTGTGTAGAACAACATGTTTTTTAGGTTAAGGAGCATTTTCTTTCCTTGTTGCCTCCACCCCTCCTCCTTGCCCACGAATTACCTTTAGTTTACCAAGAAGCCATGGTAAATACACTTCCATGTTAAAAAATTCCTTTTTTTTGTTTTAAGCCAAATTGAGTTGGATGTTAAAGTGAATGGGACAAGTTACCTGTATAATAACTACACGGTGTTTAGACCCTTGGCCCAGTACCACCAAATAAGGACTATGTTTTGCTCAGACAGAGAAAAGGATGCATGTTTATTAGACGAAAGAGGAGTGGGGGGGCCTTGCGGTCTTGCCAAATGGCTGTGAGGTTTGTGTTCTCGTTTTACTGTGGGTATAAACTAATTAGTGCATGCCTTGAATAGGGTGGCATTGAACCCTCACAGCGCTCCATATATATGCACGGGTTTCCATTTTCACTCCTCTCCTGTAATTCAGCTAACAGGCTTCTACACTCCGCCCAGCTTTCATCTTTGTGTCTCATCATCTCTAATAAAATCTTTTGCTCTTGGCACATGACTTGCGAGGCTGTTTATAGGGACTTCATATTCAGTTACTACATCTTCGTGGCTCCAAATGCCTCTGTAGCGTATTAAACCAAAACCACGAGAAACTCTGTGGATTGTTATTCCTGAGCTTGACAGTTTCCTTAATTGCTGTAGCTTCCAGGGCATCAAACGATCACCAGAGAAGGAAGAAAGGGGGAGATGTTAGGGAGAAAATTTGTAGGGAAAGAGTGCATAAAATCTTCATGAAAGACTCCATTATACTGTTATACTAGGAAAATGTCATCGCTTTGACAGCTCCCACTGTGTGTTTCTGTGGCCAAATCTGGAAGAAAATGAAACGCCCCCCGCCAACTCTCCTTAGTTGTAAAACGTAGTAAAAGACTGTGAGTTGTGTGTGTTACTTCAAAAATAATTTTATAAATCTTGAAGTTTTTTTTTTTTTTAAATCTGTTGTTTTGAGACAGCGAAGTGGGGGAGGGGCAAAGGGAGAGGAAGAGAGACGGAATTCCAAGCAGGCTTCCTGCTGTCAGCACAGAGCCTGACGTGGGGCTTGATCTCATGACCCGTGAGATTGCGACCTGAGCTGGGATCAAGAGTTGGGAGCTCAACCTACTGAGCCCCCCAGGTGCCCCTTAAATCTATTTTCAAATGAAAAAATATTATAAATCCCCTCAGGTTGGAAGTTGTGTATCCTGTGGTTTCACGTTTCAGGATTTTCGTGTTTGTACACGTGCTCGTGACGGTGTTGACTACAGACAGATCACCTCAGTCCTTCCCCAAACACTACTTGCCACGGCGAGAAACGTCATAAAATCTGAGTTCAGCTTTATACTCTTATTAGAAAGAGTTAGTTCATTCATCCCTCCAGAAAGTGTTTATTGAGCATGTACTATGTGATGGCTTTTCTTGCTCTGTCAGGCTATCAAATCTAAGCAGAGCTCTGAAACCACACACATTCTGAGTCTTCGTCTTGGACCAGTTGAATCAGAACCGCCGGGCTGGGCCTTGAGAAGTTGGGTGTTTAATACCCAAATGACTATTTTTTTTTTTTACTTTATTTTTTTTCCAGTTTGATTAAGAAATCATTGCCATCCATCACTGTATTGGTTTAAGGTGCACAGCGTGTTGGTTTGATTACATCTGTTGTGAAACGGTCACTACAATAGGTTTAGTTAACAGCTGTCACCTCTTACGGATACAATGAAAAGAAATAGAGAAAAAAAGTCTCCTTGCGCTGGGAATTCTTAGGATCTCTCAGCTTTGTTGTGTGTCACACAGCAGTGGTAGCCTATCACGTTGTGCGTCGTATCCCCTCACGTATTTATTTCTTAACTGGAAGTTCGCATCTTTGCACCACCTCCCTCCAGGTCCCCCTTCTGTTGCTTCCACAACGACTTGTGCGCAGTGAGCCTGATGGCCTCAGCAGAGCGCGTGTGGACCAAAGGGAGTGTGTATTAGTTTGCTTGGGCAGTCGGGACAAAAGCACAGACTTGGTGGCTTGATCAACCCGAGTGCATTGTCTCAGAATTGAGGCTGGATGTCCAAGATCAAGCTGTCGGCAGGGATGATTCTTCCCGAGGGCTATCTCCTTGGCTCATAGACGACCACCTTCCTGGTGTCCCTTCATGTGCTTAAATGACCTCTTCTTACAAGGACACAGTCAGATTGTATTAGGACCAACTCTGGTGCCTCCTGTTAACTTAAACTCTGTAAAGAGCCTGTCTCCACAGACGGTCACATTCTGACTGTCACCTTCTGTCACATTCTGTTGGGGTCAGGACTTCAACGTACGAATGGGGGATCGTGGGCACCGTTCGGCCCATGACAGGCTGAATTGGCTGCACTCTTAGCTGGTGTTCTGGTCCGCTCTGTGGAATGCTCTGTGTGGATGTGGTTCCCTCTCTCGAGAGCCTCGCGCTTCTGTTACGGCCCTCGGGATTCCTCCCAGGGAGGCTTGTGTAAACTGAATCGAACCCAAAGTATCTCAAGCTATTGGATCGTGATGCTCCAATGTTTGCCAGCTTCCTATTGATAACATGTTGCTCACTCATAAAATATGTTGTCCGTCCGAGTTAGAGACAATAAAACAAGAAGTCAGGCCCTTGACTGAAGGCCACCCAAGTGTGAGTTAGAGTTGAGAAGTTGTTTTACTTAATTCAAGATTTTGATAAATACGAAGTGTCTGTTTACACATAGTAGCCATCACGCACATCCACCTCGTGCAGATATGAGCTGCGTTTAAGAATAATTTTATTATATTCCTCCCTACACTTTCTCCGTCTACCCACCCATCACTCACCATCTACTGGAAAACATTTTATTCTGTTCCAGATGCTGTGCCGCATGCCAGAAAGGCATGCCACAAGACAGCCCTACTCTGTGCAGTCACAGAGCACAGAATCCAGGCTCTAGGCTCTTATCAGAGCAAATATGACCCCTCACTGGCTGGCTGGGGGGCTGGCCCCCAGGATCATGGCAGGTGTATCAAGGTCACAGGAGAGCTTGTAAAAAGGCTTCCTCGTAGACTCAACACTCATCTCCAGAACAACATCTTCTGTGAGTGGGGGTGGAGACTGGGGTTCTAGACTGTGAGTCTCTACGATTTCATCTCTCGTGGCTTCTAAGGGGAGCTTTAGACCGTGACCCGGGGCAGTCCTTCCCTGCCATTTGCCTCCACTGCAGTGTTCTTCCCCTGGGCGTCTCTTCATCCCGTAGCCCAGCAGCCGCCCCTCCCGCACCATGAAGCCCGCTTAGTGGCTAGAGCCCATGTAGAGATTTTCATCTCTGAGTTCCTTCTGGGTTATGGAGTGCTGTGTAACAAGACATGTGACCCCGGACAAATTACTTCACCTCTCTGAGCCTCCATTTTCCCATCCAAGAGCCTAAGCGTGAATAATAACCATTATATTGTAATGACACCATAAGGATAAGTGAGAGAACGTCTCTAAATCATCCTGGCGATACTAACACCTAGCGCGCCCACTAGGAAATGGTACATCCTCCCATGGTTTGTGCCAGCACTGAATTTTGCGACCTTCTTTGATTCTCTAGATCAAAAGAAGTAGAGCAGCAACCACAAAGATTAACAAAAAAAGAAAAAGAAAGAAGGTGAAATGTTAAAAAATAACAGTGTGAAACGTTGGTCTCTTTTTTTTTTTTTTCCCCTCGAAGTGCAGTATAGATTTATTCAAAGGAGCAACTTTTGCACTTGGTTTTGGTCTCACGGTGTCTGGCAAAGAGAGCATTCTGCACGTAGTAGATGTTTAATGTCCGTTATTAAAGGGTCTTGCTCTGAAAGCATCCAGTAACGAGCCTCAGAGTGCAGCGCTAACATGGGGAACGCGTTTTCCTGAAGTTATGCTCCCCTCTCCAGTTTAACTTTGTACGACGTCCTTTGCCAGTTGATGGCGTGTCATATATGGATATTTCTTGAAAACTGATACTATTAACGTATAATTTTCAAGTGTCCTAGTCATGATTCAACTATTACTATTTTTTGCTACTGCACATCTTTGAAATGCATGCTCACTTGGCTTCTGCCAGTCGGTAGGTATCTCCATTTGGGAGCAGAAAAGTCTGCTGAATTGGGAATCAAATCAATTCTTCTCTGATGTCTTAAGATCAAGGTATTCTAGAACTTGCCTTCTAGATATTTTTCAATCGTAGTAAGTCTTTCGTGATACATACTTAAAAGAAGGGAAGGAGAACGCTTCTTTTGAAAGCCAGTAGCCTCTGATGACCAAAATGGACCACCGAGAAAAGCATCTGGTTCGTTTCCATTGAATGTCTGTCTGCCTGACTTAGATATGACCTGTCTAGTGGGTATTAGCACATGACACGCGAACCCTTTTGGAGCATTTAGAGAAAGAGGAGGCATCCTTGAATGCTTAGTCAAGATACCTTTTCCTACAAGTAGCCCCAGTGTCTTGCCCATCTCCTCTTTTCTGTGTCCAGCACCTGTGGCATTGCGGTGACATAAGCTTAAATGTCCAGCACACGGACCGCACTGACGTGGCCACCAAGACCATAATGTGGCTTGCCAGATGCCTCTTCTCCACGCGGCCACACCCTGTCCACCTCTGTAGAAGAACCAGGAGGAAGCACAAACACTGACTTACACATACAAAACTTCATGCCATGGGTTCCTTACATATTAATGGGGGCAAGGATTTCACGTGAGGATGGAATCTCCCTCCTCCCTAAGCCATAGGGTTTCCTGCGCTCACACTCTTCCCACATGGGCACAATGGAGTGGGTAGCAGGGACTGTCTGTATTTCTTGCAGAAAGTAGAAATGTTTTCCTAAATTGCTTTCACATACTGTTTGAAAGCACTGTAGAATTTTTTAGCAGCTTATCCAACATCTCCCCCTCTGGAGTGTGTGTGTTTGTGTGTGTGTGTGTGTGTGTGTGTGTGTGTGTGTGTGTGTGTGTGGTGTGTTTGGTGGTGGGAAAGGCAGGGCAAGCAGGACAGAGAAAAAGGGGGGGGGTATTTGATCTGTTCTGTTTCTGCCTTCTTCCCTTCTCTGTACACCATTTTGGATAATTATGGCAGACTGGGTCCTTGCACACACAACAAGTGTCTAAACCAGTGTCTCCCACCCACACCTTCTTTTCCTTCTTTCCCCTGGTCCCTTTGCCTCAGCAGCTGGCTTCCTAGAAGACCCAGCCCCCACCCTTCTCACATTCGCATCCATCAATCATTGGCTAGCCATGAACCCAACTGGCTTTAGGTTATTTACTTCCTGTACCACATCTCTCGCTCAAATTGTATGACACAAGTTTGCACACCGATGAAGGCGGGGATGCCTCACCTTCCCCTCTTCCCCTCGTTTGTGGGAAGCTGTGGATCAGGGGCCGATTAGGGTTACACAGATGTAAGGGGCACGGACCAGAGTCGACTCCGGATCCGTCTGACGTCAGCCGATTGTGGAACTGCTCACGGTCACTGCTGTGGAGTGGGGTCTGCGCATCCCCCCCACCCCCGCCCCATTTCCCCATTGTCAGGGAGGAACCCTGTCTCCTACAAGAGAGGAGTTGTCCTTGCCTCCAGCTCTGCTCGCAGGTTCCACCCCTCCCACGTTTTTCTGCCACTTGCTCTTCTCGGCTCCCCTCTTGATGGCTGCTCCGAGACAGGTTTTCTCCAGTCGCACACTTGCCCCTGCTTTGCATGCTGCATAGTGGTAACAGCACGATCGGAGGCTCATTAAGGGAACTAATCAATTCCACGCGCCGCACCAGCACAGCAGATCGCCACACGGGCAGAGCCATTAGCAAGTCGGTGCATTAACACATGGCATTTCCGTGAATCAATATGGAGCCCATGTAGCACAAGCATGTGTGTGCCTTTTCTCCCATTCAGGAAAACTGATGCCAGAAACAACTGTTCAGATGTTTTCAAGTATGCCTTCTTGGAAGGGGAAAATATTTTTTGTTTTTCTTGAAAAATCTTGCTTTTGCGGGGGCCCGTTGTGGACCGTGATGGCTTTTATTTCTCCTGGGACTGTGTCATCCAGGGCTGAGGATTTGGAGTCAGACCCTCAGCCATCATGATTCACAAAATGCTTTGTAAAGCGTCACAGAGACAGCAAAAAAACCCTGTGCAAATGGAGAGCCCATTATTTTACACACGGGGACTTACTCTAAAATAGGTATCAGTTTTAATATTAGCTAAAATCTATGCTCAAGGAATGGTCATTCAATATGGGCTCCTCTGTCATTAATAATTCTCTCCAAATAGTATAATTTTCTGGCCCACATAAATTAAAAATTAATAATACTGGCTAGAAGCATGGTTGCTGAAAACGAATTCAGGTGTATTTCCCCACTGGTGAAATCCTGCTCACGCCTTGTCGGGAACTAACATGTAAATATCGTGGGATCTGACGAGTGATGTCACTTACACTGAAGGGCTTCCGAGGAGAAGCTGAGTGAGGAGCTCAGTATTCCTGTTTCCTGGACAATGTGTATCATTTAACAGCGGTGGGAGGGAAATGGACTTCTAGTCCTAAAATCCACGAAGACAATAGCCGCGATGTGTTTTCGCGGTCCTGGCTTCCTCCAGACACAGGTGAATCTCTGCTTTCCTTGGTCACTGGACACAAAAGGAATGAGCGTGAGGGGGAAAACGGGTGCCGGTATTTCAGGTGCCTGTGACGGCCCGAATAATTAGCACACATGGAAATCCCCTTCTGGAAAGCCACCACAGAAAGGAAGGCTGCCTCCGAGTATTTTAAGAATACTTCCATCATCTCAATAGGATCTAAAATGAGCATTCTGTCAGTATAGATCAGGAAGAAGGGCCTCCTTCTATTTTTAAAAAAATACCCAACATTCCTATTTTTCATATTTTTCTAGCCTGTAATTACTCTTAATCAAAGTACAACAAATAGTAAGCAGTAAAAATGAAATAAATGTGGAGACAGTTTGCCAATAACGAGGAGAAAACGCTCCATCTGTCTAGCCGCGAGTGAAATGGGTGTAATTACTGCTCATTTTTCTCGTAATTGCTGAGTTATTAGTTTAAAGCTTACACCCAACTGGTGTGCAGTGAATGGTACCCATTCCCTAATTACACCCCAGCCTTGCCGAGCTTGGAATCAGGGAACACAAGAGCCGAGAGGACGACCTGAATTAACCCTGAGTGCTTGCCTAGCGTTGCGACTGTCTGCTTAATTTGAATTTGATAAACTCCGGGTTCCCTCGCCACCCAAATACCAAACCACAGTGCTTGTCATTCTGTTTCCAATTGCAATTTACTTTTGGCCAATAATCTTGAATCCCTTTCCAGTGACAAACTCACGAGGTTATTGTTGCTAGAAATGATCCAAGCCGACTTCCGCCTTTGCATCACACATGTCCTGGTCATCCACGGTTTCGTTACGTGCAGGGTTATAGTCGCGCCTTGTCGTCAAGGAAATTCCATTGGAAAGTTCAGGATTACCCGTGGGTGGAGATATCTGACGGCACAGATTGCATAGCGGGGCACATATAGAAAAGAAGACTTCCTTCCTCATTTCTGTTTAATATGAATTGGAGTCCTGAAGGCAAATAGAGCTGTGATTTGTTTATTCTTCTAACACGTTGTCTTATCTGTGAGGCTCACGTGAGAAACACTAACCTCAGTTATAGTCTCATCAGAAAAAGGAAGTCTGTAGATACTTCTGCCTATGACTGTTACAGCAAGAGTGGATTTTTCTGGGTTAATTCTATCTGGATCCCTCTTTCTGTCTAAACTCACCATTACTGCCTTTGGACAAAGACAGCATTTGAGTGACGGAGGTAGGCTTGATCTGTATTGATCACTGGGGTCTTGGGGCGTACTTAATGAAACCTGACTTTGCGGCGTGCTGCTGAGGACAGGGATGACAGGAACATTTATTTGAGGGGCGTATTCTCAAGCCACGGAGTATTTGTTGAGCGAGATGCTACGTGTGGAAGCCATGAGCTTCCTAGACCACAATCCTCAGACTGGCGTGGCATTTCTTTTCTTAGCAGGTCATTTGAGTTACAGAGGAGGAGACAATGGAAATATAGCACATTATGTTCATTTCATTCCCCTTAGCCTAAGCGATAGCAAGGCATATTTTTCTATGCTGGAGATACGACTCTGAAAAAAAGAATCACTCTGGTGAAATTTGGTATGGCATATTCCCTGGTGTAAACCTCACACTTTGAGAAAGAGGGGAGATGAGCAAAGGCCTTAGTGGTTATTAGAAAACCTAAAATCAAAGAATCAAAGTCATTTTCATTCCTGGCTGCAGGAGCAGCAAATCCCACCCCACCCCCGCCCCCACCTCTCTCTGCAGAAGAGAGAGAATATTTAACCTCTTGGTTGAGATAAGCTGGTGAAAATCATGGAACTGTATTTTAACAATCTTCCTTCTAAGCCCCCGAGACCTGCAGTATCCCAGATCCTTCTGAGCTCCGCATAAATGTCTTTGCTGCCGGATAGGGAGTGCATTACGCATAATCCTTTGGTTGTGCTCGCCAGCTGGGGAGCAGAGATAGGGAATGTTGGGGGCTTACAGCTTTAAAATGGTGCGGATACGTCACCCAAAAGCAGAGAAATGAAATGAGTATTTGCATAATCTATCAGAGTTTCCCCGCTTTCTTTCCATCTTCTTATCATGTTTAAAAAAAATCTATTAAGAGAATATTAGAACAAAACGTATTTTCCTCTTCAGAGAATTCATTTTGCCTCTGTCTTTGGACCTATAGGGCTTTTCATTTGTTTTGATTTTTTACGCAGGCTTTTTTTTTTTTTTTTTTTTTTGCTTTGTTCCTACTATTCTCTGTTTGAGTCAATAGCACGTTTAGGTCGATTCTTTTGACCTGAAGACTTAGTTCTGAGCTGTCTTAAAATTATTATCAGAAAAGGTCCTAAATAAATGCAAGTGTGGACGTGGTGATATCTTATCTCCTGGAATTGAAATAGAGAAACCAAAATTCACTGTGTCAATGGCATTTTAATTCCATGTTAATTTCTCCCGCCTCCTTAAAAGAAAATGTGGTGAGGTCAGTTCTTGAGGCATTGAAGGGACTCCTCCCGGGTTGTCCACCACCCCGTCAGTCAGCCACACATTCAGACACACAGGCACCCCCCACCCCCACACTCAGAGATGCACACTCGTCCATGAACGCTGACACGCACTCACACGTATTTACTCAAGACATACAGACACACATTGGTGACATACACATGCATACATACACACACACGCACACACACACACACAGCTCTGAAGGCAGTAAGCCTTCTTTCTAGATCCTGGGCTGCTAAGAACGCTGCCCAGCCTGCCTCTCTCATTCCCTCTTTCTCAGTTAGATTATTTTCATCAACTCTGTTTTCTAAATCTTCCCTTTAACTTCTTAGCAATCGGCAGTCTGGACCGTCATGCTGAAAGTGCTCTCTTGACAGTCACTGATGATGGTTTAATTGTGAAATCCGGTGGTGGCCGCCCTGTTGGACCTCAGTCGAGCGGTTGGCCTCATCTGCTGTCCTGCCCCTCTCCTTCTGAGACCCCTCCTGCCCTTGCTCGTTTCTGTCCCACTGCTCCTGATGGGCCCTCTCTCCATTCTCCTGCCCCGGCTGCCCCTTGTCTGCGTCCTGTCCTCCTTAAACTCCGACCTCCGTAGAAGGTCCCCAGTGCATTCATCGCTTTGTTCCCCAAGTATGTACTAAGTCCCTTGTATATGCCAGGGGCTGCGGATACAACAGAGAACAACCAGGATGAAGCACCTGCCCTCAGGGCGCCTGTCTTCCAGTGGGGGAAGAAGACCAACTAGTATTACAGAGATCACGTACACTGTGGTGTCATTGCTGATAAGTGCTGCAGAGAGAAGTAAACGCAGTGTGATCAGAGGTTTTAGACTATTTAATACTTGCAGTAGGATGGTGGGTGAAGGCCTCTTGGAGATGCAGACGTCTAGACAGACGTGAAGGGAAAAGATGGGAGTACATGTGGAGGAAGAGCCCTCCGGGCAGGCGGGAAGTGGAAAATTAGTGCTATTATGTTTCGATAGCAGAAGCCACAGAAGGCCCTGTGGCTGAGACCATGAGAGTGTCACGCTGCAGTCACAAGGTCCCACTGTGTGGGCACAGATAGTGGGCACAGCTCTGTGGGCAGGTGCAGAGAGCTGTCATTGCAGGTGGTGTGCACGCCAAGAGGAACGGCCATTCCTAAGTTGATTTAAATAGAGAAGCTTACATTTTGTATCTTTGAGACTTTTTTCTATTTTTTATTAAAAATGTTTTTAATGTTTATTTTTGAGAGACAGAGAGAGAGAGACAGACAGATGATGAGTGGGGGAGGGGCATAGAGAGAGGGAGACACAGAATCGGAAGCAGGCTCCAGGCTCTGAGCCATCAGCATAGAGCCTGATGCGGGGCTCAAACTCACAAACCGCGAGATCAGGACCTGAGCCGAAGTGGGACGCTTAACCAACTGAGCCACCCAGGCGCCCCTTTGAGACTTTTTTTTTTTTAAGGAATGTATCCCAGAGAAGAAATAACTGATGTTTTTTGTTTGTTTGTTTAATTAGTCCATATTCCTGGGTCAAGAAAAAGATGGCAAATCTATCACGTCCTTCCTTTGGAGGAAATAAGCTTGTGTTTTCCATATATGGTTCTCTCCAAGGTACACGCTCAAAGATCTTCTGTTGGACCTTCCCTCCCACAACTCACTCATCTGTCGTGGATTTGCTCTATTTGTCCCCATCAAATTGTCTTTCCCCTACAGTCCTAACTGTTGCTCTTTATGGGTAATCCTCTTATCCCCAATTTCTAGCTAGTCCCCTCCTTCCTTCCCACTCACTTAACTGCCCAAGTGGAAAAATCAGTACGTGTACTTTCTAAGGACATAAAGACGGATATAAAGGCTTCCAATGAATATATTGAGATGAACCCATTTCTTGACGCTGGGATTTTTTGAAAGAATTGTTTTAGATTTATTTATTTGGTTTATGCATATTTTATTTTACTCATTGCTTATGTCATTTATTTAGGTGCTGTTTTATTTCCAGGACCTATTGATAGCGAGTAGTGGGTGACAGGTTTGAAATGACGGCTGTCCTGTTGCATCCGAGCTGTGGCTCTTTGTGCTCCCAGAAGTGATGTGAAGGCAGGTTGCCTTCTTATCTTGCGGGGTCATTGCCTGCCTCCCAGGGCCACCGCCATTTGGTTGTGAGGACTGTGTGTTCCTCCATGGCCGTGTGATGGATGCTATAGAAGAAATCATTTCAGGCTGTTGTTCTTTCCTTCCAAACCAAGAACCACATCCAGAGGTGCGATCTATTAAAGTAATTGTCATTCAGCAGTTAAAAACAAAATTCTCTGGTGGTGATACATTAAATAAGAGATGAAGCACAGACTGGGAAGATATCAATAAACAATTTAAAGGCTGTTTTGGATAACAAATCGATATGGAACAATGAATGTAGGCAACACGATGAAATGGGTAATTAACTCCCCCACTAGCTCTTTTGCAGGATCTCTGGGAATAAATTCTCTGAGGAGAAATAAAAGGGCAAGGTGATGCAGGTGAATGCCTTCAGCACATGATCTGAGCGTTGGTACCGAACATGATGCAGGTACTTGTGGATCAGGATGTGAGAGTGGAATTCACGCCCCCTTGAAGGGGTCTCACCCTTGATCGCTATTCTCAATCTTGGTTCCAGAGCTGCTGGGCCTCATGTCAGTCTGATTGTGTGGCTCCCTCTTTCCAAAACTACTACACAAGGTCAGGACTGAATAGAAACTATAGGCTTAGAAATAAAGAGTGAATGAGAGCACTTGTGTATTCCAAGTGAGCAGTTTCAGTTCTATAATATGATCAGCCGTGTCCTCCCGGTAGGCACAGCGCACGATTTCGTGTTGGACTTAGTATTTGGTACACTAAGGGCGGTTATAATATCCCGTGTTTGTGGCACACTCACAGGGACCCTTAGGCATTTTATACGTCTTACCTCTTTAGTGTGTGTGTGAAACAACCCTTGGATATATGTATGTATACAAGACAATTCTATGTGTGTATGTATGTATATATCTGTATCTATATCTATCTATATCATCTATAATGCACGTGTTATATTCGTGTATATAACACAGTCCATTGTTATGTATATATATGCACGTGCATGTGTGATTATATTTGCACGTATGCATGTACATATGTGTACACATATGTAAGGGAGTGTGTGCGTGTGTGTGTGTGTGTGTGTGTGTGTGTGTGTGTAAAGTGATCCTGCTGAATCGCCACTGTTATTCTTCTCATTTTACGGATGGGGACTCCACTTGCTGGGGCGCCCATGTCTACCAGATGAGGACCTGTGGGAGCACCAGGGACCCCTAGCCTGTAGGGACTGTACTTTTTCCCTCTATATGGATAACTCTGATGGTCCACTATGTAAGTGAGTAGATTTTCTCTTCAGTTATGCTTTCAAATTTGGCCGTTGAAAAACATGTCTATCAGGGCGTCTGAGCGGCTAGGTGGTTAAATGTCCGACTTCAACCCAGATTATGATCTCATGGTTTGTGAGTTCGAGCCCTGCATCCAGCTCTGTGCTGACAGCTCAGAGCTGGGACCCTGCTTCGGATTCTGTGTCTCCCTCTCTCTGCCCCTCCCCTGCTTACGTTCTCTCTCTCAAAAGTAAATAAACATAAAAAAAATTAAAAAAATGTCTGTCTAATCAATGCTTAGAAGTATTCCCAGGATGGTCCTGATGAAGAGGTAGAAAGAAGAGCTGTGATTTCACCTCCTCCAGCCACTCCCTTCCCCAGCCCTTAATCCTGCCCTCCTGCCCCAGATCAGGACTCAAGGATTGCCTTCACTGCCTGGAAGAAATTCAGGGCTTTTCCTTGGTTAATAGTTACAGTCTCAGTCTGTTATTCATCATGTTTTTGTGATATAGTTGGTACATCAAAGTTTGAAAGATTTTATACTTAATATGATTTTTCTGATTCAACCACAAATAGCTATAAACTCTCCTGACCTCCCATATTCTATCCAGTGTCTCTAGGTAAACATTTATTGAATGCCTGCTATGAGACAGTCTGTTCCAGGGTCCAGAGATGGTGTCCACATGGTTCTTATGGTCCAGGAGATAAATAAATTGCTACCAGCCATACACTGATGGATGTCTTGGGTCTGTGAACATGGCTATTGGTGACTGCTGAGACCAGCAGTCACTGATAAATAGGTACTAATCAGGAATGCCAGAGAGGAAAGGACATTGGGAATGTCAGAGCACTGCTATCTGCAGATTCATGGAATCATGTGTGTGAAATGTATCCACAGTAACATATTTATTCGTTCTTTGTTTCAAAGCTAAGTTTTGAGCACTAACTTTGTATAGTAAGGCCTTGTGTTAAACTTAGTTGGGTGACAGAGTCGGATACAACTTAGTCTCTGTCTTCAAGGAGATCAGAATTAGGTGGGTAGAAAATCAGAGGTACTCACTAACTATAAAATAAAGTACTAAGGCACTTGTATGGGAGGAGAGGGGAGTAAACAACCAGGGGAGCTCAATGCCACATGCCTACCCCCATGGGACAGCAGGGAAGGTATCAGAAAATGCTGTATTTCTCTGGGGCTTTTATCTCTGCTCCTAGATTCTGACATCTTCTTTTTTTTGCCGCAACTTTGTAACAGTCTTGCACTCTCTCACTTTGTGGGTTCCATTCTCATTGTCACTTGAAATTTTTACTACAAACTAATTCCATTGGAATTTTGCCTTATTCACTCACCTCCACACCCTGACATTGTCTGTTGAATAAAGTATTGGGTCTGTTAACCTTAAAAAATAAAACAGGCAGTTATCATACCACCAAAATGCATTTATTCTGGAATAGCGGGGAACTGTAATTTTCAAACTATGGCAAAACCATAAACAAGTCCAACAAACTAAGGAGAGGGATGGTGTTTTATGGAGAAGAAGGTGGAGGTTGCTTTGAGTAAAACTCGTTTGGAGAAAAGCAAGTGTTCAAGGTGATGATGGCTTCTTGCTGGCTGATTTGCAGGGGTGGCTGACTGCTTGTAGGAGATGCAGAGTACATCTTTCCCTGTTGGGACCGGTAACAGATGATTCTTTACTGTTGAAGATTCTTCTGTTGAGTCTGTAATTGACAGCTCTTCCTGTAATTGATGTGGATTGGTACAGCTTCCCCTCTGGCCTCCCCTTCTGGCCTTCTAACTCCATTTTAGTGAGGTTTCCCTTTATTAATTTTCATGGGTCACATCAGAATTTGCTTTAACCAATGTGTTTCTAAAAAGAATTTTGACTCGATATCAAACCTCAGACTTTGGAGGAGCCATTTACCTTTAAGGTTTTTATATAAACTGCTAATTGAATTAAATGTGTTGGTTTAAAACATATATGAGTGAGGGCTGGGGAATTTTGAAATCTCTGAAGTGTATCAAAGTGTGCTCTTTTGGCAAAGAACATCGACTTTGGTTTTTTTTATTCAGACCGGCGGCAGCACTGTTGCAGCCCTTTTTTCTTTTCCTTTCTTTGTCACAAGGTTAGCAGTGCCGCAGAGAACGAGGGGACACTTAGCAGAGACCTTGCTACATAGGCACATGTAGAAAGCCAGGCTGGACCCCTCTTTCCTGCCATGCCTATTGATGGGGTGCACCGAGGTTGATAAAGGCTATGTGGTGAATCGACTGCCTAAGAGGCGTTACTAAAAGGAAAACAAAGGCCACGAACAAGCTTCCAGCTTTGAGCCAAAGCAGCCAAGTTCCAAAGCCAGGGTCAAGTCAAGAAGAACCCGGTTCACCAAAGTGCCGCCGGGGTGTCCACGGCCATCCATGCTCTCAGGTGGCCCAGAAGGGCCACGAGTGGACAGGGCGGCCTTGGTGGGGGAAGCACCAACGGCGAGGTGAGGAGATGCCCATAGGGGACACCCAGATGGGCCCGACTCAGTTGGGTGGCACCGAACACCTTTCTTCTGGGCCAGCGGATGGCTGCTGTGGCGGATGCTGACAAACGAAGGTCTTGTTGAGTGCTGGGAGCTACAGCTGGTTCCTGGGTGGGCTTTGGGCAGGAGCAGCCCACATTTCCAAGTATGAAAAGGTACACTGTTCCCAGACATTTGGACCATGCCCTTTTAGGGGTCCTTGCTTAAGTCTGCCTACTCAGCTGCTCCTGGCTTTCCTCCCCTTTGTGTTTAGCCTCCTAGAGGGAGCCCCGGCATCTAGGGCCCCACTCTCCTTGGTAGCCTCTCTCTTTTCATCCCTCTCTCCCTCTCACTCTCTCCTGCCTCCCTTCCTCTCTATCCCCCCACTCCTTGCTCAACTTCCTTTTAATCTTGTGAGCTGCTTTCTCTACATCTCCATTCGTGTAGAGAATGATACATATTAATACAACCAGGCATAGGCAGATTCTACAGTGGGCTATAGTCCTGGACTCGTTTGGGGGCGATTTCAGTTACTACTTCTGCCCTCCTGTGTCCAAAAGGCCTTTGAAGCCTGGTTATTGCAGTCACCCGGCCTCGCCCAGGAGCACATCCGTCAGCATTGGTGTCAGCAGTTCTGGAAGCTGGCACAGCTCCTCGGAGGCCTCACGCACAGCCAGAGCTACCCTTGCAAACTCAAACCTGTAAAGGGGCGCCCACTTCCGCTGCGTGAACACGTGCTTCCAAAGGCCCACTCTTCTAGAACCTTCCAGGGTGCAGGGAGGCAGGCATTGCTGCTGTCCCTGTTTGACAAGCAGAGTTTGAGGAACCTGTTCACAGTGGCAGGGACAGTGTCACAGCCTGGTTTCCATCCCTGGGGACTTCTGTCACCATTGGTCCTTTTTCTTTGTCTGCACTGGAAGCTCGTGTCTCATGTTAGACTGGGAGGCTTCGTGGACATGAGGTCGACAGAGGCTGTGAATGACTACATGTTGTCATAAACGCCTAGTTTAACACAGAGATAATCATTGAGATGTCCCCGGCTCTCCCAGCTCTGAGATTCTATCATCCAGTTTCATTTGGGTAAATATGGAAAACCATCTATATTGTTTCCAAGTGAGCAGAAATGATCTCTTTAGATGGCAGATTCCAGTGTCTTAGCTCCTTCTCATCATTCCCAACATTAGGGCACATGAGAGAGAGGACAAAGAAAGAAATGATACTGGGAAGTAATTTGGAGGTCACAAAGGTGCAGGGTCCATTGGAGGAAAACTGTGCGTTCACCTGTATGAGCAACCCAACTATCACATGGGCCCAGAGTCCCAGCCAAAAGCCATGGCCGGGAAAGCCAACAAGTTTCATTTAGAAGAAATAACAAACGTGGTCAATGAGGAGGATGTGGGAACAGTTTACTAGAACTGATCTGAAAGGCGGGAAAGGAGATATGAGCCAGTAGAGCAGGTAAGCAACTGGTTTACGTATCAGGTGGAGTAGTTTGCCAAGAAGAGTCGCTTAGGAACCAAGAAGACAAATGAGGGGTTGCAGGAAGCGTGGCCTGGCTGAGCTGACCTGCAGGCCCATGGAGGTGGGGGTGAGAGCCTTCTGAGCCATATGGAGAGGGCATGGGCTGCCCCAAAAAGGAGCACCTATGAAGTAATTCCAGGTGGCTTGGAATAAATGTGTAAGAGCAAAGGGTCAATTCAACACTGGCATACAAACTTTCTACTTAGTAATGTGGTGTATTTAGGGGGTGCCTGGGTGGCTCAGTTGAGAGCTGGACTCTTGATTTTGACTCAGGTCATGATCCCAGGGTTGTGGGAGGGAGCTCTGTGTTGGAGTCTGTGCTGAGCCTGGAGCCTGCTTAAAGATTCTGTCTTTCTCTCCCTCTGGCCCTCTCCCCCACGCATGCTCTCTCTAAAATAAAAATAATAATACTAATAATAACATGGCGTATTTAATGGTTATAACTGCTCAAAAGCATGGGAAAAAGTTTTGTTATCTAATTTTGGAAAATCATAGTATTTTCACTCTCCAGATTTACTACAAAGATGTTCCAACTTCCAGGGTCTTTCCTTTGTCAGCTGCTTGACCTGGGTTCTCTGCAGGGGCTCCTCTCGCTGGCCAGCCTCAAAAGCCCATTCTTTTTGTCTGACTTCCCAGGCATCCTGCCTCCCCAGGGCCCATTAGCCCTGACTCCTCCTCCTCCTCCAGATGGCCAGAGACAAAGGATTGCATCCTCCACATTTCTCAACTGAATGTCCTCAAGAGTCCCAGTTAAACATCAAATTATGTTGTAATTCTTTGTCTATTTAGGCATTACTCATCATTGGCCAGACTAAGTCACATGGCCAGTCCTGATGTCAGTAGACTGTGAGCATGTGATTTTTCCCCAGAGGAGTTTGACTTGTTGTCATTTAGCTGCATATACAGTCTGCACACAAAAGATACACAGTTACATGTTTCCATGAGACTCACTTCTTCTGAAGAAGTCCTTTCTGTTAATTTTCTTTCAATTTAATTTTGATTTCCCTGAAACTAAAGGGCTCAAGGAATTTTATAAGGATAATCACATCCAATTCCAGGACTGTTTCACCCATGGTTCCCAACCTCTGGGCCTCTGTGTGGGGATAGGGAATGAATGACCTTGGAGAGCTAGCACTACAGCATATATCCTAGTACTTCCTGCCAACTAATATGTATGACACACACACACATGAAGCTAGACAGGCAGGCAGATAGATAATAGATAATCATGATAGATAGATGGATGGATGGATGGATGGATGGATAGATGAATGGATGGATGGTTGGATGGTTTGATGAAGAGATATAGAGATGGATGGATAGATGAATGGATAGATGGATTGATGAAGAGATGATAGAGATGGATGGATGGATAGATAGATGGATGAATGGATGGATTGATGGAGAGATTATAGAGATAGATGGATGGAAGGATGGATGGATGGATAGATGGATGGATGGATAGGATAGATAGATAGATAGATAGATAGATAGATAGATAGATAGATCAATAGGTAGATAGAGTACTTATGAGGCGCCACTGACTGTTCTACACCTGATCTTAGCTGGAAGGCTGAGAAGCAATGCCGGTGACTGTTCTAAGGGCTTTACATATATTAACTCAAGAGTTAATCAACTTTTTCAGGGAAGGGAAATATGCTAAATCTTTTAGTCTTTGGGGACCATGAGTTCTATGTTTTCACTACGTAACTGTGCCATTATGTAGAGCAAAAGTGATTGCAAACACCCTGTAAACAGTTGAGCATGGCTTTGTTCCAATACAGATCAGCTTACAAAAGCAGGACATGAACTGGCTTGACCCCTGGGCTATATAGTTTGTCATATATTTGCTTATTTTTTCCTTACGACAACCTTACAGTTATTCTTATTTTATAGGTAAGGAGACTGAGGCTCATAGAGGTACAGTAACTTATTAGAGGTCACCCAGCTGGTAAGTGGGGAAGCCAAGTTTTAATGAGGCAGCCTGGCCCCAGGGCCCACGTTTCTAACCACTGGAATGAACTGCTTCTCTGTGACGCGGCTCTGGTGGGTTCAGATAGGCTGTTGAAGTGTAGATCAGATAAAGAGGGATCGGCTTTCCAGGTATTTAATAGCTTGGTCCTTTTGCTATGTAAACAAAGACACAAATTATTCAAGCTCCCCTCATGCTGGGGTTGTGTGCCCTGGTTAATATAAGCACATGAGACCCCAAACTGGAAAATATGCAGAGTGGTAACAACGTACCATCTGAATGTTTTTCACCGTTCACTTACAACTTAGGGGACCTTCAGGTTTCTTTCTGGTGCCTCTCCACAAGGGGGGCATAAAAGGCAAAGTCACCGCAGAGGCGCTCCACCCAGGAGCAAGGAAAAGCCATTGTGGTGTGTGGGAAACAAGTACGGTTAGAAGGGCTGAATGTGTGTGGCCGTCAGTCATTTCTGCTGAGGGACCATGCACCAATCACTGTGCTTCTCTAAATCTGAGTTTTCTCTTATGAAAAATGGTGGTAAAGATATCTAGCTACAGTTGGGTGGTGAGTAATTGAGGAGTTGAAGTAAATGTAACATAACACCTCACAGACACGTAAGGAATCCTCTGTCTTTGTCGCCTTCAGGGTAGGGTTTTGCTTTTGTTGTATTTCTCAGTTGATTGTGTTTAGAGAAGGCTCTGACCATGTATTAACTGCAAATGAGAGTCATTGAATTCCAAGTCGCTCATACCTGTTTAAGGAAAATGACTAGCTCTTTAAATTTCAAGTGATTTTCTAGAAAAGTCAGAATGTTCGGGATCTCTGGAGCATTTTCTTGTAAGTGATGGTACAAGCCATGTGGTCAGCTTTCTTTACTTTTTCTGCTCATTCTAGTGCCACATAACATTCAAGACTTGGCCCTCCCAGTTGTTGTTATGATCTCCAAGTACATGAATCACTGATTCTTCTGTCCTTACCTGGTCCTTTGTCCTTCCCTCTGTTTACAAGAGGTCACTAGGTTACCTCTGTCTACCAGAGGTTACATTTGTTCGTTCATTGATTCAACACATATGAAGCTGTCTGCTATGGGTCAGACAACGTGCCAGCTTCTGGGGAAACAAAGGCATGAAATAGACATGACTCCCGTCCTCAGTACATCTCTCTCTTCCCAGCATTGGAATGACTTGGCACGACAGGCACTTTCCTACTTTGCTGAGGATCTGAAAACTGGATGTCCGGTTTATTTTAGTTATTATGTCGCTGGTATATAAAGAGCGAATCCAAGAACTCAAGGTACTTTTTATGAATAAAATTTTTAAGTTTGATCGCATTGGCTTTGTACTACCTGTTCTGACCTTGCTGAGAAGTTTTATTTCTGTTAGCATCCTAATTCCTTATCATTCTAGCAACAAATACTTACTTAGCATCTGCTATGTGATGATCAGTCTGGGAAAACATTGGCAAATTCTAGTGATGGTCTCCTGCCTTCAAGGAGCTTACAGTCTAGCAACAAAGATAGGCAGGAAAAGACCTCAACAACTTAAATGTAATGAATGAAAATAATGCCATCAATGTGAAGGATGAGTTGGAGGTGAGAGAGACAAGGCAGGCAAGGGGATTATTCAGAGGGTTATTGTAGACAAGGCGGAATAAATAGAAATTATCCAATTTTTCAAATACAAAAGTAAAAGGTATGACTTCACCGCAAGAACTATTTGAGTAGAATAAATTGAAATAATTAAGGTTTGTTGTAAATGTTCCAAAGGAAACAAACAGGGGAGAGAGGTAGAGTGGTGGTACAGGGTGGGAGAGCATCTATTTTGAGTTAGGGAAGCAGGAAGGTCCCTCCATGTCCTGAGGAATGAGAAAGGACCAACCACTTGAAGAGCAGAGGGTGACATCAATGAAGGATGCAAGGAGACAGTGTGGCTGGAACTGAGTGAGACTGAAAGGAGACAAGGTCACAGAGAGAGGCGATTTAGACTTCCTGTTGCTATCCTGAGGCTGGGAGGCAATGGGAAAAGTTTTGATTTTACTTCAACTTCAATGGGAAGTCAAGTGAAGGACTTTGACAAGGAACATGACCTGATTCGATGTTGGGTTAAAGAGGTCACTCTCACTAATGAAGATCAGAAGGAATAAATTGTAGAAGAGAACGTGTGAATGCAGAGAGACTAGGTAGGGAGCTATTTCAAATGTCTACCTAAGACATGATGGTGAACTCAACTGAAGTAGAGACACATGGACTGACATGTGAGCTATGTTTTGGAAATAGAATAGGATCTGTTGAAAGATGTGCTGAGGTAGAATGAGAGGAAGGAAGGAACGTAGGGCAGAAGGACGGTGAAATCAAGAGTGATTCCTGGTTTGAGGGATTGGGTTAATGGCGGTCCATTTCCCTGAGAAGAAATGTGTAAGAGGTTGTGTGGGGGGAGTTAAGAATGCTTTAAAACAGATTAGGTTTTAAATACAATAGACACTCATGTGGAAGGGCTGGGTTGGCAGTTAAATATGTGGATTTTATGTGGCCACATAAATCCGTGAGTTATCAGCTATATAATTGTATCTAAAGTGATTGGACGAATGTGATACTCTATGAAGGGAAGGAAAGAGAGCCCAGGACAAATTCGTGAAGAACACTAACATTTAGAGATGAGACAAAGGGGGAGGAGACGTCAGTGCAGCACCCAGTGGATTGGGAGGAAATGTAAGAATGTGGGGTGTCATGGATGTCATGACAATAATGGTAGAGGGAGGCTTTAGCTGTATCAGATGCTGCTGAGAGGTTAAGATGAGATCCATGAGATTGTCACCTGGACAAGGCCAGTGTCTTGAGGGACATAAGTTATATTGAAGAGGTTGAAGGCAAATGGCTGGTGAACATGTGAAGATGAATATTGGACCTGCTCCTTTGAAAAACATGGTTGTGCATGAGAAGCAAAAAAAAAAAAAAAAAAAAAAAAATGGGATAGTAGTAAAAGAGAAAATCTAGTAAAGGGAATTTGGTTTTATTGTTGTTATTTGTTTATGTGTTTGTCGTAGAACAAATAGCAAGCATGGTTGCACGATGGTCACAGTGATCCAACAGAGGATAAGATACTGAGAAGCAGTTACAAAGAAAGAAGAAGGCAGAAGGACCGAGGTCCTCAAGAAGCCCACAAGGTGGGGGCTTCTAGAGCTCCGGCCGGGGAGTTTGTCTTAAGAGGGAAACTGGAGATGGGTGCAGAGTTGAGGTTAGATTCTAACTGAGAAAGTTTAAGGTGAGATTTCTGTTCAGAGAAAGGGTGGGGAAGGCCTTGGGAGAGCTTTTAGGAGAGAAGGCGGAGATGAGAAACTTAAGGTTCTGTCTCAGGGAGATGGGAAGAAGCTCGTTAGACACAGGGTTGTGGACCCTTGTTGAGCAACTTCTTCAGGTGAGGAAGACTCTGGGAGAGCTGGGTTCTGGAGAATTTAAGTGTAACTGTACAGGACTTGGTAGTGCCTCTTGATATAATATTTTTCTCTTGATCCCCACGGTTTTTTATTTTCCTTTGGAGAACCTGGACGAATTGGTCTCCATGTTTATCTCTGTAGTGTTTCCACTCCTGGGTAAATTTTACTTGAGGTTTGGTATCTATTGAATTTCATAAACATCTCTCATTTTTCCATGCCACCCATGTCTCCTTCAGAAATTGTGTCAGTGTTCGTTTTGTCCACTTGGGAGACCTAAAAAATAAAGATTTAAAATGAAAGTTTGCTTAAACTTCAAGATGTAGATATTATTTGCATCTTTTATGATATATTTGTATAATACATAATCAAAACAGTAACAACCAACGTAATAAACACACTCTTAGATTACAAAAACTCATTTTAATTTATATAAACAAAGATTATTTTTCTGTATGTTGCTTGAGAAATGATTGGTATGAATAAGCTCTTTGGAAGATTATTCCATTAATTATACTGTCTCAGCTTTTGAAAATATATTTGAAATATTTTATAATTTAGATTTGCCTGTAAAATTGACTTGTATGAGTGTGTATGTGTGTGTGTGCACAAAGATGTCTTCTGACATTTCCTTGGAATATATAACGGTCAAGGTCACTAAAAGCCAGTGTTTAGGAACACAGAAGGCGCCAGTATTGACGTTCCATCTTCCTCCGTGCTTCTGTCCTTTGTCTGGAAGTTTCTTCTGCAGACCCTACTCTGCTCATCTGTAGTATGGCCATGCAGTTCAGGTGCCCAACACCCCATCTGGAGACGAGGCTGCTTTATTTCCCTACCTTCTGTAATCTTCTGCCTCCATTCTAAGGGTCTGGGGAAAAAAATAAACAATCTTAGGAGTTGTTGTTGTTGTTTTTTTTAATCTGGTTGTTTTCCGACAACGCTGGGGATATCTTCTTCTAGATAGATGTTCAGATAAGACAGGTCTGAAAAAAAGGTTTGCTATCTCTGTGCCTTATTCACCTGTTTCTAACTTGTATTACCAGAAGCTAACTGAGAGCCAGTTCTGTTTTCTTCCATGTGAGGGCAGTGGTAGAGGAAAGGACATGTTTCCATGTTGGTGATGGATGATGAGGAGGGAGGCTGAGGGGTGAAGCAGGGTCTGGATAGCGAGCTGGTGAGTCCAGTGTTCTGTTGGGATGCTGTGCCGTCGGGGTAGGCGGGCACACCCCTCCCCCGCATGACATAACTTGGAATGGGGGGGGGGGAAATGTGTGTTCAGAACATGGCCCCAAATCAGCGTCAGGGCCTACCCCCACAGGAATACTGGAAAACAAAACACAACAAAAAAACCCTCTGAGAGTGAACTCATTGGAAAAACCGTGTGCCTTAAAACATTCCGAGAGGAGACCACCCCTTAGGCTGTAGGATGACGGGTGATCAAGGTCATGATCAGGTCAGTTAGAGGTAAGCTTTTTGGAGCACAAAGTTGCAGTACTTGGCCATACCTTAAACAACTAAACAAGACAAAAACACCCGCCATGCCCGGGCCCAGTGTTTTCTCCTGACCCTGTATTCACATATACAAGTCTATTCTGGGGGAGGAACAGGACAGAAAATGATGGCAGAGTCGCCTTTAGAACCTCTAGTTGCTTTCAAGAGGCCTGTGTGTCAAGGGTGAGCCCTCCACACCTTTGTGTTTGCAGAGCCTCAATTGGTCCTGTATTTATTTAGTCTCTTATTTGAAAAGACGCTTCCCTCTTGCCTTAGAAGAAGCTCATTACAGATAGACTTCACCTTTCTGTTGCCAAAGATGTTTCCTTGAAATGAACATGTAAAGAATGTTAGATCAGTAGCATGTCGCTGCGAGGCTATCCCTTTGATCCAGTTCGGAATGCATTTGTTAAAAAGCCGCTTTATTGATTTTTTTTTTTTTTTAGCTGCTTTTTGCTGTGTTTGGAGCATTTGTACATATGCACATCACATTTTTTGCTACATCAAAGTGCTTAATAAGTTCACTGCACTCAGGAAACAGCATGCAAAACAGAGCGACTTTTCTCCAGGAAGATTTCTGCCACTTAACCTCCGGTATGAAAGTTGTTTTTAATGCGGTCCTTCTGAGTAGCTTCAGAATAGGGTATGCAGTCTTCCCTGGAAGAGGCAGCCTGACTCCACCCTGCTTCTCGGAAAAAGGTGCAGTGTTGAAAAGGGGGAGTTTCGGGGCGCCTGGGTGGCGCAGTCGGTTAAGCGTCCGACTTCAGCCAGGTCACGATCTCGCGGTCCGTGAGTTTGAGTCCCGCGTCAGGCTCTGGGCTGATGGCTCAGAGCCTGGAGCCTGTCTCCGATTCTGTGTCTCCCTCTCTCTCTGCCCCTCCCCCGTTCATGCTCTGTCTCTCTCTGTCCCAAAAATAAATAAACGTTGAAAGAAAAAAAAAAAAAAAGAAAAGGGGGAGTTTCATAGAGCCAGGCGATGCATCTGATGGCCTTCTGTTGGACAAGAGTGATTTCACTTCAATTAATTATTTAATTGCTCACATTTGTGGGTGTCACTGGCTTCCAGGGAAGTGTTGACAGTGTTCGATGTATATGAGGCTCGTGCTTCATTTAGTAATAAATTGAAATTTATTTAGGTGACTAAGGTGATGTTTCTGTATTAGGTCCAGTTATATTATTAGGCATGAGCACGGTGGGACCCTTATTTTTATTTATTTATTTTTTGTATGGGGTACTACAAAGCAGTGTAGAGTGCTTTTAATTCAAAATAAGGAGGGCGGGGCGGCTCTCACAGATGCAGCTGTTACAGACACCTCATGCAGGTATACAGGTGAACGCGTGTTAAAGATGTAACTTCTTTAATGAGGGAGCAGAGAAGATGTTATAACCAGTTCCAGTATTCATCAGGAATATTGAAATAAATGCGCCAGTGCCGTCAAAACTGCCTTTTCCATGGGGAGGAGGGAGGAGGGCTGGGGAGGGAAGTCAATTAGACCCCTACCAGCTAAGGCAGAATTTGTGTCTATCAGTTCCCGACAAACTATACGATTCAAAAGTAGCTCCAAAGTGATGAAAGCCCAGAATAATCTCTGCACATTTTGCAGTTTTTTCAGTGAAGCACACATTGGTTTTTTTTTTCTCTGCACCTCCGACAGAGTGGCTGATCCTCAAATCCTTTATTTGGCTTTAATACTAGACAAGCACCTGACTTGGGGGGACTAGCTGAAGGTCAAGGAGTAAGAAAAGAGCAGAATAGGTATACGGAGCAAAAGAAATTCAGCCTAAAACAAGCAACCCGTCAACTTAGTATTTAAACACCTTTGTCTCTTAGAGATTTATTTTTATTTCGTGTTCATTTATTTTTGAAGAAGCCGGAGACGGAGCGTGAGCGGGGGAGGGGCAGAGAGAGAGGGAGACACAGAATCCTAAACGGGCTCCGGGTTCTAAGCCGTCAGCACAGAGCCCGACACGGGTCTCGAACTCATGAACCGTAAGATCATGACCTGAGCTGAAGTTGGAGGCTTCCAGGTGCCCCTGTCTCTTAGAAGATTTTTTTTTTTATTGTGCTGGGAATTGAGGTAAAAGGTGGCTTTCCTTATTTCTGACTCCTGTCTCTTGGACTGTTCTTGCGGCCAACCCGTGACTTGGCTCAGTCCCCGCCCTTACTTCCACTCTGATGTCTCTCTGTGCACCAGACTCTCCACTCTCCGTAAAAGCCACCCCTAATTGCGCCGTGGGATGGGCATTTGGGGCCCTCTCTGTGCAGAGCCTGCAAATAGAGTGACCAAATGCCCTTGATGCAGAATCTCAGTCCCTCCCGGCAGCTTAAAGAACACAGAGTGGGGCGCCCAGCAGCCCAGGCCTGCTGCCTGCCGCGCGGGCATTGTTCTGTAAATTAGAGCTTCTGACTACCGGATCCTCAGGCCTCTTCCAGCTGCCTCTTAGGGGTGATCCACATCCGGAGACATCCGCTTTCTTGCTGTTTTCTTCTTGGCCCGAATGAAATCTTACCCCAAGTGCTAGAACATTGAAACGACGTCCACAACAGGTCTCACGAAAGGCTCCTTGGGAGTCCGGTCGTGAACCCCGAAGGCTAAAATGTGGGCGAGAGGGTCCAGAAGAATGTCTGGTATGAGGAGAGCACCCCATGTCACTCTCTGTAAGCTCACCTCACCTCAAAGTTGCTGGCTTTGTTACTGCATACGGGCTAGCTGTTTTTTTTTTCTTTTTATGATGCGATAATTATATATATATATATATATATATATATATATATATATAACAAAATTACTTTTTAATGTACAATTCTGCAAGTTTTGACAAATGCCTGGAGTCAAAAAACTGCTGCCACAATCAGAGAGGAAACATTGGCACTGAACCCCCCCAAATACCGTGGAGGTTAGTCAGTTACGTCACCTCTCATCTCCGTTCCCCCACCTGTCTCCTGCTGGTGCCACCTTGCCTCTGAGTGTGGCTTTTTTCACTTTAGATCTGCCCCTGTGATTACGTATATCATGCGTGCTGGGTAGTGGCACCCTGCTGACTGCAGTGGAACACGGTGGCTGACAGGTGTTCCATTGTAGGGACGTACAGCGTTTTTATTGTCACGCTCGTAGAGAGACGTCGTTTTGTTTTGTTGTGTTTACTTACGGGAGATTATGAATACAGCCATTATAAACATTCATTTACAGGTTTTATATGAACGTGAGTTTTTATTTCACTGGGGTAAATACCTAGCAGTAGCATTTCTGAGTTGCAGGGTAAGTGAATGTTTAACTTGGTAAAGAACAAATAGTTTTTCAGAATGGCTAATTCATTTTGAGTTCCCACCAGCAACATGAGAATCCCACATGCTACCTGTCCTCACGTCCTAACCCCTAACCAGTACTTGGTACTATTAGATGTCCTTCCCTTCCTCCCTCCCTTCCTCCCTCCCTTCCCTACTTCCCACCTTTCTTCCCTCCCTCTGTCCCTCTGGCTCTCCGTCCCTCCATCCTTCCTTCTTTCCTTCCCTCCTTCCCTCCCTCCCTCTGTCCTTCCCTCCCTCCCTCCCTCCTTCCCTCCCTCCCTCCCTCCTTCCCTTCCTCTGGCCTGCCTGCCTGCCTCCTTCCTTCCTTCCTTCCTTCCTTCCTTCCTTCCTTCCTTCCTTCTCTTCCTCCTTCCCTTCCTCCCTCCCTTCCTCCCTCCCTTCCTCCCTCCCTTCCCTACTTCCCACCTTTCTTCCCTCCTTCTGTCCCTCTGGCTCTCCTTCCTTCCATCCTTCCTTCCATCCTTCCTTCTTTCCTTCCCTCCTTTCCTCCCTCCCTCCCTCCCTCCTGCCCTTCCTCTGGCCTGCCTGCCTGCCTTTTTTCCTTCCTTCCTTCCTTCCTTCCTTCCTTCCTTCCTTCCTTCCTTCCTTCCTTCTTCCCTCCCTCCCCTCCCCTCCCCTCCCCTCCACTCCCCTCCCCTCCCCTCCCCTTCCTTTGCCATTCTGATAGGCATGTAGTGTTGTCTCACATGATTTAAATTGCATTTCCTTGGTAACTAATATATTGGAGCTTTCCCCCCCATTTGCTTGTTTACTATTTGTATATTTTCTTTATTGAAGTACCTATTCAAATCCTCTGACTGGGCTTTTTTAAAAATAGCTCTCCCATCCCCATTTTATCTTTCATAAAACAAGAATGCAGTTTCGGGCCTCGGAACAACTACAGATTGGCACGTCCACAATGCCTCTGGATGTGGTGGGAAAACAAACTGGGAGGACAGATTATTTTGTGGATCCTTGAGGAGCAGATATTAAATAAAATCGTAATCAACAGAAGCCTTCACTAAAAATAAGTTATGCCAAAGGGACCTGATCTCCTTCCTTTCTGATGAGTTAATTAAATTGTATATTAAAATAATTTCATAGATACAATATTGTGTTTCAGGCTTGTGAACAAAATGGAGAGATGTGGACTGCATGACAATAAGATTAGAGTGAATTATATTTTGTTGAAATAATATTACCCTAAGATATTGATTTTTCTTTCTTTCTTTCTTTCTTTTTTTTTTGAGTCTGCCAACCTGGAGGGATGTTCCTGGCCCAACATCACTTACTCATCTGTAATATTCAAATTAAGTCATCCAGAATTAAGTGTTCTGTAGATTCTATCTGACAGGGCATAAATGTGCCGCAAAGCCTTAGGCAGAATGGACCCAGATGTCCAGAATGTGGATCTGTGGTCCTCCCTGCCCTCCCCCCCCCACTGCCCCTCCCCGGGCCATCAACGGGAAGGTAGCGGTGGTGCCTGCTAGGAGGAGAGCTTTGAGGTGCCACCCCCAAGTTCAGCCTGCAGATGCAGGGGTGGCTGTCCACCTGCCGCTCTCCTCCCCTCTTTCCTTAGACCACGTCCAGCGGATGTCTTTTTAAGGGCCGAGACCACAGAGAGTTTATCTGTGGATTTCATGAGGTGATGTTTGCAAATGCATTTATTCATTCTTCACTTAGATTTTATGAAAAAGGAGCACACGTTTTGAGAGGCATGGAGAAGCCCATTGATTTTTGGTGTGCCAACTAGCAATTTTCTTCTTATCAGAGATGTTTATTGAAACGCGATGCTTTAATTTCTTAAAGCAATGCCATATTTTAATCAGTCCCACGCAGCTCTTCATTCAGGAGCCAGAAAGTGAGGAAGGAAAATGTTCTTTGGAAAGCAGACGTGACATTTCTGTTGCTTTCCACTCTTTACTGTGACAAAGATCCGAGGTTGTTTCCAAGTGGACGGACACCTCCCATTGGAACGTCCCTCCTCCGTCTGGGGGTTTCTCTGGCATCGTTTTGGCGGAGGGAGGAACTGGTAGGAGCTGTCAGGAGAGTCTCAGTCTCTGGCTGTGCTTGTAGCTACCACCGGAACCCTGACCCAGCTGCTTCCAAGTCAGTGGTTCCCGACCGAGGGCCATTTCCCCCCAGGAGTCCCGAGGCAATGTCTGTAGACGCTTGATGGTCCCAATCCGGAGGGAGTTACTGGCATCTAGTGTGTAGAAGTCCGGGCACTGCTAACATCCTACGTTGCCCGGAACGTCCCCACAACCAAGAATTATGTGGCCCCAAATGTCTACGGTGCTGAGGATGATAAACCCTGCAGTCCCCGGGGGCCAGCGATGTCACGATGTAGGGATCTCAGGTCCATTCTGACTGCGGGTCATTGGGTGTCCAGAGCAGTGATGGAATCTGGGTCTTGACTTCTG
This sequence comes from Lynx canadensis, assembly GCF_007474595.2. Lineage (NCBI taxonomy): Eukaryota > Metazoa > Chordata > Mammalia > Carnivora > Felidae > Lynx > Lynx canadensis. The sequence continues at coordinate 153,794,800 of NC_044311.2, read as the reverse complement.
TTGGGCTCATTTTTTTTTTACTGTTTATTTATTTTTGAGAGAGAGAGAGAGAGAGAGTGCTAGAAAGTAGGGGAGGAGCAGAGAGAGAGGGCAGCAGAATCTGAAGCAGGCTCCAGGCTCCGAGCTGTCAGCCCGGGGGGGTCTCGAACTCCTGGACCGTGAGATCATGACCTGAGCTGAAGTTGGACGCTTGACCGACTGATCTCAGTGACGGATGCCCAGGGTCCCAGGCCGGGGAAGCCACTGGGCTCCCAGAGTCCGTGGCTCCTGGGGGGGGTGTGGTCACATAGGCACACACACGACCGGAAGGAATGCTGACGACCGCCACCCATCACACCGATGGCACCAATAAGCCAGGTAAGCTCGTGCGGCATGTTTGCAGGCCCCCGGTGTATCAAACGGCCTTATTCACGTGTAGCACAGGGAAGATTTCAAGGGTTCAGGCCAAGGTCAGTTGTGTAAGCAGGCCCCCCGAAGATGTGGGAGGTGAGCGGCATCATCCTGCGTTTCTCACACGCTGCAGTCATCAGTACCTTTCTAGCCAAGTCCTTCTGTTTCGGTCAGACAGGGTTGGTTACTGGTGCTTGCGGCCCACAAGCGGGAGCTGGCTTGTGCATGACGTCATTCACAAAATGACAACCAAGGCCACTTCTGTGCTTTGCATTGATTGATTGCGCACGTGTGTGTGTGTGTGCGTGTGCGTGTGCGTGTGTGTGTGTGTGTGTCATTTCAAACTGTTATCTTCATCATTTACATCAAAAGTGAGCTCTTTGGGGGCGCCTGGGTGGCTCAGTCAGTTGAGCGTCCGACTTCAGCTCAGGTTATGTCCTCACGGTCCGCGGGTTCGAGCCCCGCGTCGGGCTCTGTGCCGACAGCTCGGAGCCTGGAGCCTGCTTCCAATTCTGTGTCTCCCTCTCTCTCTCTCTCTCTCTCTGCCCCTGCCCTGCTCATGCTCTGTCTCTCTCTCAAAATAAATAAAATAAAATAAACGTTAAAAAATTTTTTTAAAAGTGTGCTCTTTGAAGGCTCCACTGGAGACTGTACCTGAGTCAGGGAAGGGTATAATAGGGAATGCCATTTACCTCCCTATGGCTTTAAAAATTTTATATTCAAAATATTTTCTTTTTTCTTTTTTTATTTTATTAAAATATTTGTTTAATGTTTACTTATTTTTGAGAGACAGAGACAGCGCGAGCAAGGGAGGGACCGAGAGAGGGGGAGACACAGAATCTGAAGCAGGCTCCAGGCTCTGAGCTGTCAGCACAGAGCTGGATGCGGGACTCGAACCCGCGAACCGTGAGATCATGACCTGGGCCGAAGTCTGACGCTTAACCGAGTGAGAGCCACCCAGGCGCCCCTCTGTCTTTTTAAAAATAGACTAGAGTCAGCAGCCTTGCAGAGGTGTTGCCTACATCACATTTAGACCTTTGTCAGTGTGCAGCTCTGTGCCTCGGGGTGCCTTTAGCTCTGGTGTCTGGGTGTTGGTACAGGTCCCAGGCCACCTCAGGGGTCTGCCATTGCGTTGTCTGAGGCATCCTGGTTTTCTTATGTGCGTACTAAATGTAACTCACGTATGTAGTGCAGATGACAATCTCCAAGGAAAGCAATGTTACCACCCGCGATAATGAAAGAGCTCGGTGGGAAACGTTTGGCCATGGCTGGGGCACATCGGCCTGATTTTCTCCTGCACCAGGCTCCTCTCTCTCTCTTGCGGATTTATCGAGGATGACGATGAGACTGCTCTTAAGATACTTTTTCCCCTTTCTTTCAGATTGTAAAAGTAGTTCAGAGTTATTATTTAAAACCTAAAAACACAGGAAGATGTCAAGTTGATCATGAAAATAATTCATAATTCTGTTATTTAGAAAATTGTTGCCATTTTGGTGCATAATATCCCCACCTATTTTGAAGGCATCTAGATGGGGACTGTAATGTGTGTGTACGTGTGGATATACATACACATGCCTATGAATATGTATCCACATAGTTGTAACGTATATGTAAGTGATATCCTTTAGATCCTATTGATGTCCTTCTGTGACATGCTTTTCACTTGTTCTATTGACACTACGTCAACATTACATATTCATCCACACTTTTGAAGGATGTTACGTGGCCTCGTGAGTCTCCATCCCATGGCTGTGCCATAGTTAGAAGTGCTGGCATCGACATACGGCTGCGTCCATGTTTTATATCACGTGTCATGCTGTGATGAGAATTTTCCATCAAATCTTGGTACACATAGGATTTTCCCTCAAGAATATGTTCTTACGGGTGGCATTTCTGAATGGAAGGACAGGCACGTTTTTCCAATTTTAACTTGTGGTTTTGGTGGCTCAGTGGGTTGAGCATCCAACTCTTGATTTCAGCTCACATCATGGTCTCACATTTCGTGGGTTTGAGCCCCACGTTGCGTTGGGATTCTCTCTCTCTCTCTCTCTCTCTCTCTGTCTCTCTCTGACCCTCCCCCACTCACAGTCTCCCTCTCCTTCCCTCAAAATAAATAGACTTAAAAAAAAGAGAGAGAAATTTATGGCCAGTGTCCTCCATAGAAGTTGTTCCAAATTTCACAGAGGGCCTACTTGCTCACAGATTTACCCATCTTAACGATTAGTGTGTGTGTGTGTGTGTGTGTGTGTGTGTGTGTGTGTAAAATCTGAACACTTGGTGTGCAGAAATGGCTTTTCATCATAATTAAAATGTAAAATAATTTTCGCTAGTAAGGATTAGCCAGAAAACCTTGAAATGAACTCTGTTGGCTTCTCTTTTAATCAGAATGTCAGCCTGGTCAAATGTACCAAATAACACGAAGTAGCAAACGAAGTAGCAAAGTGGTTTCTTGACCCTAAAGAAGCTGTTGGTGTGGATGATCGCCTGACCCCCCGCACTTTTGTGACCTTGGGTCGGTTACTCCTGCAGGAGGCCCGGGGCCCGTGGGTGCTGAGGGGGCCATGTCTACACGGCCCGGCTCTTGGGGCCGGGACTGGATTCTGGTTGACGGGGTGCCTCTCAAGGGCTCTCCGAATCTCAGGGGGGCAGTCTCTGTCAGTATGCTTTTCTCCCTGGGCAGGACTGGTTTTCGGGACCCACAGAGACTTTTTCTTCATGTGCAGGAGAAGTAATTTGTCTCCCAGATTTTGATTATGTCACACTTATTCCTTTTCTAATTATCCCTTATTTGTTCAATATAAGATAATAAATTCTGACAAACAATCAGCGAATGGGTACCAAGCGATGTGCTTCATTTTAATTGGCTTGCTTTTTTTTTTTTCCTTCTCTGCTAAATTATAGCCCATCAGCATGAGGTTCCCTGTGGTGAACAGCTAATAATATGCCCAGGTGCAGCCAATTTTACTTCCTAAATAAGAAATAATAGCTACGGATCCCCCAAATGTGAAGTGGAAAAGTGGGCCTTAATATCGCTTCTCAGCAGTATGCTTGCTGGGGCAAATTTTACATCCCGATCTCTATTCTAACAATGTGGCCTTCGGTGAGGCGCAGATGGCTTTCTTAGAGACGTCCGAGAAATCTCTTGTTTACAGTAGGTGGCCTTAGATTTCGCAGTAAAAAAAGCTTCTTTAAGACTCGAGAACATAAAACTACTCGAGATAAATACAAATGAAAAGATCCCCGTTAAATGACCCACTTCAACAAAATTTCACCCCATTTATTTCCCAGAACGGTGTTAGGAGATGGGGTTGGATTCGTGCGACGACCCCAGGCAGATCTATCCAGTTGCTGGGGACTCTTTCCTCTTGTCACTTGACCACTAGTAATACTTGTTCCGAATTAGGGACACTGTCATGGGTTTTAATTAGCTACAATGGGGTGAAGGTAGATGGTTGTAATTTTTTTCCAATTAACTTCATTATTTCTTACGCTGCCTGACTCAAAGAGGTATGGTTTCCGGCAAATCCAAGCATCCTCTTTCCGAGGATAGGTTGACCGGCATTTTCTCTAGGCAATATGGATGTTATTTTCATGGCCAGGTGGCTACAGACACTCTTGAGACCCCTCCTCCCCCCAAAACATAGGGGAAGGGTAGCAAAGGAGAAAGAATTAAAGATCCTTATCTTAGTTCTCCGATGCCGTAAGTACAATTATGGATGCGAAAGCTAAAATGAAAAGAATAACATAGGTTGCTGACCCGTTCCCTCCTTACCTCCTGCAGATTTCTGGCTCACGCACTATTTTCCACATGCCCTTGTTCCCTTGTCGGCCACCTCTGCACCACAGCCAAAGGGATTATCAGAAACCATCCAAGTTATCCATGGCCGTGAAACAAACATTTCCAAACTTGGTGGCTTAAAAGAACTACGCTTTACTTGGCTCATGGGCAGGAGATTTGGGCAGAGCTCAGCAGAGAAGCTCACCTGTCCTCTGAGATGCGTGGACCTCAGCTGTGATGGCATGAATAACCAGCAGGATAGAAATCTGCTCTCTCCTTGGGGAAAGGCTGATTTGGAGACTAGTGGAGACTGTTCTCATTCACAGGATGACCTTTCTCTTTAGCTCATCACCTTGGGCCCTCTCCCCTTGGTATCGCTCTTGATTTGGCTCTCTTGTAGCAGCTAGACTTCTTACATGGTGGTTCAGGGCTCCCAGAGAGAGTGTGTCCAGTGATTAGGGCAGAGCTACAAGGCTTTTTATGACCTGGCCTTAGAAATCCCAGAACTTGACATCCACCAAATTCTCTTAGACCGTTGAGGTCAACTTGGATTCAAAGAGAGGAATTAGACTCCCACTCTCAATGAGAAGCATAGCCAAGAATCTCCATCTATCTCTCTAATTCCTCATAAAAACACAGTGGATATTTTCTTTGGGGGGGCTTAAAATACATTTTTATTAGATTACAGTATTTGTAGTTTTCACCACCCTCCTATTACCAGGAAACCAGATAGGATTAGACAGGTTGACCACCCCCTCCCCCACCTTCCAGCCCCTTTGATATTTTCACTCTCTAGCTTAAAACCCTCCAAGGCTTCCCAGTGCTTTTAAGATAAAATCCAATACTGATTCAGAGCCCCCTACGTGTTTCTGTCAACCAGGCTCATCTAACATGGCTCTCCCAGGGTCTGCGGTCTGTATTTTAATATCCCAACTTTCCTCCCCTTTCTTGAACCAACCACCACAGTGGTGGTCCCCACCTCATGTTCTTCTCTTTATACGTCGTCTGTATGATGCCTGGCTAAAGCCAAAGTATCTTCCAGTATCCATTTAAGTGTCACTTATTGGGAAGCCTTTATTTACCTCTGGATGCAGTCAGGTGTCCTTTCTTAGCACTCAGTGTTAAATGTTAGTTATGTAATCCAATGCTTGCATACCTCAGTGGAATGAAAGTCTCATTAAGGTAGGGTTTTGTAAAAAAAAAATACTGTCCAGTACCGTTTGTATAGCACCTAACCCAGTACCTAGTATACAGTAGGCATCTAACAAATATTTATTAAATGAGTTAATATCCTATTGGCCTAAATCCAGAAGTAGTGCTTACCTGTACATCTCAAATCCTACCAAGTCCGTGAAACAGTGGTCTCCCAAGATACTTGTGGATCTGCACCATCCAGTAGGGCAGCCACGGCCACATGGGATGCCACACCGAACCCTGGACATGTGGCTGGTCTGAACTGAGAGTGCCCCAAGAGTGACCTACGTACCGCATTCCAAAGATGTAGTGCGGCAAAAAAGAATGTAAATGTCCTCATTCATAATATTTAATGCAGATTATCTGTTGAAATGATAATAGTTTTGCTCTACTGTGCTAATGAAGTATATTAATAAAATTAATTTCACCTGCTTCTTTTTACATTTTTAGTGTGACTTAATCTTAAGATCTTGAATCACATACATGGCTTTCATTTGGGGATCATGTTATGTTTCTATCGAACAATGCTGCCCTAGACAGAGGGCTCGATGGTGAAATCTGCTGGGAGAAATGCCACCAAATTCTCCCCGTTTAGAAGATTTAGAATGAATGCACCAAAGGTGCCGAGAAGTCTTGCAATGGCACACCTGTTTCCTTTAAGCCAGTGTTTTTGGAAGTGATTTGACCACGCATGGGATCTATTTTAGCACCCTAGGTATTCATTTTCCATGAAGCACCCTTAGGGAAACATAGCTAGGTACCTGTCCCCAGAATGCCTGATCCTGAAGTCATGGAGTGTGACTTTCTTAAAATCTTGAATCACCTACACGGCTTTCGTTGTTGGTAGGAGGTGGAGTGGGAGACATTGAAGAGAAAGCCAGATTTAGGGACCCTGCCCAAATTGCAGAACACCTCGTAAAGCCATGTAAGACCTGCGTGTCCCCCTGGGCGGTGGAAGTCATGTCCATTCAGGTAGACAGAGCCTCCCCAACCCCGGAGGTAGGAACAGCCCGCTCTGGGATCTTCACAGAGGTCTGGGCTGTTTTTGGATTTGCCTTATTCAACTAGTTTGTTTTAGTTTGCTCAAGAGGTGAACCAGAGGTGTGGTGTACAACTTGGCCAGATACAGTGTGTGTGCGGAGGCGTGCCCAAGGGACGGGGCGTAGGGGGAGTAAACGTGTCACAGTCACAGTGCCATATCGTCCTGCGGTTGCCTTGAACTGGCTGCCAGAAATGTGGGCGTTTTATTCTTGCCACCATCAACGATAGATGTTTTCCTCCCTGGCCATTCCACATTTTGGTCTTGAGGGGAGAGACAAGAGATGGAAATGTGCCATGTATCAACACGGAATCCTCCAGATTGCCTCTTGGACTCTGCCGCAGGCCTCGTTTCTGTTTTAAAGGTGTTTAGTCCTTGCGAAATTGTGTTCTGCAGCTCTCTGAAACTGGGAAATCATCCTTCTCCCCGTAAGGAAGAACTATGGCATCTTATGAATTAATCTCCAGAGGACTGGGACGCTCTTTGATGGACTGTTACTGGAGCACAGATGTAAGAAGTACTAAGAGCTCTAACCAGAGCTTGACAAGGTCTTGACAGGCTTGCCACCTTGCTCTCATCCTGGCACCAGCCTTTCCCAGGAAGGCCGGCCTGCCCTTTGTCAGAGCCAATACTGGGCTCTCATTGCCACCTAATTCCAATAAAGTGTCTCCAGTTTAGAGCTCTCCTCCTCAATCAGCATCTCCAATGCTATTTTCATCCCGATCCCCAACATTTTTCTCTTTCTCATGGAGATTTGGCTCCCCTCCCCACTGTGTGATTAGAAGGAACATTGCACTGTGTTATTCTACACAGAGCAGAGCGGCAAAGCATTTCCTATAAGCATAAATCTTAATTGCTATCCTTGCTCTAAATCATAAATAACCCTAGCCCAAGTATCATCCTACACAAGAAGGAAGAAAGCCAGGCAGAACATAATAAAAAGGTATTAATTGATAACTAACCAGGTGCTCTATCTCGCTTCAGTATAAATTTTATGACAACAATATTGTATAATTACTTCTTCTGGCGTTGAAAATTCCATATGATGTGCATACTTTAACTCTTTCTAGACCCAGCTGGAAAGAAAGCACTGATTTGGAAATCCGAAGCAATTCAGCATATTCAAGATATTTGACACAGAAAGAACATGAGAATTGCACTGGGAATGGAACCACAACCTTGATTTAAGGAAGGAGGGAAGAAATGGTGGCCTGGTACCCTTATAACCAAAATTGTGGCATCCTTTAAGAAAATTTCAAATTTAAATTCTTTATATATGAAGTTGTTATTTAAGCTTGCCAACAGTTAAAATAGACCAGTCTTTCCCAAATTATGCTCCCTTAAACGCTTCTTTGGGGGAGAGTTTATAATTTGTTCATTTGCCTACAGGCTTTGATGGCCAGCAAATTTGACAAATACTTTCACAGCAGAGAGATGTTATTGAGGGTGCAGCGTATGAAGCATAGTAAAAAGGCTGAGAGATTTTATAGTAAAAATACCTGTTTAAATTTATCTAACCTGCATTTCCACAACCTGTTGGGGCACAAAACAATTTATTTTGAGCCACCTGTCTTATTTTTCTTTAGAATACCAATTTAGGAAATGTTGAAATATACAGCGATGGGGGGTGTGTGTGTGATGGGCTGGTTTCTTTTACGTTACTCTGCCCAGTAGACCCAGCCCTCTGTCCCCAGTTTTATTGAACACATTGGATCACAACATTTTATTGTTCTTTCCAGCTTAAAATATATTTTTGAAACATCCAGTCCTAACACCTGAATCCATTAAAAAAATACTCCAATGGCAGTCCAAGATTATAGCAATGAAATATAATGTGATGTCAGCAGGTTTTTAGGATAATTCTTTTTTTCTGCTGTTGACATGAAAATCTTTCCAGTGAGTTCATTATGATTGTGTATATTTGATAATCAATCTCTACCAGTCGTAGAGCCTTTCAGAGTCGATACTCTTTTGAAAAACTCCCAGTCAAGAGCTCTAGATAGAAGGTAACAAGAAACTGGAGGCTGGCCTCTCTGTAAGTCCCCCATTGAAAGCTTTGTTCTCCTCCCTGTCCCTCCGTCCTCCGCCGTCAGCCTCCATGGAGTCACCTTGGTCCTACCCCTTTGTGCCAACTTCCTGCTCCATCTGGGATAGCGCACAGTGGGTGGGAACATACAAACCATTCTCTTGATCTCATTTTGCCCCTGAAGTCCCTAGAAAGATGAATGCTTTTGAGCAGCTCAGAATTAAGCAGGACTGTGTTACACAGGAAAGTAGGATATGAATAACTTGAAGCACATTTTTTTGAATAAGATGTTCTTTGCAGACTTCCTGTAACTGATTGGGATCATTTATCTTGCTGTGATTTCACAGCACAAACATAATTGTGGTTGTTGTTCTTTGCTGATTTAAGTGAAACATAATTGTCCTCTTTGAAAAAAATGAAAAAAAAAAAAAGACGAAGTTGGTTAATTTAAAAAGCTACCTGGGTTTGTAAGCATGGAGATTATTGATATTGTGAGAAGGAAGTGACACCATGGCCAGACCAAATACAGAGCAGGGGACGCTGATCCTGTAGAGGCTAAAGGTACATTTGATGGGGGATATGAACAGACCCAGAAGTGGTTACTTGGCAGCTACAGCACATATCCCACCTGGCCATCTCAAGGCTGTGTGACCTTGGGAAAGTTCTTAGCTCCTAGGCTCCGCGTCGAGAAAACTTGGAGTTGTCCTAGACTGGAGGACAAATTCATCCAAGGGCCAAGTTCAGCCGGCTTTAATATTTGCATTTGGTCTAACACACTGTTGGCCTGTATGATGTTGAATGTTTATTTTGAGTAATTGGCCACATTGAACATGGTAAAGGTGTGCTATGAAATCTAGATTTCTGGCTCCTCTTGAAAAACTGTAATTCTGGTGTTGGAGACTCGTACTCCCATGGGGTTGCAGCTGGCTACTCTGCTTTCCAGTTCATCACTGTCCCCACCAACCCCAGTGTCCCTGGCATTGAGGCAAACCACCAGTCATCAGTCATATTCGCCACGTGTGCTGTTTGCTTATAGTAATTTAGAATTACTGAATGATCGGTGGGACCTGCATCATTTCTATCCAAAGTAAAATATTTTCTCAAGAAAAATGAGATCTGCCCTATTTCTTTGTATTAGTAAACAGTGTGTATTTCATATAAAAGCCAAGTGCATTTTATTTTTTATTGACACGCATCCAACTTTGCTCATGTTGGCTACCATCTTGTCCTTTGGAGCATTTCAGTTCGTGACCTGGTTTGGGGCTGCTAAACACATCTGCCTACTTTTTTTGGAAACAAAGTTTTATCGGGACGTGACGTACCTATTCATTTGCATGCTGTCTGTGATTGCATTCACATTCCAGCTGCAGACTTGAGTCGCCGCAATAAAGACTATATATTTGACAAAGCCAAAAACATTTATTATTTGACCGTTTATACAAAAAGCTTGATGACTTTTTTTTTTTGAAACTTCAGCTCTGACATATATAGAACCTGGAAGTCATTCAACTTCTTCTAACAAGAAAAAAAAAGAGAGAGAGAATGTGTGTAAAAGAAAGGACAATAAACATCATACTCGCGTCTTGTTATTACAAAGTAAGAAGAGCAGAAATGATAAAAAAAAAAAAAAAACAACACAAACAACTCAACAACCAAAGACCGATGGCTTTTCTTAGATCCATCAGAGAATTGAAGTCATGGGGCCAACTGCCACTCTGAAATATTGAAGCGATAGGTTGAAACACAGAATGACGGCTAAGGTCAGTTTACTGGGAGAAGAATTGGTCAGAACATTTCAATGGTAAGTTTGACAAATTGCAGGGGGTTAAGCATGGATGGCTAAAGAGGTAACATTTTCTGGACGCTCCCATATACTTCAGTTTTACCTCCAGGAGCCTCATTAAGTTCTCACCTGGAGATCAGAGAAAATCCCCTTTGTGTTTTGTGCACAGGGAGTGGAAAAGCATCATTTGAAATAAGCCTAGTGCCTTCTCCATAACAAAGCCTTGTCTTCCCAGGGAAGTTACTTTACCAGAGCCTTATCTAACCTGGGAAAGACCACTTAGCCAACAGCGGACCCCTCTAGGTTCCTTCTGGTCTTGCCGGGAAAGGGAGAAAAAAGAGATTCAACAAACAAACAAACAACAACAACAACGAAAACAACATTTGAAAGTTACAACCCGAGGACTCAGGGATACTGAAAACTGAGATTCAGTTGTAAGATTATAGAAAGCTCCCCCTTCTCAGCCCCTTCCCATCACATCAACAGGGCTCCAAAGTAAAAGCAGTGTATTACCACTGAGAAAGCTACAAGACACAAACTCCAAGGAGTTTTACAGAAACACAGAAAACAGAAGAGAAATAAAATACAATAAAAATAAAATAAAATAATAAAATAAATAAAATAAAATAAAATAAAATAAAATAAAATAAAATAAAATAAAATAAAATAGAAACCCAGAGCAAGCTGAAGTCTCTGGCCCCTATAGCCACAACAGTATTAAGTATAGGCAAGCTGCTTCTCAGACTTGACATAAAATATCACACTAAAAGCCTAATTATCACAGTTCCTATTACTCAATATACCATGTCTATCGGTTAAGAAAAATTTATGAGGAATGCGGTACAAGTAAAGACACACGTGAAGGGACAAAGCAAGACTTAGGGCCAGACTCAGGTATGACACAAATGTTAGTTTTATCAGACTTGGAATTTAAAATAACTTTGGTTAATGTGCTAAGGGATCTAATGGAAACAGTAGGTAAATGCAAGAGCATATGGGTGGTACACACAGAGTTGAAAACTCTAGGGGCGTCTGGGGGGCTCCTTCGGTTAAGCGGCCGACTTCGGCTCAGGTCATGATCTCACAGTTCGTGAGTTCGAGCCCCACGTCGGGCTCTGTGTTGACAGCTCGGAGCCTGGAGTCTGCTTTGGATTCTGTGTCTCCCCTTCTTTTGGCCCCTCCTCCACTCATGCTCTGTCTCTCTCTGTCTCTCAATAATAAATAGATGTTAAAAAAAATTAAGAAAAGAAAACTTTGAGAAAGAGGTAAAAGAAATGCTACAATAGAAAACAATGCAACAACAATGAAGAATGCCTTTGATAGGCTCATTACTAGAATAGGCACAAGCAAGAATGAACAATGAGCCTGAAGATATGTCAATAGAGACATCAAACTGAAATGTAAAGAGGAAAAAAATGAAAAAGGAGCAGAATATTCAAGAATTGTGGGAAAATTACAAAAGGTAACATATGCAAAATGTGAAAGCTAGAGGAGAAAAAAGAAAAAGGTACAGAAGGAATATTTCAAGAAATGATAACTGGGAATTATCCAAAATTGATGGACACCAAATCACAGATCCAAGAGGCTCAGAGAATACCAAACAGGATAATCATTCCCAAATTTGACACCCAAGCATATTATATCCAAACATCAGAAAACCAAAGAAAAAGAGAAAATAGTAAAAGAAGTTGGCGGCGGGGGACCTTACCTGTAAAGGAACTGGGATAATAATTATATTGGACTTTTTGCCACAAACAATGTGAGCAAGAGAGTGGAGTGAAATATGTAATGTATTGAAAGAAAAACAAAAGCTATGGACACACAATTCTATATCCCACATAATTATTCTTCAAGAGTGAAGGAGAAGTCTTTTTTTTTTTTTTAACGTTTATTTATTTTTGAGACAGGGAGAGACAGAGCATGAACAGGGGAGGGTCAGAGAGAGGGAGACACAGAATCCAGAACAGGCTTCAGGCTCTGAGCTGTCAGCACAGAGCCCGACGAGGGGCTCGAACTCACGGACCGCAAGATCATGACCTGAGCCGAAGTCGGCCGCTTAACCAACTGAGCCACCCCAGGCGCCGCAAGGAGAAGTATTTTCTTAGTCACGTAAAAACTGAAGAAATTTGTCAACAGTGACTTGCCTTGTAAGACATGTTAAAAGTTGTTCTACAGAGAGAAGGAAAATAACATAAAGTCAGAAACCAGACCTGCGTACAGAAAGAAGGCCTATCGTAGAAGGAATAAATGATAGAAAAATAACATTTGGACGGCAAAACAGACAAATCCACTATTATAGAGACTGTAATACCTCTCTGTCAGGAATTGACAGCAGGCAGAAAATGAGTAAGGATCTAGATGACCTGAACATCGCCATCAAACAAGCAAATCTAATTGACATTTATAAAATACTTCATTAACAGCAGAATACACATTCTTTTCAAATGGAATGTTCACCCAGATCACATTCTGGGCCATAAAACACACTCCACCAAAATTAAAATCATAGAAACCACACAGAACATGGTCTCACACCACAACAGAATTAAACCACAGTGGAATTAAATTTGATTCAATTAAAGATAGTTAGAAAGTCTCTAAATATTTGGAGAATAAAAACACACTTCTAAATAACACATGAATCAAAGAAAGTCTCAAGGGAAATTTAAAAACATTTTGAACTAAATGAAAACACAACTTATAAAAATGTGTAGAATACAATGAGAGAGTATTACCTCAGCAGAAACTTCCAGTATTTAATGTGTATGTCAGAAAAAGAGGACTGTCTGAAATCCATCATATAAGCTTCCAACTTTGGAAACTAGAGAAGGAAGTAAAATATAAGCCTAACACAAGCAGAAGAAAAGAAATCCTAAGAATCAGAGCAGAAATCAATTAATTGAAAATGGGAAGCCAATAGGAAAAAGAAACAAAAGTAAAATCTTTGAAATATCAATAAAATTGGTAAACCTCCAGCTAGGTTACCAAGAAAAAAAAGTGAGAAGACGTAAACAACTGATATCAGAAATGAAAGAGGGGTCATCGCTAATGATTCCATGACCGTTAAAATGATAATGAAAGAGTATTATAAAAGACCCTATGCCCACAAATTTGATAAATGAAAAAAACTAATTTCCTGGAGGACACAAACTATGAAAATTCATGCAAGGAGAAATAGATCATCTTAATGAGGCTATATATATTTTTAAAAATTGAGTTGGAGTTAGTAACCTTCCAGAAAAGGCAACAGCAGGCCAAAATGGTTTCACAGGTGCATTCTACCAACCAGTTAAGGAAGAAATTACATAAATTCTCTGCAACCTCTTCCTAAGACTAAAAGCAGAGGAAATATTTCATAATTCCTTCTAGGAGACCAATATTACTCTAATACCAAAACCAAATAAAAACATCACAAGAAAAGAAAATTGCAGACAAGCGTCTCCCATGAACATGGATACAAAAGTCTTCAATGAAGTATTAGCAGATCCAATCCAACCATGTATAAAAAGGATTATAGTCCACAACCAAGCTGACTTATTCCAGGTATGGAAGGCTGGTTCCACATTTGAAAATCAATTAATATAATCCATGATGATTAATAATCTAAAGAAAGAAGTCAACTGATCATAACTGATCATAATAGATGCAGAAAAAAAAAACATTTGATAAAACTAACATTTATCTATGATTGAAAACTTTCAGCAAATTAGGAATACAGTGGAACTTTCTCATCCTTTTTTCATAGCCACAAAAAATATACAACAAACATTATACTTAATGGTGAGAAAGTACTTTCCCTCTCAGACTGGGAACAAGACAAGGATGTCCCCTCTCACTGATCCTGTTCACGATCATACTGGAAATCCTAGCTAATTCAGTAAGGCAAGAAAAGGAGATAAAAGGTATATAAATTAGGAGGGAAGAAATAACACTGTCTTTGTTCACAGATGACATGATTGTCTATTTAGAAAATTCAAAAAAAAAATCAACAATAAAACTCCTGAAAGTAATGAGCAGTTATGGCAAGATTTCAGGGTACAAGATTAATAGACAAAGTCAATTACCTTCCTGTATACCAGCAATAGGCAATTGAAAATAAAAACACAGTATCATTTATGTTAGCATGAACAAACAAAAAAATTAAAAAAAAAACTTAGGTATTAATCTAACAGGATGTATACAGGATCTATATAAAGAAAACTATAAAACTCTAATGAAAGAAATACAAGATCTACATAAATGGAAAGATATCCCATGTTCATGAATGGGAAGATTCAATATTGCAAAGATGTCATTTTTTTCCCCCAACTTGGGTCTATAGATTCCATGGAATCCCAGTAAAAATCTCAGAAAGTCAATTTTTGCATATCAGCTAATTGATTCTAAAGCTTATTTGGAAAGTCAAAAGACTCAGAAGAATCAATACAATAGTGCAGAAGAACAAAGAGTACTACCACTACTTGACTTTAAGACTTCCAATGATTATGACGGTGTGATTTTGGCAAAGGGATGCCAAATACATTAATGGAACAGAATGAACCGAGAAGTAGATCCACACAAATATATTCAAGTGAGTGTTGACAAATGAGCAAAGGTAATTCAATGGGAAGAAGATAGTCTTTTCAACAAATAGTGCTGAACACAATTGGATATTCATATGCAAAATGAATAAACAAACAAAAAACAAAACCAAAAACCCCCTGAAAAACTAGGCACAAACTTTAACAATAAGAGTACAGAATTTACTTTCACGAGAATTAACTCAAAGTGGATTGTAGATTTTTAATATAAAATGCAAAACTGTGCAGTCCTTAGAACACAGAAGAAAATCTAAGGGACCCTTGAATTTGGTTATGACTTTTTAGCTTCTGTGTAAGCACAGAAGCACAATCCATGAGAAAAAAATGATGTAAGATTTTATTAAAATTAAAAAATCCTACTCTGGGGGCACCTGGGTGGCTCAGTTGGTTAAGCGTCTGACTTCCCAGGTCATGATCTTGTGGTTCCTGAGTTCGGGCCCCATGTCAGGCTCTGTGCTGATAGCTGAGAGCCTGGACCCTGCTTCAGATTCTGTGTCTCCCTCTCTCTCTGCCCCCACTTGCACAACTCTCTCTCTCTCAAAAATAAACATTAAAAAAAATCCTACTCTGTGAAAGACGCTGTTAAGAGCATCAAATGATAAGCCACAGACTGGGGGAAAATCTTTGCAAAACATATGTTTGAAAAAGACTTGTGTCTAAAATATACAAAGAACCTTTAAAAATCAGCAATAAGAGGGGCACCTGGGTGGCTCAGTCGGTTAAGCAGCCGACTTTGGCTCGGGTCATGATCTCGCGGTCCGTGAGTTTGAGCCCCGCATCGGGCTCTGTGCTGACAGCTCAGAGCCTGGAGCCCGTTTCGGATTCTGTGTCTCCCTCTCTCTGACCCTCCCCCATTCATGCTCTGTCTCTCTCTCTGTCTCAAAAATAAATAAACGTTAAAAAAAATTAAAAAAAATCAGCAATAAGAAAAACAATCCACTTTTAAAAAGGACAAAAGTGTTATGAACAGACACTTCACCAAAGGAAATATACATAGATAGTAAATAAGCATGTGAAAAGATACTCATCATCATACATCACTGGGGAATTGCAAATTAAAACAACAGTAAGATACTAGTACGTATCTATTAAAATGGCTAGAATCCAAAAACCTGATAATACCAAATGCTGATGAGGAGATGGAGAAACAGAAAATACTGGTAGGACTACAAAATGATAGAGCTACATTCAAAGACAGGCTCTCAGTTTCTTTCAAACTGCATGAAGTGTTACCATACAATCCATGAATCACGTTCTTAGGTATTTACTCAATGGGTTGAAAACTTAAGTCCAAACAAAAGCCTGCAAAAAATGTTTATAGAAACTTCATAATTGCCTCAAACTGGAAGCCACCAAAATGTCCTTCAAAATTGAATGAATAAGCATACTGTGGGGCATCTGGACAGTGGAATATTATATAGTGATGAAGAGAAATGATGTATCAAAGTATGAAAAGACATGGCCAAACCTTAGATGTATATTGTTAAATGAAGACAGCCAGTCTGAAAAAGTTACATACTGTATGATTCCAATGATGTGACATTCTAGAAAAGTCAAAACTGTAGAGACAGTAAAAGGACCAAGGGTTTGGGGTTACGGGCAAGAGAAAGAAAAGTAGGTGAAATATGGAGGATTTTTAGGATGGCGAAACTATTCTGTATGATACCGTAATGGTGAATATGTGACGTTATGCATTTGTAAAAACCCATCGAATGTATAAGACAGAGTGTTGCTTAATATAAACTATGGTTTTAGTTAATAAAAATCAATAGAGCTTCTTCAGTTGAATCAAACACACTGATACAAGGTTTTCACAAGAGGGGAAACTAGGGGGTTGGGGGTGGAGAGAGAGGTATATGGGAACTCTGTACTATCTGCTCGGGTTTTTCTATACATTTATGACTGTTCTAAAAAAAATGCAGTCTACTAATTTTCAAAAGAAAAGTGAAAAAAAAAAAGTTGGCCATTCTTGCTCTGGAGCCATGAACCTTTCTGTCCAAAAACTCTGTGGGATGCGTGGTATCCCATTTCTGTAATCACTCCAACAGGGGAGATCTTACATTTGTTTGAAGAGGACATTTTTCCAAGAAATCAACCTTCAGTGTAAAATACGCAAGGTCATCTTACATTGGGAAAGTAGGTTATTTTGATTTGCCCTATATGCTGTTTACACTTGAGACATAATGGTGATGTCTTATCAGGCAGAAGCTCATTTAAGCCAGCAACAGCCAAATTAGCTTAGACGGGAGACTATAAATACATTCTGTACGTTATGAGTGCTTACAGTGTATTAAAGGAGCACTGTGTTATTTGAGTTATGTGATTGTGGATTCTTAAAATATGTTAAAATATTGAAATTGGTAAAAAAAAAAAAAAACAACTGGAAAAAATATGAAAAAAAAAACACACACTCCCACAGAACCTTAATGACAAAGAAAACTATAAGGTGTTTTAAGTGTGGGGGAAAATGCAAAAGGCAATGCTATTTATTTTGTTTTTAATATAGCCTCACATTGACTCACCTGTTATCTTGTGATAGATTCTAGAACATGGAGCAAAGTGAACACATGTATATATTTATATTTATATACATGTACGTGTATAGTTTCACATATTTATATTCATTTGATATATTCAAGAAACGAGGCACCTATGAGCTATTTCATTTTTCCTCCAGAGTGATTTTCAGCTATGAAACTGTCATGTGAGCCAAGCCTTAAATCACAGAAGAAAGCATTATATTTCCCTTAAAGATAGTGTGAATAGAGTTCAGCCACTTAATGTGCACATTTAGTATAACCTAGATTGTTTTGGAGGGCTGATATTCAAGAATATTTTCTTGCTGAGAGGCAAGTGGGTGGCTCAGTCCGTTAAGCATCCGACTCTTGGTTTCGGCTCAGGTCATGATCTCACAGTTTCGTGAGTTCGAGCCCCACGTTGGGCTCTGTGCTGACAGCATGGAGACTGCTTAGGATTCTCTCTCTCTCTCCTTCTCTCTTTCTTTCTGCCCCTCCCCTGCTCATATCTCTGCCTCTCCTAATATAGATAAATAAACTTAAAAAAAGAATATTTTCTTGTTTCAAGGAATTACCACAATAATGTATTCTGTTTTCTTTTGTTGTTGTTTTTTTCCCCTGAGATACCTACCTGTCAAGCATACAGCATATTTGTTCTTCCCACCTCTCCAGTAAAGACTCTTGATTTCCTTGTATTGTAGAACTTTGAAGAGCAAAGAGGTTTCTTGTTTTTAATAAATTGATAATGGAAAATGGAATCAGCTGTTGGACAAGGAATGGGCATTGAGAGCTTCTGATTCACCAGCTCCTACCCTTCAGTGAATATCAGAATATTGACTCTACTATGCTTTGAAAACAGTAGTTCCTTAAAAGGTTATCATTCGGGGAGCAATTTTGTATTTGAAAGTATCCGACAGTTCGATATTGCAACTAATCCTGTGGATAGAAAGTTATTTTGGTGATTTTTCTAAAACACCCATTTTTATAAGTAGTAGTTATGCATTCTTTTTTTAAAATGTTTATTCATTTTATAGAGAGAGCACAAGCAGGGAGGGGCAGAGAGAGAGGGAGACACAGAATCCAAAGCAGGCTCCAGGCTCCGAGCTGTCAGCACCGAGCCCGACGTGGGGCTCGAGCTCAGGAACGGTGAGCTCATGACCTGAGCCGAAGTCGAACAGCTTGACGGACTGAGCCACCCAGGCATCCCAGTAGCTATGCATTCTCATAGAACAAGTGAGCCAGCTGTAGTCCTATGGCAATGGTAGGGGGTGTCTTGCTTTACGCTCCTGTGCCGTTTTAAGGCTTGTGCTAGTGCTTGAGCTCAGCAAACCAATGCAGGAAAAATGGGTTTCTCAGAGTGCCCTGCCTTGTTAGTCTTTGTCGAAAGTAAAACCGGAGGCCAGCTGGGACCTAAGAATAAGGCCAGATGCACACACGCTCAGAACAAAGAGGCCACAGTTTGCTGCAGCCTATATCCCATTAGCAATGGGGCGGGGGGGGGGACATTAGATGCTAGGACACCTGGTCTCATAAATTTTACTTTGCTGAAAGAATTTATCATTAGCAATGTTTGTGTCCTAGGACCATTATAGATGTGGATCTCCTTCCTTCCTCCCTCCCTCCCTCCCTTCCTTCCTCCTCCCTCCCTTCCTCCCTCCCTTCCTTCCTTCCTCCCTCCCTCCCTCCCTCCCTCCCTTCCTCCCTCCCTTCCTTCCTCCCTCCCTCCCTTCCATCCTCCCTCCCTCCGTCCCTCCCACCGTCCCTCCCTCCTCCCTCCGTCCCTCCCTCCCTCCTTCCCTTCCTTCCTTCCTCCTCCTCCTCCTCCTCCCTCCCTCCCTCCCTCTCTCCCTCCCTTCCTCCCTCTCTCCCTCCCTTCCTTCCTCCTCCCTCCCTCTCTTCCCTCTTTTTAAAAATGTTGCATTGTCAGACATTCCTTTCAGTATAACATTAAACAGAATTTGGATCTGGTCCAAATTCTTACAAACTGGGACCGTAATGTGGTTGCCTTTTGCCTTTTCTTTCCTGTTGATAAGCATTCCTTCTGTAAATCGAGTTGGCAGAAGCGATGAATTAAACATTAGCTGATCTGATAAGCAAACTATTGAAAGCTTTCCCCTCAAAGAAAGGAGGCATTTCACTTAAGAAGTACCTGTAAAATTCACAGTCTGTATGGATTGAATAGAAGTGAACAAGTCAAATGTTACTTTTTTCTGGGGCACAAAGGTGTTCTGGCAAGTGTGTGCAGCTGTTCCAACGTAAACAAATCCATGCACACATAGGCGTGTGTTATCTGTGTAGTGTTGATCTTTTCAGCAACTCAGTCTGTTTTGAATAATCTTGTTCCCAATGCATCCAAGTACCACGGTGCCGTTATTTCACAATCACATTCAGTTGAAGTCGGGGGGTCTTTAACAGCAATTTCATGTATGTGCATCGACGTATTTGGGCTACCCCCCAAAAGAACGTTCATCCCAGATTTGGAGGGATAAAAAGAATAGCTCTGATGGTTTGTGGTAAAAAATCTATTACGAGGAAGAAGAAACTATGTGGGGGAGTTTCTGAAGAAGTTACTGACTTCTGGGTGGGAAGGGTGCGTTCGTATTCCGTAGCCCAGCAGAAGCCACTGGCCGTGAGCTGCCTGGTGGAGCTTGGGTGTGCTTCTAGCAGTATGAGCTTGCAACGTGCCTTTGAGTGGAGATGGCTCCTTAAAACCTCAGTATGTTCCGTTCCCTGGAAAGTCCCTGATGCAGAGAAGGTAAACATGATTATCCATTCATCCGTTCATCCGTTGTGGCATACCTACCACGGACCTCGGGTTGTTTCAGATGCAATTTCGAGAAGAGGCGACTTCTGGTACCTACAAGGTGGATGGGTGGATGGGAAAGATGATGGGGGGGGGGGTTGGTGAAGTCACTGGTGAGCACAGAGACACATCGTGGCACCAGACAAGACGTGACCGGTGCTCCCTGGAACCGGGGGCACTCTAATGAGCTAGCATTAGAAGATGCTAGCGAATGTGGGCTCCCTCGCCGAACCCAGTGTCATCAGACAGCGCACAGAAGTGGCACCAGGGGCCTGAAATGTTCTCCGGTGGTACCGTGAGCATACGTAGTGGCCTCCGGACTGCGGTTGCCTTGTTGGCATCAACCTCTGAACAACACCACTGTCACGGTAATTTGTTCCTCCTCCGTGGCTTCCATTGCTGTACCCCGTTGAGACCTCCCATCTCGGGACTGCAGATGGCCCGGGTATGTTGGAATGAGCATCATTCCTCCGGTCGTGACTCTGTGCTCTGCCGTCCCCTTGACATCATCGTCTCCGGGACTGGCAGAGAAGCCGTCGTTTATTCATCCCCCACCCGATGCCAAATACAGTGTGACAGCCTCACAAATGCCATTTCAGTTCATAGTCCTAACGATCTTATGAGACCATCAGTAACGTTTTTATTTTTCAGACGGTTAAAAGGGAGTTTCAGGGGAGCCCGGGTGGCTCAGTCAGTGAAGTGTCCGGCTTTGGCTCAGGTCATAATCTCGTGGTTCGTGAGTTCAAGCCCCATGTTGGGTTCTGGGCTGACAGCATAGAGCCTGGAGCCTGCTTTGGATTCTGAGTCTCCCTCTTTCTCTCCCGCTCTCCCAGTAGTGTGCTTTGTCTGTCTGTCTGTCTGTCTGTCTGTCTCTCTCTCTCTCTCTCAAAAATAAATAAGCATTAAAAAAAAAAGTGAGTTTCAAAGACGTAAGTGTCTTGCCCGGGGCATACTCTGCCCGCCTGTGTGAGTTGAGTCCAATCCCGGGCTCCCACCTACTACAGTGGTTCACCGGCCTCTTCCCCCCTGTACAGCATGCACGTGTCCTGGTCACCTTCCAGTGACTCGTGGCTCTGCAGACTCTCTGTCAACAACACATTTCCCAAACCCATTGCCTCGTGCATATTGCGCCCAATCTCATATTGGGTCCTGTTGCCCTCGTTTGCCTTTTAGCAGGTAACCCCTTCCTGACCTTGTTCCGGTAATTTGGTGCGGAGGGGGGCAGGGGCATCTTCCTGAAAACAAAACAAGCAATGATACCATCCGGTTTAACCTGTGTTTACACAGGTTTGGGATTCCATTTTGGAACGTCAGATTCAGTGGAAAACACTTGCAGCTTAGCTACTGAATGTTAGCGGCCACCTAAGACCTACGTCTAGCTTATTCACTCTTGACCGTCGGAAATGGGTCACTCGGAAATTCAGCCTGCCCGCCAGACGCTCAGAGGTGCTCAGCTTGCTCAGCTCTCTCCACCTCGGGACACGTGCCGTCTTGAGCCACGCCAACCAAGTTCACCAGTTAGAAGTTCACAGGGCACGGGGGACAGCCCGGCAGCCGCGTGCCTGGTCTGCACCCCTTCCCCTCCATTCACGTTAAACACGTTAACAACTTGCAACTCTAACACCTTTGCTGTTCCCTCCCTCAGTTTCCCCACATTTTCCCTGGCCGTGCTTCGAGCTGACCGTGACTCTGGACCGTCATTTTCAGTTTTGGAGTGTCTATGACTCCTCCCTTCACGGTTATGGGTTTGTTCCCTGGTGTTGCATGACAGTCCTGTGCAGCCCCGGAGAGGGGAAATCCCTGCTTTGTGCGGTCAGCCCGGACAGACCAGGGGTCTGTGCCTGTCTCCACCTGCCACTACCTGGGGATCTTGATCAAAGCACAGTCCTCCACGTTGATCAGCTGGGGCTCCCCCAGAGGCTTAGCACTGAATGACATGTTCAGATCATTTCGTACGGTTTTGCAATATTGAAGCATCTCACGCAAAGGTGAAGATTGGAGGGCTGACAGGTGACATTGCCAGGTCGTGACTCAAGTCCAGGAGTTTAGACTTTATTCCATGGGTTAGTGATTTCTAATTTCTAATTACTAATTGCTATTAATAAGACTTAAAATAACCTGTAGCTCTTTAATGAAGTTCTAATCTAGAAAACATATGCTTCAATTCATAAGTAGTGTGGTTTAAGTTAACTGAAAGATATCTAAGGCAGCTCTAAACTTCAGGTGGGGGCAGAAAATATTTTTGTTTTTGTCCTACTTTTGAACAATTCAACACCTGTTCTGGTTCTTCAACTATTTAAAATTGTCGAGTGTATTTTGTTTTGCACGTTTTCTTACCTTATTTCAGTTTAACCGCTGACAAATGATCTGCAGCTCAGTGACTCAGCAAATATTGAGTACCTATGATGAGTTCCTATGAACTCTCTTAAGGGCCGGGGACAGCAATGGGTTAGAATGATGTGTGTGCCCTCATGGGGCTTCTATTCTGTGAGAAAGGCGTTCATATGCAATCAGAGGGGATGCCCACATTGCACTGAAAGATGACCCAGGGTGTGGGTTTAGAGAGGACCTGGGGTGGGCTGATGGAAGGGGCTATCAATGAGAGGTCTTTAAGGGTTTCATCAGGACTTGAATGGAAAGGATCTTCCTTTCCAGCCTGGCAGAGGGAACAGCATCAGCAAACGCACAGAGGCAGGAAGGGGCTAGGTGTCCTGGAGGACAGAGAGAATGTTTGTTTCAGAAAGACCAGCTGAGGAGGAGGATGGTTTAAGGTGACGTGGGAAGGACTTCAGGGAATCAAGCTGAACCTTGTAGGTGAAGGGGGGGCATTTACATTTTATTGTAATCGTGATAGGAAGCCATTGCCCTTTTGTTTGTTGACAACTGGAGTCTTGTTCAACTTATTAAAAATTCTGAGATACACCAGATCCTGCAACCCTGTGATATTTGATAGACATTCAGCTAATGGAGTTTCTTTGTCTGCCTATATAGATGGTGGATTCTAGACTGTTAAAATATCCTTCTCAGGGGGCGCCTGGGTGGTTCAGTCGGTTAAGCGTCCGACTTCGGCTCAGGTCCTGATCTCACAGTTCATAAGTTCCAGCCCCGCGTCGGGCTCTGTGCTGATGGCTCGGAGCCTGGAGCCTGCTTCGGATCCTGTGTCTCCCTCTCTCTCTGCCCCTCCCCTGCTCGTGCTCTGCCTCTGTCTCTCCCTGTCTCTCAAAAATAAATAAATGTTGAAATGTCCTTATCAGTACCTTGACTTAGGAAAAAAAAAAAAAAAAACCAAACATCAGAATTCCCCGGGGAACAATCATATTTTAAGGGTAATTCCTTGCCTGAAAAACATATGTTAATGTATGTAATAGATTTTTTAAACAATTACATTTAGTGCTAAAACTGTAGTAGTGTATCTGTCATCTCCTTCCTGGATGGCGTAGATCTCCTTGAATGTGTCGTTTGTAGCGATTCTGAATGCCACGGAGCAGCTGGGCTGTGATGGAGAGTCCTGAGCGAGGTGGGAGGAAGTCCTGCCGCTTCATCGCTGTGGTTTTCTTGGCCAGATCGTGTCATTTCTCTCGTATGGGATTCCTTGCTTGGTACCGAGGGGCCAATGTCTGCTTCATGGATTTAGCGCGGTCTGGTGCGTAGGGAAACGAACGGTAAGCTGTTCACGGACGTAAAAATCCAAGGCATCTTCTCCAGATATCCTGGACCATTCATATCCTCAACACATACATGGCATATGATTAAGGGATTGAGATGGAAATTATTAAATTAGAATTCAATATGGCCCTACTGTAGCTGTGAGTGCCTCTGGGGAATAACTCCGGAGTTAAGCTGTGTCCACACTCTGTCAGCTGACCTGGTTCTTTCAGAACTCATCTGGAAGAGAATTCCTCCAGGACCCTTCGCCTGGAGGGGGCGCTCCCAGTACGGCCCCCTACCCCTCTCATGTGTTTATAGTACTGTCACGGTATATAAGTATTTCCCAACTCCAATCACATTGAACGTATGGGCCCAGACAATAAGGGGGGCTTTTAACGCATGATAATGATGTAAAAATAGTGTTGCGTCTGGATGGCACATGGCTGTTCTGTTCTTCATGGCCAGTGGTAGTCATGACTTACTGCCTACTCAATGGCACCAGAGAAACACCTTTTTACTACAGAGGATCCGTGATGTCTTTTCTGTCCCCCTTTCTCAGGTCTACCCCAGGGAAAGCTTTAAATGATTAAAGTTGGTAATGATGTTCCCCTCCACAGGGTTTTCTGCACACGAATCCAGTCAGCTAAAATCCTCTGTTAGCATCTGTCTTCTGTAATATTCTGTAGTTGTGTTTTCTTGTCCTGTGGAAATCGTTTGTGGAAATTAGGCTTTCAGCCTGGTTCCCTCCTGGGGTGGGAGCCATCCACGTTTCACAGATACTCTCCTTTCTTACCTAGGTGACATTTCAGCCAGTGAGAAAGCCGTTTCCTCTGTGGGGCAGGCGGACAATGAACCAGACGTGAATGGGAAACCCGGGGACTTGAGTTCTGGCTCCCGCGTCCCGGGCCAGATGTGTCCAGCCCCGGCAGATGTGCAGTGGCTTTCCTCCTCTAGGTGTGCAGTCACCTGAAACAAGAGAGCCACCGGGCTGGAAGATGGCCATGCTTCCCCCGCCCACCCTGCCCCCAAGATACCATAGTGTATCTGGGATTCTGTTCCTTCACATCCCCCTTCCCACGTTGAGGATGGTGTTTAAGAACTGGCGAAGTTAGAAAATGACATAAAAGGGGAGATTGAAGAAAGAAGAAAACCCCGGAAGGTTCCCCCAGACTTTTCTCTTGCACTGTGCAAAGCCACTGCGTCCTTCCCGTGTCACTGCGTCATTCGTTGTCCCTTCCCGGAAGCCCCCACTCCCTGCCCTGGCTGCCAGCACCCCTCCACTCTTTGTCCTGCCCCTCAACACGGCCATGGCTCTGTGTGTGTTTATTTATCCTCTCTAGAAGGGAAGTCCCCCGAGGGTGTGGATCTGCTGTGCTTAGGCCACCGCCGTGTCCCCAGCACCCAGAGGAGTGGCTTACTAGTGCTTGTTTACGTCGGATGCACGGCAGCCGGGTGAGGGGTTTGCTTCATCACTGCCTCTTTGTGGAAGGATGCTGTGAATACCTTGCTCAGAGTTCAAGGTGAGGAAAGGGAAAGACCTTGCCCCTCCTACACCCCCTTCCCCACCTCCGGACGAGGCGCAAATGTTCTAAGGTGATTTCTGGTCTGAGAAGTGAGGCTGACGATATTGCACAGGACTTTTGCTTGTGAGAAAACATCCAAAGACTTTATTTATTTAATTTTTTAAGTTTGTTTATTTTGAGAGAGAGAGAGAGAGAGAGAGAGAGAGAGAGAGAGAGAGAGAGACAGACAGACACGATCCCAAGCGGGCTCCATGCCGTCAGCCCAGAGCATGAGGCAGGGCTCGAACTCACAAACTGTGAGATCATGACCTGAGCTGAAATCAAGGGTTGGATGCTTAACCGATTGCGCCACCCAGGCACTCACGGCCAAAGGCTTATATTTAAAGAGGAAGATGCAGGGTGCCTGGGTGGCTCAGCCGGTTAAGCATCCGACTTCAGCCCAGGTCATGATCTTTTGGTTCGTGCGTTCGAGCCCCACGTCGGGCTCTGTGCTGACAGCTCGGAACCTGGAGCCTGTTTCCGATTCTGTGTCTCCCTCTCTCTCTGCCCCTCCCCTGCTCATGCTCTGTCTCTCTCTGTCTCAAAAATAAACGTTAAAGAAATTGAAAACAAAAAAGAAGACGCCAAGTCTAGTTTCTTGTTAGTTTTTCAGGTTTTTGACTTTGAGACCTATTTTCAAGGTAATACTAAGTTATCACTTATATCTTATTGCAATATCTTATTGCCATTACTAACAATACCACCTGCTGAGGGCTATTACCTCAGTCCAGTGCTGAGCCTTTCCGGTATATTTCATCATTTACTCTTCCGTGTGACTCTTGAAGCCAGGGCTGTTTTCCCGTCTCGTATCGATGAGACATCTGAAGTCTGAGAGTTTAGTCAACTCCTTGCTGTTTGCACAGTTTGCAAAGTGGAAGGGCTAGGATTTGATCCCAGGTCTCCATGCATTGAGTGGGAGACCCATGGAGACCCCGTGGGTGGTTGACATGCCCATGCCTGGCTGAAAAGAGTGAACGTAATGGTAGAGCACCAAATAGGGGGTATTAGAAACTCACATTTTTAAACTGTGGTTTTCCACATTATGTTAATATTCTTTATTTACATACTTCTGAGTAATCTGCAGACTCAATATATGAATGTAGGCTTTTGATTGCAAGCTTCGGGTATGAATGCTGTTTCGTTTTGGGTTTATTTCATAGGAACACTGGAGCTTCAGTTCAGGGATGTGGGCTCCCTTCTGAGTTGGTGGAAACCACCTGCCAGCCTCTATTTAATTCTGTTCTGGGGAAGAAGAGTTCTATGTTTAGATTTATTTTTTGCATCCTTAAAAAAAAAAAACTGGTCGGTGGAGGGAAAGAGGTTAATTTATAATGGTGGATTAAAAAAAAAAAAGCCATCCAGGGGCACCTGGGTGGCTCAGTTGGTTAAGTTTCCGACTCTTGACTTCGGCTCAAGTCATGGTCTCATGTTCCGTGAGTTCGAGCCCCGCATCAGACTGTCAGTGTGGAGCCTGTTTAAGATTCTCTGTCTCTGTCTCTCTCTCTCTGTGCCCCTCCCCTGCTTGCTCTCTAGCTCTCTTTCAAAATAAATAAAAATTAACTAATTAATTTAAAAAAGCTATCCAGACATAAGCCACCAGGTGATGAAAGAATACAATGTATCCATTATGTTTTAACTAGTTTGTATTCAGAAATTTAGTAACGAGAATAGTTTTGTGGGGCGTGTAGTTGCTATACTGTAAGCTCTGTACTTCACCATTTGTATGCATTTGATGTCCTACTTGTTGCTGCGGATGATTTCAAAAATTACAAGCTTGTTTTTTTCTTTTTAAACTTCTGTGTAATACCTTCTGTCTTGAAAGGAGGCAATTCACTTCTGTTTATTCTGTTTGGCCAGAAAGTGTGAATAAAACATTAATCTGAAGTTTATAAATTGTATTTTAGAGGCAAGGACTGCAGGCTGCGTTGCTATTTCTTCATGGCTTCTTTCTTTTTTGTGTGTTTATTTATTTTTGAGAGAGAGAGAGGCAGAGAGGCAGAGAGAGAGGGAGAGAGAGGATTGGACATGGGCTCTGCACTGACAGCAGAGGGGCTAGAACTCAGGAACGGTGAGATCATGACCTGAGCCGAAGTTGGACCCTCAACCAGCTGAACCACCCAGGCTCCCCCTTTGTTGATTATTTCTCTGGAAAAAGTGACTTGTTGATAGATTGCAGTTCTGTTGTGAGTAACAGTTCCTTTCATGGTCTTTGAGGAAAAATGCAGAGGGGGAGAGAGGGCCACACTAGCAGTGTTGTGACATGTCACCTCGGGTTACTTGCCCAGATCTCCATCTTTCCATACAAAAGCAGTCTTGAGTTCCTAATTAGGAAGATGAAAAATTCGGCTTGTGAAAATACTACTACGGAATAATGATAATTGATTGCAGTTTCTTTTTCTTCACATAAATGGCTTCGCTTTCTTTTCTACGAGAATAAGGTTTTCTTCTTCCTCAGGCAAAATAATTTCCTTTGTTCTTATTCAGTTATTTTTCTTGTGAAACATTTTTCCACATGTGGAGTGGCACCAACTGAATAGTACGCCCAGAAAAAGAACATCCTTTTTTTTTTTCTTTTGTCTAAGTCCTGGGAGAATGAAAGACTAGAATATTTGTGAGTGTTTGATAGTATAATTGTATATATTAAATTATTATTATTTATTATTTTGCGAATCAATCATTTTTATCCATCATTTTTTAAAATGAACTTGTCGTAAGACAAGAATAAAGATTCAATCTCCAGGATTTCAGCAAGGAGAGTCTGTTGCTCTAAAAATGACAGTTTCTCTACAGTTTTTCCCCATCATGACTAGCTTACAAAATGTTTTACCACCCTGGTCCCTGTTCGAGACTGTTACAAGCATATCCTCCTACTTAAACATGACCTGACCACTGTTGATATTAACCAAGTGATAGTCACAAGGTAATTTTTCCTAAGAATATATAAGATCACGAGGTTATGTAGTGCGGTTAAAAGAAAGTGGGCTCTGAGGTCAGATGGACACCTTCTCTTCCTGGAGGGGCCAAGGGGCCCCCCAGGGTCCCGAGGTAGGAACCCGAGGACTGTGGCTCAGCACTGATGTGAGCCCATGCTCCACAAATGTCGCTCACTCACCAGGCAGGAAGAGAGGGGAAGGCTTTCATCAGTGTTTTTCTGTCACTGAATTCGGAGCGCTAGCCTGCATTTTAGATTCTCCTTGTATCAATTTTGCAAAATCTCTGTGATACCTGGAACCTGTGCGTCCCAGGCAGGTGGAAACAAGGCCGTATGAAGTCGTAACCGTGTGGGCAGCGCTGTGCCAGGAGTGGCTCTTTGTACTCGAGAATCAAATGATTGACTGTTGGCAAGGATTAAAACCGAGGCTTTCCGAGCGCAGGGCTTTGATCTTTGCCAAATCCACTGAGACAGCTGAAAATTCATGGGAAAGTGACAAGGATTTCCTAAACCCAATGCAAATAGATGTTTAACTTTCAACTCAACCTCTTGCCCAAAGGCATTGCAAGTGCATGAAAAGAAAACCCTGGTTTGTAAATGAGAAAATGTTGATTTTTACAGCATATTCCAACTTGAACAAATTAAAACTGGAATTGTGGCATCCTTAAATTTTTTTTTTTTAGTTGTTATATAGGTGATGGGTCTTTTAATACAATTTCAATGATAGATATCTATAAAGTAGACACAATGTTCTTTCTGGCTTAATACAATTTGGAAAGGAAGAACTTACCAAATGGCAGATTTAACCTTTTGTGATAAAGACCATGTACCCTCATTCTTTGGGTAACACAGCCAGTTATGAACCAGACATCATCTTTTTTCTTTGATTAACTGATGCTAATGAATATTACATAAAACTTAATAACATACAAAACATTTTCCAACATGAATATGTGTTGTAATGAACCTATAATTGTGAGTGCCTCATTTAAAAAGCATCAGCGTGTAGGCTAGCATTTATACTGGTAAATATATGTAGTTTTGTGAGGTGTAGCCCAGGTTTTGTCATAAAAATCATGAACTTTAGGCCTGGCCGTGGTCCTAGTTTTCTGGTCAGAAAAAAAAAAAAGGGTAATCAAACATTAGGTGATTTCAAGGTAATTCATAGTTAGAAGTCTGCAGGCTGTGATCTTTCCCATTTCTCCTCCAGTGGACAAGGTTATCGTATTACTAATTACTCTTACTAATTTCCTCCCAAAGCTCTCGTTCTCCTTTGTGTGTGTGTTCTTAGTATGTAGTGTACTTTCTAGGTAAATTGATTGATTAGATTTTTAAAGAAATTTTTGGACATATCGTATCCTCTGTGGACCCTTTGAATCACCTACCTGCTCTTTGTAATTTTTGTGTGGAGGAATTAGTGTCTTGCTTGTTATCCTGGACACCGTGTCATATGGCTGCCACGCAAGATGTCATCTCTGCTGTCACTTAGGACCCAGCCTGCCTTTGTGGTTAAATTTTATGATCTCATGATTGGAACATGGGGTTAGGAGGCACAAGAATTTGCTTTGGCAAGAAATTGAGGATTGCACAGACATTGAGGAGACAGTGATCCTTTCTGCAGCGGTTAACGGAATTGTGCCTGTAAGTCTTGTCCACATACTTCCTACCCTCCTGGCAGATATTTCCTGCCCCCTGAAAGGGTGTCTGTGGTTGTTGGCATCCCCTGGAAGCTGGTCAGAAGTGCAGAGTCTCAGGCCCTGCCCCAGAGCTCCCGAGTCACCATGTGCATGCTGTCAAACCCTCAGGCGATTCTCACGAACACGTTGGAGTTTGAGAAGCATGGCGCTAAAATGACCTTGTCCTTTGAGTCAACCTTGGGCCAAGCATTTCCGCATGCTCCCGTCTACCAGCCAGTTTTCCGTTCTCCTTAAACAGTCTCAGAGGCATGGAGTAATCAAACACGGCCCTCTCATTTTATGAGTCAACATTGGTGAGAGCTGCATGGGGTTCTCTTGCCTTTAGTTCTGAACAGGGGAAAATAAACCCTCTCCCAGATCATCCATGTGTTTTGCTGTTGCATTGATACACTGAGAAACGAAAAACAACCCTGTAGACCTACTAATTCTTAGGTCTTTCTTAAATATAGGTCTTTTGATATAGGTCAGTTTAAAACGTTTTTAAAGGCATTTAATAGAATTTCTCCTCCTCCTCCTCCTCCTCCTCCTCCTCCTCCTTCTTCTTCTCCTTTTGCTTTTAAAAACTTTATTTTATAAGTGCTTTGCTGTTTGACGCTGTATCTCCCTTGTCAGACTCACTGTAGAACTCAGCCCATTTCACATTTGCTCCCCACCCCCAATCTACTCGCATTGTACATTTAACGAGAGATCTTGCAGAGAGTGGGAGGTAGGTGTTGGGTTTTCATCATAAACTTACAGCAATTTATTTATTCATTCATTCATTCATTTATAAAAATTTACATCCAAGTTAGCATATAGTGAAAAATAATGGTTTCAGGAGTAGATACCAGGGATGCATCCCCAATGTAAAACACCCAGTGCTCATTCCAACAAGTGTCCTCCTTAATTCCCCTTGCCCAGTTTAGCCCATCCCCCCGACCCAAAACCCCTCCAGCAAGCCTCAGTTTGTTCCCTGTATTTAAGAGTCTCTTATGTTTTGTCCCCCTCCTTTTAAAAATATTTTTTGTTTATTCATTTTTGAGAGAGACAGAGTATGAGCAGGGGAGGGGCAGAGAGAGAGGGAGACAGAATCCGAAGCAGGCTCCAGGCTCTGAGCTGCCAGCACAGAGCCCAAGGCGGGTCTCGAACCCACGAACTGTGAGGTCTTGACCTGAGCCAAAGTTGGCGGCTCAACCAACTGAGCCACCCAGATGCCCCAAGTTTGATAAGTTCTTTATAGATTTTGGATACTAACCCTTTATCTGATATGTCATTTGCAAATATCTTCTCCCATTCTGTCGGTTGCCTTTCAGTTTTGCTGATTGTTTCCTTTGCTGTGCAGAGGCTTTTTATTTTGTTGAGGTCCCAATAGTTCATTTTTGCTTTTGTTTTCCTTGCCTCTGGAGACATGTCAAGTAAGAAGTTGCTGTGGCCAAGATCAAAGAGGTTTTTGCCTGCTTTCTCCTCGAGGATTTTGATAGCTTCCTGTCTTACATCGAGGTCTTTCATCCATTTTGAGTTTATTTTTGTGTATGTTGTAAGAAGGTGATCCAGGTTCATTTTTCTGCATGTTGCTGTCCAGTTTTCCCAGCACCATTTGCTGAAAAGACTGTCTTTATTCCATTGGATATTCTTTCCTGCTTTGTCAAAGATTAGCTGGCCATACGTTTAGGGGTCATTTCTGGGTTCTCTATTTTGTTCCATTGATCTGAGTGTCTGTTTTCGTGCCAATACCATCCTGTCTTGATGATTACAGCTTTGTAATACATCTCAAAGTCTGAGATTGTAATCCAGCTTTGATTTTCTTTTTCAGTATTGCTTTGGGTATTCAGGGTCTTTTCTGGTTCCATACAAATTTTAGGATTGTTTGTTCTAGCTCTGTGAAGAATGCTGGTGTTATTTTGATAGGGATTGCATTGACTATGTGGATTGCTTTGGGTAGTATCGACATTTTAACGATATTTGTCCTTCTCATCCATAGGCATGGGATATTTTTCCATTTTTTGTGCATTATTCAATTTCCTTCATAAGCTTTCTATAGTTTTCAGTGTATATAGATTTTTCACCTCTTTGGTTAGGTTAATTCCTAGGTATTTTACGGTTTTGGGTGCAGTTGTAAATGGGATCGATTCCTTGATTTCTCTTTCTGCTTCTTCATTATTGGTGTATAGGAATGCAGCCAATTTCTGTGCATTGATTTTATATCCTGAGACTTTGCTGAATTCCTGGATCAGTTCTAGCAGTTTTTGGACCGAATTTTTTTGGGTTTTCCACATAGAGTATCATGTTGTCTGCAAGGAGTGAAAGTTTGACTTCCTCCTTGCTGATTTGGATGCCTTTTATTTCTTTGTGTTGTCCTATTGCTGAGGCTAGGACTTCCAACACTATGTTGACCAACAGTGGTGAGAGTGGACATCCTTGTCGTGTTCCTGACCTTGAGGGGAAAGCTCTCAGTTTTTCCCCATTGAGGATGATCTTAGCATTGGGTTGTTCATATATGGCTTTTGCGATCTTGAGGTATGATCCTTTTATCCCTACTTTCTTGAGGGTTTTTATCAAGAAAGGACGCTATATGTTGTCAGATGCTTTCTCTGCATCTATTAAGAGGATCATGTGGTTCTTATTCTTTCATTTATTAATGTGATGTATCACATTGATTGTTTTGCAGATACTGAACCAGTCCTGCATCCCAGCTATAAATCCCACTTGATTGTGGTGAATAATTCTTTTACTGTATTGTTGGATCAGGTTGACTAGTATCTTATTGAGAATTTTTGTATCCATGTTCATCAGGGAAATTGGTCTGTAGTTCTCCTTTTTAGTGGGGTCTCTGTCTGGTTTTGGAATCCAGGTAATGCTGGCCTTGTAGAATGAGTTTGGAAGGTTTCCTTCTGTTTCTTTTTTTTTGGAAAAGGTTCAAAATAATAGGTATTAACTCTTCTTTAAATGTTTGTTAGAATTCCCCTGGAAAGCCATCCAGTCCTGGACACTTGTTTTTTTGGGAGATTTTTGATTACTAACTCGATTTCTTTACTGGTTATGGGTCTGTTCAAATTTTCTATTCCTCCCTGTTTCAGTTTTGGTAGTGTATATGTTTCTAGGAATTTGTCCATTTCTTCCAGATTGCCCATTTTATTGGCATATAATTGCTCATAATATTCTCTTATTATTGTTTGTATTTCTGTTGTGTTGGTTGTGATCTTTCCTCTTTCAGTTTTGATTTTATTTATTTAGGTCCTTTCCTTTTTCTTTTTGATCAAACTGGCTAGAGGTTTATCAATTTTGTTAATTCTTTCAAAGAACCAGCTCCTGGTTTCATTAACCTGTTCTGTTTTTTTGTTTTGTTTTGTTTTGTTTTGTTTTATTTCAATATCGATTTCTGCTCTAATCTTTATTCTTTCCCATTTTCTGCTGGTTTGGGGCTTTATTTGCTGTTCTTTTTCCAGCTCTGTAAGGTGTAAGGTTAGGTTGTGTATCTGAGACCTTTCCACCTTCTTTAGGAAGGCCTGGATGGCGAGATACTTCCCTCTTATGACCACCTTTGCTGCGTCCCAGAGGTTTGGGGCTGTCATGTTACCATTTTCATTGGCTTCCATGCACTGTTTAGTTTCTTCTTTAATTTCCTGGTTAACCCGTTCACTCTTCAGTAGGATGTTCTTTGATCTCCAAGTATCCGTCATCTTTCCAAATTTTCCCACCTGAGAGCTTCCTTTGGACCACAGAGCCCCAGGCGCTGGTATTTGTGATGAGCTTCTGGGTAGAGGGGTTTCTGGTGGTCTGTCCTGTCTGGAGCCTATTGACCTGATGTTACAGAGCCCCTGTTTCTTCTCTGAGTGGTGAGTGTGGCATGAGGGCCAGTTCCAGGGATGACTGTGGGGCACTTCACAGACTTCCCACGCTGCCTCCCATCTCCACGGGCATCCTTTGCTTTCTCCTTCCATCCTGCACCCCTCGCTGAGTCCCCGGGTCCCTGCTCTTCCGAGCAGCTCCCTGCCCCACTGCTGACGCTTGTGAGATAGCTGACTTCAGTCCTTGTCAGTATAACACTCGAGCTTCGTGCCTGAAGCTCATTCCAAATTGCCTTCCATCTTCCTGCAGATGAATTTGCAAAATATATGTAATTAATTTATTCCCCAGCCCCGACCCAGTGATCTCCACCACCAGGTAACTCACATCCAAGACTTTGAAGTTAGAGCCATTGGTGCGTTAGTTGAACCGTGCCCAATCCCCCCATAGCATCAAGGAAAGGAGTCAGTGGGAGGCTTACGGGAGGAATATCACATTTCCTGTGCTCCCTTTCTTACGGATTTCTCTGGGACACCCATGGGCAGTGGAGACCAAGCTGCAGTCTTCTTCTGACTGATGTAAAATTATTTTTCCTTTCTGTTTTCTTGAGGCATAATTCCATCCACACAAGCAGCTTTGCTCATTCCTTAGTGCATAGTAATCATGCTTTTCAAAACACAGAAGAACGCTTTCATCACTGAATTTTACTCCTTTTGATCCTCAACTGTCTTTTTTTTTTTAACCAAGCTCAGAGTGATGCCCGATGGTCAAACTCTGAGATGCTTGGAACTTTGAACATTCATTCACTTTCAACATGAATCCACAAACTCAGTGACCTGACCTAGCTGATATGAGCCCCAAACATTGCCTCACTACAGAGAGTGGATCTTTTCCAGGTCACTTGGGGCTCTAGACATCTTTAAGAGTGTAACAGAGGTGGGGCCATGCAGTGATGAGAACATTGGGATTTTCTTTAGTGTTTTTTATTTATTTTGAGAAAGTGTACACATGCATGTGAGTGGGGGAGGGGCAGAGAGAGAGAGAGAGAGAGAGAGAGAGAGAGAGAGAGAGAAAATCCCAAGCAAGCTCTACACTGTCAGCACAGAGCCCAACACAGGGCTTGATCCCATGAACCATGAGATCATGACCTGAGCTGACATCAAGAGTTGGATGCTTAACCACCCACCAAACCACCCAGCTGCCCCGGGGATTGTTTTTTAAGTTGGTGATTTTCCTTCACAAAGGGGATGATTTTCTTCCATGTAAAAGAAGGCTTTTTCTTCATCACTGACCATATTAATGGGCTACACAGCAGCACACTAAGTAAGAAAATAAAGACTGAGTCAGCCAACATTTCTGGGATTTAACTCCATCATCTATAACACAAGGTGACAGATACAACCAGAATGTTCTATATTGTGCCTTCCGGGCTCTACAGGAGAGCTCATTCTGCATGCATGTGAGCAGGGTTCTTCGATATACTTCGGAGGCTATCTGTTATTATATTGGTTTCTTTGAAAGTTCTGGAAAGACTCTAGGATTTCCTTTAGAGCCGGTTAGCCAGCCAGAAGGAAATTTGGATATTCTTTTGCTCTTTGCTCTTTTCTGTTTTATCCTGCCCATTTCTCTGGTTGGTTTGAGGGCCCTCAGAGTTGGGGTAAACTTTGGCAGAAAGCACTGGGGACAGTTGAGGCAGACGTAGGGGGGTGTGGGAAGAAAGGAGGGCAGAGGGGGAGCTCACATTCCCTTCACATGCCCACCCAGAAGCATATTTGTTTCTGTGGGTTCATTTGTAGCCTTTATTTCTGAAAACTGATATGCCACAAATGTGATTCTCTGAGAGTTGTGTGACCAAACATTAAATCAGTGGAAATCAAACCCAGCCTGGAGTTGTGAATATAATCTGTCTTCAACCGAGAAACCAGCGACTGCTTTGGATGGTACAACGAATATACGCTGGTACCCAAATAGCCTTTTGCATGGCTGGCTGTGCCCACTATATACCATTGCTTTCCATTTATAAAATGGGTCTCTTGAAAAATACAGGACTGGTTTTGTAAACATCCTTTTGTGATTCCATCTTGTACTTTTCGGAGTTCCTAAGTGGGTCTTCCTTCAATACTTCATAGTACGTTGTCCTTGCCTTTTTTTTTTTAATTGCTTTCTAAAATTTTGCGGTAAATTTAATTGAATTCCCTCATCTAGTCATGACCTTAATAGTCTGTTCCAAATATTGCATTGCTTTTCGGTTGCTTCAATACCAGTGTGCAGTCTGTTTGAAGATAATACCTTTGCTCACTTAGGGACGGTCTCTCTCTCCGCTAAACCTGTTGTGCCATCTGGGCCAGGGTGTGGGTCCTGCTCACCTATGCTTTCTTCTGAATCTAGAGTACTTTGTTCTAAATGCTGGCATTTTATTTCCAGTTAGGCAATGTTAAGGACACCATTTCAACTTCTAGTAAGTATTTATGAGCACGACCCTGTGTGATCTAACCAGAGTTCATTTTCTCCGGAACTTATCTTCATGTGCATGGGCTAGGTGCAGAGTCCTAGTGGCTGGAAATCCCTGCAATATTTATTCTGTGTGTCCATGTCTATTTCTTCAATTACTGTCTCTCTTCCTCTGCTTACTGGCACATTTTCGAAACACTCTCTGAGAACTGTTGCCAAGTCTGTATGTTGACCACACATATGTTTATGACATATAACCTGATGGTATTTTGTTTCTGCTCCTTCCTGTTGGGGATGTTATCTTGCTTTCTGAATCTGGACTGTGTGTGTATGAGATTATGTGTTTCTTTGTGTGCTTTGTCCCATCTTGGCGCTAAAAGAAAATTAAATACCTACAAACAAAATCAAAGTGACAACATTTGATACAGGTGCATATTGACAATGTGCCTTTCAGGTATGCATTCTCATTATTTAATTTTTAATTTATTTTTTATTTTTGAGAGAGATAGGAGAGAGAGAGAGAGAAAGGAGGAAAGAGAATCTTAAGCAGGTTCTATGCTCCGCATGGAACCCAATGTGGGGCTTGATCCCCCAACCCTGGGATCATGATCTGAGCCGAAATCAAGAGTCAGATGCTTAACTGACTGAGCCACCTGGGTGCCCCACATTCTCATTATTTAAATACAATTGTGCCTGCTAGTTCTTCTCTTCTTGCTGCTTTCTGATATAAAGATTTGGATTTAGACGTGAAATCATCCCTTGGGATAGATGCATCAGAACTGACTTATGAATGAGTCACTTCGTAGGATTTTGTTACATACAGTCCCCAGGACTATATGGCCAATCCAACGAGGTCTTAATTGGGTACCATTAAAAACTGGACTTATGGCCAGAATCCTAAACCACAGGATGGCATTTATCTAAAGTAATTACCTGTGACTCACCCACAGTTCACTATGATTTGCTCCTCTCACCAGCATATGGGATCAGGGAATTAAAAGTAAGATGTGGATCAAATAAATTACATTTTACAGTTGCCTTAGAGAATAGTGTGAGACTCTAGAAGTGAACGTGTATTTTACTGAGTTACTTGTTTATTTGTTTTTTGAAGAATTAAATGAATTCTACGAATATGAAGGTGTCATTGTTAAGCTTTAAACGAGAGAAACACGGAATTCATAGTAGCTATAAATTACCAGCTTTAATGCCGCTTTGCCTGTTTCCAGGTGAGACCAGTGTTTTCAGATTCTAGTGTTCTCTGGAAGGCATGGGTGCAAGTGGCCCCACCTGACAGAAAATGTCAGTGTTGTCATGACCCAAGTGATAGAACTGGAAGGTCACATTTTGTCAAGAGTGAAGGAAAACTGAAATCCTGACCTTACATTTCCTCCTCGTTTCTCTCCCCATCCCAGCTCCCCTACCCTCACCCCTGAGAGAAACGTAAAAGGTGATGCAGTTTTAGGATTTATGAGTTTTGGAAGGAGACAAAGCTGAGCTTGGATCCTGACGTCTTCACCAACCAGCCGAGTGAACAGGGTGGGTTATCTGATGTCTCCAGGCCCGTGTGTCCTCACCTGTAAAACAGGGGTGACAGTGCTTACCTCACAGCTGCTAAAGATTTAAAAAGGTGATAAGTGGACACTTCTGGCTTAGCACTTAACACAGAGCCCCATAGCTAGGGCAGCGTTCAAGCAGTAGCACTGGCTGTGACTGGCGGAAGGTGGCCCCCGTGCATTAAGAAGGAAATGGGGGGCACCTGGGTAGCTCAGTCGGTTGAGTGTCCGACTTCAGCTCAGATCATGATCTCATGGTTCGTGAGTTCGAGCCCCACGTCAGGCTCTGTGCTGATGGCTCAGAGCCTGGAGCCTGCTTCGGATTCTGTGTCTCCCTCTCTTTTTCTTCTTCCCCAGCTCCCACTCTGTCTCTCTCTCTCTCTCTCTCTAAAATAAATAATAAAACAGTTAACAAAAATGTAAAGAAGGAAGCTGGATTTCCTGCCACTGCAGGACACTGCGTGACAGCAAAGTGTCATCGTCTCCTTTGAAGTATTTGCTTATGATTGAAATGGACCTGGTTGACCCATAGTTGTGTCTCCTTCTTCATCCCTGTTTAGTATTTGTGCCTTGTTGAAATATTTTTCTCTATTAGTCTCTTTAAACACATAACTTTTCTTTCAGTTTAATTTATCGTTTTGTTTTTTATTTATTTAATTTACTGTTTTGTATTTGTACATCTTCCTTCTAATGTCTTTGAGTTTCCTTTATTTTTCTAGCTTATAGAATTGGATATTTAGCTGACCTGTTTTCAGTCTTTCTCTGTTTTAAAAAGAAATACATTGAAAGCTATAGATTTTTCCAATGAACACTGTAGCTACACTCCCCAAGATTAATATATGTATATTTATATATGTTATATATTTATATATATAAAAAACATTTATATATGTTTTTAATAGGCCACTTAAGCCTGCTTATATTTCCTTGAATTTCTGGTACGTTTGGTATTTTCCATTTATCACACTTTGTCATTCATTTTCCTACCCTACGGAACTTCCCTGCCATCTGTTAAGTTGTTAGCATTCTCCCCATTTCTTCTACTGGTGTGAAAGTTACAAATCCATGTCTGGTATTTCTGGGTAACCTAGTGACCTTGACATCTTTAGCTCATTACAGAGGTTGTGGTTGGTGATTATGTCTATCATTCTCCTGAACCTGACTTTGTCATTCTGATCTCTTTCTCCTACTTTCCACATTGTTTTGTCTCAAATTTTAATTCTGCCTTCTTAACATGCTCATTTGTTTTTTTTAAAAGTGAATGGTTAGGGGCGCCTGGGTGGCTCAGTTGGTTAAGTGTTCTACACTTGATTTAGGCTCAGGTCATAATCTCAAAGTTCATGAGATCAAGCCCCAAGTCGGGCTCCATGCTACAACACAGAGCCTGCTTGGGATTCTCTCTCTTTCTCTCCCTCCCACCCTCTCTCTCTCTCTCTCTGTCCCCCCATCCCCCACTGTTGCTCTCTCTATAAAAATAAATAAATAATCTTAAAAAAAGTGAATACTTATTTAAATTTACCAGTGTATTCATGGAATTCTTTATTCATCATTGCTTGTGGTGGGACGGTCTGAATAGTTAAGATCTGGTATGGCATGTTGTCTAGCCAGTTGGAACAGAGGCCTGATCGGGCAGAGTGGGCCTAGCAGGCTGTGTCTAGCAGCAGAAGACCCACCTGTTACGGCAGGACTCATTTCCTTCTTGCTGAGGTATAATCTTCAATACTTTCTTCAGTGACAATCTGGGAATAGGACGTTCTCATATTCTTTTTATATCTCAAAAGATTTTTGTTTTGCTTCAGTTGGGGCTGATAATATAGCTGGGTATAGAATTCTGTATTAACATTTATTTCCTTTAGAAGTTCTGTGGTACCTTCTCATGATTTTCCTACATATTTTATTGCTGGCAAGCAGTCTGTTGTCAATGTATCAGACCTTACTTTGCTAGTAATATTTTTCTCTCCAATAGGATCTAATATTTTTCTCTGGCTCTGTGATGCTGTATAGTTTAATATAGTTAAGACATGTATTTAAAAAAATAATTGTTCTGCTTTACTTGTAATATTTCTGGAATCTGAAGATTCATGTGATTCATAATTCGGGAATTTCCTTTAGGAATATTGTCTTTCCTGTTGTCTTCTTCTAAGATTCCTATTAAAAATGATTTAGAATGTGTTACTCTTTTCTCTAACTTCTTTTTCACAATGTTCAACTCTTTACCTCTCTGCTGTACATTGGGTGATTTCATCATCCCAACTTTTTTCTGTATTATTCCCTCTTCTCTGTTTTTGTGAATTTTTGTTTAGTTTTATCTTTCTGGTTTGGTTTCAGAGGACTCAGCTACTCTGATGTCATTTTGTGGCACACCGTGGTCATTGGTCTTAGTGATGACCATAGGTCTTCTGTTGTTCATTTTCTTTTATTCCCGTCACCCACTTCCTCCTAGGCTTGTCCCCGTCATTTGAAAGGTCCCAATATGTTTAATGTGCATCTTTTGATATGTATTTCTGTACACGGTGCAATGTTATTGTGTGCAAATGTTGGTTTTAGTTCATATAATCAAAAAGTGTAATATATCTTTTAATTTCAATCAATGCTATGTTTGGGATTCATTCATGTTGCTATATATAAATTGAGTTTCTTATATCTTATAGCTGTATTGCACTCAGTGGTTTGGTAACCACCACATTTTATTTATATACTTCCCCAGAGATAGACACCCAGATTATCTTCAAGCCTCACCAGCACAAATTTTACTACAGTGAATATCCTTGTATTCCTCCCTTTCTGGACCTGTTCCAGAGTTCTTTGGGGGCATAGATACAGAATTACTTGACTGACTGTCACCAGATTACTTTGTACCGTGGCTGCATTATTAGTCTATACTTTTTTTTTTTTTTTTTTTTGGCAAGGCATGAGGGTTTCCATATTCCTGTATCCTTGCCAACTCTTGGATATATTTGGTTTTCTAATTTTAGATAGATGAAAAAGCTGTAAAATAACATCTCATTGTTTTAATTCTTAGTTTTTTCTGATTGGTAATTAATTTTAGGATTTTTTTGTGTTCATTTGAGCCTTATGGTTTTCTCTTTGAAAACTGCCCACTCATAACCTTTGCTATGTTACCAGTGATATTTCTGTCTTTTTCTTTTTGATTTTCAAGAGTCCTATATATATTCTAATATTAGGTTTTGTTGACTTTAGACATTGAAAATATCTTCTTCCATTCTGTCACTGTTTTGACTTTGTCCATGGTCCCCTGCATTAAACAGAAACCCATACGTT
Source organism: Lynx canadensis (assembly GCF_007474595.2). Taxonomy (NCBI): domain Eukaryota; kingdom Metazoa; phylum Chordata; class Mammalia; order Carnivora; family Felidae; genus Lynx; species Lynx canadensis. Next base: position 153,753,801 of record NC_044311.2, on the reverse strand, counting down.
TTCTTAGTGCATTTTTTGAGTTGTAATCTATGTGTAGTCAAATGCACTCATGAAAAATTTTCGGCTTAATGTGTTTTGTCATTTGAATATACTTATATTAACGCCATCTGAATCAAGATATAGAACATTTCAGTTAAGTACTATCATGGAAAATTTGCTTGTTCCTATTACCAGTCATGTCCCCAAACGCAATCCCTTTCTGATTTCTATCAACAGAGTAGTTTTACCTATTCTTGGACTTTATATAAATAGAATGAAGCTTTGCATTCTTTGATATCAGGCTTCTTTTTCTCAGTATAATAATTAGGAAATTCACACATGTTGTTGCCAGTTTCAGAAGTTTGTTCCTTTAATAAAATTTTTTTTCATTCTCCTGTTGCTAGACTTTTGAGCTATTTCCAGTATTTGACTAATATGAGAAAGACTGGTTAAGTAATTTGGAGAAGTATTTTTGTGGACATATGTGTCCTTTTATGGGGTAAATAGTAAGAGCGGGATTTCATGTTTTTAACTTTATAAGAAACTTCAAAAAGGTGCCATTTAAACTCCTGCCAGAAATGTATGATGGTTCTCACTGCTGTGTGTTTTCCCCGACTTTTAGTATAACAATGTTTATAATTGAATCATTTTGATGCGTATAAAATAGTATTTTATTAAGGTTCCAGTTTGCATTTACCTGATCATTGAATGATACTTTTTCATGTACTCATTTGCCACAGTATATCTTCCTTTGTGAAGTGGCTGTTCCAATGTTTTGCTTAATTTTAATTGGGTTGTTTGTATTGTTATAATTGAATTGTAAGGTTCTTCATAGATTTTGGATGTGAATTGTTTGTGTGATGGGATATTTTGTTTCTTAGTTGTAGTATATGTGTTTTGTCATTGGTGCTTCTCAGTTTGCAAATGAAGAAAGCATTGATAAAATCTAATTCGTAACTTTTTATGGTTAGTACCTATTTTTTTTTTTTTTGCTTATTCCAAGGCTGTAAAGATATTCTCTGCAGCTTTCTTTTATACATGTATGGTTCCAGCCTTTCCTTTTAAATCTTATGATTCATCTTCTATTAATTGTTACGTAAAGAATGAGGTAGGTCTCCAGGTTCATTTTCTTCTGTCTATTTATCTTCTTCTTACGACAATATTTGTGAGAAAGACTTTCTTTCCACCCCCAACACCCATTTAATTGACTTTTCACCCTGGTTTAAAAAATTCATCAATCATACACGTGTGGATCTTAATTCTGTTCCCCTGATCTCTTTGCTTATATGCATGCCAATTCTACACTATTTTAATTATATACAGTTAGTCTAAAAATCAAATCCTGTAATTTTGTGGAGGTGGTTTTGCCTATGTTGTCTTGATTACTAAAGCTTCATTATAATCTTAAAAATCAGGTACTATGAGTGATTTCTTTTGAGATTGTTTTGGCTTTTTACATTTTATTTTCTTGCTGTATTGCACTATCTAGGACTTGTAGTACAATGTTAAGTGTTGATTAGAAGTGAATAAATGTAATAAGGATGGGTAGCTTTGCATTGTTTCCAATCATAAGGGTTGAAAATATTCAGTATTATTTCCACATTAGATATAATGTTATTTGTGTATTTTTCGTAGATGCCCTTTATCAGATTGTGGAAGTCTGTTTCTCTTCCTGGTTTTATGATGGTTTTTTTCATAAATGCAGTTAGATTTTGTCCAGTGATTTTTCTGTATATACTGAGATAATTATATGAAATTTTTCTTTAGGAATTATTTTTTATTGGTTTTTGAATCTTAAATCAATTTTGTATTTCTAGGATAAACTCTACTTGGCCATGATGTGTTATACTTTTTATGTTTATAGTATGTAATTGCTAATATTTTATTTATTTGTTTATTTTAATTTTTTAAATGTTTATTCATTTTTGAGAGGGGGGGGGAGAGGCAGAGAGAGAGAGAGAGAGAGAGAGAGAGAGAGACAGACAGACAGACAGACAAAATCCGAAGTAGGCTCCAGGTTCTGAGCTGTCAGCACAGAGCCTGACATGGGGCTTGAACTCACAAAGCTATGAGATCATGACCTGAACCGAAGTCAGATGCTTAACCAACTGAGCCACCCAGGCACCCCTCAATTGCTAATATTTTAATGATTGTTTTGTATAAATGTTTATGGTGGATATTGCTTATTATTTTTTATCTTGTACTGTCTTCGTTAGGTTCTAATGCCAGGATTATGCAGCCTCAGAAAATTATTTGGGAAATGTTCCTTCTTCCTCTGTTGTCTAAAAGAAATCTGTGAAGGATTAGTATCACGTCTTCCTTAAATATTGATATATAACCTGAAGATTGTTTTCTTTTGTGTTTTGTTTTTATGGGAAGACTTCTGGTCGCAAATTCCATTCCTTTAGCAGGTATTGAACTACTTAGATATTTTTTCTTCTTGTATCAGTTGTGATGTTTCTCAAGGCACTTGTCCATTGTTTATAGTATCTTTTTATTAGCTTTCAAATACTTGTAGGAACTGGAGGTATGTTAATCTCTTTTATTCCTAATATGGGTAATTTGCATTTTCTATCTTTTTTTCTTGGACAGTTTTGCTGGAGTCATAGCAATTTTATTCATCTTTTTAGCAAATCACCTTTCCATATTGTTGATTTGCTATAGCTTTCATCTGTTTTTATTTTATTAATTTCTGCCCTATTTTTTATTTATCCTGTTACCTCTGCTTTAGCTTAGATTTTTTTTTGTTTACTTTTTTGCCACTTGTTAATCTAGAAGCCTAGACTTTTTATTTTATAACATTTTCGCCCTATTTGAACAGGTGATTACAGCTAGAAATCTCCCTCTGAGCACTGCTTTCATTGCATTCCATATGTTTTGATATGTTGTGTCCACTGTCATTCGATTTAAATGTTTTCTATTTTTCCCTGTGTTTTTTCTGTACATCAACACCTGTTTAGAAATATGTGGTTTAGCTTCCAAATATTTGACCTCTTTTATTTTTTTAAATTTCTTAAAAATTTATGTATTTATTTTGAAAGAGACAGGGAAAGGGGAGAGGGAGACGGAGAGGGAGAGGGAGAGGGGGAGAGAAAGAGAGAGAGAGAGAGAGAGAGAGAGAGAGACAGAGAGAGAGAGAATCACAAGCAGGCTCTGTGCTGTCAGCACAGAGCCCAATGCGGGGCTTGAACCCACAAACTGTGCGATCGTGACCTGAGCTGAAATTAAGAGCCAGACACTTCACCAAATAAGCCAACCACGTGCCCCCAAATATTTGAGTATTTCCAAAGTTATATTATTATTATTGATTTTAATTTTAATGTTTTGTTGTCAGAGAACACACTTTGTATGAATTAATATATTTTGAGGTTTTTTTGAATAAAATGTCCAAGAATATGATTTATTTTAGTGAATGTTTCATGTGCCCTTTGCAAGAATCTGTATTATACAGTTGTTAAATGGAATGTTAATTATGTTAAATTGGTTGAAAGTATTACTCAAGTCTTCTATATTTTTGAATTTTCGGTCTACTTATGTCATCAGTCCACAAGGAGAGGCATGTTAATTTTTCCCATCATTAATGTGAGCTTAATTTTAGCAACTCTTAGTTCTGTCAATTACTGTATCATGTGTTTTGTAGCTCTTTCATTAGGTGCATACAAATTCAAGGTCGTTATTCTTGAGAGTGTAACTCTTAACATTAAAAAAATATTTTTTAAATCTCTGCTGTTACTATTTACTTTTCTTTTTAAAAATATTTATTTTTGAGAGAGAGAAAGAGCAGGGAAGGGGCAGAGACAGAGGGAGACAGAGAATCCCAAGCCGGCCTTGTGCTGCCAGCGCAGAGCCCAGTGCGGGGCTCAAACTCATGAGCTGTGAGATCATGACCTGAGCCGAAATCAGGAGCCAGACACTCAACCGACTGAGCCACCCAGGTGCCCCTGGTGTTACTATTTTCTTGAATTGTATTATGGTGGATATAAGCATAGCCATGTAGATTTCTGAGCACAGCGATTGATGGTAGGTTGTTTTTCAACATTTTATTTTTAACCATCTGTGTGTGTGTGTTCACCTGTGTTCTAAGTGTGTTTCTTGTAAGAGGCATATATTTGGGTTTCGCTTTTTTATCTAACCTTTAAGTTGTATTAAGTCTGTTTTTATTTAATGTAAGTATCAATTTAGTCGTTTAAGTCTTTCACCTTTTTCTATGGTTCTCTTAATCTTATTTCCTGCCTTATGTTGAATGACCAAGTAATTATTTAACTCTGTTAACTTTTTTGGGTTGTTGTTGTTTTAGAATGGTTGATCAAACCATTTTTTCCTATTGAATGTATCTGACAAAGTTTCAGTTTCACAATTAAATTAATGTGATTTCAAGTAAATGGTTAGGTTGTTGATCAAATCTGACACAACTTCTATCAAGTTTTTTCATAAATGAGACATCACATTTCAGGACATTTTAAGATTTTCTTGTGCAGCAACTAATTTTAGATACTCAGTACCCAGTTTTTCACCAATGTCCTGTTGTAGTGACATGCGTTTTCTGTAATGTTTGTAGATACCATTATTTTGTGTCAGATCAGCAAAAAATCTGTATATTTTTAGATGTTCATTGTTGTGTTATTTTTTAGAAGTTGCTGGAAATTTAAACACATATAACTTAGCATCATCTAATTTCCAATTACATTAAACTCTTTTTTTCTTTGAGAGAGAGAGCGAGCGAGAGCGAGAGCATGCATGACTGGGGGAGTGGCTGGGTGGTGGAGAGAGAGAGAATTTTTTTTTAAACTTTTTTTAATGTTTATTTTTTGAGAGACAGAGAGAGAGAAACAGAGCATGAGCGGGGGAGGGACAGAGCAAGAGGGAGACACAGAATCCAAAGCAGGCTCCAGGCTCCGAGCCATCAGCACAGAGCCCGATGCAGGGCTCAAACTCATGAACTACGAGATCATGACCTGAGACGCTTAACTGACTGAGCCACCCAGGCTCCCCAAGAGAGAGAGAGAGACTCTTAAGCAGGCTTTATGCTCAGTGTGGAGTCCAACGTGGGGCTCAGTCCCATGACCCTGGGGGATCATGCATGACCTGAGCTGAAACCAAGAGTCAGATGTGTAACAGACTGAGCCACCCAGATGCCCCATTAAATTCTTTTTAAAAAGTTAAGAACCTCATGGTTGTATAATTCCGTTCCTCCCCTTACCCGTGTTCTTTTTTCCCTCTGTGTTCCATAAACTCTACAACGTGTTGTTACTATTTTTGTTTCGAACAATTGGGGCCTGAATCCGTATATATAGCCCATATATTAGAATCTGTGTACATACACACGCGTATTAAAGATAATGAACGGGTCCTTTCTTTTTACCCATATATCGCACTGCCTGTGTTTTAATTCTTTCCTGCAGACTGGAGGTTCTCTCTGGTATCACATCGCATCCCTCTGAATAAATTCTTACAGCAATTTTTTGTAGCACAGGTTTTCTAGCTGCAAAAATCTCTTGAGTTTTTCTACGGCCAAAAGTGTCTTTACTTAGCTCTCATGTTTGATGCATCCTTTGGCTATATATACAATTCTATACTGGCAGCTTTTCTTTTCTCTTGGCACTTTGTAAATTCCATTCCATGGTGAGAAATTCAACCCTCGTTCTTTTCATGCTTCCCTTGCATATGACATGGGTTGTTTTGGGGGCTACTTTTAAGAATTTCTTTCCATTTTCCAGTTTGCCTCTGATGTACTAGGTGTAATTTGCAAGTTATTTCTTAAACATGGTGTTCATGGTTGGCTGAGCTTTTTGGATATGTATGCTGATGTATTCCATCAATTTAAAAAATTATTGACAATTGTCTCTAAAAGTGCCTTCTCTTCTGCACCTCTCTCCTCTCCTTCTGGGACTCCAGTTATTTATATTGCTTGGTAGTATATTACAGGTATTGGATGCTTTGTTTTATTCTATTTTTTCACTTGTTATCCTCCTTGTTCAGTCTGGATGGTGTCTGTTGGCCTAGCTTTGATTTCACTGATGTTTTTCCTCTCTTGTTCCCAGTCTGCTAGTAAACACATCAACTGAATTCTTCCTCTCTGGGATTATATAATTTCATTCGCCTAGTTCCATTTGATTTTTGTCTTTGCTAGTTCCCTTTCTCTGCTGGAATTCCTCATCTGTTCACACGTGTCAACATTTTTCTCTAGATCCTTCCTTATAATGGCTTTCAAAATCCCGGAGTGACTATCCAAACACCTGGGCCATTTCCACATTTGCTACTAGGGACGGTTTCGTCTTTGTGTATCTTGTGATTTTTATTTTATGTTAAACATTGTTTTGGGTAAGGGATATTCACCTGCTGAGAATGCCATGCCACTCTGTCGCGCTGACGGTGTGAGGCTGAGCCACTGCAACAATAGCTGAGCTGGTCCTGGACTCTGCTTCAGAGTCTGTGTCTTTAGGGGATTCAGTTCACCTGTTGTGAAGGTGGGTGTGAAACTTTGCCTTCAGAAGGGCCTGGGATCTGAGCACCAGCCAGACTCTTTGGAGCTCGTCACACTTGGCAGGGCCGGCCACCAGCTTTCTAAACTATGGGAATTCTCTTTCTGCCCTCTAGCCTGCCTGCCAGCCTTTTGAGTTTCTGGAGGCTTCTCTTTGGTCTCTAGATCCGTGCCTGGCTTTCTGCCCACGGGGGCCCTCTCTTTTTGCCTTAGAGCACTGCCCTCAGCCTTTGCAGAGCCACCACAGTGTCCTGGGTGAGTGTCCGGGGATCTTTGTAGGGTTTGTCTCAATTCCCCTGACTTTCTCCCGGCTTTTGGCATTGATTTTGTTGGCTAAATAAATTCTTGTCTCCTTGTTTTCCTACTATAACCTCCCTTTTGATATTTGATAATTATTTGGTAATAAATATTCTGTGTGTTATTTTTATATTTAAAATGTATTTTTTTCCATTAAAATTTTTTTAATGTTTATTTGTATGTGTGTGTGTGTGTGTGTGAGAGAGAGAGAGAGAGACAGACAGACAGACAGACAGAGAGAGAAGGAGGCAGAGAGTCTGAAGCAGGCTCTGCACTGTCAGCACAAAGCCCGACATGGGGCTCGAACTCTCAAACCATCAGATCGCAACCTGAGCCAAAGTCAGATGCTCATCTGACTGAGCCACCTAGGCGGCTACCCCCATATTTTAAATTTATGTTAGTAAATTTAACATTTGCTATGTTGATATCTTAAATCCTTGCTATGTTGATATCTTAAATCCAGACTGGAAAGGGGACATAAAAAACAAAAAAGCAAATTAAGTGTGTGGTGGGTGGGTGGGAGAAAAGTTTCATAACGTTTATCTAAAGAGGTCATTTTTCATTTGTACAGAGCTTAAGCTTATGAAAAATATTATACAGCTTTGATGCAAGGTGAGTGTACCAGTCAAGGTCTGCAGGAGAAATAGAACCAGTAGGTTATACAGATAGATGGATAGAGAGCTAGATAGATAGATACATAGATGGGTAGATAGATAGGCACATACATACATACATAGATGATAGATACATAGATGGATAGATAGATGGATGGATTTCAAGATATTGGCTCACACAAAAATATTGGAGTTGATTGGGCTAGACAAGTCTGAAATCTCTAGGGTAGGCCAAAGTCAGGCTGGAAACTCTGGGGTAAGAGCTAATGTGGTTGATCCACGTGCCGAATTTGCTCTTGGGCAGGAAAACCTCTTAAGGCCTTTGATTGCTGATGTTGACCGTATGTGCAAAATACCTTCACGGCAATGTCTTGACTAGCGTTTGACTGAAAAACTTAGTGCTGCCGCCTACTTATAAGTTGATGCATCAAATTGACTGTCACAGCGGGAAAGGGCATATTGCACAATATGGTACAGCGTGCTCTAAGGAATAATCTTTAAGGAAGAAAGTAACTGTAAGCAAGAGAAGGAAAGAGTTCCTCATTCATTCATGCTCTCCTGCGAGGCATGCTGGGGCTAGGTATCCTGAACAGTGGGGAGGGTCTGTGTCCAGTTGAGGGGCCCCTCTGCACTCCCCGATTGGCCTTTGTTACGAACCCAAGAGAAATGCTAGTAAACGGGGAGACAAGCGTTCCATCTGGGTTTAGGCATCAGCTGCTACTGGAGTCGCCTGGAGGAGCCAGATGTCTGGCACCTAGAGACTCTGAGGCCCGTGGGAAGGAGCTGTCCCTCTTGTCAGGGGAAAAGAAGTCCCGCTCAGATGCGACCTCTCATGCCAGCAGGAAGGGGGTTCCTGCTTCCAGTTGGCTTATCATCCAGGCTACTGTGAGTGAACTCCCAGGGCCACCTCCGATCATTCTGCTCATTGCACTCAAGCAGTCCGTAGAGTATACATCGGCATGTTAACAGAAGGCATTTTGTTTTTGCAAGATGTAATTATGCGATAATGGGTCATTTTTTCCCACCTTTCCATATTTAATACAGTTTTTACAGTGAGTATTTCAATGTTATAATTCAGCCAATACAGCTGTTAACATTTTCGATAAACCAGGAGATGAGTTTATGTTCTGTAAGGAGGAAAATAGGATTCTTAATAGTTTGCTTTTTTCCGTAAGTCTCTACCTGTAATTACCATAAGCGTCTCCTTGAACGTACAGTGCCTTGTGGTCGCAGTGGTTCATGGGGATGACAAAGGATGTCCTAGTACTTGAGAGAGCCCCTCTTTGTGGAAATCGGGCAGCTTCTATGCTCAGGATATTAGAAATAATTAATCCAAGTCATTGCCTGTTTTTTCCTTAAAAAATTTTTTTTAATGTTTATTTATTTTTGAGAGAGAGAGGGAGACAGAGCATGAGTGGGGGAGGGCAGAGAGAGAGGGAGACACAGAATCTGAAGCAGGCTCCAGGCTCCGAGCTGTCAGCCCAGAGCCCGACGTGGCACTCGAACCCATGAACCATGAGATCATGACCTGAGCTGAAGTCGGATGCTTAACCGACTGAGCCACCCAGGCGCCCTGTCTTTTGTTTTGTTTTTCAGGTAGAGAAGCCATTCTTCGAGAAAAAATATATATATTTGAGCCATATTCTCTCTTTTTTTTTTCAATATATGAAGTTTATTGTCAAATTGGTTTCCATACAACACCCAGTGCTCATCCCAACAGGTGCCCTCCTCGATGCCCATCACCCACCCTCCCCTCCCTCCCACCCCCCATCAACCCTCAGTTTGTTCTCAGTTTTTAAGTTGAGCCATATTCTCAAATACCTTGTGCTTTGATAAAGCTAGCCCCGTAACTTTTTAGTGATCTCTTTGTTCTTCTCGCTTTATCAGAAACTGTCAAATTGGTGTAAAGTTTAGATAAGCAATTCTGGCACAGAAAGAAGAACTTGGCAGGGGAGAAAGGAGGTAGCACATATGCACTGCTGAACGTTTCAGTCAAAAATAGTTTATGTTTGAGAAATGGAAGAGGAATAGACCGAAAAATTATTATTCTACACTATTGGGAATACTTGATCAAGAGTTGTAGTTTGCAGAAAAGAAGTTCTCATAGAAAGTGACAAAAATATTCTGAAGGGTGAATTTTAATGTTTTTCAAACTAGCGTTCCCGATGATTTTCACATCAATTCAGTTGAACGAGTCATACTGGCTGAGTGCTTCTGTTGTGACTGACACCAGTCTAAGTGTCAGAAATAATAACACAGCAGTAAACAAAACCTACCAACTGTTGCCCTTCCAGGGCTAAGGCACCAGTGAGGAGAGACAAATGACGGACGGAATAAACAACTCGGTTATAAAGTATTTTTTAAAGAAATAAGGAAAGGAGATAAAAGCTGGGGGGGGGGGTGGTGCAGAGTTTGGTGTCCAGTGAGAATTCTTTCAAGGGGCGAAATAAAGACCCTACGTCTCTGTTCCTTGAAGTGGGTCCTGTATGGTTTAGTGCACTCAACAGCAGGTAACTGATGAGAAACAAGTCCCACTCCGATGGGGCTTGTTTGGTCTGGACACTCTTATGTTTCCCGAGCCCCAAAGGGAAGACATCTGTGATCCCGCCTCTCTTAGCGTTCAGTGACTTCCCGGGGGAGTTGTGTTGTCGTTATTGGCAAGAGAAGGAGAAGCAGATGCAGAGTCCTAGCTGTGTCCCAGACAGTAAGCCACGTGGTTTCATTTCCATGTCCCATCTTAGCAGGGGAGACAGGGGCACGAAGGAGTGAGCTACCAGGGGCGAGGGCATCGCTGTTAAGGGTGTTGGAAGACTGGGGTGCCGGTGTGAGTGACCCCAAAGCTGAGACCGACGTATTCGCGAGCACTGTAAGCACAGTGTCCACGGGCCATGATGATTTTAAGAGTCCATGAAAATGTTTTAATTTCTTTAAAAACCAGAAAGAAAAAATGAACATAATGCCCCTAAGATTGTATTTGCTTTTATACTGATGCGGCTGTAAAATATAATTCTTTAACAATTTCTTTATGGAGAAAGGACCCAAGGATGTCCTAATGTGGCCCTGCCCACAGCCCGATGTCTTTCATGGTCCTATGACCAATACCTCCCTTCTGTTCTAATATTGTTTGGCATTTCTCCTTCACCCCGAGGAGCCCAGTGTGTCCCCCCTCCTTGTGTGCCATAAAGAGATGTCTACAGAGGAGCCAAGAATGTCATTTTGCACAGTTCCCAGCACGAGGTAGTCATGTGATGCTTATGTGTCAAATGAGTGAATGAACAGGTGAGTGAATGAATGCTTCAGGGAACGAATGAGTGCATTCTTGAATCGATGAAGTCTTGAGTGAATAAATGACAAATGAATGCTCGATTGAATAAGTGAAAGAGTGAATGAATGAATGAATGAATGCCCGAATGAACAATGAATGCGTAAATAGATAAGTGAGTGAATAAATAAGTAAATGAATTAATGCATGAATGCGTGAGAGAATGAACCCTGCCATGCCAGGGTTGGTGGCAGTGGTGATGTTATTTCTCTTTTTCCCTCGCTGACTTTTCTTCCCAGAAAAATGTGGCATCAGCTTGCTGAATGTTTCGGACAATGGATTTGTTTTAAAATCATTCTGTGCCACATAATGCATACTGCCTTGAACCGGAGGGAGAGTTAGAAATAATTTGGAACTCAGTTCAAAATAAATTCACTAAATCCAGTCCACGATAAATCCTGATTGCTTTTGAGCAGTGAAGAATGGATGGTGGGCATCTGTGTACAAGGCTAAATCGCGATGTACCCAAGCCTTGACGGTCGGTGCGCCTAGAGAGTCTTAAGCTATTTAGCAACTATTGAGGGTCGGGGGTTCAGCCATTTCTGCCTTTTAATGTAGAGAAGTTTACATGGAGTTCTCTTGGTTTTGTTACTAAGATTTCATTGTATTACTTTGGATTGTCCCCCGTGTCTGTGTGTTGGGCTGTGGCATCCGGCCGCCATCTGAGAAGGTCCTTCTGGACAGAATAACTCTTCCAGCCCCAATAGTGCCTCACACATCTGCGCTATCTCCTGAAACACATGCTTATGGCTGGCTAATTGGAAAACATCAGCCCATGAAATTCAGGACAATAGTGACATGTGAGTGTGGGGACAGGATGAAAGCAGAAGGACCCGTTGAGCAGGGGAAATGAAAATACTGGTTTTCAATCTGGACTTTGATGTCTACCATTTTGGTTTGAGAACTCGAATTTTAGCTTTATTTATGTACTCCCCCCCTTTTTTTTCCCTCAGGAAGCTTCTATTAGCTGGTGTGTAATGTTTATCTAAAAGGACACATGTTGTAGGTGTGTGCGCTGGGGGTGGGGACACCCAGGTGTGGAGTTGGCAGGAGTTATAAGGGTCCAAGTTCCAAAGTCAGCTCGGAGCCTGAAATTTGGGAGCAAGAACTTTATGGTTCCCTAAATGTGGATGACAGTGATTCGTTAGGATGTATTTTCCCTTTCTTAAAGTTACATTTTGCCTTTTTGTATAATGTCAAATAACAATGTGAAGGAACCATGAGCCCTTCCACAGATAAGGAAATCTGGCTGGTGTTTTTGTACATCTTGGAGACCCCAAGGCACTGATTGCAAACATATGGCTGGCGATGATAATTCAGAAGCTATTTACATGGTGGGGACAGAAATTGAGTTTCAGAGAAATAAATTCCAATTTAAATCGGGTATGTTACTCATCCCAGAATGTTCCTTATGTGGGATTTATTTCTATGACAAGTGTCACAAGGCTTCTCCATGAACACACTCGCATCATGGCATTCTTTTGGGGAATTGACATCAGCCAAATAGATGAGCGATATCCTGGATAGTATAAGGTCAGTTTGAAGACCCACGATCACCCCCCCCCCCCAGAACACGGAGAGTTTCTTATGTAGCAATGAAGGGCTTCTTCTCCTTTCTGTGAGAGTAGGACCTGTCCTTTGTTCTTTTCTCCAAGTTACAGTGTCTTCTCATCTAATTGCCTCAGATGGCTGCTAAACCGTCAGGTGATATGAACTTCATTGGGTGCATTGGTCATACAGCCATAGATGCCTAGCAGCTCAGGGACACGAGAACAGGTGTCCCGCCCGTGGCTGGCAGAAGAGAACACATATACAAAGGCTACATTCCTTGGCTCTCGTCTTGTGTCTTCACTTCATGGTCTTAACAACCTTAAATCTTAATTAAAAGGTGCCACGTTGGTGTAATGTGCTTTAGGGAAGAAGCATCCTCCTTATACTCTGCCCCTGCCTGCCCCACCCCTGCTTCACTCACCTCCAGCTTCCAGGTACCCACCTTAGAGGCGTGGGAACCACCTGAATCAATATGGTGCATCTTACAGGCACACCAATTTTCCTTAATGCCAAGTAATTTCTCACCCTAATTCTGTGTTAGAGTAAGCTTAACATATATTATGTGTAAAATGTGGTCTCGTGTTTTTAAGCCATGACGCAGAACTTCCAGAAACGTAGCTATGCCAGAACACTTGAGGTGGTCTTTGGCCATTCCCATCCCTGTCTCAGAGCTGCATGAGCGCATCCTGTGACTCCCTCTCCCCTTCCTGCCAAAGCCCACTCTCTTCTCTTCTCCCCTGTCAGGTCATCTACTACCTCACACATCTACCTAGCTGCCTTTCAGCTTCTGCCCCATCCACATGTGCTTCTAGGCTCTGTAGCTCACCTGTTCAGCCTCCCCAGACAGAGGGTCTGATGTTCAATATGCCACACAGGGCACACCTCTCCCCACTGGCCAGGATCAGGTCCAAACAGGTGTGGTCAAGGAGGTGAGACCCATGGTGCAAGGCCTGACCCTCCAAAGGAAATGCTGGGGGCTGGGGAGATCCGGGAGCTTTTCTGAGTTTCTTGGATGGGGCTGGGGAGCTACAGGTCCCACCACATAGTCTGACCACCGTGACTTTGGATTCCACTCAGCTCCCCAATTTGCACTCCCAGGGGCTGTTTCTCTCCTGTTCTGTGCCATTTTTATCATCATCCCCACTTTCCGCTGCCAACGTAGACTGGGAAACTTACCCTTGAATAAGCCTGAGAGCCAAATGTCTTTGTCCAACAAGGAAACCAGGAGAGAGTTGCATGCTTTAGGAAGCATGCGCGTCTTAAGACGTGCAAAGATGTGTGTGGTGATTGGAAGAAGTAATGCTACAGTGTCTCCTGCCGCTATCAAATCCGACTTCCCTTCTGATAACAGATACTTTGGAATAACCCTTTACTTCCTGGTGTGAAATTTGTAGATAACATCACCCACCTACAGACACACTGGATCTGTGTTCACAGACGTCACATTCACAGCCATTCAGTGAGGGGACAAACCTCTGGCCTCTTGTGTCTGAGCGTGTACCTGGTGAAATACACATTTCATTGAGTGATTTTTATTTTTATCTTGTCATTAGATTATAATTAACTCATTATATTGAGTTTTTAAATAGCTTTATTCAGGCATGATTTTCATATCACTTCCTTTCCTTCTACATGTTCAGTTCAGTAATGTTTATATGTACAGAGTTGTGAAACCATAACCAGAATCTAGTTTTAGAACATTCTCGTCAACCCAAAAAGAAACCGCATGTGCGTTAGCAGTCTTTCCTCATTCCATGCTCAGCCTCAGGCAAACCACCAATCTATTGTATATCCTATAGATTCGTCTTCTTTGGACATTTCATGCACGTGGAATCATATAATACTTGAGATCTTTTAGGTCATGTTTTTTTCACTTTCCACAGTGTTTTTGAGGTGGTATCAGTACTTTGTTCCTTTAAAAAATTTTTTTTTATCATTGATTCATTTTTGAGAGACAGAGACAGAGCATGGGTGGGGGAGGGGCAGAGAAAGAGGGAGATGCAGAATCCAAAGCAGGCTCCAGGCTCTGAGCCATCAGCACAGAGCCCAATGCAGGGCTCGAACTCACAAACCATGAGATCGTGACCTGAGGCAAAGTCGTACGCTTAACCAACTGAGCCACCCAGGCGCCCAATACTTTGTTCCTTTTTATTGTCAAATGGTATTCCGTTGTGTGGCTATATTACATTTTGTTAATCCATTCACAAGTTATAAATGGGGATGCTATGAACACTTGTATACAAGTTTTTGTAAGTTTGTTTAAACATTACATGGGTAGGAAGGTCATGTTATTTATTATTTTTCAAGAGCTCCACTGGTGTCTCTAAAACGTAGAAAGACCCTTTGGAAAGTTCTGGGCTGAAAGACATACATGGCGATCACGTTCTTGAAACATTCACTACAAATTAGAACTGGGTGCAAAATATTCACGTTTATAAGCCAGATAGATTTTTAGAGTCTGGCTCCGGTGATGATCAGCAGATCTCTCATGTAGAGAAACATGCCACAGAACGTGGAAACACTTGTGAAACTGGGCGCCATTATTTGCCAGGTGGGTTGGCCTGCGCGGTTAGGACGTCGAGAATCCTTGCTTCTCCCTTGCATTGGCAGCCACGCCAGGGCCCCAGTCATAATGGAAACACAGAGTCCCTATAGATTTCCAAAATGCCCCCCAGGATGGTACCAACCCATCGAGATTGCGCCGATAGAATCCACAAGTGCAGAGAGTTCTTGACCGTTCGTCATGTGCCAACCATCCTGCTCGTGTTTCACGAGCTCCTTCCATGTAGTCGTGACAGCAATCCCATGGACTAGGGCAGTCTTGGAGGAGCAAAGTGGCCCAGAGGAGCCCCCTTGAAGTACCCGGCACCGCCTCGTGTCCCAGTGGGTGTCCACTACAGGACAAGGGCGAGCAGAAATGGCGATTGCAGGGCACAAGAGCAAGAGGGTGGCAGGAGGCATGCTGAACGAGGAGGTAACCCTGCCTCCTTCTCGCTGGCACATCTGTGTGCAAAGCTGGCTCTGTTTCCCCAAGGTTACTCATTCACCTTCGGAGAAGAACTTTGAGGAGGCAGACTTACTGTAGTTTTCATTTCTGTTCCTCACAGGGAAATGTGTGCTTTATCATCTTCTGTTTTTTTTTTTTTTTTCTCCTGCAGATGGTGTGTTTAGGAGTATACCCTAAAGTACCCTCTTTCTGGCGTGACTGTGTACTTCACTCTAACGCAAGGCTTCGAAGGGGAAAACCTGTCTGAGATGTTTAGGGTGGTTTCTTTTTCCGTATTTGGGAAGCCTAACCAAATACACTTGCTGTGGTCATCGTTAAAGGCTTGATATTTATTTATTTATAATTTTTAAAGTTTATTTTTATTTATTTTGAGAGAGAGAGCAAGAGGGGAAGGGGGACAGAGAGAGGGAGAGGGAGAGACAGAATCCCAAGTAGGCTCTCTACAGTCAGCACAGAGCCTGATGCGGGGCTTGAACTTACGAACCGTGAGAGCATGACCCGAGCCGAAATCGAGAGTCAGATGCTTAACCTACTGAGCCCCCCAGGGGCCCCTAAATGCTTGATATTTGAAACCCGATAGCAGGGCACAGTGTAGGCCTCACGTTGGTAGATAATAGCCGGAGAGCTCTAGCCGTTGTCTTGTGCAGTGTCTGGGCCTTGAGATCATAGCTTCAGCTTCTCATTCCAACTCCTGGCTTCTCCTTTGGGATGTGCTTTCTCAAGAGGCACATCAGCTAGAGGTATTTATCCACTAGGAAATGTTATAATACATCTATGTTTTATATATATATATATATATATATATATATATATATATATATATATATATATATTTTATTTTTTTTTTCCCCCTGAATTCAGGTAATATCATTGATCTGGTAGAGTTTGCCAACTCCTGGAATGGTCTTCCATTGCTTTTCTAGCATGTTATTAGGTCTCATGGTCTCAGGTGACTTTAAACAGGAGGACCAACCATCCTGGTTAACCAGGGACAAAGGAGGGAACCAGGATGTGTGACTCTCAGTGCAAAAACCTGGACAGTTCTGGGCAAATCTGGACATCCGGTCACCCTAGAGATGGTTTTAGTTGGCAAGAGAACCTTGACAGCTCTGTCAATTTTAATATGTTGTGTTCCTCCCCCCACCCCATCTCGGACGACAGATTCTCTTCCACTTCTGTGTAAACTTTTCTTGGGGAGAAGTCAGCCTGCCCAACACCCGCTGGCCACTGCCTTCGTATGCGAGATTCTTGACATGCTTTATTTTAGCGTCTCTCTCCTGTGGACTGTTGATTTTCAGCAGCACGTGGGCTGCGGAAGTCCCACCGCTGAGACCTCCAATGGTCCCTTTTCTAGGGCAGTGTGCGGTAAAAGATGACATTCTGTGTGAATTGCAGCGAGAGATCATTTCCCCTTTTCCCTTTGAAGGCCATCAAGGTGACCTCCAGCAGCTCGGGGTAGGAGAATTCAGGGCTTCGGTTTCCCAGGTTCAGACACAGAGTTGAGCACCTAGCTTAAGCTCCGTATAATTTTGTGTAATTGCATTCAATTGCTCGCTCAATCTCTGATCGCTTTCTAATGAGCTGTTATTTTCAGAGGTAGGAGAAAAATCAGTTCAGGAAGAGAGGACGACACAAAGTAAGTGACGGGGAAGGGAGACCAGGCCTGCGTTCCCTGAGCAAGGGCTCTCTGGGGAGGGGCGTGCTACGCAATGCTGGAGGACATCGAACAACACAAGATTATGTTATGGGAGCTGGGAATCCCTTAGAAAGAGAGGCTAATACGTGGGGAGAGTTGGCAAAATGCACAGGTGGCCAGGTTTGTTCAGTCTTTGAAGAAGTCAGCAAAGTCATTGTTCAAGACTTTAGTTTTTTAAATCTTTATTTATTTTTGAGGAGGGGGGAGGGAAGTGAGAGAGGGGGACAGGGGATCCATAGCAGGTTCTTCACTGACAGTAGAGGGCCTGATGTGGGGCTTGAACTCACAAACCCTGAGATCATGACCTGAGCCAAAGTCAGAAGCTTAACCTACTGAGCCACCCAAGCGCCCCAAGACTTTAGTTCTTTAGAGTAGTTTTTGTTTCACACCAAAAATAAGGGAAAGGTACAGAGATTTCTTTATTCCCCTGCTCCCACCCATACAGAACCTCCCCCACTATCAACATCCTACACCAGAAGGTGCATTTGTTACCAGTGATGAATCTGTGCTGGTACATCATCATCACCCAGAGGCCATAGTTAACATCAGGTTCACTCTTGGTGATGTGCTTGCTACGGGTGTGGATAAATGGGTCATGGCAGGTGGCCACCATGAGTAGCTTCACTGTGTTAAAAATCCTCTGTGCTCTGTCTTTTCATCCCTCTGTACCCACCCCGAGTGCTGGCAACCACTGATCTTCCTACAGTCTCTGTAGCATTGCCTTTTCTAGAATGTCACGTAGTTGGACTCCTACAGCGTGGAGACTTCTCTGATTGGCTTCTTTTGTTTAGTAATGCATATGTAAGCTTCCCTCATGTCTCTTCCCAATTTGATTGTTTATTTCTTTTTTTAAAAAGTGTTTATTTATTTTGAGAGAGCAAGCGAGTGAGCAGGGGAGAGGCAAAGAGAGAGAGAGAGAGAGAGAGAGAGAAGTAGAGAGAGAGAATCCCAAGCAGGCTCCACACTGTCAGCGCCGAGCCTGATGTGGGGCTCGAACCCACAAACCACGAGATCATGACCTGAGTTGAAACCAAGAGTGAGATGCTTAACCAACCGAGCCACTCGGGTGTTTATGTCTTTTTAGCGCTGAATACTATCCCATTGTCTGGGTGTGCTGTTTATCTGTCCATTCACCCCCAAAGGACATCTTGATTGCTTCCAAGTTTTGGCAGTTATGATTGAAGTTAATTTAAAATAATGACAAAATATGTGATATTAAAAGTGAGATGTGCCTGGATGTTATCATTGAAATGCACGCAAAGGGCCTCCAAATCCAGGCTCCCTTCACGCTTTTGCCAGTGGGTCTGTTCTCCCCTAAGCAATATCAGTAACTCCCTGTACATGCCTTCCCATCTCCAAACACGGAAACGACTACTTGGTCCACTTGGTTTTGTCATTATTACATTTCATGAAAGAATATCATCATTGTTGGGGGACCTAGGATATGAACTAATATTGAAACCAAAGAACAAACAAATGAGAGAGAGAGAGAAAAGAAAACCGTCTCACTGTGACAAATCTTCACAAACCCTGCATTTTATTAAGATGTAAACCACTTGAAGAAAAGCCAGAGGAAAATAGAGGGAATGAGGTGTCATTCGGCCAAACAAACGCTGAAAGGTGACCATATAAATGGTCTCAAATGGCAGCCCAGAAAGCAGGGATCTGTCACTGTGGAAACAGAGTTAGCAGAAACAGACTTAAATGAAAACGAAGCAGTTTATGTTCTTCCGGAGACACTCCGCACGTGAGAAAATGCTAGAACAACGTGTATTCAGAATACACCGCTGGACACATTTTTGTTGTTTATACTTTCCCAAGATTTACGTTCTTCCCAAGAGATCTGTTGTGTGTGGGATATGTGGCCACCAGGGGGCACTGCGTGTGTGCGTGCACAGTTAGTCTGGGTGACTGGGTTTCCATTGTAGACTCCCACCAAGGCCACCAGCCCAGGTCGGTGGACAGGTGTGGAAATGGAGGTCACACGCCAAGACTCTGGCCCAGCTCCTCATAGTCCAAAGGCTTTCATGTCTGTTAACTCATGACCTCTAGTGTCATTCCCATAGACAAAGAGGACTGAATATGTTATTAACAGTGGATTGACTGAAAACACCCGTGTGCTCACTTGGTTCAATGCGCGGTGGACGCCAGTGTGAGGTGCTCGTGGATGTTCACGGGAACGTGGGGCCACAGAATCTGGAGCTGGCCAGGAATTTCCAGATTGCGTCTCCCAAATCCCCACCCAATGCCTACCTGACTGCTTGTCTTCTAGCCATCTCTGAGATTTTCTAGGCAGATCTTACTTCACACGGAACTCCTTCCATGGAACAACAGAAGGTCCCTCCTTGTATTGAGGCCACATGGGAGGACTCTGTAATTCTGCCACTTGACTTTGACATCTTTTTATCTAACTGCTCTAAGAACAGTGGTGGATGACAATTATTGAGTTGAAAACACTGAAAATCTTGAAAGTACAGAAGGTAGCCTTAATAAGGTGTCAACAAAATACTTAAGTATCATTGTGTTGCCCCATTTTGATAGGTGTTGTAATAAGATGACTTTTATGTGACTTACATGTCCTGAATCATATTTTAAGGCTGCAGATATTTGTGTGTTATGTAAATGAGGCCATCAGGCCCCAGATCTACAACATGAGCTTCTAATGAACTTCTAATGAGTTCTGTTTCTGCACACAAGGGGGAAATTTTCATCATTTCCTTCTATACTTCCTACTGATGGCCACAAAGACAAAAGCTATCAACTTACAATGCCACCTACACTTTATAGCAAAATGGAAAAAAACAAGACAATTTCAATGGTGAATTATTTTATGTAAGTATAAATATACATACACACACATACTCACTGTGTTAGCATGTGCCACAGGAGAAATAAAGAAGAAAATAATAACTAAAAGCGATGGTGTAGTATAATTTCCCCAAGCTGGTGGTTCATGCAATTCCAATTTGTTTTGGCTGTGTAAGGTATATGATAAATAATTTTCTCCTCTTGACCATAGGCTGATATCCAAGAGACAAGAAAGGTAACAAATTGCCTATTGTTGCCTTTATTAAGCTGACATCAAAAAACATGAGGCTAGTTCTAGTATTTGATTTGGCTTAATTGATTGGCAGAAAGAGAAACACAGAGGGAGTTTCCCTGTAACACTAGGTTTTTAATCCCACTGGGGGGGAAAAAGACCCATAGAGAAAGGGTCACACTGGGAATCCTCAAAGATGGCTGGTGGAGAAGTCAGAAACTGGTTCCTTTTTATATCCAGGGCCTCAGAAGAGCCGAGGAGGAGATTGGGAGGCTGCACTCAGTGCAGAGGTGTCCATAGCTGAAATCCCCAGGCTCACGTCTGCTCAGAGGACAGCCCACCTTCACGTCTTAATGTGGGCAGCCCTTCCCAACATCACTTGCAGGAATTACATTGCCAGGAATTCACGGTTAGATAGTGTATTATTCTCACTGGAAAGAAGGAGCAGGTGGAAGGTTGTCTGGAGTAGAGCTTCCTTCACCTTGAGGTGACCTTCACCTGCCTGGGGTGGGGAACTTGGTGCTTCTCAAGTGAAAAGCTGCCAGGTGCGTGGGTCTTGGCAAAGTTCAGGCTGAGCTTTGGCCATCTTTGAAATGCTTATTTTTCAAAGTGCACAGCAGTGACCTAGAGAACTCTAGAAATGCCTAGGCCTGCTCTCCCACCACACAACCCCACCCCCCCCACACGCACGTGTGCACACACATGAACACACACACGCATACCGCACACACACGTGCATGCGCAGGCATGCAGAATTAGCCTTGGAAAAGGACTAGGAATATGGATTCGGGCTTCCCACTGAAACTTCCGGGCTCTGCCCTTGATCCTTTCTGCTGATTAGGACTTGCTTTCTTTATTTCAGACATGATGTCATCTCATTGACTGTTTAAAAAATAAACACATGTCTGTGCACATTTATACATTCGCGTATATATCCTTTTAAAAGATGCACACTTGGGAATTGGGGGGCATACAGGTTGTGAGATGGTTGTACCTGCTTTTTAAAAATGTTACCAAAAATACGTGCAGTGCGTTTGCTCATGTGGTTACCATTACTGTATGAGTAAATCGTTTCTTCTCACTTACTCTCTTGTGCCTATAGTCCTTCAAACACTGTATTTTTTCCTTTTTTTGTTAATTGCTGGTTTTAGACCAGATTTTTCTGTTACTAGATTTTTTAATTTCTTTTTTTTTTCCAACGTTTATTTATTTTTTTGGGGACAGAGAGAGACAGAGCATGAATGGGGGAGGGGCAGAGAGAGAGGGAGACACAGAATCGGAAACAGGCTCCAGGCTCCGAGCCATCAGCCCAGAGCCCGACGCGGGGCTCGAACTCACGGACCGCGAGATCGTGACCTGAGCTGAAGTCGGACGCTTAACCGACTGCGTCACCCAGGCGCCCCGATTTTTTAATTTCTAAAAGAAATAAAACATGATGTAACATGTGTTGTCTCTCTCTCTCTCTCTCTCTCTCTCTCTCTCTTTTTTTTCTCCTGAAATAGACAGTACTGGGAGAGACACTCACCCTGGCCGTCTCTAGTAGTCTTACTGAACAGTCTGGTCTTACTCACTTGGGGATTTTATGATAAGCCTCAGATTCTAAACATGACTTTGACTCCAGATCTACTGAGGTTCTGTGTAACTTGGGAAAGTATGGATTCACTCTTACAAATTGACAAGATTGTGGACCCCGTGAGGCACTCAAAATATGAGAGGGTGTTTCTCTCAGTTTCTTATTCTGCTTATAATCATTTGTCTCTACTTTGCTGTCCTTAACTAGGCGGCTTTATTCTCCATATATTTTCCCCTGGTATGTTTGTGGCTTTGCTTAATCGCATCTCTCTATGCTTTAAGGATTTCCATTTTAACTTTAAGTTTCTTATAGGGTTACCTTAAAAAAGAACGCCTAGGGGCGCCTGGGTGGCGCAGTCGGTTAAGCGTCCGACTTCAGCCAGGTCACGATCTCGCGGTCCGTGAGTTCGAGCCCCGCGTCGGGCGCTGGGCTGATGGCTCAGAGCCTGGAGCCTGTTTCCGATTCTGTGTCTCCCTCTCTCTCTGCCCCTCCCCCGTTCATGCTCTGTCTCTCTCTGTCCCAAAAATAAATAAACGTTGAAAAAAAAAATTAAAAAAAAAAAAAAAAAAGAACGCCTATTTTCTGGAGTGACATAGGACAGATTGTCAGGGGACGATGTGACTGTCCTTTAATCGGGCACTGTTTTATGTACATAATAAAAATGATTTCTGCCCGCTTATCAGATCGATGTATGGGCTCATAAATTCACTTTATCCTGGCGTCCCTAGTGAAGGACATTTCTCCATGTGCTGCTAAGAACAATCAAGGTTTAAAATCATTTTCAAAGGTGATAAAATAACCAGGGTGGTTTATGAGAAGGGATGGAAATTTGATAAAAGTAGCACGACATCTCTCACCATATACAGTGAGAAAGCCCATCTCTTTTAAAATGTAGAGATGAAATGTTCTAATATTTGTTTTCATCTAGATTAAGTTACAAAGAGAACCATCATTGTTTCCGTCCTGCTACAAATGAGATATGTCTGGTGGGACATCATAACTTGGTTGTCAGCTTGAGGTCTGGCTGCTGTGTGATCGCACACACAGTCACCATCTCACGCTACGCGTCACCCTACTGGGTAGCAGTCTGGACTTTATTAATGTACTTAACTTGGATCACTTTCGTGACAACTGATATAGCTACAGTAGAGTGATGACATCACTTCTTCTTTGATATAAATGTTGGATGGAAAGGTTTGGAGACCGAAGAAAGGAATGGACGTTCATTAGTCTAATAATCCTTGGATACTAGTCATTTAGGTTGACTTGTGTCATCTATACAAAGACACAGGATTTTTTTTTAAAAAATGGTGTCCTTGGATATATGCCCCAAAACACTTCTGTTCAATGCAGCTATAAATCAGAATATTACTGGATCATGAAGTAGGTATTCCTAATACTTACAGTCAAAGCATCTTGATCCATGTTGGATCTTTCTGACATGTTCCCATGACATGTCCATGTATACATGATCACATGTCCTGAAGGTTACGTCATCATTAACGTCAAACATAACTCTTTCCTTAAAGGTGGTTCTATATCTTGATTTGGAGGTAGAAAAACATTTAGAGCAATTCAAAGCAAATATTATATATCACTTTTTGTTCTAGACATTCTGTTTTTTTCTTATCAACAGACGTGTTTTCTTCATATCTAACAGTATTATCCAACTCATACCCCTTTTACTCAACTAATAAATTTTCTACTATCAGAACAAAACTTAGTTTAAAATTCGTTGAAGTGTCCTGCATTTACACTTAGAATAATAATTTTATATAAGAAAATTAAACTATATTTCATCTTCTGTAATTCAGTAAAATGTTTTGGGGGTTAATGATCAAATTTTCATTCTGCTTATTTTATTATCAGTGAAAGTGTTAGTGCAACTGAGTCTTGATTTTAAGCAGATTTCAGAAGCCAATTAAATTCTGCCTTCAATAACTCAGTTCTGTCTATAGAGGTGATGTGTGATGGGTCTCTGGTAGTGAAAAAGGGTTACTTTTGCTATTTGGGTTTTACCATTAAAACAATTTTATATACGGGGCACCTGGGTGGCTCAGTTGGTCAAGCGTCCGACTTTGGCTCAGGTCATGATCTCGCGGTTGGTGGGTTCGAGCCCCGCATCGGGCTCTGTGCTGACAGCTCAGAGCCTCGAGCCTGCTTCGGATTCTGTGCCTCCCTTTCTCTCTGCTCCTCCCCCGCTCATGCCCTGTCTCTCTCTCTCTCTCTCCCTCTCAGAAATAAACATTAAAAAATTAAAAAAAAAACTAATTTTATATATATCTGCCTGTGTAAAGTGTTTTAAGCACTCAAGATCATGTGCACTTTTATCTTCGTGGGTTTCCCTGAGCGGATAGAGTGTTACCTAGATTCTAGCTTTCACCTGTCTGAAAAGAGGAGGCAGTAAGGCCTGAGTATTTGATTTTAAAATATTCATGTCAAGAGTTGTAAAATATTCATGTCAATTTTAAATAATTTTAAAATATTCATGTCAATAATTTATGGTGTTTTAGAATATAAGGTATTTATCATTTCATTCCCTCATTAATGGATTCATTAATGGAGTCATTGATTCATTCACATGTCAACCATATATTGAATGCCTTATGTGTGCTAGGATCTGGGCTTGCTTCTTAAGTACTAACAAACAAATAAGATACTGTCTGTAGAGAGCTTCGAGTGCAATGGGGGAACCTGAAAAGTAAATACCTGATTCTAACACAATGTGTTGAGTGATAAATTCTGTCCATGGTTACAGAAAAGTCATGACATACCATGACAGTAGGGAAATCATGCTTGGTATCCTACAGAAGTTCACCCTAAAATGAATTCCATACCTCACATCTCGTTGGGTCTGCCATCTTTCAAGAACACCTAAAAATAGGAATCACTTGCGTAATTTTTGCAAACGTGATTCAGTGCAATACAGCCCTGAGGAGAGTATGCATCTCTGTATGTGAGCGGAACTATCTCTGTATGATTTTCTGAATGAGGATTACCGTTCACATTATTAACTCAATACCATATTCAGCACACAACGCTGGTCAACTGACTGTCAACATTGGGCCGATTTCCCCAGAGTTGCCCACGTGGCGAGATACTCAAGGGGCCCTGAGTGGCTGGGATCACACAGCAACACCCTCTAGGGAACTGACCAGAAGCAGAAAATGCCTGCAGCTGGTGACAGGCACTTCTAAGGCACATCAAGCCTGAGTTTTCACTCATAGATAACCTGAGTCTCTTCCACCTAAACAAGACTTCGCCAGAAAATGGTCCAGTTTTGTTCAGCTTGCAGTTATGTTCTAGAACTTCTTAAGTTAGTTCAATAGAACCGTTTGAAGTATCATAAAAAGCCATACCAACCATCAAATGAAGAAACAAAGCCGCAGACTAAGAACACGGCCACAAATCACATTCTACAAATATGAAGATATAAGCACCCTGTTTTCGTTTTGGGATTTTTTGGTTTCCTCTCAGCTTGGCTCTGCCACTTGCTGTGGCCCAGACAAGTCAGGTGACCCCTTGAGACTCGGATGTGTCCTATGTTAAGGGAGGAAATTGAACTGTCATTTCGCAGGAAGCTACCGTTTCTAAGTCTTTTGGGTGCACGCTTGATGTGCTGTGCTGAGAATTAACGGTGAGCAGGGTTTCGACGGTTACCACAATTCTTGGTTGAGAGAGGACTGGTCGGAGAACGTGGGTTTGGTTTAATAACGTCAAAAATATACCTTATTTGTTTGCAAAAAGCTAAGAAAAGAAATACCTGCATTTCCCTCGGTTACATGTTATAAAACAGGGGCTCCCTGCTCATTCCACACTGAGAGGCGTTGTCACACAGAATGATCTCTCAGGAGCCTCGGTGGACTGGCTAATCGCCACCGGCCCCTTCCCCAGCAAATGCTGATTCACAGGAGGTGCTGTTATTTTGTGGGTCCCTGGAATTCGTGGAAATTCTCAGAAGGGAGGAGTTGATCAAAGACAGTGCATATGTCCCTTCTGAGATGTAAAAGATAAGCCTTTCAGTACTTATCGTAAACACACCTCTCCAATATAGCAACAAACAGTCTTGATGGAGTTTTAAAATTGGGAAAGAAATGTTGGGATATGTGCTCTTTCTCCTTTCATTTTAATTTTATTTACTCATTTTAAAGGTTTTAAATTTATTTTGAGAGAGAGAGAGAGAGAGAGAGAGAGAGAGAGAGAGAGAGAATATCCCAAGCAGCCTCCTTGCTGTCAGTGAGTGTGGAGCCTGATGTGGGACTCGGTCCCAAGAACTGTGAGATCATGAGCTGAGCCGAAACCAAGAGTCAGATGCTTAACCCACTGAGCCACCCAGGAACCCCTATTCTTTAGTTTTTAAATTCCTCCAAGAGACTGTTTCTAAGAGGGTTTGCCCTTTAATCCTAGCTGATACATGATTTGTTGTCTTACAATTAAGTGCAGATGGTTTCCAGCAGTAATCAGATAAACAGCGATGCAATTTAGGGATGGTTCAATTTCCGGGTTGGATTTGCATCCTAATCCGGGACTAAAAAAAAATTAGAAAACTGTTTCCAGATGACCTGTAATGTTCTTTTACAACATTCGCTTCAGAAGCCCTTAAGCATGGCAAATAATGCCCATGGTTACGTTGGGCGAAGAAAATTAGTTCACAGAAGTAGGTAAAAATGTGGAAATGCCTACAGGTTGTGCAAGGGCCAACTCCTCTAGAAAAAAGAGTGGCCAGTCATAATAGATTGAAATTGGTTTGAAATCCGGTTCGGATGGAACATTGACGGAGCACTTGACCCTTGTCAGCAGTGTGCAGGGGGGACTGCTGAGGTGGACCGTCAGGTCCTGGAAGACGAGGGGAACATTTCTACCACAGAGGAGGGCAGGACAAGGTGGCAGACTCTTAGTGTCGCCTGCACCGGGAGCAATCGGGAGACACACGTAGGTTCCTCGGTGAACTGTCGCCTCACAGAGATGTGAGTTTCTGGCCGAATCAGAGCTGAGAAACGCAGTGCGCTCACGGAAGGCCGCCCGACCCAATTCTGATCACAGATCTGAAGATGGGTCTGGGGAGGTGGGGATGGGCTCTGTGGTTTTTCTGGCTTTCTCATTTTGGAACTTCTGCTGTCCCTTTTGGCTGTTTCTCTTTCCACTTCTGGAGCCCTGGTGCATCTCCAAGGACAGGGTGGTGACGGCTTGCTCCCGGAGCTGTGTCCGCTGGTCCTCATCAGTTCAGCTTTGCCCCTCAGTCCTGTAAAATGGCTAAAGAAGAATCATCCTTTACAAGCTGACCTAACATCGGCTTGCGTAGTGCGATCTTCACGTGAGGAGGGGAGACAGATGTGGCCTGCTTGGCTCTGGGACACTCAGATCGTGCCTGTGCACCATGGACCCTGGTGGGATCATCAGGGGCCATGAGAGAGGGCAGTGGAGCCTCCCTGCCCCCACCGTGTAATCTTGTACTCACACTATTCCAAGAAGTTCAAGCTTTGATCTGAGTGCCTTTCTAATAAGAATTTGGCTTTAACTTTTATTGGAACTTAGCTTGGGCCCACCTTGCATGCCCAATAAAATTCCCTGGGAATGCTTGAAATTCTTTAAAAGAAGAGAAGGGGTTTCCTACAACGCTGGTTGCGGTAGGCAGAAGCCTTGCTGACCTCCAGACACCCTTGCTCTTGTCTAATTTCCTCCCATTGAGAGTTGAGAAACCTGCCAGTGATTATGTTGTATTCTATGGCGAAAGGGGTTTTGTGGATGTGATTAAGGTCTCAAATAAGCTGACCTGAAGGTAGGGAGATTATCAGGATGGGCCTGACCTGAACGCATGATCCCTTTAAATCTGAGTCGGAGGTCAGAGCATGAGAAGAGATTGGGGCGGGGAGGACAGGTGTGAGCCACCAGGTGCTGAGAACAGCCTCCAGCTGGCAGCCAGCAAGAAAATAGGGGTCTCTGTCCCCAAACCCCAAGGGTCTGAATTCTGAAAACAAGAATGTGCTTTGGGAGTAGATTTTCCCCCAGAGCCTCCTGATGAGAACCCAACCTGGCTGACACCTTGATTTCAGGCTCCTGACATCTTGGGCAGACAAGCCAGCCATGCCCCGGTGAGCGTCTCATGCACAGAAGTGTGAACTCATAACGGGCATTATTTCCAGCTGCTGAGTGCAAGGGCGTCTGTCTGCCATGATAGAAAGCTAATACATAGGCACAACTGTAGTCAATTGGACCATTTCATTTCTTTGATTAAGGATTTGATTTCGGCTCTGACCCGCCCTCTCTACTCTGTGTGTTGATGCCAAGGCTGGGATCCTGCAAATCCACCTCTCCTTCACCAGCTGTGCATCCGGGCTCTGCCATCAGGGCCCCTGGGTGTCTGGAGGCTGGCAGAGAGGGCAGGATGAGTTCCCAGCTATCGATTCCTGGTTGTCTCAGTAGCATCTAAACTTGACCCAGCTGGCAGTGGGCTCCTGAAGTCACATTCCTGCACCTGCAAAATCAGCCTTATTGTACCCCCTCTGAGATGCAAATGCCACCCAATAGCATCCTCTACTTACAGGTCTGAATTTACAAGGTCCTTCTTTTTTTTTTTTTTAAAGTTTAATTATTTTTAAGAGAGAGAGTGCACGCATGCACAGAGTGGGGTGGGGCGGAGGTTCCTCGCTGCTCAAGCAGAGCCAGACTCAGGGCTTGATCCCACGAAGCGTAAGAACGTGACCTGAGCCGAGATCAAGAGTTGGCTGCCCAACCAACTGAGCCACCGAGGCGCCCCTACAAGGTCCCTCTTCTGAGCTCCTGAGGTTTGAGCATCTGCCGGTCACCAAGATGGCCCCTCGTAGGTCCCTTGGAGGCTGGAGTCTGGCTCAGTGGGTCCTTTCCCCAAGCCTCCAGGTTCTAGTAACTCTACCTCTTCTTTTCTGTTCTCTCAGCCCTGAAGTTACCAACCCTCCGAAAGGAGGCAGGGCCTCCTTTTGCCTTTCTTTTCTCCAGTACCTGGTTAGTAATTCACTGTGTTAAATTCTTCTTGTTAAGATCACAGAAGATCTTTTGATGTCCTGACTTGACCCTGACTTGATACAATTTTCACTGTCTCATTGAGTCTTATGTGGGGTGGACAGGAATCAGAGGCACAAAGCCTCCACCGACTTCCACTTCCCCTCAAGTTGCTGGCCCTCCCGTTGAAGGATGAATATCTTTGGAAACACCCTCTCTTTGGGAAGTGTAGACTCTGAGGAGCACTGAGCGTTAGTCCTGATGTAGGGACATCGGCACTTTCCCCCTCATCTGTGAGTCCCCAAGTGAGAATTCTGGGGTCTGGATGATGGTGGGGCTGGTGGAGCCTCGGGGTGCAGTGTAGCCCTGTGCACCTGCCACAGTCTGTCCACCCTCAGCCATCTTCCATGACCCCTTCTTGTGAACCTCAGGTCCCTGACCTTCTGGCCTAGAAAGACCGTCCCGGCACGTCTTTGAGGCCTGTGGCTGCCGTGGCCACACATTCTGGCAGCTGGTTCTCTACAAAAGTGCTCCCTGAAGAGAGTGGTGTGTTGGGAATGTCTCCTCCAGTGGCAAGAAGGGGGCATCCTAAGGGGGAGTAGAAAGGGTCCAGTCTTACTTGGCAGGGATTTTGATGAAAAAGCAATTTTTGCATGCAAAGGGATGTACAAAGGCTGTGCGAAATTTTTACTAAACTTTCAGTAAAATTTTAAACTATGTATGTATGTATTTATTTATTTATAGCAAGTGGGGAAGGGGAAGACAGAGAGGGAGACGAGAATCCCAAGCACGCTCCTCACTGCGCTCCGTCAGCGTGGAAACCGATGTGGGGCTCGATCTCGGAGCTGCGAGATCATGACCTGAGCTGAAATCAAGAGATGCTTAACTGGCTGAGCCACCCAGGCACAACCTCAGCAAAATATTTTTAAGCCAGCGTATGGGAGGTGGAAGTCACAGGCAGAGCAGCTCAGAGAAAGGGTATGGAGTCAAGTTGAGTCTCAAGCTGGCGTCTGCATGTCGGTCCGGAGCGGGGATCCAAATGCCCCCCTGCCAGCTGGTCGGTAGTGGACATTTCCTGTAATCGGGACCGGCACTCTGATGGGGTTCTGTTCGCAAGTAAAGGAGATGAAGGGCAAAGGACCAAGTACGGTGCCTGATACTTGGTAGACGTCCCATAAAACCGGGCTCTTTACTTAGCATCTTGGCACGTCATTCGTGCCAACAGTTTGTTCAGTAACTTGTGCGCTTGTCAGAGCGTGGCAGGTTTGGTTGAGGCCAGATTTAGCGGGTACCTTTGTCAGCCTGTAGGTCAGTGCCTGCTAGCAGCGTCTTGCGGGGCACACCTCCGGCGGCTTTGTCTCCTGTCCCCCTCTTCACCCCACCCTCGCCTCCATTGGTGTGGCTGGGGGTATGGAACCTCAGCATGGCAGACGTGGTCTCTTTGTTAAATAAAGAGGGATGTGCAGGTGACTTATCCCCAGATCTCACATCTTCTATATGAAAGGGGCGGGGCCGGGACCTGCGTCTTCTTGTACCAGGGTGACCCCTCTCACTGTGCCTTGCTGCTTCCATCCTATCAAAGTAAATTCATAACTTATCTGACTGGACAGCACGAATAAACCTTTCAGAGAGCTTTAATTTATCTAGAGAGACGGTCCCATAAGGACCACCCTTACCCTTCTCAGCTGCTCAGTTTGTGTGCACGGCTTCACAACCTTGGGCGCATTTTTTAACCTCCACGTAGGGGACCAAAGAACCTGCTGAAATTTTCTGGAATGAAAACTTAATACCTTGACCTGTTTGGAGCTCAGTCAGTCCCTTAGGAATGTTCTGCCAAGCTTGGTTGACTTAAAAATTGAGTTTATGCCTTGATTCATCTTTAATTTTTTCGTGTGTGTGTTTTCTCAAAACGAGAAGATAAAAGTCATTCCTTCCGTTGTGCCTTATTTCAACTCTTCGATGGCTTTTGGAAAACGCATTTGATTTTTAACTCTCTGGACCACTTTCAGATACAATTTCAATGTGTCCTAATCTTGACATGTTAATTGTATCTTTTAAAAGACGAGTATATATCCCGAAGTTGTGATATTCATGGTACTATTTCGTGGTACTTTGGAAGAAAGGACTAATTTAATGATCGCTGTATAGCGAGTGAAGGAACCCTGACCTTCCCCTTGCAAACCTTCTTCTTTCAAGTCAGTAAATTGAGAAAGAATTTCAAGAGGAGAGGGACCTCTTTTTGGTGTCAGAATTAAATAACTACTCTAATAAAATCGGAAGTGATTTCGGGAGCTAGCTTCTGCTGTTGAGCTCTTTCCCTGGTAATTCAGATGAGGAAATAAAAATTTAATGTGGATTTTAATATATATGATAAATAATATATATTTTTTACATAACAGACTCTAGTTTATTTTATATTTATATGTGTACATATATATATATGTACACACACACACATATATATACGTACACATTCTACTGGTTTTTTTTTTTTTTTCAACTGGAAATTAATTACCCCAGGATTCTAAATTGCTCATGGCTCATTACCACACCTACAATCTTGCCGCCGAGCGGGAAATCAGACGCAGGCGCTTTAAGCCGAGCCGGTTTGGCATTTACTTACTTAGTTAAAGATCATCACCAAGCAGAAACCCCTTGGGAAGAGTGGCTGGCTCATTGGGCCCCATGGGGAGGGCGGTAATTAAACTCTGAAGGCAGCACTGATGTTCAGCTAAAAGCTTGTCTTTAAATAGTAATACGCTTGCGTTGTAAAGTGGTAGGCCCTCGGGTGGCTGTTGACACAGTGTGAGGAGCTGGCGCTTTTTTATATAAAAGCTAAATTGAAGAAACTGTTATGAGCTCATCTGCATAAAGCAATATGATTCTGCCTGAGGGTGCAGGCAACGGGGAGTGATTAGCCAACCGGCTCTCTGCCTGCTCCTCTACGGCGCTGCTAACACGCCGCTTGTCACTAAAAAATTGGAGGCCCCATATGCCAGGCTGCCTCTGCCGGGCGCCCCTTCTGACGACACGCCGAGGAATTCCTGCCCGGCCCCGGGTGCCGCGGGAGCCCGGACGCAGTCTGCAGAGGATGTGCGTGTGTGCGTCCTGCCTTTCCCGGGGACGGCCCATTGTTCCGGGGAACGTGGCAGAGACTTTGTGGGTTCGCCTCACCGATGGGATGCACGTTCGAAGGACGGGGAAGCTTTGCTCCGGAGCCCTGCCAGGCGCCCTGGGCATCTCCTCCGTGTGCCACTCGGGGTGGCGGCGTTGGGAATGGGGTCCCCGGGAAGAAGCACCTGCTTCCGATTCCGCTGGTCTCCTGGGAGCTGAGCAGGACGAGTCAGGAGGCCATCCTCTCCCCTTCGTGGACTGTTTCTCTTTAAAACACGTTTTGTGCTCCGGCTCTCAGTTTTCTGTGCTTTATTAATTATGCAAACCTCTTTTGCCTCAACGTGTAAACAGCGCATTAAAATTTTAATCTTGAGGCGAATGGCTTTTATGCGGCCTGACAGCTGCATCCCAGGGCTTTGAAAAAGGAGGCGCCTCCATTTGGCTTTTGAGGAATCCCCTTTCAGGTCCCTCCAGGTGATGGGTTTGGGTGCGGGGTGGCTTCTGGGCTGATCTGATTTCGAGCTGCCTTTGCAGGTTTCCCACTGTCACTGGGATCAAGACCTTTCTCACAGCAGGTGCTGGAGAAGGGAGAGGGAGTTTTAGGGAGGGCTTGCGCCGCACCAAGGCGTACAAAAGGAAGGAGCTGCCTTCCTGCCCAGCTGGACCGTCACCCCAGGGACGATGAGGTTATATCCTCCTGGGATGGGTGGGGTCGGGGAACGAGAGGTGGTAAGATCCCTCCCTGACCGATGGTGCTCTTGGGCGCCGTTTTGGTTCTGCTTGGTCTGTTGGGGGAATGTGGAAGGCACTGACTTAGGCCTTGAGAAAAAATGTTCTCCAGCCACCCTTCTCCCCCATAACTAGGTGTCAGCCTTCTTAAAGTATCCAGACCCCACCCCAGCCACCAGAACAAAGCCACCACCGGCTCACTAGTGCTGTCCGGAAAAGGTACTTCCGGGAAGGGCAGGATGTGACCTTCCTTAGGAAGACCCACACTTCTCTGTTTCCTAGGTGGGTTGTGGGATGGGGGTGGCAGTGACTTGATCCCAATAAATATTACATGAGTCACAACTCCAACATCCAAATGTCATCTATAGACTTTTTAAAAATTCAACTTCCTTTTTAAGTGAATAGGCTACATTTCAAAGGAATAAAACTAACGCACAAACCAAAGGCCATTTGAGGCCTGTGCGTGGCCTGGGAAAGGGGAAGCCCATTTATTTACTCTCCTCCCTATGCCGGGGGCTGTGTTCAAGGGGACCAGGCCCTGTGAAGTAGGTGTTATCATTGCATTATCTGCATGTGCAAACCAAGGCCCTGAGAAGGTCCAGGGGCTGGGAGGTGACTGTCATTCAAATCCAGGTCTGTCCCACCCAAGCCTGTAGTCTTTTGACCACTTTCCATTTCGCTTCTGGCCAGAGCTCGCCCGGGGTGCTGGTGGGGACGTTGCCGACCTGGCAGGGGCCTTAACCCAGTGAAATGCAGCCTCCTGGAAGCCACTCCCTGCTCCCCTCCATGGTTCCCAACCCCAAAGCTCTCCTCCACAAACACCTGAAATTTATTTTCCCTGGGCCATGGACTCTTCCCCCACACTGGCTCTCTTAAAATGTCTGTGTCCTAGAAGAGAGAGAATGTCCAGTCTGAGTTTGTGCAGGGAGTGTTGGAAGGGGGATGGAAAGGAGCACGCGTTCTGTCGCAGCCCCCAGGCACTGCATCCCATCATTTGGGTTCCAAGACCTTTTCACTGGGGATTATCATCCCCAGCAGATGGGGGTCGGGGTGGGGAAGGCTTAGCAAGGCTAGGAAAGCTTCCAAGGTCACATGCCTGCAAGGGAGGCCCAGATTGGGTCCGACTCTGCCCCTAAAGCCCTTGGCCACTGCTTTCCTCCACAACAGGCTCACCCAACCACATGAGGTCTTAGGATCTGAGATCACTGCAGTGGACAAATGGGGACAGACATTCAGAAATGCCACGGATGGCTAGAGACACACATCCTGCCCCCGAATTGCTTCTAGCGTCATTTGGGGGGTTTCTCCTACAGCCCTGCCTGCGTTGTATGGCACGGTGGCCACACCCCCCAGAACGGCCCTTGCGGCTGAGGAGACCGAGTCTCCCTGGAGTCGTGGCAGGTGCACAGACTGTGCTCTGGCCCCCGCTCTGCAGCCTTTCTGGTTCTCATGCTGTTTTCTGTCTTCTATAAACTGTTAAAGACTTGGCAGAATTGGTGGGACTTGCAAGTGAGGCCTTTTGATTTGCGAGAGGGAAGTTCCGGAAGTCACGGGGGCCTGATAGCTCCGGCGGAGGATCTCAGGCCAGAGGTGTTTTCCCCTATCCGTGAAGATCAATGGTAGGCTCTTCACTTTAGAATGCTGGCCCCCCAGTCTGCCTTGTTTTGCATGCTTTTAATTAAACGATAGTGACCGCGTGTCTCGCTTTCCTTATTTGAAAGAAGAAGGACGCCTGCCTCCCATGTTCAATGTGGCTGTCAAATGCAAACTGAGAGTTTCCATTTGGGAAGGTGTAACCGGTCGGTCAAGAGCAACAACAACAACAACAACAATAAAATGGCGACCGTGTGAGTTTCCCACGGCTGCCTTGACACATTAACATGAACCGGGCGATTTAGAACAACAGGAATGTGCTCTCTCAGGGTTGTAAAGACTAGAAATCCAAAGTCAAGGCACCGGCAGGGCTGGGCTCCCTCTAAAAGCTTGAGGGGAGGATCCTTGCTGCCCCGTCCAGGGTCTGGTGCCTCCAGGATCATTGTCATTCGTTGGTTTGCTTCATCTCTGTTCTGTCATCGCGTGGCCCTCTTCTCTGTGTCTCTGTGTGTCTCTTCTTCGTATAAAGACCGTTGTTAAGTTAACCACTTTAAGGGAAAATGAGCAGCCTCCGCCAGAGGAATAAAAACCTACAAACCAAAAGCTATTCGAGGCTTCCTGCCCATCTTCAGTGCACACCAAGTAATGTAAAACAGTTAAGAGGGCTGCTCGGGCTGAATCACCATGAATGTTCCCTGCCACAGTCCCCGTGTCCAGAGACCCTCCTCATTTCTCCGAGACTCCTGGGAATGCAACTTGAAAGCCATCAATACTGCTTCTGTTTTGTGTGAGCGAAGGCACCGGGCCAGCAGATGTGTTCCTCGTGGCATCTTTAACCCTAAACATTTTCTCTCATCACAGCTTCAAATTCACAGTGAATAGGGCATTTCTACCCATGTCTGCAAATAATCATTTTCACTTTTATCTTCTTTTGAGATTCAGTGTTTATTTTTGAACAGTTCCAGAGAGGTCGAAAAACCAAGCCCCTTTTCTAAAATCAATTAGTCTAGCAGAGAACGCTGGACAGGTGGTCGCAATGAGAAGGAAAGGAAGCAAAAATGCCCTGTGTGTTTAGAAAACTGGTTTCTCTTGTTAAGTCTCTGAGCCACTGTGCCTCTTTCTCCACCTTCCTTTGTGGGCTTTGCTCTGCTCTTTGTTTCTGGCTACTGATGGACGCAGGTGACATTCCTTGTGAGCACAGAGATACAATTTTATTCCAAACTAACTTCTCTTAAGAGGCGTGCTTAAAAACCATAATCAAACACAGTTGTTCTCATTGTGGCACCTACCAGGTCTAAAGCAAATATAACTTGAAATTTACCCCAAATACCTATTCTGTATATTTAAAAAAATTTTTAACGTTTATTTTTGAGAGAGAGAGGGAGAGCGAGCATGAGCGGGGGAGGGGCAGAGAGAGAGAGGGAGACACAGAATCTGAAGCAGGCTCCAGGCTCTGAGCTGTCAGCACAGAGTCTGATGCAGGGCTTGAACTCACGAACTGCAAGATCATGACCTGAGCCGAAGTTGGAGGCTAACCCACTGAGCCACCCAGGCGCCCCCGTATTCTATATTCTACTGACTTCAGGGCAGTGTATGTACCTGAATTTGGATGCATTTCTTCAAAGTCTTTCTGGACATTAATACACAGAACAGATGATTCTTCCTTAACGATTCACTAAGTCTTATTGTTTTACTTGTTAATGTGTGTTTGATAGATTTAGTCATAAGGCCACAATATTCAGAAAGCTGGCCTTAGGTCTTCTAATGCATATATTTCTGTGCATACATATATGCACGCGTATCTTTCTCTGAAAACCCACAGGACTGCAGGTGTTAGTACAAAGTATCTTTCTCCTTAACTGTGTCTTGATTTCCTTTATTATTTCTGGCTCCCTGTATTCTTCTCTCAATACTTTTCAAAATTCATATATGCAGAGTGCCTCAGACTTAAGACCCTACCGGAAAGAAAAATCCTTTCCTGTCAATTATAGAAACCCGCTGCCTAATAATGGTAAGCACATATTTCAAAGTGTTTTAGTGAGTGTGTTTAAAAGTTCAGCTCTGGAAAAGACCTCTATTCATTTAATTAGCAAGAAAACAACTCTTAATTTCTGAATAGAGTAGACTGAAAGCACAGTACAAAGAACCGTTTGGGACGAGGTTGTTAAGATTCCTCTCTTAAAATATTGGCACTTAAGCTTTGCAGTTTATTCTTGCGGATTTAGAACATTTTTTATCTGATGGTTATTTTATGTGCCTTATTCTGTTTGTAAATTCACCCTCCACCTGACATGTTCAAAGCATGCAGCGAATACTGCCGTGGACCCCTCTTCAGACACTTCTGGGTTAGTTAGAGTGTAGTAATGTGAATTACTTTTCTCTTATTGGAAGTTTGTACATCTTTTGTAATGTGTAGAAGACACAGATAAACGGAAATAAAAAATAATGGTGGCCTGTAAAAATTGTGACGTTTGTCATTATTTTGATGTATAGAAAGGCCTCTCCTGTGGCAACATGATATTGATGTGATGTGCAGCTGTATTTTCTTCCAGAACACTCCTTGCTTCATTGTTAACATACATTAATGATTTCTTTTGATAAAATATGTTGTCAGTGCTTTGGTGGTTCGCTCAGTATTTGTGGGTGGAGTTCATGTGGCTAAAACCAGACCGGAGTGCGAGAAAGGAGGGGGGGACCCTTTTCAGACATTTTGGCCTAAAGAGAAAGAGATACAGTGCGGGGGAGAGCATATATCAAAGGGAAGGCCGTTTTCTTTTTGTAAATACTCGTGTATTATCCGTCTTTTTCTGATTAACGCTTTCCAGCTTTTGTATCCTAGAAAATTGCACTTGTTGGCTCATTTACCAAGCTTCATATGATTTGGAGGGATGAAGCCCATATCTAATGAGAGAAGAACACACAAAGAAAATAAACCATGGTTCTGGTGCTCCAGAAACCCAGTCCCGTGTGGGGGTGATGGAAGGGATAGACTTGGTAATTAAGATCGACAGGAAGCAGATCGTGCCTGTGTTAAAGTGGAATCTCCGAGTCCCCGAGGAGCAGGGAGAGAGAGATTGGTTCTATCTGGAAAATCGATGGAGGCTTCTTAGAGGAATTGCTGTTTGATCTCTACTCTACCTTCTCGAGAATCTAAACGTGCCTTAATTAATGTTTAGTGAATGAATTAATGAATAGAGAGTGTTTTGTTTTTCTGTGTTTTGGTTGTGCATGTGAAGGGGGGGCGAGCAGGCTTCTGATGTAGAAGGGACAGCCCACAAGCCCGACAGCTGATAATTAGTCAATATTTGTTAAGAATTCATGAATTCTAATAAGGATATTGAGGCTGGAACATACATGAAAGTAAAGCATCCCTAAATGAATAATGCAACTCTGTATGACACCATTTGCAAAAAGTTATCCATACTAAAATTATACGTGCTCTGAGCCTAAAGGCAGTGTCTTCTTTATCGTGTTTTCCCCATAGCACTAAAAAAAAAAAATAAATAAATATTAATAAAGCCATTATGTAAAGAGAGAGCCACCAGGAATGCCCTGGATTATGTCCGCATACAGGGAATACACCTTAATCTGAATGTAGACAGCTATGCCATATTTCCCTTTTGCAAAAAGCCTACAAATTGATTTTTATAAATTTACCGATGACACCATCCATCCTTTCTCATCCTGGGAAAAGCATATGCACAGGAAGGAAAGCATGGCCTTGCCTCAGCTTGGCCACTGATTATAGGTGACTTTAGCTGTATTCCATCTTGCTGTGATTCTGTTCATTACATTTGCAAATGGTCACAGGATTGCAAACTTGTTATTAAGCGGTGAAATCCTTTTCCTAAATAAAATCTCATTTGTAGTCTCAGTATTTCTAACATATAATCTGGTTGAGCCCGTGTGAACGTCTGGAGACCCAGAGTCCAGCCTGCTCAGCGCCTGCCCCCCAACGCTGTCCCCGACCCCCACACCTACCCTCCCCCACCTGCTCCTCCCCTGGGGGTCCCTGGGGACTCTGGGGTGTGGAGCTCCCCAGACAACCACTGGACTGTGATCATGAGGTTCCTCCCTGGCCCCAAATCCTGATCTGTAATAAATCTTTGTCTGGATTTTCCTTTTCATGCGATAAAGGGCAAGTCTTCTGTCCAGCGTATGAGTTAATTTACCTTAATGGCGTCTTTATCCTCCACCCCTTTGCCTGTGTGACAAAGATGCAGCCCAGAGAAATAGGTCTCAACCTTTATCGTGTACGAAACACTTGAACAGTTCATTGAAATTCAGGGCGCTGTCCTGTTTCTCGCTGTGTATGCCCTGCTTCCCAGTCTTACTGAGCAAGTCCATCTGAGAGGCCATGGATCTGATTTGAAAACAGCATCCCTGATGATTTTAATAGCAGGCGGTCCACAGACTACACCAGGAGAAAAGAAAACAAAACAAAAATAAAGTAAGAGCATTGCTGTAGGATTCAGAGGATGGCAAGCAGAGAGAGTAAGCACCGTGTCAAAGCGAATTTTCATTTCACGCTTAGGGATTGTTCCCTTTTATGTTTGGGCCACATTCTCTGTGATCCCATGATGGAGACGTCGGGATCGTTTATTAAGGTGGAATTTTTTTCCAAGAACACTTTAAAACTGGGGCACTTTACGGTTTGGAGCTGTTACAATAAGGAATGTTTGAGGAAGCCGTGTATTATGGTGTAGCCGCCAGATCCCATTCCTGGAGGACGGTGCCAGTTGGATGCAGTAGGTCCTGCTGGGTTCAGGCCCCTCTCTTCCGTATTCCTGGTGATTTGCTTTGGGCTCAGTGAGGATCGCCTTACATCTCTGAGCTAGGCTCCCTATCAGAACCGTGGGGGAGCCCCTGCTCGGCCCCAGCGTGAGCTGAGCCCTGCGTTTGCCCCTTCTGCTGGTCCCTAGCCCACCAGCTCACTCACTCACCTAATTAGCATAGACGGAACACTTTCTCTGAGGCCCCGAAATGAGTACCCGCTGGGCCCCACCCCAAGGAGCTGTAAAGCCATATGGAAGAAATGGGGGTACTTTACCTTATGCAGAAGTGCTTGGGACGTGTTTCAGTTTGCTAGGGAAGCTGTGATAAAGTCCCACAGACTGATGGCTTACGCAACAGAAGTCTCTTGTGTCCCAGTCCCGGAGGCCTGAAGTCCAAGGTCAAGGTGTGGGCAGGGCTGGTTTCTCCCGAGGGCGGGGAGGGAGAATCTGCCCATCCTCTCCCCTGGCTTCTGGTGCTCCCCAGCATCTTTGGCGGTCCTTGGCTTGTAGACACGTCACCCCATGTCTGCCTGCATCATCACAGGGAGCTGAGCCCCTCCTACTCCAGATGACCTCATCTCCGATTACCTCTTCGGGAATCCTGTTTCCAAATAAGGGTCTGATGTCCTGGGGATTTAAACATATCGTATTTGCTCAACATTGACTTGGTCAATACGTGTTAACAAAGGAGGTGGTTGGGGAGAAAGGGAGGAGCGAGGGGAGAGGGAGACTGACTTACAAATGGGTGAGTATTGACTTCTGTCCTTGCAGATGTTTCCAGAAATGGGCAGTGCTTTCAAATAACTGTGAGAAAGCTAAAATTGTTCTTTCCCTTGTGGCCGCTCTAATGTCGTAAGACGGGATTAATTAAGGGAAGAGCATGCTATCTGAGAAAGACTGAATTGTGGCCCCCAAATTCACACGTTGAGAATAATTCCTCCTTCCCTGGGCACTTCAGTGGAACTGATGGATGGATGGAGTGATTCTGTAAAAATGTGAGGCAGCTCATACTCTCTGCTCACATCCTCTGGTGGCTTTCCCTTTCGTGCTAGGAGAAGCCAAAGTTCTACAAAGTTCTTCCTCCCCTGTGCTCTGATTTCCCATAACCTTAACACCATTTGCCACAGCACGCCTCTTCCTCAGTTTCTTTCTCGCACCCCATCTGGAAGGTGGGCGCCAGTCTGTCCACTGATTGCTTGGCTGTTCTGTCCCCAGCATGTGGGGCAATTCCTGCACGGAGTGAGTGCTTTCTCAAAGTAGCTGCTGTGTCAGTGAGTGGACCAAGGACTTAGAGACTGAAGGGACACAGATCAACAACACACAGTCTGTGACAGCCACTGCGGGGAGGCGGGTTGTACAGAAAGGATATTACGTAAGTTATTCGGATTTGTAGACCACACTTCTCGCCAGCGCGATGGGCATGCTGATTTCTCTGGGCTTTAGTTTCTTCACCTGGAAAATGGGGACAGTAATTGTACCAGTCTCTTGGGTAACTGAGAGGGTTCGGTAGCTAATATCGTGAAGTTCTAAGTGCTTAGGTTAGGTAGAAACAGTCAACTTAGTACATTTCAACATCTTTATTCCTTTTCTGGTTTTTTTTTTTTTTTTGAAGTTTTCTATCATGAACATGAATTGCCTTTATGATCAGAATTTTAAAAACCCGCCTTTAAAAGAAAACAAAGGGAATACAATGCTCACATATGTCTGGTTTAAACGTTAGTGCCTGAGAGCTTTATTCTGGGCTCAGGTTTGCACCAGAGGACTTGGTGGTCAGGTCAGGACTCCCAAATCTGCTATAGCTCCCCTCTACCGGAAATAACAATGTGCCTCACCAAAGTAGATCGCTCTGTCTGTGCACAGTGGCTCCTCTTATCATATTTTCCAATGTGTAAGATTTTAAAAAGCATATATTATCCTTTCGCTTCTCAAAACAATCCTGTAGGGAAATTAAACCATTTTCTTTAATAACATGGGATCTGATGCTGAGATTTTTGCCTCAAATCGTATCCGTGGAAGGTGGCAGAAATAAATACCAGCTGATCCGGCTTCAGTCATTGTCTTTTTGCTCGAAGCTGCCTCCTTTCTGGCCACAATTCCTCCTGACAATAAATCTTTTTAAAACCATGTCCAAGTAAGTAAAACAAAACAAAACCAATAAAGGGATCTCCCAAGATGGAATAATATGAGGGAGGTAGGATGTTTAGGAGACAACTTTGCTCTCTTTTATAAAATCCAATGGCCTTTCTGAGCTTTGACATGAGGAAGAGTTTTAGGAGTGAGCGTAAGGTCCACTAACATTTCAGTTAGGGGCGCCTGGGTGGCTTAAGTCTGTTAAGCGTCCAACTTCAGCTCGGGTCATGATCTCATGGTTTGCGAGTTCAAGCCCCACGTCAGGCTCTGTGCTGACAGCTCAGAGCCTGGAGCTTGCTTCGGATTCTGTGTCTCCTTCTCTCTCTGCTCCTCCCCAGCTCACACTCTGTCTCTCTCTCTCTCTCAAAAATAAACATTAAAAACAAACAAACACAATTTCAGTCAAATGCTCAAAAAATCCAATTTTAATTCTCTTTCCATCCTGCCAACAAACAAACAAGCCATGTCCAGGCCTGCCAAAGTGGGATTCTGTTCCAGACAACCTGCAAGGCATATGTGGGACAGGTTGAGAATTCGTGCTCTGCTCTAATCCAGGGGTCCTGTCCAACACCTGTGTGATCTGCCAACTTGTCTGTCTCCCACCCACCGGCCCAGAGTGTGTTCTATATTTGTCTGCTGGTCATTCCCACTAGACTCTGAGCTTCTGAAGAACAGAAACTGGCTCTTATATATCCCCATATCCAGCTCCTGGTACATAGTAGATGTTCAGTTCATGTGTGTTGAGAATTGAGTTGAATACAGCTTTGAAAAATATATTATCACATCTAAACTGAATTTCCACAGTATTTATGGTGACAGTAGTTTATTTTTTGACCCTATAAAACGTCATAAATCTCATGTCCTAATTAGCAAATGAAGACAAAGGTTACAAGGAAGTTAGTGCACACTAAGACGGAACGAGCATCAGCTGGCATTTGCTGAGGACGAATCACGTGCTGTCACAGCTGATCCTTGCCCTAACTCCGTTCCTGTTTTTGCCAATGGATGAGGACACGAGTCTAGGGGACTTATTTGCCCGAGTTCCTATGTATTATAATAAGCAGAGCAAACATTTCTTTTTAGTGCTTACCCTGCATGCACCGCTCTTGTAAATCTTCTAATATGTATTATATCACTCGATTCTCCCCTAAACCCTTAGGATAGGAAGGATTGTTGTATTCACGTTACAAATAACTAGGCACAGAGGATTAAGCAAAGATGCAGATTAGACTAGAATAAATGGTGGACCACGATCAAAACCCAACTTCTTGGTATAAAAGGTCATACTCTTAACCCTGACCCCCTCTTGGGGAACCAGGTCTATCCCAGGCATAGTCTAAAGCACAAGTCCATCCTTTTCCCCAAAACTAGAACTTTCTATTTTTCTTGTCCTGTATTAGCTGACCTCACAGAAATTCAGAGACTACATCATAATGCTATGACAACTTTAGAGGTAATGCTGGCAGAGATCATTATGGCCACCCCTAATGGGCCATTCTATACATTCTATACATTATACATTCTATACATTCGATACATTATTTCCAAATCAGAGAATAAGAAAAAAAATAGATAAAAGAATACTATGGGCTAATTACCCTGTAGAAAAGTATTACATAAAATGATGAATAAATTTAAAAAAATCGATACATATTCCACTCCTAAATAATTATCCTGGATAATATTATTTTTAAAGTACTCTTCAAGTGAAAATAATGTTGGTCAAGAAGTACGTTCATGAAAACAAGCTCTTGGTGATGAATGTCATTGGCCTGTGAGTAAAAGGGGAAAGCTGATCTCTGCCTGTGGGGTTCAGGCTAAGTATCTTGGAGCCGGGTCTGTGCACCCTGATTCCCGTGAATGCTGTCCAGATGTCAGAGGCCCCGCCAGCTACACTTGAGATGCATGTGTTTCCTCGTCGATCTTCTTCTTTTTCCTTTTCTTATAGACTAGAGAAAGTACAACCTTGACTTTCTTCTGAACTGTCACAAATGACATTTACTTTTTTCCCTGTGGAAACTACTCAAAATAATTAATATCCAAGAATATAGTCTTTATACAACTACTTTGCTCCTAGAGAAATTCGAAGGTTAGAAAATGTCAAAAAGAATCTGAATTGATTTTGCCACCTGGGGTGAAGTTTTCTATTCTTGTTACAAAAGTCAATTTTCATAAAAAAAATTTTCGTATACCATACCTTGGGAATATCTTAATTTCAATGGATAAAAAAAGCATAT
This sequence comes from Lynx canadensis, assembly GCF_007474595.2. Classification (NCBI taxonomy): domain Eukaryota; kingdom Metazoa; phylum Chordata; class Mammalia; order Carnivora; family Felidae; genus Lynx; species Lynx canadensis. The sequence goes on along the minus strand of NC_044311.2, from coordinate 153,710,685 downwards.
AGTTGCCTGTTTACAGTTTTACTTTAATATAGAGCATTGGTATTAAGGGTTTATCATCTACTTTATAAATTTCTGATCTTCTGTAGGAATAAAGTAAAGGAGTCACTCAAGTAAATTTTAAAATACTGACTCAATGCTTTCAGTCATGTGTGGGTGAGTAGCTAGATGGGTGGATGGATGGATGGTTGGATGGGTGCATGGGTGGGTGAATGGATGGATGGGGAAATGGATGGGTGGGGAAATGGATAGATAGTGGACTCATTTCTTTGAACAATGCTGATACATTGGTTAAATGTTGTGCTTGTGATCTTAAGGTGGGATACTGGAGAGAGAGAACAACTTTTAAATAGGCTTGGGATATTTAAAATATCATGTCTGTATGTTTATAACACAATATAAAGAAATGGTTTTCACGTGCATTTGTAATTTGTGGATACAATGAAGAGGATGAGAGTAGTTTTGATCATCTGTAAGCTTTGATAATGAAGTACCATTGTCTTTATAATATCCGGAAGCAACCTATGGATGCTTAAAATCATTTTTTATTCCACTTCCCTGCCTTTGCTGACCAGCTACAAGTGAGATTTTTTTTTTATCCTACTGGTAAAGTCAGTCAAATCAAATGAAATTCTTTCTCTTAACACATACACAGATCCAGGCTGAGGTCTGACTATATAACACCATTAACTGAGGCTCTCTTGGTGGTCCCTAGGGCACTGTGAGATGTCCCCTTGCCCTTGGACTTTCCCTTCTATCCCTGTCTCTTTGACTTACTCCACAAAGTCTTCTGGATATTTCCAAACACTCCCCACACACTTCTGCCTCAGGGTCATTCCATTTGTAGGTATCTCTGCTCAGGATGCTTTCTCCCCAGGTGACCACTGTCTCTCCCTGTCTCTCCCCTTTGGGTCTGTGCTCCTGGGTCACTTTATCAGGATGGCCCTGACCATCTCATTTCACAGCACACCTGTCACCCTTGATCTCCTTTCCCCCATTCTTTTTTGGTCAGGAGCCTCCTTGGCCCCCTCCATGTGACCTAGCTGACCACTGTATTTAAAATCATGACCTTATGGGACATCACTTCTCACTTCCCTTTCTCTTTCTCTGTAGCATCCATGCCGCCTCACACGCTCCTTTATCTTGTTTGGCATCCGTGTCCCTCTTATCCGGGGTGTGTGTGTGTGTGTGTGTGTGTCTCCTGATCCTTCAGTGACATATGCCTAGTGCCTAGAATAGATCCAGAGGGATCTGCTGCAAAACAGTGGAGAGGATTTAGGTGTGCGTGCCGGGGGGCAGGCAGATAGGATTAACCATTGGTTTTACTGGAAACCATAGCTGCCTTATCTGAAATCTGTTAGTATTTTAGCCTCATTGTTCATTCTCCTTGTTGCCCACCATTGTGAACCCAGAAGGAATTTCTTTATATAAAGTGTCTACAACACCTTTTTTATATAAAACAACATTTATTTGGAGCCACTCAATTTACATGACCTTTTTTCTTAAGCAGCAATGAAAGGATAAAAGAGTTGACTAAAACATAATGTAAAAACTGTCCAGTATTTGAAGATGTTCACCTTGAACAGATCGTTTTTTTAAAAAATGTTTATTTATTTATTGGGTGGGGGGAGGAAGGGGAGAGAGAGAGAGAGAGGGAGAGGGAGAGGGAGAGAGAATGAATCCCAAGCAGGCTCTGCACTGTCAGCTCAGAGCCCGATATGGGGCTCAAACCCATGAGCCGTGAGATCATGACCTGAGCCAAAATCAAGAGTTGGAGGCCCGACCGACTGAGCCACACAGGCGCCTCTCATCTTGAAGAGATTGTAGCTATTTCAGTTGCCGGGTTTTGGAGTCTGGGCTGGTTGGACCCCAGCTCTGCCGCCTGGTGGCCCGATGTCCTTGACTCCACGTTTGCCCTCCCTCAGCCCAGTGCCCATCTGCAAGTGGCACCCACGTCAGTCACTGGGGCAGAGGACTGAGTGGGGTGCTGAATTGCACTTCCTTGTTGTTGGTTCATCAGTTTCATTGAATTTCTGTCTGGAAGGAAGGCAGGGAGGGGGAAGGACCAGCACTGCCCACCACGTGGCTCGGGTTCTAATGGCCAGAGCCCTGCTTCCTCCCACGCGTGGGGCCCCCTCTGGTGGAGAAGGCTCGGGGATCAGGGTGGACACCTCTGCCTGCTTCCTTGCCCTCCCTGGAGTTCTGGTGGAATTCTGGTGGAATTCTCTGGTGGAATCCACGTTGTCCTCCGTTTGCCCCATGCTTCCTGAGCAGCCCCCTCCGTGAGCCAGAAGCTTCCAGGCATGGAGCCCAAGAGTGGGAGACACTGACATAGGCCTTGTCTGCAGGGCAGGCGGTGACACCTGCAGGGCTCCAGTGAGACAGTGAGGTGTGCTGATGCCAGGAGAAGAAATGGTCAGGACCCGTGGGCATGTCCCCTGTGGGAAAAGGCAGGCACACTCACGTACAGGGGGAGATGTGGAGTGAGACAGATATGGGGACATGGGCAGGGTGTCAGGCAGAGGGGACCTGAAGGAGAAAGAGAGTGTGGTGTGCTTGAGGTGGGGAAGGGTGTGGGGGAGGGGACGGATCAGGTTCAGAGAGGGAGGCTGTGGATGCCAGCAGGCACTTACCCTGCAGCGTCCCGGGGGCCACAGTAATGGTCCTGTTGGCGTTAAGGAGACACAGACACGTCACTGCTGGGGAGACGCAACCACGTTTGCAATATAAACTTCCACTCTGCCTGCAGGGGAGCAAGGGGCTGGCCAGCTCCCGAAGTGGGGTGATGCTTGAGTCATAATGCAGGTGAGAGCTGTGCGGAGCCTGACCCAGAGGACAGAGGACAGGACTCCGGCAGAGCCGAGAGATGACGTGGCAGAGAGTAGAATGGACTTGGTGGCACCACGGATGCTGACGGAGAGGGAGAAGGAAAAAGAGGGAGGGCGAGGTGACTTCTTTACTGGGAACTGGGTGGGAACCCCCACGGAGGGAACCAGGCGAAGTGTGGGTTTCGGGTGGAGAAGGAGGAGTGTGGTGTTGGAGGTTGATTTTGAAGTATCTCCAGGATTTCTTGGTGGAGGGGAGACTGTCTTTGTATGTGAGACAACACATTTTCTCTAGGAAAATAGGTTATTTGCTATTGTAAATCAGGCAGTTGAGTCCTTTTATAGGGTGGATGTGGGATAATTCAGAATTTTCCTAACATGGCGTAAAATGGGTCAAAGGGTTTTACTTTCAGTGCAAAAGCAGTTAGAGGGATCACCTGAAATCAGAGTTTCCCAATGGATAAATCGTAGACAACTGGTCACCTAAAAGGGTGGGAATCCTTTCTCGACCACAAGAAAGGGTTTTCTACCACACTCTTATTTACCAACAAGGGTCAGATGGAGACCCTTGGTCAAGTCTGTGTGTGATTCTAAAGAGAAGAGGACGATCAAGTCCAGAATAAGGACGGCTATTCTAAAAAGATAAACAATATTGGGAGAACTGATGGTGTTTTCTTTCTTCGAACTGAATTTGTATTTCACAGTTTCCAGGTGCTGGTTGGTGTCTTCTGCTTGGTCCAGCGCCTCTCGAGGTCCAATTATATATGGAGCTGGGGCAATTGTCAACAGTTTGGTGTGTGTTATTTTATCCCGTTGGTGAGGCATCCCTTGAAAATAAACAGCACCCTCAGAGTTAAGACAGTATATCTCCAATGTAGAAACTGTCTCTTCAAAGTATTGCTGGGGGCAGTAGCAAATAAAAAATGGCAATCCTGTTTCCATAAACTTTATTGCATCCTGTAACTATGCTTTCTAGGTAGATAAAGGTTCTTAGTTTAGTTTTGTTTTGTTTTTCCTGCATAAAAGAGCAGAAAGACAGGTACCAGAGGGAGAGACGGCCAAGGGTTATCCTAATCCTCTGATATTTTATAGTGAAAAAAAAATATTCCTTCGAAGAAGCAAGGTAGGTTTTTAAGGTGGTTATGAACATTTCTTCCAAACTCAGACACGTGGGCAACATTCTTAAAGCCCTTTTATACCTAAATGGCTAAGGAGCTTAGAAATTTACCTCGAATCTTTCTCATCCAGTAAGATTAGGGTTGGGTAGGAGCTGATGTGAGAGAGATGATTGTAACATATCCACTGACAGACAGAAATGACCACCAGTCTCTGAGGGTCCGGATACAAACCTTTGATCGGCTGAATTCTTAGTATTAAGGAGATCCATGTGGCTTTGGAAGGCTTTGAAAGGATCCAGGACTTTTAAGATAAGGTTGCTCCTAATCAACACAAGCAAACATTAGACCTTGGAGTAAAATCTCTGCAAACATAATTCCTATTCAAGAGGAAAAAAAAAAAAAAAAAAACAAACTATTTTAGCAGCCACCAAGGAACCCCACCACGTTCTGTAATAGAAACACACAAAACTCGTGATGGATGTTTGTCAGTGCCTTTTAGCCCTGGAAGGTGTGGTAAAAGCTTTCTGGTGACCCGCTCAGGAACCTTCCCGAAGGTGAGTGTCATGGCATGCTTTGAAAAAGAGGGGCCCAAAATGGAAAGCCTTGACATTGCTAAGGGTAAACTATGTCTCGAAGCATACCTATGAGGATTCTCTGGCTACTCACCCCGACTGATTGTTGCTACACCAGCTGTCTTCCTGGATTCTGAAACCAGAGACATTGCTTTACAAGGTGATTTCTCGAGACTAACTCAGCAAAAGCAAAGGACACAATAACTGCCCCGCAGCAGGGGAGGAGAGACATAAGGGCATTTCTCAAGCCTCTGGCTTTAAGGAACCGAGCCTGGAACTAGAAATATGAGGCACGAACACTCACAATTTATCAGTAACGTAGGGCAATGGTGCCCACAGTATCTAAACATGAAGATCATAGCTAAGCCGTCTTTCTTTTAGGTCAAGGAATAACACCATCCGGTAAATACTGGGAAGGGATATTTTAAGCCAGGGCTGTCCTAGAAAATCCAGAGCAAATGTTTATGCATATTGTATTTGTAAAAAAAAAAAATGCTTATATTTTGCATTTTCTAAATACGTGTAACAATATATCAGAGACCGGGAATTAATATAGCAAAGCGATCCCATGATGTTCTTAGATGTACTGCTTTAGTCCTTAGCTTCATGTGGTGAGTCTTGCCTTGTGTCTCTTGTATCTTATTTGAGCCACATGCGAGAAAGAAGAGAATTCCACATGGAATGGCATTCTAGCATTCACCGTTCACCGTGGCCCAGGAGTCGTGGCTTTGGCCACGCGCGCATCATGGAGAGCTTTGTGAACGAAAATCGATGGTAACTTACCAGATCGTCCTGAGGACTTTGAGGACTATTGTAGTCTCTGGCACTGAAGCAGCCCAGTGCTGAAAGATCACTTTTGGGCTTGGAGTTTTAAAATGGGGCCATGATATTTTGGGACACAAAGAGGGAGCATGGCCGCAAACCTGTGTCACTAGACACTGTGGAAATCTCGGGGATGTCTGGACGAGAGGCTTGCTCTCACGTTCTCATAGCTCCGAGTAGCGCATTCTTCAGAGAGAAAGGAGAGCCCCACACGGGGGTCCTGTCTCAGGCTTTCACGCAGGATTCCTCCCTGGGAGGCAAGAGTGGCTTCAGGCTTCCTTTGAACCAGTAGCTATGACAGCCAGAACCAGCACTGCTGGATGAAAACGCTGGATTTGTGCCAGGGCGTTTCAGTGCCTTTGCAGGTTGGCGGTTTGGGCTGGGCTCACCCGGGCTGGGGCATGCATGAGTCTGGGTCCAGCCGCTTGTCAGCAAGGTGGCTCTGCTTTGGGGGATGGCCAAGCTGTGTTTTGGCGTGATGGAAGGAACTGCTCCATTCTCTTCTTGTCATCAGCAGCCTAGCCCGGGCTCGTCCGTGGGGCATCTCAGCAAGGTTCAGGGAGAGAGAAGGTGTTTAAGGTCTCTGAAGGTCCCGGTTGGGGGCTGGCTTCTTCCTCATCATATAGGTCATCGTGAGACACAAAGCCCCTGTCTGTGGTTCTCTCCAGAGTGTCTCAGTCAGCATAGTTCCTGGCTTTCTAGCTGGTTCTCAGACTACTTTCATTATCTCCAGGACTCCAAATCCCATCCACCTGCCATGCCAACCCTCACCCCAACCCTCTCCTGGAAGATGGCCTTGTCTCTACATAGCTAGAAAGGGGAGAGCAATGGAACAATTCTGTTTAATTAATATTCTGATCACAGGACCAGGGTCCATAAGGCCAGGACCCCATGAGTAGCCCTCACATCCCTGGCCTGAAGAAGCCAGGAAAAGGGGTGGAGATCATTTGGGGCAGTAGAGCTTCCCTGGAAGGCTTGGCCTTGTGCTAAGTCACATGCAGCGTGAACAATATCCTGCCCTCTCCTCCACATCCAGGTCTCTCCTGAAAACACACGGTCCCTGCCACGTGATCAGCCATAGGGGCATCACAGCTCTGCATCTAGAACCAGTCCCATTTGAGCAGCTGATGGGGCTTCCCTGAGACCCCAAGATAAGAAATTGAGTGCAAGCAGTTCATTTCAGAGGCAGTCCCAGAAAATATCCTAAGGAATTAGGGAAGGGAGACAGGAAAGGAAAAGAAGGCAACGACATGAGTGTTGTGCAGTGAGTTACTGCCCTTCGTAACGGGGGCTCAGTCCCACCTGGGGAACCCCGAGAGACCTGGTGGATTACCCTTAAGGAATGATCATACCTGACGGACAAGGAACCTCCCGTATCTGTGGCTGAGAGCTGTTCCCGGGGACTTTGACCCCCCAACGCTCGCTGTCCTGACTGCTGGCAAGAGAAGGCTCTTAGGTACAGGGGTGCAGCTGTTTGCAGTAGGACCCCTGTTGGCCAGAACTGGAACACAGGTGCCTCACAGCATGAAGTGAACTTTGTGAGGCCACACAGCCAGGAACTAAATCTGACTCTAAAGTCCGTGCTCTTTTTGGCTGGACGAGGCGCCATCCCAACCACGGAATACGTTGCCCCCAAAGGGAGAGGATAGGCCAGAGGAACAAAGTGTGCTGGGGAAAATGCACTGAGCTCGGCAGGGCTGAGGGCCCAGAGGATGGATGAACGTTGTGGAAATGGAGAGCAAGTAAGCAAAACAGGAAAGAACAGGAGAGAAGAGGAAATGATGATCACACCAGTAGTTGCTGGGATCCAAGATGTTGTTGGGTGTGCAGAAGGCTGGGTGATAAAAATCAAAGGCCACCAAAAACTGACTGTTTGAATATCTTAGCAAACCACTGATGCATTCCGGGAAGAATTTATCAGCAATGTATAAATGTTCTTCTTACCCAAATAGTGTTTGTTTCATGGCAGTCTGGGTCCTGTGACACAAAACCCCACATTCTGTAATGATCTATTCTGATCTGTTCTAAATGCACCCCTGCCCTCTGCTAGACAGAAAACAGGGAGACCGACTCTTTCAAACCCTGGGGGCATGGCGTCGCTCTTTAGTTTTATGTTCCCAGGTATGTTTATTGGATGCCCTATTATATGCGTATATTTGCATGAAATAAATACACCATGAATAAAGATCCACTTTGGGAACACCATCTGCCAACACAAGTGGTGAAGTGCACATTCTTATTTGTGAAGTTTTCATGAACTTTTCTGGGATCTCGGGAGCATTATTACTTGTATCAACGTCATGTGGATTAACATAATATGCTTAAATTCCATAGGTATCTATGAAGTTTTTTTTTTCCCTGAGCCAAATAAGTCACCTTTGACCAGAAAAACTGAATAAAAAATGAATGAGTAAGTTTGCTGGCCCAAATTCTGTGTTTAGCTGACATATTGTATACCAAGAGATTGCACTGATTATTAATAAATGGCAACACCACCCCCCGCAAAATGCTAGAAAAGCTTAACTCTATAAAATGCTTATATTTTATTGTTTATATTTATGTGTATCTTAACATAGAGTTAAGATTTTATACATTAAGAGAAGTTAATTAAGATTTATATGTATATATAATACACATGCAGTACAATTTTTACAATTATCTAAACTTTAACAAAATCTAACATTGTAAATTCCTTAATCAATCACAGAAGAAAAGAGGGGGGAAGACTTCACTCTACAAATACTCATTGTGTTACTTCTTTGCATTAGTATTTTTGCGCTAGTAATACTGTGGAGAAGTTCAGAAATAAAGACATAGAAAAGGAAGAAAGAGAATTCTCATGTGTGGTGTTCTCCCATAACCACACTAACAATAAAAGTTTTTTAATATCTCTTTGTTGCTTTTCCCGATTTTAGATTTTTTTTTTTTTGATTACTTGTGTTGAAAAATACCAGATTTTTAAAAAGTTTACTTTGGGAGAATTTGTTCATGAAAATTCTAACTTTTAAGTTGTTCATGATCAGTTTTCTTAAGGACCCAAACTGCCACTAGTAATTTTTTTTAAGGTAGATGTGACATGTTTTGTTATAAACCAAATTCTGTTCATCAGATTAAGCTCTCACATTTATTCAAATTCTTGAGACACTCTTTGCGTTACTGACTCTGTTCCCTGTGCTCTGCTTTTTATCTTCATGACTTACTTTAAAACTGGAAGTTTGTGCCTCTTAATCTCCGCCACCTAATTTGCCCATCTTCCCATACCCCTACCCTTTGGCAGCCACATTTGTTCTCTGTACTTATGAATCTGTTTCTGTCTTTCGTTTGTTGGTTGCTTGCTTTGGTTTTTAGGGTCTGCATATAAGTGAAATGATAATGGTATTTGTCTTTATTTTATAGTACCCTTTAGGTCCATCCATGTTGTCATAAATGGCAAGATTTCATTCTTTTTTATAGCTGAGGATATTCTCTTGCACATGTGTATCCCACATCTTCTCTATCCGTTCATCTACAGATGGGCATTTGGGTTGCTTCCATATCTGGGCTACTGTAAATCAAGCTGTAATAAACATAGGGGTGCACATATCTTTTCAAACTAATACACAGCCCCCCTGAAGATGTAGAGATGAAATGAAAGTTGTTTTGCCCCCGACCAACTATAGACATCAGTTGATCAATTTTGTTTCCTTTCCAAGGGAAGATATTTGTCATGCACCAGCAAGGGGCTGTGAACTCCAGTTTGAAAAGACTCACCGAGTACAACTCTCCAGTTTGAAAACTGGGAAGTTGAAGCCCAAAGAGATAATGTGACTTAGATTTAGTTATCAGTGTTTATTGTTTCAAAGGGGAAAAATTAAATTAATGAAGGCATTGAAAACTACATTGCATTCCTATTAAATACATTTTGTAGGATTTGTGGTTGATGATCGTGAACATCAAATCTGACTTCCCTGTTGAGCAAAATGAACGATAATCAAGTGGAACAAATTGCATTGCTATTATCCCTTCTTGTTGATTTGAGCTAGCACATGATAACTGAACTGACATGGGCTTTGTTTGCTTAGCTCTTCTCCTAAGGAGACCTGCATGCATTTTGCACTTTGAATTTATACCAGTTTTCTATCTACTAACTGCCGAGTCCCGACCTCGATTTAATCAAGAGTTCTGTCTCCCTCTTCAGTTTAATTATAACACATACCCATGGAAAGCACATATTTTATGCCTAGTTTTGTTCTAGAATGCTTGTCAACCCGAGCACTGTTGACATTCGGGGCCAGATAATTCTTTGCTAACGGGCCAGGGGGGCTGTCCTGTGCATTTTACAAGATACTTAGCAGCATCCCTGGCTTCTACCCACTAGATGTCAGTATCACCCGTTCTCCCACTCCCACTTGTGACCAAAAATGTCTCCAAATATATTAACCCAATGTCGTCTGGAGTACAAAATTGCCCCCCATTGAGAACCCGTATTCTAGGTACAGTAAGGGTTGTAAGAGTATTGTAAGACCACAGAGAGAGAGGGTGTTTCTAGAGCCTCTTGTGGTCTTATTTTGTTAGAATCTGTTAGAAGCTAAGCAAACAAGGGCCATTTCAGCTCAGTTATCGTGTGCTAATTCAAACGTAATCATTGGTGATGATTTACATACACACCATCTTCATCCAGTCTCAGTTTGTTGGTGTTTTTGTTTGTGTGTTTTGCCCCCTCAAGAACGTATAAAACTGTAAATACATTTAGGACATTTAAATTGTTGACGGCAATCTTTGATTTTGACACACTTTCATGGGAAAAGTATTTGCTGGAATATAGTAGCATTGTGTTTAACCTCACCCTCCATTTGACTTGCTATGATTATAGAGCATCACTTTCTCTAGAAGGAGGAGGATATTTACAGTAAGGCAGAGCTACCGACACGCAAGCCTGACACACGTATCGATGTGTGGGCATTTCAGGTCACCCCTGAAATTTAACTTGAAGTTTATAGGTCCGTGGCTCACAGAATTTCTTCTGGTGGAAATTTATCCCTGCGTTGAGAAGAACTAATCTACTGCATGCATAATGTAGGGCCAAGGCTAATGCCATTCGGGCAATGTATTGGCTCAGAGTAGTTATATGTCTTGAAATAGATGAGAGGTCTGAAATAATATACGTATTCACGGGTATTAGGAGTCAGGAGCTATAAATGTTGGGATCCAGAGAACGTAAGAAGGGTAAGGCACATGCTTTGTGATCTAAATTACCCAGGCGATGGAAGTTTCAAAGGTGCCTGTTTGTTATTGTTGCTTAGGTTTGTTGTTCAAGCAAACAAGTATCATATTAGGGTTCTCCAGAAAAATAGAACCAATAGAACCAATAGGGTGTGTGTGTGTGTGTGTGTGTGTGTGTGTGTGTGTGTGTGTACACATACCTTCCCCACCAAATTCTGGGCATACCCTCCCTCTGCATTAAATGCCAGTATCTCTGTGAACCAGAGTTTATCAACCCAGAGGCTGGGACTATAGCTGAGGCTCAGAGCCACCTGCAGGGCCAAACAGGTGCTTCAAGGTGAGACCAAGGGGCTGGATTCAGGAAAGCAAGAGCCGGCTGCTGCTACAGGTACCCAGTGGCAAGGGAATGGAGAGCCCGATTGCACAGACAGCACGTGTCCAGCGTCCCTCCTGTGTCTCAAGAGCTAAGGCTCAGGCCGGCACAGGGCTGCAGGTCCCGAACCACCACAAAACAACAGGTTTTGTAAAACCCGAAGGCAGGAGGAGGGCAGGGGGGAGTTACCTTGTATTTATTTGCTGTTCTTATATCCACGGCCTTTCAGCTGCTTAAGTCGTGACGTTTATGTTTAGGTCCAGACAGAATGGGCTAATGCCTATCCACACCGAAGACAAAGGGACGCCTGGGTAGCTTAGTTGGTTGAGGGTCCAGTTCTTGATTTTGGCTCAGGTCATGATCTCATGGTTGTGGGATCGAGCCCCAAGTCGGGGCTCTGCACTGGGCATTGAGCCTGCTTAAGATTCATTCTCTCTCTCTCTCTCTCTCTCTCTCTCTGCCTCTGTCTCCCCTCCTTCTCTCTCTCTCTCTCTCTCTCTCTCTCTCTCTCTCTCTCTCTCAAAAACTGACTGAAAACAGAACATTAAATAGCATCGTGGAAATGCTCAAATTGGATGGTTTAGTTATCACCTGGGTTGATGTTATAGGGCAGGCCAGCAAAGGTTGGTCTTAGGTTCTAGGGGGAAAAAAGCGCTAACAGAAAAGAGAGAGGGAGAGAGAGGGAGGGGGGAGAAAGAGAGAGCGCTAGAGAGTAAGAGAGACAGGAGAGAGTAGAGAAGAGAGAAGGAGAGAGAGAGAGAAAGATGGGATGAAAGAGGGAAAGAGAGAGAGAGAGAGAGAGAGAGAGAGAGAGAGAGAGAGAGATTTGGACCCTAAAGGCGGTAACGTGTGTGTATCTTAGCAGAAAGAGCCATTTGGATTTCTCCAACACCGTAGGGCGCTGCAGAGACCCTCCCCTCCTCCTGCTTCCTCCCTGGGCTGGCGTTTCTTTCCTTTCTGACCCCTGCCTGGTCACAGAGAGAGATGGATTTTGACAGAATCAGGAAGAGTTGTTCTATTTCCATGGCAACGTCAATTCACATTCTGCAGGTATATCGCGGCCACTTAGGCCACCGACTAAATGAAGGCTCCTGAAGGTTCTGGCCAAAAATAACTTGGCAGGCCACCGTTCCTCCCAGCCCCACGGAGATGGGCATTAACTGACGGGATGCCAGCTGTCAGCTCCGCTCCTGTCTCCCTGCTAAAGAGGAAGGAGCAGGACTTGCCAGTGCTTGGGGGAGGGGTGCCAGCCAGGGGCTGCCCCATTGTTTCCACGGGCTCAGAAATAGCCGAATGGAACCTGAAATCCATTCTAACTTGTTCACCCCAGGGGCGCCAGATAATTTGTATTTCAGCACGAGTATTATAATTACATAGCTTAGAGTTAGAATTAATTAGCATTTGGGGAAGTCGTGATAAAACCGAGCAGTTATTAAAAAATTAATTTTAACAGAAATCGGTTTGGAGAGTGTTGCTTGTCTTTTGAAAGAGGATTGATTGATTGATTGATTGATTGATTGGTTTATGGTAGCGAAGGGAGGGAAATGGGTAACATGATTCAATAGTCCCATAACCAACCTAGAATAATAACTGCCCTTATCATTGGGTGTTACCCATGGGTAACTAACTCTCCAGGGATAGTGGATAGATACTAAAAACCCAAACCAGTGGCACAAATGCCCAGCACGTTTAAAAATAACTCAAGAGTTACGGTAATGTTTGAGGGTTACCTGTGGGGGGAAAAATGCTTAGCATTATCCTTTAAAAAAAATACATCATCTCCCAAAGAGATGGGTTATGTCAACGTTACTGATAATAAACACAGTGGAGAATCGCTTCCTATATTTGTTCTGGACACACAAGATGCTCGGCAGGCATTAGCATGGGTCGAAGAGTAACTCCCGCAGTCAGCAAATACTGTCTGTGCATGTTCTAGGTATAAGGCTGTCCTGGGGCTCTGGGGGAGAATACAGAAGACACATCCTTGCCCTCAGAAGCTTTTACCCTGTGTGGTTCCTTGGCATGGGGAGTCAGAAAAGACTGGTTTATATGAAGGAAAAACATTTCGACCTTAGGTTGGAATTTAATGACACCACCTTTTAAAACCAAAGATACTCCTAATAAAATCTTAGTTTTCTGAAGTTGTTCATCTTTCCGTGGTTCTCTCTAAGCCTATCCTTACTCTTAGGAGATAACGTTGAATGATTTGAGGTAAAACGGGCATCAAGGGGGGAAACATACTTTTTAAATTGTTCGGCAGCAGCAATGGCTGTGTCACTCTTGGAGGAAGTGACAGTGGTGATGCAGGTGGCACTTTGTCAGCGAGTGGCCAGGCTAAGTGAAAGGTATACTGCGGATCACCCTGCTATTTTCGTAACCGTCCCTTACTTTGTATGTTTTCAAAATTGTAAGTTAAAGAGTAGTGGGAGTTCATAGCTTTTGATGAAGTGACCATTTTCAGATTTTCAGAAACAAAGGTAAGAAACCATTGCTTTGGAAATGATTTCCACTTCAGAAAAGGGATGCGTTCAGAAAAAGCTCTTTCCTATTTCACAGTAACAGTAGAGAGGTTTCTGCCGTGTGACGAAAGCCATAGAAGGGATGAACTTGTAAGGACTGGAGGTCTAGCTTTTTCTAAAGGCTGGGAACTCGCTCTTTAAGCAAAAATAGAAATAACGTCTGCACACTGCCTCTTCTTGGAAACACTATTTCGCCGTCTCTTCCCGTACTGTACCCTTGCCACCGTTTCAGGATTAAATGAGCAGGTGTCATTCTCAACGTTTTCATATCTAAGATGGATTGTTCCCTTCAGAAGGTCCTTTGGAGAAGAATGTCTGGGGTTTCAGAAGCTCTGTGTTAAGAATGGTCTAATTGGGCGCCTGGGTGGCGCAGTCAGTTAAGCGTCCGACTTCAGCCAGGTCACGATCTCGCAGTCCATGAGTTCGAGCCCCGCGTCGGGCTCTGGGCTGATGGCTCAGAGCCTGGAGCCTGTTTCCGATTCTGTGTCTCCCTCTCTCTCTGCCCCTCTCCCGTTCATGCTCTGTCTCTCTCTGTCCCAAAAATAAACGTTGAAAAAAAAAATTAAAAAAAAAAAAAAGAATGGTCTAATAACCACCATTATTTAACACACATTACGTATTTATGTTATATTTACTAGTACGAGAGAGAAAACAAGGAATAAGAGTAAATTCTTCTGCAGGGTCTGTTTGTACATGCTATTACCGTGCTCCATAAAGAAAAAAGAACTTTAATATTTCAATCCATTTTGGCATTTTTTATCTTATCACTGGATATTGTCATAGAGCATGAGAATATATATATGTGTGTATATATACACACACACACATACATACACATACACGTATTGGTGCAACCTACATTGTCTGACTATTGTTTGTTGAAAATTCATATTGGTTTTATGTAACATCTAGAGGAGAAAACAGAGATCCAGAAGTTCCATGGTTTACTTTGAGTAAGGAGACAATAATCTCTTATATTCTGATGTGTTGAGTTAGAGCCTGGGGCATTTTCTTAATAATCCAGAGTTTTAACCATGAGCCACGTCTTAAGAGGAATGAGTACCTATCACGAAAATTAATAGGAGAACCTCGTTCATGTTCCCCAGGCTGATGACGCATCGCATGGCTCCCTGGCTCAGTGACGACATACGGTGAGAGAAAAGGTGATTCAGGAATTGTAAACAGAGTACAAGGGACTGAGGCAGCAGCTTTATCCTAATTCTTTGGGAACAAGGAGGATGGTTGTTGGATTTTCTTCGTACTTGCCCTGTTTCTCTTAAATTATTTCAGAAGGATGCTTTCATGTTTTGAAAGGCAAATTTTTGAAGAGAATTGTGTGCCTCCTAGATCACACCCAGCCGATGCCTGCCTCCGCTTGCACAAATGGCCTCGGATCTTCCGTGTGGATTCTCTATACCGTCTATCACTGCGTTGTTTAGCGAGCAGTTCTGAGACCAGAGTGTTGAAAGTTTATGAAGTGCTTTTCTGTTACCTCTTCCGGTGTAGAGTTTGGTTTCTGGAAAATACTTTATTTTCAGCTGCACTTATGTTTTCTTCATTGTTGCATACATTTTCCAGTTTTTAAGTTCTCCTTCTAAATATGTTATCTTTCTTGTATTCTCTCCATGTATCCGACACCCATATGCGTGTTTTTGCTCTTAGGTTTTTGTTTGTTCCCAAGATGGAGTTTATTCTCTTAACCATTGTGGTTCCTGCACTGGGATGTAAATAGTGTGCACATATGTTTGGAGGTGGTAATTTCCATCCTGTCTTGGCAAGGTGCCCTGAAGCGCCCACCTCTTTCTGTCCAGGGGCAAGTTACATCTCTTTATTTTTTTTATTATTTTAGATGTTTATTTATTTTTGAGAGAGAGGGGGAGAGAGGGAGAGCACAAATAGGGGAAGGGCAGAGAGAGAGAGGGAGACCCAGAAACCAAAGTAGGCTCCAGGCTCCAAGTTGTCAGCACAGAGCTCAACATGGGGCTCAAACTCATGAACCGTGAGATCGTGACCTGCGCCGAAGTCAGACACTTAACTGACTGAGCCGCCCAGGTGCCCTACAAATGACATCTCTTTAGAGACACTGTGTGACCTCACCATCTACCACTATGATCTGTGTTCTCTGTGGTTAAGAATTACCTCTCTACACAGCGTGAGATTTAGTGGTATTCATGGCAAAGAAGAAGAGACAGGAAGAGAAGGTACGTTGAGTGAATTGGAGTATGTAATAGAAGACAGAAGCATGCCAGAAGACAGACAAACGCTAGTGAGAGAAAAAAAGAAAGGCGTAGTAAGACACAGGTAGAGGAAGGGAACATGAGAGCCCCATTGATGCCCCATCGGGCCTTGTTGTCAGAGAGAAATTTTGGAGGAAATAGTCAGCACTGGACAGATCTGCTGTCCCCTCCCTGAAGTTCTGAGAGCGGCCACCGGGGACGCAGTTCATTGTGCTAATGCACAGGCGCTGTCCAGGCGTGACCCAGAAAGGCTAAAGACTACTACTCCCAAAGCTTATAACTAGAAAATGATATAAATTCACTACAAAAAAGGTAAAATGTGCAGTAATATTTAAAGATTATTTAAAACTACAAACTGATGAGTCTTTCCGTTAAAATAACCAAGTAGTCAGAAGCTGATGCTTCCCAAACGCTGTCCACTTAGAGGACAGATCTATAACATTTCTCCTGGTGATCAGTGACGTGGAATAATGCGGTGTGAAGAAAGCCTGGCACGCTTTCCTCTTCCCTTTCTTTTTCAAGCTTTGACGACTATTGAATTTTGCTCTCTCTGCCCATTTAGACTCCAGAACATCACGAGATGCCCACATTTCCAACAGCTCCAAGTAATAGATGTAAGATTGGGAAGGACAGTGAGGATGCCTGTCTACTTGCCATTGTATCCCCAACAAACAGCAGAGGGACTACACTGAGTAGGTGTTAAATTAACACTTGTGAACGAATAGATGAGAAAGAAAATCGACTCAATCATTTTTGTGAGTGACAAAGAACAGGGCTCAGTTAGGGTAGGATGGACAAAATGCCTTTCTTCTCCTTTGCAATCACTGAATGGAGTTCGGTTGGAAGGAGATCTTTGTGCGATTGATTCAAACACATTCGCCGTCCTATTGCAAAACCGTGCAGCCTGTCTCCCTCTCTGTTCTCATTCTAGAGGACTTCTTTCTGTGTGCAAGCCCTTTTTTGATAAAAACAATACCTCAATCTGATACCTGCTAGGTGGCAAAGTGGCAGTTGATATGTAGTCAGAGGGGCAAGGGGCTAGTTTTGGTGGAAGTAAAAGACCCTAACTTTATCCGATGAGAATTCTAAATTCATAAACTTGTGGGGTCTTTGAGCTGAAAGGGACATTAGTGATCTGATTTTGGTTCAATCCTTTCCATTTTTTTGTAGTTGATGAAAGCTTTTCCTTGAGGAAGTGGTAAAGTTGCTCAACCCAGATCATGTTTATTTTGCTTATCTGTGTTAAGTAACATGCATGGCATTTAGAGTATTTCTTTTTCAAAGGGAACTCTCACGTGTTACTCTGATAAAGAAATTCATGTAATAACTTGCCTTAAGCTTAATTCTTTGAAGTTTTAATTGTATTTATGTGAAAATGTATTTTTAACATCAGTCCTTAACAGCTGTGTTTCCTTGGGGCTGTCAGAAAATTTCTACTATATTTCTTTATCTGTAAAATGGACACAGAAATATTTGCTCTTTTCCATTCTCCTTTCTCGGGTGTAGCTGAGGACCTGTGAAAACACTTTATAAACTGTAAAGTAATATACCACATACAGAATTACATAAATTCATAGAATTTTATTATCTATACAAATAAACCTGATCTTTATTATTAATACATGTATGCACAATACAAAATGTTTCTGATAAATTTTTTTAAATTGGAATTTTGGGGCGCATGAGTGGCTCAGTTGGTTGAGCATCTGACTCTTGATTTCAGTTCAGGTCACGATGTCACAGTTCATGGATTTGAGCCCCACATTGGGCTCTGTGCTGACAGTGTGGTGTCTGTTTGGGATTCTCTGTCTCCCTCTCTCTCTGCCCCTCTCCTGCTCACACTCTCTCTCTCTCTCTTCCTCAAAATAAATAAGTAAACTTAAAAAATAAATAAAAATGCGAATTTTATGGAGTGTTTAGACTGTAGAACAAACATGATGTGATTTTTCTGAAACCAAAATTTGTGACTTTTGTTTTAATATGTAAATAAGCATGATACTCTTTCTTGAACAACTTATTATTTAAAACTTCAGCTCTATTTTGATTCCAAAAAGAAAGATTAGGGGTGCTTGGGTGGCTCAGTTGGTTAAGCGTCCGACTCTTGATTACGGCTCAGGTCACGATCTCACAATTTGTGAGTCTGAGCCCTGCATCGAGCTCCATGCTGACAGTGCAGAGCCTGCTTGAGATTCTCTCCTGCTTTCCCTCTCTCTCTACCCCTCCTCACCCTCTCAAAAATAAAAAATAATAAAAACTTAAAAAAATAAAATAAAAAAAGATTAATTAGAAGGCAATATCTAGACATGTCTGACTACATAGCTAGAATATTAGTGATACAAGTACTAGCCCCACCGAAACTAATAAATTTCCCCCTAAATTTGATTGCCTTTGATTGAAGTATGGCCCATACTTTATTACTATATTAGGTTTAGCTCTGTCCATTAGCGATGTCGTAGCGATTGTTTTTTGTTGTTGTTTTTAATGTTCAGGGGTTGGTTTTAGAGTCCTTCAGAAAAAAAAAAAAATTCCAAGCATTTCTTACAAATTTGCTTTCCGGTCTGGTTTTGTTTTGCTTCGAAATGTGCATATGCCGTTTTTATAGCTTCACAGCTTATGAAGTCATCGTGCTTGAGCCTTTGTTCCTGGTTTTTAATGTGATCCTCTTTGATCATCTAACAGTTTGCACTGGCTGGCCGCTGTATGTGAGGCGCTGCGTATCGAGCGGGTCTGCGTCCGTGTCCGTGTCTGGTCTTCCTTGTCAACCTGCACCCACTGCGTGTTGACATTTGCCCTTGGGGTGAGCATGTGCAGGCCCCCTGGGAAATCAGGGACAGGCCCCTGGCTCTGAGTGAAGTGCACAAAGAGGAGACGTCATTCCTCCTTCAACGCCCTCCCGGTGAAGAACGGAAAATCAAATCTCCTAAGGCCACTGAAAGTGGGCAGATGTCTACCCGCTCTTTCTCCAGCCTTATGGGTAAAAGAGAAACAGTCTTGGAGAAAGACCTTTTGCTAAGCAGTAGGTTGCTGGGGAATGGTAGCAAGGCTTTGTTTTATTTTGAAATGTTTGTTTATTTTGAGAGAGACAGAGAGAGAGGGAGAGAGAGAATCCCAAGCAGGCTCTGTGCTAATAGCTCATGCACTGTGAGATCATGACCTGAGCCAAAGTCAAGAGTCAGATGCTTAACCAACTGAGCCACCCAGGCACCAGGTGTGACATCATCTTGGGTGTCTGGGCTTACTGTCCGTACTCCTTTTAAATTCTGCTTGGTGCTTTATTTTCTTGGCTTTGTGGCTATAGATGACTGTGCTCTTGGAAACAGGGTCGAACAAAAGCCTTTCCGTTTCCCGTGTAACACGTGAGTCTCGTTGAAAAACATCATCTTCCAAGATAGGTAGAATCCAAGAGAGCAGGGAATGACAATTTCTCATGAGAACGAGTTGCAATTCGAAGAGGAAGCCATGACAGCTCTGTGTCTCAGACATTAGCAGCTTAACTTCTTCAGGCCCTGGTTCCATTTTTACCAATCCTTACTACTTAGTAACCAAACCTTTACTCAGAAATGCATCGTTCTGCCCTTATTCCTTCCATTGAACTCTTGTTTCTCTGCGCGTTTAAATGCCAGACTATTTAGTCAGCATATTTTAAATTTGATTAAAGTAATCTATCCTTGGGATCTTGGTACCATTACTAGTTTGCACTTAGCAATTATAAATAAGTTATTCTAATAAGCAAAAACAGGCTCTTTGGATCTTCTACTTTGTCCCCTTGGGTTAGGAATAGCATAGTAGTTCCCCTTTAAGGTGTGGATAAAGCGTGAATCTCAACATATTCCGTTTCATCAAGTTCATTATTCATTTATTTATTTTCCAAAAGTTACAAAAACAAATGCCCATTTACGTTCCCAAGTCAAACAGTTCCAACTGGTGAATGCCCAAAGAGTCTCCTTCCGTTCCTGTTAGTGTGATCCCTACGCATGCTTCCCTACGCCAAGATTAAATATGGTAGCCCGATTTAGGATTGTTCCACTTTAGGGGAAAAAAATGGGTGACACATTCATCTCCACTCATTTTTTCCCCAACTACATTTAGCACATAACCTGTGGATTTCTGGCCATGAAGTTCCAGGGTTTGGTGCTTTGGTAGAGCAGTTCAGTAAGGAGGCATGGAACAGACTGTCTAAAGGGCACATCTGACCATCTCCTATAAATGAAAATTATTTTAAACAATGAGAAGC
Organism: Lynx canadensis; assembly: GCF_007474595.2. Lineage (NCBI taxonomy): Eukaryota > Metazoa > Chordata > Mammalia > Carnivora > Felidae > Lynx > Lynx canadensis. Next base: position 153,690,786 of record NC_044311.2, on the reverse strand, counting down.
ACACATTCGAAATGCATGAGTTTACTACATGAAAACAGCGGGGTGTATGTAAATATCTCAATGTGGTGTCTGTCATCTCGAAGTCAAATAGAAGAGCTGCCTGTCTCAATGATAAGACTATTGTCTGAAATCAGACCCTGGTATTTACTAATGATTGATGCCATTTTAACAAGGAAAGTCTATTTTCAAATCCAAGTATAGCTTCTCTAATGATATGCTTCATATTTGTGGATAATGTTTGAGTAACAGTGGGGCAAAAATGCATTGTTTTCCTCCTTTGACTGCTACCAAATCAGTGTCTTCTACATTATACTTGGGGTTAATATTTTGCTAATACAGTGAGGTCAAAATATGTTTTTCCTCCTAGAAAACCACCCTTTCCCTTGGCCGTATATGTGGACAGATTTTGGTGAGCGGACATGGTGTTAGAAGTGTAGAAAGGGCTACTAACTCTTCCAGAGTTGCTGCTTTCAGTCAATAATTGATCCTCAAATACGGTTTCGTGCTTCCTCTTTGCTCTACGAGGGCAGTGGGTCAGCAGCTCCCATTGGCGTTTTCTGTCTATATCAGGGAATCCACGGGCAGTCATAGGTTCCAGGAGACGGTGTGAAACCTTCAAAGGGAGGATCTTATTTGCTGGGATACCCATTCTTTATTGCTTATCTGAAAACCAGATGCCATAGGTGCTGTCGCTGCCCCAGTGCACACGAGCTTGGCGGTTGAGACGAGTGGTGAGGAAGCCTTGACCATGCCCGTTTGACTTTGAGATGAGCCACAGAGCGGTTCACAGGATTGGTTGCACGTTTTTGAAATGCAGTACATCCGCAGCAAAGCTTCCGTAGTGAGCCTTGAGGAGCCCTGGAAGAAACACAGGCTGATTCAAGAGTATTACATTCGAGTTTTTACTCTACGGTGGATAATTTGGTCTCTCTCATTTTTTTAATCGTTCTCTGCATTGTTTTTAGCATCTTCCTGAATGAAAAAGAGCCAAATATAGCTACTTGGCTCATTTCATAGATCCGCACTTTGATTACTAGTGTTATTGGCGAGGTGCTAAAAGTCAAGGATGCTGTTACCACCATGCGCACGGGGACTGGCTCCGTGAAGCGGGGTGGGATTTCACGTGAGGAGTGCTGCGTATCGCAGTCATCAAGCGACCCCCTGTGTGACCTTGTGTGACGAGCGGAGATCCCCAAAGAACAATTGAATCAGCATAGCTCAAGCTGGAAGTTTCTGACGGCCGCCTCCTACCTTAGCAACAGCCTCGTCTCTCTGGAGCACAAGCGTTCCTGTAAACAGGTGGAGAAATCGAGGGACCCCAAGCATTCACCAAGTGGAGGGAACTCACGATAGCCTTTGCCACTTAACGTGTTCCCTGAAATCCAGAAGGCAGAGTTGAACGGCAACCGGCGATTGCAAACCCACTGAGAAAGGTCTGAAACAATAGAATTCTCTTTAGACACCAGCAGGTTTTTTCTCCGAGTGGTAGGAGTGAATATTGCAGGCGTCTCTACCCTTCCCTATTCTAAGCAAAGGGCAAATAAACCAGTTAAAAATAACCGGACAGAGGTTTTAGCATGTGAGGATACTTGCCTACTCTGTCCCCTTTGTCCACCTTTACGAGGTACAATGGCACAAGGCTACAGGTTTATACCAGGGCTGAACTTCTGACAGGTCCTGGCTTTAGCCGCACATATGGTTGGGGTCTCGCCATACTTCACGCGGGATGAGCTCAATCCTTTTCCGCTGATCCTCAACCTCTCTCTTTTCTGGGTGTCTCAAAGCCTTCCTAGCATATCCACCACCTGTGAAATGAGAAGCCGGTCGTGGGGTGCCGTCGCAGCCACAAAACTAAATCACGCACGGGGCCTCACCCCGTGTCTTGCAGAGGAGAACACGAGAGCTGGTGTGGGGTAATGTGTTTCACTACCTCTTTTTTTTCTTTTTTTCAGTAATAGGATCTTTTTATTTTCTCTTTGTCTTTCTAAAAAATATTCAAATAATTTTCATCTGATAACAAAATACTACGCGTCTCCCTTGCATCATTTAAGAACTGCAAAGAAATCCCTCTCCTTCTCCCTCCCCTCTCCCCCTTCCTTTCTGTTCTTTCTTCCGTCTTTTTCTTTTCCTCCCTGTTCCAGGCCTGGGGCGTGTGAGCTTCCAGAACTGGCCAGAGGGGACAGCGAGCGTGAGCGTGAGAGTGAGATGTCCCTGTCCCGGGGCTGGTTCTTCCAACACTCTTCAGAGCTTCTAATGGGAAACTTGAGCTGTTTTGAAATATCCAAGAACAGTTTTCCTTTAACAGCCTGGAAGAGAAGTTCCGCCAGTCAGTGGCCTAGTGGTGATGATAAACTCTAGTGGTAACCAATGCTAATCGGTCCACGACGACGATAAATAAATGTTGAACTCAGAGCCGAACCTCAGTGAGTCCACCAGATTCGAGGTCACACGGTAAAGATGCTATCTGGCTGTAAAGCGACAGCAACAACAGAGCCAGATCTTATCTCTGTGACTTGAACAGTCCAGGGGAAATGCAATCCTGATTAAATACTTCAATGAAAGAGAGCACTCTCTCTCTACTGTCTCTCTCCCTCTCTCTCTCTCAAAAATGAATAAACATTAGAAAAAAGGGGGAGCGCCTGGGTGACTCCGTCGGTTGAGCGTCCCACTTCGGCTCAGGTCATGATCTCGCGGTCTGTGAGTTCGAGCCCCGCGTCGGGCTCTGTGCTGACACCTCGGAGCCTGGAGCCTGCGTCGGATTCTGTGTCTTCCTCTCCCTCTCTCTGAAAAATGAATAAACATTTAAACATTTTTTAAAAAAGACCAACCATCGGTGACAAAGATTTGGATTCAAGATTTCAGGGTATTTTTGTCGGTGAGTTCTTAAAGCTACCTGAGGGGGATAATAGGTGGCCACAGCAGTGGCCGTGGATGGCGTGGTCAGCGTGGGGCAGCCCCTGGAGAGCATTAGCATCTGTTTCCTGGCTCATCTGGCTACAGCGGTCAGCTAGGGAAATGCGCTGTCTTGTCACGAATGCATGTTAATACAGTCTTCTTGGATAATGCGAGAAAGCTAGCAACAGAGGTGACTGCAATTTGATTTTCAAGAATTGTTCCCACCTCTGGTCAGATAAATTAGTTAAGAGATGGAAAAACACTATATGCTGATATTAACACTCACTTTTTCTTAGTCGGTAAATGAATGCACTGTGATGGAAAAAGACTTGCAGGGGAATCCTCAGCTTAGTGGATAGCTTCTTTTAAAAATATGATTTATGGAAAAATCGGCTAACATACAGTGTGTAAAGTGTATGTTTTGGGGGTAGATTCCTGTGGTTCATCGCTTACACACAACAGCCAGCGCTCATCCCAACAAGTGCCCTCCTCTATGCCCGTCACCCATTTTCCCCTCTTCCCTACCGCCCCATCCACCCTCAGTTTGTTCTCTGTATTTAAGAGTCTCTTATGGCTTTTGCCTCCCTCCCTCTCTGTTTGTAACCATTTGCTCCCCTTCTCTTCCCCCGTGGTCTTCTGTTAAGTGGATAGCTTTGAATTCAGCACTGCAACTCATTAGCGGTGTGGCCAGGAGCAAATCTCTCTCTGCCACCCTAGTTTCATCTTCTAGAAAAACACCTACTAAAGCCTCTTATTGTGGAAGGTTGCTGGGAGGTAGGAGATTTCTATCCCAAAGACGCCTGTGTCCTCCCCAGGACCTGTGAATATGTTGGGTTCCATGACAAGCGGGGGGTGGGGTGGGGATGAAGGTTGCGGGTGGAATCAATATTGCCAGTCAGCTGTCCTTCCAAGAAAAGAACAGTTTCATGCAAGATTCACAAGTGATCATTGTTAGATGACCCTCGTTGCCTCAGGGCCGGAAGATGGTTAAGGTGGGCCACGGAGGGTAGTAACCAAGTGTCGTTTCCCACATGAAGATGAACAGAAGCTGATATATCACTGAAGCCAGAACACAGAGCACAGGGCTTAAAGCCAGAACACAGAGCACAGGGCTTACTGCTTCCCTCAGACCAGAGCTCGAGTGTTCAATTACAGTGAATTACCTGACCCATCAACAAGAATGTGGAAATACACAGACAGGGCAATAAATCTAAATCTAGACGACTAAAGCGAAAGATGAATTAGCTCAGAAGTGACAGATTTTTCCATCTTTTTCTTATCACCTGATGAATGTTTCCCCAAATACCAAAGAGGTCTTCTTTGATAAAGCCATGCCAGCAAGTGGATTTCTGCCCTCTCCAAGGCCCAAACGTCCATCGCTTTCCTTCCTGTAGATCTTGACGTAAGACCAGCAGGTGTTTAGCGATTATAGACCCTTTAGCATTGCACACATAAGATACCAAGTTGAACATCTCAGACTATGTGGTTGTAGTGAATTCTGGCGATGAAGATAATTTTTTTAAATTTTGAACTTAAGAAAGCCTAAGTCCTAGGCACTAGAAAGTCTCATCTTGGTCTTTGAGTTTGGCTACCATGTCTCAGAATCACCTGGTTCAGTAAGTCTGGCCATGATGGACTTGATCTATGTTATGGGGTTAAATCCTATCCCCACACCTGATTTGGGTATTGAAGTCCTAACCCCCAGACCTCAGAATGGGACCTTATTTGGAAATAGGGTCATTGTAGAAGTAATTAGTTAAATTAAAATGAGGCCACGTTTGGGTAGGATGGGCCCCTAATCTAAAATGACTCATGTTCTTGGGGTGCCTGGGTGGCTCAGTCGGTGAAGCATCCGATTTCTGCTCAGGTCGTGATCTCGCGGTTCCTGAGGCTGGGACCCATGTCGGGCTCTGCGCTAACAGCCTAGAGTGTGGAGCCTGCTTCGGATCCTGTGTCTCCCTCTCTCTCTGCCCCTCCAACCACCCCGCCCCCATGCCCATGCTCTCTCTCTTTCTCTCTCAGAAATAAAAACATTAACAGTATTTTTTCATTAAAAAAATCAATAAAATGACTCATGTCCTTATAAAAGGAGAAATCTGGACACATGCACACACACACTCAGAAAGACGGGGGGCGGGGGGAAGTCACGTCAAGATGAGTTACGCCGCCATAAGTCAAAGAAGTACCACGACTCAGCAGAGGAGCCTGGAACAGATCCTTTCCGAGAGAACTTCAGGGGGAGCATAGCCCTGCTGACTCCTTGATCTCTGACTTCTAGCCTCCAGAACTGTGGGTAAGCTACTGTATTTACAGTACTTAGTCATGGCATTCCTAGAAAGCCATTGTCACCGCAGCAGCACACGCCCGTCAAATTCAACCCACAGGTGCTCAAGCAGCTCAGACACTTAGGCACATTATCCCATAAAAAACAGGAAAGGCGTGACATCTTGTGAAATAGCTAGTTCTAACATCTTTATTAATCATTTAGCTTGTCTGGGGCTTGAGTTTTATTCATCTGCTAATTGAGGAGGCTTAGTTTTTCTGAAATCTTTCCATTTGCCTACCCCCGAGGGCAATATAACATAAAACCCCAGAGAGTTGGGATTTGCCCAGAGCAGCCCACTCCCAGCTTAAGTGATCTGTGAAACCCTGTATTAAGTCTTGAAGACTCGTGTGGATCTAATTCTTTTCCACATGATATGTGTTTGCTTTCATATTAAATAATATTTGCCATTGCTTATCATCACCTAACGTTGAAGCACTAACGTTATGATCTGTACTTATACCCTAGATCCATATTCCTTTACACATTATCACATGTCCCAGTTCCTGGCACCTCTGTTGGAGAACAGTAGGGCTGCACTATCTGTGGTCCCTTCCAGCCCTAAAACCCTGGACTCCTGGGACTGTTCATACATGGCTTACATCATTAAAGACCAGATTGTGTCTCTGTGTGTGAGGCCCCCAGATGAGTCCCCCTTTGTCTTTGTGGATGCCAAATGCACACTTCCAGAATGAGTTAATATAAAATTAAAGTACCACTCATTGAAATGATTTCACTGGCTTGTATGAAAAACAGGTGTCTGCTGGGTGGCTTCCCCCTAAGGCACTTCGATTAGGGCAAATTGCTGAAGGGATCTGTTCATTTTGTGTATAGAAAATTAGGATAGTGGGGGAAGATGCCTCAAATTAGATTCTGTAATCATCTGCCACTGCTTTTGCCACTGAAGTCGCTTGTGACCGAATCACTTACTGACAGAGACATCACACACAGCCTCACAGCCACAGTGAGGGAGGAGCCGCCCCTGGAACTGGGCGTTGCCTTTAGCTCTGCTCAAACCCCTCTCAACTTGGCAAGTTTCCTCCTCTGTGAAATTGGGGAAACAATTCATCTTGGGTCTGCTGTGAAGGCTAAATACAATCATGCAGATCAAATTTCTTTTATAAACTTGAAAGGACCAGATAGCTATCAAAATTACTATTTTGTCACTCTTCCTCCCTTCCTTCCTTTTTTAAAGTAAGATTCATACCCAGCACAGGGCTTGAACTCATAACCCTGAGATGTAGGCCTGAGCTGGGATCAAGAGTCAGACGTTTAACCAGCTGAGTCACTCAGGTGCCCCTTTTTGTGCATTTCTAAATAGACCCAAAAGACATTGATGGGATTGCCAGTGGGGCTGACATGCCTTGTGCTCAGGGCCCTTTAGTCTGTAATGAACTTAACCAAGAAGGATGAGATACCAAGAACAGGAGTCTCAGGCTTCAATTAATGTAAACATTTTTGGGGAAAATAGCGGTGACTCCATGCTAAGACTAAAGCAGTGTAGACACCTGTCGGGAAAGGGGTGAATAGGTGTCAAATACACTTTTCAGTATAGGACAGTGTGACCAATCATCTTCTGAGGAAGACAGTGAGTTTGTATTGTTGAAGTACCAGCAAACTCAAAAGGGATAATGCAGTGTATTAAAGGTGAAATCGAATGCACAGAAAAATTGGGTGGACTGGTTACTTGTCTACAGGTACCAAGACTTTGATGATGGTAGCATCCAACTCCAACTCAATTTGATTTTAGTGATTATTAAAAAAAAAGAAGGAAGGAAAGGAGGGAGGGAGGGAAGAAGGAAAGAAGGATGGACGGACAGACAGGTCTAGTTCTTTTGATTATGTGGAGGTGAACTCTTCAAGTATTGGACACTTACAGAGTCAGCAGGTGAACACAACATATGTGTCTTTCGAATAAATGTGTAGTGTGATATCACACGGGATGGGGACCTCACAGCAATTTGTTGGGGTCTCCATGTGTGAGGGACCGTACTATAGATACTAGCTATATACCATTAGCGAAAAAAAAATAAGAGAGAGAAATACATCGTCTCACGAAACTTATATGTGTTGTATACAGAAGTATAGACAAATGATCACCTAATAGTGAGGTGACGATATATGCCCGGAAGAAAGATAAAACAGGTAAAAGGCTGAGGAATGGTGGAGTGGTACCATTTTAAAGAGGCTGGTCAGGGAAGGCCATAAAAAGTGAGGGAGCAAGGAAAGGGGCCTTGGGAAATGGAGGAACAGGTTTGTAGGGAGTAAAAATAGCAGGTCAGGAGCCCGGTCATGGTCCTAGAAAAGCCAGGACCCCCAAGGAGGTCAGTGAGGCTGAAGGAGAGCAAGTAAGAAAATGAAGACAGAAGAGTTGAGATCTGAGTGTGACAGGACCAGGTCATGACAAGTCCTGTAGGACTTGAGGCAACACTCTGAGTGGGATGGATTTCACCTGGGGAGCCATTGAGAGGAAGATGGGGAGGAGAAGCAAGACACCATCTCTGTGCCCTTCCACAATACCAGCGTCTCCCTCTTCACCCAGCTGTGGCCATGGTGCGTCCTCTTCTCCCGTAGTGTCTCCCACCCTGGACAAGTGAGGAACAGTGATGGTCCCGTGAAAGTAGAGTTCTGAGAATGTTCATGCTGTAATCCATCCTAAAGATGACCTTTCTTTCACTGACCCCCTAGAAGCCTTTGGAGCTGCGGAACCACTGTCTTGCTTGCTCTTGTATTAGTTCCTATAGATTCATATGTTTCTTATCTTTGGAAACCTACTGAAGATCCCTAAATGAGGGCCTGCTTTTAAAACCCGTATTTCGCACTTGCACACAGAAGCCATGTAACAAAGCTTCGCTACCGTGCAACAGAACACTAAGTTTAATGCCTTTTTAAAAAATGTATTCTCATGAGAAAAGAAGCAATTCACGGATGACCTCAATGAGAATAAAATCGGTACATTCTCAATGGAGACAGTCTTTATATATCACAATGAATAAAAATAGAGAGCATAATTTTTTAAAAGGAGAACCCAAGAATTAAACTGGAAAGGGAAGCAAAACTATGAAACTCACGAGATTAATACTAAATATAACATACTTGATGGAAACTCATCGTTTGCCCTCGTCCTCTGGGACAGAAGTCATAACTTTATACAAAAACAGAGGGCTGCCGGATTAAATGCGGGATGCTCTGTTAAATTTGAATTTCTGACAAATAGTAAATAATGTCAGTATAAGCATATCCCGAGTGCTTACACTCAAAATTGCACATCATCCGAAATTCAGATTTAACTGGTGTCCTGCGTTTTTGTTAGCTAAATCTGGCAGTCCTACAAAGAAGAGGCAATTGACTCATGGTCTCTAGACTACGAAGAGTAATTGCTGAAGTAGCAGCAAGAGGTTATGTTGAGTCTTCTGTATCCACCATTGTCTTTGACCTTGCTCTGCTTAGGAAGAGCAGCCTTGGCTGCACTCCTTCCATATGCCTCTCCAGGTCCCCTCTGTCACCTGTCTCCACCCTGCTTTGGGCACCTGGTGGCTAGTTGCCTCAATGGGCTCCCTGGTCATCTTGTTCCCATTGGGCTCAGCTAATGGGAAACACCAGTAGGAGACAGGAAGGCAGGGAAAGAGTGCTGTCAGGGTATTTAATTTTTTTCACCAGTTCCTTCCCTGCCATGTTGTTGTGGCTCCTTTTGGGGTCTCATTCACTCTTTGGTCCTAGAACAGGTAACAGGTTTGAGCTGCTGTTAGCCCGAGGGCAGTACTTTGTAAATTGTCCCTTTTTAAGATTCTCCTCAAATTTCTGAGCCTAGGGTGTTGTCTCTTTCCTGCTGAAAACATAATCCAGGAAAGGATATGCAGTAGATATCCAAGGTCACGTGTATGATCTGTGAGTGTGAAAGCGTGAATTAGAAAGAAAAAAAAATAATAAAGAATTGGAAAGAAAATGGCAGAGTTGGCATTCTGGCTGTGCCATTCAGATGGTGAGGTCCTGGTGGGCACTTAATCTCCTTTATAAAATGGATATCTGCTCCTGAAAAGTTCCTGGAAAAAATGAATAGAAATAGAAATCTTAACCAGCTACAAAAATAAAAATAAAAATAAAAATAAAAATAAAAATAAAAATAAAAATAAAAAATGAGCTCTGTGGAAAAAAGCAATTTATCACTAGAATGCCCACGTCCCCATAGAATAAGACCGTAAATCCTGTATTTATAGAACATGGGTTTTTAAGAGGCTTTTTTCAGAGAATCTAGAAATTTAGTAGGTGAAGAGAAAAAAATCGACCATTCACATCTTGTCTTATGCCATTCTTTCCTGCAACCCCTCCTTCCTGCTTGTCCCTCACTGTGCTACTGAGTTCTCTTCCCTAAAAATGGTGCTCAGCACTTCACCTCTGGCTCAGAACTTGGATGAGTCCTTTCCATGCAACTAGTAGGTTTTCGAGAAATATTTGCTAAATTTAATTGCATTTCTGCTCCTTTGACCCAATTGTCTTAGATGCAGTTGGGAGACAAGCAAAAGAGAAATAGCTAAATCCCCTAATAATTATTTCTCTAAACTTTCGCAGAGAATTAGCCAGCCTATTGAAGCATGGCTGATCCCACACAGTAGAGAAGACACACACCAGGCCAGTGGGTGGATTCTTAATTAAGATCGGGGCTCTTTTATTTAGAGGCTGGCCCAAATCAGAAGATCCTAGCTACTATCATCATAGATGTAGGAGGGTTTCAGGAGTTCTTTGGTTTTGTTTGGTTTTACTTTGAGTATCCAGGCAAGGTTGTTGAAGGGCAGGAGAGCAATCAGTGAAGAGATTGACTGTTCTTGTCAGAATTCTTCAGCCCTGATAAATTTGAGGGCTAGAATTTCTTTGTACTGTTGAGTGAAGATTCCTTAGCAGATTTCTCCATGTCTGCCATATTGTGTTTTACTCTCTCCTGCCATCTGATTACATAAACAGATAGAATAGTTTCTTCTTAATCTTTTATAGTTTGCAAGTATCTGTAAGTGTATTTCATTGTAGTCTGTTTTCTAGCTTAGTAAATTTAACTGATTTCATTTTGTACCGAATTGGTCTGTTTTATTCCCAGCTAATTTTTCCAGGAATTATTACCCATCCCAATTATGTACAATGTAAAGCTCCAGCTCTCTTACTTGGTACAGGATGGGCTGTGTATCACATTGTTATACTGAGAAACTCTCTTGTGTTCTAATCAATCTTCCCTCTTAAGACTGGCTTTTTGGCATTCTTTGGGTTCTAAAATTCTATTTGAGAATTACTAGAGTGTTTATTCTCCTTTTAATATTTTCTACCTTTTCTCAACACTAGTGATGGATACTACGTACAATCTTTTATATTATAATGTAGGCATATATAACCTTAAACTATTTCTTTTAGATCTGCCTATAAATTCTGAACAACTGTTCAGCTGTTTCTTGATCATCTCCACCAATTTCTTCCAGTTTTCTTCTGGTCTTGCAGAAATTGTGTGTCCAAAATACCCTTGTGTAAAGGGAAGGGAAGTCAAGACCCTCTACCTTTGAAACCTCTACCATGGGTCATTCACTACGTTCAGTTCTTTATATGCATTACTTGGCTTAGTCTCCACAGGGGTCTTGCAGAGCAGATGGTGTTATCATTATTTTTTTTATGAGGAAACTGAGGCTCACTGAAATAGGTAGGATAAGCCTTCCAAGGTCACTGAGTCAGTAATGGTGGGATCAGTGCATGACCTAAAAGCGATCATAGCAATCCTTATGATGACAATAGCTAACATTTCCTAGATTCCCACTGTGACCCAGGCTCTGTGTTAAGCATTTAGGAAACCCAACAATGACCAAGTGTTATTAATCCCATTTTCCAAATGAGGAAGCTGAGGCTAAGCAAGGTTGAGTCCCATTGGATCAAACCCAGGCTCGACACCAATCCCACACACGTTCTTCCCCTACATCCTGTGTCATACCCTGTGCTCAACTTTTATGAGTATCTTGGATGACACCCCAAGGATTATCTCCTTGAAAATCTAATTATTCATATTTCATAATTATAGTAGTTTGAAATTTCATGGCATTTCAACAGAGCATGGTGGCATTTCCCAATATTAGCTGGAAATATGGTAGAAATATTAAGCTTCTGTTTGGTGACACAAAGCTGTGCAAAGGCAAATGTATATACCTGAGTTTTATGGGGAGCGAATATCCTAATTATCTTTAGATCTGAGTTCCTTGGAGCACAAGTGCGCAATGTTGAAGTTTTGTTGAGAGAACAGTGACATATATGATAAGTGCTAACTGTAGCAGATTTTGAAAGCATGGTTTGCATTGTTGATGTGCATTCAGTCATGGAGAATAAATGAGTTAAATGCTTGCTGGAGGAAGGCCAGTTGGAAGTATACCATTCAAATGATTTCTGGTATGCTCCCATGAAAAGGGAATGATTGCCTTCTAATTAAAACATTCATTGTTATCTTCTGGACACTGGATGCCCCACGGTTTAGATCTAAAACCAGCTGACTTGGGAACCCTGTACTCCGCCTTTTTCAGCTTCTCTACCCTATGGAAGTGGCATGGGGGCCTCTCACTGGTGTCCCATGGCAGGGCTTGAAGGAAAGATACATCCTGCCACTAAAGACACAAGCAAGGGTAAGGGATCAGAACAGGTGGGAACCATCTGTTCTGGGGGTGGGAAGTGAGCCTTATGCTCAATTATTTCCCTTTTCTTATTTTTATATAATTGGTCTTCACTGACCTGCATTACTGTTCAAGGCATACAGATACAAAGCAAACCAAGTTTTTAATTTAAATGGAACTGATCCCCATTATGTGTAATACATACGTAATAATTTATGCATTATAAAGTAGAATTTACCAATGACACTGGAGCTCTGGAATAACATTTTTTTTCTTAAAACAATGAAAAAATTTGATTTATTAAGACGACATTTGTTGAGTGCATATTAAGCACCAATCACTGTTCTAGGTGTCTGGGATACTTTAGTAAAAAACCAGACAAAAATCTTCCCTCCTGTGACTTCTGCTGGGGAAAAGCGTACCTCCATTAAGCACAATCAATATACAGATGATGTATATTGTATTGTCTGTTGGGGGGTGAGCACCGTGGGGGAATGAAAGGCACAGGGCTGAGAAGAAGAGTTGTGAATGACAGTGGCAGGGTCGCTGTACTAAAGAGGGGCAGGCGGCCAAAATGGGCCTCATTGAGAAAGTGGTGTTTGAGGAAATGCAAAAAGGAGAGGTAGAGGAAATGTATTTGAGGGCAAGGGGCAAATCGAGGCGGGCCTTAGAGCCAGGATGTGACTGGCACGTTTCAGAAATGACACAGAGGCTGGCAGGGGGCTGGGTTGAATGAACGGAGCGGGGCGGAAGTGGAGGGCCAGGCCTCATAGGGCATTGCAGCTCTGCAAAGTCTTTGTGGCGTGGGGAGCCACTGCGGGAATTTGAGCAGGGGATTGACTCTGTTTTAGAAAATACAGTGGCTACTGAGTGGAGAAAAGACAGTGGTGGGCACGGGCATGGCTGAGACTAGAGATGGGGGACCGTGGGCAGGAGCCCTAGTAAAGGACAGGATGGTGGTCACGGCATCGAGGTGGGCAGAAGGGTTCACATTCCCAGCACAATTTGATTGAATGGGGTTTACTGATGACCTGGGTATGAGGCGTGGTCACGGCATCGAGGTGGGCAGAAGGGTTCACGTTCCCGGCACAATTTGATTGAATGGGGTTTACTGATGACCTGGGTATGAGGTGTGAGAAAAAGAGCTCAATTAACAATAACTCCTGATGCTTTCGATCATTTACTGTCAAGTGGGAAAATAGATTTTTTTTTTTCCTGGGAAATCTTTATTCTTGTAAAGAGAATTACATTTGAAATGTGCATAACCCCAGGGCGGGGGCAAAGAATATGGGGCCAGGAGGAAAGCAAAGAAAGATTAATGGCTAAGCCAAGTCCTGCTCTGTGCCAGGAGCTTCGCCTACACTTGCTCACGTGTCCATTTCCTCTGGGCCATCCAGCTGGGGTACGTTACTCCAGTTGGAATCCAAAGAATTCCAGGCAGAGCTCAGATCTTTTCTCGGCAATGACCTGGCAGTAAAGTGAGGGTAGGGCAGAGGGAGGAGGGGCCCCAAGGACACCCCTGCCCTTCCCTCCTTCCTCTTTACTCACTGTCCCTTGTACCTCCTGACCAGGAGTTGGATGGTCCACCTTTGGCCTCAAAGTGGCAAAGTCATGGTGTTAAGATCCATGTAATGGAGCCATCCTGTGCAAGTTTGGTTAAATAAAAAATAAAAATGTCTAGACTCCAATTATAGATCCAGATTTTTTCCTAAAGTTTGTTTATTTTGAGAGAGAGAGAAAGGGAGAGAGTGCACATGAGTGGGGGAGGGGCAGAGAGAGGGAGTGAGAGAGAATTCCAAGCAGGTTCTACGCTGTGAGCGCAGAGCCTGACGTGGGGCTCAATCCCATGAACCATGAGATCGTGACCTGAGCTGAAATCAAGAGTCGGACGCCTAACCAACCAAGCCCTAAAGGTTCCCCTCGATTTTTTTAAAATGAGCCACATTTATCATGCACAGCACTGTTCTTAGCAAATCAGACAGACCTACAAAGTCTTACATTGTATCCTGGTTGAAACAATTCATCTTTCATCTTTGTTTATATTTCCAAAATATATGAAATAGAAGTTTGGGTTTTTTTGCATATTTTATGGCATGATTTTTTTCAAAGTGTAGATCTAGAGAAGAGTGTCCCGTGGTTTTTGACTATCCAATTACACATGAGTATAGCATTGTGGTAGAATCTCATACAGTATTCTTTGCACATAGCTGGCAAATCTCTGTGAATTTTCTTTCAAATCTCCGGGAACCATCCCGAACACGTCTTTGTTGCCTTTTGCTGGGGAGATATCTGGAATTTAAATTGTGTTTGCTGAGGATGATTCTGGAAATGGAACCAAGGGAAAACAAGCCATTTTATTAATCTTTGGGTGTGTGTGGGAGTTGAAGCAGAGAATAATAAAATTAAGGTGTTCTTTTTCGCTGTGGAAGCTATAGTCAGGACAATTCTCCCTCCCTCCCTCCCAGGTTAGAGGTTTCCCAGCAGTAATCTCGAAGGGAACTGTCATCAGAATGGTGTCCATGTAGGATCATTTTCCTTTCCTGTCTTCTTTGGGTGGATGGATTTCTCCTCTTGTTTTCTTTTCTTTTTTTTTTAAATTTTTTCATATTTATATTTGAGAGAGAGACAGAGACAGAGACAGAAAGCAAGCAGTGGAGGGGCAGAGAGAGAGGAAGACACAGAATCTGAAGCAGGCTTCAGGCTCCGAGCTGTCAGCACAGAGCCCAACACGGGGCTCGAACCCACGAACTGTGAGGTCCTGATCTGAGCCAAAGTCAGACACTTAACTGACTGAGCCACCCAGGTTAACCATTTCAAAATGAACAGTGCAACGGCATTTGGTTCGTCCACCATGTTGGGCCGCCATCTCTCCCCACCCGCGGTGCGTTCTGTCTTCATGGGCTTACCTGTCCTGGATGCTTCCTACAAGCAAAGTCAAGCAGTGTCTGGCCTCTTGCATGTAGCATGCCTCCTTGCTCACCTCGTACTGTCTGCCTGCCAGGAACAGAAAACGAGGACAAGCCTGGTTGCTAAAGCCAAACACCGATGCCACCAAGGCAAGGGAGCAGGTGTTCAGAAGGAGAGGAGACCCAGTGAGGAGCAAAGCAGGAGCTCGGAGGAGCCCCTCAGGGGTGCAGCTGCTTCTCGAATGTCCGCCCCGATGTGGGCTAACTTCAAGCACTGTTTGAGGATTATGCTGTTGAGCGCACGGGCTGAAGGCTTGTGCCGCTCAGGGGATATTAGAAGGTGAAAGGAAGCATTGCGTGGCCTCCTGGTTACCCGTTTACTCCATGGAAACTCCAGCCTTCATTTTAATGCCAAAGCACTTCTCTGCTGCGGGCGAGAGCACAAGATCTGTGTGCATTTCGAGGTTAAAACATAAACTTTAAAATACTACCTTGCACGGTTGTGGGCCTCTTTTTACACTCTGACCCCAGACCCCAAAATAAAGCCAGGTAATCACAGTGGCCTTATGTCATAGTGTTTTGGGAAATCTGTGTGTCATGCTTGGTGTCATGCCAGATGGACAAAGGTCAGCAGCTACAGAGGTGACATAGCCAGCAGGAAACCAGGGCAGAAAGCTACTCAAAACGCTACTAAAGGATTTTTTGAAAGGAAGTAAAATCATGATTCATGCAAACATGAACACGAGTCAGGGATTTTATTTAATGTATTTACTAATGAGGGAACTGGCAAGGCGTTACCTGGTTCCGTTGAGGATTTGGCTCATGGGACTTGTATTATCTCTAGGACAGACTCTCCCACACTGCCATGAACAGACAGAAAATGTTTGTATTGCTATCAGTCTTCTAGTAACGTCTTCCTAGGTTGCAAAAGGTTAGTCACAGGTGAGCAAAGGTATGGACGGCCAGGATGGGTGAACTTGGTAAGACACCCAGAGCCCATTTAATCATTTTTTGCCCATCTCAGTCCTTCACAATTTTTCCTGACAACATACTTGAAATGGAGAAATGTTGGACTTGACCACTCACAGTCCTTAGATTTGGTCTGTCTCCAGGTAGGCTGCCTGCTGAAGGTCAGAAGATATTCTGGAAAGCAAGAACCATGCATGCCCAGTCCTCCATCCACTAGGATGCCTCTACTCCATAGAATTACTAATCCATACATGTTGGGCAATTGCGCAAATATTGAGATTAAAATAGCCTGCTTCCTGGAAAAATAAAAAGTGCTTGCTTGGTGCCTTGATGGGGAAAGGAATGCATGCTTAAATACCTAATATTTAAACTTCCCATTTGAATTTTATTTTTTTTATTTTAGTATTACAGTTTTTTTTTTTTTTTACAAAGAGAGAGAGAGAGAGTGAGCGCGTGTGAGCAGGGGAAGAGGGCAGAGGGGCAGAGAGAGAGAGAGAGTGCGCGCGCGAGAGAGACGGGGAGTCTCAAGCAGGCTCCACGCTCAGCAGACCCCAACGCGGGGCTTGATCCCAGGACGCTGGAATCATGACTTGAGCCGAAGTCAAGAGTCAGAAGCTCAGGAACCCCTTCCATTTGGCTTTTAAAAGACCTACAGTCATGGAACTCCTTTCACGGATAAATTACCAGTTCTTGAGATGTCTCCACCAGGGTGACCAAGACATGTTTCAATTGAGCTCTGGTATTAAAATGATAAGGAAACCAGCTATGTTTTCCTACCCAACCCAGAGATGAGACTCTCCGTGGAGAAACAGTAATCTACGTTTATTCATGGATGTTCATAGTTGCTAAATGAGTTATATAGAAATGTTTCTGCTAAACAGCATAAGCAGTTTTATTGTATATGTTTAATTATAGTATGTCTCTATCAGGTAGGAAATGAACAGATGTTATTAAGGAGAAATTTTTCATAGTTCTTTAACTGAGTAAAAACATCATGGTTTGTCAATCCACATAATACATTTTTAATGAAAAATGGCTAATAAAGATACAATTCCCATTGTAACTTCTCTCCAGAGTGTTTAGGTCAGTGACCTTACAACCAAAACAATGTAACTCTTAAATCGATGCTGCCCATGTAGCTGGATTTTCTCTTTTAAAAACTGTAATAATACTTTAAATGACTAAAACCACACTTCTCCATAACAGGTTTCCAGTAAATGTTTCCGCTTCCCTCCTTACGTTGCACGCAGAATCAAAATTGAATTAAAATAAAATCTCAGGGCAGTGAAACACTTCTGGAAATTTTTAAACAGATCATTGCTGTTTTCCACGTTATGCAGAATCTTTTAGAATTCGTCCATCCATGTGTATGCACACGTTTGCTTTTTCACAGAACTACCTTTCATTATGTTTCTTATCTAGAAACAAAGAAGAGTCATGTGTTTTTTTTTTTAAATTAGTGACAACTAATTTATTGTCAGATTTTAGGAGATGTCTTTCACTGACAGAGTCCATCAGTATATATATAGCCAGCAAGTCGGATATCTTGTTGAAAATAATTCCATCCACAGGACAGCAGCTCTGCCTTAATTACATTTTCACAATTAGGCAGGCTGTGTGTCATTAGTCTCCTTGATAGCATCCCATGCATATCACCTCATTTTCAAGCTCAAGTCTGTTAGAGGCAGGCCACTCTGCACCCGCCATTCTTCTCTGTTTCACACCTATGGAAGGTGCCGAGACTTATAAATGATCTTGCTGAAATGCTTTGGGAACAACACAGGGGCCCCACACAGGATCTAAACAAAGGGAATCAAACATTCTAGAATCAGAGCATTTATTGCCCTCCCGTCAGGCCCAACCTCTGGGACCACCGGATACCTTTTGCTCTAATTCTTTGTGAAATGGTTCCCGAGAATGGGAAAATGCTGTAATTTCTCTGGTCTTGATTCTCAAAACCAATAGCGTTTTCCTTTTGTCCAGTTTCGGAAACATTAAATTGTTTCACACGATGCTTGAGTTGTAGTAAGAAAAAATTTTTGAGTAGTTTTCTACTTAAAAAAAGAAAGAAAACAGAGAAAAAGTTGAGCCTGGAGAAGACAGGGAGGGAAGGCCAGTGTAGAATATTTACATGTAACCAAAGCAATTGAGAGAGAGAGAGAGAGAACGTGAACAGGGGAGGGGCAGAGAGTTGGACAAAGGATCCGAAGCAGGCTCCAGGCTCCGAGCTGACAGCACAGAGCTCAATGCAGGGCTCGAACTCATGAGCAGTGAGATCGTGACCTGAGCCGAAATCGGGTGCTGAACCGACTTAGCCACCCAGGCGCCCTGTAGGTGTGTAAATTAAATATCGACTAGAAAAGGTACTTCATAGGGTAGATATGTATGCAGTAGCTATGCTTAGAATACTAGTTAGAATGGCCATATTAAAAAAAAATTAAGAAATAATAGGAGGAAATTCACTTATGTGAATGAAGAGGCCAGGAATGATCACCGCTGTGCCAGCGTGGCCACAGCAGGCTGGTGGTGAGCGTTTCCATGTATGAACAAATGAGTGGCAGTCTCAGCCAGGAGAGGGCGCTCTCGTTCTTCCCGTGGGAGTTGCTCTCGTAGTAATTAGAGGGACTTAGCAACTTCTGAGACTTCTTGTTTCCTGCTCAACAGGGGACCAGGAATGGACCCACGGGGGTGAGAGAACAGCCTTGTATCAGTAGCAGGTGCAGTGGCTCCCCGTTCTTGCTTTGTCCTTCATTGGCTTGTGGCTGCAGGACATCGCTCTGGCCCTCGCTCTGCTGCCCGATGACCATCCTGTCCGCCCCTCAGGGTAGTTAGTTACGGTGGGTGGCCCTAAGCCCAAATGCTGATGAAATGACTGGGCATTGCCCCCAAGTTAGGACGGTGCTTCTTAGTGTCATAATTTACTCTTTGCACTATTGAAGGTGGTTCTGGTTTTATCGCACATTTTTTAAAAAAGAAGAAAATCATCCTCTTCGTAGTTTTGTTGAACCATTTTGTTCATTTCCACCGATACCGAATGTTGGATATTTGAGTGTATTTCAGTATTAATCAAATATTCATGTTGGATATTTTAGTATATTTCAGTATTACTGAGCAAGGCTTCCATAAAGTGAATTTAATGGGGTGCCTGGGTGGCTCGGTCGGTTAAGTGCCTGACTCTTGGCTTCGGCTCAGGTCATGATCTCCCAGTTTGTGGGTTCGAGCTCCGTGTCGGGCTTTACTCTGGCAGCATGGAACCTGCTTGGGATTCTGTCTCCCTCTGTCTCAGCCCCTCCCCTGTTCATTCTGTATCTCTCTCTCAAAAATAAATAAACATTTCACAACATTATATACATTTCACTACACTCAACACGATGAGTGTAGAAACCATCTGTCACCAAAATTTTTACAATATTATGGACTATATTACCGATGCAGTATTCTTCATCCCTATGACTTATTTATACCTGGAAGTTTGCACCTCTTAATTCCCCTTCACCTGTTTTACCCCACACCTCTGGCAACCACCAGTTTGTTGTCTGTATTTATTAGTCTGTCTCAGTTTTTTGTTTATTTGTTTTGTGCATTCCACATATAGGTGAAATCATGTACTATTTGTCTTTCTCTGTCTGACTTATTAGCATAATGCCCTCTGGGTCCCCCCCCCCCATGTTATCATAAAGGGCAAGATCTGCTTTTTTATGACTTGAGAAATATTCGTGTGTGTGTGTGTGTGTGTGTGTGTGTGTGTATCACATCTTCCTTATCCATTGATCTATCAAGTGTATTTATTAGGTTGCTTCCATATCTTAGATAATTTAAATAACGCCATAATAAACATAGGGGTGCCTGCGTGTCTTTTCAAATCAGTGTTTTTGTTTTCTTTGGATAAATGCCCAGTAGTGGAGTTACTGGATCATATAGTGTTTTTATTTTTACTTTTTTGAGAAACCTCCATACTGTTTTCCACAGTGGTTCCACCATTTTGTATTTCCACCAGCAATGGACAAGGACAGAGACATCCTTATCTTTTTGATACTAGGCATTCTGACAGGCATGAGGTCATACCTCATTGTGGTTTTGACTTGCATTGTCCTCAAATTCACCCCGACCATATCCCAGGTATGTAGAAAACAAAATCTATGATATTTCTACCAATGGCCCCAATTTTTTATACATAGAATTTGACTTAATGTACATGAGCCTACGAACAAACTATATCAGTCCTTGGCACGCTACTTGTTCACAAAGAATTTAGATATTTAAAGGGAGGGACACAGGGGCAAGGAGATCTATCAGCCCAAAAGGACTTGTGAAATGCTTTGTCTCATGCTTTAATAATTCCTTGACTTATATGAATGATGCCACATCTCCATAAAGAGACCTCCCTTTTTTTAAAGATTGTTTATTTTTGAGGGAGGGAGAGAAAGAGAGACAGAGACAGAGAGAGACAGAGTGTGAGCAGGGGAGGGACAGAGAGAGAGGGAGACACAGAATCCAAAGCAGGGTCCAGGCTCTAGGCTCTGAGCTGTCAGCACAGACCCCGATGCGGGGCTTGAACTCACAAACCAGGAGATCATGACCTGAGCTGAAGTCAAATGCTTAACCGACTGAGTCACCCAGCTGCCCCAAGAAACCATCCCTTTTCTTTTTTTTTTTTTTAATTTTTTTTAACGTTTATTTATTTTTGAGACAGAGAGACAGAGCATGAATGGGGGAGGGCCAGAGAGAGGGAGACACAGAATCTGAAACAGGCTCCAGGCTCTGAGCTGTCAGCACAGAGCCCAACGCGGGGCTCGAACTCACGGACCGCGAGATCATGACCTGAGCTGAAGTCGGCCGCTTAACCGACTGAGCCACCCAGGCGCCCCGAAACCATCCCTTTTCTAAACAGGAGCCCAGGCCTAGGCACAGGAATTTGTGTGGGGGCTCTGAGGCTGGAGCAGTGTCTAAACACAGACTCTTAAAAAAAAATGGCTCCTGAGTTTCCATTTGACCCCACGTCCTGCCTTCCTCCTTCTTCATATTGTATGCAGGCAGTTTCTGTCCGAGCTCACCAAGCTGAGAGGGGGAATTCCATGGCACAGCACTCAGTTTTGCTAAGTGAAATAAACAGCATGGTAAAGGAAGCCTGACTTTCTTTATTTTCGCTACAGCTCACACGTATTGCTATCATTTACCTAATGCAAAAGACCATTAGGTGTGTGTGTGTGTGTGTGTGCGCACACGCGCGTGTGTAAATACAATCTAAAAATAGTTGCAACCCATTTCTCTTCACTGCTGGAATTCAAAGTTTTCCAGTTAAAAAAGAAAATGATTCTTGGCAGCCCATGCAGAGGATCCCATAGGAGATATTTCTAGAAAGACCAACGAAATAACCACGTGAGGAGATCCAGAAGAGCGGTACGTCACCCTTGCCTCCCTCTGGGTGGTGATCACAACCCGTGTGCTTCCCAGAGCTGCCACAGGAGTTCTTGGCTTCAGAGGCCAGTAAGAGCCGGGTTTGGAGCCCAGCAGACCTGCGTGGGAAGCGTCTCGATCCTGGTCAAGTTACTCCTGCTGTGTGTCTGGTTCCATCATGGATAACTGGGGACAATGGGAGAAGCCACATGCTTAGCAAGAGGATCAATGCCTTATTGCAGTAAAGCTCCTAGCACAGTGAGTGGTACCTAGAAGAGCTTCAGTTACTATTTCGATTGCTGTGGGCACTGTAATCAGTTGTACTTGTGGGAAGTTGTGGTAAAATCATGACATGGCTAGATTTGTAAGTTTTTGTTCCAAATCTCAGCGTACCACCTGAAATGACAAATCTTTCTTGTTGCCAAGAAGTGATTTTTTAGGCTATTGTCTATATTTCGAAGATTATATGTAACAGAGAAATGGCCACCGTTTTAGTATGACATAATCTTTTTTTATACCTTACTCATTTAGTTGGCAGATAACAAATAAAGCGAGTGCAACCACTATGGAAGATGGTCAGTACCTTATACAGCTGGTTACATGCTGCCCTATGACAAAGCCATTCCGCACCCAAGTGTGTCCCCAACACAAACACCTTTGTTCACAATACACAAGAACTAGAGTATTCTTAGCGGCATTCTGCCTTAAGAGCCCCGAACAAGAAGCCACCTGAATTCCCCAAAGAGCTGAATGGAGAAGAATGAAGGCATGTTCCCACAATACGTGACACCACAAAGAAATAAGGATGAAGAGACACCAGTTATACACAGCATGGACCAGTCCCACAAAGGCAATGTTGAGGGAAGGAAGTTAGACACAAAGGGATATATACTGTGTGGTCCTATTTATATACAGTTCAAAAACAGGCAAAACTAACCTGTGTTGTTAGAATTCAGGGGATGGGTGACCTTGGAGGGTGATCACCCCAAAGGCGTACGGTTTTGCGGGGGGGGGGACCCCTCAGGGGTGGTGCTCATTTGTTGTGTCTTGACCTAAGCATTTCTTACGTGGGTGGGGTCGGTTGGTGAACATTCAGTCGAACTGTTCACTTTTAAAATAAAAATAAATGTACTCTCTTTAAAGTATATTACACTCTACTAGCAAGTTTTTTTTAACAAAAATAATGGGGCAGAGGGGCGCCTGGGTGGCTCAGTTGGTTGAGCATCTGACTTTGGCTCAGGTCATGATCTCACGTTCTTGAGTTCCAGTCGTGCATCGGGTAAATAGAGCCCCACTTCGCGTGAGCTCGAGCCCCGTTTTGGATGGACATGAGCCCTGCTTCTCTCTCTCTCTTTCTGTCTCTGCCCCTCCCTCACTGGCGCTCTCTCCTTTTCTCAGAAAAAAAAAAAAGAAAAAAATGTCAATACAGAAAATGTATCATTTGTATCTTTTAAAACCCTGAATACAGTTTTAACAATTTAAATGGAAATGTATGCTTGGGTTTTAAATTAATTATGTAATTTTGATAAAATTCGAAAATAGTTTCAAATCTGTACTCACATTAAAAGCGTACCTCTCCATTTTGATAGACATTTTACCTAACTGAGCACACCGTGTAGGGTGGGTTATCACTTCCATCCAAAACAGAAAAAGTGAAACAGGAGGTTTGGAATGCTCCTGCTAATGGTAATGGGTAGGTTTGTCGGAGGGGATGTGAGTACATACAGTGGAAATAATTGTGGGAGATTCGTAAGCATCAGCGGAAATTAAACGTTCCTTTGGAACTCCAGTGGCGAACATCAGAGAAGCAGCTAGCTCTAAGACTGCAGAGAACACTAGTGGATTAATGCTCTTTAGCCATTATCAGGTTCTGATTTTGTTTTTCACTTTCTTCACCTTCTCCTCCTTCTTCCTCTTCTCTCTTTCTCCTTGTCCTTTGTTCTTGTCCTTGTCCTTCCCTTCCCCTTTCTCCTCCTCCTCCCATCCCTCCTCCCCCCTTTCCTCCTTCTCCCCTTCCCTCCTCCTGTCCTCCCTTCCTGCTCCTCCCCCCTCCCCTCCTCCTCCCCCTCCCCCTTTTTCTTCTTATCTAGAATCTCTTTTCTCCCCATTCCTTTTTTTGGTTCTTATATTTCATTAGGTCAGGTTGGAATTTTCCATGGCACATAGAGAGCCATTTTTATTTTTCTAGACTGTTAAGCAAAAAGGGATTAATTTTTATATTCCTTTTAACTTGTAAGTATGTCTCAATGAGATTTGAACAGATGTATTTTGAAAATATACTTATGAATTAAAATGCATTTCATATTTTTCTTATTTTTAATTTTTTTAATGTTTATTTTATTTTTGAGACAGAGAGCAAGCAGGGAAGGGGCAGAGAGAGAGGGAGACACAAAATCTGAAGCAGGCTCCAGGTTCTGAGCTGTCAGCACAGAGCCTAACGTGGGGCTTGAACTCACAGACTGCGAGATCATGACCTGAGCTGAAGTCGGACACTTAACCGACTGAGCTGCCCAGGCACCCCTCATATTTTTCTACATTGAGGCCCTAAATGCATGTAGACAGGCTTCAGTCCTCACTAAGATACTTTTTAACTCACTCGTGGAGAGCATAGCATAACGTATACTTTGTCAAATCACTAGGTTGTACGCCTGAAACTAATGGAACATTGTGTGCCAAATATACTCAGAAAAAAATTAAATTCACACACACAAAACTTATTAAGAAGCTCTAGAACTTTTGTTTTATTCTTTGGCCTTTTCCACATACCTCAGTTTTATGCAATGAAAATACATTGTTCTTCAAATTGAACTTAAAGATAGGTAAATTCAGAAATAAATAGCTGGTGTTCGTGAGGTCTGGCGCATCAAAACTGAGGTCACTGGATGAAGGTGAGGGAATGAACTTTCTCGTTGCCGCCCTCTGAACTTCCCATCAAATTTGCTTCCTAGTTCGTGGTCATGCGTTGACATTCTGGTTTGACCCCCATAAACACTGAAACGCTCTTTGGTTGGTTGGGCCACAAATGCTTTCGCTGACAAAGTTGTGAGTAAACTCTGTTTAAACACCCAGTTTACTAAATATTCGCAATCATCATCATTTCTTTTTTTTCTAATTTTTTTTAATGTTTATTTATTTTTGAGAGAGAGAGAGAGAGAGAGCGAGCATGAGTAGGGGAAGGCCAGAGAGAGAGACACAGAATCCAAGCAGGCTCCAGACTCTGAGCTGTCAGCACAGAGCCCGACACGGGGCTCGAATTCACACACTGTAAGATCATGACCTGAGCCAAAGTCGACGCTTAACCGACTGAGCCACCCAGGCTCCCCAGTCATCATCATTTCTGTCCTCATCAATGTGATCATTATAAATTGATTACCACGTGCCAGGCACTTGGCTGTGCATTTTACATGGGTTATCTGAATATTTAAACATTATAACAACCCAGTCGATGATATTAGCCCCACGTAACAGAGGAAGAAACTGAGTCTCAAGGAACTTAAAATTAGGAAATGGTTCTGGGGTTTCTGAGTGGCTCAGGTGGTTAAGCATCCAACTCTTGATTTCTGCTCAGGTCATGATCTCCTGGTTTGTAAGTTCAAGCCCCGCACGGGGCTCTAGGCCTACAGCACGGAGCCTCCTTGGGATTCTCTCTCTTCCTCTCTCTCTCTCTCTGCTCCTTCCCTCCCCCACTCTTAAAATAAACTTAAAAAAAAAAGAAATGGTTTAACTTCACGTCAGTAACAAATAGTTGAACAGATATTGAGACTCAGAGTTGATTCTGCTCTCCCCATACTGTATTGCTTTTCAGAAATGTATCAGTGTACCTTGACTAAGTGCTTTCTAATGGGGCCACTTCAATAGAAACAGAATGAAATCTCAGGTATAGTTCCTTCTCCCGTAAGGTTCCTAGTCCAGCTGTGACGTGAAGGAGCATCTATAGCAAGATAAAACATGATGTGGGATGGGGCGCCTGGGTGGCTCAGTCAGTTGAGTGTCCGACTTCAGCTCAGGTCATGATCTCACGGTCCGTGAGTTCGAGCCCCTGTGCTGACAGCTCGGAGCCTGGAGCCTGTGTCTCCCTCTCTCTCTCTCCCTCCCCCACTCAAACTGACTGTCTCTCTCTCTCTGTCTCTCTGCCTCAAGAATACATAAACATTAAAAAAAATAAAAAAAAAAACATGATGTGGGATAAAGCAGCCTATAGTATTGGATAATTAATAAACAACAATGTGACAACACTACAAAATCAAGGATGAAGTACAAGACCAAAAAAAGCCAGAAACTACCCAAATGGAATGGGCAGGCCATTTTGTATGTAAAAGGAAGCACATTCGTTAATGAACACATCGATAATGCAACCGAGGGTGACCTGATCCACGTAACAACAGGACTCGAAAGAAGGCAACAGAAGGAGCCCCCGACTCTAACCTTCAAGCGCAAGAATGGCCCCAGTCCCATTCTAAGAGGAGCATCCCTGCACCGTCTAATTAAGAGTTTTACAAGAGAAGGGATCTTGCCGGGTCAGTCAGCCCTCAAAGATGCGAGGCACCACGCACACGTGTCCTTCTGAAGGACACTGGTCTGAGTGTGAAGACCTAAGCCAAAGCCTAGTTGGAAGGTTTAAATGCGGAAAATAAACTCCAGAGCGTCCCAGAAGCACTGACTGAAGAGCTAATGCCCTAAGAAATGGAAGCATGTCGTTGATTGTGCATGGCTGGCTAGAAGAGTAATGCGGAGCGCCTGACCGCTGGAGAAGCTTCTCCAAGTTGCAGGTGTTCTTCAGAATCCAGGGGAGGTGAGGCAACCTCCAGCCTTGTCATTGCCGGGATGCTGGGGGTTTTTGTGTCTGTGGTGATGGCACGTCTTCCGACGCCCTTGAGAGCCTGCAGAGCGAAGGTGAAGGTTGTAGGGCCAGGGAGTGTTGGTCTACCTGCTCTGGGTGTATGCGGGGTCAGGCGTCCTGGGGAGGGTCTCGGAGGACCCTCAGAGGACATGTCAAGAGCAACTTTTCCCTCTGTCTCTATGGACTCGGACTCCGCTTCATAGGCGTGTATGCAAGCTCACACACACACACACACACACACACACACACACACACGCTCTGGCTGCACAAGCCTTAAGGTCATCATTATTTATTATGTCTGAGGGAATGCTCCCATCCCCCGTGACAACTGTGATTAATGATAATGTGCAAACCTGAGGTAATTTGCTGACATATTAGATCTCTGTGAGGCACCAGAATGGAAGCGGCATTTTTCAAACCCCGCTCTGCTGGAGCCCCAGGGGCTGCACTGGCTCACGGTGGAAGGGGGGGGGGGCAGCCCCGTGGCTGCTGCTGCATTTTGAGCAATTTTCTGTGTTTATTCGTGTATAGCTGTTCGTTAATATTTTGGATGAAGAAAAGTAAGTGCTGTCTACAAAAAAAAAAATGTTAGAAAACAATAGGGTGGAATATTACATGTGGGCAGAGAAACGTACCAAGGGAGTTCTGGGGATGTTCTCTAGAATCTTCTAGACCTTTGTGTGTATGTGTGTCTGTTTTGATGATCATCGGTCCTTGTTTGCTCAGGTCGCCGTAACAAAGCACCACAGGCTAGGGGCTTAAACGACATGAATGTGTTTTCTCATGGTTTTGGAGTCCAGAAGGCCATCATCAAGGTGTCTGCAGGGCCGCTTTCTCCTGAGACCTCTCTCCTTGGCTTGTGGACGCCATTTTCTCCCTGTGTCCTCACGTGGCCATCCCTCTTGTGTCTGTGTCCTAATGTACTTTTCTTATAAGGACACTAGTCATTGGATTAGGGCCCACACCAGAGACCTTGTTTTAATTATCTCTTTCTTATTAATGTTTATTTATTTTTGAGAGACAGAGAGAGAGAAAGCATGAGCGGGAGAGGGGCAGAGAGAGAGGACGACATAGATCCAGGATCTAGGCTATCAGCACAGACAGAGCCTGACGCGGGGCTAGAATCCATGAACCGTGAGATCATGACCTGAGCCCAAGTCGGACACTTAACCAACTGAGCCACCCAGGCACCCCTAATTATCTCTTTAAAGGCCCCATCTCCAAATACAGTCACATTCTGAGGTGCTTGGGAGTTAGGACTTCAACGTATGATTGGGGGGGGGGGTGGATACCATTCGGCGCATTGTCTAAAAAGTTGTCTGTGGGTATTGTGATCACAGAGAGCGTGTATGATCTGCACAGCGGTGACCCCTGCCCCATTTCAGAGCCCTCGCTTGGGTCGTGATTTACCTCCAGCATATCAGAAAGCCAGGCTGCCTTAGGGGACCTGCTTTGTTGTCAGAGGATTTCTTGCTCATTCTCCCCTTTATTTAGTTACTGCGTATTTCCGTGGGAGGTCCTCAATAAACCTTCTCAGCAAATCCCAATATTTGTCTCATTATATTCAAATTACATATTGGATGGAACTTTAATCATCTGTAGGTCCTATAACACCTCTCTGCCACGAATGCAGGCCATTCTGTGTTTTCTGTATCCGTCTGGCTGACAAGTTCCTAACTATGAACTGAGATTGGCTGGGGGTTCTTGCTGGCAGGTAAACTGAGGGATGATGCCTGCTTTTTAGCAAGGTCTCTGCCAGTTTGCTGAACTTCCCCCTTCGTTCCCCCAGAATGACATTGATACTTCTCAAAGAAATTAGTGCCCCATATGGACTGTCTTGTTTGCTGGGAAATAGGTTCATAGCCCACTGTGAGGGCTGACCGCAGTGACCTTTGCAACAAAAATGTCAAGTGCACTGCTGTGTTCGTGCTAATAAGCATTGAGAAGCTGTGCGTTCTCCCTTCTCATTTCTCCCTTCCCGGTGGCATACGTTAGCTTGTACCCAGTTTCCTCATTGCGCGTGCATCTGGGAAGTGTTAGTGTTCTAGAAGGACTGGATAGGAGGCACGGCATCTAATTGTTTTGAGAAATGAGTCCTACTGGCTTTTTTTTTTTCAATTCAAAACCACTTTAACACACAAAAATTAACCACCCCCCCAAATAACCCACCCCTTCCCAAACAAACGGACCAACGAGTCAAACCTAATCAGCTCTTCTTGTGTTTGATTTGGAACTAGTTCCAAATTCCCACAAACCTGGTATTTAAAAATTCCAAGACAAAATTACTTCCAAATGAAGTCTTACCATTATTATTTTTTTTTTTTCCATTTAGGAAACAATTATGTCCAGCGCAGGAAGATGCATGTGTATGTCAGTGAACTAAAACGCACTTATGCAAGTTAGAACCGACACACCCATAGCTTAAAAGAGGATTACTTCCGAAACGTTTTCTTTAGTAAAAAAAAAAAAAAAAAAAAAAAAAAAAAACATTTACTTCAGGCTTGCTTTAAATAGCCTTTGGTGAACGTAAACTATGATTCGATGTGAAAAAACGTTCACACCCTTCTCAGAAACATATGTTTTGAAATGCGGTGTAATCTTGTGTTCTGAATCGAAGGATCGAAGAGCGAAGCGTCCACATTCCCTGTTTTTATGCAGACACGCTCGTTTCCTTGACACGTGTAAGTGACATCCCAGATCTAAAAGCTGCCACGGAGAGGAAGGGTTAGAAAAGCGAGTTGAGTCCAGCTTTGTCCCTGGACGACAGGTGCCGGGGTACTTGGACAGTCTCTGCTCCTCTCGGCTTTCCCCGTTGGTGAAATTGTGGCACAGGTCGCTTCTCCCTCCAAGCCCGGGAGGGATGTGATGATGGTAGCTCCTTGGGCTGTGGAGCCGGGTTGCCTGGAGGTGAAGCCGAGTGTCCTTGGGCACGTGGTTGGCACATTCCAGTTTCTCCATCAGAAAGGCAAGAAAAAAAAATAGTACCCAGCTCATCAGTTTGCTGTGTAAGATTAAATTATTTAATCCCCGCAGAGCACCGAGATCAGGAGTGGGACCCAGTGCCCCTCCATACACAGTCAGTTGACAAGCACTGGGTTAAAAATCATGGTAGCTGAGATCTAACTAGCTCGTGGCAAGAGTGTAGATTTTCCT
This sequence comes from Lynx canadensis, assembly GCF_007474595.2. Classification (NCBI taxonomy): domain Eukaryota; kingdom Metazoa; phylum Chordata; class Mammalia; order Carnivora; family Felidae; genus Lynx; species Lynx canadensis. The sequence goes on along the minus strand of NC_044311.2, from coordinate 153,661,674 downwards.
CAGTTGTGTCACAGGGAGTGGCCGATGGCCTTGACCCCATTAAGTCAGCTGGTCCCTGCCTGTAGTATGAAGTGGTTTCTCAGCATTGACACGCGCTTGGTTCTCTGGGACATGAACAAACCACCTTCTGTGCATCCGAGGTCAGAGCTTCAGCAAGGAGCTTATTAAATTGCCGGGATAATTTGCCACTAATTGGTCAGAGTTCATGTTGATTCAGCCTAACCTCTGAAAAGAAAGTTGCCACTTATGGATCTTTACCAATTACATTTTACCCCTCTCAGATGCATCCAAGGGAGAAAAATACCAGAAATGAAATGACGAGATAAAATTGACTATGACAGCCGAGGTCTAGGGAAGGAAAACCGTGAAATGTCCATGATGAAAGTAAAGTTGCTAAACAAAACCAAAATAATTCATAATAATTTTTCTTACATCCGTAGCATTCTGATGGTGGTGGTTTAAGATTCTGGGCTCTTTGTTAATATTGAATTAATCATATGAATTAAAAGAACACCCAAACTCTTCAGGCTTCATGACTTGGAGTAATCATAGTGCTGGGCTCAAAATGCAGGACGCCGAAGAAGGGCTAATGGGAAACTGACCTGCGGTGTCGTTTTGCACTTGACCCCACTGGAGACCAGGCAGTAGAAAGCTCTTGAATTCTGCGAACCACCTTCAGCAGGCACACCTTGTTTGGGTGAGGGAAACACGGAACAGTGCAGGTGGCTTTGGTGGGACATTATTGTAAGCCTTACCACTGGCATGAATTATAGAATTCAAGGCTCTCGCATATTCTGGGTCTGTGTGTTTTTCTTATAGGCCTGAAACGTGAAATTCATGGCCTAATAGGACCCTTGATTTTTATCGTATGTACTAATCTCTCATTGCTTGGAAAACTCTCTGTGCTGTGTCAAGGTACAAACCTTTTCCTTTTGTGGCCAAATTTGAAATAAATAAAACATATTGGTTGCATTATTTTTACTGATTATGACATTTATGTTAATTATATCACTTTTAGGTTAAAAAATACAAAAACAAAAACAAAAGCTAGATACACTATAAAATATCTAGAAATAGGACTAATTATCAAAAAGTGAGAGGCCCCTATTATCCTGTGCCCCAGAAATGAACATTTTCAAACTTGTTGGGGTAGACTTATTCAGGTTTCTTCCTGTGATAATATGTGACGCTATCTTATTATAGATTCCTACGGAAGCTATTAACATGCTTTTCCATAGAGTACATGCGCCTCACTGGTATTTTCTCAATCAGACACCACATATGAATAGTTCCAATGTCATATGAATGTAAAGAGCTCAGGGGCAGCTGGGTGGCTCCGTCGGTTAAGCGTCCGACTTTGGCTCAGGTCATGATCTCATGGTCTGTGAGTTCGAGCCCCACATCGGGCTCTGTGCTGACAGCTCGGAGCCTGGAGCCCGCTTGGGATTCTGTGTCTCCCTCTCTCTCTGCCCCTTTCCTGCTCTCTCTCCCAAAATAAATAAACATTAAAAAACTTTTTAAAAAGAACTCATATATGGCACACGCCCCCCCCCCCATTTTTGTCCATAGAGGCAATGACTGTCACCGTTGTTTTACTAGTCCTTTGGTATTTGCTTTGATTTTTCTAAATCCTGTTGAGGTATCTACTGACTTCATGTTATGAGGGATGCAGAGTTTAGTCACTTACCCCGTATCCCCATGCTCCTAGAATTTTTACGGTTTCAGCCCATCCATTGTAACCATGGAAATGCCATCAACTATTGAGGCAGGCAGTGGACCACGTGTTGAGGGGCAAGGACTCACACCCTCCAGGGTGCAGCACCGTTGTGCACCTGGTCAGGTCTGGCAGGTAAGGCTTCGGTCCCAGCTTGTCTCGCCAGCACAGGGGTCGCCTGGCACCACCCCCCCCCCCGGCTTCCATTCTGAGCTGCTCCCCCTGGGCAGCCCCGGCCCCGCATCTGCCTGTGTTCTTATCTCCTCTCCGGAACTTGCCCCCCTATTTCCTAAGTCCCGCATCTCTGCCCGAATTCTCTTTCTCTCTCCTTGCGAGAGGGCACATCCTCTTGGATCCTCTTGGGAAAGTAGTTTCCCAAAAAGGGTGTGTGAGAAGTGCATTTTGAAGAACTTCCATTTGCAAAAAGAATTTCAGTTTGAGAGTACTGTTTTTTTTTTTTCTCTTGGAAATTTAAGATGATTTTATATGAAATCATTTCTCCATTGCCTTTAAGCTTCCAGGATAGTTAGCATTCTGATTTTTGATCTTCGGGTATAAATTCATTTTCTTTTTCTTTTTTTTCCTCTTTAGAAACATCTAGGCCCTCCTCGTAATCCCTGACATCCCATAACATTATGAGGATGTGTCTGGCCCCGCTTCCATTCGTGGTGCTGGCTGTCGAGGGTGCACAGCCCTGTCCGTCACGGGGGGGCCGCTGCCTCCCACTGCTTTTTGGATAATTCCCTCCTCGCTCTTTCCCTCCTTCTGTCCTGCTGGGACTCCTGTTGTTCAGATGTTAGACCTTCAGGATGGAGATACTAGTGTTTTAAGCCTTTATTCTTTTGTTGTCCAGATGTTATTGTCGTTGCTGTCTGACAGTCCACAAATTTCCTCAACGTTTTCTTCTTGTCTTTCTATTCCCCTAAGAAGGAATTCTCCACTTCGCTTTATAAATACCCCCACATTCTGTTTCCATTTAGTAGCCAGAGAATGAGACTTTGGGCTCCTGAATTAGCAGGAGAAGGTTGGTCCCAGGATGCAGGATCAGGGATTTTCAGGCAGTGTCTCCTCCTCCAAACCTCAGAAGGATCTGGAGCCTCCAATTCCTGAGGGGTGTGTGTGTGTGTGTGTGTGGGTGGACAAAGTCTCCTCAGCTCGCCTTCCTCCCCCGTCCTTCCATGTACAGCCCGCTGCCCTTCCATCTACATCTGGCCTCAGAGAGTGGCGCTTGCGTGTGTGGACACATCACAGTGGCCTTGGAGCACTGAGCGTCTCTGCAGTGGGTGGTTTTCTCATCACCCTTCCTTCATAAGCATCTCGTCGCCCCCCTGTTGCTCTTCCTTCCTCCCTCCCTGCTGCTCCCCACACCCCCCCCCCCAAGGAACTGTGTTTTCTACAGCTACTTTCTTATAGGAATTTCACTTATAACAAGTATGTACAAGAGCTTTCACTCTGCTCCTTTCTTCCCGGAAGGAAGGAAGGAAGAGCATGAGCTCGCCTTTTGTCATCTTCCATGTGATCAGTAAATTAATTTCATCAAATTGTCATCGCTCAGTCGCTCACACTTCTGCCTGTGCCTCCAGATAGGTACGTATTTCCTAAAATAGAGCATTCACTCTTTCACGGAAAATTGTCACAAGGCAGTTTCTACAGATATAGACAGCGTATCATATCATCTTAAATAAAGTTATGGATAAGGGGCGCCTGGGTGGCCCAGTCAGTTAACCATCCGACTCTTGATTTTAGCTCAGGTCATGATCTCATGGTTCATGAGTTTAAACCCCACATCAGGCTCTGCGTTGACAGCATGGAGTCTGCCTGGGATTCTCTGTCTCCCTCTCTCTCGGCACCTCTCCGCTTGTGCTCCCTCTCTCTCTCTCAAAAATAAATAAACGTTTTTTTACAAAGTAAAAAAAAAATCAATAAATAAAGTTATAAAGACCAACTAACTGTTCAGTTCCTTTAAGGATTAAATCTGTGTGTGTACATATATCTGTAAGAAAGGATACAGTGTGTTGAGGCTAAGAAACGAAGACAAATAATTTAAAACTTTTTTGATGCATCATTGTGTCAATAGCTGATTATGTTTAAATTTGATTATGATTTCCTCAAATCACCTTTATTTTCTTAATTCTTTAAACATAGGTGAAGTACTAATGACCAAAATATGGGAGCCCTCTGGTGGTGGTTGGTGGTAAAAGTAGCTTTAGATAAAGACTAATGTGTTTATCCTCAGGCTTAAATTCTAGTTCATGTGATCTGGTTATTTTAAAGTTTCTGAAAATGTAGGAAACATTTAAATAAATAGATGAACAAAAGCTGCTAAAAGTTTTAAAACATTTAAATATAACTGCATTAGGAAAAAAAATATGATTTTGAAAGGTGATTATCGACTAAGGTCTACCAGGTTCTTCCGAGTATTCCTGGAAGCCAACAGAAATCACAGAGGAGCCCCGATATTCTTGGGGCCCTGCTGTCCTTTCTCAGCAATTCAAAGGCCTTTGGGATGGCCCCGAAGAAATTACTACCACTTAGCCTTGAAGGAAGTGAGGGTCTATAAACTAGAGTAAAGAAGGGTTGTGTTAGTTATCTTCTAGGGTCAGAAGGAACATATTTGTCATGCTGATTTCACCCCTCACCTGGCCAGGGAAGGCAGAAGTAGGGGGAAGGCAGTTTCGGGTCCACATAAGGAAGAACCTAGTAGCAAAAGCAATATCAGAAAAATAGAATGGGCTGCCTTAGGAAGTAGTGAGTTCCCCACCACTGCGTCATCAAGCAGAGGATAGAGACCTGCTTGTCGTAATTGCCATGAGGGGATTCAGCCTTCCAGGGGTTGTCCTGGATGCCACGATCCCTTCTGACCCTCCAACTTGGGACTACGTGGGTTAATCATCAACCGTCATATGGGAGCCGCTGAAGGCACTGACGGCTTTCTGTTTAAATCAGAGTTTCAGGAATGGAAGGCAGTATCGGCACATGAGGTGGGTCTCGGCAGGGATAAATGTCATTTGTTTCCAGGTCCGGGAGGGTAGATGTATCCAGGCTATGTGTTGCCTTCTCTCTGAAGGGATAGCAGCACAGATCACTCCTGATCTCTGGGAACTCTCTAGCTGTTCAGGAGCCACGAATTTAGAATCACAGATGGGGTTGTGCATATGTCTGTGGGATGCTGGCGTTTCTTCCTGAGCAACAGTTCCATTTATACTGTGCTCCTTGTGACCACATCTCTGCATCCTTCACAGTCTTTTTGAGATTCTCGTAGGCATGGTTCCGTCACCCAAAACAGCGAGGATGTGCTCCTCTTTTATTTTTATGCTTTCCAAAACAAACAGACCTTAGAACTTGACAAGCTTGCAGAAAATATTTTCCACCAAATGTGTTTATAATCCAACAAGTTGTTACAGCAGGGGGTCATTGTTCCTTCCTCGACTAGCTCAAGACTTAGCTGGGAGTTAGCTGTATGCCCTTTGAAGAGAGAACATAATTTTATTCTCCAGAAGGGGAATGCGTGAACTCGTTATTTTTTTTTAAGTTTTCTAATGTTTATTTATTTTTCGAGAGAGAGAAAGACAGAGTGCGAACAGAGGAGGGCCAGAGAGAGAGAGAAAGAGAGAGGGAGACACAGAATCTGAAGCGAGCTCTAGGCTCTCAGCTGTCAGCACAGAGCCCGACGCGGGGGCCCAGACTCAGGAACCGTGAGACCATGACCTGAGCTGAAATTGACGCTTAACCGACTGAACCACGGAAGGACCCCACCAACTCATTATTTTCAATAGGACACAGTTTCTAATGTTAATCTATATCAATTTGAACAACTTATTGTGCTGGTACCGACCTTCCACACCAAATCATTCTAACTCCATTGGTCTCAGGTACAACCAGGACACTCAGAATTTTTCAAAAGCCCGAAGTGATTCCAATGTCCTGTAAAGTTTGGGAGCCAGTGCTCAGCCTAAACCAACAGCTACCTTAAGCCAATTCTGTTCTTACCCACCGTATTAATTTCCTATTGCCTTAACGAATTAGTATAAATTGAGGTAGCTTACGACAACACAGAGTTATTATCTTACAGTTGCGGATGAGGGCTACATGAGCCTCCACGGGCCAAAATCAAGGAGTTGACAGGGCTGTGTTTCCTTCTGGAGGCACCAGAGGAGAACGGAATTCCTTGCCTTTGCAGCTTCTCTGCAAGACTACCCGCACTGCTTGCCGCACGGCCCCCTTCTGTCCTCAGAGCCAGAAATGCTGGTCCAGTCTTTCTAACATCACGTCATTCTGACATCGTTCCTCTCACTTCCACTTTTGAAGCCCCTTGTTATTACGTTGGGTCAGCCTGAATCGTTCAGAATAATCTTCCTACTTTAAGATCAGCTAATTTATTCACAGCTTCTGGAGACTGGGATGTGGGCACCTTCTGGGGCTGTAATTCCTCTCTCACACCTGCCTTCTGGATGCCCGACTCCAGAGACAGAGGCTTTATTGTGAAACTGGCTTCATGGCATTAAAACCGGGCTGAGCGGGGGCAGGATATTGAACCTCTCTAAATATCTGGAAGTCAAAGAATTGAAGTGTTTACCTCACAGTATTAAGACAGTATTAAATATGTGAATATCTAATTAGATAGATAGCAGATAGAAATAGGTACGCTGGATGTTGGCAAAGGGATGTTAGAAGACCTTAGCTATTCTTTTTTTTTTGTTTTGTTTTGATTAAAAAAATTATCATTTTTATTAAGAGTTGTTCACCTTTCTACAGTTCCCCAGTTCTCCACTTTGAAGGCAAATACTTTTACCCATTCTTGGGATTTCCTTTCAAAGATGTTCTATGCATTTACAAACACGTGCAAATACATAATTGATTTGCACGAGTGGTAGACGCCAACACACTTTTCTGAATAATAATTTAACATCACCCCCCGAATGTACATCAATTTATTTAGCCAGTCCTTTGTGGAGGAACATTCATTTATTATTATTATTATTTTATCGGTGAACATGGAATATTATTTAGTTCTTTGCAACTACGACCATGGCTCTAACTAATATTCATATAAATTAATCATCTTGCACGTGGTCTAGGTATCTTTATATAAATTCCCGGAAGTGAACCTTCTGAATCAAAGATAATCATGTGCATTTAAACATTTGATCTATATTGCCAAACGTGGCTTTCGCGATCTCTTATCCATTTTCATGCCCATCAGCATAGTGTGTGTGTCCACACTTTCTTGGCTGGTTCATGTCATGAAGGAATTTTATTTCCACCACTGTGACAGGTGAAAAGAGCAGTATGCATTAGATTAGCATCTCTCACTGTGAGTGAATCAAGCATCTTTTCATATATTCCTTTGTGATCATATTTTTTTTCGATTAACATTCGATTTACGTCCCTCATTGATATGTCTCTGGAGTGTTGCAGTTTTCCTTAATGATTAATTGACAGGATTTCATCACAGTTTAGGAACTGTCTCTTTTCTGTGATATGAATTAACAAACATTTTTCTCACTTTGTTTGCTTTTCATTTGGCCTTAGACAAATACTTGATTTTTATGTGGTTGAATTTACATATTGTTTGTAACATGACAGTTTTCTATCATACTTAGAAAAATGTTTCCTATCTTTGGTTATAGAGGACAAAAATTTCCTATTTTTCTTCTAATAATGACATTATTTTGTGTTGTTTAAATTCCGAAGCTTGTTTTGATTCAATGAATTAAGGTAGGGATATGTTTTCAATTTTTTTCCAGAAAAAAAAAAAAAAAACACCATTTGTTGAATGATTGATTTTCTTTCTACTGATACCCAGTACCATTTTTATCCCATACTGAAAGATTTATATACATATATGTATGTTTTGTGTTTTTTTGGTCTAGTCTTTCCTTTTTGTTCCATGCTTCTGTCTATTGATGCACCCTGCTATAACCTTGAAATACATTTAAATATCTGGTAGATCTACTTCTGCTTTATTGACTCATTTTTTGAAGGTTTTTTTCTGGCTGTTTTTGCATGATTGCTTTGAAATTAGATTATCTATCTATCTGGGAAAAAATGTGTTTGGTGTTTCCTATGTGTGGTCTGAAATGCGTAGATTAATTCAAGAACTGCCCTCCTTGGGATATTGTGTTCTCATCTTAAGTAGGGTCTGACATTACACTTGCCCAAATGTCCTTTTGAGTATCTGAGAAGCAATTCAGCATGTTGTCTGTGGGTCTGTACACATTCGTTACCTCTTTACTTCCTGTTCCTGTTGTGAATAGGATCCTGGCTTCAGAGGAGAGTTGTTTGCATGTACTTAGGCAGTCTGGTGTCACATTTTTTTACTCTGTCATCTCACAGAGTTATCTTTACCATTTGTAATGGTTTTTCAATTGATCCTCATGGATTTTTCAGTTGCGCAATTATATCGTGTGCGAGTAACGCTAAGCCCCTTCTCTGTCTTAGGAGACTTTGTTCTAATCTCCTTCCCCCATCACATTGTGCACATTTAATCTCATCACTATCTGTGCCTCATTCCCCATTGCCATTGTCAATTTTGTGTGTTTTGTTCTTCCTCTCCCTATTAGCTGAACCATTTTTCTGTTTTGTTATCTTAAAACTTTAGATCTATTTAATACTTCTAACATCAGTCTGCTTCCAATACGTTGATTCTTGCATTTATTTTCAGTTAATTTCCTCTTTTTGCTTTACTTGTATATATTTTATCCATCCTTTTTCTAATTTTTTTTTAAATTGGATGCTTAATTCCTTTATTTTCATTCTTTCCTGTTACTTATATAAGCATGCAAGGCTTTAAAATTTCTTCCGAGTGTTGCTTTTGCTATGTCACATAGGTTCTAATATGAAATGTACTCATTACCATTATTTTTAATATGTTCTCCAATCTCTGTTTTGGTTTCTGTGGTGACTTAGGAGCAAATTCCATGTGGGAAATCCTGTTTAGTTGTAGTTTTGTGTGGAGTTTAGGGACTGCTCTGCTCCACACCATTTCTACTTGCAAAAATATAATGAATTTCTCTGTGATCTAACGTGTCTTTAAGATTGGCGATGGTTTTCCATGGATGGTGGAAAGGAGGATGGATTATCTGTCTTCAGATTGTGGAATTACGTAAATTACATATAGATCTAATTTATTAACTGTGTTGTATACATCTTTATTATCCATTTATGTGTATTTGGTCAGTCATGCGCTGAGAGAGGTAAATTAAAATCTGCTACTTAGAATATTTCTGCCTATGTTTTCTTTTTCTTGTAGGTTTTGCTTTATGAATTTTGATGTGATATTTGTATTATATATTGATATCCATTCTTCTTTTTTTTAAATTTTTTTAACGTTTATTTATTTTTGAGACAGAGAGCATGAACGGGGGAGGGTCAGAGAGAGAGGGAGACACAGAATCCGAAACAGGCTCCAGGCTCTGAGCTGTTAGCACAGAGCCCGACGCGGGGCTCGAACTCACGGACCGTGAGATCGTGACCTGAGCCAAAGTCGGACGCTTAACCGACTGAGCCACCCAGGCACCCCTGACATCCATTCTTCTTTTATGTTTGTTGCAGATTTAATAAAGGGCCATTCTTTGTCACACTAATGTTCTCTATCCTAATTTTCTCTTTGTCATGTGACCAGTGTTTTCACTTTGTACTTGCCTGATATGCCTTTCCACATTTTTGATATTTAATACTTTCAATCACTTTAAAATTCACCAAAATGGTATATAATTAAATTTGTGATGCAAAATGGGAGTAAAATTAGCAAATTTACATTGCTCTGTATCATATTTCATGTTATGTTTTTATTCCATATGATTTCTTTTGTTTTTCCCTCTTTGTTTCTGTGTGTGTGGGGGTTTGTGGTGTGTTAGTTTATTTATTTGTTTAGTTTGCTTATTTATTTTTTAGTTTTCAGGTGTGGAAATTTCAGTGATTCATCACTTACATACAAACAGCCAGTGCTCATCAGCAATGTGCCCCCTCCTTAATCCCCCATCACCATTTAGCCTGTCCTCCCACCCACCTCCGCTGTAGCAACTCTCAGGTTGGTTCTTTTATTGTTAAGAGTCTGTTTTCCGGCTTACCTCTCTCGCTCCCTCCATCTCTCTCTCTGTCGTTATGGCACTTTGATGGACTGTTTTTAGTTCTTCAAAGGCTAACTCTATAAATACAAATTTATGTGATACACTTGATCTTCTTTTGCTAAAGACAGCATCAACCCTCCATAATGACTTGTGAAGAAATTATGAAATATTTCCTAACAATTCCAGTCTCCAATTTTATTTGATTACATTTATATTGGTTCTTCTAGTGTTTACATTTGTACCTGGACTAATTGATTTATCCACATGAAGCATCTATAATTTGATCCCTGATTGTAAACATTCCTCCACCACCTATCTCCTCTCTCCTGTGAATTTGTGTTACAATAATTTTAAATTGCCATGATGTAAAACAGGGGTTTCTGTTCTATAATTCCCAGTTTATATTCCTAATCCTATGGTTAAATGAACGAATGCAGAGTCAATGCTTTTCATATGATTTCTTGATTTATTTTTCCATCACTTTACTATGAACATTTTAAACATGTAGAAAAATTAAAATAATTGTATAGTGAACACTTATTAACTCTTATCTAGAGTCTACAATTGATATTTGCTATATATGTTCTATCACCTATCTGTTTAGATTCACCCATCTTATTTCTTGATGCATTTCAGAATAATTCGCAGGTATCAGTAGACTCTTGAACAGTTCAGCCAACACATCATTAAGCAGAGTTCAATAGTAATAGTCTTCATTCGGTTTTTCCATTAGCAGTTTTTTTTCTAATTGTCAGAATGATTTCACAGCAACTGTAATTTCTGACTCTGTTTCCATTTGAAAATGTGTTCTGAAGTCTTTATAATTGAATGCTACTTTTGCTTTGGTATAACATTTTATTCCCATGAATATTTTACATTATCCCACTAACTTCAAACGTGGGATGTCGTTGTGAAAGAGATGAGTAATTATGATTTACTTTCTTAAGTGACTTTCTGTTTTTCTTTTTTTTTCACCCAACTGCAAAAAAAAAAAAAAATGTCTATCTTCAAAAGTCCTGTGAAACAAATCTTAATAGAGATAGGGTTCTTGTTGGCTTTTCTATATCAGATATTCTTAGGACATTATGACCAGTTCAGTCCATATATTCAGATCTTCTTATTCTGATATTTCTGTATTGCTTCCAAAATAACATTTAACATTTGTTTAATGTTTATTTATTTTTGAGAGGGAGAGAGAGAGACAGAGCATGAGCAGGGGAGGGGCAGAAAGAGAGGGAGACACAGAATTCAAAGCAGCTTCAGGCTCTGAGCTGTCAGCATAGAGCCCAACACGGGGCTCAAATCCAGGGACCGTGAGATCATGACCTGAGCAGAAGTTGGATGCTTAACCAACTGAGCTACCCAGGTGCCCCCCTAAATAACATTTTTAGTACTTCTTAGTTCATTTATATGCTTCTCTTACCAGCCATGTGGATTTTGGATCTTCTGTTCTTCCCTGTCTGTCTCAATTCATTTTTAATCATCTATGTATCTGTCTGTCTATCCATCCATCCATCCAGCCAGCCAGCCAGCCATCCATCCATCCATTCATCTAACCATCTAGCCATCTATCTATCTATGCATCTATCCATCTATCTACTTATTTACTTAGGCTATTTTCCTAATCTAATCCTACAAGTTATGGACAAGGTCTACTTTCCTTGTGCTGATCACAACATGACAGTCAGTTTGTGATTAAAAAAAAATCCCTTCCTTTACTTTCCTTTGATTTTGAATAGCTTATATTCCATCTCCTTGTCTACACTGAGCCTTTTACCTCTGCTTGAAGCTATCTTAGTGTTTCCGTACGTTATTTTCACCCATTGTTTTATATTTTGTTTAAATGATTCATTGGCTCAGTAACTACCTTTTCTGGTGAAGTGTTGATGTTTCATTTGTTTTTCCAGTGTTTTTCCTAACCTCATCTTACGTTATATTTATAGAGACAGTTCCATGCTGGGAACTTTTTGATTTATTTCGTACCTTTTAATGGAAGGCCTTCCTAAATTAGGTACCTGTAAAAGGTATATTCAGGAGTGAAACCATAACCAGGTTCACAAGAATCATTCCCACTTTATAATGAAGCATCTTCTGACATTGGCTTATATTCATGTGTGAGCTCTTTTGCCTTTACTTCTCCCCAAGCTACAGAAGTCAGCAGGTCCTGGGCCGCTTCTAATCCTTTAGAGATGGGGGTAGAAATTACCCAGTCCTACCTCTCTTGCTGTATCACCGTGCCAGACAAGCTCTGGAGAAGACCCGACTACCAACCCACCATCGTATTACCCCATTTAGTGATTAATGAAGCCATTAATTATTCTTGTAGTAGAATTCCCACACTCTGACAAGGATGCTTGGTTGGCTCTGCCTGGGTCGCTACAGATAACTTTTTATGGTCACTTGCCACCTTTTTAATCTCATTCTCCCTGCTTTTGCAAGGACATTTGAGTTCATGGAAATCTCTTTCTTTGTTTTTACTTGTTTTGTTTTGTTTGTTTTTTTGAAGACAGATAATATATGTAAAGAGCCTTTTGGTGAATTTCTTCTATTTAGAAACTCTTCTCCCTGTCCATCCTGCCTCTTCTTTCTGGTAGAGCTCCTTTGTTCTATGTAGTGTCTTTAAAGTTGTGGTACTGCTTTTTTTTCTATTTTATTTCTACATTTGAAAAAATTTTATCCGTTCATCAGTTGATGGACATTTAGGCTCTTTCCATAATTTGGCTATTGTTGAAAGCAAAAAAAAAAAAATTATGTTTATTTATTTTTGAGAGAGAGAGAAACAGAGCATGAATGGGGGGAGAGCAGAAAGAGAGGGAGACACAGAATCCGAAGCAGGCTCCAGGCTCTGAGCTGTCAGCACAGAGCCCGACGCGGGGCTCAAACCCACGAACCACGAGATCATGACCCGAGCTGAAGTCGGGCGCTTAACTGACTGAGCCACCCAGGTGCCCCATATTCCTACATTTTTAAAGGCAGGAAATTTGGATAATTGAAAAGTGGGTGTTTCCTTCAAAGTGGTCCTGACAGAAAACTTCCATCTGTATCGTTTAATTTCATCTTTTCGGCAATCCTTCAAAGCAGGCACAGTTACCCTCATTCTGTAGGTGAACAGAAGCAGCTCTGGTAGAACACCTGCCTTGGCCAATGTCACCCAGTGAATACACAGCAGACTGAGTTCCTGACACCCCTCTTCACTTCAGCGCACCAGCCCTCCTAGCTGGGAATGGAGAGCAAACACAAGGAAAGAAACAGCCCTCAGAACTTGGTGAGAGCTTTGACATTTGAAACAGATTAGAGAAAATAGAAAATTGCCCTTATTTATCATGAGCAGGCTTTGCCATGGTGACAGACTGTCTAATTGGCTCATATATATCTTTCCATTTCAGTATATGATTCCGCTCATTAGTATGCAATTCTCTTCATCCCTGCTGGGCAGGGATCCGAGGGCACTTATGGACCGTGTTCCCACCACCGGGGCCCTGTTGGAGAGTGGAATGGCTTTCCTGTGATATGAAATGTCTCAGCCAAGGACTCCCTGTTTCTACACTTGGACATGATTTGTGCCTTTGCTAATCCAGGGACCAAGGCTTTTACTTCTTTCTCAGTCTTATTAGTGAGTGATCGGTTGTTCCCCTGATCTTTTCAATTAAGATAATTTTATAGGAGGGCCAAGTCTGTTTGTTCTTCATACACCTCAGTGCTTCAAGCGTTTTCACTGCCGTATAAATGTTTCTTTAATTGACTGTTACCTGTTCTTAAGGAAAGAGTTGTAGCACTTTTGATGGTCTCCTTTTATTTATCTTGCATCACTCTCAAGAATACATATTGTTGACATTGTACCATCCAGTACTCAGATGGATGGTAATTTCCCCTGGATCAGGAGATGGGCAATGATCCCCAAGAATGGCTGGAAGAAGGCTGGGGGCAAATGAAGCTTTCTGGCCTGTTTGTGAAAACACGAAGGGAAACATACATTTTGTTGCCGTAAGCACTTTGTGCAGTGAGAACGTAAACTCACCCGCCAGTCATACTAAGGATTCCTCCAGAATCGCAGCTACCAGCCTGTCATCATGACCTTTTCTAGTATCACATGCCGTGGAGTTTTATGTTACCCAAAGACAATATGACAGAAGACTGTGCATTACTTCCTCAGTAACTTTACCCCTCCTCCTTATCCTCTCAAGAAAGAATATGTTCCGAAGAGAAAAAGGCACATATTTACCATACAATCAAGCTCATGAGCTCAGAAAACAGGTGGAGAGTTTACACATTAATTAAGCTTCATTTTATGCCATTAGCTGCATGTGTGTTAGATAGTACTTGTGTGCGTATGTGGACACCTCATGTGCACACACATTCACGTCCTCACACACACAGCCCGTCAAGTTCAGAAACAGACCCAGCCATCCTTCTGCCTCCGAGTAGAAAAGGAAGATTAGAAAGATCAGAATTCATCTTAAAGGGCATTTGAATGTAATAGGAATTATCAATTAAATCTAATTGAACAACAGAGACCTACATCACTAATTGCAGCCCCAGCCAGAATTTTGCAGATTTGTCCCATTTTCCTGTGTAGATATGTCATTTGGCACAAATCCTAGCTCAGACCTTCTATGCAGCTGCATAACTGTTAGCCTTGATGGAGAACTGTTTGCATCGTGCCTCAGAAAAAAAGAAATCCTGCCACATCGGGTTTCTTCTCTTCTGCTGGTAGAGAGCTCTCACACTCAGTGATACCGCGTAACCTGGTAGGTCCCACTGGTTACCTGAGCATGGACCGCCATCTTGTGTGCTTTGTATAAACAGAATGTGAAGGCTCACTCTGACCAGTAGGCAGGTAGCATATTTCCTACTCTGTATCGTAGTCACTTTGTCATATAAAAGTTGTTCACACAGTACAACAAGAACTACAAGAGACAGGGGCGCCTGGGTGGTGCAGTCGGTTAAGCGTTCGACTTCAGCCAGGTCACGATCTCGCGGTCCGTGAGTTTGAGCCCCGCGTCGGGCTCTGGGCTGATGGCTCGGAGCCTGGAGCCGGTTTCCGATTCTGTGTCTCCCTCTCTCTCTGCCCCTCCCCGTTCATGCTCTGTCTCTCTCTGTCCCAAAAATAAATAAACGTTGAAAAAAAAATTAAAAAAAAAAAAGAACTACAAGAGACACCGTCTTATTTAATTTCCTTCATTTCATATTATAATGTCACTGAAGTGCCTTAAATGGATGCATGTCTGTGTGCACACATCTCTGAAACCAGCTTGTATAAAATGATAAGTGTTCTCGGGGCGCCTGGGTGGCTCAGTCGGTTAAGCGGCCGACTTCGGCTCAGGTCATGATCTCGTGGTCCGTGAGTTCGAGCCCCGCATCGGGCTCTGTGTTGATCGCTCAGAGCCTGGAGCCTGTTTCGGATTCTGTGTCTCCCTCTCTCTGACCCGCCCCTGTTCATGCTCTGTCTCTCTCTGTCTCAAAAATAAATAAATGTTAAAAAAAAAATTAAAAAAAAAAAAGATGATAAGTGTTCTCAAAGCCACTTTGAATACTGAAGTCACTTGACAAGTCAGATTTCTGAATTTACTGGTATTTTTCCAGGATGGCTGTTTTTCTCCGAATATTTATTGAGGGCTCTGTATCTACCTCTCTCACGCACTTTCCTCCATATTCAATCATCTTGATTTTATGTCAGTAAAATAAATTGTATTCATTTATTTTTTTTCTTTATTAAGTTTATGTTAATTCCACCATCGTTAACATACAGTGTTATATTAGTTTCTGGTGTCCAGTATGGTAAGTCATAATTCTGTACATTGCTCGGTGCTCATCGTGATATGTGTGCTATTTAATCCCCATCACCTGTTTCACCCCCGCCCCATCCACCTCCCCTCTGGCAACCATCAGTGTGTTCTCCATAGTTAAGAGTCTGTTCCTTGGTTTGTCGCTTTCTTTAGATTTCCTTTGCTCCTTGTTTCTTAAATTCCATATGTGAATACAATCAAATGGTATTTGTCTTTCTCTATTTCACTTAGCATTGCATGCTCTAGCTCCATCCATGTTGTTGCAAATGGCAAGATTTCATTCCTTTTTATGGTTGAATAATAATCAATTTCAATTGAAGTGTGTGTGTGTGTGTGTGTGTGTGTGTGTATCACATCTTTATCCATTTGTCTATCAGTGGACACTTGGGTTGCTTCCATAATTTTGCTGTTGTAAATGATGCTGCTGTAAACATAGGGGTGCATGTATCCCTTTGATCTAGTGTCTTTGTATTTTTGGGGGGCAAATAGCCAGCAGTGTGACCACTGGATCATAGAGTAGTTCTATTTTTAACTTTTTGAGGAGCTTCCATACTGCCTTCCACAGTGGCTGCATCAGTTTGCATTCCCCCCCAACAGTGCACAGGGATTCCCTTTCTCTGCATCCTCATCAACCCTTGTGGTTTCCTGTGTTTTTGATTTTAGCCATTCTGACAGGTGTGAAGGATACCACATTGTGGTTTTTGGTTTGCATTTCCTAGGTGATGAGTAATGTGAACATCTTCTCATGTGTCTGTTGACCATGGCCATCTTATGTCTTGAACAAACAATTCTAAAACTTGTATGGACCACAAAAGACCCCCAAATAGCCAAAGCAATCTTGAAAATAAAAACAAAACTGGAGGTATTACAATTCCAGACTTCAACATGATATTACAAAGCTGTAGTAAAACAATATGGTACGTCACAAAAATAACACAGAATCAAAGGAACATAATAGAATATCCAGAATAACCCCACAATTATATGGTCAATTAATCTTCAACAAAGGAGGGAAGATATATAATGAGAAAAAGACTTTCTTCAACAAAATGATGCTGGGAAAACTGGACAGCTACGTTGCAAAAGAATGAAACTGGACCACTTTCTTAAACCATACACAAAAATAAACTCAAAATGGATTAAGGATCTAAATATGAGACCAGAAACCATAAAAGTCATAAAAGAGGGTACAGGCAGTGATTATTCTGACACTAGCCGTAGCAACATTTTTCTAGATATGTCTTGTTTGGCAAGGGAAACAAAAGCAAGAATAAACTCTTGGGACTACATCAAAATAAAAAGCTTCTGCACAGAGAAGGAAACAATCCACAAAACTAAAAGCCATCCTACTGAATAGTAGAAGATATTTGTAAATGACATATCTGATAAAGGGCTAGAGCTAGTATGCAAATATTTATTTTTTAAATATGAAATTTATTGTCAAATTGGTTTCCATACAACACCCAGTGCTCATCCCAAAAGGTGCCCTCCTCAGTACCCACCACCCACCCTCCCCCCCCCCCACCACCCATCAACCCTCAGTTTGTTCTCAGTTTTTAAGAGTCTCTTATGCTTTGGCTCCCTCCCTCTCTAACCTCTTTTTTTTTTTTTTTTAAACAGGGATCCTGGGTAGCTCAGTCAGTTGAGCATCTGACTCTTAATTTCAGCTTAGGTCATGATCGCAAGGTCATGGGATCCAGCCCCATGTCAGGCTCCACACTGAGCCCTGAGTGTGGGGCCTGCCTGGGATTCTCTCTCCCTCTCTCTCTCTCTCTCTACCTCCTCCCCCTTACTCATACTCTCTGTCTCTCTCTCTAAAGTAAAAAAAAGCAACATACATAAAAAAATGATACAACTCAACACCCCCAAAACAAATAATCCAGTTAAATAAAAAGGGAAGAAAACATGAATAGATTTTATTTAAAAAATTTTCTTAATGTTTATCTTTTGAGAGAGAGAGAGAGAGAGAGAGAGAGAGAGAGAGAGAGGGTGCAAGCAGGGGAGGGGCAGAGAGAGAGGGAGACACAGAATCTGAAGCAGGCTCCAGGTTCTGAGCTGTCAGCACAGAGCCCGACCCAGGGCTCAAACTCATGAACCGAGAGATCGTGACCCAAGCCAAAGTCGGACGCTTAACCAACTGACCCACTCAGGTGCCCCTAGATTTTATTTCTGAAGTTCACCTAGTTGAGTGGCCTCTCGGTACTTCAGCGTCTTGGGAGGTAATATGATTGGTATCTTTCAGCAGCAACACTAACTATTGAGGGACCTTGCTGTCATAACCAGCATTCACAGTGAAGTAGTAATTCCTTGTTAGATATCACATTTGTGTTAACCTCTGAAATAATTTCTGGTATGCATACGTATTATAGCTATCCCGAAACTGTAACCGCAGTGATTTGATTTATTTGTACACTTGAATGAAGTACAGCACATAGTCTGCTGGAAACACTCGTGGCCAAATTGCTATCATTACTGTGCTTTACCACACTGATGTTTGATGTAGTTGAAAAGGCAATTTTAATTTAGTTTATTCTGACACCTATATATACCTGGTACAGACTTAATATGATTCAAGGCACGCGTGCATACTCACGCATGATTCTTATGAATACACCACATGATGGGGACCAAGAAACACTCAGCATGTCACGCATTTGGTGTGGAAATTCCTTTGCTACCCCAAGTATGTTACCTTTGATACACCACTAAGGGAACCCTACTAATCTGTTATGAAGATTTATGTCTCTTTCAATGAGAAGGGGTGTCAAAGCTGTAGAAATGGTTATGGGGAGCTGGACTGTAATACTCTCCATTCGTTAAAATAATATCTGCTTTCTTTTATAAACACTGGAGCCTCTCCTTCTCTTTCATCTGGCCCTTTGGAGTCTGAACAGTTCAACCTCAGCTATTCAGTGGGAGACCCAGATTCCAATTGGGCAGTCTTTCCATGAGGCTGAATGCCCAGAGATGGCTTGCTAAACATCGCAGAAACCTTCTCCTTTCCTGCCTTCCCCTCCCACTCCAGTGTGCTGTGTGATAAATGAAGGATTATTTATAGACCAGGCCTTGAAAGAACAAGACATACAGACTTTCATGTATCCTGGAATGGCCCAACTCAGCCAACTGGCCAGAACACCCACCAGCAGGAAAAACACATGAGCAGCAGGCAGGTAAACCACAAGAGATTCACTGATTTACAAAATACAGTTGAGATCCTAAGATGCAAAAGAAAAAAAAAAAAAGATAGGTATCGAAATATAGCTGTAGTCCAGCTGTTGCCAGAAATTTCCATATGAATTGTATATGAATTAAGCAGCCTCCTAAATACTTTATTTCAGAGCTGCAGTAATGTCCGCAATTAAAGAGCAGCAGCTATAAGCATTCCTTCAGTAAAGTGTCAATATGCTTCATGAAAACCATGCACAGCCCTGATAGCTTTGATAAACTTAATAGGTATGAAAGATAAAGCCTCAAAAATTTACAAATAAACTTCACTCCCGAATTAAAACCTGGGTAAAAACGTGGGCAATTAATCGAATATTTGGAAGTCATTGTCCCTGAAAACCCCAAGGAATCTTCAACCCAGAGCTGTATCCCGGGAAATACTCTTCTTCAAGGTCATCAAGATTGCCTTTATTGGTAAATAACATTTATTGTGTTACCAAAAGCAAGGTGCTGAGTATCATCCTATAGCTGTGAATGAATAAATAAGATTCTGGCTAGAATTTGAAGCAGACAGTGGTGTATCAAAGACATGTGGGGTCCATTTTCAAGCGCTAGTCTGGGTTCAGGACATTCAAAAGATTCAGACTCCACACAGTCCTTAGCAAAACAATCTGGTTTGTTCTGCTGGTTTTCCCAGTATTCAAGGCAAGGAGAAATCCTCACACATATTATTTTATGTTATGTGGTTTGGTTTGATATAATATATAAAGCTGCTGAGTCCTGTGTATACCAGGAAAAAAAATTCAAAAAATGTCAGAATAACTTGTTAACTAACGCCTGTATAGCATTCTAGAACATTTTAATGCTAATTAACATCTATGTTGCTGTACATGTAGAAATGTCATTAACCATTTCATTGACTTCTTATTCTGTATATCCCAATCAGAACTTGCTTAAAAGAAACAAAAAAAGTCACACTTAATATTTTTAATTTTGTTTTCACCTTATGGAATGGTTCTAATTGCTGGCGGTGATTTACAGCATTAATAAAAATAGGCTTATATCAAATATATTACGGTGAGAAGTGTCACTAGGAAAAGGAAGCCTAACCTTTATTAAGAAATCTAAGGGGCGCCTGGGTGGCTCAGCCGGTTAAGCGTCCGACTTCAGCTCAGGTCCTGATCTCACGTTTGTGAGTTTGAGCCCCACATCGGGCTCTGTGCTGATGGCTCAGAGCCTGGAGCCTGCTTTGGATTCTGTGTCTCCTTCTCTCTCTGCTCCTCCCCCAATTTGTGCTCTGTCTCTCAAAAATAAATAAATGTAAAAAATTTTTTTTTAAAAAAGAAATTGAAAACAGGTTCATTTATTAAGGAACTTCAGTCAAAGTTGGGCAGGAAAGAACACAGTAGATTTTAGAAACACTAACTATTTTAGTCTTTCATGTCTTTGCGCCTCCAACGAAAAATACCAAGAGAAGGATATGGACATAAGCTTATGTGAGTCAGTAAAAATGCCTTTTTTCCTTAACTGTCTCTTTTATTTATTTGTTTTTAAGGTTTTATTTCAATTCCAGTTCATTAACATACAGAGTGTTATATTAGTTTCAGGTGTATAATATAGTGATTCAACACTTCCATACATTCTCTGGTGCTCATCACAAGTGCCCTCCTTAATCCCCATCACCTATTTCACCCATCTCCCCCTCCGTCTCCCCTCTGGTATCATCAGTTTGTTCTCATAGTTAAGAGTCTGTTTCTTGCTTTGCCTCTCTCTCTTTCTTTTCCTTTGCTCATTTGTTTCTTAGATTCCACATATGAATGAAATTATACGGTATTTGTCTTTCTCGGACTTACTTCACTTAGCATTATTCTCTAGCTCCATTCGTGTTGCTGCAAATGGCAAGATTTCGTTCCTTTTTATGGCTGAGTAATATCCCATTGTGTATATATGCCACACGTGTCTTCTTTATCCATTCATCTGTCGATGGACACATCTATCAAAAGCTTTCCCAACTTTCCATAGTTTGGCTATTGTAGATGATGCTGCAGTAAACATAGGGGTGCATGTATCTTTTGGAATTCTTTTGTATTCTTTGGGTAAATATCCAGTAGCACAATTGCTGGATCATAAGGTAGTTCTATTTTTAACTTTTTGAGGAACCTCCATACAGTTTTCCAGAGTGGCTGCACCAGTTTACATT
This sequence comes from Lynx canadensis, assembly GCF_007474595.2. Lineage (NCBI taxonomy): Eukaryota > Metazoa > Chordata > Mammalia > Carnivora > Felidae > Lynx > Lynx canadensis. Next base: position 153,640,737 of record NC_044311.2, on the reverse strand, counting down.
CCCACCAACAGTGCACAAGACTTCTCCTTTCTCCACATATACATCGATGCCTGTTGATTCTTGTGTTGTTGACTTAACCATTCTGACAGGTGTGAGGCGATATCTCATATTCGTACCTCCCTCATGATGAGTGATGTTGAGTATCTTTTTGTGTCTCTTGGTCATTTGGATGTCTTTTTTGGAGATATGTCTCTTCATGTCTTCTGCCCATTTTCTTAATTGGATTATTCATTTTTTGGGTATCGAGTTTTATAAATTCTTTATCTATTTTGAATACCAATTAACCCTTTGCCAGATATATCATTTGCAAATATCTTCTCAGGTAAAAAATGCCTTTTAAAAAAATCTGTTCAATTACTGTTTAGAATATAATGTTAAAGAATATATCAATGATAACTTATGAAATCAGTTATCTTGGTCACACATGAAAATCTGTGGCAGGTGAAGCTTTACTTTGATTCCTAAATAGTGATTGTGAAGACTTGATGTTTTCTTTCCCATCTTTCACTTCTGAGACTATGAGAATACAGATTGGTATAATGAGCTTATACTTGGCATTGTGGGGTACACAATTTTTATAGGTCGGACATTATTTTGAAAACATAATTATATATATAATGATGTTGTGGTAGGCAGAAAAAATGGCTTTCCAGAGGTGCCTACGTCCTAATCCCCTAAACCAGTGACTATGGAACATTACATGGCATAAGGGAATTGGGGTTACAGGTGAAAGTAAGTGACCTTGAGATGGAGAGATTATCCTAGATTACCCAGAAGGACCAATCTAATCACACAAGCCCTGACAAGCAGAAGGCCTCTCCCAGGTGTGACCAGAAGGAGATGTAACCACAGAAGGGTTGGAGAGAGGCAGGTGGCTGCTGAATTTGGAGATGGGGGAGGAGGCCACTGCCAGGAAATTCAAGTGGCCCCTAGAAGCTGGAAAAGGCAAAAACGATAGCCTCCCTTCAGAGCCCCCAGAATGAACCCAGCCCCACCCACCTTGGTTTTAACCCAGCGAGACTTATGTCCAACTTCTAACTTCCAGAAGTATAAGATAACGAACTTGTGCTGTTTTAAGCCACTAAGTGTGTGGTAATGGGTTACAGCAGCGACAGGAAATCTGTACAGATATGAATAAGATTTAGCATTTTCTCCCTCCACACTGAGAGAAAGTGCTAAGAACTATAAGTTGTTATGAGGGTGGGGTGGGGAATATAGCCCCTCAGAACAAGAGAAACAGGTTTTATGTTTGCACAGTAAATAGACTATAACTATAGCACAGTTGATAGAATCAAGGAGCTCAGCCTTCCTATTGTCTGTTCAAAAGACACAAGAAACATTTAATTTTATTAGGCCAATATTCCAACAGCCATGGGGATGAAAATGTATGCGATCAAGAATTTGCTCTGCTAAAGCAAATGGGTTTTTAAGAGTAGAGCAATCACATAAAAAATCAGTGTTGACTTTTTTTTCCCCCCTTAAAAATTTCAGGTAGGTTGAGGTTGGTTGATGTACATATCACACCCCTGCTCGTTATGCAGCTATACTTTGTGGAATATCATATGTGAGAAAAGACTTTTTCACAAATAAGTTGTTTAATGTAGGAGAAAAAAAACCTGTTGGCCAACACCGACAGAAATGTGGTTGTTTGGGGCACCTGGGTGGCTCAGTCGGTTGAGCGTCCGACTTCGGCTCAGGTCATGATCTCGCCGTCTGTGAGTTCGAGCCCCGCGTCGGGCTCTGTGCGGACAGCTCAGAGCCTGGAGCCTGCTTCGGATTCTGTGTCTCCCTCTCTCTCTGCCCCCCCACCCCCGCTCATGCTCTGTCTCTCTCTCTGTCAAAAATAAATAAAACATTAAAAAAATTTAAAAGAAATGTGGTTATTCTTTCAAGGGCAGTTATTGCTGCCGAAGTACAAATACTCATTCAGGGCATACCGCAAGCACAGTGATGTGTTGTGTGACAAGCATGACCTTAAGTGGAAAGCAAAGAGAGGGACAGTTGGCCATGGCATTTGCCTGTGTAGGTCTCCGAAGTTCTGGAACGTCTCAAATGTTTTTCCCCAATGTGAGCAGTGTTTTTCCTTATCATGCATTACTTCTTATTTCCGTTCTACACAGAATTTTTAAATAATTTTTAAACCATAAAGTACATACATGGCCCCCAGTAAGGAAAGAACAAGTCTTTCACTGGTCTGTGGAAAACGCTATACAATTTCAGTTGTTCTTTATTTGCCCTAGACATTTTAGAACCCAAATGGGAATTCGGGTTTTTAGAAGGAAATCGTGGGTCTTAGGTTTTGAGTTGGTAATACAGAGGCCTCCCATGCCTTCCACCAGGCAGCCCCCACTTGGGTGGGAGAGCCCTGGTCATTGAACGGGCTGGACTGTATTCACTCACACGTCCAACCTTAACCCAATGAGTAGTCCTCCATTCCGAGGAAGAGTTGACATAAGGGGTTCCTCACAGCGACTGCTAAGGCTGCCTGGAAAGACATCCCATCAACATTGTGTACCAGCCCTGCCAGAGCATGAAGGGGTCAGCCGAACATGGGGCACAGGGAGGTGCTATAAAAGGAGGGCCCTCCTGATGGGCAGGCCCCCCGTCAGTAGAGGAGGAGACCCCAGGTCTTCGGTACCGCTCAGTCCTTACTGTGAGCTGATGTGCCACACAGTCTCTGCTGCACTGAGAGCCAGTACGGATGCTGGAATTTTCCAACAGCACTTTCAAAGCCATGAGGATTTACCAATATAAGACTTCCAGGTGTCTTTGGTAACATACGGCTGCTGTACCTCATTGGTTGGAATGAATGTTCATTTTGGGGTCGTCAGTAGAATTAATTACTTTGGGGAAAAGCCACATCCATGAGTTGCTGGGAGTGATTCTTAAATGAGATTCACTTTGCGACTTGGTCAGAGTCCGTGCTGGCCATTGCAAACTACGCACTGAGTGCACTTGCTTTGTTGCTAATTTTATTGTTTCTTAACAGCAACGGTGACTGGGAATCATTTCTTCTTTTTTCTTTTTCTTTTTTTTTTTTTAATTTGGGTTTATCTTTTTTTTTAATTTTATTTTTTTAAATTTACATCCAAATCAGCATATAGTGCAATAATGATTTCAGGAGTAGATACCTGAGTGCCCCTTGCCCATTTAGCCCATCCCCCCTCCTCTCCCCCCTCCAGTAACCCTCTGTTTGTTCTCCATATTTATGATTCTCTTCTGTTTTGTCCCCCTCCCTGTTTTTATATGATTTTTGTTTCCCTTCCCTTATGTTCATCTGTTTTGTCTCTCAAAGTCCTCATATGAGTGAAGTCATATGGTATTTGTCTTTTTCTGACTAATTTCACTTAGCATAATACCTTCCAGTTCCATCCACGTAGTCGCAAATGGCAAGATTTCATTCTTTTTGATTGCCAAGTAATACTCCATTGTGTATATATACCACATCTTCTTTATCCATTTATCCATTGATGGACATTTGGGCTCCTTCTATACTTTGGCTGTTGTTGATAGCGCTGCTATAAACATGGGGGTGCATGTGTCCCTTCGAACAGCACACCTGTATCCCTTGGATAAATACCTAGTAGTGTAATTGCTGGGTCATAGGGTAGTTCTATTTTTAGTTTTTTTTTTTTAATTTTTTTTTTCAACGTTTATTTATTTTTGGGACAGAGAGAGATGGAGCATGAACGGGGGAGGGGCAGAGAGAGAGGGAGACACAGAATCGGAAACAGGCTCCAGGCTCCGAGCCATCAGCCCAGAGCCTGATGCGGGGCTCGAACTCACGGACCGCGAGATCGTGACCTGGTTGAAGTCGGACGCTTAACCGACTGCGCCACCCAGGCGCCCCTCTATTTTTAGTTTTTTGAGGAACCTCCACACTGTTTCCAGAGTGGCTGCACCAGCTTGCATTCCCCCAACGATGCAAAAGAGATCCACTTTCTCTGCATCCTCGCCAACATGTGTTGTTGCCTGAGTTGTTAATATCAGCCATTCTGACAGGTGTGAGGTGGTATCTCATTGTGGTTTTGATTTGTGTTTCCCTGATGATGAGTGATGTTGAGCATTTTTTCATGTGTCGGTTGGCCATCTGGACGTCTTCTTTGGAGGTGTCTATTCATGTCTTTTGCCCATTTTTCACTGGATTATTTGTTTTTTGGATGTTGAGTTTGATAAGTTCTTTATAGATTTTGGATACTACCCCTTTATCTGATATGTTGTTTGCACATATCTTCTCCTATTCTGTTGGTTGCCTTTTAGTTTTGCTGGTTGTTCCCTTCGCTGTGCAGAAGCTTTTTATTTTGATGAGGTCCCACTAGTTCATTTTTGCTTTTGCTTCCCTTGCCTCTGGAGATGTGTCGAGTAAGGAGTTGCTGCAGCCAAGATCAAAGAGGTTTTTGCCTACTTTCTCCTCGAGGATTTTGATGGCTTCCTATCTTGCATTGAGGTCTTTCATCCATTTTGAGTTTCTTTTTGTGTATGGTGCAAGAAAGTGGTCCAGGTTCATTCTTCTGCATGTCGCTGTCCAGTTTTCCCAGCACCACTTGCTGAATTGCTCCTTCTTAATGCAGCTGAGCATGTGCTACATGGCACAGGATCCCAGGGTGCTTGATAGAAGGTGACTGGGAGGATGTTGGCTTGTGTATGAGAACCAGTGAAGCACTGTGCATGGGAAAGATTTCCACTGATGACATCTGAGACCAGCCAACATTTCTTGGCCCAGTGCCCTTACAACCGAGCCCTCCCGTTTGATGGATCCCATGACATGGCCTTAGCAGAGTCCACTGTGGCCCTGACTGATGAAAGTAGAGCAGAAAGGTGGGAATGTCAATCCAATGTGAGCTGACTGTCAACTCAGCACGACTCTTTAAAGTAGACTTGAGTTTCTTAATTTGTATAAAACAGTGACTTGGACTACCCTTTCTATGACTAAGTGGATCACACGAGGCACAGAAGTCCCAGCATCTTTTGTTGCCATTTCTAGATGGCCTGCTGACAAGGGAGACCAGGGAGGGATGGTCTTCAACAAGGTCTTTGGAAGAACAGGTGCTCCAGTGAGTGGGACCAGTGGTCTGGACAGAGGGATGTTCTAGCAGTTGTTGGTATTCCATTCTGTCCATTTGATCCAACTCCTTGGTATGTTGCCTGGGTCACTCAGTTTCTTCTTCTTATTTGTTTCTCCTCGACCAAGAGCAGATGGTATGGGCACCTCCTCTGTTGAAGGATAAACCAGGATTCCTAACTGAATCCATCAGTCCCCTGATCTGGCCCCAGCTGTTCTCAGGTCCCCAGATCACCAACCTCTTCTTTGACTTGGTCTTCACAAATGTGGCCCCAACTTCTCCCTTCCAAGCCCCTCTTGTCTAGCCAACTCCTCCACTCAGCCTGGAGGTCTCAAAGAGAAAGGCCCTCCATGATTGTTCAAGTCCATCATTTCCCCTTGCCAGTATTGTGACCTTTAATTATGGAGTAATTTACAGGAGCAAATGTTTACATTCTGATTTTCCCGTTAGATGCTGCTCCATGAAGGCAGATCCACATCCATCCCCCTTATGGGGAAGAGCCCAGCATGTACCTGATGGCTATGCCAACCTTATCTGCCAGGGACCCTACTCAGTGCCTGGTCTCCCCCTCTGGCCTCCAGTAGTGCCCTTCAGTGCCATTTCCAGCCAGCCAGGCTTGGCTGACCCAACTCTGGACCCACCTACCTTCCTGACCCAGGAGCTCCAAACATACACAGACGAGGGGTGCTAAGATGAGCTCTTAGCCAAAGTAAGCTTCTGGTGACTCCTCAGAAATAAGCATTTTCTAGAGTCTAGAAGCGTATATGTTTAGACTGAGCATGCATGGCAAATTTCACTTAGTCTAGCCACCTTCTTTAGGCAAGCAGAGAAGTGGGGGGATCGCCTCCACTGTGCTCACATTGTCCACCCCGTCCCTACCATCCTGCCCTCCCCTCCCCCACCACCATGCCCTCTCCTTCCCCCACCAATCTGCCCTCCCCTCCCCCTCACCCTGTCCTTCCCTTCCCCCACTCTATCCCCTACTCTGCCCTCCCCTCCCCGACCACTCCATTCACCTTTTTCACTTGTTCCTTGCATCTGGACGGTATCACTGCCCTATGGCACTCTGGACAGTTATCACTGACTTGTCCCACATCTCCCACATCTGCCTTCTGCGTCCAGATACAGCAGTCTGCAGGCCATCCCCTGAAGTTACCACACCCCCACCATAATGCATGTTTCCTTCTTTGGGGAGACAGAAAGGTGACTGAAACTGAGCGGAGGACAGGTCCTCATAATGGCCCAGCAGCACCGGGACATGTGTCATGCATCCATCACCCAGCTTTCCAGCAGTTACTCATCCAGCTGAGCGCTTTCTTGTGCCCACCTCAGCAGTGTGCCCACTCTTGTGCCCACCTCAGCCAGTCCCTGCCCTGAGACCTGGAGTCTGCTCGGGAGGACACAAGACTGCCCCTTCAGGCACCGGCCTGCTCAGCTCCTCTGCCGGAGCCATGATATTTTCCTTTCTTCTGATGGTCATGTGCTGTTACCAACACGTAGTACCCTGGGTTTCTCTAGAGATAAAAGGCCAGTGCTAGCAGAAAGTCAGACGGATAGGAGCACAACTGAAGACACAAATGCTTGCTGCTGTTTGCCAGGGTGCTTGTAAGATCTGGAGTGAAATCAGCTCTAAACAGGCACTCGGGCCTCCTCGGCGGTGAGCCCTCACAGAGGTGCCCGAAGTTGTCGTGTCTGAACCATCCACTTCCGCTGGAGCTTTCAGCCTTGGCTCCTTGGCCGCTTCCGCCCTGCCGCCCCAGGAGTCCTTAAGTAAGATCGGGATGTCTTAGTTCTGTCCTACCCACAAAGGAGTAGGACACTATAAATTTTCTTGAGAAAAGACCACATGAAGTAAAGACATGAAGACGTGAAGATTTTTAAAATCTTGTTAAAAAAGGGGGCGCCTGGGTGGCTCAGTCGGTTGAGCATCTGACTTCGGCTCAGGTCATGATCTCACCGTTGGTGACTTTGGGCCCCGCGTCGGGCTCTGTGCTGACAGCTCGGAGCCTGGAGCCCGCTTCGGATTCTGTGTCTCCCTCTCTCTCTCTGCCCCTCCCCGGCTCACACTCCGTCTCTCTCAAAAATAAAATAAACATTAAAAAAATTTAAAAAACCCTTTAAAATCCTGTTAAAAAGATTGTCATAGTAATGTAGCTTAAGAAATCTAAAAGGCTTGGGGCGCCTGGGTGGCGCAGTCGGTTAAGCGTCCGACTTCAACCAGGTCACGATCTCGCGGTCCGTGAGTTCGAGCCCCGCATCAGGCTCTGGGCTGATGGCTCAGAGCCTGGAGGCTGTTTCTGATTCTGTGTCTCCCTCTCTCTCTGCCCCTCCCCCGTTCATGCTCTGTCTCTCTCTGTCCCAAAAATAAATAAACGTTGAAAAAGAAATCTAAAAGGCTGAACCTCAAATATTCACATAGATGATGCTAATGACCTTGATAAGCTCTGTTTATTTTTGAATGTCAGTATCCATTATTTGAATCATTGAATAATCTTTCAGGAGCACTGCAACAAGCTGTATTCAGCTTAGAGGCATTCCTGGCCTATACAGCTTAGAGGCCACTTCTCTGTAGGACAGTAAGATCCCAGGCAGGACTACAAAGCTAACTATTCTGTTTAACTTTGTTTCCGGGGCAAAAGGAATTTTGCTAAGACATTAATATACAGGCAAGTTGATTGATTCTTCATTAAGTAATGTGTTCCTCTCAACAGATACACATAATCTTATTACATTATACATCTTTAATATATATTTTTTATATTTTCCTTAATACAGAAATGAATTCTTCCTTAGACTATTTGGACATCTTTGCGTTGAAAGCATAAGAGTCTGGCAAGATCTCATTTTTTTATTGTGACTGAGATTATATATATATATATATATATATACACACACACACACACACCACCACCATTTTCCTTATCCACTCATCTATTGATGGACACTTGGGATGCTTCCATATCTTGGCTATTATAAATACTGCAATAAACATAGGGGTGCATGTATCTTTTCCAATTAGTGTTTTTGCTTTCTTTGGGTAAATACTCAGTAGTGCGATTACTGAATCATATGGCAATTCTGTTTTTAAAAGAACCTCCATACTGTTTTCCACAGTGGCTGCTTCAGTTTACAGTCCTACCAAAAGCATATGGGGGTCTTTTTTCTCTCCTCGCCAACATTTGTCAGTTTTTGTCTTTTTGATTCTGTCCACTCTGACCGGTGTAAGGTGATAGCACATTGTAGTTACAAAATAAGTAAGTCACAAAGATGAAAAGTTCAGCATAGGTGATACATTCAGTAAGATGGTAATAATGTTGTCTGGGGATAGAGGGTCACTGTGCTTACTGTGGTGGCTACCGGGTAACATATAGAATTGTTGAATCATTATGTTGTACATCTGAAACTAACATAACCCTGTATATTAGCTACACCTGGATTAGAAAAAAAAGAAAAAAAGGAAGTGATAGAGTCTCATGATCTTTATTCAACATAACTGTACAATCTGAATCATTAGAGAAAATAAGAATATACTTTTCTTTCCAAGAAAATCAAACAAGTTTTATGTATTCTTAGTTGCAAAGTATCACAGTTATTGCGTGATGACGGTTACCTGAAGGAGATGGAGATTCTTCGAAGTAAGGGTTAACTGATGTCCGGAAAGCAGCTCATGTTAAATCCTAACTGGATTTCTGGAGGAAACTTGGAGGGCCTTGGGGGCAGCAGATTTTATATATGATCTCATGTTCCAGATACACATAGCTGAGCTCTGTTCTCTCTTACCTATAGGAAATGAGTTGAGGGAGAGGGGAATCATCTGTGAGAAAGGACTTTTACTGAACTGTAGATTCTACCCAAATATGAAATCGGCTGTCTAGTAATGCAGTACACATGACTGGTTACAGGCTTCCTAGCTAACACACCCCAAAGGGTTTAACAAAGACTTCCGGTACCGTTAATTGCTTACCAAAAAAGGTGTTCCATTTTGCCTTTTAAATAATGCGGGAGGCGAGTGGCAAATCCAATAACTTGGAGAAGGAATTCTGAAAGATGAAAGGAAATTTGCATTTAGAAAGGCAAAGATGAGAAATTAGGCAAAACCCTTTAACCTTACGGTATTTCAGAGAACCTTGGCAAACCTGGGTGCTGGGGACGTAAGGAAGAAAGCTGGTGCTGACTGTTCCAGTATGGCGCATGAGGTTCTGACTGCCAGCTTCCGGTGGGGAAAGGTGCCCCCTAGTGGCTGCCTGGTCTGGATGCTTTTTAAGACAGCTCCAACATAGACAGGTGGGGAGACTGAGCAAGAAAGATCTTCATTCTGAACAAACGTGAGTAGTTTGACATCATAATCACTATCATAAATATAGCACCACTCAGGGGCTGTCTTGTGCATTCTCCTACCTCTGACAATTTTCCAGGAATACTATGAGACGTGTGTGCCCAGTTATTGGGAGGAAACTCATGTTAAATAAGTTTCTCAAGATCGTATTGGTGTTACAGGAGAGAATAGATCTAGACTTTCTGCCTCCTCCATCTGGCTGCTTCTCGCATTTGGGAACCCATAGCGTGGTAAATGTGCAGGCGGCTGATGAAAACATGAACCCGCCAAAACAAGTGATTAGGTAGGAAGGGAGGCAGTGTATGCTGTTGTTTCTCTTTTGCTTGGGGACTGCTTCAAGTTGAGAGTGGGGCTTTTGACACTCATTAAACCAAGAAAGGGAGAGGATTCATGCACAGGACAAAGTTGGAGACACGGGTTAGAGAGGAGTATGGAATCCTTAACTAATGAGATCACTGGGTGAATCTGTTGGGGGTCAGCACACCTGGTAGGTCGACTCAAGGGACGTGAGCTGGTCTGAGAGATGCAGTGAACTGTGTGGCTTTGTTCGCGCACAGGTCAGAGGACATTTCATAAGGCATTTTATGAGCAGGGGCACCACGTGCAGAGTAAAACTTTGGCTGTACTGAGTACATTTTTAAAGAGAAGTATTACTTATTTGGGGGAGCCCACTGTGGAGATTCTTGAAGGTCTTGAACTATAAGCTTCAGCCCTAGAGAGTAATGAGGTGATCAAAGAGAAGCTGTACAGGGATAGAAAAATGTTCAATGCGCTGAGCTATCAAAGCAATGGCGAGAGAAGTGGTTCTGGTGTGAATAGTATCACTACTGCTATACTTACAAAGGAAAAATCTATTTGTGTTGGATTTTTACGAACTTCCAGACATTTTGACTCAGGCCTCAGATATGTTAAGAACTCCCCCTCTCTCTCCCTCTCTCTCTTGCTCCTAAAATAATGGGGAAGGTGTGGGATGAGACACCCTCACGACTCCATGCAACTATGAGATTCCGTGACTCTAAAAATTAAATTTGAGATTTGGGAGGTTACTTAGGATAACCACAAACAAATAGAACGTATGGAAAGACACTGTTCACAGACCCATATTCACGTTATCCCAGAGTGAGCTGAGTCACCTCACAGCCCAGAGGCCAGCACGACAAAGGCTTCTGGGGTTACCAGGTGGAAATCATAGCAAACTCTGAGGACAAGTATAGATCTATGATGGGGAAGCACAGGGATGGGAAGGAGGGAGGAGTGGGACAGACAGAGTGAGGTGCGTGTGGAGCGGCAAAGTGGGCAGTATAACCTAGAGCTCATGAGAAAATTCCATGCCACTCTGGAATCTGCCATTACTCAGTCAGGAAAGGCGTGGATATCAGGAGATCTGGGTCCTACTCCCTTCTCTACTTTGGAGCAAGTTACAAGTTTTGAGCCTCAGTGTCATCGTCTACCAAAAGAGAGGAGCAGGTCCACATGATCCCTTCAGTTCCCGTTTAGTCTTTGAACATATTGTACTTTTTGTTTTTAACAGATTGTGTATTAGTCAGCTACTTCTTCAATAATGCAGTATAACAAATAGTCCCCCGGATCAAAAACCATTTATCTCTCTTTCCCTTGAGTTCCTAGTTGGCTGGATATTGACTGGCCTCAGCTAGGTTAGGCTGGGCCGGGCTTGTCTCCAGGTACCAGATGGGGCCAGGTAGGCTCCACTTGATTCTGTTCCTCTCGGGACCAACAGGGATGTGGGGTTTGCTTTGCTCAGGGCAGAGGGCAGCAGCATCAGAAGCATGGAAAACCGAGCACGCACGCTGAGAGCCTCTGTTCCAGACACTTGGCTGGCATGATCTTGGCTATAAGTCACATGTCCAAGCCTAACTTTAGAGCCATTAAGAAATGCATGCTTCCCTCCACGTGAGGCTGGCAATGGAAGGGAACAAGAAAGGATCAACTGCAGTCTAGTATCCTGAGGCTTCCAGTTCAGTTATCGATCCTCCCGTGAGCATGTTTTGGCATATTTTAAAGCTGAGAAAGAAAGAGTAGCTTCTGTTGATATTACAAAGGCAAGAGGGGAAAAAGGAAAGGAAAAGCCACTTTTCTCCAGTACTGTATGTGATCTCTTGTCTCAGGAAATCTTCGATCTATACAAAGTCAAGGTATGTGTTTTTCCTTCACACGCTTCTAAATTCTCAATGAAAATATTAGGGTAATAGCTGCAGAACTTGACATAAATGCCTGTTTGTCAACTTTGTAAAGTGAATAGGAATATAAGCGTGATGTGGAAACCACCGTAAATCAGGCAGAATTATTAAAACGTTAAAATATTTCATGCTGTTGTCACCTGTAATGGCTACAACATTAGGATGGATGGAAAGCCAGAGAAAACAGTACCCGCCCTTCCTCTGCTAGAATTTGTGATGAAGATCTTGCCTTTCTTTGTTCTTGATGTTTCCAGTGGAATTACGTTGACCCAAATGAAATGTCATAGGTTGCCAATGTGATTTTACTTTTTCGAGATAATGTTCAACTCCATTTGGACATGCACGTAAAGATGTAAAGCTAGATTTTATTGTGATAACGAAATAGCCTCATGATGGGGAGTGGAACCATGGGGAGCTGGCTTCCCCAGCAGGGAAACAGATGCAAACACAGACCCCTTGAGTGGAATCCTGTAATCCACCTGTGGCTTCAACCCTCTAATTTACCTTAAGGCCGTATGAACATTCTTGTTAATTAGAAGATGTTTAGGGACACCTGGGTGGCTCAGTCAGTTAGACATCTGACTCTTGATATCAGCTCAGGTCATGATCTCATGGTTTGTGCGTTCAAGCCCTGCGTCAGGCTCTGAGCTGACAGCGCGGAGCCTGCTTGGGATTCTCTCTCTCTCTCTCTCTCTCTCTCTCTCTCTCTCTCTCTCTCTCTCTCTCTCTCTCCCTGCCCCTCCCCCACTCACATGCTCGCTCGCTCGCGCTCTCTCCCTCCCTCTCAAAATAAATAAATAAACTTTAATAAAAAAAATAAGAAGATGTCCCAGTATGGCCAGATACGAAACATTGCCAAAGTAGAGAAAGGATTTTCAACAGCTTTACTGATCCTCCATTCCAGTATAAATCCATTGACCAAGAAAGGAGCATCGTGTGGATTTATGCCCATAGCAATACAAGTGTGAATTAAAACCTTGTTTAAAATTTTTATTTTGGAACGAGTTAGCATTTTACAGCGACATAAGAAGTTGATTAAATAAAGTACATAAATTAGCCAATACTCAGAAGATCTGCACAGCCTTTCTGCCACTCGTACAGATTCCTGCCTTCAGCAGCACTGCTAGACCTAGACATGTGTGAGCAGACACAAAGAAGGAAAACAAGGAGTCTATGGTGCTGATTTATGTGGCTCGGCATTTTTCCATCCCTGGTTTACAAGAATAGGACTTATGCTCTCTCCCTGCTGTTTTATGAGCTCTCATTTCATGCTTATACACACACATACTGGGGGAAAAGAAGGGGTTCATAGATGTATCATGTATGGTTTCTTGCAAAAAAGGACGTATTCCATTCGGGGAGTCTAGACATTCATCAATAATTGAATAGCAATTTAAAATCTGCATTTTTTTCTTTAAAAGATGTTTAATACATAAATGGTACACATCCATTACTGAGAAATGAAGAGGTACAGATTAGTAAATTAAAAAAATAAAATAAAATAAAATAAAATAAAATAAATAAATCGCTCTATGCCAGCAAACTAAGGTGGATAATGTGAGCATCTTGGTGTCTACGTCTAGACTTTTGTTTTTTTTTCATGTATGTATATTCCTGTAAAAGTCCTACACATGGGTATTTCATACATATCTCTTAAAAGAGATCACACAGTATCTGATGCACTTTTCTAATGTACTTTTTACTCAACAGTATATTTTGAACCACTTGTCTCTATCAACAAATGTATTTATCGGTTTGCTCTTTCTGCAGATATTTTTGGTCCCTTCCAACATGCCCTCCCTGTGGGAGGTGAGATTACTCAGTTATGTTCATTGTGTTTATAACCCCCATCTTCTGGGCCTGCAGTTCAGAGGAAGACAGTTGTTGAGAGCAAACAGATGAGTGCATAATTACAAGTTGTAATAAATGTTATGAAAGTAACGTAACAAGAGCACAACAAGAGAGAACGTGTCAAGGTGGGGTGGGTGGTGAACAGAAGCTCCAGACAGGTGGCCAGGAACCTCAAGGGTAACTCAGTCAGGGGGGACCCACATGTGCGATGGTATTTCTGCTTCAGGACATCTTCCTTTCAACTGTTGAAGTGTCAGAATACAGATTTTTGGAATCGGCCACACTATGGCCATCTTCCAGAAAAAAGGTCATAAAAAGCTATGAATTAGGAGGTCAGTATCCACAGTGTGCAGGGGTTGAAGCTAGGGAGCTCAACTCCAGCCCTGCACTTTGTGCCCATATTATGCGCCTCATGAGAGAGTAAAGGTCTGCTCATTATCAAAAAGCCCTGGAAGACACACTGATTATCGAGAGCGAAAATATGTCATCTCGCTCAGTCCCCACTTCTTATGTTGTTGACACCAAATGAAGGCCAAGTGCAGCTCTCCCTTAGGCTGACATGAAAGCTTTCACCTCAGAGACACTGTGTGGATCTTGCTTGTGAGTTCCCGTTACCAGCAATATGTCGGGTAACTATAGACTGGTAGGACTTCTGACATTGAAGTTGACCAAGACCAAATAAAATTGCAGGATTCTGTTTGTTGTCATGATTCGTGAGCTTCTAAAAATACGTGATGTTCCTTTGCTCTGTGTTGGGTTACTGAGTTCTCTCATTTACTCACTATTCATTCATTTACTTATTCATTCATTCATTCATTCATTCAACTCAATATGTATTTGAGAGCCTACTGTGTGTCAGGCACTGTTCTAAACTATCAAGACACCAAATAGAAGACATGACCTTTGCCCTCAAGAAATTTATATTCTAGACTAGTTTCACCTTGGACAAAACTAAAAGCTATGTCTCATTGTGTTTGATCATTTAAATTTTTTTAATGTTTATTTTTAACAGAGAGAGAGAGACAGACAGACAGACAGAGAATGAGCGGGGGAGGGGCAGAGAGAGAGGGAGACACAGAATCCGAAGCAGGCTCCAGGCTCCAAGCTGTCAGCACAGAGCCCGACGTGGGGCTCGAACCCACAGACCATGAGATCATGACCTGAGCCGAAGTTGGACACTCAACTGACTGAGCCACCCAGGCACCCCTGTGTTTGATCATTTTAGAGTTGAAAAGGACCTACAATATTATTTTATCCTTCTCATTTGAAGCTCAGTGATAGAGTGGCTTCCCTAGGATCATGGAGTCAGTCCATGTCAGAACCCAGATTACGCTCTGTCCTCAGGCTCCTAGTCTTGGGCCTGTTACTACTGTCAAAGATTTAACTTTAATCAGGTCCTGGATTCGGGGACTAGACTCCCTGAGCTTTTCTTTCTAGGTGTGGAACTTGAGAAGGTTATTTAATCTCTCTGTGCCTCAGTTCCTCCCTTGTAAAGTAGGGATAATTATAGAGCTTGCCTCATAAGATTCACACCAAGATTATGAGATGGTTTCTGGGATGACTTAAGCCTGTCCCATAGTCAGCACTTGGTGAAGCTTGGCTGTTGTTGTTGTTGTTGTTGTTGTTGTTGTTGTTGTTGTTTTTATTCCCCGTGACTGTGTGAACACCCTCGTGTGGGCTAGAGCTTGAGTTCTCCCTTCTTGGGATTCTACAGATTCCCCTGTAGACTCCTCCTTGTTTGAAAACCATCCTGAACATGAACTGACTGGTGACCATGTCGCAGAGCCTGTTTCTATCCCTTCCAAAGAAAGCCATCTATAGAACATTCATTAAATAATTGAATGGTTTTGACCATTTTCAGGAATTCTGAAAATAAATTCCTACATTTTTGGTCAAATGCAATCCATTTCCTGTGTCTCTAAGTACTATATCTCATTACAGGTATACAGAGAATTTCTGTAACAATTGTGATGCAGTCTTTCACAAAATACAGTCCCAACACACACACACACACACACCACACACACACAGTCACACACACCCAAATTCATCTGAAAAATACTACAGTCCCTTTCTGGAAACTCAAAATTTACAACAGCTTATTAAAAACTCTGGAAAGTACTGAGGTTACAAGAGCTGAATTCTAGAACTTACTTGAGCAAGGAATACCTCAGGGCCAGCTTCACTGGGTGTGTGACCTGTGCAGTGGCACAGACCATGTGCCTAGAAAGACCTGGCAGGGCTTGGCTTAATGCTGTGTTTTTGTCATCTTGAAATCCTTAGTCATTTTTTTTTTTTTTTAAATTTTTTTTTTCAACGTTTATTTATTTTTGGGACAGAGAGAGACAGAGCCTGAACGGGGAGGGTGCAGCGAGAGAGAGGGAGACACAGAATCGGAAACAGGGCTCCATGCTCTGAGCCTCCGCCAGAGCCCTGACGCGGGGCTCGAACTCACGGACCGCGGATCGTGACCTGGCTGAAGTCGGACGCTTAACGACTGCGCCACCCAGGCGCCCCTCCTTAGTCATTTTTAAACAAACAGATGTGCATTTTTATTTTCCACTGAATCTTACAAGTCTTGTAAGTCATGTAGCAATTCTAAACACCCCCATTCATATCCCAAAGAGCTGGCATTCTGTCACACAGTCTCTGGCGAGACCCCCCAGTGCCTGCATCTGTCTAGGGCACTGCACTGCCTCTGTCTGGTCCCCAGGTGTGCACTGTTTCCTGTCGTCTGGGTCAATGAGACAAGCTCAATGAAGAGTCAGGACTCTACCTTGATTCTTAAAAATATGCACCAGATTTCCAGATCTCAAACATACATGCACACACAGTAACTAACAGCATATACCAGCCAGGGTACTGAATGCCAAGCTGAGTAGAATTTAGCTTACCCTTGTTTTGATAACCAGAATTCTAAGTTCTTCCCCAGAGGACTAGAACTGGTCACTTAAACCAGAAGTACATGTTTAAGTATAATCCGTATAAGCTAAGCATCTCAAGGGGGTTGTTCCCCAAATCATCTTTATATAATTGCTGAGTTATAAGACTATTTGTAGGTGAAGAAATACTTGGCTGGGGTGCCTGGGTGGCTCATTCAGTTGAGGGCCGACTTCAGTTCAGGTCACTGTCTCAGGGCTCCTGGGTTCGTGCCCCGCATTGGGCTCCGTGCTGACAGCTCAGAGCCGGGAGACTGTTTCAGATTCTATGTCTCCCTCTCTCTCTGCCCTCCGCCTCCCCTCCTTCTTTCTCTCTCTCTCCTCAAAAATAAATAGAACATTAAAAAAATAACACAAACAAAATCCTGACTGTAGTCTTCAGAACCGTTGAGTCTCCATTTTAAAATCTGAACCTACAATGCAAATAATCATTTTTAGCTACTTTCTGGAAACAAAGCCCTCTGCCTCATCAGTGCACTTTTGTTAAGAGAGTCCACAGACTAGGGTGCCTGGGTGGCTCAGTCAGTTAATCATCTGACTTCAGCGTCAGGTCACGATCTCACAGGCTGTGATTTCAAAACCTGTGTTAGGCTCTGTGCTGACAGCTCAGAGCCTGGATCCTGCTTTGGATTCTGTGTCCCTCTCTCTCTGCTCCTCCCAGCTCACGCTGTCTGTGTCTCTCTCTCAAAAAGAATAAACATTAAAAAAAAATAAAAAAGAGAAAATATATGGCCTATAACTGATAACAGAAGCACTTTTGAAATAGCACAAGGTGAGTTTAAAATTTCTACAAGTTGGTGGAGGGATGGACACACAGATCAGTGGAACAGAACCTGGAAACAGACCCACACACATGTTGCCCAGCCCATTTCCTGACAAAGGTGTAGAGCAGTTCCGTGGAGGAAAGAGTGTCTTTTTTTCAACAATGTTCCCAGAGCAATTAGACATCCGTAGGGGAGAAAAAAAAATAGACTTTGACCTAAGCCGTCATACTTCTTGTACAAAAATAAAACTCAAAAATGGGTCACAGGGGCTGAAATTAAAGTATAAATGCATATTTTCCAACTAAATCAAACAAAAAGTATAGAAATCGAAAGCCCTGGGAGGACTTTACAAATTATCTAGCAACTACCTTGTACTCTGACCCCACCAGTACGAACAAGGAACTGTTGGGCTGACGAGGCCTTCTTCAACTGAGGTTTCCGCTCAGCAGCTGATAGCAAGGCCACCATAGCCATGTCACCTTGTTCCTCAGCCACTAAGTCAAAGAGCTGGGAAATACGGATCCTGAGTAGTCATCACCCCGTCTCCTGCCCTAATGAAGGCTCTTGGTCTGTGGCCCTTAGACAATTCTGTGTTATTGCTGATACATCCCATTATTGGAAAGCTTTCTAGAGCATTATGGGGGTGGGGGGGGGGATGCGGGTCTTTAGAGACAGTAGTCCTAGGGTCAGACTTTCCTTTATCTCCTATTAGGCCCAATCTACAAATGACCATACTTGTGGCTTCTATTCAACTTATGAGAAAAAAACCTAGTGACTGATAGCCAAAATAGGTTTTGCAGACAGGTTTAGTAAAGTGGTTATGCTCCCCAGAAGATTTTGATATGGCATCTAATCATATGTTTCTTGTGATACCTGGTGTATTGCTGATGATTAAGTTTGCTGAGAAGTGATAAATAATTACACAATCCAAAAATCCCTTCACTTCTCCATACACAGTGCATATCGGAATTGGCTTTTTGGAATACATAATTGAGGTGCTAGCCGTGTTAGTTCGTTAATTATTTCCACTTGATGGCCTGATTAGCAAATTGCTTACACTGTTTCCCTTGCATAATGCACCATGATAGAACAATTACTGAAGAGTCTGTGTCACCAGACCCCAGCTAACAACCATCCCAAAGCGAGGGTGGCCTTGCAGGCATCCAGAGGATGTTTGAGTTCAGCCACTTGATTTCAAGATTCTGAGCTCAAACAATCTGTCTTTCAAGATAGGTAGTTTGGTCAACTCCAAGACATTGGGAAATTGATCCACTGCTTTGGCATGTGCTGATGTTGTACTGTCCTTTGCGTCCCAGTGTTAGACAATGCCATTCTCTTCCTGCCTTCAAGTTGTTGTTCACCACATGCTCCATCTGCACTAGCTGGAGAGGTGGAGATTTCTTCTTGCATATGTCCGTCAGGGTGATTGTAAATATATTTATCCTCCTGGTGGACTTGGTGTGGCTTAAATGTTTGGCAATCCGTATGACCTGCCACTAAATTACGTGGCATAAACCCTCTTAAGAAGGAAAATAGTGAAGTGGTTCAGAAGGAAGTTTGTGGTTCTGTTGGCTGAGTAACATAGTAGGTTAGGACAAAGAACCCAAGGGAAGGCTAGAATGAACGGCCCAGTTAGGAAGTAGAAAGATAGTCTAGAGACACCCTGATGGTTACACAGCTCCTCCCAAGAGGAACCTTGTGCCTTTGACTGGGGTGATACTTCCAGTCTTTACTATTGCCTAGACCTGGGGAAAGGTAAGGAAGATCAACCTACCAGCCAGCGTCACGAACAAAACCCACCTGCTCCCAGATTTTATTTGCTTTCATTGATAATTAGACTTTGGGAAAACACTTTCCGAAAAACTAAAGTTGTGTGCAGGGATCTGAGATCTGGGCAGTCCAAGCAAGGGCAAGCATGTGAACCAGCAGGGGCCAGGGCGTTCCTCTGCATGACCACGTAGCACCTTGAACAGCCAATGTCCTGTTTGGTTACTGGCACTTATTTTGTTTTTGATGGATGCATTCATAGAGGAGAAAATTGAATTTTGTTGTGCCTACAGGGTGCTGGTGACTTGAGACAAATAGAAAATGTGTAGCAGTCACAGAAGAAATCGTGCCTTTCCACAGCCAGGAGCAAGAATAAACCAGAGGGGCAGTGGTGTGGTCCTGGTTATGAGAACAGGCTTTGCAGTCACATGGCCGGAGTGCAAACCCCAGCCCAGCAGCCCTGGGCAAATGACTGAATCATCTGGGCCTTGTTTCTTCATATCTGAATAACAGAGATGACCACACCTAGACCACAGGTTTGCCTTGAGGTTCAGTAAGGTGATGTGTAACAAATGAAAGTTATTTGCTGTTTTTATTATTTTATTTTTAACTGCACCTATTCGGGGCTCATTTTGTGGCTTCATGATGAAAAAGGGCTTTCTGCTTTGGGCCAAGATAATCAGCTTTCTCCTACCTGGTAGGCTGAGTGATGGCCCCCTGAGTATGTCCACATCCTAACTTCCAGAAACCTGTGGATGTTACCTTGCATAGCCAAGAGGACATTGCAGACATGATTAAGTGAAGAATCTTGAGATGTGAGAAGATTATCCTGGATTATGGGGTGCAGGAGAATCAGTGAGAGAAAAAGTGGGTGTGAGGATGGGATCAGAGATGGATGATGGGCCAAGGAGCCAAGGAAAAGCTGTAGCTTCCAAAGGTGGACGAGGGCAAGGAGCAGGTCCTCCCCTGGAGCCTCCAGGGAGGAACCAGCCCTGGTGCCATCTTGACTTAGACTTCTGTTTTTCAGACTGAGAGGAGCATGAATTTGCCTTGTTTTAAGCCACTCTGTGGTAATTTGTTATAGCAGCAAGAGGAAGCTAGTACATCCTATTACATCAGATTTCAACTAGTATAGATGGAGTTTTTCTGAGAGTTATTGCATAATATCAACCTTTTATTTTTGTTTTTTTATGTTTATTTAGAGAGAGAGAGAGAGAGAGAGAGAGAACAAGTGAGGCAGAGGCAGAGGGATAGGAGGACAGTGGATCCAAAGCTGGCTCTGTGC
Organism: Lynx canadensis; assembly: GCF_007474595.2. NCBI lineage: Eukaryota > Metazoa > Chordata > Mammalia > Carnivora > Felidae > Lynx > Lynx canadensis. Next base: position 153,620,534 of record NC_044311.2, on the reverse strand, counting down.
TGATGGCAGAGAGCTTGACGCGGGGCTCAAACTCATGAACCGTGAGGTCATCACCTGAGGCGAAGTCAGCCGCTTAACCCACTGAGCCACTCAGGCAGGCACCCTAATATCAGCCTTGATTAAAAGAAATGATGAAGGCATGACAGAGTAGCTACTTATGTTCTGCCTGTTTCCCTCCATACACATTCTGTCTGATATAATGATGCTCAGGTTGTTTTGCGGTTTAAAGCTACTAGTTCTGCCTTGGAAGGTTTTCCTGTTGTAGTTCTTCTCCAGTCATCTCAGGATCTGCTTCTACTTACCACGGCCCCACCCTTATCATTGCTGGTGGTTGTACAATTAGATAATAAAGTAGCAGTAACAGGGAACATGTACCTGCCATGAGCTCAGCCTAAGTGCATCACAAGCTTTCTCTCTTTTAATTCTGCAGCAACTTGTCAAGGTGGGAGCTGTACTGACCCTATGTATAGATCCTGAAACTGAGGTCCAGAGAGGCCAAGTGGGCACTAATTCCACCAGGGATGAAAATGAGCCCAAGCTCTGGAAGATGTTCTAGGCTGCCTCTTGACATCAACTTCCCAACAGTGCTGGCTGGCTGGAACCGTCCCTAAGAGTTCTGAGCTAGGCTGTGAGTGTAGATGTAGTTAATTCCCCATCAAATACGTGTGCGTGGAGTTGTTTAATTACGTAGGTGCTGATTTTGGTAACAGGTGGGGGTGCAGTGGCCACCCCCTCCAAGTGTGGGAAGACATTCTTTAAACTCTTGGCATTACAGAAACATTAATTTTTGTTTATTTGTATTTTGAGCATGTACTTAATGACTTTGGTTTGAGTTGCTCTGTTCTTAGCTAGGTGTTAGTGCATTTAATTCTTACAGGGTGAAATTCCATTAAGGGGCGGCAGTCATGCCTCATTGTCATCTGTCTCTCAGCATCTCGATCAGTGCCCAGCAGGGGAAGGGCCCAGAAAGTGTTTATCAAATAACTAAAATAGGTGGCATACCTTGTGGTTTTAATGGCAGCCCGCATTACCTGAGCACTTAACTGCGTGCCAGCCAGGCAACCAGGTGTGGTTCTTGTATTAACTCACGGATCCTCCCATCACCATTATGAGAGTCCCAGGTACGTGGGGGTTGGTAACTCTCCAAATTGCTGTGGGAGCTCTGAGACGCAAGCCCAGGCTGCCTGCATCCACAGTTGGCACTTTTAAAGCGGTTGCAATACCACCTTTCTAGAGTCTGAAAATGTAACACCGTATGTGATACGTTGCAAAAATTTGCAAAGCTGCGGTTTTGTTTGCACTGAAATAAATCATTTTCTTCTGATACCATATAATAGCACCTAAAGTTTGGGTGACTGTAAGCTCCATGAGAATGAAGATTTTTGTCTTGTGAGCTAGTTTATCTCATAAGCCTAGAACCGCATATATAGTGTATGCTCAATAAATGTGGGTTGACTGTAAAAATCATCATATCTCAAGGGGTTCCAGTGATACTTGTGAAAGTGCATAAGAGTAAGGCTTCTAAAACAGTGAGATGATTTCTGGTTTATATTTTATTTTTCTCAACGAAAGGACTCATGTGATACAGGTTGTGTCTCTGTGTGCATGCCTGTGTGTGTGTGTGTGTGGAAGGGGTTTTGTGTGTGTGTGTGTGTGTGTGGTGTGTGTGTGTGGGTGTGTGTGTGTGTATCGGGCCGTTGTATGAAAAGGGGAGTGTCATGGTATTCCCATACTAAAATAGAGTGTTTGCTCTAGAGGGAATTTATGTTTACATATCACGTTGGGAGATGGCTTTGTCTTATACAGTCCTGAGTTACCTTAGATTCTATATAAAGACCCACCCACACTCTAATAATTGATCAAAAGGTAGTATTTGCACTCATTGTGGGCCTACCTGAGGGTGGGTGCCTTTGTAGAGAGAAACAGAGCGTAAGTAAATCTGTGGTCAGATAGGTATGTGGGGGAAGACAGGATGAGCACACCAAGCCCTCCTCTAGAGAGTGAAATTCAAGTGGCATTTCAGGAGTTTAGGAGGGAAATTTGCCTTCATCATGGATCAGATGGAACCAGAACTATGAGGAGTAACATGTGGGAGGTGTTTCCCTCTGGATGGATGAGGCAGTGTGTTTGAGATGTAATTGGTAGAAGGCTAGAACATTTGCAATCAAAACTGAGCAGATTCATTGATGTTATTTGGAGAATTCCCTTGGAAGAATGGTCTTCCTGTCTAGAGTGCCAATACTCAACCTGGAACACGATAGCTTGGCTGACTTGATCACCTCACCATCAAGTCTTACAGAAAAGTAATAGCACTCAGGGCAGCATATAGCAGACAAAAAACCGAGGATAGCCTCCCTGGCCTTTGTTTTATTTAGTCTGATGCATCGGGATACGAATCTGTGACATTCTTCCAGAGGTGGAGCAGGTATGGGGTGGTCGATCACGCCCCCACTTCTTTGCCTGTGTCTCCTGCACTGTTGAGATCTGGAAGAGAACGCTACAAGAGAGGCAGCAGTATAGGGGCAGAGGTCTTAGTCCTCTGGGAGGGCTGTGGGGAGGAGGGATCCTGGCACTCACTCACTGCAGGGGCCAGTGTGTTTAGTAAATCTCTCTTGCCTTGACCTTCCCCTTTGAGGATCAGGGAAGCCATCCTGATACTGCCCCAGGTCTGAAGGGATGTGGGAATTCTGCCTCACGTTAACAAAGCTGACAGGAGCTCTGAGTCGTCCAGCACGCCAGCATATGAACGGCTGGATCCAAGGCTGGCGGTCAGCTGGGACCGGGAAGCCCACTCCTGCTCTTGAGGAGGCTCATGGCACAGGATCTGCTTGGGCCACAACTTCTCAGCCAGCCTGGAATCCCAAGGTGAGGGCGGCTTGTTCTCTCCAATGGCTGATGACACCAGGCTCCTAGGCTCACACCTAGCAACGGTGGGCGTTCTTCCACCAGATGGAACTGTAATAAACATCCCAACAATGGAGGGTAGTGAACTTGCACATTGCATTTCTTTCAAAGGGTAGCCAAGCACTGATGAAGAAAGACCAAACATGAGCTAAGAAGGCAGTTAGGGTTTGACAGAGGGGAACGACTGTGGACGTTATCCCATTTATGCTGCTTCAGGCTCCTATACGGGCGCCATTTTGGTTGTCACGTTGACTGTGGTGATGAGCTGGTGTTTTCCAGGAAGCAATGAGGAAATCTCTCCAAGTGCATGCCTCTGGGAGTATCTCTGGTTCTTCACTTCATCTCTCGTGTCATTGTACTCTCTAGAACAATTATCTTCAATGGTATTCATGTTAAAAACTAAATCGTGAAGCATGATCCTTGATAATGTTAATGTGGCTATTTACATCATTATTATTTAAATGTTTGCAGTATATTGGAAGATGCCAAGTCCCTAAATATTTTGGCAGGTAGTAACAGGATATAGATACTCTTCATCTGTTTTACCGTATGCAGTTTCCATTCGGGTACATCCACACGGGAACCACCTCGCCACATACTGAATGTCAATGCAAGGGTGAATAGAGACAAGGAAGGGGTCAGAGGCTTCCTAGAAAACTGCCCACCAGTCTTGTGAGGTGGGAACCTATGTGATTGTCATAGGCAAACATGTCTGTGTTACTTACAGAAACCATGACTGCACCCTGGCTCTTGGGGACCAGACGTGAGCCACGATCTCTGCACTGGTTTTGCTAGACGTGCTCTTGGGCTGCCCTTTCATTCCAGTGCTGCCAGCGTGTGAAACTGGCTTTCCTCCATTCCCACACCCAAGCCCACAATTGCCCACAAATATATAAATTGACGATAAGGTTCAGAGAAGCTATTTTGCCCAGCAGGCAAAGTGATCGTTCTAAAGACCTTAAATTATTTGAAAAATTTAGAGTCTTGATCCTTTCCTTTTCTGAAAACTCTGTGTGTGTGTGTGTGTGTGTATTATATGTGTGTACGTATGCTGATACACATATACATATATAATATATATATGCTTAACATATATACCTGTAACCTATAAATGTACTGTATAGACATATATTGTTCATGTACATGTGAGTGGATGTTTGTGTATACGTACTATATACATGTATCCGTTTATGTGTGTTTGTGGAGTGTGTGTATATGTATACAAATAAGGTTGGTTAGGAAAATATATACTTTAGAATTTAGTAGAAAAGATGCTGGGCTCCAGTTTTATGATTGAACAAGAAACTTGGGCAAGAAAATTTTAATCTCAGCTAGGTCATTAACGTTTGACCCTAATCTTCATGTCAGTGACCTGCTGTCACTTACTACATGGTAGGTGGCATCGTTGTTGAAGCCTGGACTGGCATTATATTCTGGAAGTAGGTATTTTAGCTTTAATCCACGGTAAATTGTGTTAGTTTCCTGTGGCTGCCAAAAGCAGTTACCAAAAAACTGCATGGTTAAAACAGCAAAATTTATTTTGTCACAGCCTGGAGTCCAGAAGTCTGACATCCAGGTGTCTGCAGGGCCACACCCCTCATGCTCTCGCCGAGAGGGGCCCTCCTGCCTCTTCTCCAGCACCTGGTGGTGGCCAGCGGGTCCTTGCAAGCAATCCTTGACCTGTAGACTGGACCCTCCAGTCACGTGGCAGCTTCTTCTCCCTGTGTCGTCACATCCTTTCCCTCTGCGTGTCTGTCTCTGGGTCCAATTGCCCCTTTTTTATAAAGCATCAGTCCTGTGGGATTGGAGCCACCTCAGTGACCTCAACTTGGTCACGTCGGTAAAGAGTCTCGTCTCCCAGTAAGGTCCCCATTCTGAGGTTCTGGAGTTAGTGCTTCAACATATTTTTGGGGGTGGGGAAAGGAACACAGTTCAACCTATAACAAAATTCTAAATGGAAAAATAAAAGAATAGATTTTAAAAGATATGTTGCTAAGGTATCTGCCCATGAACGAGGTTCCAAGTCTGGTTATCTATGTCTACAAATTAAAAAAAAAAACAGATTATTACATTTTAACTTCATATTTTTTGAAATAAGTTCTTATTTTTTATATTAGTTTATTTATTAAAGTGGAAAAAACTGGCATTTGCTATTTCTAAAAGATAAAGGACGATGGAAAAGAAATGAAATATGAAATTTCGTTTACGAGATTTCTCGATTTTTTTCTCTTTTTAAAAATTTTAATTCAAGTTTCATTAACATACAGTGTAATATTGGTTTCAGGAGTCAAACTCAGTGGTGCATCTCTTACATAGGACACCCAGTGCTCATCCCAAAGAGTGCCCTCCTTCATGCCCGTCACCCATTTAACCCATCCCCCACCTACTCCCCTCCAGCAACCCTCAGTTTGTTCTCTGTACAATATTTGTCTAATTCTTATCGCAACATCCCACCTCTATCCACCCCACAGCCTTCCCCTCTTAGATTTTTGCCCTACGAGATTAAGAACAGGAAGTTATAAAGTGCCATTATTAACTTTATTTTTACTACGGAGGATGGCCCAAATAGAGGCTGTCAAATTGTGTGTACATGTTTTCAGGTATGATTCTGACCGGAAACTGAGCTAGAGTTGATTCTGAAGCTGAAGGGGGTGGGGGTGGGGGTCTTCTCTAATGTAGGAGCCCTGGTGCCCTTTGTACGTGCTCTGGGTTTGTAGGAAATTCCTTCCATTTCAAGCATAGCTGTAAATATTCCCCCTTGGGATGCTGTACTCCAAAATGTGTATTTGAGACATGGGCTGTAGTAGGACTCCATTAAAATTACTTAATTTTAGTGGAACATGTAGCATTGTTTAGGGATATTCATTCATGTAAATTTCTGAAATGGAGAAATCTATATTCTGTTTACATATATGTTTTCTTTCTCTCTTTGTATCTTTCACTCTCTTTTATGCCTTATGGATGGGAATCAGTTCACAATTAGCGGTTTTTCTTGTTAATGAAAACCTGTACACAGTATTTCTGTTCAAAATGTTCATGAGTGGAGTCAGCATTGAGAGCAGAAGCCCATTTGATGTAAAACGCCTCGAGATTCTCACATATGCCACTGCCTGGCAAAGTCAGAAAAGGGTAAATAAATTATCCAGGCAATACCTTCTATGCCCTCTGGACTTGTATGCCTTGTTAGTGTCTAAGGTTACAGAAAAAAGAAATGGAACGCTGGGGTTGCCACGGAGACACCCAAGTCCTGTCAACAGTTCTTGCTCTAATAGTGACAAATGGTACTTATTACATCAGGACTAATTTCATCGGATTCTGCTCAGATAAAGATACTTAACCTTTACTGATAAAATTGTGTCATTATAATTACTTAGTCAAAGACCTTATTAGACAACAGTAGTCTATGTCCATAGATGCACATTTTATTGAGGTTTATACATATTATGTTGATGGCATATTGGGAAGTTTGCTTTTTCTGCAACACCTCTAACTCTTGGAAAAACCTGCAGCAATGATTTTTGGGTTTTGTAGCTGCCTCGTTTGGAAAACATGAAAAGTGTGGTTTCTGCAAGTTCTGCTGAAGGTTTTGTTCCATTTTATTTTCATTCCCTTCCTGTATCCTTTTCTCTTAACTTTTTTTATATATGACTGTTTTCATAGCCACCTTTTCTCTAGAAATTTGAAAGGCATGTGTTCAGTACTTACTCTACTGATGATTACTCCCAAATTTATAGAGAAGCATACAAACACATTCCTAGTCATAAATGCCAAAAAAATTAAAAGGTATCTGTATGTTTCTCGGGTATAAGATGAGTAATTTGGTATGCTTGTAAATTTGTATTCTCCTGACAGAGCCTTATTTTGATAGCAACAGTCTGGGACTTTCCATCATGATGATGGTGGCAACAGAATTGCTTTCACCATTTTGTCTCACAAGAATATCAATAACACATATTTGGACCTAGTTTATATTTAACTGAGTTCATTGAAAGTCATGCCATATGTCATTGAGTTCTTTATTTTATCTTTTGATAGTCTGGGATATAATAATTTTTCCAGAAGGGCTATGTGGGTGGTGTATCTAAAATGCAATCCTGAATGCAGGCAATGGAAGACAATATGGCTAGGTATAGACATTTACTCACAAAGCTGTACATTTTGCTTCATTTAAAGATGATGTGTTTATCTAGTTAGAAGACTTCTTTATCCTTATTTTTTAAATGTCTTCAATGTATGTTTAAGAATTTTTCTATTTTCTTGGGCACCTGGGTGGCTCAGAAGGTTGAGCATCCGACTCTTGATTTCAGCTCCAGTCATGATTCCGGGGTTGTGGGATTGAGCCTCACTTGGAGCTCTGTGCTGAGCGTGGAGTCTGCTTTAAGATTCTCTGCCCTTCTCCCCCACTTTCACACTCTGTATCTCTAAGAGAATTAAAAAATTAAAAAAAAAATTCTTCTGTTTTCAATACAGTTGCCTGATACTTCATGAGCTCTTTCTATCTGAAAGCACAGGATTTTGTGGGGCTCCTGAATAGACTTTTAAACCATTTTTCTTAGTGTTTTAAATTGCATCAGTGTTTTAATTTTCACTCTTTACTGTCAGTGGCATTTAATTGTTTCTTTTATCCCACCAATTCAATTTCATGCAATATTTCATTTTCTATTTACAATGTTAATTCAGGAAACATATTTTTTAATCCCCACCAAATCAGTTTGTCTTTATGCTAGTTTGTCTCTTTATTTTAGCAGTTCTAGTTTTGTATATGCAATGTCTTTTTCATTTATATTGGGATTAATAAGACATTTTCTAAAACCATGTACTGTGTGTACTTTCTGCTAAAATATTCATGCTTTGCCCTCCAGTCCTTCCAGTCCGTAGCAAAACAGACCTTTCCTTCACTGAAAATAAATCCCATGTTCTTGTTGCCACAGTCCCCTTCTACCTTCCCTGGAATGGTGTAAAATTCTCCTATGCCCGGGTATGGAACTGTAAGATTTGGATTCACAGATACTGTAGTTTACTTGGGCATCTTCATATTTAATCTGAGCTTCCATCACAACTGACTGGTGGCTGGGGCGCCTGGGTGGCGCAGTCGGTTAAGCGTCCGACTTCAGCCAGGTCACGATCTCGCGGTCCGTGAGTTTGAGCCCCGCGTCAGGCTCTGGGCTGAGGGCTCAGAGCCTGGAGCCTGTTTCCGATTCTGTGTCTCCCTCTCTCTCTGCCCCTCCCCCGTTCATGCTCTGTCTCTCTCTGTCCCCAAAATAAATAAACGTTGAAAAAAAAATTAAAAAAAAAAACTGACTGGTGGCTTAAATATGAACTCGTTTATGCAGGGTGTTTTGCTGAGGTAGCCTGCGAAAGCTTAATTTCATGGCCAACCTGAGTTCCTATCTTTCCAGCTGCACAATTTGCCAGGACGTGAAGTAGATAATGTAAAATCTTCTCAACACACTTGATTCTCTGGTGTCATTTGACCTCTTCATGTTCATGGAGTTTCTTTACTCCCTTCTGGACCCCTGTGTTATTACATCAGGGGCTATTCCCAAAGGAGTTCTCTCATCTTTTACTGAGAAACCTTCATGTGGAAGAAAGAGTCCTATACAGTCAAGCAAAACATCTGTGTTTCAGTGTGGATGAGTCATGGATACACCGAGTGATTCTAGGCAAGAGATTTTCCCATTTGGGACCTCATTTTCCTCATTCGTATATGGGGATCATAGTGGAGAGCAGACATTTTTCTTAAGAATAAATGACATAATATATATGACAACATTTCTTATCTTTCATCACAATGATCATCCATATCCTTGACTTAGGGTGACTTACTGTCTGACGGGGATGCTTCTTCAAAATCTTGTGACTAACATTTATCAAGCACAGTGATTATTATTTACTGAGTTAAACTGAATGAAGTTTAACTAGAGTCATACCCAAAAAATCTGGGTGGCGATTGTAGCTACATGTCACTCTACTACTGTAAGATAAAATCTGAGTTATTTACTCTCTGATATGGACATACTATGTGGTTCTATATATGCTCTTTGTTTTTCTTGTCTTTATCAAATATCAAATTCAATATTTGCTTAGACTTGTGGTCGTGTTTCTGAAATGAATTCTAATGTGTTTTTTGCGGTACTCAGAAATTCAATATTTCTTTGCAAAATCTTTACGGTTGTTTAAAAATTACTTATTCCCTCTGTCTTTTGTCTTCAAAAATGGCTTTGAAGCAAAAGGAACAAAATCTTTGTGAAATATTTTAGGTTGTCAGTAAAAATAAAAGCAAGCATATAGATATCAACTCAATTCTTATGACTCTATAATGCTATTAAAAGAGTAGTTCTGGAAATTGTCTACTTATTTAAGAATGGTTGGTTATATAGGAAATGAAAATATGAACACCAGCATTATATATATATAACCAGATGCCTCAACTGCATCGGACCAATGTCACCTTTTCAGATGACAGAATATTGGGTCAAGTCTTGAAGGAGCATTAAGCATTTCAGAGTCCTTTGATTTGTCCGTACAGTAGTAGTTACATGAAACGTTCTTGAATTTTAAAATTATACAGTTTTTTTTTCACGAAATGTCCATTAAATAATGATATTTTGAATGTTACATATATTGCCCTCTCTGCCTTCCTAAAAAATTCTACGTTTATTCTGCAAGTATCTTGCTTTAAATCCAACCACTAGAGAGTACTGTAACACCTAGACACCCATCAGTCGTGAAATATTATTGTAATTTTTCAATATAGTATCTTCATTATTTTATTTTACTAATTCGGGCAATTCAATTGACCTGAATATCAGTCCCCATAATTTTCTTTGCAAATAGCTGAATATGATCCCTCCCCCCCAAAGTCCTGAGTTGGTCAAATTATTATTTTTCAATTTTGATCTTACTTTGTCCTGAAATAGAAAGCATATGTTTCTGTCCTGCCTCCATACTAATCGCCAGATCATTTTGGAAAAACATTTATGCAAGAAATGATCAGAGGAACGTCAGCTTTGTTTACGAGATGTAAATTCAACAAGCATCCATTAAACGCCAAGAACCTACCAAGCCCAGGGCACTGCTTAGTATGTGTGTCTACAAACAATTGCAAGGCTTCCCCTTAACTTAATAAAGTCCGTGCAGACAAATGAAGACATGACCTTGGCTGAGCACGTCAGGTCAAGAGATTGGCACAGAAGAGGGTGACCAGAGATTGGGGATGGGGAAGAAGGCAGCGCTGAGTGGGGAAGTCAGGAAGACACCCCAGAAGAAATAGAGAAGTGGGAGGGAACCGAGTCTAGAACAACAGTTTGGAATAGAAAAAATTAAGTCAAAGATGCTCAATACGGAAAAAAGAATGATCCTAATGTCCACGCGGGGCAGGACTTTTCAGGTTATAAGTGGAGTAGAGTGTGCAGGTCATTTCGTTAAAAGGAAATGTTTGCATGCCCAGACTGATGGGGTCTGGATTGTGAATGGCCTCTCATGCCAGTTTTAGGAGTTTAAATACAATCCATTGTGCCACAAGGTCGTAACCTTTTCATCTAAAAAAAAAAAATTCCACAGTATGACAGACACACATTATTAATAACACTGGATGGTACTGTATAATTTAAATATATATATAATTTTATTTCTCAGTTGTACCTCAATAAAACTGGGGGAGGAGATGTGGATAGTATAACAGGGATACATGACAAGGTTGTGCCCTCCAAGGGCTGGGGTCGGGGGGAGGTGTGTATAGGAATGATAGTGGGGGTGGGGAGAAGATAGAGAGGAAGTGGCCTATGGAGCAGGAGAAGGCCTCCCACGGTGGGTCTCAGATGCCCCCTAGGGAGCTTCTGTGAAAGGTGCCTCTTAGACCTTACCGGGATGTGGGCTGTTGTGCAGATCGGAGCTTATTTCTTTCTCTGGGCCCTGGACAACTTCCTTGTCCAGGCATGGGTCAATTCCCTTGTGCCCCCAGGACTCCACACCTCTGTTCTGGCATTCCTCACAGTCTCCTACTCATTTGGCATCCCCACCACACTCTGCTCCTTGCAAACATCTGGTCTGTCCCTGGCATCTTGCGAGGAGTCATCCGGCCCGGGGAAATTCTTTGGTTTCTCCACTGTTTCTTTGCTCCCTCTTCAGATAGGTCTGGAAGTCAGTACAGAACTCCATCTACAGTATGAACAGCCTAACAGTGGGGCTCCCACCTCTTGGAGAGCCCTACTGAGGGGACCATAGACAACAATAGCCTTTGATATTGAGCCATTTACACTGTTATTTTGTACTAGAATGTGAGTTAAGTTCTGTCTTTTCTTATAATAACTGTCATAAACTCATGACTCCTCATTTAATTATAATTATAAAAAGCCTTCGGTTGGAAAAAAATCCATCTCTTTTTTTAATAATAATCTTTAGTATTAACACTAATAAAGTTTATTGAGTGCCTAACATGGACAGAAATGTCCAAATCACATTCTAGGTGTTTTCTCTTTCTCCTGAGTAATTTCGTCCTTGGCTTGCACAAATCACACCTCGTGTCTGTAGACTCGATCCTGGAGAAGTTTCAGGTGGATATCACAAATCCTGCCATATGTCACTGTGGATATACTTTTGTTGAGGGTGAGAAAATTTTCTCTCAATTACTCAAGAATATTTATATGTTGTGTAAAGCTGTAACTATTGAATATGTCTTCCTTCCTTCCTCCTATGCCTTGATAAATCTCTTTAGCTTTGAGGCCTTGCCATGTACCTGGTGCCTTATCTGAACACTGGGTAGCCTCAGGCAGGTCTGTGTTGGCAGGCGAGTCACTGGTTGAGGATCTTCCCTGCGCTGTGATTATAATAATCTGTGATTTTCAACACGTGCCTCTATTGCTAACTGGATCTGTGTTTCTCACACTGTAGGTTTAATTGAGATGTTTGCCTTCTTACCATTGCACTCTAAGAATTCTTTATTATTGTAGATACAAGTCCTTTATCAGAGATTTGCTTTGTAAGTATTTTCTCTTAATCTGCAATTGGACTTTTCATTTTTTTAAATAATGACTTTGGAAGAGTAAATTTGGAAATCGTGATGAAATTTGTTTCATTGGTATTTGTTCTTTTGTGATTTTGTGTCCTTGATGGGTCGCTTCAGTTGTCTTCAGTGTCTTCCAGAAGCGATAGTTTCAGCTGTTACGTTTAGGCCTGTGATCCACTTCAAGTTAATCCTATGTATATTTTGAAGTAATAATTGAGGCTCACGTTTCGCATATGGATAGCTTACTTATTTTGCATATCGATAGCAAGATCTTTTAGCACTGTTTTCTGAAAACATCTTTTATTTCCCCGTTGAATTACGTAAGTACATCAGTCAAAAATCAACCCATCATGTATGTTAGAGGTCCTGGCTTCTCTTCAGTTCCATTGACCTACATGTTTATTTTTATGGCAATAATATACTGTCTTGATTGCACAATTCTGTAAATACTCTGCAACCAGACAGCCGAAGTCCTTCGACTGTGTTCTTACCAAAAGTTGTTTTAGCTATTCTGTAGTTTTTAAATGTCTTTATGAATTTTAGAATTCACTTTTCTCCCAGGTTTATGATTGGGGTTGTGTTGAATCCAAGGATAAATTTAGGAAGAAGTGACACTTTAATAATATTGAGTCTTCTTACCCATGATTGTGATTTAACCCTCTATTTATTTAAGGCTGTTTTCATTTCTCTCATCAATATGGTATATTGGTGTGTGTGTGTGTGTGTGTGTGTGTGTGTGTGTATTTAAAATTTTTTTAATGTTTATTTTTGAGACAGAGCATGAGTGGGGGAGGGGCGGAGATAGAAGGAGACACAGAATCGGAAGCAGGCTCCAGGCTCTGAGGTGTCAGCACAGAGCCCGACACGGGGCTCGAACTCACAAACTGTGAGATCACGACCTGAGCCAAAGTCAGATGCTTAACAGACTGAGCCACCCAGGTGCCCGGGTATATTGGTATATTGACCGGTATATTGATATATTGATTTGGTAGATTGATTCTGTAAACTTGTTAGACTCACTTTGTGGTTCTGGTGTCTCCCCTAGTAAATTACTTAAGGGTTTTGTTGTTGTCGTTGTTGTTTGTTTTTTCATGTAGACTATCATGTCACCTGTGAATATAGTTTTACTTCTCGCTTGCCAATCTGCGTGCATCGTATTTCTTTGTTTTGTCTTATTGCACTGGCGAGGACCTCTATTGCAACACTGAATGGAAGTGCTGACAGCGGACATCCTTGTTGCTCCTGATCTCAGGCGAAGGGCATTCAGCCCTTCTTATTTTGCATGTGTTCAGATGAGCATATGGTTTTCCTTCTGCAGAATGTGTGTCCTCTGGGGTCTTCTAAGAAGCTGCCAAAACGGAAGCGAGTTGCAAAACATGTTTTAGGGGAAACGCTTGTTAAATAAATAGGGCACCAGGAACAGGAGTGGGTGGAGAGGCTTTCAGACCACAGTGCAAGTCCGATATCTGTGAAAGGATGGAGAGAGTGGAAAGAGCCTCAGATGGCTGTGCATGGCTGAGAAATTCTCAACCAGGCCAGTGAGGAACCCCAGAACAAGCACTGCTTGTCAGACGTGTCTTACATCTGGCCGGAAATGGCCCATGTACTGCCCCCACCCCCACCCCAATTCTTTGCTAGGAGCAGCCTGAGTACAGTGTGGCTGCAGCATTAATGCTGTAGTAGATCTGAGGTCACTTCAGGTGGTGGCATTTGGTGAACTGCATCACCCAGGGCAGATTCTCTTGAAGAGGAATTGACTGGCACACCTCAGTGCCAGTGCCGGCCGCCTCTGCAAATCTAGCAAATTACACCGGTTGATTTTCACGTCTTAAATCAGTTTTCCCTTAGCAAGATAAATCTCATTGGCTATGGTATATTATTCTTATATCTGTATATCTAGATATCTAGATTATATATATCATTGGATTCAACTTGCTAATATTTTGTTTGAGGATTTTTTTTTCCTATAATGCCTTTGGTTCTGGAATAAAGTTAATATTGGACTCATAAAATGAGTTCGGAGCTGTTTCCTCCTCTCCTATTTTCGGAAAGACATGGTATAATATTGTGTTATTTCTTTCTTAAAGGCTTGGTAGACTTCACTAATTAAACCATCTTTGCCTAAGCATTTTGGGGGAAGGTTTTTAGCTGTAAATTCAAGTACTTTGATAGTTACAGGATTCTTAAAGTAATCTATTTCATATCAGGCAAATATTGGTAGTTTGTAGCTTTTCGAGAAACTGATTTCATTTAAGTTGTTGAATTTATGTGCGTGACGATGTCCATATTATTCCTTTCCTATCCTTTTAATATCTAGGAGGTCTGACTGATATTACTAATATTGGTAATTTGTGTCTCCTGTCTTAATCACATTGTCAGTCTTGCTGTAAGTTTATTAATTTTATTTGATATAATGGTATATCAATGGTCTGGGCTGGGCTAGCTTTCTGATGAGTAATATTGACATGTTTATTTTTAAACTATCTCTTTGCTTTCGATCTTTCTGTGACTTAAGAATTAAAGTGCATTTCTTTTACACAGTGTTTAGTTTCTATATCTTGTTTTCTTATGCAGTCTCACAATACCTGCCTTTTAATCGAAATATATAGACTGTCTATATTTAATGTGACTATTGACAAGGTTGGGTTTGAATCTATCACCTTGCTATTTGTTTTCTGTTTGTTCGACTTATTCTTTGTTCTTTCCTCTTTTATTGCAATACTTTGGATTAGGTGTATATTGATCATATTCATAAAATTTTATCTTTACTCTTAGCTTATTAGTTGTGTTTTGTTTTTGTTCGTGCTATTTGTTTTCATTATTTTGTTTATTTGTAGTGTTTTCCTCGATGATTTAAATACACCTGTGGAAGACATCACTCTGTATCTTCAACTAACATTTTCCCTGTCGTGTGTTCCAACTGCGAACTGTGTGCTTGCAACTCACTGGGAGAGCCCATCAGGTCGTGCATTGTGGCTGTGGACCTGTCTCCAGGCAGGAAGCTAGGGCAGTCGTAGAGGCCACCCCCCTGGATTTCTTTCTCTCAGGTCCCACTGCTCCATGCTGCCCGCTTTTCAATCCTACAAGCCATTATTTCAGAGATCTTGCCCATTTTCCAGGTGGTTTAAGATGAGAGGGTAAATATGGATCTTGTTACTCTATTATGGCTGAATGTGGAAGGGATTATTACGTATTTTAACACTTAAAAAGCCCCAATAACTTTCTAATGAAGCTTTTTATTTTTTTTATTTTTTTTTCTAATGAAACTTTTTAATTCTGAACTTCTCGATATCCAAGAACTGCAGGTATTGCTAGCATTTACTCTCAAACTTTTATAAGAATGAACATCTAAAAGTGTGGGTGATAGGTATTAGGGAGAGCACTTGGGATGAGCACTGGGCGTTGTATATAAGTGATGAATCACTGAGCTCTACTCCTGAAGCCGATACTGTACTATACATTAATTAAAATTAAAAAAAGTCCATCTAAAGTATTTAAATTCCCTTTATGGTTGCCATGTTTTGTTTCACTCCATCAGTGAATTAATATTGGGCCATAACACTGTTATTTAAGGAAATATGAAGTGATTGCTCAGTGAACAAATTAACCACAAATCACCTAAACATCTAGACAGGTCAGAAGGTAATATTCAAATCCCATTCATAACTCACAGAAAATGGGCTATTTGCAATTGCTACCCGATAGAGGACAAATGCCCCGTTAATCAAAACTATGGCAGCCTAAGAACACTAGTTATGTCACTGAAAGGGATGGCTGCATCACGGAGCATTTGGCACGCCGTGCTGGACGCACGAGTGAGCACATCTTTTAGCCCTCACTCCGCGTGTGGTGTAGACAGGATCCTGTACAAATCTGCCCGTAACAGTAAATAGACTCAGGAAAGGAAAATGCAGAGCAAGCTGACGAGCAGAAGTGAGACCTACTAAATACCCATTTCCCTAAATTGTTTAGCTGAATCTTAGAGTAAGAGAAACCTCCAGTATGAGCGAATACCAGGTTAAGACTGTTGAACGTCTGCTCTTAGGTCAGAACTAGAAAATATTCAGTGTTCAGATTGCCAGTGTCCCTCGTTAAATGTGTCCTCAAAAAGAAAATATTCGGTGTTCAGATTGCCAGTGTCCCTCATTAAATGTGCCTTCAAAACTGGACATGATGCTCAGCAGTGACCTTCAGTCCTCCTTCATTCTGAACCCCAGAGCTTTTTCTGTTAAATATTGCATACCTAGCATTTCCCTTCATATTATTTGCAAATGCTTCTCCATCTCTGAAACCTTGCAGTTCCCATTGTATTACTTGCTTTTACTTCTGCCTCCCATCCATCTTGCTAAGTGACCTTAAATTCCACCTTGCCTTCCAATATGCTGTCCACCTGCCTCGTAAGAGAGAACCCAGCTATACCACGGATGAAAATTGCCCATGTTAGCTAGCCTGGAGTCTAGGCTTAGTGTCCTTTATTATTTCTCTCATTTAAAATATTCTTTATTAACATTTCCTTTTTTTTTTTTTTATCCTTTACTCTCATGTTGGGCAGTCAGTGGCCCAGCGCTCAAGCTGTTCCATGTCCCTCAGTGGCAGGGCAAGCCTACCGCCAGGCACGCTGTGCAACATCTTTCGTCGTTGTTAATAACTCGGTGGGCATAAACCCACCAAGTAGCCGAAGAGCCTTATAAAGAACTGGGTCCCTTTAATGGGATCCTTGAAAGGTAGTGTTGTACCACCACGTTGTTCATTTGGATCCGGTTTATATACAGAGGGCTCACGCAAGTTATTCATTGATGCTTAATAATCACTCTGCAGCTTAGTTCCTAAGAGAAGCGTTACTCTATGGCTCATGATTCTTTGGGGCAGGAAGCCGCAGAGCACAGGGAGGTTTGCTTGTCTTGGCTCCTTGTGCTGTCTGCTGGATTCAGACTGAGATGTCAAAGGCAGCCTTCCCCCACCCGCCTCCGCCTTAGCTTCCATGGCTCAAATGACCCAGCCCACTCGCTTTCCTTTCATGTGACCTTTCTGTTTATATGGAGCGGCTTGTCCCTCAGGGTCTCCCTCCCATGTGGTTTCTTTCCATCAGGGTAGCTTAGACCCCTTTATGCGGCTGCTGCATTCTACCTGGACCAGAGAGAAAGCTGTAAGACCTCTAAATGGATGGCCTTGAACTCCCATGATGTCACCTGCATGGCACTCTTTTGGTCAAAGCAAGTTATAAGACCATCTGAGATTCAAGGGGTGGGGAGTATAGAGTTCCCCTTTGAATCTGGGATTCGAGGCAAAGTCACATCACAAAGGGAGTGTTGACACAGAAGCCTGACTTACTGGGGACCATTTTGAACAGGTATCGCTAAGGCTTATCCCAAGACTGCACCAGTAATTATAATTCTAGGTCACGATAAATAGCACAACTTCTAAATTTAAACATGACTGTTATACACGTGTGGTCTCAGAAGGATAAGATGATCAGATAGCTTCTCTGGTCCCCTTTAGATGGGCAAATGGCCCCTGTTATGTTTTCTGGGAGTCCCGTGTGCTCCGTGCCCCTAGAATATCAGTATCACTCAGTAGGAAAATTGCCTTCTTACTTGACTGTCTTTGCCACTAGACTCAGTTCCTGGGGGCCATGGGCTGTGTCCTGTTCTCCTCTGAATCTCCCAAAGTTGGCATGACACCCTTTATATAGGAACTATTTATTCATGCAATGAAAATAAATACCTGTACTTAAATAATATATATTTTGTATGGAGCTAAATTAAAATCCTTACTGTCTGCACATTAGATTATTTTTCACATATCCTATGTCTTATGTCTAGTAATCTAATAGATGAATGAAAAATAGTCTTTTAAATGCAGCTAAGATTTTGTTCTGTTTTCCCCATATCGCGTAGCGGGCTGCCTGTCTCCTCCTATGACTCAGAAGGTTCTTGCAAGTCTCCTCTTGATCTAGGTGACAGTCAGGGCTGAAATAGAATTTCATTCAATGATTTCATTCTGCCATTTAATAAGCATGACTGTATGTGTTGGGTATGCCTGAAGACCATATAAATATCAGTCATTCTAGGAAAGAGGACCCATTCACTGAATCAAATGGAAATGAATACAAAGCAAACGATGGCAGGGGTGCCAGCTGCAGAGCCTTTCCTAGACAGTTACAACATGATAACCTCCAGTCAAGAAGAGACCACACCCTCCTCTGCTCGTCCTATTCCTAGCTGCTGGCATAGAGCCTGGTGGATGAGGGTCCCTATTTGTTGCATAGGGTTTTAGTGATGTTATCACTTTCTGAAGAGGATACCCTTAAAGTTGAATTTTTCCCCATGTTTATTTGTTTAAATGAAGGACAATTCATAGAGCAGATTTCGAGACACACAGCAGGCGCTTGGAAAATACGTGACGTCCAAAGGGGCCTATGCTGTATTGAAGAAGCACCTTGTTTCCAAGGAAACGCTCTTAGCTGTGTGCTCAACCTTTGGTCTCCAGTCCTGAGAGGCCATGTGAGCACATAATAGTCTCTAACTAGTCAAAAGACTGGGTCTGAGGGGCTTATTTGCAAAATTTTACCCAGTGTCACAGACTTCCTCTAAAATCTTTAACAGATCTGCAACCTTTTCTTTGTTCAGAGAATCTGAAAGATTAAGGTGAGTTTAGTGTCTAAACCCTTTCCCTTTTGCCATTCATGTAAATTTCCAGAGCACTTGGCAAATGTAAAGTGTTTTGCTGCAGCATTTGTTTATGCCACAGATGGATGCCTTTGAAATTAACCCTCAGTGAGACAGTTGTCGAGTGATGTGTTAGGAAGTCGTATTCACAGAAGACAAGAAAGGTGTAAGATAGCAGTCTTGATATAAGAGGGAGTCAACGTGAGAAACTAAAATCCATCGCAGAGCTTTTTCACTTAGGTTTGTGAGGAATTGTCTATCAAATGTTTATAGCCCCCATATTCATATGCTGAAACCTAGTGCCCTGTGTGATAGCCTTTGGAGGTGGGGCCTTTGGGAGATGATTGGGTCATGAGGGGGAGCCCTCATGAATGGGATCAGTGATCTTATAAAAGAAACCCCGTGAGCTCCCTTTACCCTTTGTTGCAAGAGGAGAAGCAAGGAAATAGCCATCTATGAACCAGAAAGCAGGCCTTCACCAGACATTGAACCTATAGATGCCTTGGTCTAGGACTTCCAGCCTTCAGAACTGTGATAAAAAAAAAAACTTATGTTGTTTATAAAGCACCCAGTATAGGATATTTTTGTTATAGCACCCTGAATAGACGAGACATCGGAGAATCAATCATCGATGTTCATTATTTGGCACAGTGCTTATCGGGTAGTTGAATAAATGTTAGCCATGATGGTCATGGTGGTGGTGGTGATGATGGTTAATATTATAAAACAGAAATGCCCGAATTTCACATTATTTTCTGAACTATTTTATTAGTCAGATTTCCTGAGCATTTAAAATTATAACTGCCATTCCCTTAAAAAATGTCCAAGAAAACATCCAATTCTCAAGCTTTGATAAAGAGCCTAAGGATGTGCTCATCAGCTTTCAAATCTAAGGTCCCCTGAAAACATTTTAGGCTCTAGTGGATTCTGCCTGCTTTGTGATTGGCATTGTCATGACAAAATCTGGGCTCCTGATAGGGGTAGAGGTACGTGTGTACGTGTGTGTGTATGCTGTGTATGTGTGTGCATGTGTGCATACACATTAATGAGGAGAATGATGTCGGTGTCACAGCGTGAAGTGGATGTCACTGTGGAAGGCAGGTCATACCTGGAATGCCTCCCTGTTGTCTTGCAGGCAAACCTGTCCTACCTACAGCTGCCAGTGTATTAACATCAGACAGGCAAACCATCCATGTAAGAATAGGGCTGTGGAGGGCGTAGTTTGATAAACTACGGATCTGACTTTTAAGGTATCTAATTCCAGGGAAAATTCCAGCGAGCATTGCCTTTAATTTGTTCTTTTGGAAAAGTAGGTTTGCTAACCACTTGTATTTTAAAAATTGTTGTCATTTGATGTTAATACATGAATGTGCATTCTCTCTTAGAGCATGCTGTTCTGTTGGTACATTTCCCTTTCGGTATTTTAAAGGATCCTTGGTAATATATAATGGTGATTTTCATGTACCACTTGGTATATACAGACATATAATTATGTCCGTTCTGATGATTCTGCATCACTGAGCACTTTGTTGAATACACCTACACACGCCGTATGTCAAGTAGGTGCTTGATGAAAATGACACAGTGATGGGCACGTTACAGGAGGTGCCTCTTTTCAGCAGCTGGTGGGGGGGAAGATGAACACCTAATTAAATGGACTGTGATCAGAAAGGACCGTGACAGGGAGACAGAGGCATAATGTATTCTCCAAATGTTCTCAAATTTGTTTAATTCATATTTTCCTCAACTTATCGCTCTCAGGTGATGTGAAGAGATGATTTATTACCTGCTGCTATACTGCTCTGAGTTTTAGCATTAAAATCAAGCCTTCCATTTTTGTATTTCAAAAGGTGAAAAGAAAGGTTAATATCGTAAGAACCCATTTTCCTAAAATTCAAATTCAAATACATACGTTTGAGTCTATTGAACTTAGGACTTTCCCCTTAAGAAATAGTTACTAAAAACAAATGGAGAGATACAATGCTAACGTTGAGGTAGTTCAGTTGTTTCTCATTTCTCTGGTTTAATTATTTTTTAAAGTTTATTTATTTTTGAGAGAGAGAGACAGAGCATGGGCGGGGGAGAGGCAGAGAGAGAGGGAGACACAGAATCCGAAGCAGGCTCCAGGCTCCGAGCTGTCAGCACAGAGCCCGACGCGGGGCTCGAACCCACGAACTGTGAGATCATGACCTGAGCCTAAGTCGGACGCTTAACCGACTGAGCCACCCAGGCGCCCCTCGTTTCTCTTGTTTGCCTGCAGGGAGCCATAGTCTGCCTAACCTTCCTATTCCTTTGAAAATACACACGTGTTTTACCCTCTTTGGAAAAATTGCCTTTTCTCCATTTAGAAATGATTTCGTATTTAAGCTCTCCAGAAATTTTCTTTTTCTCAAAGCAGATACCTTTTAATAATAATCTGAGATAGCTCTATCTACTTATTAGGACCCACATATCATGTGTCCTAGAAAGAAGAAAACTCACATAGCCACCCAGATGTTATAACGGTCCCCTGTCAACCACACTGGGTGTTTTAAAAAGGTGAGCCATTTGATTATTTTCCAGCACCGTTCCACTCTCTGCGTGTAAAATGCCTCCAGCAAAGCTGGATGGCCCTCTGTAGAAAGAACTAGGAGAGCTAGCAAGGCTGGTCCTTGGTAGGTCACCAGAGACACGGATGGGGCAGGTCTGGGAGGCAGAGCTTTAGAAGTGCTGGGCCTTCATGTGACCCCGATGGAACCATCCTGACTCCCTTCTCATGTCTTCTAAACATGATGTGATCCCATCACAACCATTCTCAATATGTGGCCCTAGACCCTGAGGGTCTCCCACACTCTTGTAGGGATCTGCAGTGTCTAAAGCATTTTCAGAGTAATACTAACATGTTCTTGGTCTGCTTCACCACCTTGCAGTTTGCAACGATGGTAAACTGCTAGTGCCTTAGCACAAATCAAGACCGGGGACCCAGTCATACTTGTGTTGTACAGGAATTATACTGTATTCTTCACTACCACACACTCAAAGGAAAAAACTATTTAAGAATGTCCCTTCATGGGGCGCCTGGGTGGCTCAGTCGGTTAAGCGTCTGACTTCAGCTCAGGTCATGATCTCACGGTCCGTGAGTTCGAGCCCCACATCGGGCTCTGTGCTGACAGCTCAGAGCCTGGAGCCTGTTTTGGGTTCTGTGTCTCCCTCTGCCCTCCCCCACCTCATGCTCTATCTCTCAAAAATGAACAAACATTAAAAAAAATTTTAAAAAAAGAATGTCCCTTTGTGCAGCCATCAAACTATTAATTGTGTTAGATCTCAGCCCTTGAGTACATGACTTCTTAATACTCCATGTGAAAAAATGGAAGTTCATATAAAATACTTCGGGAATATACACAAGGAGAATGAATACATTAGGGGAGAGCACTGTGCACTTGAGTTGCAAGCTGAATTATTGGGTTTTATTTTGTTTGTTTTTGGTTTTGCTTTGTTTTTTAATGGGATACCACTTTTAACATAAAAGAATAATGAATGGAAAAACTATGATTATTCAGATTATAGATGTTTAGCAACTCTTTTCTTAAAAATGAACCAAGGTGAGCCCATCACTTCTCATGTCACTTGAAGGAAAATAACTGAAAGAATTTGGTCCAGTGGTAAAATTCGAACTTTCAAGGAAAAAATTTAAATTTGGGGAAAGTTTTATCCACCACTGTGTGCCTGAGAGTCTTCCAATAGCAGAAAGACTTTTCTGGTGAGATCGGTGATGATATTCACAAAAAACGATTTTTTTGACATTGAATATCGAAACGTGTCAACATTGAGAAGATCTGCATAATTCAGCGAAAGATATTTTATAAATGACTAAGCATGATGATAACAAAAGTCACGCGTCAATAATAGATCCACTCAGATTTGAGGCAGAACTTTGGGCGATGAACTTTAACAGAGTATGAAAACACCATTGCAACTAACCTTTCAGAAACTAGCAAAGACTAGCCACAGTGATCCACAAAAGCAATTCAAGCACTTTTTTCTTTGCCAGCTACATACACGTGAAGCCGCTTCACCTTGATAGACTTCCACCAAAATGGCACGCCGCAGGAGATTGAATGCATGAGAATTGCACGGTCTTCTATTAAAGCAGACATTACAAAGACTTCACAGAAATGGAACGGCGTCACTCTGGTCCCCATTGTTTTTTGTTTTAGAAAATATAGTTATTTTCATTAAAAGAATGCTTGTTTATGTTAACGTGTGATGGGTTACTATTTCATTTCTTAGAGAATTAATAAATAAATATTTTACAACTTTAAAATTTTCTGCCACTCTAAATATCAGCGATTCTCATAATCAAAGTCTATTTGAGGTACTCAATAATTTGTAGGGCTCTGAAATGGGGTCCTGAGAGCCACAGCTTTAGACCTGCTGCATAAGGTATCAGAGGACTGTGCCTCTGGGATGGGAGCAACTCTGACCCACTATGCCTGCTTCAATCACAGAAGGTTAACTAGTGACTATTTTTCACCTGGGATTCTATGGAAAATCCCACTGGGAGAATCCATCACATACCTATGTAAAATTTAGAAATATGTCCTCTGGAGCAGAGAAATTCCAAACAAAAAAAAAAAAAAAATCTTTACTTAATTTCACTTGTCATGTCACACATACACACACACAAATGGGTATGATTATGTCACATTCCCCCCCTTTTTGTTTTTTTTGTTTGTTTGTTTGTTTGTTTTTTACTTTTGAGAGAGAGAGAGAGGCAGAGCGTCAGCAGGGGAGGGGCAGAGAGAGTGGTATACACAGAATCCGAAGCAGGCTCCAGGCTCCGAGCCGTCAGCACAGAGCCCGACGCGGGGCTCCAACTCACGAACCATGAGATCATGACCTGAGCTGAAGTGGGACGCTTAACCGACTGAGCCACCCAGGCGCCCCTATGTCACATTCCTTTTAAGGTCAGTGTGAAGTTGATGTGAGTCAGTGTTGGTAATGCACTTAGAATACACCTATCACTACTAAGTTTATATAAGTATTTGCTGAATAAAAAATTTCTAACATCAGCAAGTGATGACATATTTGCAGGTCACATTGCTAGGCAGGTAACCAGGTTGATGTGACTCTTGACCCCTGGGATTCAGGAAGCTTGTCCAAACCAGGCGGGTTCAGGAAGGACAACCTTTCGGTGTTTGCGTTCCAAGGGCCGTTCTCGGTACACACGGTGACATATAACGGCCATACAAGGCCGCACTGATCAACTGCGGATTGGACTGAGCACATAAGGAATTAGCGACCCTGACTGTGCAATTTAAGTGGGCTGGTCCTCCCACGAGCCCTAAGTCTGTTTAGGAACTAAAAGTAACTCAGCTTCCAATACAGAGCTCTCCACCCACACCCCTAAGAGCCGTGTGTGGCTGGGAGATCTCTGGCTTCTCATTTGACTGACCCCTTCACTCCTTAAGCAATGAGTGTTTATGGGCGATGCAAAACAAAACAAAATAAAACAAAACACCACCTTTTCTTGACTCCCGACTTCACTGTGCAGAATTCGGTGTGTATGCACAATTCCAAAATGAACATGGCAGGCAGAGCATGATGTTTGAGCCCTCGAATCCTGGACGCTTACTTACGTCCAGCTCTAAGGATTTCTTAGCTGAGCCACCATCAACAAATTGTTGACCATTTTAACATGAGATGGGGAATTGGTGGCTTCTGAATGTGGGGGGAAAGGAAATGAATAGCGACAGTGAAAACTTTAGCCTAGGGGGAAAAACACGCGGGGTGTGTTGTAGAGCCATTTGGAGTCGGCTTCAAAAGGTTAGGATTTGGGATAAGGTCGAGTTTGAGGTGACCTTGAACTTTAGGATAACCATTCACACTTTGCTCAGAAGCACTGTGGGACCATTATAATTGAGTCACTTCTTAAAACAGCTGAATGAGGGGCCCCCAGGTGGCTCGGTCGGTTAAGCGTCCGACTTCAGCTCAGGTCATGATCTCGTGGTTTATGAGTTCGAGCCCCGCGTCAGGCTCTGTGCTGACAGCTCGGAGCCTGGAGCCTGCTTCGGATTCTGTGTCTCCCCCTCTCTCTGCCCCTCCCTGCTCATGCTCTGTCTCTCTCTGTCTCAAAAATAAATAAAAAAATTAAAAAAAAATAGCTGAATGAAAGTGGCAGGTCACCGAAGAGGATGCGAGTGCCCAAAGGGCAGGGACTCTGTAGGCTGTCTGTGGCCCTGTGCCAGGGAATTTAAGTAGGTGTTTTCACCAACAGCCAGCTGAATACAAACATCCTCAGTGAGGTATGGTTCGTGACACCGCCATGTAAAGTGAATTTGTTATCAAGATATAGTTCATTGCTAATGCTGCCACTGGTGTTATGGAAGTAGGAGGGCTAAAAGGCCTTGCGAGGGCTAGTAGCAGGATTTAGGGGCCTTCATTCACCGTGTTTTCCTCACGTGAAGGGCCACAGCCATTTCAAGTTAGGTATTTTACTCATGGTAGCACCCGTTCTGGAACATTCCAATGGGCACGGATGTCAGTTGCCTCTAGCCAGTGTATTTTCACTTGTAATCTCCCTCATCACATAACCGAAACCACCAAAAGCAACCAACACCGTCCTTACATTTGGAAATCATCCTTATTATAGTGGATAAATGAGCACCAAATCTGATCTAACTAAATTTAGCTAATTCCCAAGGTTAGAAATTTGGGGTGGGGGGGGGGTGGGGATGATGCACCTGGGTGGCTTAGTCGGTTAGGTGTCCAACTTCGGCTCAGGTCATGATCTCACAGTTCGTGGGTTCAAACCCCACATGGGGCTCTGTGCTGACAGCTCAGAACCTGGAGCCTGCTTCCACTTCTGTGTCTCCCTCTCTCTCTGCCCCTCTCCCACTTGCTCTCTCTCTCTCAAAAATAAATAAACATTCAAATTTTAAAAAAAAAGAATTTTTTTGGAAAGTAGGCAAATTGTGAAGAATCTCTTTTACATAGTCTCTGTTATGCGTGATTTTCAATGAAATTCCATTACATTATTGTTTGCCGTCTAAACATCCTTTTGACCTGTTTTTGTGAACTAAATATATAATTTAGGATTTGAATTAGAGTTGCCTTTTGGTAAAAGATGTGGTAGCGATGAAGACAAAAATAAACAAAATCTCTCTAGTAAGTTCAAACTTAAAATTGCAAACGTCGTCTTTATTTAGGAAATTAACACCATCAATGCTATTCTGAAGCATAACGAGTTGCTCTGGAGTTGGAAGGTTTGGTGAGGTGCATTTACATCATGCAGACACCAAGCCACAGCTTTCTCTCACTAATGGCTTGGAAGGGGCTTCAGAGAGAGTCCTGGTAATCAGGTTTGACATTCTGAATTGATGGCTGATGGAGTGTAAGGGCCAAGGTACAGAGTGACCTCAGGGACTTTTAATAAAACTTGGCAAATGATCAGGATGTACAGTCAATCACACAGCAAAAAGCCCATATTCCCCACCCCCATTCTTCCCCAAGAGGGCCCCTGAGCAAACAATAAAATAAAATAAAATAAAATAAAATAAAATAAAATAAAATAAAATAAAAGTAAAGTAAAGTAAAGTAAAGTAAAGTAAAGTAAAGTAATACCACAAACATAAAGAATCTTTAACAGAATTTGGTCCACAGAGAGTGGGATTCTTTCTTAGAACTGCTTTATCATTCAGTTTCTTTGAGTTCATTAATTTAGAGAGAAGACAAAACTAATAGCGAGGTCTCGATATTTCTAAATTTTGTTTTGTTCGTTTGGTTTTAGTTTTGTGACTTAGGAAAAAGAAAGCACAGTAATTCCTTGCAAAGACCACTATGGCGTCTGCACAGAAGTCTTCAAATTCTATTATCAAATCAATTGTCACTAATTTCAGGGATCCTGAAATATGAACTTACACATTGCTCTCAGCCCTTCCAACCGAAAACAGAGGCAAATGTTATCATCTCCAGGTAGAAAACTTGCTTCATTTTAAAGCTGGATACCAAAGATACTGAATTTTTGATCAAAAAAAAAAAAATTGAAAGTAAAAATAAACCTGACCTTTGAAGAGAGGAATTTCTTGCCTTCAAATCTGACTTTCATTTTTTTTTTTCATTAAAATAGAAATAAACATAAAGTAAAAAAGAATGTCCCAGAATAATCTCTTCTCAAGTTAAAAATACGGAGCCACATCAACTTATTTTGGAACCGGCCAAGAAAAGAGAGGGAGGAAGAAGTTCAAATGTAATGTCTTACCATTTCTTTTTGGAGTTAGTTTTCATGAAAATCTTGCACTTCTTTTAGCAAATTAAACTACCTTGACTCCGTGTAGTTGTATCACCTATGTTAATAAGCATCTTTTGACCATCTCCCGACCCCAGTTTATCCATGTTATTCTACCTTTCATCTCTTTGAAATCGGCCTTAGGGTCTCCTTGGGAAGTAAGTAGCATATATTAAAGATTCTGGGGTTCGCTGATGTTTAAAACCACTCTCCCATCTAAGACCCGCCTATCTCTCTATTCTAATCTCTCTTACCGCTCCACAATTCCACTAAAAAACAAAACAAAACAAAACCCAAATGTGAACTTGTGAGCGGTGGTGCAGGACAATTGCCCTCTACCCTTCAAGGTTCTTTAGCTGGTCTAAGAATCAAGCTGCCATGAGACAGACTAACAGGAGAAAATCAAACAAGTTTAATAACGTGCATTCCTCCTGGTTACATGGGAGAAACCCAGGAAAACTGAGTAACTCTCTGGAGTAGATGAAGCCATCACCTTAAATTCCATCTTCAACTAAAACCAAAAGATTTCGGGGATGGGGAGTCCGTTATGGGAGGTGATTAAGAAAAGCACAGTGAGTGGAGTCAGGTTGTTATGCAGATTTAAGTCCCTGTCTGCTCCAGTGAGCAATTTCTGAGATTTAGTCTTCCCCCCTCTTCCTGGTACCATGGGGGAATACCTTACATGGGAAGATTTATCTTCTACATGGAAACCTCTCTTACAAAGGGTAACGTCTACTCAGTTTCCAGAGCTTCTCTTCTGTCTGCAGTTTCTTAAAAACAACCAGCTTGAAATAATCAATATGCCAAAGAAACAAAGGTTGGAGGGGCCAAATGTGCTCCCCTACTTGTGCCTTTGGTCCTGTAGTTCTGTGTTGAAAATCCTTCTCTCCCTGTCCTTTGGATGAAAATCTTCCATTTTTAAAAAATTCAGCACAAGATAGAGGCTCTCCCAATCTGTCGTCCTCTAGGAAAGACATGGTGTTGCCATCCTCTGTGCTCTCTCTTCTGTAAATATTTCTGTCTGAACAAGGGCTTGGATTACCCAGTGTGTGTTCCCACCTCCTTATGGTTTGTCGGCGAGGTTGAGACTCAAGGAAGCAGAAAGCTACCTTCTGAGATACCTTTGTAGCCAGGACTCTGGGAGGGGTTAGGATGCTGTCAGAGGCATAGGGGCCGATACAGGTCCGTGTTCTATCATTTTTCACCTTAACTGTATGAAAGTCATCTGGTCTGGTGTAGTGGAAAGGATGTGACATTGAAAGTCGGGCAAACCTGGGTTATGTGACCTCAGACTTCACGTTACATGACCTTGCTGAACCTCAGATTCCTCATTCAACTCATAAGAGCGTCGTGGGGATTGAATGAGATAATAGGCAAAATGCCTGGAAGATAGTAATCAATAAGGGTCACTTGGTCTCCCTCACGTTGATAAACAGAATATTCTGAGTGAAGTAGAGTATGGATTTACTGCTGTATTTAGACCCTTACAGGTTGCTGTTGTGCTAAACCACTCAACAACTATATTGTAGAATTTATTTGTTAACTGTTCTAACACGTCATCAATTTAATGCCTTTCTTTAAAAAAGTATAGGTTTGGGCCCAGAAACTTTACCTTGAGGAGCTAATTAAGGAAATAATTAGAAATACAGATAAAGATCTATGTGGAGCGTTTTATTTTATTTTATGTTAATTATAATGGTGAAATATTAGAAGCCCCCAAGAGTAGATAGGTTAATTATTGTATATCCACCCAATGGATTATTACACAGTATTAAAATGTTGTATTAAGACCTTTTAGTGATAGGAAGTCATGATTTAGTAATATTTATACAACATCCATTGCGTATACACATGACAAAAATATTGAGTAAAATATACTGCATGAAAGATATTTAAATACCAATATAATCTTAGTAATCTGGATGTACATAATATATGTAGAAGAAAGAATAGAAGGGCTATGCAAAGAGATTAATCGTGGTCAGCTGTAGCAGCCAACTCTTCCACTGGTAATGGAATTATGAGGGATTTGTGTTTTATTCTTCAACGTTTCTTTATTTTTTAGGTTTTCACAGTGTGCCTATATTTGTAATCAGAAAAAAAAGTAATTTAAAAATCTATGAAAATATGGATACCTGTATACCTTGAGTTTTAAATATATACATATAAAGATATACATTTAATAGTTTTTCTCAGACTGCAATTTTCTTTGTGTTTTCTCCGAAAAAAATATAAACTCCCAAGCCTTGGGAATGTATCATTTTATATTTAGATTCCAGCTCACTTCTTGGGGGAAATTCATTCATTTTTCGCTTCTCTTATAACTAATATTTATGGACTATCACTGTGCCAGATGCTGTGTGCTTGGGTCCTGAGAGGTTCTCAGACATGAGGGGTTCTTTGGATGTGGCTTTCAGAAGTGGGTGAGATTGAGAAGTCAGTTTACTTACTACATTATTACTTATCTGGATGTGAACTTGATTTGAAGGTATCCTAAACCTTTCATCCAAGAAGACTTTAATGGTCATAATCTGAAGTCGGTATTAGAAAACCACACATTGAGTGCTTTAAATGTGGTCTTACATTCGATGTCCAGGAAGCAGGGTTTGAGTGATGTCTAACTAATGCAGTAATGTTCAGTTCTGTACGTATGTAACATCTCAGGGCTCTTTTTAAAGCTTGGTTTGGGGCTGGTAGATTTTATTCTCTTTTAAATGTTTGTACTTTTATATAGGTTTTTATTTATTTGTTTGTTTTTATTTTTACTTGTTAGAGAGAAAGTGAAACTGTGAGCAGGGGAGAGGCGCAGAGGGAGAGAGAGAATCCCCAGCAGGCTCTACTCTCAGTGTGGAGCCCAATTCAGGGCTCAATCCCATGACCCTGGGATCGTGACCTGAGCTGAAATCAAGAGTCAGTTCATCCAACTGAGGCACCTGGGTGCCCCTTATAGATTCGTTTTGAGAGAGAGAGAGAGAGAGAGAGAGAGCGTGCATGTGCACACAGGGGAGGGGGAGAGAGAGGGGGAGAGAGAGAGGGAGAGCGCGCGCGCGCGCGCGCGCGCGCATGTGCACACGGGGGAGGGGGAGAGAGAGAGGGAGAGAGAGAATCCCAAGCAATTTCAGGCCCAGCACAAGCCCAGAGCGGGGCTCTATCTCACTGCCACACGATCATAACCTGAGCCGAAATTCGGAGTTGGTCGCTTAACGAACTGAGCCGCCCGGGTGCCCCGAATGTTTGTACTTTAAAAATATTTCTTCATTATTAAAGATTATCCTGGTGGCTCACCTAACATCGATACTATCTCAGGAGCAAAAGCCTCTGGCAGTGCTTAGCGTGTGTGTGTGTACTTTGTTTTTCACCTGTGTCACGTTTTTAAGAGCCTCACAGAGTCAGGACCACTGTTTCTGAGGTCATATGCACGATGAGGTTGCGGTGTGATCCTTCCTGGGAAGCATCTCTACGGTTGCGTTTCACGGAGCTTGGGGGGAGCCAAGGGAAGGAGCTCCTGGTCTGGAGTAGACCCAGAGGCTTCTCCCGCCCACACATGGCTGCTCCTTTCCCTCGAGTCACGATGCATAACACAGTCTCCATCCTGGAACGGGGGGCATTACAAGAACTCGCGTGCTGTTCTTCTCTGCGACTCAGAAGAATATTCAGAATAAATTCATGTGATTATTCCCTTCTAAGTTTCTTGGGGCGGTTTCTTAGAAAAACAGTTGCAAGTTTATGCCATACAGGAGTATTGTTTTCTAATCCACGCTCATCCTGTAACTATTCTGAATTTTTTTAAACGTTTATTTATTTTTGAGAGAGAGAGAGAGAGAGACACACACGGAGCATGAGTGGGGGAGGGGCAGAGAGAGGGAGACACAGAATCCGAAGCAGGTTCCAGACTCTGAGCTGTCAGCACAGAGCCCGACACCAGGCTTGAACTCACGAACCGTGAGAGCATGACCTGATCCAAAGACGGACATTCAACCGACTGAGCCCCCCAGGCGCCTCTCATCCTGTAACTATTTTAAATGTATTCCATTTTAGGAAGGGTATGGCTTATAGACGACTGTCCGATCTTGTCATTTGGGGCTGTTTCCTGGGTGTTTGTGCTTTCCAAATGCCTATAAATCTTGTTTCTCTGTAGTGTTTATCCACACTAGGAACACAAATAATTTTTAGTGTCTTGAGCCATATATATGACTATTTCCTGCTTACAGGCATTTTTATGGCATTAATAGCATTCATTATTGGATTAACAGGATTACATGTTAGAGAAGCAGAGTACTGGTTATCAGGGATTTGTCTTGTTTATTCACTGTTCAACTATGAGGTTTGGATAGGTATGGAATGTTTGATGGCGACATGTCATCATGGAGATGAGGGCAATTGGAGAGCACTCTTGGAAGTGCACTCTTGGAAGGAGTGGTGAAGAGGTGGGGACTCATCCTCTGGTGGTTGTTCAGTAGGTATTGGTCCCCACAGCCCAAACTTCCTTCTCTGCACATGCACTGCCCCCTCAGAGGGGAGGGAGGAAGGGATTGCCCACAGCTCCTTTTCTCTGAGATGACCCAGGCCACATTCCAACTCTTAGGATATGCACATTATAGTCAAACGCTCTACCCAAGTGACATGATAGAGTTAGCAATTCTTCAATTTTTTTGTAGCAAGGAACTTCCAGTAAAAGCAACGGAACGGTAGAATGATATGCTTCTCTAAATGCTATTGATAAGCAAGTATTTACTGAATGAACGCATTCCATGCTCTGAGGTACTATGGGGGATAGCAGCAGACATCAGTTCGTAAGAAGCATGTGTTCTGGGGATGTCCTGCATTGACATTGTAGTCAGTCTCACACTTGCCTAGAGAAAAATTCCATAGTAGGCATGAACATTGGAGAGAGAGAGAGAGAGAGAGAGAGAGAGAGAGAGAGAGAGAGAGAGAAATCTCAGTACGAGCTAACAAAATTAAGTGTTTCTCCCAAAAGAAAGAAAATTAGAATACTTTGTAGTGGTACTTTGAAATCACTCACAGGCATATTATTTCATTTGATTAAACTGAGCAGGGGGGTTCTTTCATGTTCTTACTTATTTGTACTTTTTTTTTTTTTTTTTTGCCTATAATTTGTATTAGGAACTATGGCATTCTTTTCTCAAAGAGGAAGTGGGCGCATTGTCTAAAATTCAGCATCCCTCGAGATTTCTGTGTTTTGTGTTTATACACCCAGAGACTTTTTAACATAACATTTGCTTGTTATTTAAAGCTCATCTGAACGGGTAAATAAACACTGATGCTCGTTCTAAAAGCTATAAGGTCTACCCAGGGTAAGAGCGCCTATGTGTATGCACATTGCTTATATATAGCAGTGACTGCTGATGTGACCCATGCTCCGTGGAGTGTGTTCAAGACTACAGTGATTTCATGCAACTTGATCTATCTGATAGGAATTGTTATAAATCTTGAAGTCATTTTCCATGATAAAGCTATTCTCTTAGGAGAAACTCTCTCCCTATCTCCCCTCCCTTGTAAAGAATTATGGGTATAGTTTGTGCCCTCTTATTTTAACTGTGTTCTACATGAGATGGGAAGAGGTGAGCTTGCTTTGAGATGACGCTGTTATAGCTTAAACTGTGTCCTCTAAAAGTAAACGTTGAAGCCCTTACTTGCCAGCAGCCCAGAATGTGACCATGCTCGAAACCGGATCGTTAAAGATGTAATTAGTTAAGAAGAAATCAGACTGGAGTAGGGTGGCCCTTGATCCAGCATGACTGGTGTCCTTGTGAGAAGAGGGAAAACTGGACACAGACGTGGAGGGAACAGGGTCATGGAGGACAGCGGTAGAGGCTAGAGTTAGATGGCAGCGAGCCAAGGAATGCACACGGCTACCAGACCTGGAAGAGGTAAGGAAGGATCCCGGTCTAGAAGCTTTGGAGGGAGTATGGCCCTGCAGACAACTTGGTTTCATACTCTTGTTCTCTAGAAATGGGAGAGAAGGAATCTGTGTGGTTTAAACCACCCAGTTTTTGGTACTTGGTATGGCTGCCCTAAGAAACTAATACAGACGCCATATTGAAAGATGAAGCCAACGGCAAAACACAAAACAAGTGCCACTGGCAATCAACTCATCAAAGGCCTTCCATCTTCCTGCCATGAATTATTCAAATCTCCTTTCTGCACCTGTCAGTTTGAAAACGAAGATGGTCTTCTCTTGGTTGGCTATTACAGATCCTCCTACAATGGTTGCTCACAGATGACTGGTAGACTCCATATTCTTTACTTCTATGCAGTGGAGAAAAAAAATGAACAAACTTTGAGCTTGGATGGAATATTGAAATTAGTCTCAGATGCCTCCCGAGAAGGTCTGAATTGGAAATTGGGCCAGAGAAGTCAGAGGGGTCTTGGTTCGTGTTAGTGAACATCGTGTGGGGTAAGGTGTGTGGGGCCAGTTGAATGGCAAACTGTGTAGGCAAAAAGGTTGGCCAGTGCACATGGAGAAGACCTTTTTGGCAGGGCTTGTTCATCCAGGGATTATACCTCATTATATTTTCTTTTTAGAACAAGAGTTAAGGGTATGCTTTTCTCATTCCTTTCATTAATCTGAGTTAGTTGAATACAGATTACTGTTGCACTTCAGCTATGCTTTTTTTGGTTTGTTTTTTACATGAAGTCCAACATTTTCATGTTATTCATTCAAAAATAGCATTGTATCAAGGTGACACTTGGGCTATGGTTTTGGTGCTAAGACCCTCATCAACTTGGTTCATGTGGTTAAAAATGATTTCGGGAATTTAACAAAGAAATTGTTTTAATATACCTGGAAAGCATTAATGCTAAAATATCTGTGATGGAACCTCATCACTCTTTTTGTATAATCCTTTGTGGTATGTGTTATATACAGTGGGTATCCTTAGGATGAGCCAGGAAAAAGTAGTACCCAACAGTCAGATGTCTTTTTTTGTAACATTAGCTTTTTCCTTATGGCCTTCATTTTATGCTATTTCTCTCTATAAAATATCAATTACTTAAAAGGATATTCTCTAATTAAAGTTTAATATCCAGAAATGAAAGAAAGATGGCTTCAATGCTAGACATTTATAACGACTTTATTATATCCTTGCTCAACGGCAAGTTGAAGTTTTCACAGCATGGCATGAGAATAATTTATCAGAAGATATCAAAATGAGTAAAATCTATGTTGGAGAAAGCCCTTTTGTACTCTCTCAAGAAGAGAGCAACTTATCTTAAAATGCAAGGAATTTTCATTCATCCTTTTAAAAGGACTACCCTACTTTGATGAAGCGCATGTTGAATTAGATTGAAGGAAAGGGTAGATTTACCATGTTGTGTTCCACTGATGTGTGAATGGCAAAGGATGTTTAACTGTACACTGTATTTATTGTGAGAAACGCTTGTATCAGCTAATATAAAATGAACATGTTCCACATGGAATTTGTAAACAATTACTAGGGAGGAAAATGTGGGAAGAAAATGTAGAGAATTTAAGAAAAAAGAAAGATTTGCTTACCTTAGAGCAATGAATGCATGCAACTGTACTCCGTACTTCATTTGCATTGGAATGCATCCTAATAGGCCTTGGTAAGATTGGACACACTTCTCAAAATGTAAGTTGACATTTCTTAGAATTGTATCAAATATTTTGAAAGAACCCAGCTTAAGTAATCGATGGGAGAGAATGGGAGAGGGTGGTTGTGTGTGTCTTAAAATGGCATTTATTTATGTGGGTTTTGCAACGAAGATTCAATGAATAACGGCCATAAAACTTCTCTGTAAACTGTTAAGCCTGTTCTGGGTGTCTCATATAGTAAGTCAATGCCTACCAGGGTAAGACGCGGGTGGGATGGCATTTACGGATCCATATCATAAGCAGACTAAAGTGATTACCTTCCTTTGGGTGCAGATATAATGCTACTGACCTTCCTCATGCTGAATGACACAGGGCTTGAGAACACCCTAACTCCTGTAACATCCCTCCCATCTTACAGGCTATTGCCCAGTGTTTTCACTTCATACAGGCATTATTTGTTTAGAGGTTTCCCATGCACACCAGCCCCTTTGCTCAATATTCCGTTGGGCTCTCCTTTCTTCCTTGAGTATCTGGCCTTCCTGGAGCACATCCCGGAGTCCCAGGAGAGTGAGTGTTATTGGCAAATTCTCTCTGTTCTCATCAATTCTGGGGTGTTGTCAGGGTCTTTTTCTCCAAATATTGATGTCTGCCATTGATGTCCTGCTTCCTCTTTCTGGACTATAGCCCGTGTAGATCTCCAACATCTCTCTTCCAAGCCTCTTATACCTCTCATTCATATTAATGCTTCTTTTTCTCTTTAGGAAATATTTTGGGTAGTTTCTTGGATTTATTTTACAGTACACTGATCCTAACTGTGTCTTATCTAAATATTTATATCAAGGATTACTTTTTATTTCTAAACATTCTATTTTCTTTATCTAATTTTCTCTTTTCTGATGATGTCTTACCTCTTTTCTTATTCTCGATTCAATTTTGTATTTCTGCAGACATTTCAGAAACACCTAATGAGTAATCTGTACCCTGTTATTCCACTGTCTGGGGTCTCTGTCGTTCTTCTGACTCCTCTTACAGTAAATTGTTCTTTAAATGTGTTCTGTGGTTTTGGATTGGGAGCTCAGGAGTGGAATGGAGGAGTGGGTTTTCAACATCCCTGGTAGCTCAGTTCTCCAGGGAAGATTGACTTTTGCTTCTGGAAACTGGGCCACTCTGTGCTAATTTCTTGTCATGACGTTCTTAGACCCTGCAGATAGTGTAAATCTAGCCCCCAAACCTGAGCAAGCATCGTGCTGCGGTTAGACGTGTTTCCTACCCCAAAGCCCAGGTAGGAATAAGCAAGGGTATTTGCTAAGAATCGTGCTCTTCTAGCTGCCCTTTTGGTGGGGGGGTTGGGGGGTGGTGGTTAAGTTTCTGCAGAGGCTTCCTCACCTTGTATGGTACTAAAACCTTCTCCTTTCCTCGTTGTCCCCCTGAGAGAGCAGATGTCCCATAACACCCACAGCATCAACAAGATCTTTGCTCTCGAGTCTTTGGTTCTCTCCTCATGTATAGGTCCCTAAGGATTTTCCTCATCTAACAGCTCCGCTGCCCATTTAAATGGATGTTCATATAATATAATATAATATAATATAATATAATATAATATAATATAAATCATATACTATATGTTATATATATGTCATGTTATATATGTATATTATATCGTATCATATTATACTATATATTATATATGTTATGTTATAGTATATATGTTATATTGACCCACCATCTGTAGTTCCTTATACCTGCAAGCATTTCAAAATAATTAATATTTTACATCATCATAAAGGAGTCCTGCTACAACTCACATTTGACTTGTCGACCATATATTTTTTTAACGTTTATTTACTTTCGAGACAGAGAGAGACAGAGCATGAACGGGGGAGGGTCAGAGAGAGAGAGGGAGACACAGAATCTGAAACAAGCTCCAGGCTCTGAGCCATCAGCACAGAGCCCGACGCGGGGCTCGAACTCACCAGCCTTGAGGATCATGACCTGAGCCGAAGTAGGGACCTTAACCGACTGAGCCACCCAGGTGCCCCGATTTGTCGCCGTATTAAACTATTTGAAAGAAAAAACAGGAAAAGAAGATTCTACATGATATGCCAATAGTGGGTGATGGGCAGGGAGGAGGGCACCTGTTGGGATGAGCACTCGGTGTTGTACAGAAACCAATTTGGTAACAAATTGTGTTAAAAAAAGTAAATAATATGCCATATTTTTATGGCAGAAATGACTGAAATGAACCCAAGGAGGGATTTTACCTCAGTATTTTAACAGAAAGGTCATTAGATGGTTGTTTAACAATTAAAAATAATAATGAAAAGGCTGGTCTGAGTGCAGTGGTGTTTACAATTGATCACAGGCAGTTACAGATTTCTTTGTTCCTTCTCCACTCACACTGCTTCACTAGACTAGCCTAAAATAATAATAATAGTAGCAATAATAATAATAATAATAATAATAATAAAAATAAAGAAATATGTGTGGAATTGAGAATTCTGATTGCTTAGACTTTAAACTGAGAAGTAATCTGATAGGGCCCCATCAAAAAATAGAATTCTGCTGATCACTAGTTTCTATCAGAGCCCAAGAAAGAGTAAATGGGAATTGGTTAGGGGATAATAAAGTGGAAATCACGTGTCATTATGAGGAAGTATTAAGGTAGCAGAAATCCCACAGGCATTCACTGTTTTGTTTCTGAGAGTGCTTCCCACACGGTGTTTCCCAACACATATGGGTTCAGTCCTGTCCCCTAGGGCGAGCCTCTGGGGCTCGTGTGGGTTCCGTCCTGTCCCCCAGGGCGAGCCTCTGGGGCTCCGTGTGGGTTCCGTCCTGTCCCCCAGGGCGAGCCTCTGGGGCTCCGTGTGGGTTCCGTCCTGTCCCCCAGGGCGAGCCTCTGGGGCTCAGACAGGCCAGCAGGGGCACCAGGTATTCTCCAGGTAGTGCAGGGTGTGGGCAAGGAGTCCCCTTGCTACCCCAGTGCCTCTGCAAGGAGTGACACCTACACATGCTCACAGCGTGTCTCAGAAAGAGCCTCGTATGTTCTACAGTTGCCTTCAACTGAAGGCTCAGTATTTGGAAATCTTCGCAGAGACTTTAGGTCCTGGGTCCATTTTCCTTTTAATTGTTCCTAGCAGGTTACAAAACCCATTAAGAGTTGCTTTGCGATGAAAAATAAATAGGTTCTATTCCAGGGTTTATTCCTTTTCCAAGGCCTTATTTCATTTATCTTCGCCTGGGAGGTGGCCTAAGGAAAGGCGAACTAAAAGCTCCCTGTTAGGATCTAGAAGGCGACTACATTGCCACGGGTGTAATTAATGGGGCATGATACTGCTTTTAGGCAGTGATGTGCATTAACGTTTATCCAGTACCCTCCTGGCGTGATGGTAAGGGCTGGAGCCACCCTGAGCTCCTTGTTACCACTGAGAGCCCTGGGTGAAGGAAGCTCTGCTTTAAGGCAGCGAGGCTGGTATTGACAACAATACCCCATCGGCCCAGAGAGGCCCCCCCCCCCACCCCTTCCTGGCTGTGAGTCATGATAATCACTTATTTTCTATTCAGGCTTATTTCACGATTTGGAATAATGCAGCCTCTCCTTTCTCGTAAAAGTTTATCCATTTAAAAATGTCTGCTATACTTTTGAAGGAAAGACATAACCTGACCCAAGGCTGCAGTAGATGCATCGTAAACCCAACAGCGTGAACTCTGACCCCGTCCTCCTCCATGGGCTCGGGAACACCCGTCCTCTCCACCAGAACTGTGGCCCACGGTGCGGCTCGTCAGGCCTTTCAAAAGTCACACGGCATTGCAGAGGACCCAGGAAAATTGAAAACACAGCCTCTCTCCCCAGTAATTACATATGTAGGAAGACACGTTAGTGAGACGTCGTCTGAGGAGACTTTCTGTAAGAGCGGACTATTGACCTCGCCGAGGCCATTAAGTAGTGCGGTGGATGGATCCCTTCATTCACTGGACGTGTATTTAATGAGCAACTACTGTGTGTGTGTCTCGCGCTGTTCCCGGGCGCTGAGGCTACAACAATGAAAAGAATAAAACAGAAAGATACATGTCTCCACCGAGCTCAGTTGTAGTGGTTAGCCTGACTTAATATTTACACAATATGATTTCATGCTTACTTTCAAAAAGAATGAACTAGATTTCTCTGCGTTAACCTGGAGAAAGCTTGAGAAGCATAATGTTGGGTGGAAAAAAGCAAGTTTTTCCATGATAAACAGTAGGCTGTTGATGCAAATTTGAAAAGGAAAGAAGATACAGAACAATAGGTATCTGGTTCATGCATGTATGTGTGTGTAATGGAATAAAATCTGTGAACAGAGCACATACGCTAGATTCCTGATAACAGTGACTTTTGGGGAGAAAAGATAGGGCAGGGGAGGGAACAAAGAGAAGAATTCATCTTTTTTTCTGTAAAGTGTCATTTCTTTCATGAAAATAAATAAAGCAAATAGTAGTGCTAACTGATCAATTCTGAGCAGTGGGCACATAGAGGAGCATTTTATGTCTGTGTGGGTCGTTTAAAATACTTCATTTACCCAAAAAGACGGAAGGAGGATGAGTGAGGACACAACGAGGCGGGGGGGGGGGGCAAGTCAGAAGAAAATAAATCGTTGTGAGACCAGGACTTCCTCTAAAGGACTTGGTCCCTTGTAAACCAGGGACTCCTCGTCGTGAAGCTGAGCCCGCTGCCCCGTCTCTGCCCTGGGCTCGTGCTGCCCTCCAGCTTCCCCAGCAGCCGTCCGTCTTGCTGCCTGGCTTGGCGACATCGTTTACATCTTCCCAGCTCTGCTCCCCGCAGCATCCCGTAGTCAGCCCACAATTTGACCTCTGCCTCGCTTGGGTTTACCTCTTGCCCCGTAATCTGAAAATCATCTACCGCTATTCTGGCGCCAACCCCCGGCCGTCTGGAAGCCCTCCTGTACCCTTCATGACCTCACTGGTGTGACCACAGAGTTCCTCCACCGAGGGTCTGCCCTGTGCTTCCCCAGGTCACCCATTGTGCTGCTCGCCTGGCCCTCTGTGAGTCCAGATTTCTCTGGCCATCCTTTCTCCAAGGAACAATGTATATAACTCACCTCCTTGTAAGCATCACGCATACATAGTTCATCTCAAATTCTGGCCAGTCACGAACCACCTTTATGATTTTCTGCAGTCACTGAATGTCATCTTCGCTATTATTTATCTAAGTAACTCATATTCTTTTAAGGCAATGTAATATGAAGCAATGTGCGTTGCCGACTTTAAGTAGTATTATTAGCTGCGTGTGTGTTTTGTGTATCACATACAAATATAGAGATAAATTTCACTCCTATGTGGAATGTAAGAAACAAAACAAATGAGCAAAGGAAAAAGAGAGAGAGAGAGAGAGGCAAACCAAGAAACAGACTCTTAACTATAGAGAACAATCTGATGGTCACCGGAGGGGAGGTGGGGGAGGGGAATGGGGGGAACAGGTGATGGGGATCAAGGAGGGCACTTGTGATGAGCACCGGGTGTTGTAAGGAAGTGATGAATCACTATATTCTCCCCCTAAACCAATATAACATTGTACAATGGCTACATTGGAGTTACAATTTAAAAACTTAATAAAAAATCTCAGATTAAAAAAATACAAAAAAACATATAGTGAAAGCGAAACAATGCTATTAAATCTGGCCAGATACAATTGCTTTCCAGAGGCTCTTAGCCACTGGCTTACTTTTCCTATGTTAAAAAAAAAAAAAAAGAAAGAAAAAGAAAAGGAGATCAGAAATTGTTGCAGGAGGAGCAGAGAGCATTCATGCCCACAAAACACCCCAAGAATCATGGCAGAGGAAAGCTGGGTGCACAGAGCTGGTGGGCAGGTCAGGGGAACCCTCCAGAGGCTTTCCCTTGTAGCTTTCCAGCAGTGGTTCCTGTCCCACCCTGATTAATTACAGATACGTTATTTTTCAGTCTTCGTTTACCTCCACACGTATGTATATTCAGCTGGCACTATTTCACCCTGCTTTGTATGGTGGTGGGTTTTCTTTCCCTATAACAATGGGAATTTAGGTCAAACAACAGCCTTTAGTCACGGGGTTGTCTTCAACCCCAGTCGTAGCTCTGCGCGTCGTGGGCAATTGCTATGTGACTGTATCAGTAATGTTTTGTTAGAAAAGACCTTGCCAGGCAATGGGTTTCACGATCAGCTGGGTCTTGAGAAGCCAGTTGGGGAACTGAGTTAGCCTCACAGTGGAAGGCTCTGGGACATGGAGACTGGTGTTTTGGCTTCTACCCAATCCCAATGGGTCAGGCCACTTAAAACCAAGAGGGTCTGGGGGTGGGGGGAGTGACACTAGGCGCTGTATCTGACACGATTTCTACCATTGTGTGGAGGGGGGAGCTTTGTAACTATGTTACCTGCATACAGATTTGCACAAAAGCTCAGTACACTCCTTGCAATTCCTGTAGACATCTTCGTGCATTGTCAAGAACAGACATAATCCAAGACCTTCAAGTGATACAGCTTAGAAATGATATCAGCTGCCTCGTCTGCCACTGTTGCTGTAAATGCAGCCACGTTTGTGGCCTCTGCACACTTGGCAGT
The DNA here is from genome assembly GCF_007474595.2 of Lynx canadensis. Classification (NCBI taxonomy): domain Eukaryota; kingdom Metazoa; phylum Chordata; class Mammalia; order Carnivora; family Felidae; genus Lynx; species Lynx canadensis. The sequence continues at coordinate 153,579,527 of NC_044311.2, read as the reverse complement.
CCGCATATGTGAAAGGAAGATGTTGAGAATCCCAAATATATGAAGTCTATTAGACTTGCCCAGAGGGCGGGAAACCTAGTGGGAAAAAAACAACACAAACATTTTTTTTTCTTGACTCGCTGTGAGAAGTACACAGTGAAAAATACGTTTTATAGTGGAACCCAGTGTGCACAGAAGCACGCATAGACACATGCATACACACAGACGTATACACCACATCCACAATCTTATATGGGCGCCTGTGAACTCCAACAAAGCTTTCCTAAAGTTCTTACGCCTCCTGTTTGTGATGCATGCCAATTCGTTCTGTCTACTCTATTTATTTTTAAAAAACAAAGTTACAGTCCGTGAAATTGACTTCACAGCCATTAATAGGTCACTGCCCACCATGGGAAGAACCATTACCCTGTAATATTAAGTGGCCACGACGTTGTGTCTATTTTCAGTTTTAACGGTTCCTATTTTTCTAAATTCTTTCCGGTAGCCATATGTCATATTCACGAGGCAGACCAACTCCATGATTAATTTTCACGGCATTTCAGCAGTAAGCCCAGGGACTCCAATTCCACTTGGGTCCATAGCACGGTTAGACCGCGTACGCACCATCAGTGCAGATCAAAGTGCCGTGCTTTGTTCTTGCTGCTCTTTCTTTTCTTTCTGAACATGTTGCTTTTTAATGAGAACTGTATCACATAGCCACAACTGCAGCGGATGATCAACATGAAATATGCATTCCCTTCAGCCTCAGAGTCAGAAATCTCGTGGGAAAGGGAATATGGTTGGTGCACTTCTCCAAATATGAGTTACACCCCATGGCATTCTTATTCTTCCCTTTCCCCACAGTCTATAAGGGGGCCACTTTCCATGCCCAGAAATCCAAAACAAGTCACCCACGAACAACCAGTGCCATGCCCCAAGGCTTCTTCTTCCCAGCAAAGGCTTTCCTCTGTGGCCATCCCATGCCCTCTCCAGAACCTAGGAGTCGCCTTTGACCTCAGCCCAGCATCCAGGCCACGTTTGCATCTGGTCAATTCTATTTTCAAAACGTATCTTATTTCAGTCCCCTGAACATACCATCATTTCCCTACCTCAGGACCTTTGCACATGTTTTTCCTGTCTTCCTTGTTCTCAGCCCTGCTCTCCCATCTACGGTGTCTCTTCTGAAACCCGCCCCCCCTCCCCTGCCCTGCCTAAACAGCCGTTTTCTTCATGTGAATTCAACTTCCATGCCTTAATCCTCTTAAGAGCACTTACCACCTTTGTAATTATTTTCTTGGTCTGTTTACTTGTTTTGATTCTCTCCCCGACCAAAATTTTTGCTCCTAGATGTCACGGCCCAAACTGTTTCGTCCAGCATATAAATGAGTAAATACAATTTAAAAGTTTTCTAAGCTTCTTTGTTGGCCCTTTATAAAAACCCTTAAAAGAATTCCTTTAAAAAAAATCAAATTCTATTCTTTGTAAGGATTATTCCTTTAAAAATAACCAGGAATCTAACTAGAGGAAAGATTAATGGCATCCGGGAATAGTCTTCAAGAACGAAGATGTGATCATTAAGAGACTAAATAGGGTAATTAGGTATACATCAGAATGCAGGGTGCAGGCTGAAATTAGTAGTGTATAATTGAGCCTCTTTAACTGCAGGAGAATTTCACTGAATTTTATTTACATAAGAAAATGTCTTAGTGAGATGGCTCTGCGAGAATTTAACACATATATGCCGAATCACCCTGTCCTTCCATCTAAATCCAGCCCCGGTCGCTAGCTTATTCTCTCGCCCTGTGTGCAGAAGCAACGCATCCTCTCTGGCCAAGTGATTTCCAGACAGCCCAAGGTCCAGGCTGGAGCCATCACGACCCCTTGAACATCTTGGTGACGATTTTGTAAACCTAGCAGATCCTGACAATATGATAGCCCTACGTCCTGCGCCTGTTTTGGGGGAAAATCCCAAATAAGTGTGTCATCAGTGTCCAAACAAGTATTTAAATCCAGCCCTGTGCGAGTGAAGGGGCACCGCAGGGGAAGAAAGGCAAACATTGGGATTATCCTGCCTCAGAGAGGCTTCTGTCCTTGGGGAGGCAGTGCCACCCACATAAGGACTAGACTGAAATGCACGTAGGTATGAAGTTCCGTGTTACCAAATGGGCCGGAATCAGGAGATCCGCTCCATCCTGGCTGAGATGTGGGGGTTGGAGTGCAGAGGGGAAGGATTACAAAGACCAGGGTAAACATTGAGAGCCCCCCTTCTGCTGTGACGCACGCGCAGATGTGATCCGATCGAAAACCATGCTAAACAGAAGGCCATCCTCCGACACATTTACTCCCAACATCAATATTATCCTGCATTTCTCTCCTTCCCCTCTGCCGTGCCGCTCAAATGAGTTTGGTCTACGCCTGCTGCGCCCATATGCTCACCACCCACTGACACCTTCTTCAAAATAAATTTCAGCCGCACAAGTAATGCAGTAATAGAGTCTTCTTTAGACATTTTCAAGTACGTGAGACCGTGGGGCAAAGCCTATCACTCTCCCTTCCCTCCCTCGTCCACAGGTGCTTCACAGGCAGCTACGGCTAACGTTTTGGTGATGGCTTCTGACACCTTCCTCTCTGTCTGTTTAACACCCACTGATTTATACACACATGCACACATTCCTGGCCTTTTGTACAGAACATCATGTGTTGTTCTGTACTCACTTTAATCGGACGTCTTGCAGATCTCAGCCTGCACTACGCATACATTTACCTTACTGTCTTTCAATGGTTTGCATAGTGTGGCTACACCCTAACTTGACTCACCCCCTGATTGGCATGTAGGTTGTGTTGACGGTTTCTCATTTTCACTTTTTAAAAATATTTTTAAAGTTGGTTAATTGATTTTGAGAGAGAGAGGGAGAGGTGGAGAGAGAGGGAGAGAGAGAATTCCAAGCAGGCTCTGTGATGTCAGCAACAGAGCCCGACTCGGGGCTGGGTTCCGCGAACCGGGAGTTCGTGACCTGAGCCGAAATCAAGAATCAGCGGCTTAAGTGACTGCGCCACCCAGTGTGCCCCGACGGCTTTTCATTTTTAAACAAGTCCTCCGTGCACTTCTTATGTGTACCTTGGGTGTGTGCATGTATGAGTGTTTCCACGGGTAGACTCCTTGAAGGGTTCCAGCTGCTAGAGGCAAATATGCAGTTATTTCTTACATTTGAAATGTGCCACCAGAGTGCCTACCAAAAACCAAGACTTCACCAGTTCACCTCCTCCTCGTAGATACGCGTTCACCCGTGCAAATACGGGTGAAGACCAATATTAATCAAATATTTAATTTTTTCTAGTTTCCTGCATAAAAAAAATCACATCGTGTTTTAATCTGCATTGATTTTGTACAGTTCTAAATGAATTCAGTTCAGAAATCAAATGCAATCGATTTCATTAGTTAATTAATTAATTAATGCCAATTAATTTCATTAAATTAATGCATTTATTTTCATTCATTAATTAATGCAGTTAATTTCAGTTTGTGGAAGATGGAATATTTGCAGTATCAAGCTGTCCTGATGCTGGACTTTGATATGCTCTTTATTTCCCCAAGTATCATTCCGTTATACCCTTTGGTAATGATGTTTAGTGTTCTTAAAGTGTACTATATATATTACTCACTGCTTGTAGCTAGATATTAATGTTTGTATTGATCTAGCAGGTGAGATACTTTATCAATTATTTATTGCAGATTACAGCTATTCCTGAATTCCTTTTACTAGCAGGCACCTACACGGACACTCTTTGTTTACATCCCAATATTCTCCAGAAGGTATTCTGCCCCGTTACACGGAATAGGACACCGAGGGCCCTTTTACGTGACATGGGTATTCTAGTTTATGCTGGAAGAGAGACTCAAGCTGATGTGAAAGTCCTTTGTGAAAAGTCCTCCCCGCCGTGGTTTTCATAACCCACACCTCCCGGGTCTCTGTCCCTCCTCTCTGGCTGTCCTCGCTGGCCCTTTTCCTTCGCTCCCACACAAGGGGTCCCTGGACACCAGTTACCAAAAGGGCTTCTTGACATGCAGAGCTTGATCCCCGCAGCTCTGTCCCCAGCTTGACTTGCACACACAAGCCAAGTGACCAGCACCTCCTCCCTAAAAGTAGACAACCCCTGCCCAGCTTCTCTGCCTGCTGGTGCCACCACCCCCCCACCCACCCATCGGGACCACAGATGGAGGTCTTGAGCATATCTTCTCCCCAGTCATGGCCTGTTGATTATTTAGTTTAAATGATCTGGGGCTTGTCACTTCTGTTCCATGGGGCCCTGGTGCTGTGCTCTGCTCACTCACGGGGGCCGTGACCCAGTGCCAGGGGAGCACGGCGCCTGAGCGTGTGAGCTCCCAGCCAGGACACCAGGGCATCACGCTGGTGGGATGTCAAAAGTTGTGGTGAACACAGGCAAGCCACTTAAATCTCTGTTCCTCACTTTTCTCATCTGCAAAGTGGGGAATAAACCTGCCGCGTGAGGTCATTGTGAGAACAAAGTTTAGAGCAGAATGTTTAGAGCAGTGGGTGTTCTTCCTAGGCTTGTAATAGCTGTTTGGCTCTGATTAGGAATTAGTACGCATACCCAGATGTCTCTGTGTCTAAATTTCCACTTTTTTTATGACAACTGTCACATTGGGATTAGGGGTGCACCCTACTTCAGCCTGACCTCATCTTTTTAAATTATTTTTTAAGTTTCATTTATTTATTTTGGAGACAGAGAGACAGAGAGAGTGCATGAGCAGGGAGGGGCCAGGCGAGGGAGAGAGAGAATCCCAAGCAGGCTCCGTGCTGTCAGTATGGAGCCTGATACGGGACTCAGACTTATGAACCGTGAGATCATGACCGGAGCCGAAATCAAGAGTCGGACACTTAACCAACTGAGCCACCCAGGCCCCCTCAGTAGGACCTCATCTTAACTAATTACACCTGTAACGAACCTATTTCCAAATAAGGTCACATTCTGAGGTCTTGGGGGTTAGGACTTAAGTTCTGAATTCTGGAGGGGAACACACTCGACCCATAACACCGGGGTAGAAGTCTTACCTTAAGGGCCTCCTCCTTTCCCTTATATGTGGCTTTCAACATAGTTTCTTCTTGAAGAATCCTTTTTAATCAGGCCACCCAGCTGCTCAAGAAATAACTGCCGCTCCTTCCTGCCTGCCTCTGATTACAGCTTGGCCCCCACCCATCACGTCACAGAACAGACATACCTGAGACCCAGGTGAAGAGTTAGATTCTGTTCCAGTCTACATCTGGATTACGAGAAAGTGATAACTTGAAGGTTACCATAGATTTTATATATATATATATATATTTTTTTCTGTTTCCACTTCTGTTTTAGTTAATGCTAATTCAAGTTTCAAACTAAAAGATGTGAGATACTCATTTAGAGGCTCATCTCGTTTCTAGCGCCATATACTTAGAACTTAGAGTTCAATCTTGTGCTTATTTCTTGGAGGCGGTTAGGAAAACGGCTCAGGACGAAGCTGTTTCATTACACAGTTGGCTGTCAATTGGAGGTGGCAGGCACAGCTGAGGAAAGTTTCATTGTGTTTTACTCTGCCACTTGGCATCTTATTAGAGGAACCATCTGTTCTTTTAATGACTATTAACTCAGTTCAGATTGCAATAGCAAAAGGAAAAAAGAGGGGAAAAAAACCCTAAGGTATATTTCTGACTAAGTGAAAAATCAGATACGCTTTAAAAAATCTTCCTGAAAATAGTGTCATCCCTACTGAAGATTTAACGGCCTGACTGCGTAGGAAAAAGCCAGAAAGCATAATGCAGGAGGAATTAACATCAAAATCCGAAAATATGCTCATTTTCATATAAGAATATATTATGGTTTCTCCTAGAGGGGGGAAATACTGGTTTTTATGTATTATACATGAGGAAGTTTCATGTTGAAACCTAGAAGGAGGTATTTCAGCTTGCTTTCTTGTTGCCCAGGCTTAAGAAGAGACATTCTGTATACACGTGGTGATAGACTGTTTGATCACCCATCTCTCGAACAAATATTTTCAGCTAGCATAGCTAGGTGCAGCTTTGTGTCATGGAGATGAAAAATTGAGCAAGACAAATCAAGTTTCTGCTACTCTGGTTGGAGGAGAGAAAAGCTAAGCCAACCTTAAATTCACAGAAGGCAGCCTCACGTTGATGTGATAAAATCAAGTCCCACGAGCATGAGTGATGAGGGGTAAGTTAATGCGGGCTGGCATTGTTGGAAAGTTGATTTAGAAACTGAGGCCAGAAAGATAAGAAGGGGCCAGCCAGGTAGAGATACAGGCTCAGGGCCCTTCAGGTGGAGCGACTAAGAGAACAGGGTGGCTGGTGCATGGTGGCAGAGGGAGAGGGGGCGAATGGCTTTTGGAAATGTGATCAAAGCCTGAAGCATTGTAGGCCACCATGAACAATTCGGTCTACTGGGACCTGGTCAACACGAAACCATCTACCCAATCTACTGCGCTGCATGACCATGGACGCTGAGTGGGGAGCAGGCTGAAAGGAGCAGGAATGGAAACAGAGAAGGTGGGGAGCCCCAGACTGGGCTGTTTAGCAGAGACAGGGAAGTGGACCATTCTGGAATTTATTTTAGAAGTCAGAACGGAAGGGCCTTGTATTAGATGAGATACGAGAGGTGAGGAGTGGTTAATTTGGAAAACTTCAGAATATGCATCTTGTGTTCGGATACTGACAAATATACCAGCAAATATTCCTATTCAAATTACATTTTAATGATTATGGAGGAAGACCTCAAGCTTCCATGAACGTCCCAGTCCACTGCAAGAAGGATTTCTGAGTACAGTGTCTCTATTGCCCTCCCTCTCCCTACAGCCCCTCACTGGGACATAGGAAGCGACTCTGAGAGCCTTGTTCTGTTTCTCTGCACCTTGGTCGTACCCTGTGGTACATACAACCTGTCTCACAGGGGGTTGGGAAATGTTTTTCCTGTGGCGACACAGCTCCAAGTGGCAGAACTGTGACATAAAACTCAGCTATGTTGCTTGCACTTTGATGTTTTTCCTGATACATGAGGCTGCTTCACATAAGTTAGCAAATAAATGAACAATTAAATATTACGTTCATGTCCATGTGGGCTCTTCCCTGTCTGGCTCAGGCACGCCGATGGCCCTGGGCAGCTATGTGCATATCTTGTCGACTGACGACTGACCTATCAGAACAGAATAGCAAACATTACGCTTGCTTTTATAGATCCCCTACGTAATACATGGCTATCTGCTGGATGACGTCCTTGCGTTAATCTAAACTTCAACACTGGAACAGAGAGGATACTATTCACCATCTGTCTTTAATAGACAAAGTTTAAAGAGGCTGAGTGTCTCGTCTGAGGTCACACAGCTGGAAAGTGACTTGGACAGGTCTGGAATTCAGATCCACTGGATTCGGGACTCCAGCTTTTTTTTTTTTTTTCTCCACGATGAGAAGTCTTTCCAGGGGGTCAGCTTGTTTTACCTGGTACCAAGGAAAAGATCTTTTAACTTGATTATAAGAATGAGAAAAAAAAAATGGCTGAGTAGACTGAACACGCAGGTTGGTAAAGGATGCTGGGACATAATGTTAATTATTTATGTCCGAGTAATCCGCAAGGATATGTAGCAATACATAGGTCTGGTAATAATACACATTTCCTCCCTGGGTATTATTGGTAGTTACCTTCATGAAGGTGAGACGGGTTTCCCGATTACACTTCTCTCTCCCATCCTGTTTTCTCACCTTGTTGCCATGTGTCCAACCCTAAGACTGAAATCTCTTTCGATCGTAAGCGCCCTGAAGACAGGGGCCGTGTCTCCCTCCGTTTGGGACTCCCAGAGCCCAGGAGAGTGCTGGCACGAAGAACGGTGGACCATTCAGCTCCGGTCTTCCTAGAATCAGCTTGTATATGCTTTCTTCGGAGGTCACGTATGCCTGCTTTCTGCAGCTCAGATCTTCAGCTACCCATAGTTGCACCAATGGGTTTCTAGAACTGTTGCTGTTTTAATTTCTGCCTCTGATGCTTTCACATAGAAAGCTCAAGAAGGCATTGTGTCTGAACCTCAGGAGCCGGTGCTGTCTGAGCCTACTCCGCCGTTCAGCACAGCAGCAGCGGGAGGAGTGTGGCCGTGGACTTACACCCTGAGTGTTCCTACGACGCTCCCAGTTGTGCAGACATCCCATTTTCCTTGCTAGTCTTGTCTCTGGATAGAAATATCCTGCCAGGTGCTGTGCTGAGCTCGCGCAACTGGTACGAAGCTGTGGGTTTATGTTCACGGTGCTGACGTACAAGCTCATGTCAATAACGCTGGAGAACCGCACCAGCACTTACTCGTGACCCATTAACTCTTAGTTTCTGCCAAGTTCTAACAGCTGGGCTATGTCTGGTTTCTACCTTTCAGCGTACTGAATGCATCACTTTGTGAACGTATTGACGAGGATATTGACCAGCACTTACTCGTGACCCATTAACTCTTAGTTTCTGCCAAGTTCTAACAGCTGGGCTATGTCTGGTTTCTACCTTTCAGCGTACTGAATGCATCACTTTGTGAACGTATTGACGAGGATATTGACGGCAGAGAGAAGTAATGATTCTCAGTTTGCCCGGTTGCAAAGGAAGGAGCAGATAAACCGTTAGAACCAGGGGTTTAAACATCTGGGAACCGGTTAGTGCATGTTGAGAAGTCAACAGAGCTACTGAGACCCCCCTCTAATAACTCAGCAGCGCCCCTCCATAACTGATGTCCACAGTGGTGATCTGGAATCCAAAACTCATTCACTATTGTTCAGTTGACCGACTGATTCGCGATGCGTTTGACGTGACAAAAAGTATGCGCTATGTTTTAGAAATGTTTTAACCTAAAGCGCTAATAGCTTTCCAAGGGAGAGAAAACTACCTATAAAATTTTGGCTTTGCACAGTTGTATGCTACAGGACAGATGTGAGTAGTAAAGGGGTGTGTGTGTGTGTGTGTGTGTGTGTGTGTGTGCGTGGATGAGACAGAGAGTTTGTGTGTGTGTGTGTGTGTGTGTGTGTGTGTGTGTAGTTTATGGACATCGGCATTTTGTACCTTGCTGTTGGAATATTTTAATAGAAGCACATTCTTCAATCCCATTTAGGGATGTGAATGAACCATTTATTCTGTATGACACAGAAGGCTCTGATGACGGAAGGCAGGAAGCGGTGTGCCTTGGCAAGTTAGGGAGCAGTTACAATTTCTTAGCACCATGGAGACAAGACATCTGGGGCTCCAGAGACTCTGTGTGCTGCCCCTGAAAATGCCGTGCATCTTGGGAGTTCTGACTGTTACCCAGGACCCGGGGTCTTCAGGGCCTCTCTCTCTGAGTCAAAGGCTCCTGTTCTTTGTCTTTATTTTGTTTTAAAATGTCGATGGCCTTTAGGGGCGCCTGGGTGGCGCAGTCGGTTAGCGTCCGACTTCAGCCAGGTCACGATCTCGCGGTCCGTGAGTTCGAGCCCCGCGTCAGGCTCTGGGCTGATGGCTCGGAGCCTGGAGCCTGTTTCCGATTCTGTGTCTCCCTCTCTCTCTGCCCCTCCCCCGTTCATGCTCCTGTCTCCCTCTGTCCAAAAATAAATAAACGTTGAAAAAAAAATTAAAAAAAAATGTCGATGGCCTTTGAAATGGGTTTCGATGAGAAATGAGGGGCGAGACGGAGATGGTTCAAATGACGTACAGTAATTAAGTCAATTCCCTCTTCTTGCGAACGTCTCAGGAAGGTTCAATACAAACAAGGTTCAAGTTCTTCTGAAACAGCACGTCTGAACAGTCTTCTTTAGCATGCTAAGTGAGTAAAAAAAAAAAAAAAAGCGAGATATTACAGGAGCAAGTGAGTGATTAAATTAAATGTGCCTGAAGAATGGAGCCCTCTCAGGAGTCAGCAGAGTAATGAATGCACACTGCTGTGCGGCCCTTCCGCATTTTCTAGTACTCCTGAGCTGTGCTACCCAGAGTGCTCCCACTTACGTTTTACCACCGCTGATGGCCTGCCAATTCTAATGAAGATACCCTGTGTCAGAAAGGCGACAGGAATTATGTACATTAGCTTTTGGTTCCTCTTTTCTGTCCACTGCTCAGTACTTAAAAGAGGCTCAATATTAAAACATTATGTAAGTATGCAAAATCTATTGCAAGAAAAACGTTTCGGCTATAAACAATGTCTCTTGGCAAGGAATGCTGGTGTGCGATGACATGGGAAAAGTGGTAAAATGTATTTTTAACTGCTTTCCCTGGGGAGAGGGGAGGATAAGGCAAAAATATCTAGAATGCAGAGCATTTGATTTTCTAGCTATTCTAATACATAGCGTATTGGTGGTATATTTTAAAATATGTAACTAAATAAAATTGTTTAAAAAGTGAATTTTTTACTTAAAGATTTCTATAGTGTTTTTTCGGTTAATTTGTGTCCTTTCATTTATTTTTATTTTTATTTTTTTAATGTTTATTTATTTTTTGAGAGACAGAGAGAGGCAGAGTGTGAGTGGGGGAGGGGCAGAGAGAGAGGGAGACACAGAATCTGAAACAGGCTCCAGGCTCTGAGCTGTCAGCCCAGAGCCCGACACGGGGCTCGAACCCGTTGACCTCGAGATCATGACCTGAGCTGAAGTCGGACGCCCAACCGACTGAGCCGCCCGGGTGGCCCCAATTTGTGTCTTTGTAAAAAGCTTATTCTAGATTGGTATTTCTTTCATGATTTTTTTTTTCTTACCCACACCCTTTTGAATTGCTCTTTCTTGCAGAAGAAATCATAAACCATTTTTATTTTATGTGAACAACTGATCGATGGATAAAGTGTAGTCCTTATGAGAAATTAAAGGGTTGTGGGCATTATGTTCAGAACTTAAAAATTGGAGACTTAAAATTATTGCAGTCAAGACTCCTGGTCAATTCTGATTAAAGTAAACCAAAGGGAGTTTCAAATGAACATAGGACAACAAACAATAAAAGAAGGTGATTTTTTGGCATTTTTAGTCTTTTCCCAAAGAGACAAGATCACATTATCCCCCAAGTAGCCTTGCATCCAGTGGTGGAATATTCCATAGGAGGGTCTAACAGTGGCAGGGGAGTGGTATCCTCAGTCATTCCCCATGGGGGTGCCACAGCTCACTCTGGGGTTTACTGCTTTGCCCTTATTTGGCTTATCATCAGATTATAATTGAACAGTAAAAATTGTCTCCAGGTATTTACATTTTCAAAGGGAAAATTATCTCTATCCTTCTTAAAGCAGCACTGACATTTGATCTCTTAATGTGGATGGTTCGGTACAGGTAGAGCTGTACAGACAAACGTCTAGGGATGTAGAGAGTGCACCCCCCCAATGAAAAGTAGGGATTGATCATTGTTGGGGTAGCAGTTAAGTAACCCCAGAGTTTTCCAAGACACTGATTACAGGAGGAATTGATCTTAGTCTTAGAATCAAGGATCAGGTGTTGGCTGTTATTATGAGCAGGTTAAGACAGTCCTTCCTGGGAAGTTTCCACAAACTTTGTATTTTATGTATTATTGATTTATAATCTAACATTTATTATTTTTTAAGTTTTATTTTTATTTATTCTGAGAGAGACATAGAGAGCCAGTGGGGGAGGGGCAGAGAGAGAGGGAGGGAGAGAGAGAGAGAGAGGAGACAGACAGACAGACAGACAGACAGAGAGAAAATCCCAAGCAGGCTCTGCACTGTCAGCACGGAGCCCGATGTGGGGCTGCAACTCACACGCCCTGAGATCATGACCTGAGCCGAAACTAAGAGTCGGACTCTTAACCGACTGAGCCACCCAGGTGCCCCTATAATCTAACATTTATAATTTATATATTTATTGATTTATAATCTAACATTTGTGTGTTTAATTGAAACACTTCAACCAGAGACAGAAGTTCATACGTATATGAGGTAGAAATTTACTAGAGAAAGTTAATACTCCTTTGATGTGTCACATTCTAAGAGAAAAGTGGTCAGCAAGGAAAATCTGCTAAATTAGCTCCACAGCAATTATATGCCGGGTCTGTTGCTCAAAATATAAATATGTGTGGGACGCCTGGGGGGCTCAGTCGGTTAAGCATCTGACTTCGGCTCAGGCCATGATCTCACGGCTTATGGGTTCGAGCCCCACATCAGGCTCTGTCCTGACAGATTGGAGCTTGGAGCCCGCTTTGGATTCTGTGTCTCCCTCTCTCTCTGCTCCCCACCCCACTGCCCCCCCACCACCACTTGAACTCTGTGTCTGTCTCTCTCAAAAATAAATACACATTAAAAAATTCTTTTAAAAAAAGATAAACATTTGACCTAAAAACTTAATTCATGAGATGTGATTTTCTAAGCATATATTAACGTTTAGCATACTTACTAAAACTCCTAATTTAGGGTAATTGGAAAGTTAAAATAGCTTGGACCCTTAAGGTAACCGACACACTCCTATCATTAGCCTTTGTTTCAGGTTCTTTCAGTTGCGGGGGTGGGGGTTTGAAAAACTTCCACGTCTTTGTTTATGTGGTTGGCTTGCTTTTGTTCTATGTTAATTGCGTAATCATTCTCTTCTATTTCAGGATCTAGATTTCTCATCACATCCACGGGAGCCTTGTATATTAAAGATGTACAGAATGAAGATGGGTTGTATAACTACCGCTGTATCACGCGGCATAGATACACCGGGGAGACCAGGCAGAGTAACAGCGCTAGACTGTTTGTATCAGGTAAACACCCATCCAGCCCGTGTTTCCTATTTCCGTTACACCTTCGTTAGTGCTCTGAGCTAAGTCAACCGAACTTGTAGGACTCATGACTCAAACAAAGGCTTCTTTTGTTTTTTCTTCCAAAACAGTTTAGCAACCAAAGTTTTGCCAATGCTGAACGCTACAAATATAGGTATTCCGAGTGAAGTCATCTCGGGTTTTCCCAAATTCCACACTCCTTTGAGCCAACATGGCTTCTGTTTTGAAGGGAACGCCTCCTTGCCCTGGGTGTGTGTGTTCCGTCCAGCAGCACCTTGAGGCTGCCTATGACACAGAGCTCCGAGGGAGAAGAGCGGGGACCCAGGGACACACCTCTTGTTCCCCGTATTCCGTCTAACAATATTGGGGAAACTGCCCACATCTCAAGTTAAAGGGCTAGACGCTCCCTCCCACCTCCTGCCAGGATTATTGTCCAACGGAGGAAACCCGAGGGCAGTTGATTCCACTCTTGTAAATACGCCAGCTTTGTGCCTTCCTTTATGGGATTTATACTTGGAGAAAATATCAGCCGCTTGCATCATCGTCACAACTGGCTCGTCACTGGCCCACCTGTCCCACAAGTAAGCAATCCGCTCACGCGGCGATATGCCAGCTCTTCACGGAGCGGTTTGGAATGTGAGATGTCCCTCTTGGTCCTAGAAATGTAGCGTGGAGTATGTGACATTTGCCCTTGGCGGCTTGAGAAGGTAAAACCGTTCCCCGAAGTGACCCTCTTTAACCTATTTGTAGTGATACTTGTTTGAGGGAGAAGTGATGGAAAGCTGTTGACCGTTGGGGTAATGAAAACCATTTTGCCCGAACACCCCCTTACCGCACTTCTTCTCTATCTTGGTTCCTGTTCCACGTTCACGTCCTTACGATAGCCAGAGACCACGCGCGCTCTCAGGGGCTGTGCAAACACAAGTCAGAATTCAGCCATCTCCCCTCTGCACAGGGAGACATTTTTTCTTTACCTGTTGACATGGAAAAGAGATTTATTTTATCCCTTGTTTCATAGTGCTGTGTTTTTGTCTCTGTAAGGGCAAGACGATCAGTACACTAAAATTACACTGCGTTAAAAAGAAAGAAAACCCGGACAAAAGCGAACGAGGAAGCGAATGGCATCTGTGATCGTAGTCCACGGTGGCTTTAATGACAGCACAGTGTCCTACTGGCTCAGAATATCCTAGGAAAGGTCTTGTGTGCAGTGAGGAGAACATGGTAACAGTATTGGGACAAGAAAGGAGAAGGATGGAGGGGTGGATCTGGGTACAAGATTAAATTGAGTTTTAGCAAAAGAAGCAATACACATTTCTCCATCCAAAAAAAGTGAATGAAGTGATGAGAATCTGGGAGCCCATCTTTCTTGGAAGAGAAGACTGAAAAAAATCTGAAAAAAAAGAAAACCAGGAAAAGGAAGAAAGAGAGAGAGAGAGAGAGAGAGAATCCTGAAAGGTGGAACTGTTTATCTCTACTCTAAATTATTAAGTACTTATTTTCAAATTCGACTCTCAGGGATCAAGAGGCAGATTTACTTTTCTTAATCCCAAGTTTGTTATTGTTGTGTTGTTTTTTTCATTTCATAGAACATTCTGCTGATGCTTTAAACGTTGACAGCAGGGCCCATGAGCATTTGGTCACCATGGAAGTGAGGGGGTCCATGAGGCTGTCCAGCAAGCATTTGTGACGGGAAGTGAGGTGCTTCTGGGCACAATCTGTGGGGGAATGTCCCACACTAAGACACTGAGCATTTGGGGTTAGAGGTGTAGCTGTGGGGTCAACTGAGTCAAGTGTCATGGAAAGGCACTTGAGAGAGTCTACTGTGTGTGGAACATAACTGTTAGGACTTTTGTCACAGAAACATTAATAACACAGTTGAGGGGGGGAAATTGTTAATGCTAGAAAATGAGACCATGGGGGCGCCTGGGTGGCGCAGTCGGTTAAGCGTCCGACTTCAGCCAGGTCACGATCTTGCGGTCCGTGAGTTCGAGCCCCGCGTCGGGCTCTGGGCTGATGGCTCAGAGCCTGGAGCCTGTTTCTGATTCTGTGTCTCCCTCTCTCTCTGCCCCTCCCCCGTTCATGCTCTGTCTCTTTCTGTCCCAAAAATGAATAAACGTTGGAAAAAAAAAAATTAAAAAAAAAAAAAAAAAGAAAAGAAAATGAGACCATGAACGCTGAGTGAGGATGACTATTCTAGAAATCTAAGCCCTGGGGGAGCCTGGGTGGCTCAGTTGGTTAAGCATCCGACTCTCCGTTTCAGCTCAGGTTATAATCTCACAGTCGTGGGATTGAGCCCTGCTCAGGCTCTGCACTGACCGTATGGAGCCTGCTTGGTATATTCTCTCTCTCTCTCTCTCTCTCTCTCTCTCTCTCTCTCTCTCTGTCTCTCTGTCTCTCTCCCTCTGTCTCTCTCTCCCCAAAATAAATAAACTTTTAAAAGATGTTTATTTATTTATTTTGGGGAGAGAGAGACTGTAAGCAGGGGAGGGTCAGAGAGAAATGGAGAGAGAGAGACTTCCAAGGAGATTCTGCAGCATCAGCACAGAGCCCAATGCAGGGCTCAAACCCACAAACCGTGAGATCATGATCTAAGCCAAAAACCGAGAGCCTGACACTTTACCACCTGAGCCACCCAGGGGGCTCCAATAAATAAACATTTCTTTAAAAAAGAAATATTAGCTCTGAAGGAAAAAGAAAAATCAATTTTACTTTAGATTTAAATGCATTTAAAAATGCACACATGGGGTTTGGGTCATGTGGGTAGCAAGGTTTTTAATGATCTCAAACTCACCCTGAAACTAAAACGGACGAACTATGATGACAGAGGAAAAAGCACGTGGACGAGACCTTCGGCAGCACCCAGTGGAACGTGGACATGAGTGGGTGTGGATGAAGTGTGGACAGCAGTAGGGGCACGGGAACAAAGCAGTGTCACAGAAGTGGCGGGAGGCGAGGTGGGGAAGACCTGCGAGACTCCACAGTCGCAGATCGGCAAAATAGTCAGCAAACAGTTCTCTCCAAAGCAGAGGGCCAGCCCTTGGGTGGGCCCCTGGGGCAATGGGTGTAGGAGTATTCACGGCACTCAGACCTACCCGAGTTTTGAGTTGAAGACGAGTGTGGAAGGACCATGAGAGTAGTCTGTGGTGATTGCATCGCTCAGTGGTGGCCCAGCTCCTTGAAGACCTCACAGGTGTTCATTCAGCAAATACTCCTTTCAGACTCCTTTCAGAAGAACAGGAAGTCACCCTGATGGAAACTGCTGGGTTTAGCAGTAAAATGGAGTCAGAGTGACTCAGCATTACTAAAGGTGACAGAGAGAGAAGGCTCAGGGGAAGGCCTGGAGGAAGCCCATCCTCTAAAATACTATAATGGGGTGCTCTCTAGACCCTAGTGTCCTTTAAAGATCCCCAAAAAAGGGACCATGGCTCCTTAGAAGAATGGTGGATTGCAGTGTCTCGGACAGGAAATGGATAAGATGAACCTGAAACATTAAGATTGTCAAAACGAGACAGGGGACATCTTCTGAAGGCGTTCTCGTTGGCCCAAAGTGTGATGAGTTGAATTTCAGAAATAACCGATGGCACGTGATTGGTGACCATTAGACATTTGAAAATCTTTTGAGTTCATTACAAATACGCACACGTACATATATATGCAGTAAAACCTTGGTTTGCAAGCATAATTTGTTCTGGAAACATGGTTGTAATCCAAAGCACTTGTATCTGAAAGCGAATTTCCCCATAAGAAGTGCTGGAGTCTCAGATGATTCATTCCACAACCCAAAAATATTCATATAAAAATGATTACAGGGCTGTACTATAATACAAAATAATAAAGACAATATAAAATAGGGGCGCCCAGGTGGCTCAGTCGGTTAAGCGTCTTGACTCTTCATTTCAGGTCAGGTCATGATCTTGTGGTTTGTGAGTTCCAGCTCCTCATCGGGCTCCGAGCAGGTAGCGTGGAGGCTGCTTGGGATTCTCTGTCTCCTTCTCTCTCTGCCCCTTCCCCCCTCATGCTCTCTCTCTCTCAAAAATAAATAAATAAACATTAAAAATATATTTTAAAAAAAGGAAATACAAAATATAAAGAAAAATAAACAAATTAACCTACACTTACCTTTGAAAACCTTCATGGCTGGTGTGAGGGAGACAAGAGAAAGGAAGTTTATTGTGTAGGACGACTTTCACTATCACTAACAGAATCACTGCTGCCTATTAGCTCAATGGAATCTTTTTCTTTTTGTGCAACTTTAACAAGGAACATATCCAATGACACTTGCTTTTGCTTCCTTGTGAGGATTTCGCAGAAATGTGACATTGCATTGTCGTTAAACAGATTCATTGCTTGCACTGCTACAGCCTTGCTTGGGTGGTGCTTTTCTACAAAATCTTGCACCATTTCCCACATTTTACACATCTCCCTGATCTCATCTGAACTGAGGGATTCCTCTGCCTTTTTCTCCTCCTCTGCAGATGAGATGCAGACATAGTCTTCTTACAAAATCTTGCAATTTTGGCCACTCACATACCTCACTCATACTTCTTGATCATTTCCTTCTTAACTTCCACCGTAATCATCTCCTTCTTGTTACCCCTTTTCTTTTCAACCTTTGTTTGCATGGGGGCCATTATATATGCTCACACACATGTTGACTACAGTACAGTATTAATAAACTTGTTATATGCTGTATTTAATGTAACTGGCAATTAGGCAGCAGAGGAAAGGGTCTATATCTGCAGGCAACCTGAGCTAGAATGAAGCAAAGCATCCCTAGCTTACTCTTGTACGGAAAAGTAAAGGGCTGTCCAGAGGTGCTTTGAAGTGATAAAAAATACACCAGTTCCAGTTGTGGGCACCTTCCAACGTTCTGAAAAATCACTGATTTCTGCCAAGCACCATGGCCTAAAGTCAAGCATCTGAGCATGGGAGACGATCACCCACAATCCTGCAGAGAGAGAGGGAGAGAGAGGGAGAGAGAAGAAGAAGAAGAAGAAGAAGAAGAAGAAGAAGAAGAAGAAGAAGGGAGGAGGAGGAGGAAGGAGGAGGAGAGGAGAAAAGAACCATTGGCTCAGTTGTGATCACATGATATTCGGCATCACCTACTGCTCGTATTACAAACATCGCTCATTTATCAAGTTAAAGTTTATTAGAAATATTTGCTCATCTTGCAGAATACTTGCAGAACAAGTTACTCACAATCCAAGGTTTTACTGTACTTGCATACTTAAGTTCATACATATACTTGGATACATGCACCCATATCTATTTAATGACAACAAAAGCAGCAATAGGAATCTCATTGGTCTACACAGAGGAAATTAGGGCATCACCACTTGGTTTTGGTAAGTGGTAGTTTAAAGAGAATCACAATTCTCCTGTCTTACCTATGACTACCGTATTTCAAAATGACCAAAGAATCCTAGTTCAGGAAGGATAGTTCTTATCTGCCAAATAATCACATCTACTGAAGTTGAAGGAAATATGACAATTAGAAAATCATTTAAACTCTTAATGAAATAGTCCAGATAAACTTCATTACCTGAACTTGCTGATGAACTTAGCATGACCAAAGATGAGAAAGCCACACGTGATATGGGTGCAAAGAGAGAGAGGTTGGGTGGCACATGGGTGGCTCAGTCGGTTAAGCATCTGGCTCTTCACTTGGGCTCAAGTCATGATCTCACAGTTTGTGGGTTCGAGACTCACACCGGGCTCTGTGCAACAGCGTAGACACTGCTTTGGATTCTCTGTCTCTCTCTCTCTCCCTCTCATGTGTTTGCTCGCTCTCTCTCCCTCAAAGTAAATTTAAAACAAAAGAAATAAAGAGGCTGAACCTGATCTAATCATATCATTAGAACTAAATTCCAGTTTATGAGGAAAATGGCCACAGAGGAACCCATTGAAAATTCAGAATTTGGGATTTGCTGCAAAACAGCCCACTGGCTTCTTCAGTAAGTTGAAGACATGAGAGAGAAAAGAAGGAGGACCTTCTCTGGATTAAAAGAGAATCAAGAGACATAGCTGTTAACCATAGAACAATCCAGACTTAATCAGATCAATTGTAAATAATAATAATAGTTAATAATGATGTGTTTTTAGCCCCTTGGGTAAAAATGAATTTGGAATAGATACTAAATGGTACCAAGAGGTTATTATTACTATTGTGTGTTACCGACCTTGTGGTTTTATGAGAAAACTTGTGTTTTTATTAGAGAAGCATACTAATGATATAGTGATAAGATGACAGACGTTCTATGATTTGACTCAGTGTGTCAACACCAAAAGCAAAGACTATAAAGAAGTAAACAGATAGATGATAAAAAAATTTTTTTGCTGCCTCTTGTGTCTGGGTGATGAATATGTTGGATGCATTATATTATTTTTTTCTAATTTTGGCGAGTTTGCAAATTTTTGCGATAACTGGTTTTTAAAATGTAGATACAGTTTGAAGACAAGGGGATGAAAATTAAATACGATGCTGTTTGTACTAATTTTATACATGAGCAAATATCCCTCCAAGAGCCTGTCACAAGGGTTGCTTAAATTGTATACTTAAAATACAGAAGAAATGCCCCACTCCTTTTTTGTAGTTTTATTGAGATTTAATTTACCATCCCTAAACTTCACCCACATTAACTATACAATTCAGTGATTTTAGTAAATACAGAAAGCTGTGCAACCATGGATGTCATCCAATTTTAGAACATTTCCGCCACCCAGAAAAATCCCTGGGGCCCATTTGAAGTCAATTCTAATTCCCATCTCCAGCTCCGGGCAACCAGTAATCTACTGCCTGTCTCTATAGATTTGTGTTTTCTGTATATTTCATATAAATTGTATCTTACAATTGTGGCTTTATATCATGCTTCGTTCACATAGCATGATCTTTTAAGGTCCATCCGTGTTGTAAGATGTATCCGTAGGTCACTCTTTTTATGGCTAAGTAATAGTCCATTGTATGTATATACACATCTCATTTAGTCCCTTCACTGATGGCCGTTGGGTTGTTTCCACTTATTGGGCTATTGTGAATCCTGCCTGAGGATCTAGTTTTTTCTCTACTTCCACTTGAGCCCTTGTTCTTGTTTGTGGTTTTTTATTAGAGCCATCCTAGTGGGTATGAAGCAGTAGAAACACTGTAAGTTTTTTTTTAATATAATTCTAATGTGTATTACCCCAGTGGCTAATTTTATGGAGCATCTTTCCATGTGCTTATTAGTCATTTGGTGTGTCGCCTTGGTGATTTATCTATTCAAATCTTTTGCCCATTTTTGAGTGAGTTGTTTCTTCTTATCATAGAGATGTCAGGGTTCTTTATATTTTTTGGAGATAGGCCTAATCAGAAATACTACTTGCAATAGTTCTTCTAATAGGTTGCTCCTTATTGTTTCTTATGGTATCTTGGAAAATATAAAATATTTAATTTTCATGATGTTTATATATTGATTTTTTTTTTTTTTTTGCCCCTGGTGTTTTGGTGTTGTATCTAAGAACTCTGCCAGACCCAAGGTCATGAAGATTTGTTGTAGCTCAAACGTTTAGATCTATCACCCACTTTGAGTTAATTTTTGTAGGTGTTGTGAGGTTACGACTTCTAAATTCTTCTTTTTGAAATGGATATCCAATTTTCCCATCCCTTCTTTTAACAAAGTCATTAGAATCATACAATGCTATCTTAAAATTCTATCAATGATTAGTTTCAGAATTATAAAATTTAAGTGAAATAATTGGGTATTGCTTTTTTGTGACTAGTGTTAGAAGTGGCAGCTTTTGGGGCGCCTGGGTGGCTCAGTGGGTTAGCCTCCAACTTCGGCTCAGGTCATGATCTCACAGCTTGTGAGTTCAAGCCCCACGTGAGGCTCTGTGCTGACAGCTCAGAGCCTGGAGCCTGCTTCGGATTCTGTGTCTCCCTCTCTCTCTCTCTGCTCCTTCCCCACTCATACTCTGTCTCTCAAAAATAAATAAATATTAAAAAATGTAAAAAAGGAAATAAAAGGAAAGAAGAAAGATAAGAGTGAACCCTCTTGTTTCCTGGGTTGTGAGCTTCTCCTGTGGAAAAACTTCTAACTCCTCCTACCAAAGGAGTGAACCTTCTTTGTGTCACCTTCTCCAGCACCAAACACTACATCCCACTCTAAACAGAGCAACAGATTTTATAACTCTGTAGTCCATAAGAAAGTAACTTCCTCTTCAAGACTCTTCCAAATCTGTCTGTAACTTCCATCAGGAGGGTATTGAAGCAATAAGGCCTCTGCTGGCAAGGGCTCCTTGCTGTTGTGGCCTCTTAGGTCTATAATCCCTCTGGAGCCCATACCCAGACAGTGTAGGAAATGTGAGTGTAAGTAATTATGGGCTATGGAATTTTTCAGTTACAGTGAATGAACCACAGAAGAGTCCTAGAAACTCGGTTGGTCACATATCCTTTACGAGATCATTAGGTTCCCTCATTGTATCCCATGAGAACATTCACGTTGTTCTTATAAAGCTCCAGGGAGGTGAGAAGAGCAGCGGGTTTGTCATGGATTTCATCTCTGATGATTGTAAGGGAAGCAGCTTCAGCTCAGTGGGTCTGCCATTTTCCCATGGTCTATTGGTCGTCCCTGGTGGCTATGGAATCACAGCACCTTCAAGAGGACATTCCACATGGTTCTTGGATACAATAGAGGGTATCCAGCCCTTTGCTTTGGGGGTTACTGCAGGTACATTGAAATAGGCACAGTGCTTTTCTAACTAAGGCGAAGATAAGAAGATTTCAGGAACCAGGAGCCCATATCTGTTCTTTATCCTTACGGAGACCAGTGTGACCACCCATGTGTGTGGTCCAGTGCAAGTTCAGAACAGGAAGAATAAAAGAGCAAGGAGACTTTTATTTTGGGCACCCAAAAGGGGATCTCTATTTTTACATTCTTAATAATATTCCTTGAGAATATCAATTCCTCAAAGCAAGCTTAGACATTGAGCTGGGTGGTTTCCACTGACCCACTTCTTGAGAGTATTTGGTCCCTTTCCTCATTGGGCTCAAGAGTTTATAAAACCAGCTAAACATCATTTGGGAGAACAGGTGAATTAGACACTGTCATAATGTCAAACAACTATTTCTGCTACTGTTGTTCTTTGGAAAGGAGAAGTCTGACATCGTCTGGTTATAGAACAATCCAATTTCTGGCCTGGGCCAACAATTCCGGTAGAAGCTTGCTGATTCTAAAGTTCTTCATTATTTAGTGGGAAATGAAAAGTAGAACCCTTTCTGCTGCCACCTTCTGAAGATTTTGAGCAGAAGAAATATATATGAATAGGGCTTTTCTTTCTGTTCTTTAATAGAAACTTGAAGATCTGTCGTCAATAGTTAGTATGACGTATAGAATTTAACTTATACATGAGGTCCTCTGATTCTAAATGGCCACTTCAACTCATTCACTGTGTCTAATAAGAGTTTTTCTTTCTTCCTCAGACCCAGCGAACTCAGCCCCATCCATACTGGATGGGTTTGATCATCGCAAAGCCATGGCAGGGCAGCGTGTGGAGTTGCCTTGCAAAGCGCTTGGGCATCCTGAGCCAGATTATCGCTGGCTGAAGGACAACATGCCCCTGGAACTTTCTGGAAGGTTTCAGAAGACCGTGACAGGGCTGCTCATTGAGAACACTCGTCCTTCAGACTCAGGCAGCTATGTGTGTGAAGTTTCCAACAGATACGGAACTGCTAAGGTGATAGGCCGCCTGTACGTGAAACGTAAGTTGGAGGGTAGCTTGGAACAGTGATGTTGGCTGCCATTGATGGAGCTCTTGATACAAGATGACTTCCAGGCTCTTGCTATAGCCTTCCATTAATCCTCACAACAGTCCTGCTGAGACCAATATTACCCCATTTTGCAGATGAGGAAATGAATGCTCAGACAGATTGCTCAAGATTACACAGCTGGGGTGTTTGGATTTAGGATGGGAATTCAGGTTTATCTGAACCTCCAAGCTTTCCATCAGGCCACAGACTATGTATCTGAGATCCCATTACCTAGTTGTTGAATTAACAATGGCCAGCCTGTCTGAACACTGACGGAGGAAGAGGGGCGGGCTTGTGATGTCCCTGCAAGGGATGGTAGTCCGATCACGGTGGGTGTCCTTGGCTGGCTTTCAGATGCTACTTTATGTTCCTGAATGGGGCTATTATCCACAGAAATATGGAGCTCTAAATTATCAAAATATTGGACTTAGACGCATTATTACATATCATTTAATTCAAATATGGTGGGTGTATTTCATCTCTAATTGGTTTGTAGTGACTGTCTTGAGAAGGATGCTGAAGGCAGACCCCAGAGGAAGGAGGGGTGTGACCACAGTGAGGAGCACTCTAATCTAGTCAAACACCCTCCATTTTACTCACGCAGAAACCAAATCAATGCGAGTCACGTGACCACAATTGAGCGGCAGGGCTTTGGTCAAAGCAAGTGGCTCTGAGATGCCACTAGAACATTCTTTTCATAGTGTATGATTTTACATATTACATACGATAAAATATTTTTTTTATCTGATGAACTGACTGATCAAGCTAAGTCATAAGAGTTGGCATTGAAAGGGAGGCATTCTCTTGACCTGGATTTTTCCAACCCCATGCCTATTAATGCAACTGCCTGTTCCAGTGTCACTCTGGGTGTGGACTGTTCTAGCACAATACCACCCCAACAGAATATGTTAAATATCCCAGTGATTGCTTGGAACCAGCTGCCCAGGGTGAGTCCTGAGAATATCATGAAAACGTCTTTAGGCTGGGCTTCAGAAGAAATGGAAGATAAGTTCCGCACAGCTCTATTTCTGAAACTGAAGAAACTTCCAGTTGCAATGATGCAGTACTGGATGGCAAGGAAGAAGTGTCCCCACAGGTTCAAAACCTCCTCTGTGTTAAAACACCTTTCATGGCTCCCCATTTCCTGCTGAATAAGTTTACATCTTAGGGTATTATCAAAATCATTGTAAGTAAGCCTGTCTGGTGATATTGCCCATACTTTTGCTTGAAAGAAAACTGACCAACTCCTGTTACATTTAAATTCTTCCTATTCCATGTATAAAGCCATCCCTATCCTGACCACAGGTCGCACTCCTCCCTCCACATGGAAGAGGGTTTTCAAATACTTGAAGGTCTAAACTTTCTGTCTTTCTAACCCCAGTGCAGTGCCCTCCCCAATGACACCCCCTGTCCCAACCATCTCAGGCTGAGCTCTCAGTGTTTAATTTATTGCTTTCTCATTTATCAAAATCTACACTTTAGAAGTTATTTGCGGAAAAGTGTTAATTCTGACTGTACTTGGTTTTCACCCTTGTACTCTTTTGCCACATCTGGACAAGTCCTGAAGTGCCCCTCAAATGTTCCCCAGCTCCCTCTGACTTCATGACTTCTGTCTTTCTTCTCTAGACAGAAAGCATTCTCTTGGGTTCTAAATCCAAAACCCTCTCTTCTCCCGTCTCTTCTCCTCTGGTGCTCTCTTTATTCATAGGGCTCTAGATTCCTCCCCTCTGAGAACAAGCTTGGATCTGCAGCCTTAGCCTGGCTTCCTTCCTGAGTGTTAGACAGCATGTCTCCCAATTTTAGATCAGATGTGCCACTGGCATTTCAACACAGCAGCATCGCAAAACAAACTCTCCACCATCTCTACCTGGTCAATGGCTCTTCTTATTTGAGATGTCTTCCCCACTCCCGAGCCCCCTAAATGCAGGCTTTAAATCCTGGATCCTCCTTAAGCCTTTCCTTTCTGAGTCCAAGTCCTGCCAAGTCCTATAGATTGTAGCTCATGGTGCTTCTTAGCCACCCTCCCCACGCCCCTCCTGTCCTAGATTGAGACTTAACTGCACCTCACCTAGACATTTGCAGTGCCCCCTTGCTGAACCAATTTCCCCACTCCACTTTGTGCAATACGGTATGATCAATCAGTTCTCCTAAAAATGCGTTTGACTATAAACTCACTTGCAAAAAATTCTTGAATGCTTCCTTTAGCCCCCTCTGACTTAATTCCAAGATCGTGAAGCCTTTTGAAATCTTGTTCCAGATTGCCTTCGGAATTTTTCTCCCATAATTTTCCTACAGAGATTCTGTGTCGTGTCCAAAGTGAACAGGCACACTCTCCTTGTGACAACGGCTATGCTTCATGCCCTAGTTCACAAAATGCCCTTTCTTTCCAGCTGGCCTCAGCTCTGTTCATCGTTGGTATCTAAGGAATTTCCTGATCTTTCTACCAATCCCCTTCCACATGGTATATGTCTCTGATGGACCCTGTATCACTTCTTGGCTACTATATTAACTCTTGTATTTGTCTCATCTGCCGAAAGACCGAACTTCTTGGAACCAGAGACTTCGTGGTGTGGTGACAGGAGATGTCAGGAATAATTGGGGTAAAAAATGGTTTTAGCTATTTACCGCTTGAGTGGATTTGCTTCAGTTAATTAATCTCTCTGAACAACCACTTCTTCGTCTGTAAAATGGATATGATAAGGCAAAACATGCAGGACTGTGGGAAGACTGACTTATATAATGTACAAAAGAAGTGTAATAATTTTATGGCACATGCCAGGTGCACCATGAATATAATTCATCTCTGTCTTACCTGTAGCATTAACCCTACTTTTGGCTTCTATCAGATGTTCAGTGAATGAACTTGCTACATAAGATTGGGTTTGTTTTTGTTTCATTGGTCACAAAGTCTAATATCAACCTATTTTCTTACAGCTGTGTGTTATGGGCCTTGGTTGAGCCACAAAGGGGGGTATGAGCAGGTGTTATGACTGTGTGAGAATGGTCCAGAGAAACCCGTCAGTGCTACCGTGGGACAAGGCAAATAGGATGTAAATGTTCCAATACCTGTGTCCTTATTGGTGGCCAGAACTTGGCATTTCTTATTGTCAGTGGGTGAATCTCCACACTTACCCAGTGAGAAAGCAGTTTGACCAAATGTTGGTCTGTTTGCCACACAGAGAAAAAAGGCCAGGAAAAAAAAAAAAAAACAAAGAGTAAAGAGGGTGCTCCTGAACAAAATGGCGCACTATGGAATAATCCAGAACATAAGAACTGTGTAGCATTGCTTACAATGATGCATTTGCTTTGTCAGAAGCTCAGGATGTTGTTGAAATGATGTCTACATATGTGATGTTCTTACCTTCTTTTTTTTCTCTCACCAAAATTTCCAGAGCCACTGAAAGCTACCATCAGCCCCAGGAAAGTTAAAAGCAGCGTGGGTAGCCAGGTTTCCTTGTCCTGCAGCGTGACAGGCAGTGAGGACCAGGAACTCTCCTGGTACCGAAACGGTGAAATCCTCAACCCTGGAAAAAATGTGAGGATCACAGGGATCAACCACGAAAACCTTATAATGGATCACATGGTCAAAAGTGACGGGGGCGCATACCAGTGCTTTGTGCGCAAGGATAAGCTGTCCGCTCAAGACTATGTGCAGGTGGTCCTTGAAGGTCAGTGGGCCTTGTTATAGGGTTCAGCTGCAAAAGAACCCAAACGCAGAGCACTCAGAAGAATGATGAAGCAGTGCTGATAACTCCCAGTGTTAGGATTTCTGTCTGTCTGGCTAGCTAATAACTCGGCCCTGGTTTCTCAGGATACGCCGGGCTAATAAGAGACCAAGTGTTGGTGAAAGTTATAAATGGTAGAAGTCATAAAAGTAACTTCACATAAAGTTAAGTAACATAAATGTCGCCCACTCATGTGTTTAGTTACTTGTCAAGTTACAGACCTCAGAAACGTGGAACATACAGTTTGGTTGACGGTGTGTTGGCCCAGACTGGAGTTTCTCGATGATGCTTTGTTGGAAGAGCCATTTGATGTTACAGGGTGGTTACCAGCATCTCTGGCCTCTGCCCGCTAGATGCTAGCAGCATCCAAGATGTGACAACCGAAAATACCTCCAGACATTGCCAAATATCCCAGGGTTGGGGGTGGGGAGAGATAAGGAAATAACAGCCCCCAGCTGAGAAATACAATTTTATGGGCAAAGTGTAGGGTACAATTTCAGTATAGTACTTGGTGGAAAGAAAAAAAACAGCGTCTGGTTTGCACAGTTGTCACTGATCGGGTCCAGATATTCACCAATTTAGGTGAACAGAATTTGTGAGGAATGACCTCGGGTTATTATAGTAGGTTTCAGGTGTGTTGTTTTCTTTTCTTACTGTCCTGCTTACATCTTCAAGGTTATCAATCAGCCAGGGAAAAAAAGCTATCAAGGTAACATTCAAGTGAGACATACATTTGTCACCGGATAATTGAACAAGCTTTTGTCTGTGTATGTGTGTGTGTCTTATTGGAAATTCTGTCTTTACATATAATTTAAAATTCATTTGATGTCAGTTGATTAAAATAATGACGTGACTTTCGTATAGTCTAAAGAGAAAAAATATTTACATGTGAACGTTAATTTAAAATATGCCTTGATGCTCTTAGGGGATATTTCTGTTATTGTTTTTTTAACCTTAGCTTATTTTTAAGAAGAAGCGGTCTTAGCAATGAGATTCTTATTTTGATTCGGGCATTTTCTTGCAAACGGTTTTGGTTTTTTTTTTTTAAAGCAGAGGCGAAATTACCAGAAGGCTTGGGACTCATATTAAATGCCTGACACCGTGTTCCCCGTAATAATTAAGTACAGAAAGTAATCAATTTGTACAGAGCCAGTTTGGTGCTGCTGATGCACTATAGTCCTTACACAGCCACTATTTTTAGATTCTTTGTAGAAGAGGGACAGAGTACCTGTCTAGGCCTAGTTACCTTGGCAACTATCTCGTGTGACTAAGAAAACCTAAAGAGCATATTGATAATCCGTAATGATGTCGAAAGATTTCAGGTTATCAGAGAGTGACAGCAAGAAAGATTTCAAAGACACTCAGGTCTCACTGGGAAAATAATGTCTGCTTTCATCTCCAAAAAAGCCTGTCACTTGAATAAAAAAAAAAAAAAAAAAAAAAAAAAAAGGCGGGGCAGAGGAGCATAGCGAGCATTCTCATGGATTTATTTGTCGCGTGTCAGTTCCCATTCAGGACAAGAAGCTTCACTTTATTTTTTCTCTTCTGAGAGATGACAGTACGAATGTAGCAAAAGAGAGCAGAAGCGTAGTTATAAATACATATCTAGTATGCCTTAAAATGGACTCTAACTAGTATCCTTGGCTATCACCTCCTATTATTCCCATTGAAGTAGCTTTAGGTTAATGTAAATTATAAAAACTCACAATACTGTGAGCTGAGAATGACCACTGATATAAACGCAGAATCTGGGAGTATTTTCTAGGAGGCCAAAGAAACTGGGAGTTTTAAAAGAAACTGGAAGTCTGAAGAAACTGAAATCTGATAATTAGAGATTCAAGATCAAACCAGAGTAACTGGAGAATGGAACAATAAAAAAGAATAAGAACAGGCCTTACTTCAGAAAACGATAGAATAGCATGTATCAGATTAACCTGGAAGCAGATCAAAATTATGAACTTGGGGAAAAGCAAAACTGTATGTGGACACGGGAGAAACATGCAAGAGCGGGTGGAAAGGATTTGACCCATGAAAGAAGAGGAAAGGGTTAGGTGATATGTGCACTGATACCACTTTTCCCCTGAGGACAGTCCCCAGGCTTTGTGAGGTAGGAGGGGAAACCTCGAATACTAGAAGAAAAGCAGAAAGCTATAGTTCTATGGGATTGACATACAGAAGGACAAAAGGCTGCAATGTCAAATCACCTGCAGTTGAGGAAGATAAGTTGAAATTCCAGTAAGGAGGGAATTCCTTAAATTCCGAACAGTGGGGAGTCCTAAAATCTAAAGATAAACTTCCCTGAAAAACTTACTTGACACCCGGACTGGAAAATGTGGAAGATAATCCCAGTAAAAATTAAAAATAAAAATAAGTAGACATACAAAAAAGAGAAAGTAGGTAGTAGAAATAGACCTTGAGAGAACCCAGATGAATGTTAGACAAAGACTTAAAGACTTCTATTTAAAATATGGTCAATACCTTAGGGTCACCTGGGTGGCTCAGTCGGTTAAGCGTCCAACTCTTGATTTCAGCTCAGGCCATGATCTCACTGTTCCTGGGACTGAGTCCTGTGTTCAGCTCTGTGCTAACAGCATGGAGCCTGCTTGGGATTCTGTCTTTCCCTCTGCCCCTCTCCCCCACTCCCCCACTCATTCTGTCTCCTCTCTCTCTCTCTCAAAATAAGTAAACATCTTAAACGAACAAACAAATAAATAAAATATGTTCAATAAGGAAAATACGGGCGTAATGAATAATTATCTGGGAAAGACCGGAAGAGAAAATGAAAACTATGAAAAGGAACCAGTAGAAATATAAAAATTCAGTGTATTGGCTTTAATGGAAGATTGGAGAAGGAAGAAAGGATCAGTGAATTTGAAGATAAATTAGAATACATTATCCTGTTTGAAGCACAGAGAGAAGGAAATCTGCAAAGGAAGTGAGCAGCGTCTCAATGACATGGGACATTCATTAGATGGTCTGATCTCCATATAATTAGAAGTCCGGAAAAACAGAAGATTGAGACTGGGGAAGAAAAAAATATTTGAAGAAATAATGGTGACAGTTTTCCCAATTTTGGTATTAAAGTTACAGAGCCAAAAATCAGTAAATCTCAAGTATAAATATAATCACATGCAGACACATTATAAAGAGTCCTGTTGCTGAAAACCAAAGATAAATAAAAAAATCTTATAAATCTGAGAGAGGAGAACTCTTTTCTGTTTTTAATTTTTTTAAACATTTATTCATTTTTGAGAGTGAGAGAGACAGAGCATGAACAGGGGAGGGGCAGAGAGAGAGAGGGAGACACAGAATCTGAAGCAGGCTCCAGGCTCCGAGCTGTCTGCACAGAACCCAACGTGGGGCTTGAACTCACAGACTGAGATGAGAGTTCATGACCTGAGCTGAAGTCGGACGCTCAACTGACTGAGCCACCCAGGCGCCCCTGAGAGAGGAGAAATCTTAAGTAAAGGGAGATATCAGTACAAATGATGGATGACTTCTCATCAGATATTTTGGAGGACAGAAGACAGTGGAACAACATCTTTGAAATGTTGACAAGGATAAAAAAAAAAAATCCCTGTTGACCTAGGTTCCTATATCTGTGAAGAATAGTCTTTAAAAAACAGGGAAAGTAGATATTTTCAATAAACCAAAGCTGGAAGAATGTGATAGCAGAAGTTTTGACACATGAAGTCACTGAAGGCAAAAAGGAAATGACCTAAAATGGAAATGCAGATCTATAGGCATAAAGCCCATTAGAAAAGGCAGGAAATATGTTAGTAAGCATTCAGAATTTTTTTTCTCTTTTAATGTCTTTAAATAATAATTGACAAGTTACAAAATTATAACACTGTTTTATAGAGTTTGGGTATAAATAGATGTAATAACACAAAGCACAGAATATAAATGAAATTATTTGTGCTAGGGTTTTTACATTTCACATGAAGTAACGTAATTTTCACTTTTAGTACATGAAATCAAAATTATATAGATGCACACACACATATATTAGACATATGAATATTTATGTGTATAGATCTCTACATAAATATGTGTGTGTGTATATATATATATGTAGTGTGTGTATATACATGTATACATACACACACAAATATGTATATCTGTATCTATATCAATATAAAACTGAATTCGAATTTATCCCATAAGCGTACGATTGGCAAAACATAAAATCAAAATTTATGTATGTATAAGGCATCATATTAATAGAATATAGGAGAAAAACCAATTGATGACTTCAGTATATTCAGAAAACACCATTTGACAGGATTCAACATCCATTCAGAATAAAAAATTCTCAGGAAACTAGAAATGTAAGGAACTTCTTTGACCTAATGGCATTTATGAATTTATTTACTTAAATGATTTATTTATTCATACTTAATGGTTGAGGACTAAATATTTTTCCTTTAACATTGGGACTGAGGATGTTCACAAATACCTCTTCTATTCAACACTGTTCCAGAAGTCCTAGGTAGGCATGAATAATAAGTAAAATGCATAAAATTTGGAAAGGAAAAGTCTCAACTGTCTTTAATCACAGACCTTGTTGTTTACATGGAAAATTCCAAGTAATCTATAAAACAATTCCCAGATAAGTTTAGAAACTCAAGATACAAAAACACAATTTTTTTTGTCTTTATATAGTAGAAACCAACAATTGGAAAATAATATTTTAAAATTTCCATTTATATTAGGATAACACAAAAGATACTTGGGAATAAATTTAACAACAGATGTGAAAGATTTCAACATGTGAAACTATACAACTATACATTGCTAATATAGAATTGTGATGACCTAAAAAACTGGAAAATATACCATATTTAAGGACTAAAAAGCTAAATATTTTTAAGGTAGCAGTCCTCTGTATAATCAATGTAATCCTAACAAAAACCCCAACAGCGCAGAAAAGTGAAAGTCCAGGGACACCTAGGTGGCTCAGTTGGTTAAGTGTACAACTCTTTATATCGGCTCAAGGCATGATCTTGCAGTCGTGAGCTCGAGCCCCATGTTGAGCTCTGCACTGAGCATGAAGCCTGCTTGGGATTCTCTCTCTCCCTCTCTGTCTGCCCCCCCCCCCGTCTCTTCCTTTCTTCCTCTCTCAAAATAAATAAATAACCATTTAAAAAATAAAGAAAAATGGAAGTCCTATAGTCTAAGTTGATTTAAAAGACATGCATGAGAAAGTCAAAGGACTGAGAATTGTGCAATCTTTAAAAAAAAATAAAGTTGGAGGACTCATACTAGCTACATTAAACAATACAGATACATAAGTCAATAGAACATACTGGATGGTCTAGAATATGACCACACACATATATGATAAATTAATTTGCAAGAGAGTCCACAGTATTCCAAAGGTAAAGGAAAGTCTTTTTGACAAACAGTACTACACAATGAATGTAATAACAACAACAACAAAAAATGAATATCAATCCCTATCTCACACCTTATACCTTACACAGATTTAATTTGCTCTAAAATATAGACTGGGATGTAAAATCTCAAACTATGAAGTCTCTAAAAGGAAACATAGAAGAATTATTCATCGTCTGAATGGTAGGCAAAGCTTTCTTAGGATAAAGAAAGCAGTAAAAGTCAAATACACCATTAAGAAAATAAAAGGCAACTACAAACTGAAAGAAAACATTTTACATATGCAAAAACACACATCTATAATATATATATATATATATATATATATATATATATAATGTCTGGCACACATTTTATGTAACTAATATATCTGACAAGTATATTTGACCATTATAAGATACATGATAAATATTTGTTTTCAACATACATAAAGAACTCCTACAAATCAATAAAACGTAGTCTAACATAACCACAGACAAAAGATTTGAGTAGATATTTCACAAAAGGAGATACACAAATGGCCAATAAGCACATAAAGACAACATTATTTCCATGATACCCTTGCCAAAAATGCACAACCTGCATCTAATCATGACAAAACAGAAAAAACCCGGTGTGAACAACTGGCTATGGAGTAATTCTTCAAAATGTTAAAGCCAAAAAATACAGAAGAGACCAAAGAATGATCCAGATTGAAGGATGCATGCTAAGGAAGCATGACAGATAAATGGGATGTGTGGTACTGGTTGGGCTGGGAGAGAGAGCTGGGAGGGACATTGTTGGTCGGCAGACAGACTTGCCATATGGACTGTGTGTTAGGTGATAGAACACTTCCAAAGTTTCATTTCTTAATTTCGCTGCCTGTCCTATGGTAATAGTAGAATGTTTGCAGGATAGAGAACCCACACTCTAGGATTATATGGATTTGAAGTTCAAGAAGAGGCAAACAAAGTCACATTGAAAGAAATCAGGACAGTGATTCCCTCTGGTGAGAGGGGATTGGTTGAAAGGAACCCTGGGCAAGTTGTGGGGTCCTGAAACGCTTTATGTTGCAGTCATTTGGGTGGTTACACAGTGTACATATTTAACAAAACATTCTGCTTGTACACTTAAGATCTGTATGTGTCACTCTATGTAAACTGTATCTACAAAAAAAAGGTGTAACTGAAGAAAACAGTTACAAAACAGATTTTTAAAAAAGACACGTTTTCAGTGCATAGTGTAAAAATCAGTGCAAAGAAATATACAGCTCTGCACATTCAAAAAAAAAAGTTGAATTGTAAGATTAAATAAAATAACATTCCTCAGCATCGACAGCCGATTACGTACAAAGAATAACAATCATGGTGACGTCTCACTTCTCCGTAAATAAAGGCAGAGCATGCTGAAGCAGAGTGTGTGGTGTTCTAAGGGTAAAAACACAGGTTCTTTACTTTAATATTATGAAGCCCTTTTTTTCATCTTTGATACTAAGGCAAGATGCTTGCAAGTCAAGAACACTGCAATACTCCACTGTGGTTGCATGTGGGGAAAAAACATACTCAAGGGCCTTCTCCAGTCACCCAGGAGTTGGAATGAAATTGACATTCAGGAATTTGCAAGAGGAAAGACGGTAGAGGGCTCAGCAAAGCACCCCCATCAGGAGAACCCTACATGGCTGGTCCCTCTGGCCACAGAAATAGGCTTCCAGGTTTCCAGGGAGGAGGAGTGGGTGGGGCGGGGAGGGGGGGAGGGCAGAAAAAGAAACTCTTCAGGGGTACTTGTAAGTGTTAACAGTTATCTTTCTGTGATGGAATTGTGAGCTAGCTTCAGGTGTGTTTCCTCCATTTGTTTGCTTTCCAATTTGTCAGCAGTGAATATGTGTGTGTGTGTGTGTGTGTGTGTGTAAATATATATATATACATATATGTGAATATGTATGCATATATATGCATGCATTTATGATTGCTACCATACAGTATGAGGGAAATGGTTCATATATATGATGGAAAGACAATGGAGTATGAAAATTTTGTCTTTGTTGAAAATATTGGAAATTCCTGTGGAAAACTCCCTACGACCTAGATCTTACTTTGCCTGGGACAGTCTGAGGCTGTGCCTGCCTCCCTGGCATAATTACTTCTGGTATCTGTTTTGTTCTCAAAACGGTCCCATGTTGGATGATAAATTTGTACAGCCACCAACTTAAGACACTTACAGAGATATTTCTTACACACTGGAAGACTCAAAGTTTATTTGGCTTTGATCCCACTCTCAGAGTTTCCATGACATTTACATGGACTTCCCACTTATCATTAAAATTATAAAGGATGATTTTTTTTTAATTTTTTTATAAAGGATGATTTTTTATCAGAAAATAAATAAGGTGAACCTATCCGTCTGTCAGTCTTTCCTTTACTCCTCTGAACAAGTCCCTGGGGCATAAGCCCTAATTATCTCAGAAGTGGAAGGCTAAAGTGACCATTTGGAGGGGTGGGTTTCCTCTGTGTTTATAACATGTAATAGGGACCTAACAGTTCTAGATTGTGGACTTCTTGGGAGCTGACGTTGTGTAACTTGAGCATCTGGGTTGCATGATTGTTCTTAGGACAGTCAGCAAATGTATAGAAGTAATTTATTAAAGGTTGCTAACACTGTTGGCCTATTTTGAAAATGAAATCTTGCTCTGCTTGGAATTTAGCTCTAGCCATAAAACCAGACTTGCCTGTAGTGTTCAATGACCAGCATGTCTATCTCCTAACCATTACACAAATGTACTTGAAGGTCGTTTAATTATTTGTATGTGCCACTTCCTTCCATCCTTTGTCTTCCTGCAGACGGAACTCCCAAAATTATTTCTGCCTTTAGTGAAAAAGTGGTGAGTCCAGCAGAACCAGTCTCCCTCATGTGCAACGTCAAGGGAACTCCGTTGCCCACCATCACGTGGACCCTGGACGACGACCCGATCCTCAAGGGTGGCAGTCACCGCATCAGCCAGATGATCACGTCGGAGGGAAACGTGGTCAGCTACCTGAACATCTCCAGCTCTCAGGTCCGGGATGGGGGAGTCTACCGCTGCACTGCCAACAATTCGGCGGGAGTCGTCCTGTACCAGGCTCGAATAAACGTAAGAGGTGCTTGTCAAATCAGCTCCTCAAAAAAAACAAAAAACAAAAAACAAAAAAAAAAACCCAAAAAACAAAAAAAACCACATCTAACTCACTGTAGTGGAGAAGAAGGTTTCTGCATGCCCTGAGCTGAGTCTCGGAATGCCGAAAACAGATTCGCCGTTGCTTCCCATTTCCTACCCTCTCCTTTCGGCTCCAGAATGGCCCAGATTGGGTTCATGTGGGAAGTGGCATTTTGTTCTTTTCAGTCAGCTTGTTCTCTTTGTTACTCTTCGATTTGTCCACTTGATCTTTTCTTTCCCGGTTTATGCTCTGCACGCTCTTTTCCTTCCTCCTCCTCTTCTGTTCTTCCACATTCATGGTAAAGCTCCATGTACCTGGTATTTTAACTTACATTCATAGTGCACCATGGCATAACCTCCATCTTGATAAACCTACGTCATAGAGTTTGAAAATTGAATTGCTCCTGGTGTTTTCACAAAAAACAGCATGATTGTTCAGGGCGGACTAATTACTTTTTGTTGAAGAAATTGCCTCTTCTCTTGTAATTCAAGACGTTTTCATAGAAGTAGTTGATACTTAGAGTATTTAACACTCCTTTGATCCATTTGAAAGTAATGAAACTAAAAGGAAAAAGAAGGACTGCTCAGTAGAAGAACCCAAATGCAGAGAAGATCGTGTAATAGAAAAGTTGAAAAAGATATTTTTCACATGAAAATAATCTACATTGGTTTTCTTTTACTCAAGGAAAAGTGTACCCGTTTCCACACATGAGATGTACCCTTAAATTATTTTCAAGAGTTCCTTTGTGTCTCTCTAGGGCCTGCAAGCATTCGGCCAATGAAAAATATCACAGCCATCGCAGGACGGGACACGTACATCCACTGCCGTGTGATTGGCTATCCGTATTACTCCATCAAATGGTACAAGAACTCTAATCTGCTTCCTTTCAACCACCGCCAAGTGGCATTTGAGAACAACGGCACTCTAAAACTCTCAGATGTGCAAAAGGAAGTGGATGAGGGAGAGTACACGTGCAACGTGCTGGTTCAACCGCAGCTCTCCACCAGCCAGAGTGTCCACGTGACGGTCAAAGGTAAGGCTGCTCTCCGTGTCCCCACACGTCTTGCCCTTACTCAGCTCTTTCGCCAGAGGGACGATGAAGAGCAGGGGGGATCTTAGAAGCTGCATGTTTACAGTAGGACAGTTCCAAAAACAGGAAGGATAGAGTACCTCACATGTTCTGATCTCTTGACTCCTCGATGCATCCACTCCTGCATCAAGAGCTGTGGTTGATATGATTTTCTTTTCATGTGGAATTTTTGGTTTGGTTTTCCAGAGGACATGTGTTGTCAGTATTACCACAAGAAGAGAGAGAGAGAGAGAGAGATCATTGGCTTCGTTACCTAGTTGTCCGACAGATCATTTTAAAACACATATAGATCTTCCTCCACTTACGATGGGGTTACGTCCCAATAAACTCATTGTAAGTTGAAAATGTAGTAAGCCAAAAATGTATTCAATATATCTCACTACCAAACCTCGTAGCTTAGCCTAGCCTACCTGAAACATGCTCAGAACAGTAACATTCGTCTGCAGTTGGGCAAAAATCATGCAATGCAAATCTGACTTTATAATAAAATGTTGGCTATATCCTGTAATGTATTGAATACGGTACAGAAAGTGAAGAACAGAAAGGTTGTGTGGGTGAAGTATGGTTGTCCGTTTGGGTTATTTACCCCTGTGACTGCTGGCTGACTGGGAGTCGTCTAGCATCAACGTGAGGGTATCTACTGCATAGCACCAGCTCTGGGTGGCGGGGGGGGTGGGGAGGGGAAAGTAGGTTCAAAATTCAAAGTACAGTTTCTACTGGATGCACTCGTCTTCTACACCATCGTGAAGTGGAAAAATCATAAGTTGAACCATCCTAAGTTGAGAACCATCTGAATCTTTGTTTTCCTAAAAAATCCTGAAAGCACATTCTTGCAGAATCCTACCAGAAGAGGTTTTCTGTAACAGATCAAGACTTCAAACAGACTTCTCATGTTGAATAGATGATCAGGACAAAACAACAACATAGGAATTATATGATTTCCAGGACACCTATAAATACACATACACACACACACACACACACGCACACACACACGCACGCACACACACACACACAGATGTGCATGCACACATATAATCTATGTAGTATATCATATATGTTATATAATATGTAGCATATATGAGGTATAATTTCACATTAATAATTTTGAATCTTTTAAAAATAGCCACATATCTTAAGACTTTTCTCAGATCATTAGAATTTCTTGGTAAACCAGACTGTGATAGCTGCATAAAACTTCATTTTGTAGTTGAATTTATTTCTTCAACTGCCATTCCTGAAACATCTGCTTGATGCTGGGCTCTACTCCAGGCATTGAGGGAAACAGTGATGAAGAAGGTAGACAAGTTTCTTCCCCTGTCGAACTCTCTTTCCAATCACGAGAGACAAACAGTAAACAAACAAAACAAGCAAATAAACCAGAAAGTATAATACAATGTAGAGAATTAAAACATGTCAGTATCTTAAATATTAGCTGCATTGGAGAATTAGAAGCTAGATCAATGAATGTTTGGTGCTTTTCTGTCTTAAAATTCATTTTCTATCTGAATGAATGTCTTACCCACATATTGTTTTGTAACATAGTAAGTTGATCATTTGGAAATTATTGGTTTGCTGAGTTAGGTAGATCTTTGAAACATTGACACAATTTATAATAATGTCAGAATATCACCATGGTTTCATCAGAAAAGTATTTCAGTATTGGGAAGCTGTCGAGTTCATAGTGACAGATACAAGTCTTACAAAAGTCTATTCTTTTGCTTGAAAGTTTCAATTTCATTGTTTGCAGCAAATACAGTCAGTTGTGATCATAGGAGTGACAGGCTTATTTCTTTTTTTTTTCTAGGAAAATGTCTGCTAGTTACCCAAGCCTGAATAGCTATAGCTTTTAGGCAGCCAGTCTCTGTGGACACAATGGAATTCCATGAAAAGAGTGGCTAGTTGAGCTTGTAACTCAGACAAGTGCACAAGTACTTTGCTTCTAGACAACCTTCCTGCTCAGCAGACAGATGAAGTGCTTTGTGCATTTTCCCCATTTTGTTACACAGAGCATAGAACTCTGGAAATGTCATGGGCTTATTATTTTTATGGCTCCATAAAGTGTCCTTAGGTACTGCTTTTGACAAAAATTGGGACTGTGTGGTGGTAAACAACACAGTGACAGCTAGTACATTTTGGTGTCACTGCCATGATTTGTGTGAAGGCCCCAGCAGTCTTACCCACCGTTACTTTTGTGTATCTATGCAAATGTCACCCCAATGAGAAAGGTGAATAATACCTTAGTGCTACAGTGAAAATGATTATCTTTTTGCCATCTCCCTAAAATGTTCTCAGGGATTCCCAGAGGTCTTCAGATTACATTTGGAAAATATCTTGGTGCTAAATATCTTTCTTTCTTTTCTTTTCTTTTCTTTTCTTTTCTTTTCTTTTCTTTTCTTTTCTTTTCTTTTCTTTCTTTCTCTTTCTTTCTTTCTTTCTTTCTTTTTTTCTTTCTTTCTTTCTTTCTTTCTAAATTAGCTGCCACCAGAATATAAGCTTCTTTTTTAATTTATTTATTTAAATTCAAGTTAGTTAACATACAGTGTAGTGTTGGTTTCAGGAGTGGTACCCAGTGTTTATCACTTACACATAACACCCAGTGCATCAGCAGTCAAAAAGAATGAAATCTTGCTATTTGCAACAATGTGGATAGAACTAGGGTGTATTAGGCCGAGGGAAACAGGTCAGGCAGGAAAAGACAAATATCATATTATTTCATTCATATTTGGAATTTAGGAAACACAACACATGATCATAGGGAAGGAAGGAAAGGAAAAATAAGATAGAGAACCTAGAGAAGGAAGCAAACCATAGGAGACTCTTAAATAAATATTTCATTTATTTCTAATATTTAACCATTTTGAATGATGTGTCAAATGCCCTTCTCTATGCATTGGCCTTTATCTACTTGTAAGATGATTTATTTCAGGAAGAATTGCCAGGAGTGTGACCGTTAGATAAATGGATACAGATATTTTAATGTCAGGTTTTTAGGAGACATAAATTCAAACAAAGACCATTTGAATTATTCACTTATATTCTTAAAATGTTCTCGACCAGCAGAAATCAATGTATTAATCTTTATCCTTTTAATTTTATGTGACAGAAACTGACTCAAACTGGCTTATACCCAAAAGGAGAATTTATTGGCTCTTAATAACCAAAGTATCGATCATTTTAGGAAACAAATCAGATAGTTTTGGTTTCAAGAATTTCTTTTCTTCTAAGGATATATTATGTAGAATAATCATTTTCAGGTTCTTGGCGAGGATTGTCAAATGAAAGAAGGAACATATTATTTTGTGCAATATTTCATTATAGTTGCCTGGTGAGAAATAGCTGTCAGTGGGTGGGGAAGTTGAAGGGATTTGGGATCTGCCCTGCTACAGGGAGGTTGGGGAAGGCTTCTCTGAGAAACTGACATCTGATCAAGGACACGGCGGTGGGCAAGATAGCCAAACATATGCCCGGGACAAAGAGCATTCTAGGCAGAGGGAACACAAATAGTCAGGGGTGGGCCTGGCAACCTAGAGAACTAGTAGAGAGGCAATATGGCAGGAACAAAGTGGACACAGGGTAGAGGTATGGTCAGAATTAGCAGGGTCCTCTCATGTAGGACCAGGGCTGGGCTCAAAGCGTTTGAGTTTATCCTTTGAGTGAGATGGAGGGGTGATCAGAGATGTCAGATTAAACAGAGATGTCACCTGGCCTGGGTTGTAAAAGGGTATGCCTGACTTCTATTGCTGAGAAAAGGCTGAAGCCCAGAAGGGACAGAGAGGGGGTGAGGAGAAGACAGATTCTGGATATATTTTGAAGGTCTCCTCCATGGGATTCCCTGATGGATCGGATGTAGGTGTAAGAGGATAAAATCTGGGCCTGAGCGATGGAAAGACTAGTGCTTCTGTCAGTTGAGCCAAGAGAAGATGCGGTGAAGCAATTTAAGGGAAGAAATCAGGAGTCTAATTTTGGATGTACTGAGCTTGAAACATTAAGTGGATCCACTAAATAGACAGTTGGATAGATAAGAGTGGAATTTAGGACAGTGGAATCTTATGCAGTAGATTTGGAGACATCGGTGAATAAATAATGCGTAAGACACGGGCCTACATGTGACCATCAGGAGACTGTGTACCTCACTGCAGATTTTCACTCATATAGACAGATTTATCAATCCCTTAGTTAGACTCACAGTAAAACCTGTTCACCAAATATCTGAAGCTAAAGTCTGATGGAAATTCGTACAAGAACTGTTTGAAATTTAAATCTGTATCTTTAAATTTCCTCAATGAGGACAGATCAGTGTATCAACCATGATCCTATCGATTGCAAAGCGTAGGAGCTCAAATCAGACTGGTTTAATAGCAACTACTACAGTGTATAGGGGAGGTAGGGGTGGAGGTCAAGGTTGTATTGAACTAAACTTTGGGAGGGACAGAGAGAACGTAGGCCTTGGGGGAGGCCTGGTCTAGACTTTTAATTACCATCTGAAGCTTCTGATTCTTTGGTGTTTCCCTCTACACATCGGCTTCGTTCCCTCTGAGTAGCCCTTCCATTCAGCAAGAAAACTGGCCCTGAGTGTCCCTGGGCTCACATGCCCTTTCCGCAATGGTTCCACATAGGAAACTTGTAGGGAGGGATTCTGGCTCCCTCCCAGGAATAGGCCACCACCCATTCCTGGACCAGTCACTGTGAGCAGACCTATGGGGTGCCTGGACAGGCTGCCCACTTACCCCAATACCTCCACACCAGGAAGAAGGTTGCACTTATCTAAAGAAAGAGGGACATGAAAGCAACAGACATTGCAAGCTGTCTCAAGATAGTGAACTAAAACATGAACGGAGCTGATCATGACTTCTGAATGTGTATTCACTTTACTTAGTAAAATGTGCTCGGTAAACAAAGGCCCCCAAGCAGGTCAACACCTCAGAAAATAAGTTCTGTCCAATAGCTAAGAACTCTCCCTAAAGGAAACCAGCCCCAGGGGCCAGAAGAATAATGTTAGGCAGCAAACGCCAAGTAAAGACCATTGATAGAAAGCATGGGGGAAGGGGCCAGGCGGAAGGAAGACGTCAGGTGCCGCAGGAAGTCAGACGGACGAGGGAACGAAGAAAGCAGAAAACCCTCTAGATGCGGGATGACGTTGAAACCAAGCAGGTCTTGATGAAACCTACAATAGACAAATGAACAAAGCAGGCGACGTCCCCGGCAGTCTCTGATGGTAGCCTTCTGGATGGCAGGTTACATCTCCATGGAGCCCACCATATGAGACTATCACACACTAACAAACATTTGATGGGAAAAACCTTAACAGTGGGTTTGCCAAGAAGCCTGGACTACTGAACTTGCTCAAAGAGGTGTTGAGTTGGTGTTCATTGGATGTATATAGCTTTTCGCGCAGATGTCTTGGCAGAGGAGAGAGTATAGACTTTTGGTTAGTCGTTGCTTCAAAGCATGTTTTAAGAGGAGCATCTTGTGAACTAAATACAGTCGTCGGCTATCAGTACTCTAGCACATCCCCTTTACTTTTATTTAATTTCATCTCTTCTGTGTTGACAGATCAAACTGTAGACACCAAAGGAGGAAATTGCAGGCTGGGTGTACAAGGATAAGCCGGCGTATGTCTGTGTGGGACTTCCCAGATGAAAAATAATACATTCTGGGTTTCTATGTATCACCTGACATCCCCTTTCATTTTTTTATTCATTGGTCACAGTTACCTGCATTGCACTGCAGCACAAATATTTAGAGTAATTCAGTTTAAGACACTACCTGCATTTCTTGCTTCAGATGACTTCTAACTTTCAATATATAGTAGTAATTATACACCATGAGCAATTTTACCCTTTCCTCAGATGTTATTAGAAAGGTTGTAACCGAATTGACTTCTGAACATTTACATTTGGATTTTAAAATGTTTTGAAATGAAATATGTAAATTAAGTCACACTCCAGTGACCGGGATTGTGGTCTATCAATGCTTTTAAAAAATTAATAACCTTTACTGATTTCAATTAAGATAAAGGTTATGATAAGGGAAGAGATAAGAAATCAACTGAATGATAGGAAAAGACAGATTTTTTTTGCTTTGTGAATCAGGATTGAAAGACAGTCTTTTCTTATTTTATTTATATAAATAACAGCTCGATTACCTTTCTGGTTAGACTGCACAGTGAATATTTTATTCGGATAATTTCAGAAGAGTAAGTGTGATCCCTCACACGTCGGCTTCCTTGGAAAGTGGGCACACTCATTGCTGTCAATAATGCCACAAACTTGGGGGGGACACACCATTTCTGTCTTGTTTCCAGGAGGTTCTTTTTTTTTTAAACACTGAAAGCATTGTGTGTGGGGGAGGGGGGTGCGTGTCTGTGTGCGTTTATTTCAACAACATTTGGAAGCAATATTATTTTCCAGCCATGTCCTTTTTGCTAATAGTCTTGGCCCTTTGCTTATTTTGTAGCATTGACTTACAACTTTGAAAAAAAAAAAAACAAACTTCAAAGATCGATTTAAACACCACGTTAACTATTGATAATACCTAAAACGTAAGCAGTTCTGAATTATATTAACCAACTAGAAGCACCATTGTGCTGCTTTCGAGCATGTAGGGAGAAATGAAAGTCAAAATCCCTTCACTTCATTTCAATTTAACAAGCAGGGTTATATTTAACACATTTCAAAGCTTTTTCTTCCTCATTTTAGGTGCCACATTGAACTTGAACAGTGCCTAATTGAGTGTTTTAATTGCTAGGGACCAGCACTGCCAGGAAAGTTAATTGGCTGCTGCATAAAAATGTCACCTTCTATTTATATTTATATAAAACTTTATAGTTTACAAACACTCTCATATGTGTAACCTTAATTAATGCTCACAGTGACTCTGTAATGTACATAAAGCATGAGCAGAGAAGCGGAATTAAGAACGTGCGGGAGGCTTGCTCAAAGCTGTCCAGTAATGTGTTCGGGATTCAAATACACGTCTTTGGATTCCAGTGAAGCCCTGTAGTGGGCCTTAGAAAAGCAATCGGCATTGCAGTGGGAGGCCACGGTGGAGGGGAAGGAAATCAAGGCAATGAACCCAAGAAGAAAGCTCCTTGAAAAGTTAAGAAAGAAGATTATTTAACAATTAGGAAGCGCGTGAGGTTATTGAGGGCTTAATTTAAGAGAGAGAATGAGAACTAGTTACATTGATGAGAAGTAAAAGGACGAATGGATTTGGAAAGTGAGGGTGGGTAAGGACCCGAGGCGACTCCAGAAGTCCTTGCCTGGGTGACCGAGAGGCTGAGACAGGGAGCCTACGGTAGTCATGGCTTGGGAAGGGCTTTTGGAGAGTGAGGTTTGGTTGACAGCCTCTGGACCACCATTCTGGATTCGGACCACAGGGACTTTGGAACATGGGTTTGGAGGGCTCCAATGAGTAGAGAGCAACAGTCAACACTGTAAGAGGTCAAGAGTGACTGAGGAACATCAGGCTTTCACAATGCTTTTTCATGACTTTTTATTTTTTTTATTTTTTTTATTTTTATTTTATTTATTTATTTTTTTTTTATTTTTTTTATATATATGAAATTTATTGACAAATTGGTTGTAGCAATGTGGATGGAACTGGAGAGTGTTATGCTAAGTGAAATAAGCCATACAGAGAAAGACAGATATCATGAGTTTTTAAAAATCAGTGTTGGCCAATAATGAGATGAGATGATGATGCTCGAAACACAACAAGAGCGATCACGGACGTTAGCTCCCCCTTAGCTCATTTCACCGTGATCGTGGTGGCACTTTCCCATCCTAATGGAAGACACGCCTTTCTCATGCCCTGCTTCAAACTGAGGGAAGAATCAGGCGCCGTTGGCAGTGTTTCCGGCCTGACAGTAGAGACCTTTTGCATTCTGCTCCCTGACAGGGACAAGGCTCTGCACCAGTTGACGCGTTCTGCCCCCAGCACAGCTCTTTGTCCTCCCCTGCACCTGCTCTGTGGCCACGGCGATCTGGCTAGTGCTGCTGTGGGTGCAGCCGGGGAGGTGGAGGCTGAATTAAAAATGGGGCTCGGCTCCCATCTCTGAGCGAGCAGTCGGGAGTCTGCCTGCCTATGACATCATTCTTTGGGGGCTCCTGACAGCTGATGCCATTTGGCCCCTTGGGCCCCGGGAGAGGCACGGCTCTGTGCGCGGCACCATGGGCAGGGCCATCCACTCCGGACATTTGCCCCTCTGCTGTTCCAACGAGGCTCGGGACCCACCTCTGTCAGGGGTGACGTTCTTCTCTCTTTATCAGCTCCGCTTGCTGCTGGGGTCATCGTCAGTATTGTTTGGGGGGAATACGCGTCAGTATTGTTCCAGGCTAGTTTTCTCTTTCAGGTGCCTCATTAAAGTTGAGCGGCGTTGAATGTAGGGTCCTATTTGCTGGGTCTCGCGTGGCCTTAGACTGTTGTCATTCACAAAATTTTTGCACTGATTTTCAGCAACTGCTTAGGGAAGGTATAGTTTCTCTTATGAATAATACGGGAGAAAATAGACCTAGTAGAGGAATGTAGGGTAAGGTGGTAAATGTGCATTCCTTTTGTGGGACTTTGTGGTTTCAAATGGAGATTTACATTCTTTTGGTGACTCCCAGTGTGACAGAAGAAGGCTGATGAGGTGGGGGACTTG
Organism: Lynx canadensis; assembly: GCF_007474595.2. Taxonomy (NCBI): domain Eukaryota; kingdom Metazoa; phylum Chordata; class Mammalia; order Carnivora; family Felidae; genus Lynx; species Lynx canadensis. The sequence goes on along the minus strand of NC_044311.2, from coordinate 153,534,994 downwards.
TACCACCCCTCCCCTTGATCAACTACCAAGGAGGAGTTTAATGGGTGCAGGTGGCTGCATTCACTCCCCAGGCTGACGATTTACGCTCTCAAGCTCCTGCAGGAGAGAATGACTCTCCTTTGGTTATAGGATGTCAGAATTGAGCTCTGAAGTCAGCTTGACTGTCTTCTTCAGACAGGTTTGTCCTGGAGGTGGAAGACCTTGTAATCCCCCCTTTGATTCTGGAAAACGAAGCTGGTACCTTTCTTCAAGGGAATCCTTCGTTAGATTTTTTTAGAAATGACACCCCAAATTGTTTTTCTCTCAGTAGAGGAAAAGGAAAAAGATTATGTATTGGCTTTGTTACGAAGTCAAAGAATGCAGGCTTTTACTCAGTTAAAGCTAAGATTGTGGAAGAAATAATATTTTGCAATACTTGGGCTTGTTAAACATGGGAACGTGGAGAAGGAGAGAATTATGTAGGCATGAGAAAAAAAGAAAGGATGACAAGAAAATTATTGCACTTTCCCTGCCTAGCCCATAATCAGTCTCTTTGCAAATATACACAAGTGTACGTGTACCTATATCCAGCACACGGTAAAAGACCCTCAGGTTGTGCTTAAGCAATATTGTTCCAATAATATTTTAAGTCAGGAAAAAAAAACACCTGTCAATTATTGAAAATCATGCAGTGGGATCTTTCATGTGGATTGGTACATATTATAACTATATAACTTTGTGCATATGTGATATATAACATAAATAATGTTTGTGTATTTTATTGATACTTATATATAAACATAAAATATATGCATGGGTTAAAATCATGTATAAATATTTATATTTATATGCATTGGGTGCCTGGGTGGCTTAGTCAGTTAAGCTTCCAATTCAGCTCAGGTCAGGTCTTGATCACAGGGTCATGAATTCAAGACCTGAATTGGGCTCTCTGCTGGGCATGAAGCACAGAAAGGAGGTTATTTAAAAATTAAAATTATTTAAGATTATTAAATATATATATATACACACACTATATTCATATATAGATAGACATATTTGAGTGTATATAAGAGATGCCTGCATATGCATAAATAGATGATACAAAGGTAAAGCCTTAGGGATATTAATGAATGTGGAGTTCACCTAGATGAGACTACCGTGTGATACTCACCTTGCCCTGGACTGAACCCGCATTTTTCCCGACTCTGTCTGCACAGACTTGTGCAGTGCCCCACCCTAAGCTCTGAGCCCATCCTGATTCTGCACAGCCCACGATCACCGTAGTTCTTCCTCCTATCGGATACAAATCTGCCTCCTCTAGCTGTTCCCTTTTTCTCTGGTCCCACTATTCCCTCCAGGGTGGCACCGAACAGCTGACCCCCACCTCCCCAGAAGCTGCCTACTGAGTATTTATGTGTGTATTTATTTATGTGTGCACTTATTTATGTGTGTACTTAATATACTTATTTTAAATCTACTTTTTAATGCCCTTATTAAGATAGACATATAAATGGGGGCACCTGGGTGGCTCAGTTGGTTAAACATCTGACTTCAGCACAGGTCATGATCTCACAGTTTGTGAGTTTGAGCCCCGTGTTGGGCTCTGTGCTGACCGCTCAGAGCCTGGAACCTGCTTCCGATTCTGTGTCTCCCTCTCTCTCTGCCCCTCCTCCGCTCACGCTCTCTCTCTAAAAAATAAATACACAAAAAAAAATTTGTTTTAAATAAAAACTTAAAAAAAAAGATAGACATATAAATATATATTAAAGCATGCAAAGTAAACCTTTTTGCTGTTGTCCCCCAGCCCTTTGACACTGTGCCTCGTGTTATGATGAATATTCTAGTAGATGTGCCCCTGTGTGATATTAACTTGGTATCACTAATGACTGCAGAGCGCCCTCCAAAATACACTTTAGGCTGCTACCAGCCACACACAAGAGTCCACATTTCCCCATATCTGTGCCAGTGCTTGATATTATCTGCCTTTCAAAGTGTTGCAGATCTAATGCCTGGGGATTTTATTTTAATTTGCTTTTATTCCATTACTACTGACGTTGAGCATCAAACTCTTCATTATTAGATATCTGGGTATCCCATCTGTGAATTTCCTTGGCCCACCTTGACATCATTTTTCCTGCGATTTTTTCCTGCTTTGCTGTAATTCTTCCATGTAAATTTGAATCTCTTATGACATAGAAATGGTTCTGAGTACCTTTTTCACGGCTGCCTCTCAGTTGTCTTCCATGGGGTCTTGATTCAGAAGTCCCCGAGCTCATGGAAGATCTATTCCTACACTATTTTCTGTGTTCACTCTATGTTTATATTTCCACTGTGCACATTTAGGTCTTTAGTCCACGTTGAGAGCTGTAGATACAATAGAAGTGGGTGTCAGTTTCTTCTTTCTCTATATATTGGGACAGGTTTCCTAATACCATTAACTAAATGACCCATACTTTCCACTCTTCTCCATATACCGAGATACGACGGTGGTGTCATCACAGACAGTCTTAGTTTTGTGACATGTGCTAATGCTTTCTTTGTGGATCTCTTATCCATTAAAAAAAAATGTTTCTTCTTACATTTGTTGGGCGTAAATCTGTGTATATGTGTTCAATTACATTTAATAGTTGTGTTATGTGTCATCTCTAGCTTTTTTTTATCCCCTTCATTGATCAGTTATTAAACTGGGTGTTAATATTACTAAGTATAATTGTTGATTTACCTATTTTCTGTCATAATCTCTGGGTTGTTTTTTTTTTTTTTTGTCTTCAATTATCTACTGTATGACTCAAAAGTTCCTCTTCTTGCCTTCTTTGTTTCACATTTTTCCTAGGAGATCTTTTCTCATCTTTAACTCCTGTTTTTCTGTAGCCTTTTGTTTTATGACGTTTGGAGCGAATTTTTTTAAATGTTTGTTCGTTTTTGAGAGAGAGAGAGAGCATGAGCATGAGCAGGAGAGGGGCAGAGAGATAGGAAGACACAGAATCTGAAGCAGGCTCCAGGCTCTGAGCTGTCAGCACAGAGCCCGACGCGGGGCTTGAACCCACAGATCATGAGATCATGACTTGAGCTGAAGTTGGACTCTTAACTAGCTGAGCCACTCGGGAGCCCCCTGGATCTAAGTTTTAATCATGTATGTGTGTGCATGTGCATGTGCATGTACGTGTGTGACTTTTGACACAGGTTTAACACCTGTATGTTTATTTTAATTAATCTGTTATCAAAAGTTATTTTAGATTTTAATTACATTGTTAGCCCCATATTTTCCATCTAATCTCTATTTCCTGTTCTCTGCTTTTACTTAGAACTAGATAGACTCACTCCAGTACTGGTAATTAGATTTATAATATGATCTGTTTAGGCTAAATGGTCACAAATATGCCGCAATCTTATTTCCATACAGATGAAGTTCTTTGCCCTAGCTATTCACTTCAGTCACAGAATTTGTTAATTTATTCCAGAAAGAATCAGTTGCTTGTGTTGTATATTGATCTAGGCGCGGGGACAGCATACCTTGGTTCTGCAGACCTGACTTGTTCAAGTTGTCTATGAGTGATAACAAAACCCAGAGGGTTTTACTCTACCTTTCACTCAAAGACGAAGAACATGTCACTGCTGATGCCCATCTAGTGTGAATCCTCACCATGAAGAAATTGACACAGAGAGTTCCAGAGACTGATGCATGGACACACATCTGGTCTGACTACGTGGAGAACTGTCTGTGTAATCAGTTCTGCAAATTTACGATGATGTGAATATTGTGTGGACGGACTACCAAAACAAATATGCTGTTTGTCTATTTTCAGGCATTTAACCATGTTGCTCCTTCATTATATCACTAGTTCAGTGCCCTGAAATTTGTCAAAGAAATTTAATTGACTTACAGCTTCATTGCAATGGTATAACTACCTTTTTATACCCTTGTTTCACCATGACGTATTTCGACCTGTTGCTCAAGAAATGTAGCAACTTGAAGTCAGTTATAATTAATAACCAAGCTTCTGAAGAAGGGTGACCTTTTCTAAGTCAGGGTCATGGAAAATACTCCTCAAGTAAATAGATGACTGACAATCATTATAAAACAGCTGCTTGGAAAAAAAGGAACAGGAGCTAAGTTTTAAAATGAATGCCTGTGCTCTTGAGTCTTGCCAGTTCCTGTCATGTAGCCTCACTGTCATCACCTCTGGTTAGAGCCACATGGCTTTGCTTCCATGGATAATTTATATAAGGAAAAGCAAAGTACTTGCAATCCACCCGGATGAGTCTTTTCTCCATCCGGATTAGTAAAACCTGAGCTAGATTTCATTTTCTTTTTTTTTTTTTTTAAGTTTCTTTATTTTTGAGAGAGAGAGCACATGCACACGTGGGGGAGGGGCAGAGAGGAGACACAGAATCTGAAGTAGGCTCCACACCATCAGGACAAAGCCTGATGTGGGGCTTGAACTCATGAACTGTGGGATCGTGTCCTAAGCCAAGATCAAGAGTCGGACGCTTAACCAACTGCACCATGTGGGTGCCCCTAGACTTCATTTTCTTGAAGCCATGATGATTCAAATAGCTTTTCTTTAAATATTGGAGATGCAGTCTACTCAGTTTTATTACCAAGTGTAAATGTGTTGCTGCCCTCCACTGGGGGAAAAGCAACCTGACACCCTCCTCGGTCCAAGGTGACTCTTAATTGTAAAATACAGAAATTCTCATGAATTCTCGAGTTGTTCATCATTTGTAAATGTTAAATGAACTATTTATTTCAGCATGATATGGTTATGGCTATGAAACACCTTCCAGGAAGAAACATCTCACACGACTAGGATCTAGAATCTCCTCTGGAAACCACCCAGCTCCTTCCAGCCACGGGTTGATGATAGCATAGGTGACCCGTTCTTCTTGAAAAGTGCTTTTGAAGGAGACACTGCCATCCTTCTCAGAGTTGGTTGTAGGGTTTTTACATCCCCAAATTCCAAGCAGTCTGTCTTTCCTTTATGTCTAATTTGTATCTTCCTAGCTGACGGGAACAATAGTTTCTGTTTCTCTTCATTATGATTCCGCATTATGCCTTAAGGATGTTTTTTCTTCCTGAAATGCTTTAAATGTATTTACTCTCATGGGCTTTAATTGGTAATTTTAAGCAATTTTTGAAAAAAAAAAGTTATTTCTCTTACCTATCTCCTTACGTTGTCACATTTATGGCTCTATGGTTATCACAATTTGGCAGTCCAAAATACCTTGTTTAAAAATCATTGTAGAAGAGTTACTCTTATGTCTGCACTCTTCCAAAGTTGTACTATTTTTATGTCAACTGAGCTACTCTGTTGGCAGGTGCTCAGCTTAGGAACCTTTTGCTTTAGGCCTCATCTGCTAGGAACACTTTACCTAATATATGTAGTATGTAGATATGCTTGGGCACTCATACCTGTGTGTGTTTTGATTTATATTTGCCATGCTTTCTTGTATTTCTGAGTTGAGGCTTTTGCGAGTTCTTGAGTACTGATTCCAGTATTAGCACTGAATTCTTACTCATTTTAGTTCTATTTTACGTATATTCGTGAGCTTATCAATATCCATAACCCCTTAGGATAGACAAAATTTCAGTTCTGAACATCGGCTGAACTTGGGATACCGAAATGAATACCAACCAACCAACCAGCAAAGGAACACAGACTATTGTTTTAGGTAATGAGTAACAATCTTAAAATTACACTTCTAAACTATTTTTTTTCTTGTGCTTCTATCAATGACAGAATGTTTCTATTCTATTCTGAAAGGAAGATACTTTCAGTCAAATACAGAGTGGTCTCATTAAAAGAGAACCCAGCATACATGATAATTGTCTTCTGGTCGCGATCTGAAATGAATAAAAACATGGATGGATGGACGGGTGGGTGGATGGATGGATGGATGGATGGATGGATGGATGGAGTATATACTGGCAATGTTACATACAGATTTGGTTTTGTTATTAATAGTAGATCAATTTTCACTGTAGGTGAGTGAGACTGTTGCAGGTTCAGCTCTCCAGGAAGCAGTCTCTGAGAGAGAGAGGTTTTAGTGTGTATGGTGTTTATCAAGGTGTGTCCCAATAACCAGCACTATTGAAGGAGGGAGAGGAAGAAGGACTGGGCACAGGGAGGAGAGGAGCTGTGGTGCAGGCTGATGACAGCCTTACCATCCCTGCAGGGAGCTCTGGAGAAAAAAGGACTTTCAGAGCCATCATGAGTTGGGCAGAATTGTTCTTTTCAGCCAGTCATTGGACAGAGGCCACCCCAGAAAGAGTCTGTCCTTGGGGAGATGGATCTCTGCAGCCGGAACACTCTTCAGAGTGGCTGGTAATTGAAGGGTGCTGCCTGACATCACTCCCAGCACTCGGGGCACACATTCGTTCTTGAAAATGAATCTGGGCCACGTGTCACCGGGTGCATCAACTTCTACCACTTAAATAGATGTCAAACAGCTATCGATGTGCATCGTAAACGCTTTTCCTGAAAATATTTTTCCTTAAATTGCTCCCACTTTCTATAGTGACATTAGTCCAATATTTCAAATAAGAAATGAAAAGGATCACAGTGTATGATGATAGCATAATCGAACTAGACTTTTGTCATCAAGATAATTTGTAAGCCAGAGGACCTCTTTAGTTCTTTGATTCTGTAGCAGGATTCTCACACAGAGAGTCATGACACCGAGGCCTTTTTCTTCCAGGAAGCAACTTCATTTGTGCCGGCATGGCTCAGTTGGGTTCCTACCCGAAGAACTGAGCCCCGAATGCCATGTGGCGTGGTTTTTGTACATTTTTTTTACTTTTCGTCTCCCATATATGGTAACACACAAACATGCAATCTGATTAAGTGGTCTCATGTTACATGGTGGTGAGGGATGTTGTCATGTACACGTATAGCCAGGTTACCTTGAGGTTTGTTTCTTTTTCTTTCCTTAGAGAGGAGACCCTCTCTACCACAATTCCTGTGCCTTATTGAATTTATCCAGGGAATATCTGTGCATTTACTGTGAATGGGCTGCAGTCAGTGGAAGGACCTGCAGACAAATAACCATTACGCATCAGCAGGTACCAGATGTCTTGAAAAGGGAGCAGCACGGGATGAGAAATATTTCCGCTCGCCGTGGGAGAGCAGTGGATAGACAAATAGGAAAACACTGATTTCAACACAACACCATCAAAGAAATGTGTATGCAGGAGGTCTTTTAGGGACAGAGAAGATGGACATCTAACCAGTTCTGGTGCTAAGGTGGGATGGGAAGCCTGGAGTCAAGAAGAAGTCTCCAAGAGAAACTGACTTGAGTCTCAAAGGGGATCTGAAGCCTGAAAAAGTCTCCGAAGCAGCTGGCAGTGGAATTGAGTGTTCACCGCAGAAGATGGTGGGAGTGGGAATGGGGTCCTGGGGGGACACGGGGCAGAAATGGGATCAGAGGATAGCTCCCTACATTCAGAGTCAATCAGCCCGAAACAAAGAATCCCCAAGCAGCATGAGTCAGCACAGAGACAAGCATCAAGTTGCAGTGTTTGTCACCTTCTACTCGATCCTAAAAGCAGTGAAGGAATTAAGGCAGAGGGACGCGCTCACAACTACGTTTTAGGACATTAATATGGTGGAGGTCTATAAGATCAGTTGCAGTGCAGAAAGATTAAAAAATTAGGGAGACCTGTTAGGGCACAATGGAAAAGGTTTTAATAAAAGATGATGGTGGTGTGTTTGGAAGAAAAGGAGCCAGACCAAGAGATACTGAGAAGTGAAGCAGAAGAGACACCGTAGCCCGCTGATCGTGGCTGGAGATAAAGAGAAATGCACAATGAGGAAGGCTTTTATTATCCTAGCTTCTTGTAGCTGGGAGCTTTTGTAAGCGCTAACAGGAACAAACACTGAACATGAAGCTTAGATTAAGGGAAACCTGATACTTTTGGTTTTGGATTTCACATGCTTCTGGGACATCAAGATGAAAATATTAGCAGACATCTAAACAAGCAGGCATGAAGCTTGCGAAGGAGTTTTTGGTTGAAAAATGTAGAAATAAGTCAGCCGGAGAAAGACAAGTATCATATGACTTCACTCATATGTGGAATTTAAGAAACAAAACAGATGAACATATGGGTGGAGGGGAAAAAGAGAAGAGAGGGAAACAAACCACAGGAGACTCTTAATGATAGAGAACAAACTGAGGGTTCATGGAGGGGGGTTGGTGGGGAGATGGGCTAGATGGGTGATGGCCATTAAGGAGACACTTGTTGGGATGAGCACTGGGTGTTGTGTGTAAATAAATGATGAATCACTGAATTCTACTTCTGAAACTACATTGTACTGTATGTTAACTAACTAAAATCTAAATAATAATAAATAAATATAATGAAAAGTTAGGGAGAAAAAGAAAATGTAGATCGGGGAATCAGCAGCATGGAGTTAACATCTGGAGTGGAGGGACAGATGAGGTCATCAGGGAAACAGGAAGGAAGCAAGGCCAGGACCGGCGGCCAAGGAATGAGGTTTCCACCAGTGTAGGGTCAGTAGGGGGCACACAGTCTCCAGTGAATTGGAAGCCTCTGGTTTCTTTGGCATCTATTGGCCCCAACAATGCCCTTCTTACTCACACACGCTGCCCTCCTGAATCTCGGCCTCCTGCCTGTCCTTCTCTGGCAGGCATGGGCCCAGGACTGACAGCCTAACTTATGGTGAGTCCAGAGCAGCTCTGGCTCAGGAGATCACGCTCACATAGCAGTGCTCCATTGGCCCAGACGGCCATAACTGAATAAGTGAGGCCAGATCTTGACTTTATCTCCCCAACTCGCCCTACCAGTAGGAGTAGAGATGGCTCAGCACAACCTCGAATTAGAAGTCCTGGGCCCTTACGCTAATCAGACTGTGAAACAAAGTCTCACCTTTGTCCTTATCATCTCATCGTTATCGTATATTGGATCTATTTTCCTTTCTACTCCCTAACTCTCGGCTTGTCTAACATTCAGAGTGTAAATACATGTTCATTATCACCTGGAAAAGATATTTTTCAAAACCATTATGCAACTAAGACATACAAGACATTATTTATTCCACTAGATGTGGGAAGTAGGGATGAACGTGATACAGCTTCTGCCTCCTGGGTCATTCTACTGAAGGGAAGAGGCATGTCCAAAGACTGCTGTGCTCATGCGCCATACTGTGACCCTTTCCTCTATAGGATCTTAGCAGCAGGCTCGTGGAGCGGGTAGAGGAAGAGTTCAATCTTGTGGTGTGAATAGAGCGGAGAACTACATCACATGGGGCTAGGAATCTACAGTTTTGGAATCTAAAGCATGTTGTAAAGTAGCAGAATCGGACACATAATCAGTCTTAGGAGTGGAGAGACAATTGAGTGACATGCTCCTCTCACAACGACGCATGCTCCTCAGCCTCATTGTTTTAGAGTCACAGCTTGTATTTCAGCAGACGGTACGGGGCGGTAAGCCTATGCTGGTCCTGGGCATCTCCAGTGGGCATGTGGGCACCTCAAGTGCATGTGTAATCAGGACTGAGCTCCCAGAGATCAGCTATGGGCTTTGCATTTCCATAATGGACAGGATCTGCAGATGCGGTTTTTGGAGACTTTGTGAAACAGGCAAGATATAAAACAAGAAAACTTCTTGAAGGATAAGGAGAGAGAGTTTGTTGGACAGAACGGGGAAAAGGACATGGGAAGATGAGAATATTCATTGCTGTAACCAAGAAGACTGGCTTGAGGTAGGCTCTTGGAGCAGCTGAGACCAGAAGCTGTCAACCTGAGACTGTCTGGAGGCATGGGGAATTACAGCACAACTAGAAAAGAGATGATAAATGTGGAGTTGATCAAATTATATATGGCGGTGTAAACTCAGCCCCCATGCGTCTCGACATCCGTGTAACATATTTGATTTTTCCCAGTGAGTTGTGGGCCCTGGGGCCAAAAAAATGGTAGGAAAAGGAAAGAAAGGGCGATGCTTGCTCACTGAGCAGCTTCTGTGCACCCCTGGGGCTCTGTGCCTGTGTGTTCCATGAAGCCCTCACCAACGCTCACGAATTGTGCTCTTTATCATCACCTTACACATGAAGAAACTGAATCACAGACTTAAAGAAAGTGGATGAGGAAAACACTGCAAATTACCCAAGATTGGCCAACACCCAACCCATGTAACTTTCATGTCATACTTCTCTCTGGGAAGAAAATAACAGCTCTTTTTTCCCCATAAAGAAGAATATACAACTAATTTTTGAGGGACAAGACAAAAATATATGAGCCTGACTTTAGAAAGAGTAAGTGTCTATAAATTAACATTTGGTTGCACTTGATGGTTCCTAACTGCTTGGGAGAGAGGAGCCCCACCAGTACAGAGAATGAAGTCAACAAACCTGGTAATTAGTAACATTTAGCAGATATTTATATGCTTTGTGAGGGCAGGTTAGGTCAACACCTGTTGTAGGTCACATTCTGCATTTCTGTTCCCGTGATATTACCACCTTTCACTGTCAAATAAGATTCAGAGAATTTAGCTTGAGAGGTGATCTAATGGACCAGATACAGCAAGTGATGTGTCTCAAACAGGTGGTTTGGCTCCACCAAAGCCATTGCGAGCACTTTTTAATCGCTTCGTTTATTTTCTGCCTCTAATTTTATAACTTACAAATGTACAGCAAGAGATTTGGGGCCCTCTAAGAAAATTTAAGCATTTTATACAGCAGACTTGTGTTCATGGCTAAAGCAATAGAGGCAGTCTATGTAGTGAGGTGAAAAGTGTCATGATCCGCAAATCAGTCTGATGGTTTAGTCTGCATTTTAAAAAGTACATCCTGATGTGGCAAGTAAAACAAATAACAAACCCGATTTTGACGGTTTTCTGGGAAAATGACTTTTCCCACTAACCAAATCCTCTTTTTTATCATGAAAATCTTTAACTCTTTGGGGTGGTTTTTTTTTTCCTAAATATATTTTAAAATATTTTATTTTATTATTTTTTTCCTTTACAGATATACCACTCAACACTTTGTCACTAATATTATGTTTCTATATGTTGTATATCCATTAACAGAGTTTGACAGATTTTATGCTTTTGTGTTATAAATTCTATACAAGAATTAAAGGTGGACTTACACATCAAAATTGCAAAATACGGCATTCTATACTTGCCCATAGATTTAATTTTACCAGAGAACTGCATATTTCCATATGGCTATGTGTTGCAATCTAGTGTCCTCTTTTTAAAAATTTTTTTAACATTCTTATTTATTTTTGAGAGACAGAGAGAGACAGTGCACACAGGGGAGGGGCAGAGAGAGAGGGAGACACAGAATCTGAAGCAGGCTCCAGGCTCCGAGCTGTCAGCACAGAGCCTGACGCGGGGCTTGGACCCACAAACCTTGAGATCGTTAGCCAAAGTCAGATGCTTAGCTGACTGAACCACCCAGGCGCCCCAGGTGTCCTTTTATTTCAACTTGATATTTCAAGTTGATATTTCCTTTAGGATCTCCTGCAAGACAGCCCTGGTGACCTCCCTCTGTTTTGTCTATCTGGGAAAGTCCGTCTCTCCTCAGTTTTTGAATAACAGTTTTGCTGGGTGCAACATTCTTGGCTGGCTATAGTTAATCTATTAACTATAACTTACGATTCGGAGTATGCAACTTTAGGTATGTACTATGATTGTGTATTCATTGCGACCATGCTGGTGATGAAGGGCAGTTTGTCCCAGCTCAAAATGTCCCCCAGCTGCTGTGCATCTTGCGCTCTTGTGTCTACATTTTATAAAGTTTATGCCCGGTCCCTCACCCCCTTGCTTGCCAACTCTGCCTTCTCACTGAGCCCGCATCAGTGTGTCTGTATTCTCAGCACCAGGTTTGGGCTAAGAATGAGATTGCTAAGAGTGTTATGATAGTTCAAAATGCAGTGTTGAGGGACACCGGGGTGGCTCAGTCGGTCATGAGTCCAGCTTCGGCTCAGGTCGTGATCTCACGGTTTGTGGGATGGAGCCACTCATTGGGCTCTGTGCTGACAGCTCAGAGCCTGGAGCCCGCTTCGGATTCTGTGTCTCCCTCTCTCTCTGCCCCTCCCCCCATTCGCACTCTGTGTGTGACTCTCTCTCCAAAATAAATAAACACTAAAAAAAAAAAAACAAACCAGTGTTGAAAGCAAGAGATTATCCTTTGAGCACTGCAGGTGAGGGTGAGCATGTGGGCTTCCGGGAGCTTGCTTTCACTGCATGGGAGGCACAGGTCTTCAGCAGTGTCTCTCTGTGGTTCAAGTTTCTGAAATTTACTCCCGGGACTATAATTACATCCCTTAGAGTTCTATAAACCAATGAATTCCAGAAACTTTTAAATGATAGAATCTGTTTTTGCATTCTTCTTAAATTCTGATTCCTCTGTAGCTACTTCTTGCCTCTGTTCTTGAAAGTAACATGTACCTGCTCTGTCTCTATTCTAGAACTTTCTTTTGCTCTTAGAAGTAGACATCCTTGGGACACCTGGGTGACTCAGTCAGTTGAGCGTCCGACTTTGGCTCAGGTCATGATCTCACAGCTCGTGAGTTCGAGCCCTGCGTCGGGCTCTGTGCTGACAGCTCAGAGCCTGGAACCTGCTTCGGATTCTGTGTCTCCCTCTCTCTCTGCCCCTCCCCCACTCATGCTCTCTCTCTCTCTCTCTCTCTCTCTGTCAAAAATAAATAAACATTAAAAAAAATTTAGAAGTAGAAATCCTCATAATGAATAATCACTGACAGTCTACATCCTACATATTGTGTTCTTATTAGGCAAATCAAAAATATGCTGTCTAACCTTTCTTGATCTGGAGAATAGAAAGTCAGTCCTATTTTTCTTCTCCCTACTATAACTGGTAGAAATGGAGTCCTTTCCTTTGCCAAGTGACCTTTCAACTTAACTGTTTTGCTTTTTCCTCATCTGAAAGGCTTACAAAATAGAACCAATGCTAAGCAATGGATTCAGGTGTCCTCGGATGTTTGTAGATCCCAGTGCTCGCATCAGCAGTACATATACTAAAATTGGAAGTTCATAAACTCCGTGCTAACTCATTCACACCTAACGGCAACCCCCTCCTTCTACAAATAAGGAAGTGAAGGCACAGAGAAGGGGTTAAAAACTTTATTTAGTAGCATGGCTGGACTTAAACCCAGGTAGTCTGGCTTCGAAGTTCTTGTCTCAAAAAAAAGAAAGAAAGAAAGGAAGGAAGGAAGGAAGGAAGGAAGGAAGGAAGGAAGGAAGGAAAGAAAGAAGAAAGAAAGAAGAAAGAAAGAAAAGATCTACAATTCAGATAATGAGCACCAAGCTCCTGAGTGCCTACGTTTGTCTCAGTGGACTGACACTCAGGTTCCTATGTGTAAGGAACTAAATAAGAGGAAATGTAGTTGCTTTTTTATTTAAAAAAAATGGTAGTTTAAGTGTCAATAATAGGTACACGTGTAATAAACATTTATGCCGTTTGGGCAATATTTAGAGAAACGTGAGCACGTTTGCTACAAGTTGGTACTTCCCCACCCAATGTCAACTATGAGTAATCACAGCCTAATCCAGCCTGATCGTTTCTACCAGCCCCAGCTAGAACCACATCCCGAGATCTTTTTCTCCTGGTATCAGATTGACTTGTTGCAGATTCACAGCTGTAACTTTACCTTGAGAATCAGCAAACTGTCAGCTGTCACCAGTTTTGACATTGAATGCGCCTGGTACCTTAAGCTATTTTTGTTTGTTTGTTTGTTTGTTTGTTTCTCTGGTGAGACCTAACTTGAACCATTTATCCACTCACCGGTCTAACCCTGGCTGTATTTGCAGTTCTGAGTTCTCTCTCTCAAATGCTTTTGAAAGCATATAGTAGGAGTAATAATAATATGGAATAGCAGAATAGCCACAGCTATGCTCTGTTGACATCTGCTGCCTATGACTATGCTTGGAAGCTCCACTGAACAGAGACCGAGGTGTTATGGTCATTGCTGTGTGGCCGGCACACACAGTGTTGTCACACGTATATCAGGAACTCAGTAGGCACTTCTTGTGTGAACGAGTGAATGAATGAATGGATGGATGGTGTCCGTTCAGATGTTTCTCAGCTTGATCTCTTATATCTCCCCAAGTCTGATCATTGAAATGTATCTATAATTGATTTAGTGAACAAACTGTAGATATCCTACTATTTAATAATTCCATATAAAACCATCTGGTATAATAACTGATTTATTGCATGCATAGTAATCTCAGTTTACAACCTTGTATATTTCCAAACTTTTGAAATAAAATTGGTAAAATCTGAGCCCTCACTCCTTAGTGAACTAGTCCTATGGCCAAGGGCAAAGTAATATCTTTGAATAAGTTTCCCTCTTTACGACTTGAGACTCTGAATAACAACCCCATAAGGCCGATGGGAAGAGCATATTGATAACTTGCCCTTGATCCCATAACCAAGAAGTAACCATGGTAGGATTCAAAGTTGGCTTCTCTGGCGCTCAGTTTTAAGCATTTTATGACTCTGACACCCCGTGAGACCATCCAGGAGTGGTCCTGAGGCAAGAAGGTAAACAGAAGCTTATCAGGGAGATTAAATCAGAAAAGAGCTTTCCAGACTGAGCTTGGCTGTGTCCATGGCTGGCCACGTTGAAGGCTATAACCTTGTCCTCATTAGCAACACATCTCAGCAACTCAGGACATTGGCCATGGGACAGTCCATAATTTAAAGTCATGCACATGGCATGTGTAAAAGTGAGGGTATAGAATGAAGACATGGTTATCCTAACATAAAATAAGTCTCTTTCATTAACACTTGCTGTTAGTTGGGCATTAGTCCTAAAAAAGCATGTTTAACAATGAAAGTGGAATCTCTTCTTGAACAGGCTGAAAGTATACCCATTAGCAAGGCATGGGATGCATTAAAGAGGGAATAGTAATTGTTGCGGTAGTATTAGTGAAACAGGAGAGAAATCTTTTCTTGTACATATCATTTTCAAAAGCTTCTAAGGAAAACACAGACTCAAATGCCTCTTTCACAATGAATAGTACAGAGTCTGAAATATTTTTATTCAGAAATGATTATGGTATTTTTTAAAGTTTGTCGAAATAAATTAAGCTTGTTTGCCAAAGTACAAATTAAGCCATGCTTTTCATTTAGAACAATGAGAAAATTCAAGTAACAGGATGGCACAACTTCACCTCTTCTCCCAGTGCATGTATTTACATGTTATGGAAGTGACTCTGTTACTCTTTCAATGTCATGCAAAAGGGTAAAAGGAAAAGAGAACGTAGAGCGTGCGTGCAATTCATTAGCATCTTTCCTCTGTTACGTTTTCTTTTCTTTCAGTTCCACCTTTCATCCAACCTTTTGAGTTTCCAAGATTCTCCATTGGACAGCGGGTCTTTATCCCATGTGTTGTGGTCTCAGGGGACTTACCCATCACGATCACTTGGCAGAAGGACGGCCGGCCAATCCCAGCGAGCCTCGGGGTGACCATCGACAACATTGACTTCACAAGCTCCTTGCGGATTTCCAATCTCTCCCTCATGCACAACGGGAACTATACCTGCATAGCCCGGAATGAGGCAGCAGCTGTGGAACACCAGAGCCAGCTGATCGTGAGAGGTAAGGAGAGGCAAGTGGGACGTGTGGCATCAGCACAAATTCAACGATGCTCATCGAGTGCGTTCACTTGCAATAACGTGAAAATATTAGACTTTGCAGAATCTGCTCTCGTCCCATTCAAATAAAACTCACAGCTGTAGAAGCCAACTACAAACTCTGCTAACACCAAACCAAGTCTTTATTTACCTAAGATATGAAGCTCCAAATAATTAACAGCTATGAAATGCATGCAGGGAGAAGTGAGAGTGGCATTTAATTGATGAGTGAGGCTTTCCCTGAATTAGCCCCCAAAGTCCATAAGCTCCTGCTGTATCGCATTCACTCTAAATGGAACTTTTTATAAGAGTATTATTTAGATTGATGGCCTTAAAAATAATGTTTGTCGAATATCATTTTTCAAATCACACCTTTTCCAAAGAATCATAAAAGGGTAACTTTTCTTTTTTTGTTATTTTTTATTATTTGTTTTACTGAAGTGTAGTTGACACATAGCAAAGAGTAGCTTCCTGCATTTTTTTAGTTTAGTTCTAGAAATGCAAAACTAGTTTCAGTTTAGAAATATGTTTTGTTCCTCTCTTCTGTTTAGCATCAGACCTCTCATTAATTTAGAAAGCTATGATAACACTCATCAAATTAAACGAAGTGGGTGGTATTTGTTTAGAAATTAAAATAGGATAGTCCAGGGGTGCCTGGGGGGCTCAGGCGGTTAAGTGTCCGACTTCAGCTCAGGTTATGATCTTGCAGTTCATGGGTTAAGGCCCTGTGTCGGGCTCTGTGCTGACAGCTTAGAGCCTGGAGCCTGCTTCGGATTCTGTGTCTCCCTCTCTCTCTGCTCCTCCCCTGTTCATGCTCTGTGTCTCTTTCAAAAACAAATAAACATTAAATTTTTTTTAAGAAATTAAAATAGGGTAGTCCAGCTCGTAGAAAATATTGGCAGGGGACTCGATGCATCTAAAATGTAGGCACCAGTCTACTTCACATCTCTCTTCTAGTCACCAAATTCCCATGAAGGCTCCACTCCGCATGTGCAAAATGAGCAGCTAGTATTCTCTAATGTGTGTTGGGCACAGACATGTGGTTTTATGATTCTCCAAGAGCACTATGCATTCATCTCTCAGCACAGTTTTCACCCACATTGTAAAAGCAACTGTACGAAATTTAAAGGCTTATGTTAATGTTGATTACTTGCATTTTAAAGTCTCCAAATATTGGGCTCTCAGAGTAAGTGTTGGGAGAGATTGATTTCCATTATCTTCCAAACATCTGAGCAGATCTGAGCAGATTGTTTCTTGATCAACAGATGCCTGTGGCTTTCCTCAGTCTTTGAATCTTGTCCCCATGACATCCTTCCTTCCTTTCTGGCTGAAAAGTAATGCATTTTCTATGTAATGGCCAACAAAAGAAACTGAAGTATACTTAGAATTTATATGAAGAAACCAACTTTGTATTTGTAAAACATATTTTCCCTGAGTAAGACAATATATTTTCAGTCAGATACTGAAAGTAAGTGTTGCAGATGAGAGGAAGCACACCTTTTGCTTAGTAAAGTAAAAAGAAGCGTCTTTAACAGAAGTGAAGAAGAAGCAAGGAGTAGCAGTGTGACATGGGAGAGAAACGAGAAGGTCCAGACCCAAGGCATTCCAGCATTTGAGGTTCCAAAATACGAGAAGGAATTAGCAAAGGAAACAGAGAGGGAAAAGGAGAAGCCAGTGAAGTAAGAGGAAATCCAGCGGACTATGAAGTCATAGAAGCAAATTAGGAAATATATCAAGAAACACAGGTAATAAAGTATATACAATCCCACTGGAAATAGAAAAAGGCAATCCCAGAATCGGCCATTGAGTTTAGGGAGATGGACATTGTTTGTGACCATGAAGAGTGGTGTGGTTGCAGTGAATGCCTAATTAGAAGGACTAAGGAACAGACAGGGAGGTGAATAAATGTGTGGGAATTCAAGAAAAGACAACTAGTTTCATATTTTCAGACACATTGCTATGATGGGAGGCAGAAAACTGGTGGGGAAGTTGGAGGAGGACATGGGACAAGGGAAACTTACATGCTGATGGGAATGAGCCAGTAGAGAGGAGAGAAACGTGGTAAAGATAAAGAGGAGATGATTACAGGATCAACGTCCTTGAGTTAGTAAATTGGAATTGGATTCTTTGCACCAATGGAGTATGTTAAAAACAGTATATAAAGAGCCATTGTGGGGTATTCTAGAAGATTGAACCAACAAAAATGGTTAGAAATTTTAGGGAGGCGGATTTTGGTTCAAGTAACTTGAAAAATAAATTTAAAAATTTAATGAATGGCACCATTGAAGAGTAACAGGCAATGGATTTGTCCACCTTTCATTTAAAAAAAAAAACCTATAAAACTGGTAAAAAAAAAAAAAAAATATATATATATATATATATATATATATATATATATATATATATATATAAATAAAACAACCATTTCCAGGCAGTGGAAGGCAGGAAGCAGAGGGTTGTGATCCTGGAGAAAATGGAAATATAGGAGTTGAGCTCCAAAATGTACCCCAGCTCTCTGAGGCACTTTCCAAACCATGACAGAGGAATGCAGAGCCCAAGTAGATAACTGGGATCTTGCTGGATGGAGAAAACAGATAGAAATTTGGAAACCATCGAAGTGTGAGATTTTGCAGTGCTGGGGAATAGGGAGCTATTCAGAGAGCTCTAAAAATCTCCTTGTGAGTCTTTAGCTAAATACTACACTTCACATGCATAGGACAAGACTTCATGAAATCTATCAGAGAACAAGTACCAGGTAGATGTGAGATGAATGAAGAATTCAGAGGCTACACAGCGCTGGGATGTATTGGAGTTCTGAACAGCCAGAATAGAGAACACATGGAAATTCAGTTAAAATCTCAGAGGGGACACTAGGAGGAGAGCTAATCTATCCTTGGAATAGGGGCTATTCTAGACAAACCCTAAAAGAGCCTAAAAAGATCATTGGTTGTATAAAACTTCGCCAGTGAATTAACTGCAAGAATAACATTCAACACTTTAAGTCCACAAAACCCATACTCTCAATAGCATAGCATATCCACAGTGTGTTACACATACTTACTAGATATGTAAAGAAGGAGGAAAATGGGAGCCATAAACAAAAGGAAAAACAATTAAAGTAATGGACTAATGGACACACAGATGTCCCAGTTAGCAGGCAAGTGTTTAAAGTGGCTGGCTACCCTCTTATTTCAAGGGTTCAAGTGAAAAGATACATGCAGTAAATGAGTGCACAGGGAACACAAGAAAGGAAATGTAAAATATTTTTTAAAACAAGAACCAGAAAGAAATTCTAACTCTGAAAGGTATAATGTTTGAAATGAGAAATTCACTAGATCTATTTAATAAGATACAAAGAAATTGTGGTTTATATATACAATGGAATACTACTTGGCAATGAGAAAGAATGAAATCTTGCCTTTTGTAGCAACATGAATGGAACTGGAGAGTGTTGTGCTAAGTGAAATAAGTTATACAGAGAAAGACAGATACCATAGGTTTTCACTCTTATGTGGATCCTGAGAAACTTACCAGAAGACCATGGGGGAGGGGAAGGGGAAAAAAAAGGTTAGAGAGGGAGGGAGCCAAAACATAAGAGACTCTTAAAACCTGAGAACAAACTGAGGGTTGATGGGGGTGGGAGGGCGGGGAGGGTGGGTGATGGGTATTGAGGAGGGCACCTGTTGGGAGGAGCACTGGATGTTGTAAGGAAACCAATTGGACAATAAATTTCATATTTAAAAAAAGATATTAAATACTGCAGAATAAAGGATTACTGAACTTGAAAAGAGGGCAAGAGAAAATACCAGATATTTTCACAGAGAATTACAAGCTGGAGAACAGTAAACAGTGCCTCACTGAGCTTCGGAAAATGTCAGCCCTTCCAACATATACGTAGTTAGAGTCAGAGAAAAAGGTTCAGGGAAAAAATATATATTTGAATAACAATGATTGGAAATTTTCCAAATGCGAAGAAAAATGTAAATATACATATCAAAATGGTCAATGAAACCCTCAAAAAATAAGCACAAAGAGAAACCGTATCAGGGCTCATTATAATTATATTGTTAAAAACCAATAATAAAGTATTAAAAGTAACCAGAGAGAGTTACCTGGATGGCTCAGTCAGTGAAGCATCCAACTTCGGCTCAGGTCATGATCTCATGGTTTGTGAGTTGGAGCCCCACATCAGCGTTTTTGCTGTCAGCACAGAGCCCACTTCAGATCCTCTGCCCTCCTCTGTCTGCCCCTCCCCCAGTCATGTGCACTCTTGCTCCCTCTGTCTGTCACAAATAAATAACCATTAAAAAAAAAAAAAAAAGTAACCAGAGAAATTAAGCTTGTTACATTCAAGAGGACCAAGTAAGAAAACTTTAGACTACTCATCATGAACAATTCAAGCCAGAAGAGAATGGAACAGCATCTTTAAAGTGCTGAAAGAAAGATGTGAAGGAAGAACATTTATCAATCTAGGATTCTGTAACCAGAAAAATATATTCTTTTTCTTTTAGAAAAATATATTCTTAAAAAATGGATGCCAAATAAAGGCATTTTTAGACAAGTAAAGGTTGAGAGAATTAATTACCAGCCAGATTTTACTACAGTAAATGTTAAGGAATGTTCTTTAAGCTAAAAGAAAACAATTCCAGATGGAAACTGATCTTCAAGAGGAATGAAGAGCTCTTGATAAGATAAATTTATGGCTAAAGATAAAATATACCATATTATCATTTTCATTTCTTTAAAAACATTTAGATGTTTAAACAACAATAATTTATAACATGCAAAAGTAAAATATACAACAATAATTTCACAAACAGGAAAAAGGAAAGTGGAATTTTACTTCGTAAAATTTATCCTATGTTATACATGAAGTGGCATGAAATTATTTGAACATAGATGTTGCTAGTTAAATACATACAATGCAACCTCTTGAGGAATTATAAAAAATGAAACAAATAGGTATAGATGTGAATGCAACAGAATAGAAAAAAGAGCATTAAAATACACTTGATCAGTTACAAAAGATAGGAAGAGAGAGACATAATACAAAGAAGAAATGGAAAATAGATGGAAAACTCAAAGACAACTATATCAATACTTTCATTAGGTATAGATGGACTAAACATACCAATTAAAAAGCAAAGACTGCCAATCTTAATTAAAAAGCAAGATTCAAGTACATATTACCACATTTTAAATATAAAAGACATAGTAATTAAAAGTAAAATGATATAAAACCAATCATGAAAAGCTTAATTGGATGCATTAATGTTAAATAAAATAAGTCTCAGGACAATAAATATTACTATAAGCAAATAAGGACATGTTATAATAATAAAATGGTTAATTCATCAAGAAGACATATACAACTGAAATCTGGGTGCACCTAATAACAGAAATCCAAGCACATGACTATGAAATAGAACTGAAAGGAGTAACAGACAAACAACTAATGACAATTGGGAGTTTCAGCACTCCTTTCTTAATACTTAAGAGAGTAAGTAGAAAAGAGAATCAGTAAGAACGGAGAAGATTTAAACTACCTATCAGCCCATATAACCTAATTGATATTTATAGATTATAGCCAACAACTTCATAATGCACATTCTAGAATTCTGATCACCTGAAGAATAAGAATGTAAGTTTTATTGTTTAAAGCCACTAAGTTTGTTGTGATTTATTCCACCAGCTCTAGAAAACTAATGCCAAGGCAAATATCACTATAGCTCCTACAGACATGAATTAAAAGGGTAGTAAAGAAAACTTTTGGACAATTTTATGGCAGTCTATTTGACTATTTAGATCAAATGGCCAATGATTTCAGACATAAATTATCCAAATGGGTACAAGATAAAAGTGAAAATTTGACTAGCCCTATAAAGCATTTTCTGTTTTAAACTCCTTCTGTGTAGCCATCTTTACTATGTTTTTTTTTTTCTTAAAATTTTTCAGTCTGGTGAGTTCAGTATTTTCTTGTTTCAGTTGCTTGCAAAAGAAAATAAATATTCTGAGCTGCACCTCTTTGAACCATCAATGGGTAGATACAAGTACATTCTTTTGCACCCATTCCCAAATGACTGCATTTTTTCTGTCTTTCATCTTTCACTTATTCCATCATTAAACAGCGGTGTCTTTAGCACATGCTTGCAGTCGCTGGCCCTGGACTTGTCGCTGGGATGATGAACGCTCATTTCTTCCCAGTGAGAGCTCCCGTCTAGTGGGAGACAGGTGACAGCCTTACATGGTGGTGTGACAGGCCACAGGGAAACTGTGAAGGAAGAGAGGGAAGTTACCTTATTTAGGTTAGGACACACATGAGGCAGATACCCAATGGGAGGGAGGGATCCTGATGGGTTAGAAAATACAGCGTCGAGTTAAAAAGAGACAAAGGAAGGCAATGTGTTCCTGGAAGAAGGTCTGTCACCTGCAGTGGCATGGAAGGCTTGAGACAGCAGGTGCATTTATTTCCCTGGTGTGGTAGAATGGTGTGTCTGGGGAGCAAAATGAGGAAGGATGAGACTCTAGAGCTGACTCTGGCTCACAGTTTGTAGATTCTGTGCCCTAAGGTCTAGAGGCCATGGGAATTGATGAGGGAATCTAAAGCAGTAAAATCACACAGTTTTATTGTGATGGCAGGACGTTCCATGCACTGAAATAAAGTGAGACCATGAGCCCAGAAGTCCAGAGGGGAGGCCTTTGTGGACTATGTGAGAAGGGGTGATGGTTGGAGCCAAAGTGGTGGTAATGGGGATGGCAAAGGTGGGGCTAATTCAGAAGACAGTTTGCAGGAATTGATGGTCTACTCTTTGAGAAAAATATGTGAGAAGCCTTGATGACAGACGTTCTCCCCAGAAGTAGCTGTCCAAGGACCATGCTGGGAGTGGGGAGCTGCTCAAGGCGTATAGTATCTCAGAGTTCTCCTCCGTTTCCCGTCTGCCCTCAGTACATAATAGTTGGGACAGGGAGGTTTCTCTGTGGATGGTTAATGCCTGCTGTGAGTGACAGCCTCTTGTTTTTGATTGCTAGAAATCAGGCAGCTGCTCAGATTGCAGCTTTTAATTTGAAGGGTCAAGTGGTTGAATTTGGTCGTCACTTCAGCTGGATCATATTCTGAATGAGCTAAATAGACACTGTAGTCAGATGAGGAATCTTATTCATTATTGCCATTTAGAATGGAGGAGCATTCCATATTGCAAAGCGTGGACTTACCAGTTAACTTTGGAACACGGCTTGTCGTTTGGTTCATGAAAAAAATATGCAAAGGTATAGTTGGGGAAGCAAAACCAACATGAAAAGAGCAAACAGCATTAGAGAATGATTATGTGGGTCTTTATTTAAATCTTTAACTGGAGCTAAGTGGTTTTCTCTTGGAGGCTTTAAAGCTTTTGGTCTGAGATGTAGTTTGGGAAAAATAGAATGAGGAGTTTAGAGACCTTGAAATTGCCTTGTCACAGTGAGGGTGGTTTGGAGGACTTCAAGTGACAGACTATTAATTACAAGAGCAAAATGAACTCTAATAAGGGGGAGATCAGTGATACGTTCAAGGGAGGCTTCATGGAAGGAGTGGGCTCCATCAGCCCTGATGTGCATAGGGTTTAGAAAATAAAAATGCAGCACTCTGTCTCCCAGTTAGAAAATCAAGGTCCCCCTTTCTGCTTTTTCATTTTCTATGTGATTTTGAAAACATGAGTGAATCTCTCTGATCCTCAATTTACTAACCTATAAAATAGGAACAGGGAGACTTACTTCTTGGAGCTGCTGAGAAAATTTAATTAGGTGACAAGGTAACAATTGGTATGACCTTTGCACCTGGCTGACAGCAGAGCACTCTGATTACTGTCCATGAATGGGGGGCGGGGGTGGGGGTGGGACGGAGGTATATGTTCCAGGCATATGTTCTGAGGTCAGAGAGTGATAGCACCAGCCAAGACGTAGAGGCTGTGCCATAGCCAGAGTTGGCCCGTCTGCTTATTTTCAACAAATGTGTACTTGACATAGGAAAGGCTAGGGAACTACAAATGTCCTTGAATGGATTGTCTTGAGGGAGGAAGACCGTCTGGTAGCAGTTGATGGGCTGTGCTTTGCAGACACGAAAGCCAAGGAAAACCCACTGGCCTGCAAGCCTGC
Source organism: Lynx canadensis (assembly GCF_007474595.2). Lineage (NCBI taxonomy): Eukaryota > Metazoa > Chordata > Mammalia > Carnivora > Felidae > Lynx > Lynx canadensis. Next base: position 153,511,263 of record NC_044311.2, on the reverse strand, counting down.
CTCCCCAGACCTCTTCCCTGCTTCTCTTCTTTCCGTTTTCTTCCTTTCAGCCCTGTGATGATGTGGACACCTCTTAGCTTTGTGACCTTGGGTAAATTCCTTAACCTCTCTTTATCTCCATTTTTTATTCATAAAATGGGATACTACCTAGTAATGATTTCCAAGGGCTAAATAAAATAATGTATTTATCATAGTGCTTGGGACATAATAAACACTCAGGGAGTGATGACACTCTTCCACCCTTGTCCCTCTGTATGCCCCCCTTCCTGCTACATGATTTTGGAGCATGACTGAGGGTATACTGCATAGAAGGGCCATGGGGCAATCCAAGCATTAGGCAATTAATTAGAATGAAGGCCTTGGGAATATGGCCAAAAAGGTAAAAGTACAATATAGTTTTGGGATACCACAGCAGCTGGGACAAATTGCACATGGGAGATGAAGGTAACATCTAAGACATTTCAGCTGAGGTATGGAATAAATGGGTATGACAGCAGTGGAGTTTGCGAGCCCAATTCCTAGTTATTCGTTCTATCGCAACCTTATGACCCAGAATCATTATAGAACTTAGCACAGTTTTTGACTTGTCAGGTAATTGGGAAGATTTATAGAGACTTAATTTAAAATAAATTAGCTGTTTTCCTACAGGAAGTTAAAAGAAAAAAGAAAACAAAACAACCCTTAGCTCTTACGTGTGTGCCTCATGGCTTACACTGTCTGTGGACCAATGATCTTCCTAATGTCATGCTCAGTGGGGTGACCTTGGCACTAAAGAAGCCATTTGGAGGGAAAGTACTAGACTTAATGACTGAACACACCTGCCCTTTGGTTCCTAATATTGGCTCTGCATCACTGAGAGGAAAGCTGCAGATGAGATGATTTTCTATCTGCGGCTCCATAGGAGGTCAGTTTTCTCACATTTCTTTATGTCCTATGATGTAGCTGCTGTTTCTGACTTTTAATGATTAGCTGCCCCACAGAAAACAAACACTACTCAAAAGGCCTCTAGTTAACCTTTATTTGGCAAGGAAAATAAAAGTTATCCAGGGCCACTATCTTATTGCTGTGTTTAGTGGTCTAATTTTTGTGACATATTTCTACTATAATTTTATTTCATCCATCGATTCTTCCAACAAATATTTCTGAAGCCTCTATTCTGAGTGCTGGAGTGCAGTGGTGATCAAAACAGAGATCTCAAGTTCCTGGCCCATAAGACTCACATTCCAGTGGAAGAAAGAGACAACAAACAAACAAACAATGTCAGGTATCTGCATGTACTATGAAATTAAAACTCAGTAGGAGGATTGAGAGTGATGGGGATAGGAAAGGTATGTCAGATAGGATGGACAGGGAAATAAATCCTTTCTCGAGAGATTTTTGAGCAGACTTGACTAAGGTAAGGGAGCAAGTCACAGGGCTCTCTGCAGGAAGTGAGCTCCAGGGAAGAGACCAAGCATGAAGGCCCCAAGTCAGGAGTGAGCTTTGTGTGTTCAAAGAGCTGCAAGAGACCAATGTGCTCAGTGTTACATAAGGGAAGAGGCAAAGGAATGAGGGCGAGGGCCAGACCATCTTTCTGGTTGTGACAGGAAGCCATTGGATTTTAGTGTCTGGTGTCATAAATTAAATCTTACCTAGACTTTGACCAATTACCATCTTGACTAAATGCCATCCAGTAGAGAGTGGCAATATTTATGTACATATCCCCTCTTCCCCACCACCGCCACCAAATAGCTCCTAGTTTTGCTTTCAGTAAAACTGAATCCTTGTTCCTGGTGACAGCTTAGGGCAGCTTACATCCATTCTTTGGAAATATATAGCTTCTTGGAGGCCATGAATTTTAAACATAAAAAAAACATTTAATCACGCCTAAGATTGAAAAGTACCTGTCCTATTACAAACATATTACTATTCCTCTCTTAAAAACAGCAAAAATAATCCCCCCTCCTTTAACAAACAGACCAAGCCAAAGAACACTGTATTTTATTTTATTTTATTTTTTATATGTATGAAATTTATTGACAAATTGGTTTCCATACAACACCCAGTGCTCATCCCAAAAGGTGCCCTCCTCAATACCCATCACCCACCCTCCCCTCCCTCCCACCCCCCATCAACCCTCAGTTTGTTCTCAGTTTTTAACAGTCTCTTATGCTTTGGCTCTCTCCCACTCTAACGTCCTTTTTTTTTTTTTTTTTTTTCCTTCCCCTCCCCCATGGGTTCCTGTTAAGTTTCTCAGGATCCACATAAGAGTGAAACCATATGGTATCTGTCTTTCTCTGTATGGCTTATTTCACTTAGCATCACACTCTCCAGTTCCATCCACGTTGCTACAAAAGGCCATATTTCATTTTTTCTCATTGCCACGTAGTATTCCATTGTGTATATAAACCACAATTTCTTTATCCATTCATCAGTTGATGGACATTTAGGCTCTTTCCATAATTTGGCTATTGTTGAGAGTGCCGCTATGAACATTGGGGTACAAGTGCCCCTATGCATCAGTACTCCTGTATCCCTTGGGTAAATTCCTAGCAGTGCTATTGCTGGGTCATAGGGTAGGTCTATTTTTAATTTTCTGAGGAACCTCCACACTGCTTTCCAAAGCGGCTGCACCAATTTGCATTCCCACCAACAGTGCAAGAGGGTTCCCGTTTCTCCACATCCTCTCCAGCATCTATAGTCTCCTGATTTGTTCATTTTGGCCACTCTGACTGGCGTGAGGTGATACCTGAGTGTGGTTTTGATTTGTATTTCCCTGATAAGGAGCGACGCTGAACATCTTTTCATGTGCCTGTTGGCCATCTGGATGTCTTCTTTAGAGAAGTGTCTATTCATGTTTTCTGCCCATTTCTTCACTGGGTTATTTGTTTTTCGGGTGTGGAGTTTGGTGAGCTCTTTATAGATTTTAGATACTAGCCCTTTGTCCGATATGTCATTTGCAAATATCTTTTCCCATTCCGTTGGTTGCCTTTTAGTTTTGTTGGTTGTTTCCTTTGCTGTGCAGAAACTTTTTATCTTCATAAGGTCCCAGTAATTCACTTTTGCTTTTAATTCCCTTGCCTTTGGGGATGTGTCGAGTAAGAGATTGCTACGGCTGAGGTCAGAGAGGTCTTTTCCTGCTTTCTCCTCTAATGTTTTGATGGTTTCCTGTCTCACATTTAGGTCCTTTATCCATTTTGAGTTTATTTTTGTAAATGGTGTGAGAAAGTGGTCTAGTTTCAACCTTCTGCATGTTGCTGTCCAGTTCTCCCAGCACCATTTGTTAAAGAGGCTGTCTTTTTTCCATTGGATGTTCTTTCCTGCTTTGTCAAAGATGAGTTGGCCATACGTTTGTGGGTCTAGTTCTGGGGTTTCTATTCTATTCCATTGGTCTGTGTGTCTGTTTTTGTGCCAATACCATGCTGTCTTGATGATGACAGCTTTGTAGTAGAGGCTAAAGTCTGGGATTGTGATGCCTCCTGCTTTGGTCTTCTTCTTCAAAATTCCTTTGGCTATTCGGGGCCTTTTGTGGTTCCATATGAATTTTAGGATTGCTTGAAGAACACTGTATTTTAAACAGCCCTCATTTTAGACAAGGTGACAAGAAGGGATCCCTTGGAGACTTCAGATGTTATCAGACCACATGGGTCCCGTGACACAATTTGGGTATTTTGGAACATATGTATCTCAAATTTCTCTTTCTGGAGGGACAGGTGTAATATTTGTGTAGTTACGATTCAGACAGGTATATGGTACAAATGACCTACCATTGCCTTTTGGGGGTGTGACATAATTATTTGGTTGAATCCTTCCCTTCCATTTCCTTAATCACCCTCCTCCCCATTGGAAAATCCTTCTATTGGCAAAACCAACCATATTGGCAAACACGCTCACTACAACATACAAAATAAAGTGTTACACAAGTTAAAGGAAAGCAAAATACAATTTTAAGAAAGGAAACCAGCAACTTTTGGGAATTAAAACCTAGACAATACAGAGTACTTAGTCTTTGGGTCCTATAGGAAGTTTTAGCTCAGATTGCAACAGTTCCACCTCTAGTCTGTTTCTCCTTGGCCAGAATCCTCCCATAGTGCTTTCTGCTGTCTTCCCTCAGAAGAAAATAGGTCCGTCCTACTCTCAAGGGCTTTGGGCGTTGGGGTCACTATGATCTGTGTTATGATCTTAGCCATGACACTTTGGAGAAAGCCTATTTCCCTGTTCTGTAAAGCGGGAGTAATATCCATTTGTTTTTCCTTTCAGCCGATATCTTCAGAGTGCTTTCTATGTTCCATTGCTGTGCTCTGTGCTGGGGATACAATGGTCAGTGGGAAAGGAATGGTTCTTATTCTTATGTGGTGAAGAGCCTGATGGGGGAGGCAGGCAATTAAACCAGCAACACCAAATAATTTTGATAAAGGCTATGGTAGGGCAACAAAGGGTTCTGTGGGGGCATTTAATCTCATTCCTAGCACTAGAAAAGGTGTCTCAGACTAAGTGGGCTCTGAACTGAGATGCAAATAATAAGGGAGAGTTTGTTAAACAAAGAAATGCAGAAGCATATGTGAAGTCCAAGCAGTAAGAACAATCATGGGGACTGGAGAACAGACAGGGTTTTAGAACAGCTGGAGAAAAGCCTGCAAAAGGGGAATGTCAAGAGATGAAGCTGGAAACCAGGGACGCAAGTCATAAAGAACCTTCACGATATTGTGTGATTCTGGATTATATCAAAGGACAATTGGAATGCACTGACGATTTTAAGCAGGCAGTCACATCGTCCAGTTAGTGTCTTGGATTCTTCAAGCTACTGTGTGGAGAACAGACTCAAGAGGGGCGGTAGGTGCCAGGTAGACAGACCCCAGTGACGAGGCTACTTCAAAAACCAGATAAGAACCAGTATTGGCCTTTGTCTCCGGGAAAGTTCCTCCAAAAGCAGAGTGTGAGGTACGTGATTGGCTGCAAGTCACTAATGATATGTGATTCCTGGATTCCAGAGTGAGGGCTGGATGGCAGGAGTAAGATCAGAAAGAAAGGGAAAAAATCAATAAAGGTCGTTTCAATGAGCTTGTTGCCACTTTGGGCAGTGGGGGATCCTTTATACTGGGAATTCTCTGAGGAATCACAGATAACAGTGGTTCTTAAAGTGTTGTCTCTGGACCAGCAGACTCAGCATCCCTGGTAGCTTATTAGAAAGGCAGTATCTTAGATCCCTCCTCAGATCTACTAAGTCAAAACTTTGGAAGATACGGCTCGGCAACTTGTGTTTTAGTCAGCTCTTCAGGTGATTCTGATGCCCTATAATGTTTGATCACAGGCATAGAAAGAACATGCCTCAGACTCATCCCATGGGATTGGAGGATGGAGAGGAGAGGCATTTCCCTCCCCCAACTCCTGTCCCTCATTGGTATATGTTTGTCACCCACATTTCTGGGTTGCATCAGGGAGAGTAAGCATTTGTGACACCAGAGAAGGCCCTGGGAGAGCAGAGACTCATGCTCCTGGTGTGGTACCTTGGCAAGTGCATGGAACTGTCCAGCCCCTGGTGTGCTGAAACCAGATGGATGGAGGGTATGATATGTGGCAATTTACCACACACCTTGTTTACCCATGGTGACTAGGATATGCAATAAATATGGAGAGATTTTTGAGGCTATGTGATACATTTTCGAGGAAGAACCATCAGTGCCAGATATAAGGAGATGAAAGAGGAAGTTATAAAAGATAATTCTCAGTTTTATAGGCCATTTCCATCTATAATTACCTTACACTTACAATATGTCAATGGCTATTTCTCATGTAAACCTCTTTGATCAGTTTTTAAGTAGTGTCCCTTTGGATTAGAACCAAATTGAGGGGAGGGGTCATGGATCAATTATAATTAGACAGGCTTCCAGAGAAAATGCAAGAGAGTAGTTATCCTGTCCATTTGACAAAAGGTTTCCTTCTCTTAGCAGAATTTGAGCCGAATAGAGCATAGACTATAGATGACTGCATATTTACTTTCCACCTGGCCAGAGTGATTTTGGCATTGTGCCTTAAACTTTATAATCTATCCTCAAGATTTATTACTTTTACTAGAAAACTTTGCTCTATATAATCTCCAGCATTTTTCCTAGAAATAGTTTTCTCAGCTTGAGACAGCCATCCCTTATCACCTTATTTTAAATATATTTACATTTTATTGAATATATTTGTCTCAGAATACCATCTAAATGAAGTAAAATTGCTTGCTAGTTAGGCAATATTGAGGAGACCCATTGGCTGCATACATGATTTAATTTGCAAGTTGGGAATTGTATTTGTTAAGGATATGTTAAAGCTGGACATACCTGCATTTATTAAATTAACAAGCACTCCCAGAGCACTTAATATCTTCCAGACACTGTTCTGAGAACACTTGTAATCTTAATTCCTTTGATCTCCACACCAATCCTATAAAATGAGTACTGTAATTATACCCAATTTAAAGATAAGGAAATTGAAGCCAAGAGACATTTGATAACTTGCACCAAATCATCCAACTGGAAGAAGCAAAGTTGGAGCTCAAACCCTGGTATTTAGTCCTTGGCCCTGTACTCCTAGACATCACTGTTGTCTCTTTCAGAAACACAGCAGTGATTACAATCTCCAGCTGCTTCTTGTGTCTTGATATCATTCCCTCCTCCTCGACTGTTTTATGGACAAAATGATCTTCGCTGTGATTCATATCATTCCAACGTGTTTTGAAGCTTCTAGCAAACATGGACTCTTATTTTTCTCCCAGTCCATTTCATGTTGTGGCTGGAATTACTATTGATCTGTAGCATATAGGCCCATATTTCTGTCTCAAAATAAGAATTTTGGAAATTGCAAGGCAGACAAGACTAGCTTTACCAGGAATTAAGGAAAGGAGATGAAGAACACTCACATTTGCTAAGTGCCTGGCATATGGTGGACACAGTCTATCTCCTCTCATATAATGGACTGCCTCATTGAAAGTTCATCCCATAATTAATCATTAATTTTGATGGAAAAGATTCTGAGATTCTAATACCTTCAGATGCTGCCTTTCCTAGAAGTATATGTATCTTCTCTTTAAGAGAAGACTCAAATACTCTTACAATGACAATAACTTAATTCAAAGCATTTGCTTTCTCTTGGCAGGTGTGTTTCAGGACAGAGTGCATGTGTATGATTTGGGTAGGGATGCATTTTTTTCCAGCACTTCATAAAACTCACCAAATATGCAGTTATTTAATATGCTTTTTTAATATGTACATGATAAAGTCTTCATGGTACCTCACTTCACTTAGCTTCCATCATCCTCTCTTGGCCCAGAAGAGTGCTTACTGACATCAGGAATAATGGTCTGTGTGTCTTCATCAGATTTTGGGGAAAAGTTCAATACCATGCTGTGTTCTTTATTGCCTTTAGGGGATGCCTATTTTCCCTTCATCTCCTACTAGAATAAGAATAGATACCAAATGCTTTGAGCAATGCACACCCAAGAGGAATACTTCCTCTTGATAATTGCTCTTTGTTCCTTAAATTGTGGTCCTGATTCTATTTGCCATGGAGTGGATTGCTCAAGATCTTCCATAACCCAAGTAAAAACCAATGTCCTATTCCCTTGGTTTATTCAACTCCCACACATAAGAGGCCACACCTAAGAGGCCAGTTTTTCCCAGAGCAAATTAACTTCAGTCTGCAGAATCTCACTGTTCTAAATAAGAAAATTTTCCTACACTGATCAGGGTCACTTTCCTGATTTATTCCAGATCACATATACTGTTTTTCAGTCTTCCATATAGGTAACCTGTTGTTTTTATTTTAATGTCCATTAAAATTATTGGCATTATTAAAATCATAGCTTTGAAAGTTGTGTTCTTGTCCAAATTAAGGGTGACATTTCTCTCTTTTCAGTTCCTCCGAAATTTGTGGTTCAGCCACGGGACCAGGACGGGATTTATGGCAAGGCTGTCATCCTCAATTGCTCAGCTGAGGGCTATCCTGTACCCACCATAGTGTGGAAATTCTCTAAAGGTATGAAGTTACTTGATTTGCTTGTTACCTGACGAACATATGTTAGAATCTAAAGAATTAGATGAGCATTTCGAGTCCTTCCAGATGTGTTTCTGGCAAGTAAATATGTTCCCTCCTCCACCAAGTCTTTCCTCTCAAAAATAACCCTACTCCACTGAAATGTTTTTATTTGCACCAGGAAAGTATCTGGTCTTGCATAGCATTCCCTGGGAAAGATCACAAATGGGGCAGGTTATTCCATGGAAGCTATTTCAGCACCAAGGATAGCTCTGCATTGCCTACAGGAGTTGTGTAACCGTAATCCACTTGGAGAGAACTGCATACCCCGACATGTGCAGACACAAGGATGAATTGTCAGTATTGCTCATTGTTTGGAAAGTATTTCCCTGCTGTTTATACATTTGTGGTTAAGTGGCTTTAGAAGGTTAAAAATAAAAACACATCCATGCCCTATTTTCAGCATCCAGTGTTCTTTGTTTTCACTCCTAATCGTGCTTTCTCTGTGCAAAGGCAAAACAGCCTCCCCAGTTTTAAGGTAACACTGTCAATGTTGCAGGAATAGAAACTTGTAATGTGCAGACTGATGGGGAACATTCTAGACACCATGAAGATCATTTGTGTCCATCTTATTGTCTTCTCCAGGAAAGCGTTCTTAACTGTGCTTATGAACATATTGGAATTCTCTCTCTTTTTTCATTCACTCACCTTCACTCATTAATGTGTCAAGCAGTTGAAGGCCAAATACACACTGGTGGGATAAACAAACAAATAAATCATGGTCTCTTTTCCTAACAGTCTAAGACCTACTATATGTGTTTAATTGTTCTGAGTCTGTTACCTATTTGTTTGCTTTATTATGGTTTGTATTCCACATACTGCTTTTTAAAATAACATGCTGTATTTCTTATTATGGAAATAACAACAATAGAAGAAAGACAAAATGGGTCACTTACCACCTCCTTCCTGGTATATTTCCTTCCAGGGAGAAAGAGAAGAGGGAGGGAAGAGAATGCTAGAAACCATTTCATTGCAGGAAGGAATCAATTACATTTTTAAGAATTCCCCGAGCCTCCTCTCCTATAGCCTGCCGCATACATTGTCCATACCAAAGCACTTTATTCAAAAAGCAAAGCCTGTTGTTCAGAGTAACTGCCCACATGACTTTTTATTTTAGGCCATATTTGAAGCCTCATGTTGCATCATATGGAAACAAACAGTGTGCATTTAACTTAGTTTGCATACATGTTCATATATGATATTATGAACATTTTCCACAACACTTACCTTCTTCAAAATTATTTCTAATGTTTGCCATTGTGCAAGGCTCCCTGTCTCTCCTTGAGATTGTTTTCAGTTTCTCCTATACACTCTGCAGACGAACATCCCTGTGTGTGCATGCCATCCAGTGTACATGTGTGTGATTGTTTCCTTAGAAGTAAAGTGGCATTTAAGGCTTTGGGTCTGTATGGCCCAGGGTGCTTGGGAAAATATTGTGGCAATTTGCACACCCACCAGCAACGTGAGGCTGTGTGTATCCCTGTGTCCTCACCAGATAGAAAGGATCTTTTTATTCTTCATCTTTACAATACGATGGGTGAAATGGCTTTCTGTTTTAATTTGTATATTTGGATTACTAATGATGCTAAACATGTTTATCCTATGTTTACTGCTTCCCTTTGGGGGAATTTCTTATTCATGTTACTTGCACACTTCCCTCCAAATCTTATTTATTTGTAAGAGTGTTATTCTTAGATGAAATAATGCTTTGTCTGTCATGAATCTGGTAGACATTTTATTCCTTCCCATCACTGATGTGTGAATGAAGTTATAGTAGCCTTTTTTATTTTAAAATTTTATGTGCAATATGAAATCATCAAAGAAACAATGAGAGACTTCAACAAACAAATTTTTATGAATGTGTTTTAAATTCCCCTCAAATAACACCATTCAAAGATAAAAAAGGATAAGTGCTCTTAACGTTTTTGGCTAGCCTTTCAGACCTGTCCCCTGGAAAATGCATATATCTGTGGGTATACCTGTAATTTTGTGGGCTCTTTAAATTGATCATATGATTCTCCCTCACTTATAATCTTCCTTCTTCAGTTACCAATATACTGTGAATGTCTTTCCCTGTGAATAAACATGGGTATTCACTATGACTTTTTAATATCTGTGTAGAGCTTATATTAATACATCCATAAGTCCATCTAACTATCTCTTATCTTTGTTAGGATCGGGCTCAGTGACTTAAAGCCACAAGGGTTTACTCTTTCTCGTATGAGGAGTCTAGACAGACAGTTTAGGACCAGTTTGTTTTTTCCTCTAGGTCGTCAGGGACCCAAATTGCTTACGCCTTTGATCTGCCCCTCTCGACAAGCAGTTAGCGCCTCTGAGCTCCGTGGCCACTTCCCCTTTCCCCAGAAGAGGGAGAGCAGAGCTGCCACCCAACCTGAGTCACTTCCCCCCAAGGACCTCTCTGAAATGTCCTTAAATCAGTTCCGCTAACATCCCACCACCCAGGTCTCCCCAGCTATAGGGGGTCTGCAAGCTGCATTGTAGCTACGTGCTGAGCCACCATGCCCACAGCTTGGGCTATTTACTAAGAGGGGAATATGGAGACTTGGCAACCAGGTGTGTCCAACACAATTGTTGGATAGTGTTTGCTTTTCCCTGGGTTTTCACTGTTACAAAAACATCACAGTGACTCTGTCTCATTAATATTTGTACGTGTTCATTTTTTTTCCAGGGGTAGATTTCTGGAAGTAGAGTCGCTGGCTCAAAGAGTAAGCGATTTCTATAGCTTTCAATATGCCTTGTCCACTCGCCAGAATTTTATTCATGTGCACATCCTTCCGCAGTTTACAATGTTGCCTGGTTTCCTGCAACAAAAATAATATCGTGTGTTAACGCTTATTTTTAAATATCTTCCAATGGAATAGGGGGAGATTGTGTAATATTATTTTAATTATACAAGTGACACAGATGTTTCTTAAGAAAAATTTAGCCTTGCTGATGGAACGCGTTTCTGGTAATCAGATATTCACTGAGAGTTTAAGGGCACCTTCGTTATGTGTGACCAAGGGGGGAAAAGAAAGTTGTAGACACAACAGACTTGGGCTGTTTCTCTGAGAGCTGCGACAATCTAATCCTGAGGCTGTAGAATTCCAGCGTAAATCGCAGTGGCTTAAGGGCGACGATTGCGGGAATGAAACAATCTTTGTGGGAAAATAACGTTATTAGAGTCTTGACCTTGGGTCCAGATGCATGAAGTCTAAAACATTCAATTCTGTCTCCTGTTTTTTTTTTTTTTTTTTTTTTTTCTTCCCTTTACATGAACAAACGAGGTCTCTGGTCTAAAGAGATTTTTTTTTTAATCAGGGCTTAATACCATAGTGGGCCTCACCTGTGTTCCCAGAAATCCACAACAAAGCACACGTGTGTCATTTATAGAGGAGGGAATGGGTTTCAGTCACTGTCCTAGGGACCATTCCCTTGTTAGCCACTAAGGCCCAAAGAAGGGCTGCTAAGGTAAGATACAGCTAGTGCACTGGCCCGTGGCCGGCCTGGGTATCCTTTGCTCTCTGGCTGCCCATGGACAGGGCCACTTCTGACCCCCCAGGGAAGCGTGGTCACGGAAATGTTTAAGGGCAAGGGTCAGAGCATGCCTGGAGGGGGGCACAGGGGAGCGGGGAGTAGTTTGCATTTCAGGTAAGGTTGTCATGGAGAAGGTAATGTGAGTAAAGCCTTAAAGAAATGGGAGATGAGGTTTGTGTGTGTCTGCAGGGGAAGCACTGAAGGCCTTAGTGCCAACTAGTATCGAAGCCAGGGGCAGAAATTTGTTTGTGCCTGGGATGTTCCAGAAACACTAAGGAAGACACTGAAGCTGGGGCAGAGCGAAAGGAGACCTCAGAGGTCCCAGGAGGTCAGATCTCTCATCAATCATTACAAGGGTGCGATGGTGCCATGGTGGGGATGAGAAGGGGGGTCACAGTAGTGACAGTGACGCTGTCCCTTTTCTTCCGCTCAGTGATGCTGAGCCCAGAACTAGAAGGCTATTGGAGCAACCCAGGAGGGGCGGTGGGTCTGCCCGTCGGCCCTGCTGTGTTGAACGTAGACCATGGGAAGGCAGGACTCACGGTAGGAGCCCATTAGGAGGCCTGAGCTGTGACGTGGCTTGGATCAGGGTGACCACAGTGCAGGAGGATCAGCAGTTCAGAACCTACAGCCTGATGGGCTGGCGTGGGTGTGGGCGAAGGGACAAAGCCTCTGAGAATAGATGGAGCCATGCTGGGGGGGCAGATTGGGTCATGGTCAGTATGGGAGTGTGAGCCTCTCTGTAGACATACTCCTCAGTTCCCAAGATAAGCAATGAGGAATTTCCCAGGTATACTTTTTTTTTAAATGAGTGCTTTCTCTGCTGTCATAGCTTTTACCTTCCACCTGTTGGCCGCCATATACCCAACTTGCGATTTACATCCATTCCGTGACCTGGACCCTGTGCTATCCCTATCCTTAGCCATAGTTTTTCCAGCGAGCAGTATTCCAAGCTCTGCTTTACTCAGAACGGTATGTCTGTGTCTTTTCGCGCATAAATCCAGTTTGGCCTGTAGGAGACGGGTGGCTCACATTATCTAGTCCACGAGGAAACCGAGGCCGCCTGACTTCCCGGTAGAAGGGACTTAATCATCTTCCTGCATGTACCGAAGAGCTGAATCTGGGTCTGGTGAATGTGCAGTCTGTGCCTTGATGTCATTCATTTGGGGTCACGTTTCCCACAGGTGTGGTGTGCTATTTAATATTTAGATTCTTAGCATCTTTTATTTAAGAAAAAAATCTCTTACGTTACATCTGTAAATATTTGTTCTCTTCCCTTTTCCATTTGCTTCTGCAGGGTCTCCAAATTTTTACCTTAATGTATATTTTCTGTATCTTCTACTCAAGCAAATTTGTTCTTCTTTGCACTGTCTCCAATTTTTCCTTCCCATTTGTGATTTTACTTTTTCTTCTTCTTCAACCACTTCTGCCAGTTCATATTTCACTCTTTCTGGGGCTCTCGCTTCCTAGGCAAGTGACTGGTTCACAGCGTTCATCTAACTCACGGCAGCATTCTTCTGGTGTGATCCCATGACCCGCTTTCTTTTCCTGTGTCTGTCTTCCAGTGTTCTTACAGTGTCTTTGCTTCCTTTTGAGAACTCCCATTTGAGGAAAATTCAGATCCCAGAAAGAGAACGCTGTGTGCAGCTATCTGGTTCTGCACTTAATGCTGCCTGTCTGATTCTAAGAGCCACAGCAGGTGCAGGGAAGCCTCTACCCAACCCAGCCTGGGCACACTGGTGCTGGTTTTGCCCCTCGCTGTGCCCCCACCTTAACAACGCGTCCTTTGCTGATGCTTGCCCACATTCACAGCCGCAGTCGTCTGTCCTTTGCTTTCTGCATGTACCTCTGCTCGTGTACACTTTTGGTTGTCCATGTACCTCCCTTGTAGCTCACATTTTCTTTCCCTCTGTGTCCTAATTGTTCTCGTATGGTTTCCAAAAAAGGAAGAAATATTAGTTTTATGCTGCCATCTTTAAATCTTACACCCTATTTGTTTATATACTAAGCTATATAAAATTTGGACTTTCTGTAAGAAAAACAAGTAAAGTGGGAATCTAGGAGGAGGAGTTAAGAAATCGTCAGTTAAGAGAGTCGGCGGAGCTCGGACCCAAGACACAACACTGGCTGTGTTACCACAGGAAAATTACTTAACCTGTGTGAACCAGTTTCCTCGCGCGCGCGCGCGTGCGTGTGTGTGTGTGTGTGTGAGAGAGAGAGAGAGAGAGAGAGAGAGAGAGAGAGAGAGAGAGAGAAAGAGGTAAGATAAGAGGATTAACGTGGTGGTTTAGTAAGATGATTCATAGAAAGCATTCATTCTGGTGCCTGGCACATCGCAATTAGTCAATAACATTAGCTGTCATCAGCAGCAGCTCACATGGGAAGCCAGTTGTCCGAAAACCATTTATTGGATAGCCCAGCCTTTCCCCCACTGACGTGAACTGCTTTATAGTCTACGAGAAAAAAAGGTGTCCACCAAAGTCCGATGCTCTCTTTTACTCCCATCTGTCCATTCTGGTATCAGGACCACGTGTGTTAGAGGCTTAGCTCTTCCAGACACATTTTAATACCTAGTACGACACCCTCCCCATTCGTTTTCCAAAAGTGTCCTGTATTTCTCACATGGATATCTGTTTGCTTATTTCTCCTAGATGAATGTTAGGATAATTTTGTCAAGTTCTAAAAAAAAATTATTCTGAAAACTTTGGAAGATTGTAATAAATCTAAAGGTTAATATGGAGAACAGGGACTTCATTAAAATATTGAGCCTTCCCAGCCAATGGCATGGACATTCTCTGCATTTATTCAGATTTCGTGTGTGTGTCCTTTATAATTCAGTTGCTTTCTTTCTGTGTGCCTCTGGCAGTGAGTATTTGTAAACTTCTGTCTGCAAGTGTCTTTGATTGTCTTCGGCTTTCTGGGTGGAAACGGGGCCCATCTATAGCCAGGGTTTGTTGGCTCTCCAGGGCCACCCAGCGAGGGAGAGGTTGTCCTTAATTTGGCAGAGTTCCTATTTTCTTCCACTCTCCGGAGCACACAGAGGACTGCAGTTGGCATGGGGCTTCCTTGCCCTGCCTGCTTCTCTCAGATTGCCTTTCTTCCTGCCTTTGCCTGTGTCCTTCCTCCCTCAGCAAAGAAAGGCATGTTCACACAGGAGTAAAGCTTCTCTAGCCCCAGTTTTCCTTGGACGCTCAGAGCATCCACACCACTTGGCGCATGGCAGTTTCGCCCGTGCTCTGGTATCTCCCCCTGTCCCCAGAAAGCTGTTCCACGTTGTCATTTCTGTACCCACAGGTGCAGTCTACCAGAGAGCCTAGCTGTCCCTTACCACCAAGGTCCCAGAAGTTTCCTCTTCTTCTGGGTGTCTACCCCCCTGCCCAAACCCTCCTCGCTCGTCGTATATAGGGGCCATTCTCTGGATGTTTTCATGCACTGAGTTCAATTCCAAATTAAGAAACAAATGCTGCACTCAGTCCAACAGCTCAGGCGACCCCTCTGGAGCCTCCTCCTACTTCAGGGGCTGGCCCTAGAGTGCTTCACCTTGATCCTGCTCACCCCTTCTCTCCCAAGGTCGAGGTAGACATCCCGGGGCCTGTGTCTAGGGATGACACGAAGAACACACAGCATGGGGCAAGCCTCAAGTCCCTCCAGTTCTTCTGGGCTCACCACTTCCCTGCCCTCTGTGTGGTCAGAGCGCCCTGAGCCTCTGACCCCGTGGGTTCACCCTCTTCCATGCCATTGGTTTGCTGGACCTGCAGCGATCCTCCCAGCTTCTTCTAGCAACACCTGCTTCAAGCTCATGCATCAGGCTCATCCAAGGTATTGGGGCCCAGTTGTTATCCAATGTCCTTGTCCCCACTAGCACATAAATGGGTGATGAGAATCTGGGAAATGCAGATTAATGCAGGGAAAGGGTTCAAAGAATCTAAAAAAGGAGAAGACAATGCCTCCCTGTGCTGTGAGTGGTGAACACAAACCCAACTTCAAGGCTGAATGTGGCTCCCCGTTTACGACACTTGTGTGGTCCCCACATGGGGACACTAAGCATAGTGAGTTCTTGGGGAAGGACTGTGAGCCGAACAGAGAGGATAGATACTCAACTTAGTGTTTTATTTTCTTCCTTTGATGGTAGAATAAAACTCACTGTGGATGAAAATCTGCCTTCCTCTGCTAAATGGGTGGAGTATAGTGGCCCTAGGAGCTCCTCCGAGGTCCTTCCCCCTCCCAAGGAAGCTGAAATTCCGACCAGCCTTGGTAGAGTCACCAGGACGACAGGCCCCGGGCCCTTCTTGTGCTCCGTTTCTTTCTTTGTCTCTACCCCTCCATCTGCCCTCTTCCTCATTGTCTTCCTCACTGCTCTTCTAGATAGAGGCAGCCACACCCAGGGCAAATATGCAGGGGTCTCTTGCTGCAGGGGAAAGGTCGCTGAAGGCCTTTTACTGCAGATACAGCTGCATGATCCCAACACTCAGCGATGGCGACCTCGAGCCGTTTCAACACCCTGAAGGAGAGATCATGTGTCCTGTCAGCAAATGCAGACTTGGGTCAGTTCATGGTTACATCTTCTGCTAAGCGACTCGAGGGCATAGTGTTCTGGCTTTGTGATTAAAAAAAAAAAAAAATCCTTGCCAGCTAGGGATAAAGTCATGCAGTTGGCATGCTGAGCTAGTCAACTTCCGAATTGTAGTCACCCCGGGGCAGGCATGAGCTCGCCCACCTAAGGGAGGTGGTTTTCTCTGGATATGGGCCTTCATTATAGACATAAAGGAATTAAGGGAAGGAAACTGAATTCCAAGTGAGCATAATTGATGGCCTTGATGCTGACCCAGTTAGGGTGTGGTGTTTTATCAAGAAAGGATTTATGGGGTGCCTGGGTGGCTCAGTCGGTTGAGCGTCCAATCTTGATTTCTGCTCAGGTCATGATCTCATGGTTCGCGTCAGGGTCTGTGCTGAGTGTGGAGTCTGCTTGGGATTCTCTCTCTCTCTTCTCCTCTCTCTCTCTCAAAATAAGTAAAGAAACAACTTATGCTCCCTCTCTGTCTCTCTCAATGAACAAACAAACAAGCATTTTTTAAAAAGAAAGGATTAATACCGGGAAGTAGAGGCATGCAAAATTTTGGCAAGGGTAGGAGAAACTCAGCTTCCTTTCTGGAACCTGAGAAATGTGACAACTTCGAGAAGCCACTTCCGTCTGTGGTTGCAGCTGCCTCCACACCAGGGCAGTGATTTGTCCTCCTGGAAGTCACCTTGGCATCTGCCTGTGCACTGACTTGTTGCTTCTCAAGGAGAATGATGGCTTTTCCATCCCTGCACCTTCCAAACTGTATCCAAGTGCCTCTCACTGGTGAAATACAAACCAGAACCTGGTGACAATTCAGCAGGAAATGGTTTTTCTCAGCTTCCAGTCCCTGCAATTTAGGGAAGAGATCAGAAGTGTTCCAGTAGGCTGAGGATAGACAGACCATCTCTGATGCAAGCACATGGACAAAATGTCACATGCACATCCTGTACAGCCTGGAAGATTCTTTCTTGGGAATAGCTTGGGCTTGGGAATAGCTTTCCGGCCTGGACCTAGACCAGTGCCTCAGGACCCTACCTCTGTCCACTTCTGGGTCCTTCTCCAGAAGGAGACACCAGAACTTAGCACTCAGTCACTGAGCACCGGTGCCATGGGCGGCTGCTCACCTTGGAGCAGGTGCCATCCTGCTGTTGGTACTTGCTCTCCCCTTCCCATCTCTGCTTCGATCTTTGTGCCCCCTCACTCCCCGCAACCCACCGACTATTCCCAGACAAGGAAGACCACCTCCCTGAGCAAGCAGAACTTACTCATTCTTCAGGGAAATACCACCCTCTCCAGAAGGACAAGAGGGATTGTGTTTTCAATTCCTTGGTGGGCAAAGGGACACGCTTCCTACTTTGCCATTGGGTGCAGCCCAGGGAATATAGACGGATCTCCTTTCTGCCGTTCTGCTGTTCGACTTCAAATCAATGTTATTTCAGCCCGCTAGGGAGACCCTCTGAATGTGCTCATTGACCAACTTCTTCATTTCTTATGTGGGCATTTATGTGCACATTCACACGGCCTTGCTTCCTTTGGTGAACAGTAATCTGTAGAGCATGGAAATGCATTACTCTTCCTGTTCCATATACGGTGAAATTAAGGATGCAGAGAGAATAAGCTACTTGCTCAAGGGCACAGTTCGTAAGTTTCCAATGCTTCTGACTCTTAGCCAAGTGCTCTGGCTACAGACCAGCAAAGACTCAAGAGTGGTAGAAAAGATGAAACAATCACCATCTTCGCTGCTGCCTTCCAAGTGGGCGTGCTTGGTGACACTCAGCTATTCTTTCCCCCCCTGTGCCCACTCCCCCAGTCCTTGGGAACACTGCTAAGTGTATCTTTCCATAAAGAAGAAAGGTCACATGGTATTAACACACCCAGTAATTCCGTATGTGCCTTACATAATGCTTTAACATTTTCTTTTCATGTAATAGAGCATTAAAATTGTCCCCACTTGACCCCAGCTATCCACAGAAAATTGGCAGCTTTTTAATTAATGACTTCTGGCTGCTACAGTGTATCTTCTAGCTAATTTCCCAGAGCACTCACCTCATGCCAACAAGATTACAGAATTCTGAATATTGTATGCACCGTGTTATATTTTGCTCTTTATAATAATGATGAACAACCTAACGTGGGTGGCCGATAATTTTATCAAGCTGTGACAAAGTCTACTTCCCTCCAGCTGAACAAATGGGTAACCCTTGGGACTGTTGTTCTTATGGTAGATGAATTGGTTCACTCTTCTGTTTAGCAAGCGTGATCAGATTTATAAATTGTGTAACTCTTCCAGTTAGGTTCACTTCCTCATGAAAAAAAGATTTAATGTTTTTCAAATGCATATACTTTATTCCTGTCTTTGTTAAGACCTTTTCATAATGAAGAGGCTTCTCTTAGTCTACACAGGAATTAATAGATAATCCTATTCAGTGATTTAACTGAGACAGCTGAGCTTAACACTAGTTAAATTTTATGTTGTAATGCTTTAGTATAAATGTGTCAAATGTTGTAAGTATTTTTCTGGTGAAAATTCTTTAAGGAGAGGAAAGCATACGTGTTTTTGACGTCAATGATCCTATTAACTGTCTCATATTCTATCGTCATTTTGTTAGATTTTTTAGGGTGTTGTACCCCGTTTTACATAATTTATAAATCCCATTGCATTTTCAGATTTCCTGGTTTTCTGCCTTATGGATGTATTTTTAAAATCCTACGTTTGGCTGAATTTTTAGGTTGTGTGTATTAAACTACATCTGGCTCTCTTACTGCAGTAAACTTTGGGAAAGGCATCAATAGCCTCGACAGCTTCAAAACATGGACTAAATTTAAGCACTTAAATAAAAATTAAAGGCTTTTTCATTAAGTTCTAATAGTATCCTTTTATCCTTGCCCAAAAGAACACGTTATCCATAAAAACGAATTTTATAATTGGTAAAAACTGAATTTTTAAAACATACCGTCAACTTTTACAGGAGAAAAAAAACATATGATCATTTCAATAAATATTGAAAGGCAGTTGATAATATTCAACATTCAGGCCTGACTTTAAATGAGGGGTGGGGGTGGGGGGAAAGTGGGTGATGGACATGGAGGAGGGCAGTTGTTGGGATGAGCATTGGGTGTTGTAATGGAAACCAAATTGATGATAAATTATATTTTTTAAAAATAATAAAATAAATAAAAATAAATAAATAAATAAATGAATGAATAAATAAGCAAAAATGAATTTGTGTAAAACCGGAGTATAGAAATGCTTTATAAGACCCAAGTGCTTTGGCAAATGAAGGAGGAAAAGACAGGAAGTCCAATAGATACATAGGCAAAGGATGTAGATGGGCTGTTCACCAAGAAAACAGGTATAAATTGCCAAAACATGAGGATGTGAAAAGATGCTCAAACTTATCTACAGGCAAAACAAACAAAAAATATCAAAAAAAAATTGTCAAAGCATGCAAATTAAAATAATGATGAAAATCAAAAAGGTCAGTCATGTACATGTGTGAGGAAAAAATAACCCTCAGCCAACACTGATGGAAATGAAATCGACGTGTTTCTTAGGAAGCAGCTTAGCCATACATTTCAACACTAAATGCGCAGAATTCCCCTTCGAGCATTAATCCAAGAGGTTGCCTACCACTCTATTGACTGACTGATAAGTGGAGAGATTCCTTGCAACATGGTCCTTCTTCTTGTGGAGTAAGAAAGACAGAAAGTCAACTAATCATAAAATCATCGTAAGGAGAAATCTTTTAAGAAGGAGTATTGTGGGCTTACTCTATGCCATACCATAGTTAAAGAATTTCAATGCCTACCTCACCTTATTAAGGAGATTCTATATTATCTCCACTTTTACAGGTGGAAGAAACTGAGGAACTGAAAGATTACCTCATTACCTAGTTATTCGGTGTTACTGATGATCTGATGCCTTGCAACAAATTATCCCCAAAAATTAGTGGCATGAGATAATGCACATTTATTACCTCCTATGTCTGGGGGTCTGGAATCTGAGTATGGCTTAGCTGAGTCCTCCTGTTCAAGGTCTCTCCCAGCACTGCAGTTAAGGTTTTGGCCAGTGATGCAGTCATGTCAAGGCTCAGCCTGGGAAGAGTCTCGTCCCCCAAGCCCACTCGTGTGGTTGCTGTGTTGTATGGCAGGATTCAGTCATAGACTGTTGGTTGGAGAACACCCTCAAGGGAGCCTCTCCATAGGGTAGCTACATTCCCCACAGTGAGGCCACTAGCCTCAGAGAGGGAGGGATTGAAAGAGAGACCACAGAGGCTCCTGGGTGGCTCAGTCCGTTGAGCAGCCAACTCTTGATTTCAGCTCAGGTCATGATCCCAGGGTCGTGGGATCGAATCCCGCATTGGGCTCCATGCTAAGCACAGAGCCTGCTTAAGATACTCTCCCTCCCCGTGCCCCTCCCCATTCACTCTCTCTAAAAAAAAAAAAAAAGGAAAGAAAAAAATATACGTATGTATATGTAAAGAATAGAGGTACCTGGGTGGCTCAGTCTGTTAAGTGCCTGACTCTTGATTTCAGCTCAGGTCATGATCTCACGGTTAGTAGGATCAAGCCCCGCATCAGGCTCTGCACAGACAGCTCAGAGCTTGCTTGGGATT
This sequence comes from Lynx canadensis, assembly GCF_007474595.2. Taxonomy (NCBI): domain Eukaryota; kingdom Metazoa; phylum Chordata; class Mammalia; order Carnivora; family Felidae; genus Lynx; species Lynx canadensis. Next base: position 153,490,494 of record NC_044311.2, on the reverse strand, counting down.
CTCTCGTCTCTCTCTTTCTCTCCCTGTCCCTCTCCTGCTGGTGCTTCCTCTCTCAAAATAAATAAACTTTTTTAAAAAATGTTGGGGCACCTGGGTGGCTCAGTCAGGTAAGCATCTGACTTCAGCACAGGCCGTGATCTCACGGTTCGTGAGTTCAAGCCCCATGTCAGGCTCTGTGCTGACAGCTCAGAGCCTGGAGCCTGCTTCGGATTCTGTGTCTCCCTCTCTCTCTTCCCCTCCCTAGCTCACACTCGCATTCTCTCTCTCTGTGTCAAAAATAAGTAAACTTAAAAAAATTTTTTTAATGTTAAAAAAAAGAACAAAGAGAGCCACAATCCTTTGTGATCATAGCTACATGCCCAGTATCTGCCCCACAGTGGGTGCTCAGTAATCAAACAATAAATCCCATTTATGTAAAAATAGAGCACATCTTTATATTCACTTATAAAATATTAGGAAGGGAAAATTATGAGATTGGGGTCTTGAGAAGAAAAAGAGGGCATTTACTTACTTACTGTTTGAATTTGGGGCCCAAAATTCTCAGATCCCTAATCTGGGATTCTCATGTTTTATACTATAATAAGTAAACTAACAGATACCTTTCATTAATTACTTTTCAAAACCAATCACTCATTTACTGGCATGTTCATAATTCATCAAACACTTGTTAAAAATCCTCTGTGAATTTCATGTGAATTAGGTTTCTAATGATCCACATTACACATGTTTCTAAGTTTGCATTTTTTACATTTTGATGATTTCTCTATTCCCCAAGAGCAAACAGATTAGGGGTCAGAATGTTTTTCTTCATTTTGTCTCACTTTAGAAAGTATTCAGAAGCTGATACTGGAGAGAGCAACATGTTGCGATTATGAAAGAAAAGTGCTGTTACTTACATGTTTAAAACTTTCCATCCTTGATTTTGAATGCTTTATGAATGAGACATATTTTTTAAAAATTCTACTTAAAATTATGTTATGATATTTCATGCATCAGCTGTGTGATAAAATACTAACCCAAATGTGTATTATTTGTATATGCTCCTCCTTCCAACTTTGTAGTGATCTTACAGATGTGGGCTTCTTACAAACCAGATGTCAGCCACGTGTGGGACATGAGTCAGATCCTACCCACACCCAGTCTTTCCATTGGATACTATTAGAACACAGGCTGCTTTGTTTGGGTATTTTCTCTGGCTACTTTTGTGCCTCATTGGCAGAAGTATGTAGTTATATAACAGTGTGGCCTGCAAAGCCTACAACATTATTATTTGGCCCTTTTGGAAAATGATTTCCTAGTATTGGCTGAAAAAATTGAGAATTTTGATCCATGAACATTTCTTTCAGTCTTCATTAATTGTTAGCAAGAACTTTTATAGTTTTCAGTGAGCCAGTCTTGCACATATCTTGCTTAATGAATTTCTTAGCATTTCATGTTTTGATGCAGATGTATCATTTTTTAAATTTCAATTTCCAATTGCTTTTTACTAATACATTTATAAACAAAATTAACTTTGAGTTGTGTACATCGATGTATCCCATGACGTCCCTAAATTCACTATGTTTCTAGCAACTTTTTTGTAAGTTCTTTTTTATTAAGTATGACTTAGTTATAGTTTTTTTTTTGGAGACACCTTTATCAGGTTAGTCATTGTCTTCCTAGTTTGCTATGAGATTTTATCAGGATGTTGAATTCTGTGAAAAACATTTTTTTTTTGTATCTACTCACTCTATTTCTGTTTTTGTATGTTGAAGTAGTGAGTTTCTTTCATTGGCTAATTCCTGAATTCAAACCAACCTTGCATTCCTGGAGTAAATCTCACTTGGTCGTAATACATTGTTGTTTGTATGTTGATATACCTGATTTGGTAATGTTTGGTTAAGGATTTTTATGTCCGTGTCCATTAGGGATATTGGTCTCTAGTTCTCTTTTCTCTTAAGATTCTTGTCTGACTTTGGTATCAGGATAATTCTGTGTAAAATTGGTTTTATTTCTTCTTTAATTATAGGTAATATTTACTAGTGAAGCTTCCTGGGTTTTGGGTGTTATTTGTGGAAGGTTTTTAACTATAAATTAAATTTATTTATAGATATGACTATTAGATCTACCTCCTTTTTCTTGAGCGATCCTTGATAGTTTGTGTCTTTCAAGAAATTATTTAATCTAAGTTGTCAAATTCATTGGCACAAAGTTATTCCTAATATTTTGCTATTATGCTTTTAATTAAAGTAGAGGCTATAGTGATGGTTATCTTTTTATGGTTATTTGTAACTTGTGTCTTCTGTCTTCTACATCAGTCCTAGAGGCTCACCTACTATGTTTTTTTCCAAAGAGCTAGCTTTTGGTTTTACTGATTTTTTTTTTATCTGTTGTTTTTCTGTTTTGTATTTCACTGATTTGAGTTTTCCTCCTTATTATTTCCTTCCTTCTTCATACTTTGGGTTTTTCTTGCCCTTCTTGTAGTAGCTTCTTAAGGTGGGTGCTTAGATAGTTGATTGGTGACCTTCTTCCTTTTTTTTTTTTTTTTTTTTCAACGTTTATTTATTTTTGGGACAGAGAGAGACAGAGCATGAACGGGGGAGGGGCAGAGAGAGAGGGAGACACAGAATCGGAAACAGGCTCCAGGCTCTGAGCCATCAGCCCAGAGCCTGACGCGGGGCTCGAACTCACAGACTGCGAGATCGTGACCTGGCTGAAGTCGGACGCTTAACCGACTGCGCCACCCAGGCGCCCCTCTTCCTTTTCTAATACAGTAATTTAATGCTACACACTTCTAAGTTTTGCTTTTATCTGTATCTCACAAATAATGATATGGTGTTTTTATATTCATATGTATATATTCTTATTACTCTGGTGATTTCTTCTTTGACTCATGAGTTATTTAGACATGTATCATTTAATTTTCAAATATTTGGGTTTTTTTTTCCAGATGTATTTGTGTTATTGTTTTCAATTTTCATTTTGCTGTGGAAATAGAACATAACATGTATTATTTTTATCTTATAACATCTACTGAAATTTGTATTATGGCTAACAATATTGTCCCTTTTATTAAGTGTCAAATGTGCCCTCAAAATCAGTATGTATTCTGCTATTTAGGGTGCAGAGTTCTGTAAATGTCAGTTAAGTCAAATTGATTAATAGTGGTATTAAAGTCTTCCATATTTCAAATCTCATTTCCTCTGCCCCCCCTTTCTTTTCCTTTTGAGACTATAATTTTCAGTGTTAGAATATTTGATGTAATTTCAGAATTCCAGGATAACCTATTTCATATTTTCCACTTTTGCACTTTTTTTTTTTTAACTTTGGATGTTTTCCACTGACCTACGTTTAAATTCACTAATTTTTTTCCTCTGTCTAACCTGCTGAGTAGCTTGTTTAAAGATTTATTCATCTCTTACATTGTGGTATTTGTTTTTATCATTTTGTCTTTCTTATAGTTTCATGGTTTTAATATTGCTTCTGAACCCGCCCCACCCCCGTTTATGGATATTAATCATAATTATTGTAAAGTCCCTGTGGAAGAGCTCCCCTACCATAGTTATGTCGATATTTTTTTTCTGGTCCTTTTTTCTTGCTTTTTTGTGTGTCTCGTAATATTTTATTGAGTATGGCCCTGGTGCATAAAAGGAAAGAAAAGTAGAGATTGCGGGAGGTTATACTTACTTCCAGTCCTTGTTATCTGCTTTTATGACGAGGTCCTGGTCCCCCCATCCTCTGCCAGAGATGGGATTATTTATCTCCTTGTGGGGCTTCTAACTTTTTGTAACTAATTTCACTTAGTTGTCTGTGACTTCGACTTTCTAAGCGACTCAGAGAACAGTATGATTTTGTAGATGAACAGCCTCTCCTTTTTGTTGTTAGAATGGAAGCGACATTCCTTCGTGTCTCTCTCCATCGTCAGCAGAAATGGAAATCTGTTCTTTTAATTGAAGTCTTCATATGTCCTCTGTGGCAGTTCTGTGTTGGTAGCAGCCACCTGTTGTGGGGATTCTGCTTGTCCTTCTTGTTCGGTGTGAAATGTCCCCTCGGTACATTATGAGTTTCCCTGGTCTCTTTGGTGGGGCTGGGTTACCTGATCTAGACATGAGGGAAGGGAGGGCACAGCCAGGGTCTCTGCCACTGTGAGCTAAGGAGTACCAATAGATAAGTGATCAGTTTGGCACGGAGATAGCATGAGAAAGTGTGTCCCTTCTCGTGTCCCCAGATGCAAAGCCTGAAGTTCCCTGCAGGTGGGGTATGGTGACAGTGCAACAGTGTGCATGTTCAGCTCCCACGAAGGATCTGGGGCCATGGAGACCAGCATGGGGCTCACGCTGTGGGCTTTCTCCAGGAAGTTGGAATTGGTCCTCACCACTGGGTCCTCGCCCCAAATCCTCAGACTCAGGTCACACAGTAGGGAAGCTCTACCAGCTTATCAAGGCTTAGATCACACTCTCCCAGTCTCACCCAGGGCCCCTTGCACAGGGATAAGCAACATAGCAAGTTAATCCAAACCACCGTCTTCCCAGAAATCTCCCTAGACCACCCTTGGTCCTGCTTTTTATTATTTCTAAAAGATATTTTTTTTCAGAACAGTTTCGTAAGGATCTTCCATATGAGTCATATCACATCTCTGTCCACGGCACATGTCATCGGTGGCATTTTCTCCTTGAACGCCATACTCTGAGGAGAGAGGTGTTTTAATTCTGTGCTGTCTTACTGGCACCATCTGACTTATTTATTTAAATGACATGAAGTGATACTAACATGCACGTGTGTCTAGACTGCAGCGTGACTGTGCTTAGAAGACAAACCTGCGATACTTGTATTCTCTTTGTAGACTCACCGCAAGCAAAGTCTTCAAATGCCCTGTCCCTGGAACATTCCTTGTTTACATTCATAGTAATTCCCTGGGAACACAAGGCTTCTATTTAGTCTCAGGAGAGAAGTCTACTCCTGTGCTGTTCCACTGTGATGTCTTTGAATAATTTATCAGCTACTTAACACTCATCAAATTTGGCTTTTTGTGTAGAAACGACCTGTAACAGTCTCTTACTCTCTATCTCAGAGTCTGAAGCAGTGTCATTTTAAATAAATGTGCTTCTCTCCAAACAAGAATTTACATGTTGGGGGGAAAAAATTCCGCGTATCCCACGACTGCCCTCTAGATGTTAAATACCCCTCACTTCTCTGTACTAAGCTGCGTGAACTTGAACTCACTGTCTCCCCTTGTGTGTTTCTGTTGGCATCATTCTTCCTCCTTCTTGTTCTACTCCAGGTGCTGGGGTTCCCCAGTTCCAACCAATTGCCCTGAATGGCCGAATTCAGGTTCTGAGCAATGGGTCCTTGTTGATCAAGCACGTCGTGGAGGAAGACAGCGGCTACTACCTGTGCAAGGTCAGCAACGATGTGGGTGCAGACGTCAGCAAGTCCATGTACCTCACGGTGAAAAGTAAGGAAGAAGAATGCTTTGTTTTACCTAAATAGGTCTTTTTGTGCTTAAATTTGCCATTGTCTCCGCACACATCTGTTTAAAACAAAACAAAACAAAACAAAATGTTGGTTGGCTACAGCTGAGGTTTGAGGTTTTGCTCGCCTGGGACACAACCGAAGAGGAGGGCAAAAATCCAGCCGGTTGCAATAGCCTGACCGTGTGCCTGGTGTCTGGGCCACATGCTCGTGTCCCTTGGGTTCCCTTGGCCATGCATACCTAGCAGGTGAGTGGGCCTCTGCCTTTAGGGCCCACATTTCTATTCTGCTGATTTTACTGTGGAAAAGCCTAGCGTATGGTCTTGTATGTGCTCTTTTCAGACGTCTGTTTCCACACATTTTATGATTTGCAAGCTGGCTTGTCCCTAGGTTTCCTTTTAGAGATCCTTATGAAATCAAGCAGCCGGAAACCTCATTACCAAAGACACACAACTACAAGACAGGAACATGTAACACCCTGTCTAGGGTCCATGTTGCTGACCCGTTTTATAGGGGAGGGCAACTTATAATGAGATTATTTTTCTACTTAGGTAAGTAAACCACCAAAGGAAGGACGTAAAATGGGCCAACTTTTGTAAAGTTGCTGCTTTTTAGCAAATGGTTGGGCGCCTAGTTTACAGCGAATTACTTATGTCTTTGTCCATTTGTGCAATTTTCTGTTAGATAAATTGTGATCTCTTCCAGATAAGGCTTTGATCAGCCTTTCTCTTTTTTATTTTAATTGTGTTCTCGGTAGGCTGGAAAAGACCTCTACCGTACCACTCATTAGAGGGATTGAATTTAAAAGTGAATCTCAGTGGGTCTTATGTATATGTGTGTGTGAGAGAGAGATATTTAAGCTGACTGCACAAATACTAGTATCCGCCCTATTTCACTCAGAATTTATTCTAGTCCGTTATTGCCAACGTAACGCTGAAAATATCAAGCTATTTATTTGCTATACTTTTATACCATGAAAAATTACAGTTTGAAACAGGGTTGCTTTAAAATATGTTTTGTAGATATCCAATACATAAATTTGATTCTAAATTTTATACTCTGGAGGAACTGATTTGCAAGAATCTGAAGACAAATTGTCATTTCATATAAATCCAAAGTTGAAAGGATAACTTAAAAAATTATAAATTGATGATATTTGAAGGAAACCCAAGAGCTGAAGACCAATGTTGGCCAGTATTGATCCATCTTTCCCCAATAAGAGAAATATATTTTTTAATTTGATTATATTTAATAGAATATGTTTGATTCTAAATTTGGTTATATTTTGCCACTTTGAAATATTTTAAAATTATAAAAATTCCACAAGTCTATATCTATGCTGTAATAGATACAGGGCCCTGTGAAGGATGTGAATAATTCATCCACGGACTTATGTTTTGGAAGAGGAGATAACAAGGAAGTATATAGAGCTTACTAATATTAATGCAAGATGGAGAGTAATATAATATGTGCCATAGTTGTACCTTTCAGAGGAGGATATAACTTTCATTTTGCGGGGACTAAGGAGCGTTTCATGGAGAAAAAGTCTTTTAAGTGGGTGGAATTTAAAAATACAAAAGCTGGTTTTCCCCAGATTTCCTCTCTACACACCTTTGATGCTCTTAGTGTGGGGCATGGGAGAGGACCACGGAGATGTCTTTCTGCCCTTAGCGACCTTTCTTTCTTGTGGGTTGATGGGGAATGGGTGTATACAACTGCCATCCAGTGGAATACACTGGAAAAGAGTTCCAAACACAAAGGCGCGCAGACGAGGGCGTGATTTACATTTGTGTGTAGGGCCAGCGACTGCACAGTGACAACACATGGATTTAAGTTCAGTCTTAGACGATGCAGTGGGTATCAACAGGTACAATCCTTGAGGGTGGATAGGGACGCTTGAGGAAGAGGGAACAGAGAGCAGAGACAAGAAATTAAAACTCCCAAGGCAGGAGGTAAACTCTGTCCGCGTGTTGTACCCTGTACATGGAGGGGGTTAGACAGGGAAACGTTTAAAGTGAGCAAATGTCAAACAGAAATGGTTCTTAGAGGTGGCCAAGTTTAGATTCTCTCAAACCATACAAACTATTAGCAGAGAGATGCTTTTAGGTAACAGCTAATTCTACCAGTTTTTAACAACCCTTGGTGGGTTTATAAATGTGTTCAGTTTCAAGTGTCTGGTATATTTAACCCTTTAAAATCATACTATTTGAATTCTGGAAAGTAAAAAGAATAATTTAAGAAAGCTATAGAAGCACAAAGACAGGAGATATACAACAAATAGAGGTGTTACTCAAATGATACCATTAAAAAAAAAAACAAACAGTAACAACAAACAGGGATAACTTCGCTTTTTCTGTGTGTATTTGTGTGACCAGACTACTTAGTGGATTAAAATGGACTTGTGGAGGCAGCACACAGCAATGCAAATCTGCTGCTTGGTATTATCTATTTTACCATGAAAATAGGGAGGAAGGGGGCGCCTGGGTGGCTCAGTCAGTTGAGCATCAGACTTTGGCTCAGGTCATGATGTCACGGTTTGTGAGTTCGAGCCCCGCGTCAGGCTCTCTGCTGTCAGCACAGAGCCTGCTTAGGAACCTCTGTCCCCCCTTTCTCTGCACTTCCCCTGCTCGCTCTCTCTCTCTCTCTCTTAAAGATAAATAAATAAACATTAAAAAAAAGGAAAGAAAATAGGAAGTTTGAGCACAGAGCACACCCTGGCTGACTTTATGCCCCTATGAATGGTAACATGTTTTATTGTTACTTCTGTAGAGGACAGAAGGGGAGCACTAAGCTGTAGACACACACCCACATGCACATGTGCACTTACAGTGTGTGCACAGCAAACCCAGATGCCTTCCAGGTAGAGGCAAGAAGAGAAAGAACCATCATCCCATTCTCTTTTATTTTAATCTCTTAACATGGCCCTAAAAATGGCATGCACCCACACCCATGTACACACACACACACACACACACACACACTGCGTTCCATACAAACACAGAAAAATCATCCCAAATGAACTAAAGCTACCTATTCAAACTGCAGCCAGGAGAGGAATGAGAGCATAACAGGGACACTACTGGCCAATCCCTGGGAAAACCATTGCATGGTATCACCAAAAAAAAAAAAAGGAACAAAGCGTCCTCCCCCTCTCCCCCAAACAGTTGATTCCAATATTTCACACACTAAAGAATTTCTCTGTATTGTTGGAATTGATTCCATAAAAGTGGTAACAAGTTTTCTTTGAGGTGGTAATCGCTATTTTGACAACCTTCAATCAGTTCTGTCCCTAAATGAAGACTGTCTTGGGGAAAAACAAGGAATCCTACATTCTGGGTCAAAATTAGGAAAGTCCTCAAAGCCTGTGTGCTGTGGACATGGAGGGCTGAAGTGTCATGTAATTAACAGGGAGCCCAGGGTAGGGTGAAGAGCACCCCCCCCCCCCGCCCCGAGGTTGCAGCCCAAACAATCTGGTCCTTCTGGTTCTCCACTTCTCATTAGTGATCTCAAATTGCTTTACTTCACACCTTTCCTGGGGAGGGGGGTTATGAAAATTAAATGGGATAATGTATGTGAAGATACACTGTAAATCACAAAGCACTCTATGCACGGATTTAGCACATACACATAGCAGGTGATCCTGCTGGTTAGAGAGAAAAAAACCGTAGATGCTGATGGTGCTGCACACTGGAATACTTCCAGAAAATCATTCTGAACAGGAAAATTAAAAGGTTGTAGGGTAGGAAGAGGAAGAGGAAACATGACTTCCAAGATCCAGGCGGGGGGTACTTTCACTGTCCCTGTGATGCTGACCCATGGGGGTGGTGCCTTTGGAAACTCTTATTCCTGACTCCAGCTGTTTATGAATCATCAATAAAATGTTTGGGGATTTCAAACCGAAAAAAAAATTGTTTGAGTAGAAAGGAAACTTCACGGCTTTAAATAAAAATTTTACGTACTCTCTCATTTTTATAATTCGTATTTTTAAAAAGTGGGCTGCAAATATTTCTAAATGTAATAGGACAGAACTTTCTGCCCGAACAAGCATTGTCAGGAAATTAAGGCGACTTCTTGGACAACTCTCCCAACAGCGCCGGTTGCCAGGGGCTCACTGGGGACGCGAGAACCGTGCGCTGCCTGAGCGAGCCTCTTGTCTGGGAAGTTCTTTCACTCGGGTGCTTTCAAAAACCACTACTGCACTAGCAGAGCAATTTGATGGTGAACCCCCACCACACACACACACACACACACACACACACACACACACACACACACGTGTTTTTGACATCAGACACATGGCGGCTGTGGGCAGAGATGAGGCAACCAAGCTTGGATGAACCATCAGGAACAGCGACCGGTGGGATAGGAAAATAACCCTTCAAATCCTTCAGGTTTGTTGGTCTTGCTGTTTCTGGAACAACATTATTCATTATTATCCCAATCATAGCTTAGCTTTTACCAAAACGCGTGCCCGGAATAGGGACCCGAAACATCAAATGTTGTTGAGGACTTCGGCAGAAAAGACAGAGGGACCGGGCTGTCCTTTCCATCAGACTCTACTTTCCAAACTTTCTGTTTGGCCTCTGGTGACAACGCTGCACCCTCGCCCCAGGCCCACGGGGGCGCTGCAGAGCGTCTCCATCCCCAGACCTTGTGCGAGCTGGGAGATCTGGTTGGTTGCCGTAAGAAAAGAGCTGCCCCAGACCTCTGGATCTCTCAAGGGGATGAGTCCTTGTCCCGAATGTTTCTCCCAGGTGCCAGAATCACGTCCTCCCCTCCCCACCTTCTGTCTCTGGGCCCGCATGCTCCCTGGAACTGATCTCTGCATGGATCTGAGGCCCCGAGGCACAAACAGCTCCTCTTCTGTCACTGCATGCAGGATGAAAGAACATCCCTTACCAAACAGGAGCAGGGTGCTGCCCGGAGAGGTGGTTGCTCTCCGGATCCAGTGATGCCACTGCCTCTCAGAGCCAACCTGGAGGATGTGGTGGGGCCTTGGTCCCCAAGCCTCCCTCAGGCTCAGCCCAGGCAGGTCCCTGGGTATCATGCACACATCTCTTTTTCCTCCAGGATTCGGGCACATAGGCCTTGCAGCTCATGTGCACTCACTGTCAGCTTTGGTCAGTCTCCTGGACCTTGGCCATGATATTTCTGGATAGACCTTGGTGATGTGATAGGATCTAGGCCACTCAAGTCCTGCCTTTGCTGGGGAGGATATGTTGGGGGTGGTGTTCAAGAATCTACCGCCATCTCCGAGAATCCGTATGTACCCCTGGGTAGTCCATTCAATTTCTGTGACTTCCTACCCTCACACTGTGTCCCCACCGATCTTTACCCTACACCTCGTTAGCTAAATAAAAATCCCCTCTAGTCTTTGCGATTGCTCTGTGAGACTTCTAAAAGAAGGAGCAGGGCCCCCAGCTGGCCCTCTGTGAGGCTGTGATGGCCTTAATAATTCCTATAAAATGTTTTCCAGGCCCCTCACAGTCACTTTGACAGGACACCCTTTCCTCTAAAAGCAAAATAAGGTTTGTTTTCAGGCTGCTTTGTTCTTAACAGAGCAAGAGAGGACAGTTTTGAATATATAGAATTACTAAATTATAATTTTTTTGTTTCCTAACGTGCCAAGATAGCTGAGTGGGTCCAATGCTGTTTTCCCTGATATTTTAATTCAGGAGCTTCTAAATTTTTTTTTTTAACATTTATTCACTTTTGAGAGACAGAGGCAGAGCATGAGCAGGGGAGGGGGAGAGAGAGTGAGACACAGAATCGTAAGCAGGCTCCAGGCTCCGAGCTGTTTGTCAGCACAGAGCTCGATGTGGGGCTCGAACTCACAAACTGCGAGATCATGACCTGAGCTGAAGTCAGATGCTCAACCGACTGAGCCACCCAGGTGCCCCTTAATTCAGGAGCTTCTAAATCACACTTTGACTCATGGGCCCCTGTAGGCAGATCCCATGAGGTTCTGGGACCCCTTGATATCAGGTGCAAACATGTGTGTTTTTTTTGCTGGGGGGAAACACTGTGGCCTTCGTGATTCCCTCAAAGGGATGCATGATGCACGAAGATCAAGAACCACTGTTCTGGAAAAATCACACCCTGGATGGCCTTGTGTATTTTCCTTGCAGTGTCTCTCGGAGTATTGGACTGGAAGCAGCCAAGCACACAATGAGAGGTTAGAAGGGGCTAAGGAGGAGTAAGCAGCCCTGAGTCAGGCAGCAGCCTGGGTTCTGTTGAAAACTAGGATTTTCTATTTCACTACCTTTGCTTCATGTCCACACTGTTACCGCGGCCTTACGCCACGTGTGACATAAATGAATCAAAGCGATGTAACTCTGTGGTTGCCAGTCAGGCTTGAAGCTCACACAGCCTGGGCTCCCTCTCTCCAAGCCTCTGTAGATTAGAGTCACAGAAAATACATCTCTCGTGGGATCCCTATAAGGCTGACATGACCCATCACTGAAGCACTCAGTAAAAATTCCTGACATGGTTGTTGCAGAGCAATGGCGGCTACTGTTGTGGTTGATGTTAGGGGTGTTATTTTAATTATCATCATCATTCCTGAATTACAGCTTATGACTCCCCCCAAACAAGCCACATTAGTGTCTGTTATAGAGTATGACGTGTCCCTGACTCAAAAACATCCAGGTAACACATTTTCATGACTGTAGAGTCCGCCAGCCCCCACTCCGATGTATTCTACATGTATGCACACACTCATATCCCTCACCCTTCCCTTTTCTGGTCCAGCTGTCAAAAGTATCTACACTTTTCATGGCAATGCCTGGGTGCAGGAGCAGAGGATGGGAAGGGGCATGGGAAAGTAAGAATGGAAAAGGGGGGGGCCACTTGTCAGCCAGTAGACGACGCTCCACGGCTGTAATTGCCAATGGTGGATGGCGGCTCCTTCCAGGGAGAGCGTCTTGTACTCCACATAAACAGTCGCATTTCACTTCTTAAATGAGCCTGGAATTCTACCAGCTGAAGATCCTTTGGGGTTAATAAGGAATTTGTAAAATGGGAAGACTAAATCACTGTAATTTGTTGCCAGCTCCAATTTCAGCCTCGTCTCTCAGTGTTAAGTGTTGAATTGTGTGCCCCCAAAATTCATATATTGAAGTCCTGACCCCTAGTATCTTAGAATGTGACCTTATTTGGAAATGGCGTCCTTGCAGATGAAATTAGTTAAAATGAGATTTTATTAGAGTAAGGTGGCCTTTAATCTAATATGACTGATGTCCTTATAAAAAGGGAAATTTTGGAACTAGTCATGAGGGCACAGGGTCATGTGAAGACAGAGACAGAGACAGGATAATGCTGCCACCAGCAAAGGGAAGCTGGAAGAGAAAAAGGATATTCCCCTAGAGTCTTCAGAGGGAGAACAATCCTACCAACACTTTGATTTCAGACTTGGGGCCTCCCGAGCTGTGATAGAATACATTTCTGTTGTTTTAGGCCACCCAGTTGGTGGTGCTTTGTTGTGGCAGGCCTGGAACATGAATGCACACAGTGATAACAGAGATCTTCTGTAGAGTCTTGTGTTTGAGAGAAGCACACTATAACTACATCACCTGCTCCAGCAGGTAAATCCTAATGTGTCTAAACCCATGGATATGAACTCTAGTCTGAAGAAACCACGAGAAGCCTATTCCCTTTGGACATAATTGGTTTAAAGATGGGCATGAGACCCAGTTTGGGCCAACAAAATGTAAGAAGAGACCTTCTGGAAAAGATTTCCTTATTCTTAATAGGCAACTGTGCCAGAGATGCTCATCTCTTTTGATTCTTGGCCCCGCCTGGAGGTGACACCTTGATCCGTGGCAGCCATTTTGGTATTGTTCCCAGGATACAACCAATACCTAGAAGAAGGTAGCATTAAGAAAAGAGGAAAAGTGGAGTTTTACCCCTACTGTACTGCATCTTGAATCCTCTGAACTCATAGTTGTAGAAGACTAATTACTTGGTTGCCTTTCTGTCTAAACCAATGTGGGTCAAGGCCTTCTTGTTTGCAACTGGAGACATCCCAGCACAATAGGTAAGGAGACAGCATCCTCAGAACTTCCTGGGACTTGATTCAGCCATGCTGCCCTCCTCAGCAGTCGGGCTGAAATAAACACCTCTGAGGGACTGGGGAGTTTTATTTGAGTTGAGGAACTATTATAGGGACTCATAAAGCCTGATGCTTTGGGTCGGGGTAGAACAGGTCAGAGGGAAGAATGGCAATGGAGGGTCAAGGACAGCATGCAGGTCTGGGGAACATCTGGTGTCCCCAGAGCAGGGAGGCCAGTGCCTGGTGGAGGGAGACTGAGAAAAACAAACAGGATTTTTAAAAATGTTTCTCAGGATGGTACTCTTCCGAGGCGAGGCGAGTGTATTTTTCTCTTTTATTTAGTTGCTTCCTCTTCCTCCTCCTTCTGTGTAGAGGCTCCCTTCTACCCAGCAGCTGAGAAGTTATGTCTTGCCTCTTTGGGGTAATCTCAGCTCTTTCGGGGTTTCTTGGTTCATTAAGATCCTTCTTCCCCCATGGCCTTCTGTGGGTGTTGGCATCAGTCTTCTGAGTCCTCAGTTAGCTGTCACCCTCCACGCCGGCACCCACTGAGACGCCTTTATTCCCATCTGGCCCTGGGCCATGGGGTCGCTGCCTAGCTGCCCCCTTAGGTCCTCTGGCTGCCCCTTGTCCTTTCTGCCCACTCGTCTGGTCGGCAGTATTCACTGGGCTCCTGCTAGCCTCCAGGACTGTTCTAGACACTGCACATTGGATGAACAAGACACAACTAGTTTACATCTCCATGGAGAGAATGACATGTGCATCGGTATTTAGCATAAAGCCTGGCAGAGAACAGAATGAAGGAAATGGGTTGTGTGTGTGCTTGGAGAGAACATTCCAGATGATGGAGTAGCAAGTGCAAAGGCTCGAGGTAGAAATTGGTTATGTTTGCAGAGCAGCAAGGAGACCATGTGCTTGGAGTACAAGGTACATGGCGGGGCCAAGAGACCTGGGCAGGGGCTGGACCCACAGTCAAACTTTGAACTTTATTTCAATGATGATGAGACACCATTGGAGGATTTGAGCGGAGGAAAAGTATCATGACAATAATATTCTCATTCTGACACCCACACTCAAAATTCTATATTACATCTGACTTATGGGAGGAGCGCAGAGAGGCAGGAGAGCCAGCCAGAAGAGCAGGTGGCAGTCTTGTGACAGTCCCAGGAGACTGGGGGTTTGCGTCTGTCTCTGGGTCTCAGGGGTTCTGCTTCCCATGGCCTGTAGTTAGAAAGGCCACCTTTTAGAAACCCAGAGAGATCCCTCCGGCCCCCATGCTGAGCTGGTGGAGCCCAGAGCTCCTTGATGGGACCGTCCCCAGTGGCCAGCTCCTTCAGCTCCACCACCACTCATTTTCCTAGTGCGCTAATCTCTGCAATCCTTCTAGCAATGTGGCTTTAATTTCTGGTTTGCTATGCTGATAAGAAGAGGCAGTTCTCCCGGCGTCCACTTGGCCTTTCCTATCATAATAGCCCTCACTCAGCAGTTTGAGAACCATGTGGGCATTCTGCCAGTTACCAAGTGACACATTCTGGAACGGGGGAAATAACCACAGGATGGGTTTGAAGATTCATTGGGTCCACTGGAAACCAGGACCTATGCCAGAATGTATTGTCCCCTGACCTATAGAAGCCCCTGACTGGGGGACCAGGGTAGTGTTTTGGTTCTCCAAGAATTAGAGTCAGGTCAGGGTTACCACCCCCATACTTGATGGGTCATTTTTCTCTGGCCGCTTTTAAGATTTTCTTTCTCTTGGGATTTCAGAGTTTGACCGTAATGTACCTATATGTCGTCTCCTTTGTACTTATGTTGGTTTGGATGGAGGAGCTGGTAGGATCTTTAAACCTGAGAAGTTTTCAACCATTAGTTCTTCACATGATTTTGTTGTCATCGTTTTATTCTCTCTTAGGTCTCATTCTAGGACACATCTGCTAGTCTATTGGATACGGCCCCAGGACTAAGGCTTCTGATACTTCTGACACATGTTTCTTCAGTCTTTTCCCTCTGTCATCAAATTGCCTATTTTAAATCTATTTTTATCATTACTGACACTTTCTCCAGCGTCTCCAGTGTGCATTAAGCTCATGCACTGAAGTTTTCATTTTAGTTAGTGTACTCTTCAGTTCAAGGATTTTATTTGGTTCCTTTTTTATATTCTCTATTTTTTTGCTCAATTTCCAATCTGTCTACTCATTATGCACATGTATTAAGTTACAGCATCAGCCATATTTACAACAGCTGCTCCAATCCTTGTTTGCTATTTGCAACATCTGAGTGCTTTTATGGTCAGTTTCTATTGATGGCTTCTGTTTCATAGAGAACACATTTTACCTGTGATTTTACATGTCTGGAAGTTTTTAAAAATCATGTACTTGATAAGTGATACATTGAAGAGACTCTGGATTCTGTTATGTTCCTCCAAAGATTGACTTTTTTCCTAGCTGGCTTTCAGCCAGCTGGAGTTAAACTCCAAGGTCTCTCTCTCCCTTGCAGTGGGCAGCAGCTGAAACCTTGATCAGCCTCTAGTTGATGCTTTTCCCCTGAGCCCACTGTGAGCTTCTGCACTCTTCAGTAGTCATCCACGATTTGGGCTCATGTGAAAATGGTGGAACTTACACTCTCTGTGACTCCCTTCTCTCTAGGGTGTCCCCCTAATGTTCTCACTGCTCCTCCAGACCTTAAGTGTGCCCTCTGATAGATGGAGTAATTGGCCTCTACAGCTAATTCATACTCCAATCTAGAGAAGTGTCCAGTAAATTCACAGATCTCACCCACTGAGGGTTTATCCTTTAAGGGAAGATACTATTTTAGCTCAGCTAATTCAGTTTCTGCTTGCTTTCAGTGCCTGAATACTCTCTCTGTCTCCCTTCCTCCCTCCCTCTCTGTCTATACACACACACATATATACAAATACATGCATATATACATACATACCCAAAATACAAAATCTAGATGTTATAGTTATAGGAGGAAAGGTTAGTCTATCCGAACTCTGCCAGTACTGCAAGTCTGAAACATTTAATTTTATTTTATAGTGTTTTGATATATAGTTTAATTTTTTTATGTAGCTAAATATAACAACTTCCCAATGTTTCCCCCCCCCCATTTTGTACCCTGATTAAAGTTATTATCAACCCAAGGGATATTAATAGTCTATATTAAATATATAATATATAAACTTCTTTAATTTCTATAAACATACAGATTTCTATACTTGCCATTAACTTTGTACTACTTAAGAAAGACATTGTGATGTAGATTGTAAGAGTGAATATATTTTCTGCAAATGGTTAGTCAGTTGTCCTAACGTTATTTGCTGAACATCTTGTCCTGTCCTTACTTTTTGAAATAGAAATTTCATTTTAGGAAAAGATATTTAAGAAAATGGCGTCTCAAGTCAAACTTTCCAGCCAACAGCATACATGACATAAGGAAAAATGCATAACTTGGACTTCATAGAAATTAAAACATTGCATGCATCAAGAAATGAAAAGACAGTTGAAGAATGGGGGGAAATATGTGTAAATCCTATATCTGTTAGGGTACTTGTGCCTAGAACACTTATAAGTCAACAATAAAACACAGCTAAACCAATTAAAAGTAGATAAGGATTTTTGAAAAGACATTTATCTAAAGACGGTATACAAGTGGCCAATAAGTACATAAAAAGGTGTTCGATATCATAGTTCAGTTAGGGAAATGCAAATTAAAACCCCAATCACATATCACTTCATACCCATTAGGTTGGCTTAAAAGGAAAAAAAGCAAAGTCCATCGTCAAGGACATGGAGAAATTGAAACATCATGTATTGTTGGTGAGACTGTGAAATGATGCAGCCACTTTGCACAATGGTTTAGCAGTTCCTCTAAAATTTAAACATGGGAGTTACATATGACCCAGTAATTTCACTCCTAATCATATACCCAAGATAATGAAGACCTATGTATACACAGAAACTTGTACATAATGCAACTATTCATGATAGCTAAATGTGGAAACAATCCAAACTGTCCATCAACTGGCAAATGGATACTCCAAATGCAGTATGTCCTGAAGAGTACCATTCAGCTACACAAACGAAGTAGGAATACATTCTACAACATGGATGTACCTTGAAGACATTCTGCTAAGTTAAAGGAGCCCAGACACAAATACATTACTGTGTATCATGTGGTCCCTTTTATATGAAATATCCAGAACAGGCAAATCCACAAAGACAGAAAGTAGATTAGTGGTGACCGAGGGCTGGGAATGTGGAGCAAAGGTGACGGAGTGAAAATGGGTAGAAGGTTTCCTTTGGGGGTGATAAAAATGTTCTAGAATGTTCTAGAATTAGTGGTGAATTTTGCAGAACCCTATATATATATATATATATATATATATATATATATATATATACTAAAAATCACTGAACTGTACAAAACTATACACTTTAAAAAATGAATTTCAGGGCACCTGGGTAGCTCAGTCAGTTAAGCATTGACTCTTTATTTTGGCTTAGATCATGATCTCACAGTTCTGAGATCAAGCTCCCGCATCAGGCTCTGTTGCTGATAGCAGAATAGCATGAAGCCTGCTTAGGATTTTGTCTTTCCCTCTTTCTCTGCCCCTCCCCTGCTCACTCACTCTCTCTGTCTCTCTGTCTGTCTCTCTCTTTCGGAAATAAATAAACATTAAAACAAACGTGAACTTCATGGTATGTGATTTATACCTCAATAAAGGTATCAGTTTTTATTTTTTATTTTTTATTTTTTTTTCACGTTTATTTATTTTTGGGACAGAGAGAGACAGAGCATGAACGGGGGAGGAGCAGAGAGAGAGGGAGACACAGAATCGGAAACAGGCTCCAGGCTCTGAGCCATCAGCCCAGAGCCCGACGCGGGGCTCGAACTCACGGACCGCGAGATCGTGACTGGCTGAAGTCGGACGCTAACCGACTGCGCCACCCAGGCGCCCTATTTTTTAATTTTTTATAAAAAAAATTTTTAATGTTTATTTATTTTGAGACAGAGAGAGACAGAGGATGAACGGGGGAGGGGCAGAGAGAGAGGGAGACACAGAATCTGAAACAGGCTCCAGGCTCTGAGCTGTCAGCACAGAGCCCAACGCGGGGCTCCAACTCACGGACTGTGAGACCATGACCTGAGCCGAAGTCGGACGCTTAACCGACCAAGCCACCCATGTGCCCCAAGGTATCAGTTTTTTAAAAATCCCAAAATACCTAGCAACTTCTGTTGAGCCTGTGTAATAGTTGTTAAGAGTCTGGGTTTTGAAATCAGACAATCTGGTTTCAAATCGCATTTCTACTACTTTTGTTTAAGTTTATTTATTTATTTTGAGAAAGAGAAAGAGTGGGGGGTGCAGAGAGAGGGAGAGAGAGAGAATCCCAAGCAGACTCCACGCTGTCAGTGCAGAGCCCAACACCAGGATCAAACTCACGAACTACAAGATCATGACCTGAGCCAAAATCAAGAGCCGATGCTTAACCCACTGAGCCACCCAAGTGCCCCTTAGTTCTACTACGTCTTACTTATGTAGACTTGAGCAAGTTCCCCAACCTTTCCAAGCCCCATCTTCCTTATCTATAATGGAGATAATTGTGTATACTGCCTAGAGCTGTGGGCATTAACTGATAGAATATTCTGGCAGTAGAGTGTCTACAAAAGTGTGAGATAGCCTCTTAATTAGTGCAAGCTGTTGAGCTTATAGCCTACATGCTCATGGATACATGGAACTTTTAAGGCCCACACCCACATTGTGTGCTTAAATAATCGAATCTTTGTAATATGATAAAGGTATGATGGCATAAGTGTGGCCTCTCTCTGACCCCTCCACTTCCAGCCCTTCCCTCCACAGTTACTTGGAATTATCTTTGTTCTGCTCTCGTGTTTATCCTTCCAAATAAACTTTGGTCTCTTCCAGAAGCAATTATTGGGGGGGGGGTGGAGATTAAACTTTAATTTATAGAACAGAATGGGGTGGAGAACCCGCAACTCTACAGTATGGAGTCCTCACAAGAAGAAACATGACACTTCCTTCCAGGCTCTGCAGTTAGTTGTAAGCCTCTCACTAGAGATGCACATTTTTTCCCATTTGAGACGCAGACATATTTCATTGTTTTTTTCCCACAGAAATCTGAAGTCCATATGCTATTTTAAATACATATTTTGCCTTCCCCTTTTATTTTTACAAAGCCCACATTCCTAATAATTTTGTATTATTATGGGACTCCATGTGTGAATATTTCTGCAGCATTAACAGTTTCAGGGTGAGATGGTGAGTGCATGTAGATCAGTTTTGACAGCCGTTGCTTAGGTCTTTCATTAATTTAACAACCATTTGCTGAGTTGCGTGCCAGGGTGTCAGGGTGTCAGGCAAGCATCTGAGCTGAATTCCCACACTTCTGCACTCCCGCCTCCTTTCTGCCAATGCCCTTCAGCCAGAGCCTACCAGCCACACTGGTAGTGTAACGTGTTGGGTTTATGGTTGACTCGAGGGAGAACGGACACCACGGGGTGCTGGTGGGAGGCTGTCTCCATAAGAAGGTGTCAGAAAGGATGTATTATATACTTGGGCCTGTGTTAGGTGATTTGTGCAAAGGGTCAAGGACGCAATGCTTGGCTCTAGATTGGATACTATTGGGAGTGGGGGCAATTCTATGATCCGGTGTCTTAATGAATCCTAAGGGAGGAAGGACAGAGCCAGGCCAACGCTTAGTAAACGTGTGGCAGCCACTCATTAGTCAAGATGGTGGATATTTAGCCATGTAGTGGTTTATTTGGACAACAGTCATGCTGTTGTCTGTGTTCAGACATGATGGAGAGGGCTTGTTTTGTCTCGATCCATCTCAGCCAGAGTGGTCTGGTCTGATGTCGGTATTTTGTGAAACTGTCAAGGAGAGAATACCAAGGCCCACCTGGGAGTTCCCAGCCAGCTCCTGGACACCAGGGGCTACTTTCCTCTTCCTCCTTTCTCTTAATCACTGCTGTCACCTCATTGGTTTTAATGTAATTCATCTTGAAAAGGATGCAGAAGACAATGGACAGTTTTGTTTAGGCACGACTAAAGAAAAGCAGCTACAGATAAATGTCCTCAAGGGCCACGGACCAGTTTCTTTTTTGCAAGCTCAGCTGTACAAGCTCAGGAGTCATCCAGTCTTCCATGGGCCTCTTGAACAGGCACGTGGAAATAAGCTTACAGAAAGGTGAGGCTTGGAGATTCCCCTCTGATAATTTATCGTATGTAGAGGATGCTCCCTTTTCTCTTGGGGACACCAGGTTTGACCCTCTGCAGGGACAATCTGAACTACTCATGTTAGGGTACATCCAAAGACAACATCCCCGGAGAGGAGTTGCTGATGAACGTTTGTAATGCAATGGTAGGTCATGGCAGGATGCCCATGGCCACCAGGGCAGTGACTAGCATCTGTTTTCTGCAGTTCCAGCTATGGCTGCAGCAGAAACAGAGACGAGTTGACAGTGGGCCTTTGAATATACTGTTTCCCCACCTATGCATTTAAATCCCCATGCCCTCAGCCAGTTGATTCTAGCACCTCAAGCTAGGTATCCACATGTGTGCATTTAGCCGTTGACTTTAAGGCCCATCGTGGAGGAGTACAGCCCATATACACATAGGCCGAAAAGAACCTCTTCATTGGAAGAGGTCACTTGAGTTTTAGCACATTCTGGGCCCCTGAGCGTGACTGTAATGGTCAGTGTTTTATATTATACATCAAAGGACTGTACATGATTTTATAAGCATGGGAGAAGCATTGGTGGAGAATGGCTGTCTCAATACTCTTGTTCTCTGTAAAGAGAACTTTAAGATGAATGGTATTCATCTGATTCTGATTTTAGTCTTCTCTCTAGGGAAATGGGGAGAACCCATAACTTGGGGCCCAGAGGCACCACTTCCTGCTGATGTGACCGGTTTCTCAATGCTGGGAGGTCCTGTGGGATCTGGTCCATACTCAGTACTCATCTTGTTCCCTGCCTCATACTTAGCTTCTGTATTTGCTCGGAGCGGAGTCTTAACTGAGTAGGGAAGAAGTTGTGTGAGTTCCAGGAGAAGGCACAGCCAGTGCAAATGCCCTGAGCAGGAGACAACTTGATGTGTCCCCTCAGTGGTGCTGCTGGTAGAAATAACAGAATTCAGGGCACCTATGTGGCTCAGTGGGTTAAGCATCTGACTCTTGATTTCAGAGCAGGTCGTGATCTCACAGTTCACAAGTTTGAGCCCGTATCCAGCTCTGCATTGACAGCACAGAGCCTGTTGAGGATTCTCTCTCCCTGTCTCTCTGCCCCTCCCCTGCTCATGTTCTCCTTCTGTCTCTCTCTGGGAAAATGAATAATAAAATAAATAAACATTTCTTAAAAAAGGATAATTTAAAAAAAAAAGAAAGAACAGAGTTCAAGAAGAGGGGACAAAGTCTTTACGGGGCAGCAGGGAGGTGGGTTGCAGTTTGGGTGAGCAGCACAACCTTTTTGTTTCTTCTCCTAGTGGGTACATCTGTATGTGTCACCTTGTCCTTTAAAAAAATGAAAGCATGGGGGCGCCTGGGTGGTTCAGTCCATTAAGCGTCTGACTCTAGATCTCAGCTCAGGTCATTATCTTACAGTTCTTGAGATTGAGCCCCGCGTTGGGTTCTGCACTGACAGCATGGAGTCTGCTTGGGATTCTCTCTCTCCCTCTTTCCCTCCCTCCCCCATGTGCATGCATGTGCATGCACTTCTCTCTCTTTCTCTCGAAATAAATAAACGCACTTAGGAAAAATGAAAGCACACAATGTTTGTTGGTTTGATTTGCCTTTTCAGTTAATAGAATAGCCTAGTTGTCTCTCTGGATAAATACACATACCTCCTGCTCATTCCTTTCTTTTTTAAAATATAATTTATTGTCAAACTGGTTTCCATACAACACCCAGTGCTCATCCCAACAAGTGCCCTCCTCCATGCCCATCACCACTTTCCCCTCTGCCCACCCCCCATCAACCCTCAGTTTGTTCTCAGTCCTTAAGAGCCTCCTTCCAATGGCAACTCATGGGGCACCAGGTGCCTTGGCATCACTTTGGAACCCATTTCTTACTGGACATATAGCATGGAAACAACTTCATGGGTTCATTTCCTTTGAGAATAACCTACTCTGAGCCTTAAGTCGTAGATTCTCACCCCTACTTGCAGCAGGAAGTGTGCAGGATGGAAGGAGGAGGAGAGCTGAGGCCAGATCGTAAAAGACCCTGAGGAGGGAGTTTCAGACTGTATATTTTTGGGTTTTCATTCCTTCTGTACATTTTGTATACTGTTGAGTACTACTAAAGAATGGTATCTTTCCCCAGAGATGCAACACAAATGCCCCACTTTCTGTGGCTCGTTTATAGATTTGATACAGAATGGGCCCTTACTGGCAAGTGGAAACAGAGTCGAGGCAGGAAGTGCCTCACAATTCTGAGTCCACAGCCATTCGTCCTGGATGGGAGAGAGGAGAGAAAAGCAGTTTTACGTAAAGCCTTCAATAGGCACCAAGGGGAGGGCACATCCCTCTGTGAAGAGAATGAGGAGAAAGGGGCCTCCTCTGACCTTAAGTTGCGTTAGTAAGGACAAAATACCCTGCTTGTTGTCACTGTTATCACACACCGCACTGCCAGCTCTGTCACCTTGGCCGTGTGCTGAAGGCAGGAGAAAGGCATGGGAATGTGCGTGACCATTAAGACAATTGTTGTTTCCTGTGTGGTCTCCGGGATGAGTTGCTGACACTTCCTGTGAACGTCACTTTGTCATGTGCCGCTGGGAAGTCATTTCTGCAGCTGTAAAAACTGGGAGCAAAATAATTACCCCACAGGTTGTGTTACCGTGTTGGTATTATCTAAGTGAGCCCCTTCTGTTCATGCAGTTCTGTCCCCTCAGGACAGGCAGGGGCCAGGCACTGAATTTGGCATTTGTGTGTGTTTGTGTGTGTGTGTGTATATAACATATATATACACACACATACATATGTGTGTGTGTGTGTGACATATATATGGGGGGAGAAATACACACATACAACAATTATCTTTGTTTTCTTCTCTCTCTTATGCCTTTATCATAGGACATAAGAGGTATTGAGTTTATATCATAGTATTTCATTTACAGGACAGCAAAGAGAAGAATGAACATCCTCCAGGGACTTTGCATCCTCTTTTCAGGGAGGGATTAGTGTTTTTGGTCTTCCACAGGATAGTTGCATCATGTTAGGTGGAAATATGACCTTACTATCACTTTTATTCAGAGGTGAAGTGTGGTTTAAGGAAATATGGGTGGCTGCCATTGACAAGCGGTAGACTTTGAAGATTAATGTTACATGTCAACTTGGCTGGGCCATGGTGCCCCAATGTGTGGTCAAATGCCAGTCTAGATGTGGCTGTGAAGGTATTTTGTAGACATGACTGACACTTGAATCAGTGGTCTTTGAGTAGAGCAGATTCCCCTCCATAATGTGGGTGGGCCTCACCCAATCAGTTGAAAACCTTTAGAGGAAAAGACGGAGTTCCCTGTAGGAAGAAGGGATTCTGCCTCCAGGCTACCTTCAGACTTGAGCTACAACATCAACTGTCCTCTGGGCCTCCAGCCTGCCCTGCAGATCCTGGACTGTTGTGTGAGCCTGCTCCTAACATCAATCTGTCTATCCATGTATCCGTCCCATCGGTTGTTTCTCTGCAGGACCCTGACTGATACAGACCTGGGAGCAGGAGGGTTGGCTGCTCAGGAAGGATGGCATTTCCACACACGTGGCTTGCCATGCTCACAACATAAACATCTCCCTCCACAGAACCATATGCTTTAACGTGCCATGGGGATTCCACCTTGTTTACTAAGAGTTGGAACTGAGAATGTTCTCTCTATAAATACTCAGGGTCTGCCTCTGCCTTTTAATTTGGGAATACCCAGTTTTAAAAACTCAAGTCGGAAATATCTAGTGGATACCTACTGTCTTCGTTCTCTCTCGCTGCCATGACAAATTGCCAAAAACTTAGCAACTTAAAAAAAATACCCGTTTATTCTCTCAGGGTTTGCAGGTTTAGAAATCTGGTGGGCTTGGCTGGCTTCTCTGCTTTGTCTCTCGCGGAGCCAGAGTCAAGGTGTGTGGAGGTTGCATTGCTTTCTGGAGGCTCTAAGGCAGAAACTGCGTCCCCACTCATTCGGGGTCTTGGCAGACTTCCCCTCCAAGTGGCTGTAGACCAGGGGGTCCTTGTTTCTGTGCTGGCTGTCGCTTGGGGTCAACCTTAGCCCCTAGAAGCCTCTTTTTGTTCCTTACATATAACCACTTGATCTCAAAACTGGCAAGTACAGGTTGAGTGCTTTTATACTTCAAAACTCTCTGACTCTCCTTCTGCCCCATTTCTCCTGCCTCTTCTACAGCTGAATCTAATTAACTGATGCTTATCCTTTCCTCTTCCACCTTTTCTTAATGTTTATTTATTTTGGGGAGAGAGAGGGAGAGAGGGAGCACACACGAGTGGGAAAGGGGCAGAGAAAGAGGGAGACAGAGGATCCAAAGGGACCTCTGCACAGACAGCAGAGAGCCCGATGTGGGGCTTGCACTCAAGAACCGTGAGATCATGACCTGAGCCGAAGTCAGACATTCAACCAGTTAAGCCACCCGGGTGCCCATCCTCTTCCACTTTCAAGGGCCAGGGCCTATGTGACTATGCTGGGACCACCCACATAATTCAGAATTCTTCCTATTTTAAGATCATCTGATTAGCAATCTTAATTACACCTGCAAAGTCACTTTTTCCCTGAAAGGTAACATACTCATGCCCCAGAGACTAGGGTGTGCACCTTTCTGGGGCACTATTATTCTGCCTATTGTACCTGCTGTGAATTAGGGCAATGAATGTCCCTGCCCTCACAGCCCTGACCAGCGCATTGGAGAAAAGAGCCATATGCTAATGACATATCTGTCCTCACACCACACTAGACCAAAAGGGTGAGGCTCAGAGTAGCACCTAAATCGCACAGCAGTAATGGAGCAAAGCGGTCTGAGTTCACTGCTACCTGATCCATAAACCCAGCACACTGCAACACATGACAGCAGTGCTCAGTGATTGAATGAATGGAGGCATAGAAGGGAATATGGACCCAGAAAGCTAAATCTATTGGAATTATCTCTTCAATGTGATTTAACATCTTTTATTGACGTGTCCATTCCTTAATTGTATGTTGAAAATGCACTCCATGCTGCATTCTGTGCAGGGCCCTACAGGTGTGATGGTGAATAAACCAGATGAACACATGTGTAGTTAACCACGAGGCTAGTGGTGTGAGAGAAATGCACTAAACGCTCTGGCACCACTTAGCAAATGTCACACGCGAGATACATGAGGAGACTCCGAGGAAACTGGTTTTTAAATGGAAAGCCAAAAACCAGAGACAGTGTGTCCTAGGCTGCCTTCCAGAGGAGACAGACTCCAAGGCGGGGGTTTGGGGGCAGGAAGCCGGTTGGGGACTGCTTGGGATCGGCACCTATTAGCACCCACGTAGGAGAGAGTCCAGGAGGTAGCAGGGGCAGAGGGAGATACTGGGGTGTGGGTGCAAGCAGGGCGTGGGCTGATGCTACAGAGGGCTCGGAGGCTGAGCTGGTCCTCCAGAGTTGTCTAGAGCTGGGGCTGGAGGCCTGGGGTTCATGCCAGTTACCTTAATCCTTGTGTTAAGTTGCAGTGTGCCTCAGATTCCTTGGGGGTAGATAATGATATATGCCCTCAGTGATTAGAAAAGCTCACAATTGCAATAATCAAATACAATTAATACTGCCAGCTGTACATATTATAATCACGAGCATGCTGGAAAGTCTGGTCTTGATGGGGGGATGTAGAGGTATAACGAGTCAGTTTTCATTTTCTCCCATCATGATGGTCTTCAACTGGGTTCTGTTGAAGCTACTGTAACAACTTCTTGGACACGTCTCAGAGCTTTCTACCTACTCCTTCGTGTAGTAGGAGTCAGACTTAAGCTGTGACATTCCACACTCCCCCTGGCTAGAGGTTCTGGTCTTTTATTCTGGGGGTTATAGGAGGAGATAGTGAGAGTCAAAGGGGCCCTTATTATCTTAGCTATGGATATTTCTCTAATACTTGATGACTGTCAAAGCCTATAGCCTATATTGTAACGCCATTCTCTGACACCAACGGGGTGTCCTACGATTCAATTCAATTCTGTCGCTAACTACCTACAGTTAGTGTCTGATCCCAGAAATGAAAGGACTCGGTACCTCAGAACTGTTCTAACTTCTGACATTAAGTGGAGTCTCCAGGCCACCTACTTCTGTATGGCCAGCTACAAATTAGGGGTTTCCCAAGACCCTATCAGTTTAAGCGTTCTCTAGAATGACTCAAAGAACTCGTGAAAGCACTATGCCTAAAAATTGTTGTTTTATTGAAAAGGATATGAACGAACAGCCAGGTGAATGGGTACATGGGCGAGATCTGGAGTCATCCTGGGTGCAGGAGTGTCTGTCTCTGTAAGAGTTGAAGCAGGTTGCCGTCCCAGTACATTGATGTGTTCAAAACCAGCAAATTCTCCACGTCTTAGTATTCAGAGTTTTTATAAAAGTTTCACTGCTGAGGTATGATTGATTACATCATGATGGGACTCAATTTCTAGCTCCCTACCTTCCACCAAGGTCAGGGGTGAGACTATGATTTCCAACCTTTAATCACATGCTTTGGCCTTCTGGCATGGCCAGCCCCTACTTCACGCTACCTGAGAGCCCACCATGGATCACCTCATTAACATAAACTCAGGTATGGCAGAAAGGGGTAGAAAGTAGTAATTGGGGAGTCTGAATTTCATTCTCCACTGTTTTGGCACTCCCAACATCTATGGGTTCCTCTTATAGCCTCCTTCGCTTGGATTTGGGTGGGGGGGCAAGTGATTCAAGCCATAGCACTCTCTCATGTCTCGGTACAATTGCCTCTTCCATCTCTGTGCCCCCCAATTTTGTTTTCTGCACTAGGAAAGAATGGGTACTGGATTAATGGTTATAAGTAGCAAGGCTTAGGAAGTCCTAAGTGGAAATCTGGTCCTGGTATTCTTTAGGAAATTTAAGGACAGGGCACTTTGATTCTTAACCTTGAGTCATAGAAACCAAATCTGAGGCCATAGCAACATGCCTTCTTAGCACCCACTTATATCTTCTAGCTGGTCCCTTTAAGTAAAATACTTTCTTTTTTTCTGATTGTAATAAGTACCCTTGTCCCCAGATCTTTTAAAAATGGAATAATAAGTAAAAAGGTAGAAAAATCTTCCCTGATCCCAACATTCACATGGGGTGTTTTAAAGGAGACCTCATAGAAGTATTTTTCTTTTTCCTGCCCAAGAAAAGTACATCTGAAAAGTATGAAAGAGGCAAAAGAGTCAAACAATAGCATCTCACTTGTTGATGACAAAACAGATATGGGACAGGGCTGCTCATATCTCTGGGCAAAGAACTTCCTAACTTGAGCCGAGAATTCAACAGACTTACCCAGGCAATCCTGTGCATCACTGGGCTCCTGACGGCTTTTGTGCCTTACCAAGGCATGGACCTGTCATGCATGCCTCACTGCCCAAAGGTGGACATTCGTTTCTGTCGCTTTGTAACCAATTATCCCAGACTTAGTGTCTTGGAACAGCACATCTATCATCTCCCAATGTCCATGGGTCAGGAGGCCAGGCATCACTTACCTAAGCCTTCTTCAGTGTCTCTGAAGGCTGCAATCAAGGCGTGAGCTGAGGTCTCATCTGAAGGCTCACCTAGGGAAGGCCTTGCTTCCAAGTTCGTGTAGTTGGTGTCAGGATTCATTCCTCCAAAGCTGTTGGACTGAAGACCTTACCTCCTTTGTGGCTATTGGTCAGAGGCTGCCCTACATTCTTTGCAATGGGGATATCTCCACCACGGTTGATTGCTTTACCAAAACACGCAAGGTGAGGAGGCAATAGACAGTCACAAGATGGAAGTTAGAATCTCATGGGGCCTGTGCACAGGAGCAACGTCCCATGAAATTTGCCACGTCTGTTGGTTACACTCACAGGTACTGCCCACACTCAAGATGGAGGGCTTCCATGGGGGCATGAGTACCAGGGCCAGAATCACCGGGGGCCATCACAGAATCTGCCCACCACAGGTGCATGTTTCTTAGGGCTGCCAGCTCCCAAGAAAAGGCAGAGGAGAGGACAACTTACTTTTTACAATTTTTTTCATGTTTATTTATTTATTTTGAGAGAAAGGGAAAGAAAAAACACACATGCGTGTGCACAAGCTGGGGAAGAGAGCAGAGAGAGGGACAGAGAGAATCCCAAGCAGGCTTTGCCCTGTCAGTACAGAGCCCGACGCAGAGCATGGTCTTGTGAACCGTGAGATCATGACCTGAGCCGAGATCAAGAGTTGGACACTTAACCAACTGAGCCACCCAGACACCTCAGAACAACTTACTCTTTTTTTTAATGTTTTATTATTTATTTTTGAGAGAGAGACAGAGAGAGAGAGACAGAGACAGAGTGCAAGCAGGGGAGGGGCAGAGAGAGAGGGAGAGAGAATCCAAAGCAGGCTCCAGGCTCCGGGGCTCTAACCCATGAACCACAAGATCATGACCTGAGCCGAAGTTGGCCGCTTAACCGACTGAGCCACCCAGGCACCCCTGGGACAGCTTACTCTTGAAACACCTGCCCAGTTCTACCTACATCCTGTCAATATTTTTCTGCCATTCAGTATTCTTCTGCTATATGCTTTGTGGTGGCCTTCACTCTCCATCACATGCTAGTCCTGTGTCTGTTCAGACCTGTCTTTGGCAGCCAGTTATGCCTTATCATTTCCAAGCTGCATAAACAAAATGGCATCCTGCATATACTGCACTGATTAACAAAGAGAATATAGGCACCGTGTTCCAGAACCAGGATGCGGGAGCCCAGAAATATGCCACAAAGCCTGCACTGTTTTTCAGGGTGTGGCAAGACAGAGATCGAGCTGGATCTCGGTGGCCTCCGCAGCCCCTGAACTGGTGTGATGAACAGGGCAGGGCTGGGAAGGAGGAGGTCTTGGGGACGCTGGGCCAGGTAACACACGCTCACAGCCCCTCCCTCACTCGTTGGCCATTCAAGTCTTGGATGTGCCAACGTAGCCCTCCACTGAAGCTGTGCTTAATTACTTCCGGCAGCCTCCGTGGACACGACATGTCAGTAATCTTTCAAATGTTCTCATTAGCGGTGAGGCTGGGAATGGCAGCCGCACGCAGTGCCACACAGCAGCCGTCACCAAGCCGGCACTGGCACTTTGGCGGAGTCTTAATGTGAGTGCTGCCCTTTTACTGATTAGCAGCGGAGATAAAAGGAGGCCACGGCGAGGCTGTCTGGGGATTCAGAAATTCTGGGTTGATCCTTCTGGAGGAATTGTAAAATGCCTGCATTTTGCACTGCATTAGCAGGCCATCCATCACGTATGTCCACTGTGGACATGGGATTTTAAAACAAACTATAGACGATGCATCAGGCTAACCTAAGATTTCCGTTCCCAAGCTCACCACGCGGCACCAAATCTCTACTCTCGTTCCGTCTTGCCTGTCCCTCCCCTTTGATAGCCTTCGATGCAATTCCCCACACTCCTGATCCATGCCTCTGACCTTTTCCTTAAAACGCCAGACTCCTTGCCCTTGGAATATTGCATAGATCTTACAAGATGCTGCATCTGTATGGATTGAGCTTGTTACACAGTCGGTGAATCCCCAAGCTTCTATAGGGTGTCTGCCTTTCCCAACCCTGGAATTGCAGGACCCAGCCAAGTACAGGAGCGCTCTTGGATTGAAATTCAAAGGTTATGAAGTCAAGGTCATTGTGAGCAGGACCTCTTCAAAAACAGCACAAGGTGCCTGTGTGCTGAGGCTGGAAGTCAACAAGGAGGCCAGAGCATTGATTCAAAACCGTTCCACCCAGGCCTGAGACCCGGGTCAGCACAGGAGCCTCTCGCCCAAGTGGCCTGGCCCAGCGTGGCCCATCTGCCAGAGGACAGTCCCCTGATGCAGCCTCCAGAGGGGCTGGAAGCCCCCACTCACCAGCCAGAGCCATCTCTGGGCTCACGCACCACAGCAGACAATACGCCTCAAGGCTCCTTCCTCTCCTGGAGCTCCATGACTTCCCCCTCCACCATGCAGCGTGGTGGCTTACTGGCTTCCTTCTTACTTACTGGCTGCTGTCACAGAACCACTGTGTTTTCCCACAAGGTCATGACCACCTCAAGTCTGGGCTCCCCAAACTTAAGTCTCAGTATCCAGGCTGCAAAGAGAGTTCCCATTTCACCCCTGTGCCTGGAAATTCGGCTCATCCCACATGTCCATGCAACAGCTGCCTCCATGGACAACCTCCTTGAACCTTTTGGAAATGTTCATGTATGTCCTCGGTCACAGCACTGCAGCCTGGAAGTCCTGGGCTCTCCAGTGGGAGGGGACGTCACCCGGTCCCCTGGTCCTGCATGAGGCTTCAGCTCCTTTCATCAACCCGGGAATGTCTTCACGAGTGATAAATCGGAGAATTAAACCCGTGTGTCAGAGGATGTACAGGCCTTCCTCTGGGGTCATCCGCCTTGCCCAAATGCAGGGATGGGAGCCCAGCAGGCCGGGGACAAACAGGGCTCCCAGGAAGGGTCATCTGGCGTGGGCTTGAACGTGTCCGTTGACAGAGAGCTCACTACTTTCAGAGACATATTATTCTAATGGAAATATCATGACTGCTATTTTTATACTATCGAATCCCTGGGTTGTTTGATACGTTTATATGCTAATGCGCAAAAACGCTACAATCCGGGCCCCTGCATTTGCCATGTTTCAGATGATGAAAGTAGTGTTCGTCAAGGTTAAAGACGGACTCAAGGTCACATATAGGGTAATCAACCATCCCTGTTGGCCTGGGATTCAAACTCCGGCATCTTGGGGATTCCTCACTCAAGAGGAAGTTAAGGAGCTGACATGTGAACCTTTGCTCGTCCAGGCTGAGCACTATCAATGTCTGCCTGCTTTTCTCACTCTGCTTTTTACTGTCTTCCTGTTCCTGCTTTTCCCTCATGTTGGCCCCCTCTGCCCCTCAGTCCTGAGTAGGATGCGTCACCCGCAGCAGAGCCCTGCTCCACTGGGGCCTCCCCTTTTGGCAGTTCCTGACCTTGGGGACAACACTGGCCGCTTGGGAAGTGGTCAAGCACTCTTGCTCGTGCTCACAGAGGCCCCCTGGACGTGCTTCTTGATGAGACTTGAAGGAGCAGGAACCTGGGTCTCCCCCCGAGCTTGAAGTCTGTTCTTCCCCTGCCGCCCCCATCCCTCCCCCTGGCTGCATCTGTGTGACCGCTGGAAGCCTCGGTGGTCTGTCCAGCTTTAGGACGCTGCAAAGCATCGGAGCCACAGCACTCCAGATGCACACTTTCCCCGGCTCAGAGAAGCCTGTGGAAAATGACTTCCTCACTCATTGACCCCTGGGATGAAGCGGGAGGAGAGGTTATGAGCTCCACCTGCTCAAGCCACCCTCTCTGCCAGCACCAACCTGAGAGGGAGGGCAACAGAGAGAGACCGGGTGAAACTCCCCTGTCTGATCTGTGCCGCATGTCCCCCAGGGCCTCCCTGCAGGAGGGGTGAAGGTGGGGGTCTGCAAAGCCGTGCTGATGCCCAGCAAGCGGGGACCGATTGGGCCTGCTCCCAGCCCTCCCCTTCTCTTGGGCACTGGCGAGAGGCTCAGGTAAATCCTGCAAGCCCCAGAAGGATCTGTTAGGATCTGTTCAGGAGAACAGTCCCCTTTTTGTCCTAATGAGGTGCCCCCACTCAGAGGGGTGAGCAGGCTCCGAGGGCTGTCTGCTGCCTTTTCTGACCATTGACACAGCTTCGATTTAAGGACATGCCCTTCGATCACCCATCATGTGTCATTAGCCCGACAGGCGGCAGCAGTGAGGAGACACAAGAGCCAGTAAATCGCGCTGAAAGTCACCGGAGCCACCCTTGGTTGATTTTCCCTGAGCGATTCCGTGGCAGCCTGGACATCGTTGGGATGACACAGTGCCTTCTGCAGCGGAGGCGAAGGGAACAGGTTCGAGGTAGCTGGTGAAAGCAGGAACATCCCTCCTTCTCTTGATTTCCTTCCTGTGAGTTGGACTCTCACGAGGTCGAGCTCCTCATCAAGGAGCAGAGATGAGCACTGCTTCG
This sequence comes from Lynx canadensis, assembly GCF_007474595.2. Taxonomy (NCBI): domain Eukaryota; kingdom Metazoa; phylum Chordata; class Mammalia; order Carnivora; family Felidae; genus Lynx; species Lynx canadensis. The sequence goes on along the minus strand of NC_044311.2, from coordinate 153,457,809 downwards.
TTAAATAGCGGCCAGGACAGAATTTCAAGCACTTCTGCATGTGAATCGGGATGGCACTGAGCTTTCTTGCTTTTTTTAAGACCCTGCCTTCATCCACCCCACCGCTGGCTGCTGGAGAAAGTCAGGCCTGTGGCAAACTGCACGTCTGGTGACTTCTGTGGCTTTTCTGCCTGGCTTTTCTCTCCTCTCGCACCCCCCTCTGAGCAAGGCTCCCACCTCCAGGTGATGCTCCTGGGTAGCCTCCTGCTTGTCGAGCTTTGACAGAGCGCACCCTAGCTTTCGTTCGGCCCCCGTTTCTCCGGAATTTATCTGAGACCTCTTAGGTCCGCATCGTGAAAAATGAAACGCAAAACAGGCCCAAGGTCTTAAGGAAGTGATTAAGCAGAGAATATAGTCCGTGGCAGCACAGTGGTGAATTGTAAGAGCTGTGGGGCCGCAGCCCGGATGATAAAAGATGTGGGGTGTGAGACCACTGGGAGAGAATGGCCACTTCCCATACAGCAGCGCGCCAGCTGAGGAGTGGTCTCCCCCACGTGTCGTCTGAATGTGAAAAGGAGAATCCATTCGGGCCCAGATGCGCATTTATTTTCTGCTCTCCTTTAGCTGTGCCGTCTGGGGTTGACAGGGCTGAAACGCACACAGCGGATGGGAACTGCAAGGTGGACCCCTGTGTGGATCCCTTGTCACCGCAGGCCTTCTCCGTGACATTGCGAGAATTGAATGGGATGACAAGTAACGGTGGCTGCCAGATTGGGGGGGGGGGGGTTCCTTATTTTCTTTGCGTTATCCCTCTCCCCTCCAGAGATGCTGGTCTCATTCAGCCGTCACAGCCCCACACTCGCCATGGTCATGGACTGCCGTGCACGAACAAAGTACATGAGAGCAAGACGTTTCTTAGAGTCTTGCAAGGCGTCTGTGTTACAGGCAGGGCTGGCTTCACGGGGGAAGTGCCCAGCACCCAGAAAGGTATCATGCTGGAGTTAGAGTTCTGCTGTCACTGTTTGGAAATTCTTAGGAATTTTTCAAAAAAGGGGCTTCACATTTTCATTTTGCATTGAGCCCTGTAATTCGTATCTCCTGTTTATAGGTAATAGAATATGAAACTAGCCTTTTTAAAAATACTCATTTCTTGGGTGGCTCAGTCAGTTAAGTGTCGACTCTCGATTTCTGCTCAGGTCATGATCTCATGGTTTGTGGGCTTGAGCCCTGAGTCAGGCTCTGCACTAACAGTGCTCAGGATTGTCTCTCTCCCTCTCTCTCTCTCTTTCTTTCTCTCTCTCAAAATAATACATTACTTTTTAAAATTTTTTAAATGTTTACTCTTTTTGAGGAACAGAGAAAGAGCACAAGCAGGGGAGGGCAGAGAGAGAGAGGGAGACACAGAATTTGAAGCAGGCTCCAGGCTCTGAGCTGTCAGCCCAGAGCTCGATGAGGGCTCGAACTCACAGACCACAAGATCATGACCTGAGCTGAAGTCAGACGCTTAACCGACCGAGCCACCCATGCACCCCAGTAGATAAACTTTTAAAAAAGAAAGAAAAAGGAAAAGGAGTTCTGGATCTCTTTACCAGAGTAAAACAAGCCAACAAATCCAGGGCCCATGACCCCTGAAAATCTCCTCCCCCAAAGACTTTATTTTTCTCTCTGAAAAAAAAACCATTTTGTTACTTTTCTTTTTTCTCTTTACTTATGATATGTTCATTTGCTTTAATTCTAAACTGTGAAATGTAACAAGACTCTTGCAGGAAGACCCTTCTTCCCGAGCTTCAATGTTCCAGAGTTGGCATGAACATTCAAGAACATTAGCTGTATGTACGCATTCACGTTAGGGGTGATCCCAGAGCTTGGGCACACAGACGGCCCAGCTGTGAGCTGGGCCCAGAGGTCATTAGCTGTAAACAGAAAATAAGGCGCAAAGACTCAGAGACAGGGAAGGGCTGTCAGGTTGCCAAATTACGATGGTGAGGGGTCACCACCCAAGGTCATGGTTATAGTAGGAAGGGTTCATCGGGAGGTAGAAATGAGCAGAGAGGAAGAGAGCCCCAGGGGCTTGCACAAGTTAGGATAGAGAGGCTATGCCCCAGTAACAGGTAACCCCCAGCTCTCAGCAGCTTAAAACAGAGTTTTCTTGGTTTGTCATGCACATGATAAGCCCACCATAGGAGAACATGGGGCCCTGCTCCTTGTAGTGGGAGTCTCTCAGGCTCCCAGATGATAAAGCAGGCACTATCTCAAAGTTGCCTGTCACCATGCCAGTGAGCAAGTGTGTTCTCAGTTGTTCATCCTAGTAAGTAGACATTCCAGCCTGGAAGCTACACGTCACTTTTGCTCACAACTCAGTGGCCATAGCTAGTCACCTACCAACTGTCTCCTGTCATCACCAACCACAAGGGACCCAGAAGAGCAAATCTCCCAGGTGCTCAGAAGGTAGAAGACCTGAGGCCTATGGTGAACAGCATTAATGACCCTTACAAAGGCTAAATATGACTTTTGTACTTGATTGTTTTGACCATCCAGCCAGCCATCTATCCACCCACCCACCACTCCATCACGCGAGTACGCCCAGCGGTCCATCCAGCACCCTCCCAGCCAGGCAGCAAGCAGCACGCCAGCTCGCCAGCGGCACGCCAGCCAGCCACGCACCAGTCCTCAGCATCCCTGCATCAATCCAAACGCAATCGTCTACATCCGTCCATCCAGACCAGCCACTCACCATTCCATCACTCATCATTACTCCATCTCTCCATCCATCTCTCCATCCATCCTTCCATCCATCAGTCCATCACTCCATGTGTCCATCCATCCATCCATCCATCCCTACATCCATCCCTACATCCATCAGTCCATCACTCCATCCATCCGCTCATCCATCCATCCACCCACCACTCCATCACTCCATCTATTACTCCATCTGTCCATCCATCCTTCCATCCATCACTCCATCCCTCCATCCATCCATCAGTCCATCACTCCATCTGTCCGTCCATCCATCCATCCATCCACCCCCCACCACCACTCCATCACTCTATCTACCATCCCTCTATCCATCAATCCATCACTCCATGTGTCTGTCCATCCATCTATCCATCCATCCATCCATCCATCCATCCATCCATCCATCTCTCCATCCATAACTCCAGGAGTCCATCTAAAAAATAGCCATTTTTTTTGTGTGCAGGATGTGATGCTAAACCTTAATGGAGTCATCAATATCTCTGCATTTAAAGAGTTTATGTTTGTTGGAGGAGCTGCACATACTTTGTGAGGAAGGGAGCCTTGTGTCACAAATGTCATGTATACCATGCAGGCAGTTTGCCATGGGAGTTTAGAGAAGGAAAGCCAACATTTTTTCATAGGCACATCAGTGGATGCCTTCATAGAGGAGGTAGTATTGGAGCTGCATATTAAGAATGTATGCAGTTGCAGTAAGCAGAAAGATAAGGAAGTTGGTGGGAAAGGCACTTCTGACATGGGGAAGAGCCTGAACAAAAACCTAGAAGGTAGAAAACAAGATATTTTAAATAGAAAAAAAGCAAACATGATCTACTGTCAACCTGTGGAAGATGCTGAATACTTGTGAGAGCAGAGAAGACATCATCAGAGAAGTTCTTATGGAAAAGTCATTAACATCTGTCTATATGCAATATGGTTGGGAATATATGGAGTAAGTGGGAAAAAAATGGAGTAAGCTAGTAAGGAGACTGTTGCAATAATCTAGACATGAGGTGATAAATGTTTACTCCCCACAGGTAAGGTGATAGGAAGGTCAGGACAGAATAAGAGCTGTCAGGAGGGGAGGTCAATAAAAATGACAGTGACCAGACAAGAATGGAGGAAGGGGAGCAGGTAGCACCCATGGAGGGCAACTGTATGTTCAGCCTCAGGCCAGACTCTGAGCACTCACTGGCCTCTTCATTGTTACAAAAAGGGAGAAGTTACAGATAACATGGAAGTTTCAAGACATGGCAGTTATTGGAAGGGTAATCACCTGCATGGTTAGTCAGAGTTCCCAAGAAACTGAGCCAAGAGAATATACAGACGTAAATGCAAATATCTAGGATATCTATATCTAATAGGATATCTGGGTAGGTAGGTAGGTAGGTAGGTAGATGGACAGACAGACAGACAGACATACAGGCAGACAATGAGAAGTTGGCCCACATAATGGAGGTTGAGAAGTTCCACTATCTGGCATCTGCAAGCCAGAGACCCAAGAAAACCAATTCCAGTCTGAGGGGCAAAAGGGGGAAATCCCTTCTTCCTCCACCTTTTTGCTCTCTTTAGACCCTCAGGGGATTGGATGATGCTCCCCCCCACACACTGGGGAGGGCAGTCTAGTTTCCTGATTCCACTGATTCAAATGCTAATCTCATTCGGAAACACCCTCACTGGCACACTCATAAGTAATGTTTAATCTGGGCGATGTTTAACATGGGCCAAGTTGACGAACCATCAGAGGAGGTGAACGTCAGGGGTGTCAATGGTGATACAGACCTTGCTGGGGTGGAGGTCCCCATGGCAGAGGCACATGCAGGTGGCAAACTTTCACCTCCTCAGGTTGAGCCTTAATCATGATGGTTCCCTCATATAATCATACAAAGTGGGGTCTAGGGACCCAGAGCATCAGCATCACCATTACTGGTGTCTGTAAATTCTCTTGGAATGGGCTAGGAAGTCTGTGCTCTGTCAAGATCCCTGGGAAATTTGTCTGCACGTTGAAGTCTGGGAAGCTATGGTGTGTTACTGTACTGAGGAAGCCAGAACAAAATACAGTAGACCAGGGGCTTAAACTACAAACATTTATTTCTCTTAGTTCTGGAGACTAGAAGTCCAAGATCAAGGTGCTGGCCAATTCAGTTCCTGGTGAGGGTTTTTCCTTGTTTTCAGATATCCATCTTCCTGCTTTGCCCTCACATGGTGTGTGTGTGTGTGTGTGTGTGTGTGTGTGTGTGTGTGTGTGTAGAAAGAAAAAGATCTCTTCCTCTTCATATAAGTCCATCATGCTGCCAGTTTAGACCCCCACCTTTATGACTTATTTAGCCTTCCTGACCTTCCAAGAGCCCTGATACAGTCACCCTGGGGAGAACACAACCAGGACCCTGCAGATAGACCCCTGAAATTGACAGAGATTAGGCAGGTTCTGAACACATTAAAAAGTGGCCAGTATAAGAGCACTCAAGGTCGCTGTTAAAACATCTCCAATATCTAAGTCCTTCTCCGTTTGCAATGACCAACTTTTGGTTGCTTTGTGGGCCCTTTCAGAGCTGGATTATATAACTACTGCCATTGGTTATGCCACTTCCAGGGCAAGCGGCCATATTGAATCTCGCCTATCCTAGGTCAAGTGCCTTTGGAAGTTTCCTGTAAGAATCTAGGCAGTTATGCTCAGTCAAATAACTTCTTACCAGCATAGGACAGCTACCTAATCTAAACAATATAATCCACCTGAGGCTGGAAAAGGCATTACATTTTGTTTCTTCTCCTCCATAGTTTATTTCATTTAAAAACTTAGAAGGTGTCCCTTAGTTCAGCATTGCCTTTTGCTGGTTTCATCCTGCACAAAAAAGCGACTAAGTCATATTTAAGAAAGGATGTCTCTGAAACGGGCCCCCTTCTTCGTCCTGTGATCTAAATCAAAGTCACTGTAGCCTTGAGCCTTCTTTATTATTGCCTTCTCTTCCTGAGAGATTTGTGATGTCAGAAATCCTGTTTCTAGTACTTACCATTGTTATATCTCCTCACTTTGTAAAAGACTAATTTCTCTCTCCTTCACTAGAGCCAAAATTATCTTTCAATATCTTAACAATCTTAATAGTATTTAGGATTTTGACATCCTGAAATGTTGCCTATTCTTCTCTGCAGAAAAGACCTTTGAAGCAGACCTTCTAGAGATGGGGAAATCAGTGAAAACCCATAATAATTGCTTGATTCCCCTCTGGACACATAAACTGTTCTCCGTATCTGAGGTCGTTCATGGGGAAACTTTAAAGGATTATAAATTAGAAAATGAATGGTACACGTGATGAACATATTAAAACTCGCTCTTTTTCAGAAAGGTACTTCTGCTTCTCCCAATTCCAAGGAAATGGGAAAGTCACCTCTAATGGGGACTTGTATCCCTGTCAGAGACTCAGGTGAGAAGGGTGCAGCCATGCTCCCCCTTGAAAGTGGTAAGGTTCTGTTTCTTTGGGTAATTACCCCATAGTTGAATTACTGGATCATATGTTATTTCTGTTTTTAATTTTTTGAGGAACCTCCATACTGTTTTCCAGAGCGGCTGCACTAGTTTGCATTCCCACTAACAGTGCACAAGGGTCCCCCTTTTTCTGTCCTACACCTGAAAGTAATGTAACCTTGTGTGTCAACTATACTCAAAGAAAAGAAGAGAAAAGAAGGGTAAGGTTCTAGAAAATCATGGAAGGGCTTTTATTTTTTTCCCAGACACTGCACTGTCATCTCTGGTGGCTGTCACAAAAAAAGAACACCAGCATCCCATTAGGCCCATGCAAAGCCAGTGGTTAGATTTAGGCCTCAAGAAAGAAGGACGTGCTGCCTGATGTTATTGTTTATTTAGACAATACACAAATTAGTTAATTTTCCTTTTTCCTGCTGCCATGAATGCATCCCATGGAGTGGATGAGAGGCAACAGAAGCTTACCCACTTAGGGTACCTTGTTCATTCCTCTCCCTCCTAGAGGCCAGCCAGGCCGACCCTGCATGTTTCGTGTTTATTCAAGCCACCAGCTAGAGTTTGGGGGTTAAACACCTCCTCCCTCTCCCCTCATCACCATTAGACCCAATGTCCCCAACAGCTATCCAGCTCTCCCAACCCCAGAAGCAAGGGCTATGAACTACCAGTTAAGCAGGAGGATCTCACGAGGGTCAGGCTGTAGACCCCGGGCGTGGAAGAGGCCCACAGTCCCAAACCACCAAGAGTCATGTGTCCATCAGGCCAAATGAACACAACACACAAGAAAGGAATGACTGGCACTGCCCAAGGGATCTCTAAGACAAGACTTTAGACACTGATGGCACTTTCTCCTCATACTTTGTTTTCAATAACCCCCAAGAATTATGTATGATCAGCTTTATCTTGTACATAGTCCCTCTGAAACCAGCTCTCAGAGTGGTGACGTGATTTTCCCAGTCACTCAGCCCACAAGAGGTGAAGTCGGATTTCCCAACCGGGTTTGTTGAAGGAGATTCCGTGATGACCGTCCTATCAGCTGTTTGAAGTCCTCGTGTTCCTAAAGGAGAAGCTCTGTACTTGAGTCAGTCTAGTGTCCCTTCATGGTCTCGCCCCAGTTCTTACTAATTATTCCTGAACAAGAGTGTGGTTTGATATACAGGCTCCCCACCCACCATGCTGCACTGGTCAGGCTCCTACTTCCGTTCCTTTCCATAGTCTCCATGTTTGCCACAGTGGGGAGCTGTGACCTCCCTTGTAGGGTATGCCTCCCACATTTACAACGTATGAAATACATTCAAGACACCAAATGATTTAATGCCATAAAAGATATTCAAGGGGCTGCTGACCATACCCAGACTGTGTATTAAATTAATTAAAGGTGCCCAGAAATACATTGCTCAAACAGTCATAAAGGTCTCCTGAGTGTTCCTTCTCTCTCTTCTCATTATTTGGTTTATCTATTGAACCTGACCCTTGAGGTCGCTGTTTTTGCCCATTTGACCCTAGTTCCTTCATTATCTCCAATCTCTCAACTCCTCTGTTCCTAGAGAAGAAGCCTAGACCTGGCTGTCAGTCATGTTGGCTTTGGGTGAAACTGCACTCGTGCGCCCACGTTGACCTTCATCCACAGATGCACCAATAATTGGCCTTTTTCTGTTTGAACACTCAACTCTGAATCAGTCTTGTCCTCAAAACTCCATATTTCCATTGTTTACTCCCACAGAGACCCACACAAATTGATTTTTCTCTCAAACTTGCAAAACCTCTGTGGTGGACTCTGGTGGACAGGGTGATGACCTTCCCAAAGATGTCTACGCCTCACCCATGGAATCTGACAATACATCACCTTGTGTGGCAATGTGACTTTACAGCTATGATTTACTTAAGGGTCTTGATATGAAGAGATCCCTGTATTATTGGGGGGGGGGCGGCAGTGTAGTCATAGGGGTCTTTATAAGAGAGAGGTAACAGCATCAAAGTCAAAGAACAGGATGTGACAATGCAAGCAGAGGTTGGAGTCGAGGGTGGGGTGTTGAAGATGGAGGAGGGGCCAAGAGCCGAGGAATGCTGGTGCCTCTAGAATGTGGAAGAAGCAAGGACACATGCTTTCCCTTAGAGCCTCCATAAGGAACATAGATAACCCTGCTGGCACCCTGAATTTAGACTTCTACCCCACCAGAAGTGTAAGAGAATGCATTAGGGTTAAGTCACTAAGTTTGGGATACCTTGTCACAGCAGCAGTAACAAATTAATATAACCCCCTAGCATTTTTGCAGCACTGTTTCTGGCAAAGCTTGATGAACAGTCTTCATGCAACAGACAACATGCAAGGTCTGGGAGTGAGGGATGGGCACTGGGGCTCCAGTGCTCCTGGCATTGACAGGAGAGTTGGACAGGTGTCCAGTTGTTGTGAGATGTTTCATGGCAGCACTCAAATAAAGCTGCCCCATGTGCTTCCCATCCAGTTCTCCCAGATGCCCAGCCCGGTGACATTGGCGGCCATGGCCTCCTCTCAGACATTGCTAAAATAGAGCATCTGCGACTCACTGATAGTAATCCAGTGGACACTTATTTAATGCTTATTTAATGACTGTGTACCAGTCATTCCCCCAAGCTCTTTAGCAATATTAACTTGTTGAATCATTATTCCATCATGATGTTGTAGGTACAGTTATTAGCCCCATTTTAGGGGTGCCTGGGTGGCTCAGTCAGTTAAATGTCTGACTCTTGATTTTGGTTCAGATCATGATCTCACAGTTCATGAGTTCCAGCCCCATGTAGGGCTTTCTTCTGACAGTGAGGTGCCCACTTGGGATTCTCTCCCCCTCTCTCTCTGACCCTCCCCCACTCATGCTCTCTCTCTCTCTCTCTCTCTCTCTCTCTCTCTCTGTCTCTCTCTCTGTCTTTGAAAATAAATTTTGAAAGAAGAAAGAAAGAAAGAAAGAAAGAAAGAAAGAAAGAAAGAAAAGAGGGAGGGAGGGAAGGAAGGAAGGAAGGAAGGAAGGAAGGAAGGAAGGAAGGAAGGAAGAAAAACTGATAGAACTGAGACTCATAGAACTTACTTAAGACCACTGGGCTTGATTGAGGCAAAGCCAGGATGCATGTCTGAGTAGCATGTTCTCAGGGGTCTTCAGTTGAACCCTGGTTTGCCACATCCCTGCTGGCCTGGGTGACGTCCTTCCTCCAGCCACAGGGACTGAGGTCTAGATTCTTACTGCATATGTTTGTCCCACTGGAATAGTACCCTACAGAACCAAAAGTTCCATAAAATTATGGAATGACAAACTAGCCCACACCTGCTGACAGTCATCGGAATAGAAAAGAGCCAGGAAGCCATTGGCGAAGGTGACCGTGTAACATGATAAAAAGATGGCGGAAGCTCAGACACCCTTCAGAGTGGGCACTGTGGGGAGAGCATTTTGACTTATCTGCTCATCCGATGTTGGTTGAGCCTACACTTTGTGCCAACCCTTGGGCTCTGTGCTTGGAATACCATACAGAACGGGGAGCCATTTCTAGAATGTGGGCAGGAAACACGGCAGCCAAATTCAAGGTTTAGAATTCCATTGTAATATACGTAGTTGTGTAGGAAGAAACAAATTGTCTTCTATTATGGTGTACAGATCAGAGAAGACATACAGAAGAACTATGCTGTTTCCAACCCCAATATAATGCTTAGTAATAGATCCCCACGGGTACTTCGTTACCTGAGGCTTTGGTAATTTTTATTTGAGCACGACAACCTTCCTTTTGAGTAATGGAAAAATTACCCATGTGATAGTGAGCTTTCTTTTCTTAGTTCCATTCATGGTGCAAACATATGTTTATCATATCTAACGTGACAGAGCTCTATATATAATGATGATGGCCTCTAGCAAGGTGTAAATAGATCTGATTTTTTTTTCCTGAAAAGAAACGCAAGCCTGATGCGTTATCATTAACTTTTTGGTTGCATTGTTATCCAGAGTGAAACTGAATTTGCTTGCAAATGAACACATTTGAAGAAGTGACAGAAGAGGTGGCCCTAAGCAGGGGAAGAAAAGATGAGATTTGAATGGAAGGCAGTATTTGACCCTGATGGATGTGGTTCCATTTTCTTCCCTCCAAATGGACTGAATTCTGTTTCCCATCTCATTGACTGAGCTTTCTTGCTGAAGAGCGACAAGGTGAATTAAGGGGTCAGAAAGAGCCTTACATAGTTTTAAATAGCAGCTCTTTTAGTCTTAATTATTGGAATTTCTGTAACATTCTTCACATGAAATATGACAGAAGGTATATCATATTTTTGCTGACCTGACATTTTTCTCTCATGTTTTCCTGCTTTGTAAGTAAAATGTATTTCACTATGGTGGGCCTCACAGATGATTACCATGGAACATAAAGCCGCTATTTTGGGTTTCACGTATATCTTGGTTCTGTGGCCACTCTTGGCCCCTAAATATGTCCTGTTGTCTCAGTGGGATAAAGGTGAACAGTTCCACAGTAATATGTCCCCACCCCCACAGAACAATATGAAAATGTCCAGTCTGCTGTGTGCAGTCCATAGGCGGGTTTCAGCCACAAAGGCATGTCAATTATCCCCAACACTATCACATTTCTGAAAAGGCCAGTTTCATCAGAGTGTGGACAGGTGAGAGTGATCTTATTAATAGACTCAGGCCAATGAAGTCATGATATCTCTGGTGTGCATGTAAAGGTGTGGAGCTGGAAAGGGACTGAGAAGTTGAGCCGATTGAAGCCTCTTGTTTGAGAGAAGAGGAGAAGACCCACCCTTGGGATGTATGACCTGCCTCTAGTCCTGGGCTTTATATGGATATGTCATATTCCCATTGCACGTTAGGAAAAACAACTCGTGGAGGCGGGTCAGGATGTGAGAGGTAGAGTCACGTGAAAATAGAAACACGGATGCACCCAAAGAATTGCCAGTTGAATTCTTTGAAATGCTCCAGGAACTGGAGCACCTGGGTGGCTCAGTCGGTTGAGCGTTCGGCTCTTGGTTTCGGCTCAGGTCATGATCTCACAGTTCATGAGTTTGAGTACCACATCGGGCTCCATGCTGATGGTATGGAGCCTCCTTGAGATTCTGTCTTACCCTCTCTCTCTGCCCCTTCCCTGCTTGTTCTCTCAATCTCTCTCTCAATAAATAAACTTAAAAAAAAATGTTCCAGGAAGGATGACAGGGACTGGGACATCACAGAAAATTGAGAGAAGATGGGACAGTGAGCTGGATCAAGGAAAACATCACAGAGTAGCAAGGAACAGAGAGAGGAAGCAGGAAACAGAAGCAATAAGGTCACTGCAGACAGGAGTCAAGATAGTCACAGAATTTTTCACCTGCCTTATTTTATAAAAATTGGAAAACCAACCACATCTTGTGCCAACATTACCAAGAATGGAAAAGCACATAATAGCTTCATTTACTAATTGTCCACTAAGGGTCAGGCCCAGTGGGAGGTGGTCTGCTTATCATACCCATGCATCAGCCTCTTGAAGTGGTTGTGGCCATGACCTCCGTTTTACAGATGAAGAAACTGACTCAGAGATGTTGAGCAACTTGCCCAAAGCCACAGAGCGATTCCATACCGCAGACTGGATTTGACATCGAGGCTGCACGGGTTCAAAGCCCACCCTCTTGACAACTCATCTGGACAACTTAACTCGACTGGATTCCAACTCAGCAGGATAACTTCATTTGCCTTGACACGTAATACTAAGTGATCCAAAGAAAGTACTTTATCCTAAAGGGGAAACATTAAGCCATAGATATTGTAAGACAAATATGATGTTATGAGAGCACAGGTACATTTAAGCCTCCCTGGTTCCGCAGGCTGACTTTGTGCAAGGACTTTTTTGTGCTTCTGTGTGTGTGTGTAAGCGTGGGCCTCTGGGTATCAGCTGTGGTCGTGTTTCACCTGAGAGCTGAGACAGGAGGCATGAAGAGGTGGACGGGGCCGAGGGGGTCATACAGTGGCCAGAGTGAGGCAGGGAGGAGTGTGCAGTCTGTCCCTGAGGCTGTCAGGTGTCTGCGCATCTGGAAGCATCTTCATCTGCAAGGAATATTGCGCAGCAATGAATGAAAGGGAAGCGGGGCTGTACCAGGGTCCGTGCAATTGCCCTGAGCTATAGCTGTGTGGGAAAAGCAATATGCAGAGAAATATGTGCAGAAGATACCCTTTTGGCAAGTGAACCATGACCAAAACACTGCACTGTGCACATATGTGCTGTGCGTGTGTTGGGGGGACTGTATGGATACAGAGAATAATATAGAAAGACCTACTGGCGGTTACAACAGAGTGTTCTCAGGGCAGAGGTGAGAGAGAGTGTGTTCCTGTGGAGGGAAGAGAAGAAAGGAAATGTATGTCATTAGATAAACAGGATATAAGATGCATCTGCATTTAATCAAAATTACGTAATCGTGTGTGTGCGCATGTGTGCACCTGCATACGTAAAAAGGGCTGTGAAAATATGGTCCCCAGAACTTGGGCGGTAATTGTTTTGAGGTGGCTTAGTTTTATTTTTTATTTTTATTTTTTTTTCAATATATGAAATTTATTGTCAAATTGGTTTCCATACAACACGCAGTGCTCATCCCAAAAGGTGCCCTCCTCAATACCCATCACCTCCCCCCCCCCCCCCCCCATCAACCCTCAGTTTGTTCTCAGTTTTTAAGAGTCTCTTATGCTCTGGCTCTCTCCCACTCTAACCTCTTTTTTTTTTCCTTCCCCTCCCCCATGGGTTTCTGTTAAGTTTCTCAGGATCCACATAAGAGTGAAAACATGTGGTATCTGTCTTTCTCTGTACGGCTTATTTCACTTAGCATCACACTCTCCAGTTCCATCCACGTTGCTACAAAGGGCCATATTTCATTCTTTCTCATTGAGGTGGCTTAGTTTTAAATGATCTTCGTTTTCTTCTTCAAGTGTAAGTATGTGGTTAGGGTTCTTGCAGCCTTCAGCTACTTTTGAATGGAGAAAAAGATGGTTTAAATTATTACTTTGGTCTTAAAAATTAATATGGCCATTTATTAAAGTTATCAGTGCAAAAACCCTCTATCTTCCTTTAACTTTTAGTCCAACTCAATAATCTTACTGTATATATGTATATATATGTTACATATATGTTATATACGTATGTGTATAATTATATACATGTACATATTATGTATATAATATATGTATAATATATGTAGCATATATACAATTTGAACAAGTACTTTTAAGGGACTTTTGATTAATGTTTTCTTCCATTAATAAATTCAGTTCGTTTTTCATCTTTGTGGACTTAACTATGGTTATAAATTAAGTGTACTTGATTTCCTTTTTAAGTCCTCCAGTGATCTGACTAACTAAAGATTTCCAGGCATCCAAATAACTTTTGTAAATCAAATACATTAAACTTACAAGTAAATTTAGTTATTCTTGTAATTGCTTCAATGTTATATGATTGTACCCAACCTTGGTAAGCGTCCCACCTACTCTTGCCTATCTAAATCAATTACTCCATTGTATATTAGAGTTAGAATTAAAAGTCTGATATGGAATACTAATACATCTCATAAACATAGAAACTGCACTTATTCTCACAAACATAGTATGTGAATTTTCTTCTCTACAACATTGCTATACTGTATTCTAGCTCTTTCTGGTGGTAGAGATATTTATTTGCTGAGGAAACATGACATGTCAACGATTTAGGGGGAAGCTTCCTCGGAATCTTCAGGGGCATTTTCTCGGTGGACTGAAGTTTCTATTTTTCTTCTCTTTTTTTTCCTTTATTTTCTTTATTTATTTTGAGAGAGGGAGAGAGGCAGAGAGAGAAGGAGAGAGAGAATCCCAAGCAGTCTCCACACTGTCATGGCAGAACCCAGTGCGGGCTTGAACTCATGAACCCTGAGATCATGACATGAGCCAAAATCAAGAGTCAGATGCTTAACTGACCTGAGCCACTCAGGCGCCCAGTGGACTGAAGTTTCTTTATCAAGGAACCCCCTTGTAGATACACTGGCTGGTTCTTCGATTTTGAACTCACTCCCACCTATTCTATGGCTGCTGACTTAAGGCTCCTCAAATGGGGTTTGTCATACTCCATTCTCCCTAAGTCACGTTACGCATTGCCTGACTCCATGGCTGTGCCATAAGTCCTGCCACTCTTATGCTGCTGAACCACTTGATTTGATTTAACAAATCCGTGTTGGGCTCTATTATATTTGAATTTTTCCACATCCCTCTGCCTTTAGGTCATAACAACAAATATAATTCAGTATCTTAATGCATAATGCATGACTTTGTCAGACTCCTGTTCAGGGTATATAGGTCTGCTGATACAAAGGGAGGAAATTCCATTTTGTAAACATGTGTTATTGTACACTGTTGAAGGAAGGAAGGGAAGAGAAGAGAAAGAAAAAAGGGAAAACAGTAGTGGTGGTATGTCAGAGGGACGCTGGAGTCAGCCAAAATAGTACTCAATGGCTAAATCTGGAACAATTTGAGAAAGAAAATCAATAGTGTTGGATTATAATCCAAAGAATAAAATAAATATCCTTGAGTCCACAGTGCTATAAATAAATGATTGAATAAATAAATAAGAATACACACACACACACACACACACACACACACATATATATATAATGGAATATTACACAACAATCAAAAAGAATGAAATCTTGTCATTTGCAACAACGTGGATGGAACTAGAGTGTATTATGCTAAGCAAAATAAGTCAGGCAGAGAAAGACAAAAACCGTATGATTTAACTCATGTGTGGAATTAAAGAAGCCCAACAGATGAACATGGGAGGGGGAAGAAAAATAATATAAAAACAGAGAGGGAGACAAACCATAAGAGACTCTTGAATACAGAGAACAACTGGGGGTTGCGGAGGGGAGGTGAGTGGCGGGGGGGGGGGTGGGCTAGATGGGGAAGGGCATTAAGGAGGGCATCTGTTGGGATGAGCACTGGGTGTTACACGTAAATGATGAGTCACTGGGTTCTACTCCTGAAGCCAAGACTACACTGTATGTTAGCTAACTTGAGTTTAAGTAAATAATTCAAATAAATAACTAATAAATAAATCAAGTGATTCCTTGCAAAAAAAAAAACCAAGGAATATCTGACTAAACTATGAAATTAATCATGTGAAAATGGTCATTTAATCATTGATAATGTAAGATGTATACATAGCAGGAGAAGCTGGGTGTAACTTACATGAGCAGTTCTCTGTATTATCCCAACCTTGCCTATAAATCTAATTACCTCCTAAAAATGTTAAGTTCATTTAAAACAAAAACAACAAACAAACAAAAATAACAGCAAAGCAGAGGCATCCTCCCCTAGGTGGATGAGATTAGGTGGGAGTGGGAGAGTGCAAGGACTTTTAGCTGCAGTCTCCACAAACAGGTCTGATCTCAGGATAGAGTGGAGGCATTCCGGATTCTGAGAAAAAATTGACAAATGATCCTGGCCAAATGCTGGGCATTTATGAAACAGTTGCCCTACTGCTGTCTAGTGTAGCAGCCCTTCCCATAACTTCATTTTGTGAAGGGCTACAAAAATGGCCCTTTTGAAAGACTTGTTAAAATGTTTTGAGCTGCCTTCCACCACCTTCAGGGAAGCTGAGTTGGGGACTGTGCTGTTACACTGTGGCCGTCAGTCTTCTCTGAAAAGCCTGGAACATTCCAGTGCTGCTTGTTCAGGGATGGAGCCTCTACATGAGCCGTGGCTCATCACCCCCTGCTCATATGAGCATCGGTCCTTGATCCTTAAGTGGTTTCTTCCCTTCCAAAATGCCTGAGAGAGCGTGCATGATCGCGACCACAAAAAGTAGCAAATGCACCTTTTAAAATATAGTGCTACGCTTCAAAGAGGCTCCCGAACATTGAGTATGATTTGGGTTCCCGTGTTACAACTTTGGCACAGCTGGTCAGGTCTTTGTGGACGGCTGCTTCACGGGGTTGGAACATGTTGTGGCCTGCAGGCTTCTTACACTCAGCATGTAGCTGTCTTCCTTGCATTTTGCAGCCAAGTGGAATAATCGGTATCATTTTAATACCACGTTTTATCTGCGGCTTGATAATCTCTCTCAGCAGTGAAATATGGCTTCCAAAAGAAATGCGAGGCAGTGGACCTAGCTACCGTAAAGTCAGTATTCATGGGGGAGTTTTCTGGTTCAGCCCGAGAAAGTGCTGGCAACCCATGAGTTACAAAGAATTACTTACCAAATAGTAAGTGAAATGATGGATTCCGCATTTACATCTGCATTTTGTCCTCCAGTTCCCTGTGCGTCTGACCTGCATTCTTAATTCCATAGGTAGCCGTCATTTGGAGATTACAGTTAGATCATCATCAGATTATCTACTCATTAGATTATCATCATTAGATTATCATTAGAGATTATCATCCGGAGGTAAGGTCAAGGGCACAGATTGTAGGAACCAAACTGTCTGGATTGGTATCCCAGGTCTGCCGTGTAGTAGTAACTTTCTGTGCCTCAGTGTCCTCACCTCTACAACAGGAATAATGAGAACCCACCTCGTTGGACTGATGTGTGGATATACAGGAGAAAGCATATGTAACACACTCAGTAGATGGGTTCTACTGACATGTGAGAGGTTATTAGCGAACCTACGTAAGAATGGATGTGTTTCTGTGTTGGGCTCAGCATCATTCAAAATTGGACTACGTCAAAGTGATGATGGGACTGCGGTTTCATGGCCGGCGCAACAGCACCAACATGCTGGTGTCTGATTCCAAGAAGGTGCTGGCCCAGGTGGAGCTTAAGGAGGTCGGTGAAGGGGAACACTATTTGTCACGCGCCCCCACCCCCCCCCAGTGAAATGCAGTGGACCCAGGAGCCACAGGGGTAGAGGTTGAGAAGGAAGGAGCAGCACCTTGCCTCCTGGGTGGCAGAGACCTTGCCCCCAAGCTTTGCCCTTTAGCAGGGCTTATGGGTGGCCTCTTACCTGAGGGACCCGGGAGGTGGCTATCGAGCTCACACAGACAGGGATGGGAAAGAAGATGCCCCCGTTTCGCGCACATGTGGTCGACCTTAGGCGTTTTGAAGATGTGAGAAGGAGCGTAAGAAAGGGCATAAGGGTAAGAAAATGGGAGGTAGAAACATGAGAACCTGTAGAGTGTTGGAGAAGCAGTGGTGTGGGTGGCTGGGGGTGTTGAGGGGCCATGACTGGGCTAACTGGGGGTTGGGGTTCAGTTGGAGATGAGCTTCCCAACACCAGGTGAGTCTCTTGGGCTTGACCTCGAAGGCCACTGAGTGTTGGTGAAGTCCAGGTAGTCAGGGAAGGTCTTGCAAACAGGAACAAAGACAGTAAACAGGAGAGAAAAACATATATGTACACGTATGCATGTTAATTTCCTATGGGCATTGTGGGAGGGAAGGTCTGTGTCTGAAAACGGGCGGGGTTTTTTACCCATTTGGCCTGGCCAGACTCCCTTGAACTGGCAGCTTTCGTCATTTACCAATAAGCAACCTGAGTACATCATGTATGTATGATACATGTATGCTGTGTACCAGCACATCACAGCACATAACGTACTACTTTTAAAGGGTAGTCTTTATGGGGCGCCTGGGTGGCTCAGTTGGCTACGCATCCGACCTCGTCTCAGGTCATGATCTCACGTCTCCTGAGTTGGAGCCCCGTGTTGAGCTCTGTGCTCTGTGCTGACAGCTCAGAGCCCGGAGCCTGCTTCAGATTCTCTGTCGCCCTCTCTCTCTGCCCCTCCCCTGCTCGCTCTGTCTCTCTCCTTCAAAATAAATAAACATTAAAGTAAATAAATAATAAAAAGGTAGTCTTTAATTCAGTCCAATTGATGTTATCAAGAGCCCATGGTCAACCACACTAGAGATCAACGATTTCAGCAACTGACAATTCAATTAAGACAAGAAGCATTACTTACTTATCTTTTTCAAGTAGGTGGCATTTTTAGTTTGGAAACTCTGGCGTGTTGTGTGTGTGTGTGTGTGTGTGTGTGTGTGTAGCCCTTCAGACAGTTGTCCTAATTAATGTCACTTGAAGTGATACAGTCTCAGATACCAACTTTAGAAAACAGGAAAGTCAGTTTTTAACTTTTTAATTTGTGACTATACCGAAACTTCCAATAAGAATTCGAGGGATTTCTTTACCGCCAGTATTGTACTTTGCACATTTAAGCATCGATATTTATTTATGGAATTAAACTCACATTCATTGATGTTGAAGATAATCTTAGTGCACACAGGGAAAAGCTGGGTACCCTGGCTCATCTTTCCCAGTCAGAAGAGTCTCCCTG
Source organism: Lynx canadensis (assembly GCF_007474595.2). Lineage (NCBI taxonomy): Eukaryota > Metazoa > Chordata > Mammalia > Carnivora > Felidae > Lynx > Lynx canadensis. The sequence continues at coordinate 153,439,335 of NC_044311.2, read as the reverse complement.
TAGGTGTCATGGGCTCCGCCCTGACACCTAGAATTTCTCATGAAGTGTTGTTGTAAAAGACAGACCCATTTCAAAGTATTGGTTTCATAGGCAGTCAAATCAATTTCTTTCCTTTCTTTTTAATGGTCATTTAAACTGTTGACTAAGTTCAAAACTACCAGAACGCTTAAATGTATATCTGTGTGTCTCCAGATGTATTCTCCCATATAACTTAACCAAATCCTCTTTGAAACAATGTTAGCTCTAAATAGCACATCAGTGGGGGTGCCTGGGTGGCTCAGTTGGCTAAGCATCGGACTTCGGCTCAGGTCATGATCTCGCGGTCTGTGAGTTCGAGCCCCGTGTCGCGTCGGGCTCTGTGCTGACAGCTCAGAGCCTGGAGCCTGTTTCCGATTCTGTGTCTCCCTCTCTCTCTGCCCCTCCCCCACTTATGCTCTGTCTCACTTTGTCTCTCAAACATAAATAAATGTTAAAAAAAAATTTAAATAACGCACCAGTGATTAGCTAATGAAAGATTATATGCCCCAATGTCTTGGGAAGGAAAATAGATTGGGTTGTAGGATATTTAAAGAGGTTTTCTTTTTAATTAAAAAAAATTCCCGTCGTATCTGTACTTAGGCACATGTTTTCTCAATTACCTTGTGCAGATGTTGTGAGGGTCCCGTGGATTTTGCTTCCTCCTCATGTGGTTGTTTCTTCTTTCTGAAATTCAGGAAATGCACAGGGACCCCCAGCATGGGGGGCGGGGGGTGTGCATCTTGAAACTTTCCATCCTTCACAAACCCCCAGCCTGTCTGAACAGGTGGGAGGTACCTCTCTGAGCTCTTACCCAGGGTTAGGGGCTCCGGGGGGAGGGGGAGCTCAGGGGGAGACTCGAAGGCCCTCCTGCAGAGCCTGCTGCCCACATGCCCAGCAAGGCAAACATCATGACTTACAAAGCTGTGGGGGATGGGCCCAGGGCAGGAGAGAACCAAGAACAGTCCCAGGCGTTAAAGTTTAATTGGAAAAACTTCCATGAGGCTCTAAGCCTTGGAAGCACATCAAGACAGAGTTTGAGTTTGTAAGCCTTCCTGATTACGTAGAAGGGCACTCCTCAAACATGCTGGTCTCAGGATAGCTTTATACTTTCAAAAATTATTGAGAACCCCAACATGCTTTTATTGATGTAGGTTATATCTATCAGCATTTATTGTATTAGAACTCCAACTGATGGGGCGCCTGGGTGGCTCAGTCTAAGGTTAAGCAGCTGACTCTCAGTTTCGGCTCATGTCATGATCTCACAGTTTACGAGTTCGAGCCCTGTGTTGGGCTCTGCACTGACAATGTAGAGCCCGCTTGGGATTCTCTCTCTCTCTCTCTCTCTCTCTCTCTCTCTCTGCCCCTCCCCTTTTCATGTTGTCTCTGTCTCTCTCAAAATAAACTTAAAACAAAAAACAAATCTAACTGAGAATTTAAAAGAAAAACATTTAAATGACAGTAATAAGCAGACCTATTACCATAGATACCACTTTGTATTGAAAAAAATTTATATTGTCAAAAACAAAATTTAGTGACAAAAGAGACATCACTTTTACATCCTGAGAGTCTGGCTACAGCTGGACAGCATAGCAACTTCTGCGTTCAGTCTCCTGTGACATGTTATTTTGGTTGGAGTATGTGAAGAGAATATAGCCACACGCCGAGATGTAGCTGTAAAAGGAAGGTGTAATAATAGCCTTGTGAGATCATTGTGGCCGTTCCTCTTTATACGCCACCAAAATTGGACAGGTGGTAGTCTTTAAAGGTTAGTTGCCACACAGAATCAGAAACGAGGGGCAACCTAAGGGGGTGCTCAGTCGGTAGAGTGTCCGACTTCAGCTCAGGTCATGATCTCATGGTTCGTGAGTTTGAGCCCCACATCAGGCTCTGTGCTGACAGCTTAGAGCCTGGAGTCTGCTTCAGATTCTCCCCATCTCACACTCTGTTTCTCTCTCTCCCCCTCTCTCTCAAAAATGAATAAACATTAAAAATAATAATAAAAATAACCAGAAACCATATCAACAGCCTTATTTGCACTATTACATTAAAATCTATTGGTTTACTTTGCACTTGGAATGGATCTTTTTTTTTTTTTTTTAAATTTTTTTTTCAACGTTTATTTATTTTTTGGGACAGAGAGAGACAGAGCATGAATGGGGGAGGGGCAGAGAGAGAGAGAGACACAGAATCGGAAACAGGCTCCAGGCTCTGAGCCATCAGCCCAGAGCCTGACGCGGGGCTCGAACTCACGGACCGCGAGATCGTGACCTGGCTGAAGTCGGACGCTTAACCGACTGCGCCACCCAGGCGCCCCGGATCTTTTTTTTTTTTTTAATTTTTATGTTATTTATTTTTGAGAGCATGAGTGGGGGAGGGGCAGAGAGAGAAGGAGAATCAGAATCCAGGCTTCAAGCTGTCAGCACAGAGCCCTATGCAAGGCCCTGAACCCATGAACCATGAGATCATGACCTGAGCTGAAGTGGGATGCTCAACCGACTGAGCCACCCGGGCACCCCTGGAATCGATCTTTTGCACATGCATGGTTTTGTGGCACCCAACATTGGATTTTGGGGAAATATTGATTTGAAAAATTTGTGTGGGTATTCCAAATGTTGATATCTTGCATTAGACAACATTTCTTAAAGGCGCAGTTTTTAATATCATCACTAAAATCATCCAAAAGTCTTTAAATATTAGGAAATTATATTATGTGCATGATGGAGAATGCAAGGTTTTCAAAACTGAATTTTGACTTGAAAGCTCAGATTTTTTGTCCGTGGCAACAAATACATTCTCTGGTTTTCCCTGAAGTGACAGCCCGCTTCATTCCTTTCGAGAACATGTGTGTCAAATACCCAAACAAAAAATGGTTTTTCAGCTTCCTTTCCATAAAAACGCAGTTGCACGATGAAAGCAGCCAATGCGTCTCACAGCAGCTCTTTCTCTTGACCGCCCGCACGCGCTCACGTCGTGCGTGCTTGCCGGTCTGTCACATGGAATATTAAAGGGACGTGTCCTCGAGGGTCACAATGGAATGAAACGAAAGGGTTGTTACTGCCTTGTCAAGGACATACTTAAGTGGAGCTTAAGTGGTAAGCACTGCGTTTGTTTTTGCTGTGAGTGTTTTTGCTGGCGAGGACACGGGCCACCAAGGCAGGATAACGTCACCACTTGACTGCCGCGGCATGGCCACGATCCATTTCTTAGTCTTATTCCGAAAACACCTTTTAATCTCACAGGTCCCCTGAAAGATTCTTGGAGATACCAGGTATGTGCTGACCATACCCAAGGTCATCTGAGAACAGTTGATAGAGAAAAATCCTACCATTGTTTTATGTGCGTGTGTGTTTACAAATACATATTTATTTTATTTTATTTATTTTTTCAGAGAATTTATTGACAAACTGGTTTCCATACAGCCCCCAGTGCTCATCCCAACAGGTGCCCTCCTCAATGCCCATCACCCATTTATGTTAATATTTTTCAGGTTATACAAATCTCAAATCTGAGCAATCCAACCAGGTTGGATTTTAGGGTTCTCTGCAGGTTGTAGGGTAGGGGTACGCCATAGGTGGGCAGGTAGCATAATGCCAGCGGGACCATTCTGTTATTCTTGTGACATTAACGAGGCTTCGTCCTTTTGCATAATAATGAACAGAGGTACTGGAATCAGAGAAAAATGCACTGACGTCCTGACTTTCCTTCTCATCCGCTGGGTGATTTGTAGCATGTGTCCAAATGCCTCTGAGCCTCAGTTTCTGCGTCTGTGAAGTGGAGATAATGCAAAGCCAACTCCTAGGACTGCGTGAAGATTAATGAGATGGAAAATCCTCTGATGGAGAGGTTTCAGAAGATACCTTATAAAAGTAGTCTCCTCCAGCCTCATGGTCCTCTGAGCGCAGAAAGAAACACAGGCGGGATGGCCCCCCTCGGGCTGAGTGGAGGGGTAGGCCTGTGGGTGAGGGCTTCTCCCATTGCCTCCAGCTTTGGGTCTGTGCACAAACACCCAGGGAAGAATTGTGTGAGGGAAGAATTGGGTCCCCCACCTGTTTCCTTGGTGACAGAACAGTGAACTCGCATGGAGACAGTGTCATACTTTCTCGTCATTGTATGGCACCAAGATTATGGAGACTTTTTATAAATAGGATTATGAAGTATTAGACTTTATCACAGCAGAGTATACAAGACATCCAGTTCCTTACACTCGATATACATATCATGGAGAAAAATACCTTTTTTAAAAGTTTATTTAAACTTTATTTTATTTAAACTTTATTTATTTAAACTCTCTCAGAGAGAGAGAGAGAGAGAGAGTGCAAGTGTGAGCTAGGGAGGGGCAGAGAGAGAGGGAGACACAGAATCCAAAGCAGGCTCTGAGCCATCAGCACAGAGCCTGACGCGGGGCTCAAACCCACGAGCCGTGAGATCATGACCTGGGCCGAAGCTGGATGCTTAACCGACTGAGCCACCCAGGCGCCCCATAAATACTTTTAAGTAAAAGGTAGAATTAGTTCATTTCCCTCTTGAATACCAAATACCTTAACCTCAAAACCCAGGCTGAGACTGATACACAGACTAGTACACAATGTTTTTAGAGAAGAGAAAATAGCAAATTCAGTTAATATTTTATTGCGTATTCAATTTGGCATCTTCAGGTAATTAGAAATCAAATTCAACATGTATATTCACTCTGTACTTTTCTGATTCTTGGCTTAGCTGTGTTTGGAGAGTAGCCACCTGAGGTCAGTTATGGAGAAAGAAATAGCTCGCTGCACACAGACATTGGTCCACTCTTCCTTGAGCGTCCACATCTTCCTTCCATGGTGTCCACATCATCCTGCAACTGCCCCCAGGAGTCCAGTGCCCGGGAGGGAAGAAATGAGGCAAGGCTTCAAGGCAAATTAGGGATATGTTTTTAATTTTTTTCATGTTTATTTTACTTTTAGAGAGAGAGAGAGACAGAGACAGAGCATGAGCAGGGGAGGGGCAGAGAGAGAGGGAGACACAGAATCCGAAGCAGGCTCCAGGCTCCAAGCTGCCAGCACAGAGCCCGACGTGGGGCCTCAACTCACAAACTGTGAGATCATGACCTGAGCCGAAGTTGGTGCTTAACCAACTGAGCCACCCAAGGGCTGCAAGGCAAATTAATATCACCCAGTCTTTCCTGTCAGAGGAAAAAAAAGAAGAAAAAAGAAGAAGATAGAATAGAACTTAGCCCACCAAACACTGTCAACCATCTACAGATGTTAGAAAAAGCACATTAACTCCTTAGATCCAAGTGATTCCAGTCTCCTCTGTCTCATCGTGACGCATGACTGAGACAATAGTGCATTAACACCTTAATGACTTTACGGAAGTTCCATAGATGCTTAAAGCTAATTTCCCCAAACTGTTCAATATCTTTTATGGAGAGAAAGAAATTTCATAGTTTGGTCTCCATCCAGCCTATCCCAAAAATATTATTCGGTATATATAACAACGTAAAACATGTGGCCAGTCTCAATATATTGAAACGCGTATTAATTCACAACAACAGATATATTGCTTATGAAGTTGAGTACTATCTAAAAAGAATTTTACTTAATTCCACAACTTACGGAGCACTGGCTTGACTAATAAACACGTAGGGAAACTTTAAAAAAATTGATAAAATGGAATGCCGGCAGGAATGTACAAAGGTACGCGTTCGGATATGGCGTTCAGCAGGAAACTTTCTCTAAGGCAATTTGACAACATGTATCAAAAGCCATAAAAATGTTCATTTCTTGTGATCCACTAATTTCATCCTTAATTATCCATACCAAAGAAATAAAGTGTGTAGACTAAGATTTATGTAGGAAGAGTCAACATGGCCCTTTATAATAATAAAAAATGTCTCTTTGCATAGCCAATTAAGTGAATGTGTATGTGAACTTTATGGTGCCTCGACCTAATTAAACAGATAATTTTAAATGATGCTTTTCAAAAGTTTCCTCAGTGTCGGGGAAAGTCATATGGTACAGCTAAATTATTAAAAAGCAGGACATGGAAGGCATAAACGATACAATAATCTTAATAGTGTGAGGAAAAGTGCATGGAAAACACGAGCAGGAAATGTCAGTGTTAAAAACATTAGCTTCTACGGATCAGGATTACGGATGATGTATTTTTGTGCTTCCTTGTGGACTGAGCTGAATGAATCCACCCCAAATCTGTATGTTGAAGCCCTGACCCCCAGGCTGATGGTGTGTGGAGGCGGGGCCTGTGGAAGGGAAGTCCGTTTAGAGAAGGTCAGGGAAGCAGGACCCCCACGAAGGAATTAGTGTCCATAAGACGAGGATGAGACCAGACCTGCCCCTGGCTGCCAGGGACGGGCCGCGAGAGGGTTGGCCCTCTGCGCATCAGGAAGGGAGTCCTGATCTCAGACTCAAAGCCTCCAGAGTGTGAGACATACATTTCTGCCATTTAAAACACCCCATCTCTATGGGGTGCCTGGGCGGCTCTGTCAGTTGAGCGTCCAACTTCGGCTCAGGTCATGGTCTTGCGGTCCATGAGTTCAAGCCCCGCGTCGGGCCTGGAGCCTGCTTCCGATTCTGTGTTTCCCTCTCTCTCTGCCCTTCTCCCGCTCATGCTCTGTCTCTGTCAAAAACAAATAAACATTAATAAATAAATAAATAAAACCCCCCATCTCTGGTATGTTTTTTATGGCAGCCCAAACTAGGACATGCTTCTCCGTATTTTGCAGCATTTTCCAAATTTTCTAAATCACTCTTCCGGTTTGCCATCAGGGAAAATTAATCAAGAAATGTAATAAAATATTATGAAATACGCATTGTCCTCTGAGTCACTGGATATGAAATAATCTTGAAATAATAAAAATCTTTGTCATAATATTTTTTGAAAAAGGGATAAGGAGTGTTCTCTTGTAGAAAGTCGGGGTGTTTTTCGTAGTCATATGAGAGAAATCTATCTGGGCCTTTCTCCCCACAAAGAGGGGCGATCATTAGTTCTGTTGAGTTTTTTCAGATCCAGCGATCTTTGTTTTCCACCTATGGAAACTGACTTTGAAAAATAAGGCAAATGACATTAAATTCTCAGCCGGGAAGAGACATTTGTCATTAGGCCCTGCTGAGGCATCTCATCTCTACTGTCACCCTGGAGCAGGACAGTGGCTCCAGGCAAGAGACCAGGCATCCAACCACCTTCTCATCCCCAGTCTGCCCTGGTCATCTGTACGAGTGGTCCCCAGCCACACTGCTGGGCATCACCCGTGCTAGTCGATAAGCCAAGTCCTGTCTTCCAGGTGCAAAATTCTGTGATCCTCTGATGAACTATTCAAATGAGTTCACTCATGGCTGTACAAACTTAGCTGTCAACAGTGGAGTGACATTTTCTACCCCTCCCCTCTCACTCTGGTAGTATAACGGACTATAGATTAACAGAAAGTGTTGATTATAGGTATCCACATATAGAAATCGCTGTGATTTCAAACATTCTAAAGTCAGCTGACCTTGCCTCCAGATGTTTCTAAGAGCTTTTCAGGAAGCAGCTGATTTCATATAAATTTCATAAAAAATGGATCATAGGTCTGATAGGAGTCCGAGAGAAATCATGGCGCACCTTAAGGCACTTATGCTTATCACTGTTCTACAGAAGGAATATTGGGATAAAATGCATTTTAATGTCTGGTTCCTTCTCTAGAAAGACTCTGGAAATGATACCCTGGGACTCAAGAAAGATGGCTCAGTAAGAAAAAGAAAAATTCAGAGTCCTCCTGGAGATAGGGAGCCTATGTTCTGAGGACGCCCTTGGTCCAGAAGTAGGTAGGCAAGACTCAAGAGTGGATATGTACCTAAGATAAAATATGAAATGTGGAGTCTAGTGTATTTGAAAATCTATAGTGAATGACTGTGCTAACAATATGTAAATTAGGAGTCTCTACAGGAGGATGGCTCCAGGTGGCGAGGCTGGTTGGCAGTTCTAACTGGCTGGGGAGAAGGCAGCGATCCTATCCAGCCAGAGTGGACTGGGCAGCAAACTACCTGAAAAACATTATGAGCAGGAGCGAAAGGGAGGGAGGCTTTGTTTTGCAAACCCAGGTATCACTGACTGCCCGACACCTCACCCTGTGTGTGTGGGTTGTTTTGCCGTCTGTCTAGGAAGGGAAGCTGCAAAGGGATAGAGACTCTGAAGACCTTGACCACTGCCGTGGTGCCGGCACCTGGTGCAGTGCCTGACACAGTGGGCACCTGATGAATACTCGCAAAATTGAAGGAATGATTGAGTGAGTAGATGAGGAACAAGGCGGTTGAGTTGACTAGCTAAACGAGGGAGTGCATGCCCCATAGTGAGGCCTCACACACCAGCACATGCCTACCGGCGGAGACCAAGCTACTGCCCAGAAGAGCGTTTGAACCCAAAGCAAATTTAAAAAAACCCAGAATGTCTATAGGGGCAGTGGGACAGAGCAGGGTCAGAGCTCTGACATGTTGTAAAGGAAAGACGCATGCAGGGAAGATGGGACCCCCAAAGGCAGGGGTGAGGTCTTCAGAGGAGAAACTTCCCTGCTCCCACCCTAGAAATATGGGGTGAAACCAAGACGAAGACAGGTAGTGGCACAAAAATTAGGACACGGGTTCGGTAGCAATTAAAAACAACCAAAATCAATAGTGGTTTGAGAGGAGAGTGTGGTTCTGGCTCATGTGACATCTGCATATCCACAGTTCGGTCTCCTAGGAAGCTGCAGAGAAGGGAAGGGGATGTTTGTTGAGCAACTGCCCTGCACATTAGGGCTAATCATGGGGAAAGTGAGAGGAAGGTGAGTCTCGCATCAGGACTCCTACATGAACCATAGTCCATGGAGCAAAGCAGCTCTAGGGCCAATGAACTCAGACTAAAGTCAGAAGCAAACCCAGTGTCCACACCCTTCCAGTTCACATGTGGTGAGTTGCAGGAAGACAGGATTGGAGGTTAATTGGGTGGAAGCGGAAGAAGCATGAACTGCTCCCTCTGTCCCCGCCACCTGCCTCTACCTAGATGGAAGATTCTGGAACTAAAGTGGAAAAGGAAGAGCATTGTGCCATGTTGTTGAAAGCTAGGGGGCCAGGTGCCTGCAGCATCAGAGCTTGCTAAAGAGACTTTGCCTTCCAACATGGCTGTCCCTTAGCTGCAGGTTGGAATGACCCTCAATGACCAGGCCAAGGCCCTGAGGTGCCCCTAGAGGACAGAAGCTGAAAGGTAGAGACCCAGGGGTTACCCCTTCAGGGGAGAAACCCTATAGCACTCCTGGAGCTGGCCTCCTTATCTCCCTCCTCCAGGAACCTTCTTTGTCTCAGCTTATTTTTAAGAGAAGGAGTCCGTCCTTCCGTGTCTTCTCTAATCAATTCCATCCTAGCCTTCTTCTCCCCTCCATCTCCACACCAGCAACCCAGCAGTGTCTCTTACCTTCTGGAAATAATCTGTAGTGGCCACTAAGACACCTCCTACATAGAACCCAAGTAAGAACTCAATAAGTTAAATGAGACTTCTCTACAACTATCATATATTACTCATGGCAATGCTACCTACAGGTATCCATATCTATGTATCTCTGTCTATCTATCTTTCATCTATCTAAGTAAGTGAGTAGGAATGTATGGTGGAGGGGCATTTGGGGGGGCTCAGTTGGTTAAGCTTCCAACTATTCATTTCAGCTCAGGTCATGATCTCATGGTTCGTGAGTTCCAGCCCCGTGTTGGGCTCTGCACTGACAGTGTGGAGCCTGCTTGGGATTCTCATTCTCTCTCTCTCTCTCTCTCTCTCTCTCTCTCTGTCTCTCTCTCTCTCTCCTCCCCCTTAAACATTAAAAGAAAGAAAGTAACGTATGGCGGAAAGAACTTCTTAACATGTATTTCGGTGGCCGCTTACAAGCTGTTTCTAAAGCTGCCTTGTTCATGCACCTTCCTGACATACCTAACACCAGAGCCTGATTCGAAACCATTGAGGTACCCAGGGAAGCAGAGGCCATGAAGAAGCAGTAGGTCACTTCACTTGGTTGCTGGCTTAGGGTGCACTTTTTTAACCACATCTGGTTATTACGTTCATGCTCCTAGGATTAGACACAAAAATACCTCAGAAACCCTGATACACAAAATAAAGCAATTCGTATAATAGGAAGTAAAAAACACGGAATAGTAAGTTTTCATGAAATGATATTTAAATTATTTGGGGGGTTGCCTTCATCTTCTAGGGCTGCCGGAACAAATTCCCACAAATCGGTGACTTAAAACAAAAGAAATGTATCCTCTCACAGTTTGGGGGACCGGAAGTCTGAGATCAAGATGTCACCAGAGTTAGCTTCTTCTGGAGTTTCTGAAGGAGAATTCATTCTTACCTCTCCCCTAGCTTCTGGTGGCTTCCAGCAACCCTTGGTATTCCTTGGCTTTAGATGTGTCGCTCCAGGATCTGTCCCTGACCACATGTGACTTTCTTTCCTGCATCTCTGTGCCCTTCTCCTCTTCTGTCTCTTACAAAGACACTCGGCATTGGATTTAGGACCTACCCTAATTCTGGATGATCTCATCTAGAGGGCCTTACCTTATTTAATCTGCAAAGACCCTTATTCCAAATAAGATCACATTCTGGGGATCCAGGGTTTAGGATGTGGATGTATATTTGGCAGCTCACAATTCAACCCAAGGCAGGGATGAAAATTAAAATGGAAAACAGGGGTGCCTGGGTGGTCAGTCTGTTAAGCGTCTGACTCTTGATTTCAGCTCAGGTCATGATCTCACAGTCGTGAGATCAAGTCCCGTGTCGGGCTCTGTAATTGGCATGGAGCCTGCTTAAGATTGCTCTCTCTGGCCCTCTTACCCTCCCCCATTCATGTTCATGCTCTCTCCTTCTCTCTCTGTTTTATGCTCTCTCTCAAAAATAAATACGTTAATTAATTAATTAATTAAAATGGAAAATATCGACCCTCCTAAAGGATAGTTTTATTGCCGGGGTGCCTGGGTGGCTCTGTCGGTTAAGCGTCCGACTTCAGCTCAGGTCATGATCTCATGGTTCGTGGATTCGAGCCCCACGTCAGGCTCTGTGCTGACAGCTTGGAGCCTGGAGCCTGCTTCTGATTCTGTGTCTACCTCTCTCTCTGCCCCTACCCCCCCAAATAAATAAACATTAAGAAATTTTTAAGAAGAATAGTTTTATTGCCAATGATGTAAACGCCTCAGCATCACAGCTCTGAGAGAGGCCTCACAAAGCAGATGTGTGCCCTTGTGTGAGAATGTGTGCCCTTGTGTCAGAAGCAGCTTAGGATGTGCAGAGGGATGTGTCATCCTGTCGCCATGAGTGATAGGCATTCTCACAGCTCACGAAGGAAAGCAACGGTAGCTGTCTTAAAAGCATTTCCTTAAAAGGATGGTGTCCTGAGAACTCAACACAGAATGCTGGGACAAGTAGGGCATTTTCAAGCCTTATTTCCTAGCTCACTGTCTCTTCCCTTCTGGCACCATGACGACTGTCTGAGCAATTTAACTTCATTAGGTTCATGGGGAAATGAGCGGGATTGATGTGCCTTGAGGATACCGTTGGGAGAGAGTGACAGAGGGCTTGACGTGTGTTTACGGTGGCGTCCCTGTTTCTGATCTCCAGAAATCCATTGTTACGGATTAAAAAATCCCTGTGAATGTCAGGTTTGTGAACAGCAATAGATGACCATCACGATATAGCACCCCTCGGTGTTGCTCCGTCACAGAAGTTTCTAGAAAAGGCACTGGCTCCACAACGATACGAGGCACTACTGATAGCACCTCCTTCCGAGAAATCCTACAGAGAGTCGTTCGATGCTGGTGAGACGGCCATGACTCTCGCTTCTCAGCTCAGGACTGCATTTGGGCATTGATAGTGGGTTTCTCCTCAGATCAGCCAAATACAGGAGACTAATTACTTCATGAGAAGAATAGCTGTTTCCCCTTTCAGTAGATGGAGACACATGAGAAGACAAAGGACTGCCAGAGAGGGCTTGGCATGATGACTAGAATCACAACAGAGGGCCCTAGAAACAGAAACCTAGAATTTAGCAGTGCTGACCAACAGGACCGCTCTGCATTGCCTTCTGCTGTGGAAGCTTTGCCAGTCCAACCCTAATCCTTGACATTTTGGGGTCCAGATATCTCTGTTCTGGAAGGAACATGGGCAGCTCCTTCCCTTCTTCCATGTGCACTTTCTTGTTTGCTTGCATAGCTGTCAACTCCCTTCATAATGACACCTTTTTTCTCTAGATTTCTGTATAGGTTTATAGTTAGGTCATAGCCAAAGCTTGCAGCTCTGGAACAATCTGGGGCTTTAAAGCAAAAATTTGGAAATTTGGGGGCCAGGGACTCTTTGAAACACTGGAGGATAGCTCTGGCTTCTTCCCATAGAAAATCAACCATATCCATACAAGTTGGAATTCTATTTGTGACCCCCTAAGGACCTGCGGAGCCCTATCATGAATTCCTATGATAAGTAAATATTTCTGCTCTATGCCGGCATAGGTAGCTTTACAAGTGCTGTATCTCTTGGATTCTTGGAACCCTTTGTGTTTGACCCTATATACTCCCTCTACCAGTAGCAATGTTGAAGAAATAGAAATAGTAGCTTCCTTTTGATTGTTAGATACATAAAATATATTACATGTAATAAATTTATTTGTGCACAGTTTACATTTGAGTGTGGGTGATAGAAGAAAGGAAGCTGAAACTCTTTCTCTGGAAGATAGTGCAAGAGCTGAGGTATAATTTTAGGAAAGAACATTCTGGAAACATGAGAATTAATAACACCTCCCACAGGGCTCTAGATGGACAAATGTGGACACTTTATCATTGTACTCCTCATCAGTGTGTGATACATGTTCATCATATGTCTGGCCATGGCCAGCTGGTCCTGAGATTTGAGTATATGCCATAGATAGGGTTCGTTCCCTCTGTTCCTGCCCCCCTCCCCAGTTTATCTCTGCCTGGGAAAGCCAGATGGAATGGACTAATTCCTTGAAAGATACAATCTGCCAAAACTCACTCAACAAGAAATAGACAACTTGAAAAGGTCTGTATCAGACAATAACAACCTTCCAAAACAGAAAGTGCCAGGCCCAGAGGAATTCACTGGTGAATTATATCAAGCATTTAAAGAATAAATTATACCAATTCTCTACAATCTCTGTGAAAGACTAGAAGCAGAGAGAATAGAGGTGCCTGGGTGGCTCAGTTGGTTGGGCAACAGACTTCGGCTCAGGTCATGGTCTCGTTGTTCATGAGTTCAGGTCCCACATCAGGCCTGTGCTTACAGCTCAGAGCCTGGAGCCTGCTGCCCCTCCCCAGCTCACACTCTGTCTCTCTTAAAAATGAATAAACATTTAAAAAAATTGAAAAAAAAAGAAGCAGAGATAATAGGAGCAGCTGAGTGGCTTAGTCAGTTGAGCATCCAACTTTAGCTCAGGTCATGATCTCATACTTGTGAGCTCAAGGTCTGTGTGCTGACAAATCAGAGCCCGCTTCTGATTATGATTCTGTGTCTCTCTCACTCTCTGCCCCTCTCCCGTTCATGCTCTGTCTCTCTTTCTCAAAATATAATAATAATAATAATAGTAATAATAATAATAAACATTAAAAAAGAAGCAGCAGCAGAAAGAATACTTCTTAACTCATTCTGTAAGACCAGAATTACCCTGCTACAAAAATCAGACAAAGATATTCCAGGAAAAGAAAACTAAGACCATTATATCTTATAAAATAAATGCAAAAGTCATCAGCAAAATGTTAGCAAATTGAATCTTAAAAAGTTTAAAAGAAAATAATTCTGTACCATAACCAAGTGGGATTTATCCCACATTTGAAAATTAAAAAATGTAATCCATCACTTCAACACTCTAAAAAAGAAAAATCACATGATTATTTTATTTTCCCTACATCATCAACAGATGTAGAGGAAATAAAAAGAGCATTTGACAAAATTCAACATAAATCATGAATAAAACTCTCTGTAAAGCAGTAGAGTAGGAATAGAGAGGAACTTTTTTTCAACTTGATAAAAGATTATCTATAAACCAAACTTTCAGCTAACATAATACTTAATGGTGAGAAACTTGAAGCTTTCCAGATCAGGAACAAGGCAAAATTCCCTTTCTCACCACTCTTTTTCAACACTGTCCTAGAAGTCCTTGATAATGCAATAAGGCAAGAAAAGGAAATAAAAGGTATATAGATTGAGAAGGAAAACATAAAGTTGTCTTTGTTTGCAGATGTCATGTTCATCTCTGTAGAAAATCTCAAAGAATGGAAAAAAGACTCCCAAAACTAATAAAAGTTTAAACCAGGGTTTTAAAATGCCAGTTCAATATATAAGTCATTTCTTTCCTATATACAAACAATGAACAGGTAGAATTTAAAATTTAAAAATACAGTGCCATTTATATTAGCATCCAAAAACCGAATTTCCTAGGTATAAGTTTCACAAAATATATGCAAAATGTATATATGAGGAAAATTCCAAACTCTGATAAAATCAAATAATTAAATAAATGGAGAGATGTTTCATGCTCATGGTAGGAAAACCCAATGTCAGTTCTTCTCAAATGGATTTATAGATTCAGTGCAATCCTAATACATATGTTAAGAAGTTATTTTATGGATGTTGACAAACTGATTCCAGAATTTATATGGACAGGCAAAAGACCCAGAGTAGCCAACACAGTATTGAAGGAGAAGAACAAAGCTGCAAGACTAATGCATCCCGGCTTCAAAACTTACTATAAAGCTACACTAATCAAGACAGTGTGGTGTTGGCAGAAGAACAGACAAATAGGTCAATGGAACAAAATAGAGAGCCCAGAAATAGACCCACATTAATATTGTCAACTAATCTTTGACAAAGGAGCCAAGGCAATGCTGTGGAGCAAACATAGTCTCTTTGACAAATGGTGCTGGAATAACTGGTTGTTTATATGTGTAAAAAATTAATCTAGACACAAACCTTACCTCCTTCAGAAAGATTAACTCTAAGTGGGTCATGGGACTAAATGTAAAATGCAAAACTATAAAACTCCTGGAAGACAACACAGGAGAACACCTACATGACCTTGGGTATGGTGATGACTTTTTATCTATAATACCAAAGGCATGATCCATGAAAGTGACGAATTGATAAGATGGGCTTCATTGAAGTTAAAAAATTCTTATTTTCTATTAACAGTAGAAATGCAATTAGAACACAAGCCACAGACTGGAAAAAAATATTTGCAGAAGTCACATCTGATAAAGAACGGTTATCCAAAATATATAAAGAATTCTTAAAACCAGCGATAAGAAAACTAACAACCCAATTGAAAAATAGGCCGAAGATCTTTTTTATTGTTATTTCTTTTTTTTAATATGAAATTTATTGTCAAATTGGTTTCTGTACAATGCCCAGTGCTCATCCCAACAGGTGCCCTCCTCAATGCCCATCACCCACCCTCCCCTCCCTCCCACTCCCCATCAACCCTCAGTTTATTCTCAGTTTTTAAGAGTCTATTATGGTTTGGCTCCCTCACTCTCTAACCTTTCTTTTTTTTTTCCTTCCCCTCCCCCATGGTCTTCTGGTAAGTTTCTCAGGATCTACATAAGAGTGAAAACATATGGTATCTGTCTTTCTCTCTATGACTTAGTTCACTTAGCATAACACTCTCTAGTTCCATCCATGTTGCTACAATAGGCCATATTTCATTCTTTCTCATTGCCACGTAATATTCCATTGTGTATATAAACCACAGATTCTTTATCCATTCATCAGTGGATGCACGTTCAGGCTCTTTCCATAATTTGGCTGTTGTTGAAAGTGCTGCTATCAACATTGGGGTCCAAGTGCCCCTATGCATCAGCCCTCCTGTATCCCTTGGGTACATTCCTAGCGGTGCTATTGCTGGGTCATAGGGTAGATCTGTTTTCTATTTTCTGAGGAACCTCCACATCTCCGCATCCTCTCCAGCATCTGTAGTCTCCTTGTTTGTTCATTTTAGCCACCCTGACTGACATGAGGTGGTATCTCAGTGTGGCTTTGATTTGTATTTCCCTGATGAGGAGTGACCAGAGATCCTAACAGGTACCTCACCAAAGAAGATACACAGTTGGTAATCAAACCTATGAAAAGATGTTCTACATCTTATGTCATAGGAAAATGCAGGCGAAAACACCAATGAGATACCACTACATGCCTGTCAGAATGGAAAAAACCAGAACACTCAAGAGTACCAAATTCTGTCAACAATGGGGGACAACAGGAACTCTCATACATTGTACGAGCTGTCCATATAAAACTAAACATAACCTTCGCCATACCACCCAGCAGTATCTCTCCTTTGTATTTGCCCAAAGGAGCTAAAAA
The DNA here is from genome assembly GCF_007474595.2 of Lynx canadensis. Taxonomy (NCBI): domain Eukaryota; kingdom Metazoa; phylum Chordata; class Mammalia; order Carnivora; family Felidae; genus Lynx; species Lynx canadensis. Next base: position 153,422,961 of record NC_044311.2, on the reverse strand, counting down.
TTTATGTACACACACACACACACACACACACACGCACACACACAAAGCACTTAGATGTGTATAGCAGCTTTTTTCATAATTACCAAAACGTGGAAGCAACCAAGATGTCATTCAGTAGGTGAATGGATGAACAAATAGTGGTATAACTGGACAGTGGAATGTTATTCAATGCTACAAAGAGATGAGCTGTCAAGCCAATAGTCGTGGAAGAACCTTAAATGCCTATTTCTGAAGGAAGCAAGTATGAGAAGGCTACGTACTGTATGATTCCAACTACATGACATTCCTGAAAGGGAAAAACTATGAAGACAATAAGAAGATCAGTGGCTGCCAGGGGTGGGTGGGGAGAGAGATGAACAGGCAGAACACAGAAGATTTTTAGGGCAGTGAAGATAGTCTGTGTGATGTTATAATGATGGACGGATGTCATTATACATTTATTAGTCCAAACTCATTGACTGTACAACACCAAGAGTAAACGTTGGGTAAACTGTGGACTTTGGGTAATTATGATGTGTCAATGTAGGTTCATCCTTGGTTAAGAACAAAATGTATGATTCTGGCGAGTGATGTTGATAATGGGGAGGTTGTGCAACTGTGGGGGCAGGAGGTATATTGGAAATCTCTGTACCTTGATCTCAATTATATTGTAAACCTAAAACTGCTCTAAAAAAACAAAAATCTCTTTTAAAAAAACTTAGCACATGAGAATATTGCAACAATAAATATTTTGTGGTTGCCTCTCACTGTGTAGCCCCCAGAATGAATGGCCCTGATGTCCCGATAAAAACTAAGGGTCAGGAGAGTAGAGGTGAGCAGTGACCTGGGGCCACATGATGGCAGTGTTTATCCATAAAGGCATATGGATGTTCATTTGTTATTCTGTGTTTCGCTGTACGGGAATGAAATATTTCCTAATAGATTGTAAGAGTACATATAACAGCATTCAATATAAAAATATGACGAAATTCGTATGGGTTCATGCTGCCACTGGAAAATGTGATCACCCACCAGGATAACTCCCAGGGAGCCATACCTGGTCTGTAGGAAAGCTGCTGGCCTACAGACGGACATCTGGTATACCAAGCACTCGGTTGCCTTCACTGATAACTGGAATAGCAGAAGGTCACTTTGACCTGCTATGTCAACTTCTGGGATTCAGAGACACTAGGGTCTGATGGAGCATGTCCACTGGAGGTGTTTTGGCACCACAGACTGACTAAGGGAAAAGAAGCAGGTAAGTTTGATGAGGGAATAAAGCCATAGGCATCTCCAAAAGAACATGAGTCCAGTATCTGCTGACCTGATGGACTGGAATCAGAATCTCAGGAGGTTGGAAAAGTGCTACAAGAAAAAAAAATGAAACGAAAGAGCTATATCATCAAATCTCTAAGATTTGAGGGTGGAAGGCCATTCTTCAGTGCCATGGTGCAGAGAGGCAGTGGTCTCTGCCCTTTGGTGGAGGACTCAAAGAACTTCAGTACCTGGAAGAACCCAAAGAACGACATCTTTTCTTTGTACCTCAGAGAATCTGCCGCGTCAGAAGCAGAAAGCCTCTCAGGGGAGAGAACAGCTTCTCAGAAACAGTGGCAAAAGCACGTGGAAATGCACACACATAAAAGCAAACCGTGCAATCTTTGTCTCCAGCAAAATAGAACCCAGGAAGAAAGCACTTACCCAGAAAAATAAGATGGTCCTTTGTTGAGCAAATGGATGGACGATAACCCACAGAGTGAGGCAGGGAGACTTTATAAACTAATTGCGGTATCCAAGCGTGAAAAACCAGCTAGAATATAGCAGGAAATGACAGAATCAGAATGCTGAGGGTTTCAGCACATGCTTCCCAGCAAAAGTCCAGTGGAACCTAACAAAGGTCAGGCCGTATGTGGGAGTCCCTGTGCTTTCCCCTCTGATCTGCTGTGAACCTTTGCTCTTAAAAAAAAAACCTCAACATAAATTAAAAAAAATAAATGCTCACATAATGCTATAATAAGTAAATTAATAACAGAATATCAAAGGCAAAGGAGAAACTCCATTTCAAACCAAAAAATCAAATAAAATGCATGCTACAGTCTATGTTCTTTGACTACAATGCATGAAAACTTGGTTGTTTGACTCCCGCTTCAAACTCTAAAGTAGATCTTCACTTCCTTTATGTTCAATCCAGATACCCTGGCCTGTCCCAGAGCGTGCTTCATGGTCTTACCCCTTTTTAATGTTTTACTCTGCAGTCGGTTATAGGGAAACCCCTTCAGCGGCTCACCTGAGCCACAAAAGTACACGTCTGTGCCTTTGAATGCCTGCCCTCTCTGCCTTGAACACCTTCCTTTGGATACAAGTTCTAGTATTTTCTTCTCATGCAACAAACGTCTGTATTCATATAGCAGCTACCATATGCCAGTCACTGGAGTATATAAAATTAAGACAAAATCTTTGACCTCAAGGAATTTATAGTCTGGAGGGGAGAGGTAGCAAGAAAGGAGTGAGGCAGGAGCCTGGGTGGCTCAGTAGGTTGAGGGTCCGACTTCAGCTCAGGTCATTACTCGCAGTTCTTGAGTTCAATTCGAGCCCCACATCGGGCTCTGTGCTGACAGCTCAGAACCTACAGCCTGTTTCAGATTCTGTGTCTCCCTCTTTCTCTGCCCCTCCCCAGCTCGCTCGCTCTCTCTCACTCTCAAAAATAAATAAACATTAAAAAAAATGTAATGCCTCACCAAACATGTATAAGAACAGCAAAAAAAAAAAAAAAAAAAAAAAGGCTATAATACCACATGCTGGCAAAGATGTGGAGAAATTGGATCTCTCATACACTAGTGGTGGACATGCAAAGTGGTGCAACCACTCTGGAAAATAGCTTGGCAATCTCTTATAAAACCACATGTATACTTACCACACGATCCAGCAATCACATACTTGGGCGTTTGCCCCAGAGACATGAAAATGTTCACAAAATGTCCACAAAAATCTCCACTCATGAATGTTTGTAGAAGCTTTATTAATAGTAGCCAAATTCGGGGGGCAGGAGGGAATAGGAGAGTGGTTGAAAAATCTCCGGTCCAACCATACAATGGAATAGCACCCAGCGATAACAAGGAAGAAACTATGGGTGAATGCAACAACCTGGATGGACTTGAAGGGTAGTATGTAAGCTTAGAAAAAGAGTTGGTCTCAAAAGTTGGTTCTGTTTTGTAACATTCTCAAAGGACAAAACCGTACAAGTAGAGAATAATTTAGTGGTTTCTAGGAGACAAGGAGAGAGGTTGGGGTGGGGCCAGGTGCAGATACAAAAAGGTAGCAACAGGGACTTCTTTTGTGGTGATAAAACCGACGGTGGGTGCCCAGCTTTATAATTAGATAAAGTTACATAGAACTACACACACGAAAACACACACACACACGCACAAATGTGGGTTTAACGGTGGCGAAACACAAGTAAGGTATGTATTTCAGTTAATAGAAATGTCCCAGGGCCAGTTTCCTGGTTTTCACATTGTGCCCCAGTGACGTAAAATCTCAATATTGGTAGAAGCTGGGTTGAAGGCTGCACAGGACTCAACACTAGTTTTGCAATCTCTGTGAGTCTGTGTTTCAAAGTAAATTTTTTTAAGTTTGCTTATTTTGAGAGAGAGAGTGGGGGTGGGGTGGGGTGGGGCAGAGAGGGTGGGAGAGAGAGAATCCCAAGCAGGCTCCAAGCTGTCAGCGTGGAGCCCCACGTGGGGCTCGATCCCACAAACCATGAGATCGTGACCTGAACTGAAATCAAGAGTCAGACGCTCAACCGACTGAGCCACCCAGGCGCCCCTCAAAATAAGTCGTTTTTAATAAGTAATGTCCCCAAACACATAAGGCCAAAAGAAAAAAAAAAGATAGCAGGTGGATATGTAGCACATTTGTGGTGTAGACATGACAGTGTTGGGAGAGTTCAGAGAAGACATCATCCTGGAGAGGTGAGGTGGGGGGCGGGGAGGAATGTGAGTTTACACGGGAGGGTTGGGTGGTAGTCGGACTGGAGAAATGGGGGTGACTTGGGGAAAGCTAGAGCAATGCCAGCCAGCTGTGCTGGAAAAGGGAAAGTATGTTCCCATATGGGATCGGGGAGGTGGCAGAACACTCAAAGTGAGTTCGAGTGCGAAAGCAGAATTTTTGGTTGAAGGAGGAGTTACCTGGTCAGTGGAAACGCAGTCTGCAGGGAGATTGCAAACACCTTGGACTTCAAGCTGTGGGAACAGAGAGCAGATAGTAGGAGCCGCCGTAAATTGCAAGTGAGAGACTGTCATACTGGGGGTGGCATTTTGGGGGGCTGAACCCGGCGGAGGTGGGGAGTGGATCGGAGTGGGGTGAGACGAAGGGTTCGAGCGCCGTTGTCACAGCCCAGCACAGGCTTGCATGGAAGTGACAGTTGTGTGCCAAGGACGTGAACGATGCTGTGAACATCCACCCAAGAGCACCAGGTCCCTGATGAGCATGGGGACCCGGAGTGAGTCCAGGGTCGATCCCGGCCGGGATGCAAGAATAGGGAGGAGAGACTTTGGGGGGAAAGCCGCCACCTCGCGCTTTGTCCACGTTGAGGAGGTGGCGTGCCCTCCGTCTGCAGATGTCTGCGGCTCGCTTCCCGAGGTGTGAGACAGCAGGTGAGCCACTGTCCCGGAGTAACCCGCCGCCACAGCCCAAGCGGATGAGACCTGCAAGGGCGAGACTGGACGGGGCGATGCAGAAGGGAGGAGTGGAAGCCTCTGCACGTGCAGGCGTGCCCGCTACAGGGTCTAGAAAATACGACGCCCTTCCTCGCCCCACCCTTCTTCTGTCGTTTTGCCTGGCATCCCCCTGGACAGGACCAGGCCTGGCTTCCTGCTCTGGCTGAGCGCTCCCTCACCCCCCTGCTTCCTTAACGAGCTCCTGGCACAGGCTGTTGTCAGGTGCACGTCGTCAGCCATAGCAACCAGCCCTGAGCGTCCCCGGCTCCAGGGATGAGGGGAACACCGCTCTTTGTCCAAGTGGCTACAGGCAGTCTAAACCCCAGAACCTCGACTCCACAATTAACCCTGATTGCAAGTTCTCGAAATGGTGCCCCCTCATCTAGCTGTCAGCTCCCTTGCACTTAGAGCTTCCAGAAAGAAATCACAACAGCTCAGACCTGATCTTCGGGGCTGTTTGTTTTGAGGGCTTTTTCCTTAGCTGGAGAGGGAGGGCTGCTTCCCATCGCCGGCAAACACTTCTTACGTCTCCGTAGAGGATCAGATCTCCCTGTTTTATGTTGCTGTTGGGTTTTTAATAAGAGGGTGAGAAGAGGGAGGGAGGACAGATGGGGGGGGGGTCCAAACAGGTGGCTGCAGCTGTCTCTCCCTGTGTGGGCTGTGCGACCCACGAGGATTTCATTCGGTGCTAAATCGGACCTTCCTATAGACAGTGGTTATCTAAGGATCACTTTGTTCATGTTCTCTCCGTGCCCGAAGTGTTCCTTCACGTGTAAGATGGAAAGGGACTGTTGCCGCTTCTCCCAACTGGATGGGAATCCCTGACCTTGCAGCAATCTGAGCTCCTTGGAAAAAAAAAAAAAAAAAAGACACAAAGTTCTAGCTCAATGGGAGGGTCTGTGTGTCCAGCCGGAGACCTCTGGAGATTTTCCTGTCATTTGTTTGACAGTGGAACTGTGGTCTGATTCAGCGCAGCGATGTGGCTTCCAGAAGAGTCTTCAGCTAGGGCTTGAAGACGTGTTGCTGCACCTTTTTTTCCCGGGTGATCCCTGTACTGATCACGCTTGAATCTGGGGTGTTTTACTGGGACCATGAACTCAAGCCAATAAGTTCATATCATGTCAAAAACAAAAACAGAACAAAACAACTATGTCTTCTGCTTATAAAAGCAAATGTGTTTATCGTAAAAGATTCAGAAAAATCAAAGAAATAAATGAATAATGAAATAATAAATGAAATGAATATACCTATCATTCCTCCTGTTAACATATTGACTATCTTTTAGGACATTTAAATTTTTATTCCTACATAGAGATATATAGATTTGTCTGTATTCAAAGAGAGAGGGGAGGAGAGAGTGAGAAAGAGAGGTTCTTAAGTACATTTTTAAGAACAAAAAATGACTATGCCTTATAGGCTTTTTTATCCAACAGATAATATGTTATTGGTATTGTGGACTGAATTGTGTCCCCCCCGCCCCCTGCCAAAATTCATATGTTGAAGTCCAGCCCCCCTCAGCGTGACTGTATTTGGGTGAGGGCCTTTATTTTTTTTAATGTTTTATTTATTTATTTTGAGACAGAGAGAGAGAATGAGCAGGGCACAGAGAGAGGGAGAGAGAGAATTCCAAGCAGGCTCCATGCTGTCAGCAAGGAGCCAGACGCAGGGCTCGATCCCCTGAACCGTGAGATCACGATCTGAGCTAAAATCAAGAGCTGGACATTTAACAGACTAAGCCACCCATGTGCCCCTGGGAGAGGGCCTTTAACGGGTAATTTAGGTTGAATGACGTCATGAGACTGGGGCCCTAATGAAATAGGACTCGTGTCATTGTAAGAAGAGGGGAAGGCACCAGGGGTGTGGCACACAGAGAAAAGGCCAGGTGAAGACACAGGCGGCCATCGGCAAAGCCAAGGGGGGGCCAAATCTGCAGACACCTTGATCTTGGACTTCCAGCTTCTAGAACCATGAGAAAATTCGTTCTGTGATTTAAGTCACCAAGTCTTTGGTGTATTGTTATGGCAGCCCAACGAAACCAGTGCAGGTATCTTTTATTTAGTGTTTTAATGGCTGATTCCTAGTCCATTCTACGGCTGTGTAGTTACTTATTTAAACAATCATGAATATTTGTTTTTATGACGAGCAAGGTGGAAAGAAGCATCCTTATACATACACGTCCATCAAATCATTCTTAGGGTGAAATAGGAGAAATTGTATTGCAGGGTCAAAAGATGTGTTTGTGCAAAATTGTGTCACATGTGGCCAAACTAAACTGGCTCCCCCCCCCCAAAAAAAAAAGCTGTGCCAACTGGCATTTCCATTTGCAGGATTTAAGTACCAGCATCCCCACCTCCTAGAAAACCACACACTTTCGGTCTTTGACATGCTCTACATTCGTGGGCAAAAATGATCATTTAATTTCCTAACAGAAAAGGTTGAGTATCTTGATATTTGCTGAAATTTTAGTTTCTTCTTTTTAAATAATTTCTCTGCATCCTTTTTCATTTTCCCAGTATGTCTCGTTGCTCTTGATATTTATCACGTGATAATCCTTTCTCTGGCATATGTTACAGTATCTTTTCCCATTTGCCATTTTCCTTTCACGTTTTGCTTAGAGGTTTGCTTATTTATCAGTAGAAAGATTTCTTAAATTGTTGTGTAGACAGATCTACGAAGCTATTACTGCACAGTTTCTGGTTTGGATGTCGTGCACATAATTTTTGTTTCTTCTTCTCAAAATATTCGCCTAAATTTCTTGCGAGTGAATATCATAAGGAAAACCAAGGTTAAGGAAGTTTGGCACACCATTATTTGAAATGAAAAACAACAGGGGCACCTGGGTGGCTCAGTCAGGTGAGCATCTGTCCGACTCTTGATTTTGGCTCCAGTCATGACCTCAAGGTTTGTGAGTTCGAGCCCCATGTGGGGCTCTGCACTGACAGCTGGGAGCCTGCTTGGGATTCTCTGTTTCCATCTCTCTCTCTCTCTCTCTCTCTCTCTCTCTCTCTCTCTCTCTCTCAAAAATAAATATATAAACATTAAAAAATATTTTTTAGGGGCGCCTGGGTGGCTCAGTCGGTTAAGCGGCCAATTTCGGCTCAGGTCATGATCTTGCGGTCCGTGAGTTCGAGCCCCGCGTCAGGCTCTGTGCTGACAGCTCAGAACCTGGAGCCTGTTTCAGATTCTGTGTCTCCCTCTCTCTGATCCTCCCCCGTTCATGCTCTGTCTCTCTCTATCTCAAAAATAAATAAACGTTAAAAAAATTTTTTTTTAATATTTTTTATTTTTATTAAAAAAAAGTAAACATTTAAAAAAATTGTAAAAAAAAAAACCCCACTGTTTATACTTTTTGGTGTAACACATCCAATTAGCCATGTCAAAGTGGGTAGGACGTATTTGGTGCCAGAGTCACCCGGTCCTCTGGGCCAGTGGGTTTCAATATGTGGTGGCCAGGAACTTGCGGAGCATACAGGCTCTGGGGTCCCTCCCTAGACCTGTAGGATCAGACACTCAGTGAGGCCAGGTCACCTGGACTGTGACACACCCGCCATTGATTGGGAAGCAGGCTCAAGTCTGAACACCACTTCTCTGGCTGTGCAGACAGCCGCCTCCCTGCCGGGGACCTCAAGTGCCTTTCCCCCAGGCAGCTGTGAGCGGTGTTTACACCTTACATTCCGTCCCTGTCATTAGGGACACATCATTCGGATGCGGGCGTTTTCATCACAGCTCATCTGCACGCACAAACACACATGTGTTTTAAAGCCCTCATTACATGCATGCATTGACATTACTTATTCTTAGAACCAGGTGGATTTCAGAAAGAGGGACGCCCTTGCGGGACAGGTTGAATGTTGAGCCAAAACTCACCATCCCTCCTCCTTGTGCACCCAAGACTCTCTGAGAAGGAAACCGGTGCTGCGGCCAGTGCCAGGATGCATCTACAGACTTGATCCTTTCATGTTAAATATCAGAGGCCAAATGAGGTAAAGAAACAAAACAAGGGGCGCCTGGGTGGCTCCGTCGGTTAAGCGTCCGACTTCAGCTCAGGTCACGATCTCGCGGTCCGTGAGTTCGAGCCCCGCGTCGGGCTCTGGGCTGATGGCTCAGAGCCTGGAGCCTGTTTCAGATTCTGTGTCTCCCTCTCTCTCTGCCCCTCCCCCGTTCATGCTCTGTCTCTCTCTGTCCCGAAAATAAATAAACGTTGAAAAAAAAAATTAAAAAAAAATGTTCTTTAATGTGCCTGAATCTCTCATGACAGGCTTAAATACTCCCTATACCTGTTTTTCTCCATTTTTCTTTTTTCTCGTCTTTTTTCCTATGCCTGTTTTGTATATGGATAAGGTGAAATACACAATATCAGTATGCACCTATAAAGACAGCAAATTGGGGCCATCCTAAAGGAGAGGTTTTTCATGCGTTGGTTAATATTTCTCGTGGCTTTGCAGCTCAGACCGCGTGCTGCGGGAGCCTGACCCCCGTGCTCAAGTGCACACGTCCGTGCATGAACGAGCAGTGAGTGAAAACCGCGAACGTCCCGGCAGCACTCACTTCGCCCGAGCTGAGTCTTCTAGCGGGTTTCTGCTTCATTTAGAGCTGTCAATACCTCAATTAGTGCCTGCTCGCCTGCCCCGGGAGGGACGGTTGCGCATTGCACTTCCCAAGCCTCTGCAATCTAAAAACCCCCTGAGAGCCGCTCAGTCATAAAATATCTCCTGATTAACAGTGCCGTTTGCCAAAAAAATCCCCTGCTCCTTTCTGTTTCTTCCTTCGTAAGATTTATTGACTGCCGTAAACAGAAGACAGCAAGAGGTGCCACCTGCCAGCAGCTGACGCTGAAAACGTCCCCCAAGCATGCCATGTGAGGGGTCACTGATTTTATGCCTGGATCTGAAACTCACAAGTCCACAGCACAAAGCAAGGAAAAGGCACCGATTTCAGCTGTTGTGTGCGCCCGGGTGTGCACGTATCCTGGCGTTTACGTGTGAGCTTGGACGTGACCTCCACCCTTCCGTATCGTTAACCCTACAATTCAGTACGTGGAGAGAATTTCCCTCGCCTTGAGTTAAGAGAGGGAAGGCAGCTGGTTCAGGCTCCCACAAGGCTGTGTTTAGCGGTGCCGCTGGCTCCTTCAGAAAAGGTCTTTTTCTGTCTGCAGAGTCGTCAGTGCGTTTGGTATCTCCATAGGCTCTTTTCCCAACAGATGTTGCCTTAGCAAACCTATCAAAGAGGGCAAGAGACCATCTGAGCACTTTATTTATTTTTGCTTCTTGAAGGAAAAAGCTCTTAAAAAGGAAATATATCATGGCATATTTATTTTCTAATAAACATTATTAAAAATGCATGTCATTTTGGCTTTCATATAAAATTTGGGAGAAAGAACTTAAAATAATCAAATGCTCTAGTGGCTTAGAAATTGCCCCGGATGCCTCCAACACACACACACACACACACACACACACACACACACACACGTGATCGCACATGTGCACATACGCATATGCACACTGTGCACATGTCGAATGCATGCACATATACACAATCACACGGGCACACCTGAGTACACATGCACCCACACACCTGTACAAATATAGACTCTTCTGGTGATCTAAGGCAATAATCCCTTTGAAAACAACCCTCAAGGGGTGCCTGGGTGGCTCAGTCAGTTAGATGTCCGACTCCAGCTCAGGTGATGATCTCACAGTTTGTGGGTTAGAGCCCCGCATCGGGCTCTGTGCTGACAGCTCGGAGCCTGCAGGCTGCTTCCGATTCTGTGTCTCTCTCTCTCTTTTTTCTGCCCCTCCCTGACTTATGTTCTGTTGCTCTCAAAAAATAAACAATATAAGAAAGAAAATAGCACTCAAAACCTTCTTCTTGGAAAGTAAGCAGTCCATCACCCCATTTTCTTCATACCAGGGGACCAGAATTTAGCACTTAGGAAGCATTCTCTTTTTCCTTTTTTTTTTTAACCTGTGCTGTCAATTATCCAGGTGATGTGATGGATACAGCCATTATATTATTTGCCAAATCCATTAATATTTCATTTAGAACCTACAAAAGGGAAATTTACTTTTAAATATGTTTTATTTATCGCTCAAATGTTATATAAACCACATGGCATAGTTAGATCTTTAAAATCTCTACAATCCCTTCACCCTAATGCTGTGTTTCCCACCCCCCCCCCCCTTTCTGGTCCTTGCCTATATACATATATAGAAAAGCTCCTTCAGCCTTGGTGGAATATAAATCTAATTGGGAAAACAAGTCATGGATGCAGATATTAGCTAGAGAAAAAATAACTAACATTGTAAACGCTTAGAGTCTACAAAGGACTTCCTGTGCATTTGATCTTTGCAGCTGCTCTATACTGAGGCGGCATCACCATGGCACCCACTGAGGGCTCGGGCTCAGAGTATAAACACTCCCGGAAGTTTATAGTCCACAAATCGGTGGAACCAGAGCTCAGTCAGCTCTTCTGATTCCAAATCCTGCACTATTTCTGCAGAACACTTTCCCAGTGATTGGGAGTGATTGGGTTGGGGGCGGGGGGGCAGGGGGGATGCCAGGAATAGCTCTAAAGCCATGGTGCTCCTGTGTGGCATGCACCAGAATCTCATGGAGAGTTCTTCAGGCTGCCAGCCCCAGGGTTGCATTTCTAGAAAGTTCCCAAGTGCTGCTCCTGCTAGTGGTCCAGGAGCGACTCTTGAAGAACCACTATTGTCGACAAATGAATAACAAAGATTGATGGTGAGGCTATAAATCTGTACAACTGTTTTTGAGAGCTGCTTGGCACTGTCTCATAAATTTAGAGAAATACACATACCTTAGCTGGAAATTTCAGTCCTCTCTACGTTCCCTAAACAAGTTCGTGCATACTTTTCCAGGGGTCATAGTCGTATGGAATCTGAAACTTCTGAAATAAATAAACCATGGAATATTCATACAAAGAAGTATTATACATCAGTGAAAATGCCTGCAGGCAATGCGTATATGTTGTAGATGTCATATAAACACAGAATAAGGGTGCCTGGCTGGTTTAGTTGGTGGAGCGTGTGACTCTTGATCTCAGGGTTGTAAGTTTGAGCCCCTTGTTGGGCATAGAGGTTACTTAAAAATAAATTTTTTAACACTAACAGAATAAAAGAAGGAAGACACAAAACAGTGCAGATAGTATGATTCTACTGTATAGACAACTCAAGAACAGGCGAGACTAAACCCAGTTGCTCATGGATACAAAACCAGGTAGGAAAAGTAGAGGCTGACTACATCATCATTCTGGTTCCCCTGCTTACTACCTGTGTGACTGTGAATGAGTCACCCAGTTTGTCTCTGCCTCAGCTCTGCACACCTGAAATCAGGGTATTAATAGCACCTACCTCCTAGGGTTGCTGTAAAGATGAAAAGCAGGTAACATTCTCAACATAGGGCTTAATACATGCTAGCTATAATTACCATCATCTTTATTATGTGAGATGTTTTTCAAAGGGCATTTTATGTCCTTGATGTTAGCATAAACAAATGAAAAAGACGTGCAGGGAAAAATGGATAAGCCAAATGACAGAAACCAAATCTTACAACCAAATCCAGATAACCAAATTAACAAAAACACGTACGCATTTATACAAGCAAATGGAAGCATACATTAGAGGCCAAATAAAGAAGGCTCCATGAGAATGGATGTTGAACAGGATGAATATCAAGTGGACAAAATAGCTTCAAGGAAAAGGCGAACCATCTGAAATTAAAAACAGGGTGGGGATTGCAGGGTTCAGGGCAGGATCCGGGTCCTGGGCACTGGCCCATCTTGGACAAGAATCTTCCAGTGGAGAAGCCCCAAGGATGCTCTACAGAGGGAGGTGGCATTTCCAGGAGACACTTTCCTGAATTCCAGGGAGCCACAAGGCAATCCGCTGTTGCAGCTGATAGCAGAATGTGGCTGAGGCCGCCACCACAAGTGTAGTGGAGATAATGGCTTATCTTCTCCCTTGGAGCTTCTTTTGAAAACTGGCTGGACAGAAAAGCATTTGCTCAAAAGTTAGAACATGGTTTTGGACCCAACTATTCTGTGTATCCCTTCCCGAGCCACAGGAGCTCCTGGTTCTGTTTCCATGGAAACTTCTTGCCTTCCAAGAACTATATCAGAATATGTGAGGAGGAAGAGGGCTTGACTGAGGGACATCCATTTCCCAGATCCCACATGGGTTGTTGACCAGCCTGGGATCTTCACAGGCTATTGGCCAGAAACTTACATTCCTCATGGTCCTCTCCAGCCACCTGTATGTCCTAGTGACATGATGGAAGGCTTCCATGGAACAAGTGATCAGACACACACACACACACACACACACACACACACACACACACAAACACACACAGGTGCTCCAGTGCCCAAGATGAAAGCTGCAGTCTAATCTGAGTGATTTGCCACCACTTCTGCCAGATTCTATAGTTCATGCAGACCAAAGAGTCTGGCAAAATGTGGGAGAGGCTATACAATGGTTTGCAAACCAGGATTCGAGGACCACTGGGAATCACCTTGGGGGACAGTCAATACCGCTGATTTTTTTTTCTAATTAATATTCTAGACCTCATCCAATTTTTCATGATGACATAGCCTATTTTCTTATATTTTTAAACTTATTTTTTACTATCACTGTCAGCAGGAAATCAAAGTTTACTTACCATTTTCCTTCTTTCTAATTACCTGGAAGTCTTGTTAGGTAAAACATAACATCTATGTGCATGACCAGACAGGAATAAAAAAAAAAAAAAAGGAAGAAATTTCTGCCTATATCTATGTGAATTGGAGGAAAATACTGTTTTTAATAAATTTGGTTAATATTCACACTTGTCATGCAAAATAAATCAACTTTCTTCCTATGTCACTTGAAACAAGTTCAGAGTGAATAGAATATGAATCCTAAATGTTTTCTGTCTTTACCCTGACACATTTAATCACGTTAGGAGACCCTGGCAAAGCTTCCAGAAAGAGGAAATGTTGCCATTCTTGTTAAAGTTTAACATCAAATAAAGCCCACTGTAGCTTGGAAACACGGATTTGATTAATGGTTATAATCAAAGTAACTTCATTATGTAAGCATAATAAGCCAGCCAAGAAGATATTTTAGTGTGTGCTAAGAACTTATTAATTCCTGGCTGGAGAAATCATTTTCTTTATGGGGATTAGAGCTGCCCAGTAGGTAGCCTTACTTGCTAAAACTTTTATGAACAATAAGTATTTGGACAGGAGGAATTTTTGATTCAGCAGCAGTGATAATAGGCACTTTGTGCTTCTGCGGGGCCTTTCTGCCGACACACTCAGTGGGTTCCACTAACATAATCTCATTAATCCTGATCACAGCCTCAGGAGGCTGGAGGTCTCATTGTTCTTACAGATGAGGAAATGGAGAAGAAGCTAAGAGGCAGAGACCCCAAATGGAGAAAAAGCCACTCGGCCTTTGAATGAAGCAGACACAGGATCGCAAACCATTTTCTCTAGCAAAACGCTATAGACATTTTCAAGAATAATACTTTGTACACCAATGATCATAGAAGCATTATTCACAATGGCTGAAAGGTGAAAGTAACACAAGAATCTGTGGATGGTTGGATGGATGGATGGATGGATGGATGGACGGACGGATGGATGGACAAAATGTGGCGTATAGACACGATAGAATGTTACTCAGGCTATAAGAGGGAGGATTTTCTGACATGCGCTACAGCATGGATGAACCATGATTACATTATGCTAACAGATTAGCCAGTCACAGAGGGACAAATACTGCAAGATTCCTCTTGTACGAGGCCCCTAAAGAGGTCAAATCCACAAAAATGGGAAGTAGAATGATGGGTGCCAGGGGCTTGGAGGGAGGAAATAGAAGTTAGTGTTTACTGGGGACACGCTTTCAGTTTGGGAAGATGAAAACGTTCTGGAGATGGATGGTGGGGATTGTTGTATGACCCTGTGAGTGTGCCTAACGTCACTGACCTATACAATTAAGAGTGGTTAAGATGGTAAATTTGATGATAGGTGTGCTGGGGAGAACATGTGTTTGCTGTGCTTGGGAAATGTGACTGTGGGTTCATTGAAGGCCCCAGGTGATGCTACGACAGGAACCATAATTACAATGAAAGATAATGTCGATAGGTTTTACTGTATTAGAAAGGAGACTAACCACTCAGGCCTTGCCCTGTATGCACACATGGCAACAGAGAAACAGGAGGTCAGTGGCTCCCTGTTCCCTCTTTAAGACTGTGGTTGGTCATCTCCAAGTCTTGCCCAAGAGACCACCTCCTCCCAACTTCTTTGCCCCCTTCAGGTGACTAGGTGACAGGAGTGGCTGCCTAGGAAGCTGAGTATTTATCAGCTTCCAGGGCCAGCGTCCTGGGCAGGTGACCAGTGCAGTGGCATGAACCCCTGAGCTCTCAAGAGCCCTGTGCTTGGGGTTTCATGTTCTTCAGCTGCCATCTTGAAATTCTTAATAACTTTAAATTTGTGTTTGTAAGTAAAGTCCAATGGAAGAGTGGAGCTTGAACTCCCCAGTTCACTTGAGCCTCAGCCCAGGTATCATCCTCCTCCCACGGCCACCTGTCTCTCCTTTCTCTGTCTCCCTGAGCCGGCCCCAGGCTCTCTACCCAGCAATCCCTGAGGTCCTACCCACATGGGGACCTTAGTGTGTGTTGGAAGAGAAAGGTCAGGCTCCCCACAGCATCTCCTTGCTCTCCCTGCCTATAAGTGGCAACACCAGGAGCTTTCAGAAGGTGACTCAAAATACCATTGGGGCCACCCACTCAAGACCTGGGTATGGCTGACATTCTGGTGGAAAGGGGACCCTGGCAGCCAGTGTGGTGTGCACATATGCAGGCCACCTCCCAGGCCTGTCCTCATGCCTGGAAGGGCTGCAACTTGCCCAGCCCCAAGTCCAGGGGAACATAACATTAAACAGAAAATATAAACCCTCATGATACGTGGTGGGGGGGAGAATGAGAGAGAGAGAGAGAGACTGCAGAATAAAGAAAAAGCCTTATATTTTAGGGGGGAAAAGTTAGAGAGGGAGGGAGCCAAACCATAAGAGACTCTTAAAAACTGAGAACAATCTGAGGGTTGATGGAGGGTGGGAGGGAGGGGAGAGGAAGTGATGGGTATTGAAGAGGGCACTTATTGGGATGAGCACTGGGTGTTGTATGGAAACCAATTTGACAATAAATTTCATATTAAAAAAAATAATAAAGTGAGGTACACCCCCCCCAAAAGAACTTTAACGGCACCTTTTTCCTGCTTTTTGAACAAGGGCCCCACATTTCCATTTTGCTCTGGGTCCTACAAATCACATAGCCAGTCCTACCAAGCAGTCTCAAATATGCAGTGGGCTTACAGAAGGCATGTTATTTTGCATCTGAGGAATTGGAGCTATCAAAGATGTCATAGGGAGTCTCCCCTGAGTGGACCCAGCCCCGGGGTCAAGGGGCTTCCAAGGATGCCCTGGCTACCCCATGCCCTGTAGTCAGAGGTGGGCCAGCCTCTGGTCCAAAGAGGCTTTGCACTTGGATTCAGGAGATCTAGGGTCTCCTTCTAGATTTTCTACTTACCTCCTAGTTGCATGGCTCTAGGCTTTCCCTTCCCTGATCCTATTTTGGTTCATGTAAATGGAATTAAGAATTCTCTGCTCTACTGAGAACATGGGTGTTGCTGTGAGATCATGTTTGTGAAAATGGTCACGCAACTGAAAGAGTGAGAGGCATGGATGAATTATGAATTTCATGTGGCTTGGCTTAGACCCGCTTAGATTCTCCAGGCCCTGGAAGAAGAAAGGAAGAACCAGGAGGGAAAAGACAAAGCAGGGAGGGGAGGGGAGGGAAAACTGTTCATGTTAGAGATTAACATGACTACTAGATGAAGCAGACCTTTGGATTAAGGGTAAGTAGAGGCACAAAGAGAACGTGTTCCAGTTTAGCCAGTCATAAATCTTCTTGTTCTCTGTTTCCTTGCTTATAAATAAAGGCAAAGGGGAGAAGAGGCCAGATATTAAATGAATCCTTGCATTCACTTGGGCTCTATTCTTTATTTTTCCCCACTTCAAAATAGGTATTTGGTGTCTGGTTCTCTTGGATCATCTGCATGGACATCTGTTAATATAAATTTAAATCCAATGAATGTGCTAAAAATGTTATTTCTGCATCTCTCACACATCTTTATAGCATAATTTAGAATCTACTTACAGTGGAACTTATAAATAGGTCTTGGGCCATTTCTATGACCAGAATGTCTATCCCGTCCGGTTGCTATATGGGTTAAATACATGCAGGGCATGTGAAAAAGTTCTAGCACAGATGTAAGTCAGCACTCATGCAAGTTAGCAATGATGATGGTGATGATGATGGAATTATGAGAGAAAGAGAAGAAGGGTAGAAAAATAAGGAAGGAGGGGAGGGGGATAAGGGGACAAAATGGAAAGGAAAGGGACAGGGACAGTGGAGGAGAATTAGGGCTGTCACAGACCCCTGGTCACCCTGTAGAGTTGTTGCAACGCAGGCTGTATGTGAGAAACCCTTGGAGAGCTTCAAATAAACCCATTCCGGGGCCCTGCCCCCAGAGACTCTGACTCCATTGGCCTGGGGTAGGGCCTGGGCACTAGTCTATTTTAAAAACTACTCAGGTTGATTCCAGCTTCTGAGGTGTTGCCCAGGTTGACAGCATCTGGTCCCAGGCAGCCCTCCTAGGAGTCACGCGAGAAAAAAGAGGCTCAGGACAGTCAGTGGTCTTGCCCACTCATAGCATGTCCCGGACAGTATGAGGCTGGAGCCCAGGCACCTTGCTCCGAGTCCCCTTCACACCTCTTCCTCCGATATGACACATGTGAGAGTGGCACCAGACCTCAAGTCACATCTGCAGAGTCCAGAGTGAGGCACGTGCCGTCCGTCTCCCCCCAGGGCAGCAGATTCCAGGAAGAAGGCTGCCATCTCAGTGCCTTCGCCATCTTCCAGATGCTCACTGAGTCATGCTTTCACCAGGTCTATTTTAAAATAAAATAATGAAAATTCTGTATTCAGTAAAGTTTGATTGGCTGATGAGAGAACACTGAAATAAATTTAGATTCAAGTCTGCGCATGAAATATTCATTGTGGAATCCAGGCAGTGGGTATATGGCTGTTCAACTTTCTGTATGTTTGATTTTTTTTCCCAGACAAATGTTGAGGTGGGGGCAGGGGGAGGTGGGTGATGTTAAAAAAAATGTACTTGAAGAAGTAGGTTTAAAATATGTGTTCATGTCTCACAACATCTGCCTCCCTGGTCCTCCCAAGCATAAACCCTTGTGTCCCTGACTCTGTTTTCCAGTTTGGGCTTTGTTGCTTCATCCTTGGACCATACCCTCTTCTGCCACCTCTGTTCTGACAGAGTGGAGGCACTGAGGGGGACCCCCAGGAGACAGGGCTTGTCTGCTCCAACAGAGGGAGTCCTGGGCACCCAGAAAGATCGGCCACTTTCTATGTTGGGATGATTATTGACGATGGTAATGATGGGGCTAGAGTAGACTTCGTTTAAGTCAGATCCTGGTTGACTCCTCTCCTGAAACTTTGACACCCACTTCTCTATTCCGGGCTCGTCTTTCCTTCTCTGTAAAATGAAGGGATTGAACCAGACGACCATGACAGGCAGGTTGTCTAGTTAGAGATTATCTAGGCTTCTCGGTATTTCATTTTGTTCCTTTTTCAGTGCTAGTTTCAGCAGAGCTGGGGAGGGAGGAAAAAAGACAAAAATGTATTAGAATTGGTTCTGTGCCGTTAAAAAAGGAGAGTAATGTTTAGAACTCGTCTTGAATATCAGCAGCTTATTAATATAACTGTCCCCTCTTCTGTATCCCTGAGTTGAAAAAGCAACATATGTGTGGACTCTTTGCTGAATTACATGTCAGCACACAGTGATGAGCTGTTCACATCGGTAGGGTTTACTCTTATGAATAAGATTAGTTACTGTTCTCAGGTGAACTCACCGCCTCCTCAGTGCCCCCTGTATTATGGGAACAGTCCTTAAAGTCATCAATATAGTGACACACTCCCCTGTGCAGTTTTGTGGTCTGTATTAAAGAGGAAAAACTGTTGTAGGTGGAGGGAAGGAAGAGAGTCCTGATTTCTAGGGTTTGCCAATGCCTGTGGTGTAAATTCTCCCACTGTTCACACTTCAGGCTACCTAGCTCACGTCCCACGAGTGTGAGTTGGGCTTCAGTGCACACAACTTTTCCCGACCAGTGTCAGAGGCCCCACCGGACACCTGCATCTTTATGCTGCAAGCAAGTAGGTCAGATGATGCCCCCTTGTGCCATAAGAACACAGATTTCCTGAACAGGGAGGTGCTATTAGATGGTATCGTAGTGTATGATGGAGATCTACAAGCCAACATATCACAATGTAAAAATGGCACCTTCCGTAGTGGGTAACTTGGCAGGAAAAGCGCACAGCACACACTCTCTGAACAAAGCTTTCCTGGTCTGGCTTTCCTTTGCCCTTGCTAGCAGGGTTTGCCCACAGCCTCTGCGTGATACCAATCCCTGTTAAATTACCCCATCCATTTGTTACGCTTCAGAAATCCTTGCAAAAAGCACTGCTCTGCTGATATGTTGTCATCTCTCAGCACCCATGACTGTGACAGGTGAAAAGGTCATCCCTTCAAACATTAGCATTGCAAGGAGCCATGGTAATGATCCTTTTTTTAAAAAAAAAATCCTTTTGACCATTTCTTTAAAAGGCTGAAAATATGTGGGTGGACCAGGGAAACATGAGCTGGTCATAACATTTGTGACTCAATACAGAGTTTATTCACCAGAGCTAAATACCTATTTTGGTGGGGCAGTTTTCCAAAGGGCAAATGTGAGTAGAAAGAGAGCATCTTTGGAAGAGGAAGACGGGCAAACCATTAAGAAGCCAGAGGCAGGTGGTTTTGTCAAGGCATCGCTCCCATGTGGAATGCAATTAAACCTCTCCTTACTAGGAAAAGGAAAGAACAGAAAACAACTTCTCAAAGCGATGCTGTGTTTTTCATGGGGAGCAGTAACATGTTCTTCCATGGGTTTTTATTTTTAAGGAATAGGAAATTACATTCTGGGTGAACAGCAAGCTTCACCGAGCATTTGCTTCCCTGCATAGCAGCTCATGAGGTAAGACAGAAACCCTTATTTCAGAACTGGTTCACTCTCCAAAGAAGGAGAAGAAGGAGAAGGAGAAATGATAAAACGCCCCGATCCAGGGAATAAAATGCCATATCCCCATGGGAACTCTCTCTGTTTTCCTCGTCTGGCATTTTACAAACTTTTTTTCCTACCCAGCAGGGAGCCCTCTCCGTTGCAGCCTTTACACACCCCTGACACTGTGAGGCACTAATATGTACTCGTTTCTAGAACCCAGCTCTGCCACCAAAATTTCTCCATCCTGTGCTCCACTCAGGGGTCTGCGGGAATCAGACTCCTGACTGGAGGGACCGGGGGGTCATGTCTCAAAGCTAAATTATATGTGAGTTTCAGTTTCTGATTCATACTCCCCAGCTTGGAGAGGAAAACGGAGAAGTCAGTATATTCTTCTTCTTGGACCTACAACGGATTTATTCACAGTTTTTTTTTCAAGGTCACTTTTGTGGCCCTGGAATCTTTAATTACCATGAATTCGAACTTGGCACTTGTGAGAAAAAAAATCTTGGTTAATGGATTTGAGTCCAAACTGAAAATGTCTTTGCTAAAAGATGTGCCCCAAGTCCTGAGCAGACCACAGACCCCAAACAAAAGTCCACATCCATTCCTCATCTGAAGACATCACAAGTCCCTGCCATCAGACACATGGGGATGCCATCAGTATATGCTTATCTAGCACTGACCCTGCTGCGGGCTGGCCTCTTTAATCCTCTCAACGATCATTGTCTCCCTGGGACAAAGAACAAAACTGAGTGAGGCACAGTGTAGTTAAGTGACTATCTGGGGCCACTCAGGAAACAAGTGGCACACCTAGGATTCACACTTGGGCAACGACCGTGTTATATAGGCTGATGGTAACCCATCCTATAACCATGAGTTTGCAACTGAGGATCACTTTGGAAACTATACATGCTGCACATTGTATCTTTCTCTGCAAAGCCATCCAATAGAAATTGTTTTTTGGGGTGGTGCCTGGGTAGATCTCTCGGTTGACAGACTCTTGATTTCAGTTCAAGTCTTGATCCCAGGGGCGTGGGATTGATCCCTGCATCAGGCTCTGCGCTGAGCATGCAGTCTTCTTAAGATTCTCTCCCTCTCCCTCTCTCTCTCTCTCTCTCTCTCTCTCTCTCTCTCTCTGTCTGTCTCCCCCGCCCCTCTCCCCTACTCGTTCATTCTTCTCTCTAAAAAATTTTTAAAAAAGAAATTGTTTTTTTCGGTATAGAACATCTGCCATATCATCCTAAAGAGTCAAGACCCATGATTAAGGTCAGCTCAAAACAATTCTTAATCTCCTATTATAGAAAAGCCCCAAATAATAATAAATAAACATAATAGTTTGCTTTTTTCTCATATAAATGTTTTCTGGAGTTAGGCGGGCCAGCTTGGGCATGACAGCTTCATGGTGTCAGCAAGGACCCAGGCTCCCATCTCCCGAGTCATCTCAAGGTCCAAGATGGGAGCTGGAACTCCAGGTATCAGACCCTGATGTCAGGCTGGCACAGGAGGAAACAGAGAAAGCCTAAAGGGAGCTCAACTCCTAGGACACCTGGATGCATCATTGCCTTGAGCTGGCAACACCCAACTACAAGAAGAACTTGGAAATACATTCTTTTATTAGGGTATATTTTTAATAATGTCTCTTGGTAAAAACTGGGGAAAGAGGAACCTGGGCTTCCAGAGGTAACTAGAAATTTCTGCTTGGTGAACAGTCCATACCTACTGTCACAGTTTAAGAGGGCCCCCCAAAATAATACCCCTGAGTTCAGAATCAAGCAAGAGATAGACACAGAAGTAGAGTGGTTGGATACTAGCTTTCTGGAAGATGTGTGTTTGCAGATGCTACATTCTAGAATTAGGGAGACTTACCCCAATCTCTGCCCAGGCTGGAGATGCACACACCTCTCACTCAGGCACATCTTCTTTCACTACAGGAAGTTTGTAGATCGGAACACGTGCCCTCTGCCAACAGATATCTGGAAGGAACTGGGTCACACTTGTCAGTTCCTCCCCAACCCTCAAGTCAGGTTAGTCATTGCCCCTCCATTCGGGGGAGGGGTTAGAAGTGTTGCTTTCATACAAGGTCCCCCCGACACGGAAGAATTTCCCCCAACAGCCACCTGCCCATTTTGACAGCTGGTATTATTTTTTCTGTTCTGCAAATTTTTCTGCATACATCCAACAGTACACTAGGAAACATTTAACCACCAGATCTCCAAAAAAAAATGTACAAATAATAATAAAATAGGCCATATCAGCCTCATCAATTCCATTGAGCCAACTCCTTCTCATAAAATACGTTAGCTGCCTTTCTGTGAACCCTTGTGTCTGTAGCTACCACATGGCTGTTCCTACTGAACAGTGTTGTTCCGAGGCAAAGGTTTCTTGGTGCTTTTATTTGTAGTAACAAGGAAGACGGAAGTAAAACAGGAAGACGTATTGGGGAATGTCATTCATTTGTCAATGGTGCGAGGGAACTGTTTGCTGAATCAGATGCATCAGACTTCTTTGCTGAACCTTGCATCCTGGAAGGATGGTTTCGCAATACTTGGCACTATGTAAAATGTAATAGCTTCAGACATTTAATCTTTGCCATTAACTTTTTCTCCATCCCTTTTTTAAATCCAGACAATCCACAAAACAATAAACCGAGCCTGATGGTGTAGCACCTATAAGAGCGGACAGGCACTGACTCATTAACTCCTAAGTCCCACCCTCTGTGGTTCTATACAAATCCACTGGTGTCTGCTTGAGATGCCAAACAAGCCCATCCAGGGCCCCAAATCCCTGCAGCCCTGGGCGTTGCTGCCGAGGTCTCCACCTGGCGTTGGATTTAAAATGCAGAAGCCACCAATCAACATTACACACGTCCCCACCAGTACACCTTGGCTCACTCCCTCACCCCAGACGCCCCCATTGTTCAACATCTGTTACATGAGGTCCACGATGTTTGTCACAGACCTAGTGGATGCAAAGCCACCAAGTGACCCTTTGCTTTAACCCCCAGATAAATCCACACATCAACATACATCCAAGTGAGAGCAAATATGTTGTTATCTACGTGTCTTTTTTAGCAACAAGTTGACAATTATGGGTTAGACATAACAGAGACTGTCTTGATCTCGGATATTTGAATCATTTTTCCTGTTTCTATCCACATTTTTTGCCCTCAGTTTTATCCAGTGAGTCTTACAATAGGCAACCAATTCCTGTCTTTAAAAGATCGTGTGGTTGTTGGAGCAAAGGAAAGCCTCTTGGGAGATTCTCAAATAATTTGGCTCCTTAGAACATTTTTTTTTAAATTGAAAACTCAACTGCATTTCACATGTCTAAGTAATTTGATAACATACACAAATACGGAGTTTACCATGATCGCAGAAAGGAATTTTTCACAGTGGCAAAGACCCTGACTTAATGCATTAATGAGCATGCCTGAATACATCCTACGTAGCCAGCACCCCACCGCTGAGGACATTTGCCAAGGGTCGACGTTCTACTGACACTTCCAGTATTCAACAGGTGCCCCTGATTCTTTCTCCAAATCTCTTGGGGGAAAGTGGTTGCTACCACCTTCCTTCCTGGCCTATTTTCAAGGGAAGACATCGAGGGATGCTTATAGAGAGATAATGAGTTCATCCCACGCCTTTGCATGAATAAAATGTCCACATAACTTATTTCTCCTACCCTCTTGGACACTTAAAATGTTTTGATTAACCATTTTGTAAAGGAATCTTCTCGAATACTTAAAATAGTCCTATCTCTTATTAAGCAAACCACACCAGGCCAGTGAACATTTTCTCAATGGTTGAGGGTTATCATTTGGAAACCCATGATGATGGATAATGGTCTTCTTGGTATGGGGGCATGTTGAGCACAGGGTGCAGGGAAGAGAGACATCGTGTTTGCAAGACCCACGTGGACCTGGTCACCATGATCTCGGGATTTGTGTCATTCCGCCATCATCTCTCATGTCAGCTCTTGGGCAGTTCCGCTTTTCTTTCTGGTTCTACCCGGGGAATAGCCAGCTTCTGCCTTCAGGGAGGGTGTTAATCTGCTGTAGGCAGGAAAGTAATTGAACTATACTCATCTGTCCTGCCCATGAACATGAAGAGACTTGGAAAGAGCATCCAGTTTCTCCTACTGCTAACATGTTTGCATTTTATAGATATTTTAGGGCTATTTGGGCGTTCTTAGACACAATTTATGATTGCTTCCTTTTCCCCATAAATATATTTCCTGTGGTTGGGGTTTTCTGAAACGATGCCACTCTAAACGAAATCCTTACTCTGTGCTTAAAGGGAAAGTGATAAGGAGACATATGGGAAGAGCCTCACAGGCTGGTCTGGCCTCTCTCCATAACTGTGTTCCAGAAAGTGGTCCCCTGCACCATAATGAGCTTGCATCACAGTGCACTGGGCAGGGTGGGATCACACACAAGGCTCCATGCAAGAAAGCGGATGTCCCCCGCACTGCCCCAGGCGCAAATATTCAGTGCACCTGTCCACTTCCCCCTTGGTCAGGGTGGGAGTTTTCCCTTTCAGCTGCCCTTCTACACACCAGATGTCCAAGTTCCATGCCTCCTGTCCTGTGCAGAGGTTTTCTGTAGCCTTCAAACCCTTGACAAAGGATGGTGCAAAGTTGCAGGCAGGAGTATCAAATAAGAGGGAGTGGTCCACTCTACTGCCTGCTCCCCCTAGGGCTTCCCCCTTGGAGGATGCCCTTGGAGAGGGACACCGTGTCTCCCTTTGGCCCCTCCAAATGGTATGCACATTCAGCCCTCTGTCTGGGTAGGGCCCCTCAGTTGGTGACTATCTGGACCAGCGAATGGGGCTGGTGAACTCCCAGGGCTTTAGTCCCTTCCCCTCAGTGGGGTGAGGAATTGGAATATGTTGAGAAGGTCCCCATCTGTTGTCCCAGGATCACAGCTCAGTGGAGCCTTCTCATGCTGCTCACAGGCCCTGATCTCAGAGAAGGAGGGGTTCCATCCCCTGTGTTTGCCTCATTCTCCCAGATGGCATGGGTCAGCCTCTCCTGGAACCCTCCTCACCACCCCCACCTCTGCGGTGGCAGCACTGGGTTGGCGCTGGGCTTTCTACAGCTGGGCTTTCTACAGCTGGAGCTCACCTATAGCTTTACCCTGCTTTTATGGTTCAAGGGAAACATTCCCCCCATTTCCTCTTCTGTGCTCCGTCTTCTGACACAGAGATTGTAAAAATGGTGAAGCCACTTGGGATGACAATGTGGCCGTTCGTCAGAACGTGAAACGTAGAATTTCCGTGTGACACAGCGGTTTCTCTAGTAGAGATCTACCTGGGAAAAGTGAACCGATAGGTCTAAGCAAGAACCTTCATGCAAATCTTGGTAGCAGCATTATTCATAATATCCCAAAAGTGGAAACAATTCCAATGTGCGTCAACTGTGAATGAATAAACGAAATGTGTTAATCCTGTGCAATGCAGTATTATTCAGCAACAAAAAACAAGAAGCTCTGATAAGGGCGCCTGGGTGACTCAGTTGGTTAAGCGTCCGACTTCGGCTCAGGTCACAGTCTCACGGTTCGTGGGTTCGAGCCCCACATCAGGCTCTGTGCTGACAGCTTAGAGCCTGGAGCTTGCTTTGGATTCTGTGTCTCCCTCTCTCTCTGCCCCTCCCTGTCTCACACTCTATCTCTCTCTCTCAAAGATAAATAAATATTTTTTAAATATATAAAAAAAATTAAAAAAAAAAGAGAAAACGCTGATACATGCTACACTATGGCTGAACCTGGAAAACATTCTCAGTGGGGGGAAAAAAGGCAAAAATTAGACACAAAAGAATACCTACTATGGGATCCCATTTGTAGGAAATGTCCAGAAAAGGCAAATCTAGAAGGACAGAATATTGATTACTGTTTGCCTGGGATGGGGAGTAGGAAAGGACTATAAATGGACAGGGGAATCCTTTTGGGATAATGTAAATGCTCTAAACATTGATATGGTTGGGGCGCCTGGGTTGCTCAGTCAGCTAAGCATCTGACTCTTGATTTGGGCTCAGGTCACAATCTCACAGTTCATGAGATAGAGCCCCACATCAGGCTCTGTGCTGTCAGCTTGGGATTCTCTTCTCCCTCTCTCTCTGCCATCCTCTGCTCTCTCTCTCTCTCTCCCTGTCTCTCTCAAAAATAAACTTACTAATTTTAGTAAGTAAGTTTTTTTCCTTTAAAAAAAATAAAACCAAATTTGATGTGGTGGTAACTATACAACTGTATGTACTTCTGTTGGGTTGTAATAGTGTGTGTGTGTGTGTGTATGTGTGTGTGTGTGTGTGTGTGTGTGTGTGTTGGATAATACAAATATACGTGTATGAGCCCCCCCCCCAAAAAAACTCATGCCTACATGAACCTCAGAATGTGAATTCATGTGGAAATAAGGTCTTTGCAGATATAATTAGTTAAGATGAAGTCATACTGCGTGAGGGTGGGTCCTAAATCCAATGACTGGTATCCTTATAAGAAATCCACATGAAGACCCGGGGAAACCCTTAAGGAAGAACATGACGTGAGTGTGGGCAGAGATGGGAGAGTTGTGGCCACAAGCCAAGGATCGTGGGGGCCAGCGGAAGCTGGAAGAGGCAGGGAATGATTCTTCCCTAGAAGTTCGGAGGGAGCATGGCCCTGCCTTCACCTTGATTTTGGACTGGCCTCTAGAACTGTGAGAGAACAGATTTCTGTTGTTGGAAGCCACCCAGCTCGTGGTGATTTGTTTCAGCTCTCCTAGAAAACTACTACAATGGACAAACCCTTTCCCCTGTGCACTTAGGTGAATATTATGGCATGTAAAAAGCTGTTGGTAAAGATTAAATTTTTTTCTTGAAGCGGCTAGAGGAAGTGAGTGATCGGGACTGAAGGCTGGGGCCCATGCGCCAGTCTGGCTTTCCCTCAGTTGTGCTGGAAGGGGGATCTCACCACCAGCGAGGATAAAACGCAGGGCCCACGGTGTTTCTTCCCTTCAGTTAGTCTGTCCACTCCACGCCTCCTAATCTCTGCCACACACCTGCTGACTGTAGAGAAACTTCAAAGTGTGGGTTCTCCTGCGGGCGTCCAGGCTACGGAGCCGGTAGGTTTCTTACTCGTTGTGGTATGTCTCAACCCACTCTGGTACACTGTGGGGAAGACGGGACCCAGCACGGGCCAGGAGAGAGCCAATGGGCATGGATGGAGTGTGCCTCCCACTGGGGTGTATTTGTGTTTCTTTCGCTAGGATCTTCGGGCCCACGGCCCAAGTAGGAACACCAGCGTATTGCCCCTTTAGCATGAATTTAACCCCAAACCCACATAGAGGCAGACCAGCTGTGGGTTTTCAGGGGAGGCTTTTTTTTTCTCTTCATCCATAACACAAGCCAAGGCTGTTTGCTTTTCCCTTCCCCCCGTGTGGGTCTGGTTGTCCTTGTTGCAGGTCCTCTCTCTGAAGGTGGGGCCCTTTGAGCAGCCTGGTTTGAAGGTCCCACTTTCAGCTCCCTGCCTCCAACATCATAATACCTCTGGCCTTTCAACAGCCACTTCTGCTTCAGGCCCCTGGGATTTCTCTCACTTTCTTAGAAGCCGCGTGCGCATTTAAAAGGATGCTTGTTTTGTGCCGCCCTGCATCTCTAAGTGGTGTATGGAGTGGGAGCAGAGTCCTATGTCACCCAGCACATGGCCAAGAATGGAGGTCTTTAGATGAATTTTGAGGTGGGAGACAGAGAACTTGAGAAGTTGCACAAAGAGAGGTTTCTGTTTTCTTGGTGCGCTGGGGATGAGATGGCCTGCCATAGGTTACGGGAGAAGGGTGGGTCTGGGGTCTCCAGGTGACGGTGACAGTTTGTAACAACGGTGGGTATATCTAGAAGTCACTTCGAGGATGGGTCAGCAGCGATCAGGGCCCCAGCCTAAGTTGCTCGATAAGGTTTCAGAGTTCCACAGTTGAAAATCAGAGTTAGAAACTGTCATTTGCTACTGGAAGCCCCCTCTCCCATCTATTCAGCAAGTAAAATTGTTTTCCTATGTGTCCTCGGGGACACAGGCTATATTCCGTGACCGACGTGTGCCCTCGGTGGGCTGGGAAGAAAGCAGCGCCCCCTGAATATGAAATCCCATGGCAACTTCTGAATGAATGAGCTTAGGGCTCATTTCATCAGGTTTCACTTTTCTGCCACCTTGCCCCTTTTCTGTTCATGATTCGTGCTCAGCGGTTTCTTGAATACATTTTATTTCAAAGAAATACCTCTTATTTAAAAATGTTTATTTATTTATTTTGAGAGAAAGAAAGCACAATGTGGGTGGGGAGGGGCAGAGAGAGAGAGAGAGAGAGAGAGAGAAAATTCCGAGGAGGCTCCACACTGTCAGTGCAGAGCCTGACGCAGGGCTTGAACTGACAAAACCGTGAGATCGTGAGCTGAGCCAAAACCAAGAGTTGGACACTTAACCGACTGAGCCCCCCCAGACGCCCCTCAAGGAAACACCCCTTTAAGCCAGATTTAGCTGATTAGCTAATTTAGCCAGATTTAGCTGATTTAGCTTGAGGTGGGAAGTCAAGAATCCTGCTTTGCCAAATAAGTCGTGTCCTTCTTGGATTTTCAGTTCCTGCGATGATAACGTCCTATCCAAATACGACCCTAGCCACTCAGGGTCAAAAGAAGGAAATGAGCTGTGCAGCCCATGGCGAGAAGCCCATCATCGTCCGCTGGGAGAAGGAGGACCGTATCATTAACCCCGAGATGGCCCGTTACCTTGTGTCCACCAAGGAGGTGGGAGAGGAAGTGATCTCAACGCTGCAGGTAAAACGCGTCAAACACAGCAGATCAGCATCTAACTTTGTCGGCAGAATAATCCTGTCCTTTCACCTAAGCGGGGGCATGCGGGTGATGAACAGCAGATAATCTTCCAGGACTACCATTTCTTCCCCACTTCCTAAGCAAGATTCCTGAGCAGCCTGCAAAAACAGTGCTTTACTTTAAATGTTATTAAGAATAAAATTACAACGAGCATGGCAGGGAACCCAAGGGTAGTAAAAACCAAAAAAAAAAAAAAAAAAAAAAAAAAAAGGTAGGAATCGAGTCTCTTAATGATAATTAATCCCAGAAAAATGGCATCTTATGCTGTGCACATGTTTTAACATGCTGTAAAAAGAAACAAATTGGATGGGCTTTCTAAGGAAAAGTGGTTTGCTTTTCTTGGACAAATCCAACAGAAAAGCTTCTGTCTTTCACATAGGATCACAAAAACTAGAAAAAAAGTATTGTAGTCTCTTAGATTTTTTTTAGTACTAGTGGTAGTTAACTGAGTGGTGTTTTTAGTGGCGGGGGGGGGTGGGGTGAATGATGCTATAGCCCACACAGAGAAAAAAAAAAAAGCCCTGTGTTTGAAACACTGATATTGATTCACTCACAGGTCCAATCCTGGAGTCCTTCTAGAGAGAACTCTAATGAGGGTCCTGTAGGACCAAGCATTTACTGCAGGATTTATATATCTGCATCTTTAGGCACTCTGGATACGCTAAGCACACACCATACATCAACCTGACCATGGCATCCTACATAAATTACACATCCAATTTAATGAGCACCAGCTGACACTGATAACGTACGTCGAACCTATCCATCTACACCGTTACAACTGCACTGAAATAATTTGCTCTCGGGGGTGTGTGTGCACGTGTGCGGGTGTGCTGGGGACCGGAAGGGTAGGAATGGAGAGATTTTTATCATCAAAAGTCCTTTTAGTTGCTCTTGCTCCATACTACTGGATAAGATGGATTTCTTTCTGCTTTACACATAGATTTTGCCAACTGTTAGAGAAGATTCTGGCTTCTTCTCCTGTCATGCTATCAATTCTTATGGGGAGGACCGTGGAATAATTCAGCTCACAGTGCAAGGTAGGAAGGAGACCAAATTGGGGGAAAACACGGCTTTTAGGACAGTAAGTGAGGGGGTTTTGGGATGGTGGTGGGGTGGTCTGGAGCTGATGGCCAAGAAAGAATCCTTGAAGGCATCTTTGGTGCAAAAAGGTGATTTTATTAAAGCACGGGGACAGAACCCACGGACAGGAAGAGCTGCACTGGGGTCGTGAGGGGTAGCTCGTTCTCTACCCTCAGGTTGGGAGGGGGTCCAGGATAGAGTAAGTCTCTAAGGTATTTTGGAAGCAAGGTTTCCAGCACCTTGAGGGGCTAGCTGTTGCTAAGGAAACACCATTTATTACCATTTAATAAAACCTCAGTCACGAGCCCCTTCAGATCTATATCAGGGGCCAGAAGCTTGGAGTAGGGTCACCAGCGTATATCTTGGGGGAGTTGAGATAAAGGAAGCAGACTTACAGGGTCCTCGAGGTTGGGACAATGTTAAGGCAAGATTCCCTTTTGTCCCCAGCAAAGTGTCATCCTTGAGGCAGCTGAGCTCCTAGAGGGAAGGCACTCTGCTGGTCTCAAGGACTTTTCAATGGGCTGTAGGCAGTAGGGAACTTAATTTTTCATTTGCCTTAGTTTCCCCACATCACCATGGCACGCACTTCAACCCCTTTCCTTT
This sequence comes from Lynx canadensis, assembly GCF_007474595.2. NCBI lineage: Eukaryota > Metazoa > Chordata > Mammalia > Carnivora > Felidae > Lynx > Lynx canadensis. Next base: position 153,392,555 of record NC_044311.2, on the reverse strand, counting down.
GTTCTTGGGCCGCCAGGACTGTCTGAGGAATATCACACATATTCCACTGGGGGCGGGGGGCGGTGTGCCAGCCTGTATTTTGCCCTCAGCTTGTCCCATGCCCCCCCCCCATCCCTAAGTGTATGCCCAGGCTCAGACCCCTGTGTGGGCTCAGCCTGCTACGTAACAGCTCCTGATTCCCAGAAAATGTTGAACATGCACACAGCTGGTGTTAAAACAGTTTCTTGCAATGCCCATGATGATGTCAAGGTGCAGCCCCTAAAACACAGGAAGCAAAGTCCTTAAAGGAATTGGGTCAGGTGACCCTGAGGGCCCACAGAGTGCACCACGTGTAACAGTGTGCCTGGTTAGCCCACCTTTAGGGATCCTTACGCCAAACGGTGCAAATGACAAGGGAAGTTTAACATTTGAAGCCCAGACATTCTTTTGAGTTCGAGATTCCAAACCAGAAGAGTGACATCCTCGTTTGGTGGCCCAGCCCCGCGATAAAAGCCTGCTTACAGAGCCCTGCTGTAAACATTGGCGTTTGGGGAAAAGTGGAATTTCTCGTCCCTGCTATGCGAATAGGAAAAAAAAATGCTTCCAGGTAAAAGTTTCAGCTGCTGTCAAAGGCTGGCAGGGCTTTTCGGGAGCCGTACTCAGCATTTCCACCCGCGTCCTCTGTCTGAGCCATGTTTGAACTAAGCCCGGGTTTTCCTGTCGATTGCGCAGAGCCCCCAGACCCTCCCGAAATTGAGATCAAAGACGTGAAAGCTCGCACAATCACCCTCAGGTGGACCATGGGGTTTGACGGCAACAGCCCCATCACGGGCTACGATATTGAGTGCAAAAATAAATCAGGTAAGCTCTTTATTCCCTCCAGCTTTACTTCACTTCAAAAGGCCCTGTTACTGCTCTCCTTTGTTATTCATGATCACCTGTAAGAATAAACCTGGACTCCACGGAAACTCCGAGGGGGCTCCTTTTACCGGTTTGTCTCTCTTCTCGCACAAAGGACTCCACATTTCCTTTCTGGGGTGCGGTCTGTGTGCAGGGGCCCATCTCTGCCTCAGGGCCCCCTCCTTTCTCTCCGGGCCCCGGGCTTGCTCCCTGCCCGCCACCCTGGCGTTCTTGCCACCAGCCGGCAAGGGGGCAGGTACGGACAGCACCTGGCCACTGGCCACTGATGTCCTCTTTCCTGCCCCCCCTTGCTGTCCTCACGTGCCATTTTCCCTGTGGCTGCTCGCTACGGGGACTCCGTCCAGAGCCTGGGCTCCAGCTGTGCTTGGAGTCCGTGGGCCGAGTCTGTGCAGAGGCAGGAGAGCTGCTCCTGGCGGAGACGGGCACTGACCCCGCAGGGGATGTCCTGGAAGGACCGCAGGGACAGGCCCGCGTTCGGCCAGTCGGCAGAGGGGCCACGAGTAAAACAGACCCAGTGTCAGGACCGTGACAGGTGTGTCCGTTTATCCCCTTAAAGGGATCACGAATGCCAGGGTCACTTGGAACTTTACGATCCATCAGGCCGAGGGGAGAACACCTACCTCACTGCGGCCTCTGGCGGGAACTTTTCCTGCCTCTCATAAGAGGAATCAGAGCCTCGCCAGCATGTGTAGGGTTAACAAGTTCCTCGCAGACCACGCATAGCCTTATTGTTTCCTTTCCAGCCACCAGACTTTAGGTGACACTGTCCGTGACCTGCACAGTATCTTTTGAGCTGAGACCTTGGTGACAACCAAAGCTCGGGGCAGCTGGAGGCAGGTCGCAAGTGAGGAATGCTTCAGGACGAGTGAGCAAAGGGCAGGACGAGAGGGTGGCAGGAGCTGGAAAGGACGGCCGAGGGTGGAGTGTCCCCGAAGCAATGCGTGAACGCTAAGAACCCCCAAGAACGGGGATTTTAGAAACAGCACTTGAGACTTGCAGTGCACAGCTGGGTTGGGAAGCACGCTAGAGCATCTTGTGACCCAGAGTCCCAACAGAGACCTGGCAGTGAGCCATGCATGCACAGGGCCCGGGGGGGGGGGCTTCGGGAGAGGCCCTCCATGGCTGCCTGGGGCACTGTCATCAGCGGATAGGACAGCCAGCGCAGGCTGGAGGCGGGGGCACAGTGATGGCGAGCAGGCTGGAGACGGTGCTGGCCCAAACAGGGCTCTTTCAGGAACTGGGAGAAACGGGTTTCCAGGGCCAAAGGGAAGCAAGGAGGCCCTGCCTTTGTTCTAAAGACCTAGGTCAGGAAGGAGCCCAGGGATCCCAAGGTCCGCCATGCCCGTCTTGAAGGAAAGGAAACACTCCTTAGTGAAGCCAGCATGTGCCTAGCAGAGAGTGGCCCCGAAACTGATGGTAACAGTGAGCTCTCCAGAGAAACGCACGCACACATCATGGGGACAGTCCACAGAGGCCCAGGTGGGGGAGGGATGGCCCCGCCAGCCTCTGGCCAAGCACTGACTGCGGGACCCTGGGCTTCTGTGCTCTTGGCGTGGGTCCCCAGGCAGGCTCCCAGGACAGCAGGATCAGTGCCTCGGTGCCGGTGTCCAGGTGCCAGTGATGGTCCAGTGGTTGCACAACCTGTCCTGGCTCCACTGCTGGCCCTGTCTCTACCTGGCCGTGTGCCTTCACTCGTCCCCTGCCCTCAGCATTCCCCTCTGTGACATGGGACACCACAACCTCTCCCTGTGATGAGTCCTTCAAAGGTCACAGGCCGTCCTCCGGCTGGAGAACCGCCCCCCTTCCCTGGACCACACGGTTCCCATGCTTACCCCCACCTGCTCCTTAGACCCCACTCCTCACGTCACCTCTGCAAGGACGCATTTCTGGCCTCCCGCTCACGCTCTGGCGTGCTCCTAGAGCATCATCTCCTTTCTTTCCTGGCTGGGCTGTGGTGGGCAGTTTGTTTGTGTTTTCTGTTCCCATGTTTATCAACATTTCCTTTTATCGCATCTGGATGTCGAGTCAAGTTAGAAAAGCTGTTCTCTACAGCCGGGCTATAAAACGATCCCCCCTGCTTCCTACGTGTATGGTTTCTTTCTCTTGCTCTTTAAAATTGAGATCTCTAATCCATTTGGAGTTGGTTCCTGGGTATGCTGGGAGATTTGGCTCTGCTTTGACCTTTTCCCAGATGGGAATCCTCCTGCCCCAACATGATTTACTAAAAAGCCCACCTTTCCCCAGTGGTTTCAGATGTCACTTTTATCGCCTCCTGGCTTTCCACGTGCACCTGTGTCTCTTTCTGGACTTTCTAGTCAATGCCACCGTTTTGTCCATCTCTGCCTCGGCACTAGATTGCGGTAGTCACGCAGGCTTTGTGGTTCAACTTCTGGTGGCCCCGGTTCACCCTTACGACTTTTCCTTTCAGTGTCTTATTAGCTTTCTACACACGGAGCCATCGCATCAAACCTGTCTAGCTCCATAAAAATATTTTTGGCATTGCTGCTGGGATTGCATCAGATTTGTTAATGACCTTAGGGAGGACCGACACTTTTATGACGCGGTCGTGGGTTGCGTTTTGCCCACGGAGAAGTTCTAAGCCCTGCTACCACAAATGCCACCTTCCGTGGGATGAGGGCCATTGCAAGTTGACTTGCTGGTGGGTGTGCCATGTTCACTGGGATGGAAGTCCCCGTGCCACCAGATTGAGTTTCCCCCAACCCGTTTCCCCAACACCTAGCACAGCACCCAGCATGCTGTGGGCGCCCAATGCGTATTTGGTGAATACTCTTTAAAGACGGGAGCTGCTTTAAAACACTTGCCCCTGTGTCTGGCAGATGCAAACCTCTATTAAATAGCAGCTTTCGCTCTTACTCTAGCGTGCACCCAGTGCTTATGAATCGAATGCCTCCAAAACCGTCGGTGTCCCCCATTTAAGAGTCCTCAGTGCGCCCCCCAGCGCTCCCCATAAGTTCCCAGAAGGCAGGAACTCTGGGATCGTGTGCCCCTAGGTCCCAACATCTAGCATGGTGCCTGTCATGTTGGGAGCACTCAGTGAATACTGGTCGCACTTAATTTACCTGTGACCCAAATCTAAGAATCCTCTCCACGGCATTTCCAAATTACAAACTGATCGGGCTCTACATCACGCAGGTAGGAGAGCTCCTTCTCTGTGATGTGGCTGCAGTCAGTTTCCATCCATCCGTCATACTCTCTTTCAGCCACACACAGGACCAGCCTGGTGGGTGGCTGAGATGTTCACGCAGCCCTGGAGCGCGGTGAACCCAGTTTGAGGTAGAATGCGTCCCAGGAGAGTCACTGGGGAGGAACCCGGACTCCATGACCTCAGATTTCCAGGAGGGCCCTCCAGACCATCCACCTCTTTCAGTGCGAAAGGCCTGGACAGAAGATCTGCGTTGGCAGCTGGCAGTGACTGTATCCACTGCTGTAAAAAAGCATGTTGGTCTGGGCTTTTCACGTATTTGTTGCCTCCACATTAGATTTTGGGTGTATGAAAGGGACAACCATAATTTAAGATAGTTAATTTAAGCCTGCGTACATAGAAAACTGGTCCTTCAAATCACAGCTTAAATGTCACTTCCTCCAGGAAGCCTTCCCTGACCACCCATTTTGTAGTGTGCTCCTTTGTCTACTCATAGAGCATCCTAAACGCCTTAGAACATTTGGTCAGCTTCTGGCTGCTTCTTTAGTACCTGGATCCTCTACTGGGAAGATATTTAAGGTCCGTCTCCCCTGCTGGGAAGTTGTCCCTCTGAGGGCTCTCTTGACCCCCTGGGGGGGACCCCTGTAATCCCCCTGCAGCCCTGTGCTATGAGCCTGCATCCCCCATAGCGAGCATCATACAAATGAGACTTGTAGTAAACATTTGTTAGCGTGTTGATTCTCATTCTCTGTTTGAAGCACTGAAATCACACCCAAAAGGCACTTTCCTCTACTCTTTGTTAATTTACGTGTGGCTGTACTTTGTGTTCTTAACAGAGCGGGTCCCTGCAAGCCGTCATTCCATCTGTGCTTGGACAGTCCCAGCAGTGGGAACTCACTAGCCCCAAGGAAGCACCATTCTGCCTTGGCCCAGCCACGACTGTCAGAATTCTTACATTTCTTGCACCAACACAGACCTTCCTGAGTCCGGTGGCCCTCTTCCCAGCCCTGAAACCTTTGGTCAAATGCTATCCCTTCCAGGATTTGAAGGCAGATGACTCTCTTGGTTTTCTGTTTAGCAGGGAAAAGAAAATATCCCAAGTCCCCTTACTGGTGTCTCCTGCGACACCCTCCCGACCATCTCAGTCTGGCCGTGCCAGTGTCATCGAGTTCTCTTCATGTAGTTCAACCAGTTCCACTGGCTGCTTTGTCTTCCACGTTACTTGGTTCCTAATGACCACTTCTCCTCCGGATGGACACAAAGAAGCCCTTCGCCAAGCAATTCCAGCATCTCGCTCTGTGTGTGCCACCAGCTCAGCAGCTCACTTCCTTCCCCTCTTTGGAAGGTAGCCTGCCTCGTGCCCACGTCCCCTCTTCTGGTACCCATCTCCTCCTCCACCGTGCCCCACAGATTGCCCAGCGGGGCCCAGCGCCCTGGCATGCTCTCTTGTCCCAGGATGTAACCACCCAGCCCCCAGGAAGCACAGACTCTCTTATGCAGGTAGGTGCCGTCTTCCAGAACTTTCTTCTTTCTCCAGCCTCCCTTCTCCCTCTCACCCCAAGAACATTCTCCTCCATGGAACAGAGCAAAAGAGGCTTTCCCTATGTGCTACGTCTCCCTTCCATTAACTAATGCAGTGGAACTGGTCCTTCTCTGAGCTGCCTCTAAATTTTTAAGCATTTAGTGTCATTTTGTCTGCAGAAAAGCCCTTCTGGTCGCCGTCATGCCTCCTGTCTTTGGCCTCTAACAACGAACACTTCTTTAGATCAAGTTCACCCTTCTCAGGTTTGTCCTTGGTGATCTGCTGACCCCCTGACTTAGGGTGTTGGACCCCCAAGTGGGGCTCCCCAGCGAGCACCCCTAATCGCGTACAAGCACTCTGGTCCCTGTGGGCTCCCTCAGTCCTTTCCCACAGGGATTGCTTGGAGTTTCAGAGGCAGGAATATGACTGTGAACTTCTCCATCTCTCTGGGGCAGGTCAGGGAACCCTGCCCACTGTTTCCAAGAACGCTTCTGACATGCCCTGTCTAAACCATCGTGCACAGCCCTCCGGACCCTTGTTCTGCATGTCCATAGGCACTACATTCATTCTTGGCCAGAGTCCCCTCTCTTGCACTTGGCCAAACTCCTCGTCAGTCAGCCAAGTCACACACTTGTCAGAAAGCCTGCATCTGAACGTAAGAGATGTTCAGCACGTGTCTGGAAAATTGAAACCCAATCTCATTAGGTGTTCTGCAGAGAATATGTGGAGGTGATATGCTACAGGAAAATGACCTGGAGCTTCAAGGTAACACAGGTGAGGTCAAAGCCCAGCCCCAGCTCAGAGCAGCCGTGTCAATGGCCTGAGTTTCTGGACCTTCACGATGAAAATAAAAATCCTTACCTCACCAGGATGTTGTAACAATTCAGCCAAATAAATGACTCCAAACTCTAGCCATGCATCAGAATGACCCAGAGAGAGGCTTTTTATTTTCATTTATTTTAATTTTTCTTAATGTTTATTTTTGAGAGAGAGAGAGTCAGAGCGCAAGCAGGGGAGGGACAGAGAGAGAAGGAGACACAGAATCCGAAGCAGGCTCCGGGCTCTGAGCTGTCAGCCCAGAGCCCGACAGCGGGCTCGAACTCACAGTCCACGAGATTGTGACCTGAGCCGGAGTCGGATGCTTAACAGAATTAACCACCCAGGCGCCCCAGAGAGAGGCTTTTTAAAAGTACAGGTTCCTGGGCACCATTACCCGGTGATTCTGATTCAGTAGGTCTGAAAGTGCCATTGTCAGAAAGTTCCAGGGTGTTTCCACTGTGCCCACACATTTGGGGACTGCAGGAGTCACGTTTGTAAATTGCCCTGCACAGTGCTGGGTGACCAGGTCCTACTCCACAAACACGAGTTCCCTGTGCCGCTGGTTGTTCTCTGGCTGCCGCCTTGACCCGCCGCACAAACCCATCGTCTGCCCTTCTCGGGGAGGCTGACCTCCAAGACTACAACACAGATTTTCTTCCCTCTGACCTCCCCTTGGCTTCACCCAGTGCCAGGCACAGAGAATGATCAGACAAGGATCCTGGCAGCCGCTGCGTTCTGTGTATGCAGCTTCTATTGGGCTCTTCTTCTGAGGTTCCAGCCCTGTCTGGACTCCGACCACGCTGTCCCATCCCTTGGCCCTCCCGACGCAGAGGGAGCAGCTCCACACTCTTGCTAGATGCTGGGAGTGTGAGCAACCTCTGCAAGCTCCTGTAGCCCAGCCCACACCTTGGTAAATGGTCCCTCGTGAACAATCTTCCAGCGTGACTTATAAACCCTCCTTACACTGCGTTCGTTCTCTGCATCCGGACAGCACCGTCCCCTTCCTCCACTGGGCAGGGAGACCCGTGATAAATTCCCCTGACAATTTCATTCCTTGCCTCTTCCCGTCCGTGCCCTTAACCAGTCAGTACTCTCCATTCATGCCTGCATCCCAGGCCTCTCAGATTCCCCAGCCTGCATTTCTGTTTGTGACGTACCCCTAAGTTTCTGTATTTTGTCCGTGGTAACCCTTCCTAGTTGTATTTGCATTTCGGTGTGCATTTCCATCCTCCCAAGTGCCAGGATCGCTCTGTGGTTGTTTGTAACGCCCAGGGTTACATTCTCCAGCACACTCTGCTAATAATCCACGTCCTGCCTGTCCGCACGTCGGCGTCTGAGATCAGAAGCCGCATTTCCAAGCCCTGTCCCGACTCTTTTCTCCTGGGTAGTCACCCCCTTGTTTTTATTCCTCCTTTGATGCTGTATCATTTGCCAGAGGGTGTCTGGCGGATTGAACTACGCTTTCTTCTCCTTCTCCACTCGGTTACTTTCAAATCTTCCGGGATAAAACATTCTTTCTCATCTTCTTGACCTTCAGCTCAAAATCCACCCTGTGTTGTTTTGAGCCTTATTCTAATAATCATGATCGTTGACATCATCCTTTTTTTCTGCGAAAGAGTAAGAACTGTAAGAAAGAAGCTAAAAACACCTTCTGCTTCCAGCCCATGACCCCCGGCCTTGGCCACGACCCCACGGACTACTCATGAATTGATTGGCAGGAGGAGGAGGTGGTCAGTGGGTGTCACTATGCCTCTTCGGGCTCTCGGCCACCTCCCAGACACGTCCTGGCAATTCCAGAAACCTCCACATGGCCCTGGGCAGAGCCATCAACCACCACAAGTATCTGCTTCCTCCCAGGGCTGGTTAGCTACTTTCTCTGCACCTTCTAGTGCCTGGGCGTTCCTCTCTTGTTCCAGACGTCTTCTCCAGAAGGCTTGGCTTTCTCCTTGCAGGACAAGGCTCGTGTCTACGTGTCAGGCCACTGGTACTTAATCCCCTCACTTCAGGCTCCTCTGTTGAAACCCACTCTTCCCTTCCACCATTGGAATTTTTGTACCAGCTTCTTCTACGTCCGAGTTCTTCTATCTTCAGTCTTCTTGACTCAAGTGACAGTTTTCCTTTTAGGTGCAATGGATATTCATTGTGCTGTGTTCTCTGATAAGATACAGCATTCCAAGGCCACCTTGAAGAAACCTATTTTGGTACAAGGTCCAGAAGACCTCTTAACATTCACGGCTACCTTTAGGCAGACCAGCCCTCTAAACGTCCGTGCTCATCATTAACGTGGAAGGGGGAAACGAACCCAGGGCTCGGAGGTCTGTGTGTGTGTGCCATTTATGTATCTATCTGTTAAATATGCATTTAATCGTGGCTTGTCTGCTGTGCATCAGGCACTGTGCAAACACTGGGGACATGGCATTGAACACGGCGAGCATGGTCTCTGCTGTCATGGAGCTCAGAATCCAGCAGGGAATGCAGAATCTCAGTGAGGTTCCTGCAAGCGAACGTCACCCTAGGGGACCCCGGGGGCTGTGGGAGTACATAAGCGTCATCTGTGTCCACCACCTCCTGTCTTTTTTCTCCCACAACTGATGCTATCTCTTGATCCCTCACCCCCCGCCCTTAACAACCGCCCAAATGTCTTCTGAAATAAGAATTGTTTGCTCCTTATTGGTTGAAGCCTAAATATCAGCAGGTACAAACTGTCACCTCTCCAATGCTCCCTCTTCACATGGGGCACGGGTTCTTGTTAATGTTACTGTGGTTGAAAAAGAATCCCTACAATAAATTCTTTGAAAGTAAACGTTGATGCTGGAGACTGAGATTCGTGTTTATGGAGGTATTTCACATTCACCCCTCTGCTTCTGGAGAAGGAAGGATCTGATATGGCTAGAGGTCTTTCTGCTCTTCAAATGCCTTTTAGAACCAGGGATTTGGGGGGGGGGGGGCGCGGGGGGCAGTGCCTGAACCGTAATCCCCTTTGCTGTTCTGTACAATGAGTGCCTTGCTATGGCTGTTTACCGCCTCACTGACATGTGCTTTTACGGCGTGTACTGTCCTCCTTCATATCCACCGGTACACGGGTGGGGTTGTCTCAGAGGTCCTCCCGGACTCAGCCACCCACGGCCCTTGTCCCCGTCAGCGTGAACGAGAGTATGATGTCCCCCTCTGGTGGCCAGCCCGCTGGAACACACTGGGAGCATTGCTTTGAGAATTCACTTAGAGTTGTTAACTTTTCTTTCTTCCCTTCCTCCTTCCTTTCTGTGTGTGTGTGTGTGTGTGTGTGTGTGTGTGTGTGTGTGTGTGTGTGTTTAATTCCTACTTGTGGACTGTCAAAGGCAGAGAAAAAAAACTCACGTCTCTATCTCTTCTTTTTTGAAAAACAAAACCCAAAAGACTCCTGGGATTCTGCTCAGAGAACCAAAGATGTTTCCCCTCAGCTGAACTCGGCCACCATCATTGATATCCACCCTTCCTCCACCTACAGCATCCGCATGTATGCCAAGAACCGGATTGGCAAGAGCGAGCCCAGCAACGAGCTCTCCATCACCGCGGACGAGGCAGGTGCGTGTGACCTTCTAGTGCGAGGCCCACACCCCAGAGCCCCCCCAGCCGGCCCTCAGGGCTCAGGCAGCTAACAAGGAATCAGGCCTTTGCCTGTGTCTGGCCTTTGAAGGGTTCCCTCCGTGGCGCCAGGCCCTGTTAGAGACGCGGGCAGTACCTTGCCTCCTGCTTTGAAGGCGCTGCTCTTCAAATAAGACTTCGTTCAGGGTTCTCGTATCCAAGAATTAGAAGGCAAACCTAGAAGACTAACAATCTGGTGATATTTAAAGAGCTGCACGACCGCTTTTACGATTGTTTACAGTTGACTTGTACAATTGTAAAAGCTGCCATTTTTACACTTCCTTGGTTTGGATGCATGGAGCCCAGGCTGACAGGAGAGCCTTGAGTGTATGTCTTGCCCAAGGCCCTACGCAGCCCAGGTGCGAGAGGATCGCTTCAGTAGAAAATGGCAAGAAAACTCTGTGCGTGAGGAGTTGGGGGGACAGTGGTAGGAGATATTTTGTTGGCTAGAAATGTCAATATTTCTATAGCACACTTTACTGTTCTTTTTCCTATTACAAAGAATTTCATAGTCAGTGTTGAAAATTAAGAGGCTAGGGGCTCTTGGGTGGCTCAGGCGGTTAAGCGGCCGACTTTGGCTCAGGTCATCGTCTCGAGATTCGCAGGTTCGAGCCCCACGTCGGGCTCTGTGCTGCCAGCTCAGAGCCTGGAGCCTGCCTCCGATTCTGTGTCTCCCCCTCTCTCTGCCCCTCCCATACTCATGCCCTGTCTCTCTCTCTTAATAATAAATAAATGTCAAAAAAAACTTTTAAAAAGGAAATTAAGAGGCTAGAGATCAGCATTTTGTAGAAGGTAAAACCGCTTCCATAATCCCACCACCTAGAGCTACTAGTGAACATGGCGATACCACCTCGTAAATCAGTCATCTCTCACACACACACACACACACACACACACACACACACACACGTGCACGCTCCCCCACATGCATGGCTACCGAGGGGTGAATTAACCAGTTTGTAGAGGACTGAGAAAGCTGACTGTCAACCCACCCCCTGGCAGGAGAGGGGGAAGGAAAACTAAGGAATCAAGGCCAGGCTCATCTCTTGGGAGGAAGAGTGTCCAGCCCCAAACCTAGCTTTTCTTTCTCTGCCTGAAATCGGAGATAATCAGCTACTACCCACCACTGCCATAAAGTTGGAAATGTAGTCTCAGATCCCTTCTTCATCACCAGGGTTAAGAGGATCATCCCCAAATGAGTGAGAGTCCACGGGAGATCTGTTTCAGCTTTCACCGGGGGAATTAGGGCTGTTCTTGACTTTCTTCCTTCCACGCACTTCTCTTTGGCCCTCATTAGCGGCCTTCCGGAAGGACATCACTCTTGTATACCCTTAAGTACTCGTCTGCGATTCCTAATGATACCTTCCACCATCTACTTAACAAATCGTATCTTATTAGATCTTATATAGATCTTATTAGATAATAAGATAGATCTTATTATTAGTAATAAGAAATTTTCCATTTCTTATTACTACAAACACCACTGTGATGAACATCCTTTCTGGTGTATCTTTTGACATTTAAGGCTATTTTTTTAGGTGAAATTCCAGGAAGTAAGGTTGCTGGCTCAAAAAAAAAGTTGCAAACATGTATTCTTCTGATTACGTCAATACCGTCTTCTGTCAATACTGGGTTGGAATGGACAGCTCTTCCCGAACTAGAGATGAGCACTTTTTCTCAACCCAGGAACATATCAGTTCTTGAAAACCATTTTTAAGGGCAGGCAATAGGATAGCTGTATGCTTGAGTGTCCGGGGCTGAGCCATTTCTATTACTTAGAAACTCGGTGTGATTGCTCATCTGCAAAACAGATGTAATGATGGCTTTCTCCTCCTGACCCCAACCGTGTGGGTCACTGGGGGGAAAAAGGCAGGCTGTGAAAGCACTCTGTAGGTCTCAAACAAGTGAGAAATGCGCATCAACACGCTCCTGCAGAAATAGAATTTTATTTAAATATTTCAACAACCCACTAACTTCCTGGAATGTCATCACGTTGTATATTTAGGGAAGACACACTGTCCCCAAAATGTAATCTTTGACGCACTGTGCAAACTTCTCCTTCCTTCCTAACGCTGCCCCGTCTTGACAGCCTTCTCAAGAAAACTGTATTTTCCCCTGGTGCATTTTGGGGCTGCCTTCCTGATCGCCGTTATGAATCCTGCTGCTTTTCTCTGGCTCTGCGTGGCCTCTGCTGCAGCTGGCCGTTGCCATGGCAGCGCGTCCCTCCGGTCTGGGCGGTCAGGCGAACAGCCGCTCCGGTCACCGGCCTGCAGTACAGATTCCCAGCATCTCTGCAGACGCTCAGATGCAGAAGCCACCTCCTTGGCTTCCAGGGCGGCCTCTTGGATTTTACCTGCACGCTGGCTGCTGTCGGCTGCTCCTTCCTGCCAGCCTCGCTCATTTACTATTCAGATGAGCGAAGGGAAGATGCAAGGAGAGGAGCAGGTAGAACAGAAGGAAGCTTCAAAACAGAATTTGGCTTTGTCTGGGTGCATAGGCTTTGTGGCTGGAATTTTAAAAAGCAGATTTTCTCAAGGGAGCCTGGGTGGTTCAGTCGGTTGAGCGTCCAACTTCCGCTCCGGTCACGATCTCACGGTTCGCGAGCTGGAGCTCCACATCAGGCTCGCTGCCGTCCGCACAGAGCTGCTTCAGATCCTCTGTCCCCCTCTCTCCCTGCCCCACCCCTGTCTGCGTGCTCTCTCTCTCAAAAATAGATAAAAAAAAAAAAACATTTAAAAAATAAAGGAAGAAACAAAGCGGGTTTTCTCACACGCGAACTCACGTAGGAAGAGAGGCAACCGTCCTGACCAAAGATGCCCTTGTCAGAATTGCCTGCGGTGGCGGCAGGTTGCTGCGGCTTCCCAGCAGGGATACCCAAAGGCTCATCTTCTAGGAGATACTGTCATCTCCAGATGACCATCTTTCGTGCCCACTTTACCTACGAAAAAAAGAGGCCGCCTCTCAGGCAGTAAGAATCCTCAGATGGAAACTTCCGGAATCTGTAGACCCACTCATTTTTGTGGTGAGGCATTGCCCAAGTCTGAGGTACCGGGGGACATCGGTCAGTACCCACCTGGGTGGGGACATGAGTCGGGGAGGTGGTTAGTTAGGTCCGGGTCTCCCCACACCCCCTGTACTTGGAAGCCACACTCGGCTTCCTCTGGCCCTTTCCTGCCCCCCACCTGCCATTCTCTGCATGTGTGCCGAGTCCTCTGTCTGGAAGGGCAACCAAGTTCCCGTCTCCCTGGATGACATCAGGGCTCCTCCCCAGCACAAGTAGGAATCCTTCTGGCAATTGCCTTTGAGGCATATCATCATTTCTCCATGGAGCTCAGTGTCCCGGATGATGCCGTGACCCCCCTCATCATCAGGGGCTACACGCTGCTCAGGTCTCATTCTTCATGTGTGGCTGGCACAAGGCCAGCCTTTCATGGAATTCCATACCTTTCATGGAATTCTGATGTGGGAGGAATATTCATGAAGATGCCTCACAGGATTGTGGTAGAGTGGGTATAACGGTGAACCCCCTGTGTGTGCGATGAGGATACATTTGCACTGAAGCTTTGAAGGGCCTCATGAGGAGAGAAAAGGAGAGGGGCACCTGGGTGGCTCAGTCGGTCAAGCGTCTTCACTCAGGTCATGATCTCACGGTTTGTGAGTTCGAGCCCCACGTCCGGCTCTGTACTGACGCTCAGAGCCTGGAACCTGCTTCAGATTCTGTGTCTCCTTCTGTCTCTGTTCCTCTCGCACTCGCACTCTGTCTCTCTCTCAAAAATAAGTAAAGATTAAAAAAAAATAAAAGAAGAAAAGTAGAGAAAGGCAAAAGGGAAGAAGGGGTGGAAGGTGGAGGAAGAGGAAGCCACACGTGTCCGAGCACCAGCTAAGACACGGGAATCACCAGAGCCAGCAGCCTGAGATTCCTGACCCTGTCCTGATGGGCTGGGCCTTGTTCCCGGTCACAGACTGCAGCCCACAGCACAGCAGGCCCGAGTGTGTGTTCGGCTTGGGTCTGCCTATTAGCGTGCCAATCTTTGAATTTAGGTGTCAGTTTTTAAAATCTGGAAAAGTCAGATCAAAATCTAGTAACGGTTCTTCTTGAGTGCCTGCTTGTCAAGAATCGGCTGGGGCCAAGGGTACAGAGGTTACCTTGAGGCTGACCATATGCTCCCCTGAGTTCATCATCGCCCCACCCTTCTTTCACGTAACGGTTCAGCAAATTACAGCCCATGAGCCAAATCCCACTTACAACCCTCAAGCTAAGAATAGGTTTTTCATCTTAAAAAGAAGAATATGTCACAGAGACTTCCTGTGGCCTGCAAAGCCTAAATATTTACTACTTGTCCCCTTACGTAAAAAGTTTATAGATCCCAGGGGCACCTGGGGGCTCAGTTGGCTAAGTGCCTAACTTCAGCTCAGGCCATGATCTCACAGTTCGTGAGTTCAAGCTCTGCATCGGGCTCTGTGCTGACATCTTGGAGCCTGGAGTCTGCTTCCAATTCTGTGTCTCCCTCTCTCTCTGTCCTTCCCCCACTTGTGCGCTCTCTCTCTCTCAAAAGTATTAATAAATAAAATTGTTTTAAAAGTTTACAGATCCCTAATTTAGGCCGTGGTGGGAATGTGGGTTCTGGACTCCTGCTGTATCTTCCGTCACAAAGCTTAGTGCAGAAGGTGTCACTGCCACCTACACAGTGTCCTTACCCAACATTAGAAAATAGCACGGTTCCAATGCCACAGTCCCAAGTGTGTTTTCATGTGAGGGCTCACAGATGCGTTTGTCAGACACCCTGGTATATGCTTGACATGCATCAGGGGTCTCACTGTCTAGAGCTGTCTTCCTGACTTCCCTCAGCAGCCTCTAGGCCCTCAGAGAGCAGAAGGAGAGAGAGGAAGTAGGGACACAGGCAAGAGTTAATGGGATTAGATCCTAATGGACCGGAGGCGCACTGTCTTACCAAGTTCCTTCAACACCGATCGTCGCATCACGTCCACAGCTGACCCTCACCCAAGACCAGCTTCCCCATTAGCAGCTGTGCTCCCAACGCTATGTGTCACCAGCGCCGGTGCCCGAGGTTGGGTGGCTGATCCCTTCACCGTCTTCGTTATGAAACTGCCCATAGAATGCAGAAGTTCAGATATGCAGGAGCTCGCGGAGAAACCACTGAATTTTTTCCAGACGCACCAGAGGAGAGAAGGTCAGGATGACGGAAGGGTCACCACATGGAGTCGTTGGGTTTCCATTGGATCTGGTGCTAAGTTAACAGCCCTGGGCGTCAGCCTTGATCACAGTCCAGAGAAGCAAGATGTGATCCAGAGGAAGAGTGTCCTCTTTGTGCTGAGCTGGGGGCTGAGAGGGAGAGGATATGATGAGGGCTTAAGGAATAAAAGGCATCCACGTGTAACAGTATGCATGAAGGTCAGTGCACAGTAGGACCCAGTGTGGCATCAACCGTGTTCTTCCAAAAGACGGTCAAGTGCACAGCGTCTGCCCACAGGGAAGAACCAGGCACGCCCTGCCGCTGAGCCCTTAGCAATCTGCCCCCATGGCTGTCGTTTTTCTTCAGCTTCCTCTGAAAGACTTTGAGAATTAAACCAAACAAATCACTGGCTGCCTCGCTGTCCCTCATCCATGCCCTATAGTCACTCCCTGGCTAACCTAGAATGTTCTAGAATGGTTTGGAATGTTCTTCCCCCTCCTCCCACACCTCTTCAGGTGTTTGGTCCAACCCACTGCCTACTCAAGCATACTAGGTCCCCTCCCTCCCTCAACATTCTCATTTTTTAAAAATAGCATCGCTCGCCATCCACATAGCATACAATCTACCAATTTATTTTGTTTATGAGCTATTTTTAGTCCCTCCCACAAGGTCAGGAATAGTTGCCTGTTTGGTCCATTGCTGCATCCCAGCCACCTAGAATACTGTTTGGCACATAATAAGTCTTAAATTAAAAAGTTAAATTAATAAACTATTCACTTGATAAATAGTTATTAAATGAATTCCTTTTTTTCCCATGTAGGGGTCAACTGTTCTTTGTTTAATTTGATTTTTATTAAACACTGTCTTTGTCTCCTTCTCCCAGCAAAGAACATTGCTCTCATGCCCAGTACCTCCATCAGAAGTGAATGTGTGGTAGAATTGTGCAGTTGCCCCTCGGACATTTTTTTTTCCTTATTTTTTTATTTTTCTTAAGTAGGTTCCATGCCCAGCATGGAGCTCAGTGCGGGGCTTGAACTCAGACCCTTGAGATCATGACCTAAGCTGAGATCAAGAATCAGGCACTCAATATATTGAGCCACCCAGATGCCCCCCGACTTGACATTTCTTAAACCCATTTTTATACCTAGTCCTTGCCTGCTTTTGGACCTGTGCAGAGTAAGCCCTCAGTAAATTCCCCAATAAGGGAACCAGAGGTGGAAACTTGGAACAGATTCCCACTGGGATGGTTCAGCCACGTTAAATGATTGATTTGGTTCCAAGAGTCTGAATGAAGCCAGGAGATGGCTTTGTGGAGGAGAGAATATTCCGAGGGTAGAGGGGTGTGCCATAGCTGGAGTCTTGGTATCTGCTGATGGGAAGTGAGAGAGAGGACAGTCTGTGGAGACCGTCCATTGAGAGCCACAAGGGGTCAGGTTAGCAGGATGAGGGAGAGGGGCTGTGTCAGGAGGCAGGGATGAGAGGCCAGCCCTGGTGCCCGTAAGAGGAGATCAAGAGCAGAGGTCTGCGTGTCTGGAAGTTAGGAAGGGTCCGTCATCATTGTGTTTTGAGCCAGACAGAATTAGTAAAGGCTGCCTTGCCTAGGAAAAACATGAGGAACTGAAATACCATTTTCACTTACTATCGTTTTGCAGATTGAACAGTTTGGGCTTCTATAGAAATACAAAGAGTGTTTGTTTTGAAAAATCACATTCATTCTTAATTCTTACCTCCCAGCTTGCAAGAAAAAGCTAGAAAGAGAAGAAACTATGCTTTCTATATATAGTGATAGCTTCAGTTCAAGAGCATGTACATAAATTCTTAAATGTCAGATGTCAACACAATTTTCAAAGTTAGTTAAATAAATGAGGACCTAGTGGTTGATCTTGAATACTTTCAGCATTTGGGATTTCAATCTGCCTTGGATTATAACTTTACAGAAATCATCTGTTTGCCATGAGATGAAGACCCAGGGGCTAATTACAGCTCAGGAAACCATGCAAATTCCAAAAGCAGACTAATTTTTTCAATAAAGGTTTTTCCTATAATGCTTTAGAAACTTAGAGTGGAAAATTCAATGCTCAAAAAACCAAAAATGCGTCTTAGTTTAATTGGGCGTGGCGCTAATGTGTGTGTGTGTGTAGGTTGTTCTTTCCTCCCTTGTCTTTTTTTTTCTATTACTTTGTTTGTTTGTTCGTTTTTAATGTTTATTTATTTTTTGAGAGAGAGAGAGAGAGAGACAGACAGAGCATGAGCAGGGGGAGGGGCAGAGAGAGAGGGAGACACAGAATCCGAAACAGGCTCCGAGCTGTCAGCACAGAGCCAGACGTGGGGCTTGAACTCACGGAGCGTTAGATCATGACCTGAGCTGAGTCACACGCTTAACTGACTGAGCCACCCAGGCACCCTTCTATCACTTTATTTTTAAGAGAGGGGAGGTCAGAAACCATTCCCTTCAGAGAATAGGCCAACCAATAAATGAGTTACTAACAAACCACTAGGCTACATAAAAAGGTGCCATGTTCTTAAACATGGTCAGGTCTGTCCTAGAGACAGGGACTGGGGCGGGGGGGGGGGGGTCCTTTGGAGAGTAAGGGACCAGCCTGGAAAAACAAATCCTCCCCAGTTCATGACTGCATCATTGACTTCATGTTTTCTGATAAAATCCAGGCCATTTTATAAACACTGTCCTCACATCTTTGTTTTTAAGCCTGACTACATGTCGTCAAGGATGTGAAGCCTGAGACTGTGTGCCACGACACCACAGGCCACGGCCCAGACACACCCAGAGGACGCAGAATGCGGGGCTGTCCCCACACTGCCTGCCTCCTGTGCCTCTCAAATGGGATCCTCATGATATTCGATGTAGCACAATTAAATTAAAATAATTCAGCACCAGTATATAGCTGTCAGACCTCAAAGTAATTTTTCCAAGAAGGATTTTCAGGCTCGAACCCCATGCTTCCCGATGACCACAGAATCATCAGTGTGGGAGAAACCTGTCCCACGGCTTTCCATTGGAGCTCCTATCGAAGGCTCCTGCATTCAAGGCCTGACCCTGTGAGCAGAATCTAGGTGCAGAGCTATGACAACCATTATGGCAGGTGGCTGGAGGCCAGCCCCTCCCTTGGTCCCTGCTCTGGAGTCCCCTTCAGTGCTAGCACATTCCTTTCATTGGAGGATCATTGATGGATCCAAGAGGCCACAGCACCCATGGCGAACCAACCGTCCCCATGACCTGCTGGGGAGAGAGAACCATGCTCTTTGTTTCAGTGTCTGCACGTTTCTTTCCCCTTCAAAGCGGGTTGCTCTGGACCCGGGTCAGGAGGCTGTTCAGCTTAGAGTCCGCTAGGGGAAGACAGTCTACGTGTGTGCCCAGCACCACAGTGACTGTGACGGTCCCGATGCTGAGATGGGGTGCGCTGTGGGCGTCACACAGGTGCAGGCAGGCAACACTGACAGAGGGAAAAGAAAGCTCCGGGGGAGAAGGTCAGATCTGCCTAGGGCAGATGTGGTTGGGTTCCACTGAGATGTTGGTGGCAGCTGAGACATGAGGGTGTGTGGGGGGTGGCGGTGCAGAATGGAAGCGTGCAGAAGGAGGCAAGACACAGGACACAGAACACAGGGAAGTCAGTATGATGACTGAGTGGTTTGAAGGCTGCTCTCGGCCCATGTCCCCTTTGAAACTGGCACCAGCCATAGATGAGGGTCTGGAGCAGGCTGTCGGGTGAGGCTGAGAGCCTCCGTGGGGACAGCGGCCGGCCAAGCACAGAAAGGAGACCCGCAGGGCAGATCTCAGGGCTGGCGTGAGCAGGACGGAAGGAGACATGGGGAAGGAAGCCAAGTGCAGACTCAACTCCTCCTCTCTCTCTCTCCCGGCCCTTGTAAACATTTCCAGCTGCTCATTGCACACCCAGTATCTCCAATTCCCTCCAGGTTCATATTTCTAAAACGCGATGAACCATTTTTTCTGGAAAATCGTCTTCCCCTCTTGGCATTCTTACTCTCTCCTGGTCCCACCAGCCCTGGCCTCTGGAGTCAGCTCCCTACCCCCGCTTCTCCCCCCTGTATGGAGTCATAGGGTCCTGTTGTCCGTCCTCCAGTAGAAGTTGGGTGCCAGCTTCTTCCTGCCCAGTGCACTGCTCACCCCAGCCCACCTGCACGCTCCGTCTGCACCTGTCGGTGGCCTCATGAAGGCCCACACGTGAGCTTCTCCCCATGTCATGTTCATGTGCCAAACTGGGGGTCCCTGCTCCTCTGTGCTGTATGGGGCATGCTTTTCCACAGGCCATTCCTCAAGCCTGTGTGTTCCTAAAGCCCACGGCCCTCCTTCCTGCTCCAATTCTGATTTCCTGACCTTGCCTCTTACGATTTAGCTGGGAAAATGCAATCAGGTTTGAGCCTGCTTCCCTCACCCAGCAAGTCCCCCGAAAGCATCCCCATTCTTTCTTCCCTCCTCCCACCCGGAGGTGGTTGCTCCGATGCCCCCCTGGGACCCCTACCACCTCTGCTCCTGATAGAGCCCTTGTGTCTGTGCTCACACGTTGTTCCTTCAAGTGTACCTTTTCTTTTCATTGTGTGAATTTCCCCCTTTACTTCCCCTTATGCAAAACACTCAATGGCAATAACTATTATTGCTTGTATTTACAGAGTCCATGATTTTCATAGCAATCCTAGGACATGAATTTTATTGTCCTGTTAAATAACGAGGGAAACAGACAGAGAATTAAGTCACCTGCAAAGCACCACACAGCTACTAAGTGATAACAGCCAGAATTTGAACTCAGGCAGAAAGACCAAAACACCCACCAGCTTGGCAACTCCATCCGAGTATGGCTCACGCTTCTCCTGAATCAAGGGAAACGGGTTTCCCTTGACCTCCCTTCTCCCCTAATCTGACCTTTATCTTAACCCTGCCATTGACTTGCGAACCCTTCAGACCGGTTCACATTCACTGTTTCTGCTTTCTTATCTGCCACGGGCTCCTTCCCCTGCCGCAAAGTGGCATCTCCAAGTCCGTGGATGTGGCCCTTGTGCAGCTCAGCAGGGATCACAGAATTGTCATTCTGACAGCACGTTTGCATCCGAGGGGGTCTCTTCCTCTGAGTCCTGGGTTACCAGTTGCTTCCACTTCTCGGAAGACACTTGAGTATCTGGTCTGCCGTACGGTGGTGTTTCTCCCAGAGCGTGCATTCGCCATTCTGATAACACGTGAACTCTCGGCGGACAAAAATATTTTCCGACTCTGAGTTCTACGCTGTGTGCTTAGTGCCGGCACGTCGCTCATGCTAGTGACCGACTGGAACCGGAACGTAATCGGAATCTCTACAACCATTGAAAATAAGGTGATACGACTTGCACGCTTTGACTCTTCAACTTTGCTTCTTCTGCCTTCCAAGGCGACAGACTTTGGGTAACGAGAGTTTTTTAATCAGAGAGTGCGAAAAACTAAAGTCGTCTAAGAGACTCAAAGGCAGACGAATCCTGATTTTTTTGTTTTGCCCCAATAGCTCTGAACAACCTGCATGGCCCCAATACCATGTCACTAAACACGAGCTTCCAAGGGAAAGAGAGGGCGCTCCAACAGCCACCGCAGAGGTTTATAAAAGAAATACTGTTTTTCAACTTCCTGTTTTACCTGTGAACTTGCTCAGACTTAGGGTTTATTAATCACGTTGTCAAAGGCGTGGTGAGGAGGTGACAGAAGGGCGGGTCCCCAAGGTTCATTGTTCCTGGGACTGGGTAAACACGGGGTAAATTTAGGACCCAGTGACTCTGCCAAATTGAATTGCTTCCTGAAGCTGCAGACACGTTTCTCTGTGCTTCTGGGAGGTGTGGTGGGGGGCGGGGGGCGTCTTCTGGGCCTGCATGTTGCGTAGACTTCAGTCGGCTCTGGAACTCGGCTCTAACGGGCCTGTGGGCTTTGGTCTTCACAGCTCCTGACGGCCCACCTCAGGAAGTCCACTTGGAGCCCATCTCATCTCAGAGCATCAGAGTCACCTGGAAGGTAAAAACACTTGCATTCCTGACGCTTTTTGTGCGGGGTGTGCCCTTCACTCGTGTTAAGTGGTAGGATGCTGAGGCACTCACATTTCGTACAACTTTTGTTTTGCGAAATGAGATTAACAGCCCTTTTCTTGAAATCGAATATGCATATCCCCATTTTGAACACTCGTGCGGCTGATTCTGTACCCACAAAGAGCGAGGTCGTTTTGCCTTGTTTCCATGCGTGGAATTTGATGGAGTCCTAAGAGCTGGTCTCCACACAAAGAGTGAAACAGATGTGGCCAGCGCGTCTCATTTCTGTCCGGTGGGGCGGGGGGCTTTTTCTAGTGGCTTTTCTCCCAGCGGCACATCAGAGATGGCACAAAGCCCACTGAGCTGGTGGAATGGACCCCTGCCGGCACTGTTCCACCAGCTCGCGGTGTCCCGGACGGTGCCTGTCACGTCCCCTCAGGGAGCCAGGTGCCATCCTAGGCAGCAGTGACCGCACGTGGCCACAGGTGCGGACCGGCCGCTGGTCAGCCGGTCGCGGGGAGACACAGCTTGAGCGACAAACTGAACAGCTGCCCACTCGGCACAATTTCGTCCGGCTGGCATGTTTTTTCCTAGCAAAGCTGTTGGCGGAGGAAGCAGAGTTGGTGAATGTCCTGGAACAAGCCGGTCACAAGCAGCCCATTGGGTGCACTGCCCGACGTCACTAACGTGGTGGGGGAAACTGTCTAGGGGATTAGTCATCCCTCGATGTGCTCTTACCATTGATGACTGTAGATCCAATCCCTTTTATCCAGAATATTCTTGCTGGAGCCAAACTTGTGTAAGTTGCACTGGCTCTTCCGGCTCTGGTTTCCCTCCCTGCATTCCATCTCAGAGGAGAAGTCGACAACCACAGCGGGGTCCTTAAGGGGCTCGCCCCTGAAACCCGGGAAGACCTAACTCATCACACCTGCTGTTGCTGTTGTCCTTCCGGTCCCAGCTCCTTAGAAAAGTGAGCTGCGTCCATAACACAAAAGGATCCTCGTTGTCATGGTGGTGTTGACGCACTTTAAGGCCACAAGCCCTCCTGCGGCGAGCTCTTATATCCCCTAGCCAGTGCTGTGGCTCCGGGGGACAGCAAGCCAGGACCATTTAGCCGGACGGACAGTGCAGGCCAAGCAGCGTGGGACGGGGATGGTGTTTGTCTCTGTGAGCACGTCCGCCAGCTGCGAGCATCACACACTGTGTAATAAAAGGCACTCAGCAAGCCGTAACCCTGTACGCATCCCAGCCACGCTACAGACGGAATGCTGACTCACTCGGGCTCAAAGGCTCTGTGAGGCTTCCTCCACTGGCCCTGCAGCATCTCACACTTTGCCACCGGAAAAGTGCTATTCCTGTGGTCCCTAAAGCGTTCTGGTCCCTCATGAGAAAGGTGTCTGTCCACAGAGCTCCTACACCGAAAAATGGAAACTTTTGAGACTTTAAGGGGCATTGCGTCCTTTCTGTCTCTAGAAGAAAAAAAAAGCCAAAGTCGGTAAATTGCAGTTACGTTTCTTCCTAGTGTCAAAAGAATGACCATGTCGTGGGCTCTTAGAAGAAAGCCTTGCTTCCGTTAGGTCATGAGCCGGTCGTAATGCATGGTTCAGTGTTTTCCCTCGGAGCAGCGGGCCGACGTTTTGTGGCCCGTCAGCACGCGGACAGGTGCACAGGTGACTTAACAGACCGAACGAGGTAAGGGCCGCCGTTCGCTGACTTGGCATTTCCTGTTGGCCTGATTATGTGATGGAAGTGCGTCCCCGATTCAACTAAATTATGCTTTTATCTGCAACCCAAAGTATATGTAAAGGATGATACATTGCAGAAAATATGCCTTGATGTTATTATGGTGTAAAAGTCCCAGATTTATATCTTGTGTATGGAGACTGATCAGAAAAGGGAAGAGAGAAGGAAGTAAAGAAAGAAAGAGAAATCACATTTCCCCAGAGAGGGAGCCCCGCGCCAGTCAGCGGGATAGAAATCCCCCAAGTTGTGAGAGGACTGGGCTGGACACTCATTCAGGGTCACGGGACAGCTGACGTAAGTAGAAGGTGAGCTCAGTGCAGAGAAGACAGAGGAGAGAATAGCCCTGGGGCTTTGGTGGGAAAACAGCCATTTTAGGCTCTCGACCTCTTAAAGGTCGGGGGCACTTTGGCAGCCTTTCTTTAACACTGAAGCTGGAGACTAAGTTCATTTAATTACTGTGTAAGCAGTGCTTCTGTGACATGCCCCTTCTGTTGAACAAAATAAACAACACGGCTTTCTTTTTTATCCACCCATGTCTTTCACCAAAGAAAAGTCAAATTTTAAAATTTTCAAGTCTGGTGAAGTTTCCCCAGGGCCGACTGAATGGTCTACTCATAGGGCTTGCCAGGCCACTCAGCACTGGCTGCAGGCTGTCACCCTGCTTTCCTCCAGTGACAATGGTCCCTTAACGTGCCCACAGCTGGCCTCTGCCTCCTCCTTGCCGGTCATGGCCAACACCGTTTGTAACGTTCCCCCTTCTGCCTGCTCAGTCCCTCTGACTCGACTCTCTGTGAAGATGTGTGCATCTCCGAAGTGGAATTAATTATCGGAGCGTCTGTGCCACCCTCACTCTTGGTGACAGCTCAGTGAGACCCCCATCACACGGGTTCTACGTTCTGTTCTACGTTCTGTTGTTCTGTGAGCTCCTGAAGGTCAGGGAGTGTCTCATCCATCTTCGGTCCCCAGTGACTGGCACCTTGGCATGCATGAATGAGTGAATGAACAAATGATTGGCGGAGGACATCTGTGAGCTGAGAATGATGAGGTCCATAGCATAGATGTTCCATATCACAATGGCCTCTGAAGCCTTCCATCGTTCAGCACCTGCCGTGGAGAAGGCACCCTAGCTATGAGGAAATCCGAGCCTCAGGCTGTACTATCATGAGGGTCTAACCCACGCTACAGTGAGGTTCTCCCGAGCCTACTGTGGGAGGACACCCAAAGATGTGAGCCCTGCTCTGTGGGGCAGACGGACGGCCAATGGGCTTCTCCTGTAATTTATTGAAAACTGAGTGGCCGTAATGGTTCACAAATTTTGTGATAGGTGTCAGAGGAAATGGCCCTTTGCACGTCACATCAAATGTCAGCCTTCGGGCAGATGTCCGAGAACCAGGGCCATATTAAATCGGGCTTTTAATACTTTTACGTATTTGGAATTAAATAAAAATGCTGAGCAGCGCCTTGGCAGCAACTCTAGAGGTAACATCAGTGGTTCTAAATAAATAAAAATAAATGATACTAAAGGTTCATGTTCTAGCTCTGGCTCCCCCCTCAACCCTTTAAAGGACAGAAGGGTCTGCAGAAGCAAATACAATTTACTGCATGTTTTTGCTGGCGTTCCTTAAAATCAGAACAAATATGTAAAGCTACCAATTATTGATAACAGATTTGATAAAGTACCTGCAAAATCATAAAACTTAAAGGAGAATTCTTTGGTTTGTCAGAAAACTGCGGTTTCAGTCTGTGTCCATAAGTGTCAAAATACCGACAGAACAAGTCTCTTTTGAAAGTGCCCATCACCTTCTCTTCTGGCCAGTCTCAGAATCCCACGGATTCCATTTTATTGCAAATGCAGGACAGTTTGATTGCCCGCTATTTGCATGTGCTTATAACAGAAAACCTTAAGCATCTGGAATATTTAACTATCACAGGTATTTTAAAACACTTCTCCAGAGGATGCAATTTAAGGCAGAGGTTTTTTGTTTTTTTGTTTTTCCTATTGACGTAAATATTTCCTTTTGTTTAAAACGAGAAGTCCGTTTAGAGCCGCAGGCCATCCGAAAACTACGGAATTTTCAGCTGTTTCAATATGGCCGTGCTAAAAACAGCTGTCAAACTGATGACTCCAGAGAGGTCCCTGAGAATGACTTTGCCACTTTTCTTGCCCCTTCTGTGTCCACCCCTCTGGCTGGATTTCATTTAAAATGAACAATGTTGGAAAAGAGACACCTGATTTCCATAAAATATGAACATCGCGTATTTAGGGGGTTAAATTTCAGTAAGCTGAAGAATGCTTTTAACCAAACACCACATCTCCACAATCCCCAGTAATTCCCACCGATTGAAGCACCACTGCAATCTATCTATCGTATGTTTCTGAGATGAGCTCTTCCAATGAGAAAATGGCTTAGCTCGTCATTTAAAAACAGAACTGCCTTCTTGCCAGTGACTTTCATCATAATGATTTAATAAATGGCAGGTTCCCCTTGACTCCTGCATATAAATCCCCCTACCCAGGACATGGCTTGCTGTGTTGGAAAAGACAGCCTTCTAGAACAGTATTCCCTGGCTGGGATCCCTGAAGCATTTGCTCTCTACCAGGCATTGTGTTCAGTTTTGCATACATTATGCCATTAGATCTGTGTGTCGAGTACATCAGGTTTTGTACAAACTCCTGACGTTAAAGGGATTTGCCCAAAATCTGAGGGCTGGGGACTATCCGCTTGAGGACCCTCACGCAGCTTTTCCAACTGGTTTCTAAGCAACCGAAAAGCTAAGGTACTTGAAATGCCAAGATTGCAGCTTGGGCCCAAGTGAAGTTCAACAAATATTAGTTTCTTGTCCTGTTCCTTCCAACCTCATGTTACAAATTTTACCCGACATTAGTGTTAGAGGAGAGAAGAAAAATGTAACTTTTACCTTCTCCCTCTTTCTTTCCAACTGTAAACTTGAACCTTAGCGTAACTGGACCAGTAAGTCAACACCCCTTTTTCCAACATCAGTTGAAATTGAAAAGGGTTGCCTTGAAATTAATTTTACTTCATTTCTTGCTTCTCACTTGAATCCTCAGGCTATGAAAAATTACAGAATTTACATTTCTTAATCAATTTGTTCTAGAGTTGGATTTACAGCAGCTTTATTAAAAATCCCGATGACCAACATGTGTTACAAATATTTAAGTAACTATCAGCCCTTCTCATATTAACAAGCCAGGCTCTTTCCCCTATAGTAAGAGAAGAAAAATCCAAGATTTTTAAATCCAAAGATTTAAAAACCTTTTGGGCATCCACATAGCCTAGGAGTATTCTCTCTCAGGTTCTTACAGTTGAGTCGCTCTGGGAGGATAGAGGGCATATCTTGTGTTGTTTTTGTTTGTTCACTGTATCCCCCGTAGAATTATATTTAAATATGTGTTAAATGAACACATGAACAACTTCTGTTGCTTGCATTCATGTTTAAATATTCATATCAAGAGGAAGTACCTTGTTTTTGGAAACCTTTTTTTTTTTACTGTGTTCACATCTTTTTTGTACGTGTGTAACATACACAAATCCCTTTAACAACCCCATCCATTGCTTATTTGCTTCATTGGGCATATATTTGGCATCTCTCTCCATCTACCCCTTGGGTTAGCCTTCCTGGTTTAGCTGTGTGATTGGCCTTCACCACTGACCCTAGTTCTCTGTCCCAGAGAGAGCCTTGATCCAGACTGCCCAAGGGTCCTGGCTGACCTCCCAACCTAAGCAGGCAATTCTCTTGGTTCCCAGCCCCCAAGTGCAGCAAAAAGATGCTGGCCAGCTTTCCAAAGGCTGCTTAGTGGCCAGGAGTGTGGGTCCAGGTCTGACACCAGGCATGCTGGAGAGATTGGCTGGAACTCAGCATAGGAGGGACATCCCATTGTACGGCTCCAGTTAATTGACCCTGACAGGACACAAATTGAGCTTGGACTAAGGACTAGGATCAAGGCCATCTCCATTCACCAGCTGGCAATCCTTTCAGATGGCTTGTTCTATAAGTTTCACACTGAGGCTGGATGAACATGACACAATACAAGACGTCAGAGGCACTTTCGTTGTTCTGTTTCAAAGATGTTAGGTGATAAACTGCTAGCGAAGAGTGTTAGGAGGCAGAGATGGTATTTTTGGCTTCATAGAGAACATTATCAAAAATGCAAATAAGAATAATGATGACAATCACAAAGTTAGAGCTAAAAGAGCGTTCTGGACATTTATTGATGACCAGCTACAGGTCTTTCTTTGTCTAACACAGCAACATCATATTTTACAAGTGAATTAGGTTGTAAAGGTGGGACATTAGGGGAGAAAAGGTGGGGAGCACCTGGGTGGCTCAGTCGGTTGAGCGTCTGACTCTTGATTTTGGCTTAGGTCATGATCCCAGAGTCAGGAGATCGAGCCTCGTGTCAGACTCCTTGCTGAGCATGGGGCCTGTTTGAGATTCCATCTCTCTCCCTCTGCCCCTCTCCCCCACCCATGCTCTCTATTTCTGTCTCTAAAAAAAAATAAAATAAAATAACTAAGATGGGACATTAGGATAAAAATTGCTTATGAGTGAATAATATTAAAAATTACTTAATTTCCTATTAAGTACACTATGCATAATTTTAGCTATGAAATTTTACAGGGACATATGTGTATGAATATATACTACTTCTAGTGAAAAATTAAGAGTATATGCAAAAATATCACTTGACGACATTTCATCATGCATCAAGGAGGATTAACATAAGTTAAATGTCTCTACAAGTAAATTGCATATAATAAGAATACTTGGATATCATTTAAAAAGTAATAGATTAGACTTCAGGAAAATCACGTATTACTCCCATGACCACACCTAATAAAAATGACCTCAAGCAACTTACTTTGTCTTTGCTAAAACTCAAACCCTTTACACTCGTTCCATTCAGAGAGTTTTTCTTATTTTATCATAAACGAATGGACATGTTTATAAGTATTATCTTCCCTACTCATCTGTCAGTACTGACTTGATAACAGAGAGGATAAAAGACATGATGACACTTTAGAATATGCAGGTTGAACCCTTGAATGACAGCCTCAATTTTGATCCCTATGCAGGATGCTGGCCCCCAGGTGGCTCTGGGTAGCACAGCCCATTCTGCTAACAATACATCCCAGTAAATATAAATATTGTGAAATATGCCTTACCAAAAAAAAAAAAAAAAAAACCACAAAAAAGCAAAACCAAAACAAAAAAAAACAAAAAACAACAGCAACAACAAACAAATAAAAATTTTATTTTAAATAATCTAATAATGAATGACTAGGTAGTAACTTTAAGAAAAATATTCATAAGATTGCCTCGTGTTTAGTTTTACTGGTTCTCATAAAATACCAACTCTGCTTTTAACAGAGAGCAAATCAGATCAAGCTATAGTGAGTATGGTTCTAACCATCATAAAACCAATTGGCACCCATCAAGTGAGTGAATGAAGATACACCATTTTATTTGCCTGATTTTCCTAGAGAGCAGTCATTAAGCCATCTTGCTGATGACATTTCTCATCTTATCAGAGAGATCAAATAAGGTAGTTAAGTTAATAAATGGGGCACCTATGTTAGAATGAAAAAATCAAACAAATAAAGGAACACATGTCCGACCAAGAATTGCACAGACATCAGACGACACCTGTAATGTCCTGGACATGTCTCTTAAGGCAAAGGAAGAAATATGATGCTGCTTTTATCATTTAAAACCAGGCTGGACAAAGTTCTTTGTGGTCTGTTTCAGGAAGAACTCTGGCCAGGACAGCATGAGCCAATTGCTGTAGGAGACTGTCCTGTATCCAGTTTCCACATTCTATGTTCAGGATAACATGAAAGCAAACAGAAAAACACAATGTATGCTTTCAGATTCATTTCACCACTACAAATGCATTTAACTAAATGCAGTAAGATGTAACCAATCAACTCCATCTCGTATAATTTTTTTTTAAAGCCAGCTCCTCTTTGTAGAAATCTCTTTGAAAACTAGTTTTACGTTCTTTCAATTCTTGTGATGGATTCCTCCCGTTAGCACATGCTTTTGAAAAGTTTAAGTTGAGATGTAAAATAAAAATGCTATGTGCTTTGAGTAATCACAGAAATATGGGCAATGAAACAATTCTACCTTTTAAAGGTATATTATCATTTTTTTGTGTTTTTTCTGGAAGTTAACCATCTGAAGTTGAAAATAAGCCCTGTTTTTATATACATAACAGAAGAATTCAGGAGGCATATTATTGACTTCTGGAAGTCAGAATCCCCAAGGAAGGAAAGTATGAGGTATAGAATGTGCAGGGTCACTCCAGGGTCAACACAGGACCTGTGGCTCTCTTTGCATTTGGGCATGTGTCGGCCTCATCCCCCATCTGAGAACCAGACTGGTCCTTTGGGGGTCCCATGTCCAGGATAGCATGTTCCTGGCAGGGGAGACTATCCTATTGAACACTCTCTCAACACTTCTCCTCCATTACCCATTCGTGAGTGTTCATGCCCATAGGTCCTTCAGTTGAGGCCAATGCCTCTCATTACCAAAGCACAAATAAGAAGCCAAGTTTAATAGCTCTGTGGAAGCAATGGGCCGTATGCTTCAATCATGACATAAAGAGTAGATGGTAGATACTAAATCCATGATCGAAAGTGCACCATTGATGCGGGCACTGCTGCTCTTCTCATAGGACCCCAGTTAGAACTTTGCCATCCCCGCAAGAAGGAGGACTGACTCCATCAAACACTCAGCCCAAACCCTGGCCCCTCTCAGACCCTCCTGTCACAGAGGTGCGTCTCCTCACACCATTGCTCACCTCCCATCCCCGCCCCGCCTCCAACCCCAGCTCAACCCATGAATTCTACCCTGCACGTTGATTCAGTCCACAACATTGTGTCCCACAGGGGTCTGTATGCCGTTTCTGTCAAGGGCCAAAGAGTAAATACTTGCAGCCTTGTGAGTCCTATAGCCTCTGTCTTAACCATTTAGCTCTGCCACTGGAGGGCAGAAGCAGACAGCCAAATGAGTGCAGCCAAGCTCCAGTAAAACTTTACTTAGACATACTGACCTTTGAAGCTCACGTAATTTTCACACGCCACAAAATATTCTCCCTCCTTTGAATTTTGCAGCCATGTAAAAATGTAAAAAGTGTATACGTTCTTAGCTAAGGGCCATATAGAAGAAATGCCCAAAGAGACTTGGCCCCTGGACCATAGTTTGTCAACCATGCTTTACTGAAGAAGGCAAGGCCTGGGAAGCAGCCGTATGCAATTGGAACACATCACAAATAAGCTTCCTGTCACTTGGCTCTTTGAACCAAGATTTAAAGCACTGAAGGACTTCCTTCTGAAGTTTGGATCTTCTTTGGTTCTTCTGGATAGAAAATACATAGCAAAAGTTACAAAAACTGTGACAGAAGCAGCTCTTCGTATGGTTGAGGCAGGCCATTTCTCTACGAAGACACTAATACCTTTGAAAACACTGCCTTTTGCACTTGCTTAGCAGATCTGGACCAACTGTGCCCCCAGATCTCCTTGGCCACCCTACCATCCCCAGGGGCTCCCATTACCTACAGGGGAGGTAGCCCAGGTTGTCACCCTCTAGTCCGCATAGGAGGACCCAAGCCCTTTGAGATGACTCAGGTGTTGCTAAATAGTTGGGGTCCCAGCCCTATGTTCACAAACTGGTACACACTCTCTTTCGACATCCTAACCAAAACTCCTTTCCCTCTACATCCCCATTGCCTGCACAATGTCTAGACACTCAGGTGGGACCCGTCTCCCCAAACATCACAGTCTCCAGGTTCATTCTTTCTTGCCTGGGCCCTGGCTACATCCCTTGTGGCCAACGGAGATGTCTCCTACACCCCTCCCCACTCTATCCCTGCTCATTCCCTCATATGAACCTGGGCACCTTCATTCTCCATGCCATTTCTCTCCAACAGACTCCACTCGCAGAATCTGGGACACTGTGAGTCATCACCCTTCTGGCCAACTCTGTTTCTCAGAAACATCTAGACATCTAGAGGCCCTGACATTAAATGTGGGATATTCTGGAGACCAGCTCTCAGAGCCAGTACATATAAAATCAAGTAGGGTCTGCGTGTGTGCTGTGAATTCTTTTGTTAGGTCTTTGGTAGAAACCGCTGGATAAGCCTCTCTGGCTGGTGAGAAATGCTGTGTGTGGTTATCAGACAGTGTAGGATGGAAGGGACAGTGACATTCCGCAAAGGGAGGGGACCCAGCAAGAGGAGCGATAAACAAATGTTTATTGGCTGGATGAATGAATGACTGAGTGAATGAATGAATGAAATGAGAGCCACCCCACACTTTAGAAAGTAAATAAATGAAGTCCTGTTATGCAATAGTTAACCTCAGTTTGATCCCATAAAATTGTAAGAGCCTGTTTCTAAAATTCTACATGTGTTTTCCAAGCCTGCGCATACACTTGGCCCCTGCATCTTCCCCAGCTGCCAAATCTGACTGGAATAGTAACTACCAGCTACAAGTCAGAGTTCCTGGCCTCTCAATACTGTGTGTATTTCAAAGTTCTGTCATTCACCGTCAGTTTCTCAGCCCTGAACTGAATAGCTTCTGTGTTCCAAAGCACATCTCATGGGCAGACCACATGTCCACTTTGTATTTCACAACATGTGACCCTTCATTCTGTCCTGACCACTGGATGACAGTAACTTTTGGGGAGGGTGCCACGTGGCCATGTGTACCCCTCATAGGAGACACACGGCGTGGACACTGTATTTCGTGCAGACAGAGACAAGGTGCAGACCTCTTCTCTTGGACATCGCTTCCTCAAAACCCACCGTCTATTTACTCAGAGCGGCTGCTCAGCCAGGGGTCTGTGCAGCAAGGCGTGGTCCCTCTCCAACTGAGGCTGCATGTGAAGCAGAGCCCCTTCCACACTGTGCCACTCACGGGACTGTGAAGGTCTGACAGTCATTATTTGCTTGTGTTCCCTTTGGTTCCACAGAGAGACCAGGAAAATGGGTTATTAGTGACCTGAAATTTGAGGAATCAGTGGTTGTTTAACTACATTGTCCATCCCAAGCAAGGCCAATATTCAACTCTGTAAAGACTCCCCGAGACAACAACAGTGTTTCTCAGGCTTGAGCATACATCAGGATGCCCTGAAGGGCTTGTGAAAACACAGATCACCACCTCTACCCCTCAGCAGGTTTCTGATTCAGAGGGGATTCCCTAGCTTTCTCCCCACTCCAGACATCCCCACCCCCACAGTCATCACAGATCCCTCCTGAAGGGTCCCTCGGAGGTATTCCTCCCGGGGTCATCTCTTGTGATCTCGCCTGGGTGCAGCAGGGAAGGTCGACTGCATTCCAGCAACAGCTGGTCTTCCTCTAGGCTCAGGTGAAGTGTTCCTTCTCGGGAACCTTTTTGCCCACAATGGGAAAAGGCACCTCTCTCTTTTCCCTTCCATGCTACCCAGTGCCAACCTTGGGCACCACAAGCACAGTGCTCTGCTTTAATCACGGATTCACTTGCAGGTGTCCACTTGTATGGGAGAGGCACCAGCCCGTACTGCTCTATTTAATGCATCCGTTCACTGCGCAAGCTTACTGAGTAGCTGCTATTTATGGTGGGGAGCAGGGAAGGGGGCTGGAGGGATAACATGAACGAACATGAGAAAAGACAGACTGCCACCCCTGTAATAAAGGGAAATGAGGACAGGTTTCATTTTAAGTGAATTTGGAGCAATCTAAAAGGAAAATTTGCGATTCATTTTTCACCTGAGTTACTCAACATGCCTGAGCAATGTGGTGTTCCTGGAATGCAGAAGTCTGCGGTAGAGGTTTTAGCTCTCATGGTTGGCCGGCAGGTGAATCCTGGCAGTGAGCAGAGTCCATTCACCTGTGGTGGGAAGGGGGAGGGGAGCATGCCAGAAACAGGCCCCGGCTAGTGGTTTTCTAAAGAAGAGGTGCCTGTTCTCATCACTCACATCCTTGATGGTGCTGTGAGCATTTGCACATCCCTGTTTTTACCAACTTTTTAAAGACCTCTACATCTGCCACTGCGGCTCCCAGGCTGATTTGGATGAATGCATAAAATACTGGCACTTGCAAAACCACACAGATCCATTGACAAGGTGCTACTGTTGTCATGGAGATCAAAAGAGACAGTTTCTTAAAGGAAGTGGGGGTTGGCAGGGGGGGATCGGAGGCTGGAGAAAGGGCGCCTAGAAGGATGAAAGAAGGCTGTTTAGGGAGACTAAAGGAGGAAGAAAATACCAGGGCCAGAAAGGGGACAGAGTACCCCAGATGGCAGATAAATGAGGCACATGGAAAGAAACCGGGCTCATTACTGGATCCAAAGGCAAATGAAAGGAAGAGTAGTATTCAACGTGGAAAAATAATTAACCCCTACATGAGAAACGCAATAGTGAATAGAGAAGGGCTTCTCGTGGAACTGTAGCACACTCTGAGGGGTTTGAGAGAAGGTAGGAACAGAACCCCCCGTAAATCAGAGCCGTCTGTAAATAACAACATCTTCCAGTGCGGAAAGGGACTCAGAATGTTGAATTCTACAATATAGAGTGAAGGGGGCCCTCCTCCACTTTAGACTTCCTTCCTTTGTTCTTTTTTTCTTCATTTTTCCATTCACTTACTCTCCAGAATCTTCCTTTAATATGTATTAAGAGGACTGGTTGGCAGGTGAGGTTTGCTCTAAATCTGTGGGTCTGCCTTAAGTGATCCTTATTGTATATTTTTTAATGTTCTTATTTATTTATTTGTTTGTTTTTGAGAGAAAGAGAAAGAGAAAAAAAACACAAAACACAAGTGGGGGAAGAGCAGAGAGAGAAAGGGAGCTCCAGGCTTGAGTGCAGAGAGCCCAACGCGGGGCTCAGACCCATGGACTGTGAGATCATGACCTGAGCTGAAATCAGCCGTTTAACCAACTGAGCCACCCAAGTGCCTCAATTGATCCTTATTATGAAAACATGTAGCCCATCAGCTGGCTAAGGAAGTGAGCAAACTTTCTGGAATACCTGTTTTAAGAAGGAAAATAAAAAGATCACTTTGTCCAAATAAGTTGGTTCTTTGAATGCTATTTGCTGCTTTAACGGGGCCTGGAAAATGAAGCCGGACCCTTCCAAATCCTGCCTGGATCTCTCATCCTGATGTGTGAGCTGCCACACTAAGTGACCACGTGGAAGCCAGCTCTCAGCTTGAATCTAAGTTGCACGGTGCTCCTGAGACCTTCTTCCGTACTGGCTCATCCAGGCCTCTGATCAGGCCTGTATCGTGATTCCTGATTCTGGGCATCCCGTCCATCTTTAAGCCTTTCCCATTAGCCCTGGACCCAGTCAGATTATAACCCTGCAACTGAGGTCATTCCTACCCGTCACTTTTGTTGAGCCTCATCTGTGCTCAAAACCCTTCTCTTCTGCAGCTACCGTAACATTTTCTGAGAATGTCCCCTGTGCTGAAGTTCCGTTTTAGACGAGTGAGTGGGTGAGATTTCAGGCATGCTTGTGGGAATCCTTGTGCGCTTGGAGCTTGCATTCAAGTCCTTGGAAACCAACATTCGATACAGACCGGTGGCCGCAGGAGGGGATGGAAGTGATCAGTTCTTGCTGAGCCGATGGCTGAAGGAGAGAGAACAAGAGGCTGAAGGAGAGAGAACGTGGATGGAGGCAGTCGAAGGAAACCGATGAGCTGGAGAATGAGTTGGGTTTTGACAGAGGAGGGAGAGGAGTAGTCTCTGATGCGGGGGAGCAGCGGGGAGAGGCTCATGAGATGGGAAAATGCAAGAGAGTTAGAACTTCGGTGCTTGTTCAGCAGCCCGAGAGAACCCTAGGTCATCAGGGAACGTCCAGGAACATCCTTGTTAAATCTCAACTACAGGTACAGCTGAGATTTGGAGAGAAGGGGCATGATCGAAGTGGTTTCTTAGGAAATTTGCCTTCTTCAGTAACCTGCAACCCAGATTCAAGATCTCTACCTGATTTCCTCTTTTTCCTTTCTTCCACCGTTAACTCCATTCATTTAGTTTCATTAAACAAATGAAAACATTTTTTTTTCGATCACAATATGATGCTATTTAACATCAAACTGGTTGATGGTTCTGAAACCATCTTCCACATTAGGATTTCTTCTTTACATACATCTACCTTTATCCCAGGTCAACACATGCTCCAAGGCTCAGATGTTTAAAGCATCATTGCAAACAAACTTGAAAGTAAAGGGTATTATGTACTAACTTGCCTTGGGATGATGTGAAGCTCATTGCCAGACAAATGGATTCAGGGGCCACCACTGTTCCACACCCCCTGTCCCCACTGGCCTGTTGCCCATTCAAATCAGAGAGAATCTCCAGGGTCACTTTCAAAACACTTTGGAATGCGCACCACAGTCCCTAACATTTCCTATACTGAATGTACAAAAATCCTGTTTCTATGGATGTGTAAAAAGGTAAGAGTTTTTCAGTGTTTCCAAGGATTTCTTTCATGTAAACACATCCCTAAGTTGAAATCTGACTGCTCAGCATACAAAATAATGATAAAACATAAACTCTGCCTGATATAGTTAGAATTTTGTCTTGTGTTTGCGCATGCAAGCAATGCTTTCTCTTCATGTGATTTGTTAAATGTTTCTTTGATTTAAAAATGTCTGTTTTGGGATGAGCACTGGGTGTTGTATGGAAACCAATTTGTCAATAAATTTCATAAAAAAAAAATAAAAAAAAATAAAAATGTCTAGCATAATTATGCTAGTTAGAATGTATTCTTACCCATGGGAGGGAAAAAAGGAAGATTTCTCCACCCTACCCATGCAGCCAGATCACAGGCATGATTAATCTCCCAAACCCAAGGAGCTAAAAGTCAGCAAGCAGGTTCCTCTACTTCTGGAAGGTTTAGCTAAATTGGTTGCCCAGCTATGTAAACGTATTCTGTTGGAAATCGCCTTTATTCCCTCTCTCGCTTCTTGATCCGATGCGTAACCACCGTATTGGGATCCTGACCTAGTGTCTGAGGGGTTCTTAAACCTACACAGTGAGTCACTTGAAAAATTAGAATATTTAATGAGTCTAAACCTAATCTTAAAAAATATATATCATTTATATTTGGGTCACTGTATTTAACATTAAAAATGTTTTAATGCTTATTTATTTTTGAGAGAGCATGTCTCTCATATTGAGCATATTTTGAGAGACAGAGAGAGAGAGACAGAGCATGAGCAGGGAAGGAGCAGAGAGAGAAAGGGAGACACAGAACCAGAAGCAGGCTCCAGGCTCCAAGCTCTCTGCACAGAGCCCAACGCGGGGCTCTAACTCACGAGCCGTGAGATCATGACCTGAGCCGAAGTCAGACATTTAACCAACTGAACCACCCAGACGCCCCATGCTGTATTTAACATTTAAAAACTACATGAAATAAAAGAAATACCTGTTTTAAATTTGACTTAGAGATGACTCTTGCAGGGAAATTAATTTCATTAATTAATTAAATGATATAAATGCCACTCAGGGGTTGTGGTAAAACAATTTCCATGTCATCAAATTCTCAAAATCTAAAATCTTTCGATCCGATTTCATACAAAGTGAAAAGTCATAGCTCATCACTGGAAAAACAAGATTGCATAGAGCTGTGCTTATAAAAAAGATCTCGAGTCAGGATCCAACGGTGACTATGAACGCACTGGTTTACATGCCTGTTTCGTCGATCTCTATCGGATCTACGTATTTGCCTGAAATCAGACTGCTTGTTGAGGAAGACAGCTGCAATCCAAGAAAACCAAATATGAGGAAACTTGCTTTAAAAGATATGATTTTACTGCTCCTCTATAGCTCAGACTAACACTCCAACGTAACCTGCGGTATCTAATCCCACTGGGAGGGTGCCTATTAGGCAATTCATCAATATTTGCTGAAATTCATTAATGCTGCCCAGAACCTCCTTCTGCCTTCTCCCTGTGTGGATGCCGCTGCCTCGCGCTTTGCCCTTGATGAAGGACTAGCTCACCAGCCAGCCCCGCCCCATCTGCTCCCTAGCCACCATTCCTGTGCTGGACACCCTTGCTCTCCTGCGGCCACCCTGCCTCTCCCAGCCGCTTTCTGCAGGCACCTCGCACTATGTCCTCACCTCCCAGGCCCGAGCCCTGGCCACCCTTCCAAGTCCACGGGGAACGGCCCCTTCCAACCGCTCCGAGTTCACCGCTTTCTGGATGCCTGCTGGCCTTCGCGTCCAGGGCCGGACACTCGACACTTGAGAGTCTCTCTGGTTTCCTAAGTGTTTACTCCCTCTCTCCAATTGGATTGTCAGCACTTGGGGGACAGAGAAAGTCCTCATGCTCCTGAGGGCTCTAAGCCCACGGTTTGTAGTGAAATACAGACACACAGATACTCACACGCACACCAGACAAAACACAAATATGCACACATACACACTTGCACACACTCGTATGCAAACACACATGTACTCACACACAGACATAGCACAAATACACATACACGCTTGCACATACACTCACATACACACTTGTGCTCACACATAATGCACACGCAGACATACAAATACTCATATATGTACACTTGCACACAAGTAAGTATCTCTTGACTGCCTGAAAGTCTGCAAAACCTCCCTGAAAAATCACCGTTGTGTTGCTCTTATAATTGTAAAGAGTTTGGCTTCTTTTAAAAATCCAAGATGTTGGCTAACATGTTCTGTCTTCGACTCAGCAGACCCTCTGTCATTAGCAGAGACTAGCCAACTATAGCCTCACCCCTGCCCAGGTTACATCCCCATGAAATGATTCCAAAACGATTTGTGCCTTAAGGAAAGAAGTCTTCCTTCTTGTCATTGGTGGACCCCCTTCACATGCAGCTCTCAATTGGAAACACCTTTATTCTGGAACATTCCATTAAAGTGGAAGCTCCACGAGGGCAGGGACCTTGTTTTAAAAACTCATTTCTGGGGGCACCAAGGGGGCTCAGTCGGTTAGGGGTTTGACTCTGGCTCAGGTCACGATCTCACGGTTTGTGAGTTGGAGCCCCGCATCGGGCTCTGTGCTGACAGCTCGGAGCCTGGAGGCTGCTTCGGATTCTGTGTCTCCCTCTCTCTCCGCCTCTCCCCTGCTCACACTCCATCTCTCTCTCTCTCTCTCTCTCTCTCTCTCTCTCTCTCTCTCAAAAATAAATAAACATTCAAAAAATTTTTTCTAATAAAATAAAAAAAAAATCATTTCTGCTCCCTGTCAGAGCAGCTCTTACTCAGTAGATTTTGCTGGGTGAAGGTGTGAAGATTGGTGTCCCTGTGTGATGGCTGGTGGACCTGGGGCACCACATGCGTACGTGGTGTTTCCGACCCCCGAGGAGGAGTACGCGGCCAAGGGCGGCTGCGCATGAGCTCACTGCAAACATCCCTGTCTCGACTCCTGTTAGGACACCTCCTACCTTCGTCACCATGGCCTTCCGACTGTATTCCGCTTCCCTAAGAGGCGGGTGGGTGCGGGCTTCCCTCCTGTCCTTCTAAAGTTTTCCTTAGTGCGTTCTTTTCTTCTCCTCTTCAGGCTCCCAAGAAACATTTGCAAAATGGGATTATCCGTGGCTACCAGATAGGTTACCGCGAGTACAGCACCGGGGGCAACTTCCAATTCAACATTATCAGTATCGACACCACTGGGGACAGTGAGATTTACACCCTGGACAACCTCAATAAGTTCACCCAGTACGGCCTGGTAGTGCAGGCCTGCAACCGGGCCGGGACGGGACCTTCTTCTCAGGAAATCATCACCACCACCCTCGAGGATGGTAGGTTCTGGAGGCGGCCGCTCGGGCCTTTCCTTCCTCAAGCGTCTGCTCTGGTCTGGTGGCCACGCTGGCCCCCGACAGCCTGGCTCCTGCTGGCTCTGCCGTGACAAAGTTGCCAGGCCCGGGCCGGGGACTGGGGGTTCCAGGGAAACTTGCCTTAATTCACTCACCGGCTGCAGGGACTGGGTCTCACCCTTGACTGTAGAGCCCAAATCTGTTCCTCTCCAGCATCTCAGTCATTCCAAGCAGGAGAACTGGGCTTTTCCCGAGTGCATCCAAGGCTCTCCCTAGGACCGACTAGGATGTAGAAATCTGATTTTCTAAGAATTTCTTCCAAATCAATGTTAAAGGGGATTTTTCTTTATTTCTTTCTTTTCTTATTCTTCTTCTTATTATTATTATTATTATATTATTATTATTATTATTATTATTATTATTATTATTATTTTGGATTGCTTTCTATTTTCAACCACTCTGCACCAGAGAAAGGAATGAGCAGGGTCCTGGAGCAAATCTCACGGTGACCGAGCACCCCCTAGTGACCGTGAGGAGTTACTTCACCCTTCTCCCATGCCTTCCAGTCGTGCTTGAAAAGCAATAGAGAACCGTGTCCAGAAGCCCAAGGTTAGGGGCAGAGATAAGGCATGGGGTTCATTGTCACACTATGTGTAGATTTTTAAGGCGGCAACTTCGCACGCTGGGGACTTGCATCCATAACTTCCGACCATTTTTACAGGGAGAGAAGTCTTACAAAACCAGGAACCCTAAAACTGGGATTTTTCTTTCCGACTCCACGGTCTTTGCAATCATGGTTACGTATGCCTTTTGGTTTTCACTTCTATGCTCATGGTGCACCGATGTGTGTGTTTCTGTTGATACTTTGTCCCTTCTCCCAGCCAGGCCATTTAAGCTTTGCATAAACTCAATGTGAAGAAAACAAGACCTCAGACATCCTTCCGGCCTCTGTCTTAATCCATTCTCCCTGTTTCCTCTGACAAAATATTATACTTTTGAAAGGGGAGGCTGGCCTGGGAGGAGGGGGACAGTGAATAAGCTATATGACTACATGTCTGCTCTGTAGCACTTTCCAATAGCTAGGCTTCCAATTTACATGCCAGATGCATCTAAATACAGAGGGTCACTTACAAGAGTGATGGGGAAATAAATCGGACAAGCTATGGTGTTTTACTCATGCAGTAATATCAGAAGCGTTCCCCATTCCCCAGTCCCAGTCCAGCCTCCTTCAAAGTGAAGCAATTAACTCAGAAAGGGAGACTGTGGAAGTATGTTAGGACATAGACTCATATTATTTTACATAAACTCATATTATTTTACATTTTACGGAGTTATAATATTTGCATAGGGTAGTGGTACTCGGGGTTTTTTTTTCCTTAATTTTGTGGATTGAGTGCGATTTTTTTCTTTTCCTTGCACGTTGCAGTGTTAAACTAATGTTGCTTATTCGGTATTGCTTTGCCAGTTAAACCTCCCACGGTTGTTACAGATTCTAATTGTTTAATTTCAGTGCCCAGTTACCCCCCTGAAAATGTCCAAGCCATAGCAACATCACCAGAAAGCATATCAATATCCTGGTCCACACTTTCCAAGGAAGCCTTGAATGGAATTCTCCAGGGGTTCAGAGTCATTTACTGGGCCAACCTGATGGACGGAGGTAAGAGGGCTAAAAGAGCTGTTGAGTTTGCCCCCGAAGGATGTGTGCTGGGATTAGCAGGCCCTCCTCCTAATGTGGGATACAGGCTATGGAGGGCACATCTTTATCAGTGGACACAGTCTGCTTTCCCCCTGTCGTCCTGTTCTAGCCTCTCCTCTTATGCTCTCACAGGTGTGCACAGCTGTTTAAAACATCATGTATCCTCAAAAAGTGATGTGAGGTAACGGAGTGGGTGGCATTTGGGGACTCTAGGCACGGATACATTTTCCTAGATGAGTATCTATACCAAGCCCCCGCCTCCATATGCAGCACCAAGATGTTGATTTGTATCTAGAAAGTTCTATGTGACGTGTATCCTAAAAGGCTGACCTCTTCCAAATTCCCAATAGAGCTCAGCAGGGAAACTTCTTAAGTGCCTGTAGCTGACCCAGGGGAGGGCTCAGGAGGAATGCCGGAATATTCCTCACGAGGAGCCATTTAATCCCAAACCTCCTTCTGTCTTTTTCCCCTTCTCCTTCCCCACCTCCCGTTTCTCTTCTGTCGTTCTTCTTGTTTCTCTGTGTTTGTTTTTATTTTTCTTCCAAGTTACAGGACAAAATCCTTCTGTTGGTTTGGGCAAGACTCTGAATGAGAGCCTGCTCAGATAGAGGCGAGGTTGGGCCCAGAACTTTCTTGGGGAGAGTACCTCTCGGTGTGCCTGCTTTCAGAGGGTGGGTGTCACTGAACCAGACTGAGCGCCTCCCCGTGAGCGGGATAGACACACACCCGTACCACAGCCCTCACGGGGAAGCTCCTAAGG
The DNA here is from genome assembly GCF_007474595.2 of Lynx canadensis. Taxonomy (NCBI): domain Eukaryota; kingdom Metazoa; phylum Chordata; class Mammalia; order Carnivora; family Felidae; genus Lynx; species Lynx canadensis. The sequence goes on along the minus strand of NC_044311.2, from coordinate 153,351,315 downwards.
CCTGCATCCCAAGACCGTGTGGCGCACGCTCCCACCCTCCCCTTCAGTCCAGTCTCAGCCTCCTCCTGCACCTCCCGTCCCAGGGCAGGGGGGTGCCTCTCCCCTTGTGTGGGGCTTCTTTGAACCCCTCTGACTGCATGTGGCCTCCTGGCGCATGCTTGCCTCTGAGTTTGGGCAAACACAGCCAGAGCCCCCAGATATATCTCGAGTCTGCTCTGCCAAGCAGGTGGCTGTCCCCACCCAGGTGAACAGAGCACACAGGGCCTCGGAGGCCACAGGGGGCTCTAATACTGATGCCACAGTACAGGAAGGAAGACACGTTAATAAATAAGCTAAGTAAAGAGCAGTTTGGGGAGCCTTAGTTATTTATGTCTTCATCAGACCTGCTTCTCAGGGCTCAGTAAGGATTCACCTGCTCCATCCGGGGCAGGCGCACTGAGTATCTACTCTGTGCTGGCCTCGTGCTAGACCAGTGAGCCCAGAAGAATCTAGTGAACATAGAACCGCAAGCCCGGTAATGCACAGCCATCCTCCACAGAGGGACAGAACTACGTAAATGATTCTTTGACAACTTCCCCCTCTTGTCCCCCAAAAGAGCTCTTTTAAAATCCCATAGAGGTAAAGTGTAGAGCAAAAATATTTGTAAAAAGTATCTATTTTGTTGACAGTGTCATACTATATCATCGTATATTCTTGTTCTGGTTTCTCGTCCTCCTCTTGAATGATGTGAAGCTAGAACCCCTGAGCGCACTCCCCTAAAGGCAGCGTGACACCGAAATGATTTTGTTGTTCTTCCTGGTGGAAATGTTTTCCAGAACCCGGCGGTGACGACTCATCCGTATTTTCACACATCGCTCCTATTCGCTAATATCGCCTATTAACACCTTAGCTCTACGAAGGGTAATGTGGCGAAGACGGTTCTTTTGACTTGACGCTTCTAAGCGTTAAATACTTGAATATTCAAAAACATGAAAGGCTTTAAGTAAAGACTGCTTAGAAATGCATACGGTTCCTAAAGATACGTTGGCTCACGGTATTCAGATCAAAGCGATGTGCTTAATGCCTAATGTAGGAGTTCTACACTTAATCTCCGAAAGATGAGAAAGAAACCCTTAGAGACATAAACCTGCTACGAACACTCACTCCTTACCTGCTGCTTATAAGAAGTGACATTTATGAATTAGCAGGTGATTCCACGGGATCACTGATACTTCTGCAAAAACTTCTCAGGCTGCGGCCCGAGGCTCCCACGGACGTGAGACATCGTGACTGTGTAAAGGACTGGACCCACTCACCCACACCCCCACAGCCACACTCGCACGCACCCCCACACACTCACGCACACAGACTTACATGCAGCCTCACACATACATCTACACACTCATAGGCACACACACTCGCAGACTGGGAGACCCAGGTTGTCACTACCACTGTGATTAGCAATTGCCCCGAATACTTTCAAATATGTACATCAGAAAAGCATTTGTTATTGTTAACGTGATCAGATAAAGCTGGTTAATATATCTGATAGGACAGGCGAGCCACACACCACGTTGGTGAAATTTCCGAGTGTCTTATCATCTGAAAGCTCAGTACTTTGCAAGAGCTCACAAAGCCGTTCATCTGAGATTGCTAGAAAACTTGTGCACGCCGAAGTCCCGTTTCCGTCTGAATCCGAACCGCTTGTCGTCTCTTCCGTCTTTCCCCAAGACAGCACAGTGGATTCTGAAGCGAGGTGGCATTTAGGTGCCATCCGGCTGTTAGCGTCGATGGTGGGCCAGTTCACGGCACTTCAGAAACGTTATTCCCACCCCCCGTTTTTTGTCTTAAAACCCTTTGAGAACGAGGGAGGGCATCGATACATAAAACAGTTTGTTTTCCAACAGAAAGTGAAAAAAATGTTAGAGTAGAAATGATACCTCTAAATTCATTTCATGTATTTATTTCGTGTTATTTTAGTCATGATTTCACCTGAGCGTTATTCTTCAGTTCCTGTTTGTTTTTTAATAACCTTACTGAGGCTGTAAAAGGTAGATGATAGAAATCCTCCTTAAGCCATAAAAAAAAGTACAAGGGCTCAAAAGAATGGCAAATGAAGCATGCCGTTTTGACTGGGCTTTTTGTCATAATTGTCCTCTTCAGTTTCTGCAGATCCACTAAAGATCAAGTGTCTGCCAGGCAGGACCATGCCCTTCCCCTTGGGGCAGCGAGAGTGAGGTGCACGTGTGGCACATATTAGGAAGGTCTGGGGGGTGATCTTGAACTGGGGTTCTGGCCGCGGTCACATTGCTGGTTCATGAATAAATCAGTTCCTCAAAGCAGTATGAACCCCAATACGAGTAAACATCCAAATGTTCATTCTGATCTGTCTCATGCTTCTTGAGCAGATGGAATTCTAATGTTTTAACTATTGCTTGAAAAAGATGGGGGCGACCCCCTCCATCTTGTCCCTCTTAGCCGCCCTCTTCCCCATCACTGTCTCTCATCCAGGAGCCGCACTGATGAATCAGCACCTCTGTCTCTCGCAGCAAATGACTGCAGCCTGCTTTCTCCACCAGGGAGAGACTCCCGGGTCCTTCTTAAAGATAACAATTGCAAAAAAACAAAAGCAAAAACCCAGAGACCCCAGAGGTTAAATAATTTAGACAAGGTCTCATAACTGGCTGCTGGCACGCAGCCCTGTGAAACCCCATTTTCCTGTGTGTGTGTGTGTGTGTGTGTGTGTGTGTGTGTGTGATCTTTGGCACAGCATAGAAATTCCTAAATCTGAAAAGATCTTGATGACATCTATACTTAATGTTTTTCCCATTAGCATTGAAGTGTTTATCCTCATCCTACTGACCCCTATTAGATATGTTTAGGAAAATGAACGTTGCAAGTGCATAGGACAGTATGAAGAGCCATGGTGGTCGCCAGGCAGAACCTTCCTTCGGGGGGAGATTTCCTCACCCTTCTGGCCTGACAGTTGTCCACTCTCTGAATGTGGGGCGACCCCACACACGAGCAAGTATCTTTTTACCTTTGTAAGCAATCTCTTGAGGCTTCCAAATCGTGGCCCCAAGAAGTCTGCATACACTGCTGACCTCCCCAGAAGACACCCGGCCAAAGACCCCTCCTGGGGACCCCCCTCCTTGCCCACTTTCTCCCCCAGGAAAGCATCCTGCCGGAGAGCTGGCCCACAGTCTGCTCAAGGCGGTGACGGGCCTCTGGCTCGTGTCCAGGTCTGCAGCTGGGTCTGTGACCCAACATCCCTCACATCCCCCACAGCCCTCCCCCCACGCAAAGGCCCCAGCACGTGCGTGACAAGCCTTGGCCACCCCATGACTATTTTAGATTCAGCTTTTCTCCTATGCCCAGCTCAACCTTGATCCTTTGAGTGACAAACACCAAAGAGACAAGAAGACACTCTGTGGTCTTCATAATCACAGAATACGTGGCTGTTAATTACTAGGCGGCCTTCTGTGCGACGTGTGAGAAGGACAGGAGGGCGGGAAGAGAAAGCCACGCTGGTGGAGAGCTCAATAATCTGACCGACATGATGTTTTTCACTGAGTGACCACCGCAGAGCACGGAGACCGTGGTCTGTGGACCTGAGGCCGTGCACTGTGGCTCCACGGCCCATGCTCTCGGCCGCTCTGCTAGGCTCCGTGACCTTAGGCAAGGTACCTCCCTGCTGTGGTTTCCTCGCCTGTAACATGCAGGCCAAAAACAGGATTGGTGTGCTGGCTAAATGAGTTAGCATCTGAAGGCAGAACAGTGCTGGCCCGTAAGTGGGTCCTACTGCTTGTCGACTGTAAGCACAGGTGCACAGGTGGCCTTGGCTACGGCCAGCCGCCTAACGAACAGTCCCTCCTGGACCTGTGCTCCGCCCATCCTCTTAGTAACTGGGGGACCCAGGCTCGCAGGCAGTGCCCATCCTCCACGGCTGGCTGTGCCCGGGGGTGAGTGGTCCTCAAGCCTCTCTCTCCTGCACCAGCTGCTCCGTAGGTGGCTCACTTCAGAACCTAGAACACCCGTGGAGGTACTTAACACATCATTGTAAGTTTTCTCAAATTGCCCTGTCTGATACGCCTAAGAAGGGAGAGCAAAACGTTCCCTCTCTGAGTATTATTAGCTGATCCCACTCCAGAAAATGAAGCATTTTTAGCTGACGCCAGGTTTCTGACACATCAGCGTGTCACTTTGGCAAAGAAGCTCGGGGGGTGGGGGGCAGCGGCGGGGGTTCACTCCAGGGAAGAGGAGCCGTTTCCTGAGCCACCTCGTCTCAGCTCAGACACCTGAGAAGTCAGGTACTTAAAAACACATGTACGTTAAAGTACCATTTGTTTGTTTGTTAAACAAAAGACAAAACTCGACTTGCAGAAGTTTTTTTTAATGTATTTTTTAACTTTATTTATTTGGAGAGAGAGAGGGAGAGAGAGAATTCTCAAGCAGGGCCTGCACTGTCAGCACGGAGCCTGACGTGGGAATTTGATCTCAGAAACCGTGAGATCAGGGCCTGAGCCGAAACCAAGAGTCAGATGCTTAACAGATTGAGCACCCAGGCGCCCCTGACTTGCAGAAGTTTTTTGATGAGCAGTTAGAAATGCACCTGCAGGGGGCGCCTGGGTGGCTGGGTCCGTTTAGCATCCAACTCTTGGTTTCGGCTCAGGTCATGATCTTGCGGTTTCATGGGTTCGAGACCCACATCAGGCTCTGCGCTGGCAGCACAAAGCCTGCTTGGGAATCTCTCTCTCTGTCCCTCTTTCTCTGTCCCTCCCAACTCGTGCTGTGTCTGTCTCTCTCAAAATAAGTGAATAAACTTAGCAGAGTGAGCCCTGTACAGCCCCAAGCTCCCCGGGTTGAGTGTGGGGGGGCACGCTTGATTGGCTGCTGGCCCCAGCCGTCGGGTTGGGTGGTAACACTTGGAGTGACCTGCTCCGTTTTCCAGACTGATGTTCTGCCGTGTTCCGTGGCAGTTGCACATGAATGAGTGTCGGTGCCGTGTGCAGGCTGTGCACGGTCCCTCTGAGCCATCTCAGGGTGTGGCAGCTAGAGGGCGGGCCCCAGGGCTGGCCAGTGAGCACGGCACGCCCACAGCCAGTCACCAGATCCTGTTCTCTTGTCCTCCAGAGCTGGGCGAGATTAAAAACGTCACCACGACGCAGCCTTCCCTAGAGCTGGACGGGCTGGAGAAATACACCAACTACAGCATCCAGGTGCTGGCCTTCACCCGTGCGGGGGACGGCGTCAGAAGTGAGCAGATCTTCACTCGGACCAAAGAGGATGGTAAGAGACGGGGCAGGTGTGGATGGGACTCCAGGGGACACATAGGGCCCCACAGAGTGACAGCATCCCGGGCAGAAGCCAGTGTTGGGAGGGCTGGGTCCTGCAGGCCAGTGTTCCTCTATCAGCCTGGCCTTGACTTTGCTCTGGACAAACCTTTTGCTGCCCTGCCAGAATATTCCAGCTCAATTCAGACCATTGATTCCCTGTGTCGCCTTTGTTCGTTGTATCCTTTGTCCCTCTCCCCTATAGTTTTTCTTCTTTTTAAAAATGTTTGGCCAAGTATTATTTAAACAAAAATGCCTTTATCCCAGAGCTGTAAAACAGGTCGTACCTGTTTTGTGTCCCATCAGAATAATTTTAGTGATGCTTCGGCTATGAGTGTAGGCTCTGATTGTTTCCATCCTTCCACTTGAAAATTATGTGATGGCCTAAGACCTATTATTCTGTGCCAGCTTTAGAATCACTTCAGAATAAATCCTTAATTTGAGATCTTCATGTTAACGTTTTTGACTTCTTAGAAGAACTGATAATGATTTAGTAAAATTTTAAATCATGGCTCACTTCAGTTCAGACCATTAATTCTTGCTGTTCCACACCATCTGGACTTGGTTGTGTGACTCTTTCCCCAACCTACCAAAACTCTCTGGCAAGTGGTTTTTTCCTAAGTTTTTTAAAAGTTTATTTATCTATTTTGAGAGAGAGAGAGCGCGCGTGTGGGAGGGTCAGAGAGAGAGGGAGAGAGAATCCCAAGCGGGGTCCGCACTGCCAGCGTAGAGCCCGATGCAGGGGCTCGAACTTGGCAAACCATGAGATCATGACCTGAGCCAAGATCAAAAAGCCAGAAGCTTAACCGATTGAGCCACCCAGGCGCCCCTTTGTATTATTTTAAGGGAAACCTGAGGGGCCATATCTGAGCCTGTCTGAAGAACAGCTGAAGTTGTGATAAATGTTACAGCAACAGTGAGAAAAGCAAGTCTCCACCTGGAGAAAGGAAAGAGCAAAATGGATGTCCAATGATACCCGTGTGGGACTCTCCAGATGAGAGCGCAGAATTGTACCGGAGGTAGGGGCGGGATGAGGCACCGGTGCACCTACATTCCGTGCAGGTTTGGGCTCGCCGAACTGTTTTGTCTTCTTGCCAGGACTCTGCTCCCAGGAAGCCGGGCAGGGTGCAGGGGGGAGGTGTTACCCACATAGAACATGCAACATCAAACACACTGCGGTTCCATCCACATCCGTCCTGTGGAAGGCCCAGGCTCAGAGGCCTGGATGGACTCTTCCTTCAGCCTTTTCTGTCCCCTAACAAAGCTTCTCTGACACTCGCAGCATACTACCTCTCACCTTACTCTCTGCCCTCCCCTCCGCAAACCCAGCCCTTCTTCCCCCCAACTGGTCCCATCCATCTATGCTCACTGTCTCTGTCGCCCTTCTTGCTTTATTGGGGGCACACACAAATCCATCCTCATTAGCTGTAGCTTTTCTAGAATACACAGGCAGTTCTTTCCAGGAATGTGCAGGTGTCAGCCAATTCTGCCCAAGGAAATGGATTATTTAGGGCAATCCGAGGTCAGAATGAAATGCCATTAGAAAGTCACACATTAATGGAGAGATCTACAAAGCTATGTCCTAAGTGAAGGGGGTCATAATTTCATTTTTAGAAATGCGGTAGACAAAGAGCTGTGTCTAGAAGCTGGCTGTGTCACTTGCTGCCCAAGGGACTTCGGGCACCTTACCTCACCTTCTCTGAACTGATGTACAAAATTGACATCATAATCAGACTGCACAGAGTTAAGATATAAAAAGTCAAGTGATGTCTGCAAACACCCAGCCTGACACATAGTGGGATGGTTCTGACACTAGATGTTTGATTATTTGATCTTCACTCCTTCGGAGTGGGGGCGGAACACTCTTTTGCCCTGCTAAGCAATAACACAAATGTCACTGGAATTATTATTTAAAGAGCAAATTGATCGGCAACACAAATTTTGACGAAGGTACAGAAATCCGTTAAGAAGGGAAGGCTCGCCACGGCTTTTTGACCGGTAATTTGGATCAATTTGTAATTAATTCTCCACTTTTAGAAATCATAGGGTTCTCTCTCAACACTTGACCCCGACGCATAAGGTCTAATTTGTCATTCAGCCATTCTGTGCTTTTGTACCCAATGCTGATGGTATATGGAGGTGCCATTGATTGTAGAGGGCCCTGCCCTCCCCCAGGAAGGAGGTGAAGGACCCACTGGTCCAGGTGTACCTCCAGACAGAGATGCAAGCCCCGAATGTCAGTATTTACTCGGGATGAATCGCCAGCATTTTCAAAACAAAGCCGAGCAGAGATTCGGTAGAAATCGAGAAAAACTGGTATAATATATCTCCCGGATTCACATGAAACATTCACTAATTTAAAATGGTGAAGAACTGAGCTAGTCACCATGGTTAACTCAAGACCCAACATAAATAGGCACTCGAGCAATTGATAGAACTGAATGCAAGTTGGTGTCTAATTGAAAGAAGCAACAAGGCTAATTACCACAGAAGGAATGCTTAATCAGATTGAGAATACACAACCTGTTTAAACTTGTGCTACAGAATCTTACAGTTTTGAAGTTTGGATTAACCTGCCAGGTTCAATTAAATTATGTAAGATTGTGGATAAGATTCCAGTAAAATAATAATTGCCAACATTCATTAAGTTCTTCCTCAGTAAGGCACTAATCTAGGCACAGAGTAAAGTTTCAGTGTTTGTTGATAGTCTCACAAGGAAAGAAATGTTTATGCGTTGAAAGCAAGCATTAAATTTGGTTCTCTCTGCCCAATTTCTTTCTTTTTTTTTTTAAGAGCTGTAGTATTTTTTGAGAGAGAGAGAGAGTGTGTGTGTGTGTGTGTGTGTGTGTGTGTGTGTGCACAAGCAGAGGAGGGACAGAGGAGGAAGGAGAGAGAATCCCAAGCAGATTCCACGCTTAGCACAGAGCCCTACACAGGGCTCAATCCCATGACCACAAGAGCATGACCTGTACCAAAGTCGAGTCAGACACTCGACCAACTGAGCTACCCAGGCACCCTGGCCCAATACATTTCTTTTTTTTTCTTTTAATTTTTTTATTTATTATTTTTGAGAGAGAGAGAGAGAAAGCACGTGAGAAGGGAAGGGGCGGGGTGGGGGGTGGGGGTACAGAGGATCCAAAGTGGGCTCTGTGCTGATAACAGAGAGCCCGATGCAGGGCTCGAACTCACAAACTGTGAGACCATGACCTGGCCAAAGCCAAACGCTTAACTGACTGAGCCACCCAGGTGCACCCCCCGCCCATACATTTCTTAATTGAGGTTCCTAAACCCCCCCGTGTCAGGAGGCCTAGAGTTTAAGTTGTGTCATTTGGTCACTGATCATCTTTTTTTTTTAATGTTTATTTATTTTTGAGAGAGAGAGAGAGACACTGAGTGTGAACAGGGGAGGGGCAGAGAAAGAGGGAGACACAGAATCTGAAGCAGGCTCCAGGCTCTGAGCTGTCAGCATAGAGCCTGATGTGGGGCTCGAACTCACGAACTGCGAGATCATGACCTGAGCTAAAGTCGGACGCTTAACCGACTAAGCCACCCAGGTGCCCCTTGGTCACTGATCATCTTAAGGAGGAAAAATGTATCACTTGCTAATAAAACATACAAAAATAGGATAAAATAATAACTAAAAATAGATTAAATAAATAAATCGAATCAAAAATTAGAACATTTTTTATTTATTTATTTTTTTAACATTTATTTATTATTGAGAGACAGAGAGAGACAGAGCATGAGCATGATGGGGGGGCAGGCAGAGAGGGGAGGAGACACAGAATCCAAAACAGGCTCCGGGCTCTGAGCTGTTAGCACAGAGCCCGACACGGGGCTCGAACCCACAAACCGCGAGATCATGACCTGAGCTGAAGTTGGACGCCTAACCCACTGAGCCACCCAGGCGCCCCTAAAAAATTAGAACATTTTTTAAAAGTTTACTGCTGCCAGGGATAATTTGCAATTGAAATGTTTGCTGAGAGAACAAGTGTCCAGTTTCTTCAGTAGTTGCTCGGCCTGTATAAGGACTCTTGGGCCAGTAGACATATTCTTAAATCTGTGCACATATTCTTGGGTCCACAAACATATTCTTGGGCCCACAGACACCACCTCCCGGGGTCCGTGAAAATTGCTCAGGCTTCAGATTCTCTTTCTGGGACTGCTCAATCGATCAGAACTTGGACATTCGTTATTCCGCAGGAACACAAAAGATGATTTGCTGATCTGGCTTTGTGTTTTTGAACACAGGACAACCAATTCTGAATTCTAAAGGGTTTGTGAAATCCTAATGCCATTTTATTTGCTGAGACTATAATCTGAGCAAAGCCGTGGGGAAAGAGAACACAAACAAAACACAATCTATTAATTTTCCAATTGTTATTTTTATTCTGCAGGCATCAGGTAGTTTCCACCCTGATCCTTTTCTGCAAAAGTAAACACTGTGTGTGTGTTTAAGTTCAAATATTTACTGAGTACATTACTAATGCACATTACTCTGTAAATCATTTTCTATGCGAAGGAGGCCGGCGGGAGGTGCAATATGTGATCTTTGCTCTCCCGCCTCTTGACTAGCAATCTCTTTGAGGGAGGCCATCTGAAAACAGAGCCAAGAGTGAGTGAAGAATAAACAGACATCAGGCTATCTCTGAATCCTCAGGGCCCCCCCATCTTGAGCCCTACGTTCTCTTGGAGGCATAGATCATACATGCTCAGGTGATCATGTGACCACCCCTCAGCGCATCTTAAAAGCGATGGACTTTGAGGGCGTGTGTCTGGTCTGTTTGCTGATGCACCAGAGGCGGCGCGCCCCGGTAGACAGGTATTGAGCGCACGGCAGTGCTGGGCTCTGTGCAGTAGCAGGGACAGCAACAGCACAACAGGCCAGGGCGTCCCAGAAGGCCTCCCACCGTGAGGATGTCAGAGCTCCCTCCAATGGCGTGCTTCTCATGCAGGTTCCTGTGACCTCCCTGGGCTCCTGGGTGGGCCCCTGAGGTGCCCAGTGGGGGGCTCCACACTGCACGCTCTGCTTCAGGAAGAGCCACTCCTGTGCTGCGTATTGGTTCCCCCACACAACGCCACCGTAGTTAAAAGATTTTGTCTACTTTGAAGAATGTTTAGGAAATATCGCTCTTGTAGGAGCAAAGGCCAGAGATATTGGCGTCTTGTGGAAATGGGAATGGAAGAGCGACGTGTGCCTCGCACGCCCGTGATGACAGCCACAGTTGTGGGTGGTTCCATCCAGCACCAGGCCGTCTACACATGGCTCAGGGGGGCCTCTGTGGGGTGTTGGGCTCAGGTGGGTCTGGCTACCGTGGTGGATCACACACGCAGCAGGCTATCTCACACACACAGACACACACACACACACACACACACACACACACACCTGCCGAAACCTGATCAGCAAAACCAGAGAAGTGATCGTGACGTTAACTGAAGTATCTGTGTGTGTACCTATACTTCAAACCAAGGCAATCATCTTTCAAAGCACTGACTTTGAGGCTTTACATTAAGATACATCATTAAAAGGCCCTAACTGAGTGGATTCATTTTCTGTGGTGTATAATGCATCACCTGAAACCTAATACTTAAAATGGCACAAATTTGTTGTCTCACCATTTCCTTGGGTTAGGGGTCCAGGTACCGGTCAGCTGGGTCCCTGGCTCAGGGCCTCTTAGGCTGAAATCGAGCTGTTGGCTGGGGCTGTGAACTCATCTGAGGTCAGGTCCCCCCTGCCCAAACTCACTGGTTGTCAGCGTCTGGTTCCTTGTGGGCGTGGGGCTGGGACCATCTCCTCAGCTCCCAGAGGCTACCTACTGTTCCCTGTCTTATGGCCCCTCCACAGCAAGACAGTTTGCTTCCTCAAGACCAATGAGAGAGCATCTCTACTGCTTTAAATCTCTCTGACTTCTCCCATCTCTGACATCTAGACCCTCTTGTAAGGGGCTTCTCTGATTAGGTCAGGCCCACCCAGAATGCTCTCCTCTTGGTTAACTTAAAGTCAGCTGGTTAGGACATTAATTATATATGCAAAATCCCTTCACCTTTGTTATGTGACATAACCTGGTCATGGGAGTAATCCAACCATCATAGCGACAGGTACTACCCACATTCAAGGGAAAGAAACTATCCAGATATTTATATCAAAGGATAAAAATCTTGGACACCATCTTAGAATTCTTCCTACCACCCAATCGCTAGTGGAATCACTTTTCTATTCACTTAGAATATCTGCATTGAGGGTTAGTATGTTCCAGATACTGGCCCAGGCACTAGAGATACAGCAGACAACAGGGTGGGCGTGGCAGGGCTTGCAGGCTGGTGGAAGAGACTTAAGTGGATTCTGACATGTTCCATGACGGAGAAGGGTCTTAAGAGAAAACACGAGAGCCCTGGCTTTATCTAGGCTAGTGGTCAGAAAAGGTTTTCTCAAGGAAGTAATGTTTAGTAGAACCTGATAGAGGAGTAAGAGTTGCCAAGATAAAAAGAAAAGAGAGAGTGGGAAAAGATTTCAGACAGAAGGAACCCAAGATCCTAGATCATCATGTGTCAACGTCCTGGGATGGGCTAAGAATGCCACTTCCAGTGTTGCAGAACAACACTAAGCCATAGGGACAGCTCAACTACTGACCACGTCCACATGGAGGTCTAAGAAGCTCTCCAACCTTACACATCCTCTGGGAGGGATAAGAGAGAATTCTAGGTTCTGGCTTTTGCAACCAAGAAGATAGCTGTGCCATTTCTTGCAATGGGGTACAGGAGGAAGGGAGGTTTGGAAGGGAAGATGGTGATCCTGGTTTGGGACATGGTGTATCTAAGATACCTATGAATCAGATTGGAGATGTCAGTGGCAAGTGGGTATGTGAGCTCTAAGAGCTTCCGCAATACAGAAAGGAGGTGTAGGCAGATTGGAATAATATAGAAGAAATGGTTCTCCGGACCTGTGTTCTTTACTTCAACCAATTAAATCTGAAGTCAGAAATTCACTCAACAGTGTCTAGGAATTTGTGAAAACTGCCTAAGCTTGCCTGTATTACACACACACACACACACACACACACACACACACACAGAAAGCAGATTACCAAAATGTGTTCTGATGACTAAGAATGTTTTAGGAAAATAGGTCCCAGACAGACCATCCTACACCATCTCCGTTTTCTGCAACTCTCAACATCTGGTGTTTATAGTTCAACACTGGGTCACAAAGTAAAACCCAGGATCCTTTAGTGATGCACAACATAAGGCAATGATGACTGCCATTACGAATGATAGCTAGAATTTATTTGGTGCCTGCTGAATGCAAAACTCCATCTAAATTCTTTAGATGAATTATCTTTTGTAATCCTAGCAATAAAACTGTAAATAGGTACAATTATTGGTCTGGCTTCATAGAGGAGGAGACTAAGGCTTGTTGGAGAAGTTAATGAATTTGCCCAGGACGTGGACCTAAGTGCTGAAGCTGAACAAAAGCCTTCGGTGGGGCTACAGGGCTCACACCTTGAACCATTGTGGGATAATCCAAACCAGAACTACAATTTACATTCTAACTCTTAAGATAGTGGCTCAGCGATGCAGAAAACTTTTCCAGAATGTCTTGTTCCTCAAAGTTTCTATGTAGCTATTCCTCTGTGGTATGAAATTCTAATAACCCTAGAAAAAAAGATTGCACGAGATAGATCATGCATCAAGTGTATGAGGAGTCAGATAGGGATTTACATGGTAAATGCCCTTTGATATAATCGAGACAAGTCAATGGAAATAATCAAATAGAGGAAGGAGTGTAAAGTGGCCAACAGACATACCTTAAACATTCTATTTTAACTCAAAGCAGACAATACAGATTGATTCTCTAATCATTCTTTAATTAAATAATATAGTCTAATTTCTATTAAGTTTTGGATGAAGAGATTAGAAGTCTATGTCATTGTTTCCATAAACTGTTTTCATCATGGATCATCTGCCATTTCCAGTTTAAGTTCTCTGAGAGTAGAGTAAGGCATGATGCCATTTGCCAACAACTTATGCTTGATTTTTTTTAATCTGTTTGTCTTGATATTTGCTACATGTGTCATCTTTCTCAAGGGTCTTGGCCCAAACCTAGCCGAACCTTCTTTTTTTAACTTACCTTTAAGAAAGCTTTTCCAAAGAAGTCCCATTAATTGTCATGGAAACAGCTCTATTTGGCACTCCTATCTCATTGGTTTGGATAATGAATTAAATCACATTACCACGACAGGTGTAATTGTCACAAACAAGGTAGAAACAAATATGACTGACTTCTGTCGAGCAGCCACTCAAGTGGTTGTTGCCCAAGCCCTTGGGCTTCTAGAAAGAAGCTGGCCAGAGGGAATGTTGGGTATGGTGAATGCCAGCCAGGTGGTTGCTTTAGAGAAGGAATGGAGTATGTTGGAAATCTGGGGCATCCGTTAGGATGAAAATGTCAAACAAATGTCCACTCTACACTTGGTGTTCAGGAGGAGCCCTTGTGGGTCTCAACCAGCTTGTGGATTTGGGGGTGTCTTGGCTGTTCCCCTCACCAATAGGAAACCTAAGCACAAGTGCCCTCCATACTCAGCACAACAGTGCCTTGTTCCCAAAGACTTAGTAATCTAGGTGTCATCACGTACTTGTGTCCTCTTTTCTAGACCCTCTGCCACCAACAGGATGTGTCAAAACCTGATCCCAAGATTTTATATTTTCAAGTGGTGGTGATGTCACACCCACATTAGCTCTCATGGTGATTGCTGGTTTTGTTCTTTTGACCTTAAAGAGTCAAGATGACCATCATGAGACACATAGTCAACTCCACAAATATTTAGTGAGCAGTTATGTTGTTACTGGAGCAGGAAGAGACTCAAAGATTCCTCCAGGGGCTCACAAGGGATGTATATCGGTTGGAATTTCAAGACCTCCATCAAGGTGGGAACCACCCTCCAGGTGGACAGTTAGACCAACGAGGAACAAAGCAAGATCCTTAAGGCTTATCCCATAGCAATTTTAATGCTCTTTTCTCTTCTCCCCATGTCTTGTCCACCTCACTCCATCCTCCCTCTTCCACCTGGAAAACAGAAAGATGGGGGGAAGGAATACATGCATTTGATCTCATTGGCAAATTATGCTTAATATTGTTAGCACCATTTCCTTCTTTCTTAGATGGCTTACAGAGGGGTGTTTCTTGTCTATATAAGAGTCAATCTTTGACACAAAAATCCATCCTCGTACAAAAGTGTTTCTGTACCTCCCCTGAGCCAAAAGAGATGTCATTACAAAGTGTTTTGGGCAAGGAAGAGTGGTCCCTAAAGACCAAGATACTTTGCCCTCACTCGTCTCTAACTCAGGAGGCAAGATGTACGTCCCCAGCCTGTTCAAAGCCAAACACTATAGCAGCACAAGAAACTAAATTCTCCAGCTGTTCAGAGGCAGGAACTCACAAGGGACTGAAATGGGTAAAGAAGGCTCCCAAGAAGGAAGTCAGGGACTTGAACTGAATGTATTAGTTCTGTTGAAGCAACAGTTATTCATGGCACTTGTTAAAGAGCAGCAGCAGGCACACTTCTCAGGGGGACTGCTGTGACGTGAATATGTGGGGTCGACCTCAGTGGGAGTTTGTGGCAGGGGACAGAGGCCGGGCTCGACTTCACGTACAAGTGGGAATTTACAGCCAAGGAGTGGAGGGGAAGGATGGGGCTGTGGGTGGAGAATTGCTGCTAGGAGACCTTGGGGGTAAGGGTATTCTGACTAGAGTGATCAAACAGGACTCTGGTCGAAGGCACGCAAGGATGATCGGATAGTACCTGGGTGTGGAAGAGAATGAAGTCTTTGATCAAGTATCAAGTGACCCGATATTGAGGGGATTCTGGCTGAACTGACTGAGCAGCGTTCTTGCTAAAATTAGGCCGTTAGAGGACATGCCCTTGGACAGGGTTCGTGTGGAGCACGGGTCACTCGTCAAAGAGAGGCTCTGTCAGCTCCTAGGGCTGCTGGCGTAGGGCCCCGCAGAGGGAGGCCTTCAACACCAGAAATGGGTTGTCCCATGGTTTTTGGAGGCCAGGAAATCCAAAATCAAGGTGTGGGCCAGGTGGGCTCCCCCTGAGGGCTATGAGGGAGAGTCTGTTCCAGGCTTCTGCCCTTGGCTTTTAGGGGGCCATTCGCCCCTTGTGTCCTCACATGGTCATCTCTCTGTATACGTCTTTGTGCCCACGTTTCCCTTTTCTCATAAGGACACCAGTTACATGAGATTAGCGCCACCCTAGTGACCACAGTTTCACTTGGTCATCTCTGTGGAGACCCCTTCTCCAAGTCAGGTCACATTCTGAGCTTCTGGGGGCTGGGGCTTCACCACGTGGATTCTGAGGGGACGCGGTTGAGCCCACAGCACTGACCCCTGAGGAGCTGGCCAGAGAGAGGGGCCAGGCCTAGCCGGAGCGGGGGTTGTGTTGGGCAGCGTGGGCCAGAGCGCCTGGTCGGAAGCCCCATCACTGTGACTAAATGCCCGGCTCTTCCAGTTCCAGGTCCTCCTGCAGGAGTGAAGGCAGCGGCGGCCTCAGCCTCCATGGTCTTTGTGTCCTGGCTTCCCCCTCTCAAGCTGAACGGCATCATCCGAAAGTACACTGTATTCTGCTCCCACCCCTATCCCACAGTAAGTTGGTAAATAACCAAGTGCCTTTCAAGCACCTTCCAGAAAACGAGCTGCGAGTGCTCCTTTGGGACACGTTCATTCCTTTGTTTCCCACCTACTTGGGTCTTTCCAGTGGTTTTATTCCCCGCCCCCCCACCCCCCGCTGTTGTCTCTACCACAAAGCAACATCCTCATTTACACCTCACTTGAAAATACACATCTGAATCATTATAAGGGACACAGTCATCTAGAAGTATTGTTTAGTTGGTGACTTCCCACAACACCGCCAGCCGGCTTCCCAAAATCAAAACCCAGAGGTCTGAATTGTGCCTTAATTGGTAGTCAGTGGACAACGCTTATTGATTTTGCTCTTGGACGCGTCATTCTGTGCCCGCCAGGCCCTCCCTGCCTCCCCCCCTTCCCTCTGACCTCCCTCCTGTGCCCCCACCTCCCGCCCCATCTTCCTGCCACGTCCCGTCCCCCACTAAGAGAAGCAGGCAAGCCGCTGTCGGGCCAGAAACGAGGGCCTGTGCTGAGGATCTGTGACCCGACGATCGCATAGCCCACCTCCTTCACTGAGACAGAGTTAAAAGAGTTAGTGTAATTAATACTTCAACGTGCTATATTTATTATCATTAATATTATTACTACCGGGTCATAATTATAGAGCTAAACTGTTTCTTAGACCAGCTACAAAAGCATGTCGAAAAGGGAAATTTTAGAGGAAAGAAAGCCAGAGTAGGACCACAAAATTCATGCTATGTTCACAGGAATATTTACGGCATTTTCTGGGGTTGGCACCACGTGACCTGTCTTTCTGTCCTCCTGCTGGGGTATAGAAGGAGACCTGTATCGTCAGTCAGTGTTTGTGGAGTGAATACACAGATTAATTTTGGTTTTTAATGTGATAAAATACCGTAACGCAGAATTTGCCATCCGAATCACTTCTAAGTGTCCAGGTCAGTGGCATTAGGTATATTCACATGGTTGTGAACCATGATCCTCCTCTAGAACGTCTCTGTCTCCCCAAACTGAAGCTCTGTCCCCTTGAAACACTGACTCCCCGTTCCCAACTCCTTCCGGCCCTGTCACCTGTCATTCCACTTTCTGCCTCTGTGACTTTGGCTACTCTAGGGACCCCATGTAAGTGGAATCGTACAGTATTTGTCTTTTTGTGACTCGCGTGTTGCACCTGTATGATGTACTCAACGGTCATCTTGTAGCAGCTATCAGAATGACCTTCTTTTTATTTAATGTTTTATTTATATTTGAGAGAGAGACAGAGCGCTAGTGGGGAAGGGGCAGAGAGAGACAGAGACAAAATCTGAAGCAGGCTCCGGGCTCTGAGCTGGCAGCACAGAGCCCGAGGTGGGGCTCGAACTCACGAACCGTGAACTCATGACCTGAGCTGAAATCGGACACTTAACTGACTGAGCCACCCAGGCGCCCCAGAATGTCCTTTTTTAAGGCTGAATAATATTCTCGAGCTGATTTATTCGTTAATTCTGTCATTCACGTGCTGCATTTTCCTAAGTCTAGAATCTGCAGGGGACCCCACTCGCCCCAGACGGTGAGCATGGTTGACAGCAGAGAGACGGGGAGAGCGTGTGTTCAGCTCACGTCAACAGCAGCACCTCCAGAGCTGGAGTAAAGATTTAAATGTAAATGGTCAGAGTTGCGCTCCAGAACGTTCTTGTGGGTTCCTTCTTTGGTTTCAAATATGCTGTTAATTCTACCCTGCTGAATTCTGTCAGTCAAAGTGCAGAGGCGCAGAGCGGTGTGGTGCTGAGGCGAAACGCCAGGAAATCATGTTCTGGGACTCCTGAACTCAGGGCTCACGGAGGACCCCTGGGCAGGCCCTGGTTCTGTCTTCAGCCCCAACATATAACCATGCGCCAAAGAGAGACAAAGTCTTGCGAAAATAACGAATACCTATGTTCCACTGGAATTTGAAATGCTTCTTTGTTTTTGTTCACTCATTCCTTCATCTGTTTGCTGTAGGACCCACATTTGCTGTTCTGATTCCACCAAGCTAGGAAAAGAGTTCAGGGTACCCAGAATACCCTCAATCTGCTCTTTATCTCTAAACTAAAACCCCAGCCTGGCTTACTTGACATTAGTCCTGATGGACCGATGCTTGGATGAGATAGCCCCACAGGTGGCCGCTTTGGGCCATGTTAGTCTTTGTCCCCCCAGCCTGTGGATTTCACACAATAAAATAGGAAGAGTTACAAATCCTAAAAACATGAGCCAACTGTCTATAAGAAAGAGTAGAAAAGATTTGCCCAAGGATTCCCACCATCTCTCCACTTACGCCACAATAGGATTCAACCACCCAGTACCTTCCCAACAAGACCCTTCCGAAAACAACAATCGTAAGATCGAACTAACCAGAAAAGATGGGAATTGACAGCCAAATTTCTCACCTCCTTCATGTCTGACTGCCACTCACCGGGTGTCTCTGTGCTGCCTTTGACTCTATTATAAAGCACCGTAGATCTAGAAGTATGATCGTTACAACGCACTGTGGTCTTCTGGGTAGCGTCATGTAAGTTTGGCAAAGAGGGTCCAGAATCCCAGGCTGTGTGCAGTAAAGTGGAGGGAACCAGAATCAGGCCGAGTCCGTGGCTGCTTACCCACGTCAAACATCGTTTAAGACCCCAGGGCCTAGTTTTTTCTTTAATAGACTTTATTTTAGGGTGACAGAAAAACCAAGTGGGAGATACAGACATTTTCCCCTAGGAGACCTATTTTTAAAATAAAATAATACCATTATAAGTGAAGACCAGAGAGAACTAATACATTTCTCTTAGGAAGGAAACATTGGAAAATCTCACCCATTGCTTTGTGGGGCTTTCTTTCACATGGAATTAGTAAGAGAGTACAAATTGCTGGAAAGAAGGGTATTTGTTCCATCTTGGGTTTCTGGAATTTGACTCTAAGTTAGAAGAAGGGATGGGATGACGTTTTGTGAGGCTTTCACATTTCCGCCCATGTGTCAGAATGAACACCAGAGGGCAGTGCTAGCTGCGTATGATATTCTTGCTCGGCTGAGTATTTCTTTTCTTTGAAATGATTTCACAGTGGAATGTAGAACATGGCAGGATAAATGAGGACACAGCACAGCCTGTAATTTAATCTTCTTTAGAGGAGTCCCTCGGCTGAGTTGCTCGCTGATGTAAATTTCCTCTTAAGACCCCCAGTGAATGGACCTTGTTACAAGACCCACGCTCTTCTCTCTAATGGGTAAAGCCCATTGTCTAAGAATAGACGCTGGTTTCACTGCGTTCTCTTGGGTTAGCCTAGTAAAAGGTGTTGGGATTTGAAACTTTGTGTGGCCAGATAAGAAAGTGTAAATGCATCTAAAGTCTGGTGGCGCTAGGTAAACGCAGAGTCTCCCCGTGCCAGACCAGCAGATGCACGGAGACATTAACCGCCCCAGGCAGAGATTCGAGCAGCAAAATCTCAAAGTTCATTTGCTTCAAGGAACTCAGGCATATAATTTGGGGGGCGTGACTCTGAATTTTCATAGATGACAGTTTGAAGGATCAATTCACACACTACCTCGTAAGGTCCCAGGGAGAGAGTCTCGAGGCTGGATCTCCCCTCTGGCCCTCCTCCCCTCATGAAAGCAGCCTGTGGGGAGTGCCCTAGATTAACCAAGGACAAGGATAGAGAAAGTGTCTCTTCTACAGCGCTGAGCCGATTGAGATGGGACTTAGAAACGTGAAATCAGACAGCATGAACCTCTCAGCAATGAAGAACAAAATCAGAAGGCTTGAAACGATCATATCAGTGAGCTGTGACTCACCTCAATTATTCCAGTTTCAAACGATAAGGTGATCCAGCCCCTGCACAGGATAGGTGTTCCGTCGACGTTGCCGAATGAGCAACTAAGAATGTTCCAGTACCCTTCTTCTCCAGAAGACAGCTTTCAGCAACAAAACTCCCCACAGTGTAGCCCGCGACTTAGAAGTAAGCAAGTCTTCAGAGACACCAGGGAAGTAACCTTCGCCAGGTCTGGGCAGCTTCCAAACCAAAACAGCAGGTGTGGGTTTTCCTTGGACCCGCCCCCCAGGACTGCATTTAATAAATCATGGGGCTGAGGACAAGAGAGAGTGGCTTTAGGAAGCCAGAATTGTTGAGGAATCTCAGGTCAAACCACGGTGCCGTGATGGAATTGTCAAGCGGGGTCAACTTGACCATCTGTATTATAATGCTGTCCATCTCACTGGCCACTGCTCCTGTCTCAGAAGTCACCGTGCACCCTCTGGGTGTACAAGGCTATTCCCTTTTGGGGAGGTGGCACTCTTCCCATTTCAGGCTGCCACGTAGCATGCCATTATTATACAGCTATCTGTGTTTAAATTCTGACTTAACTTCCCTTCTATTTTTAGACTTTCTCTTCTCTTGGGCTCCCTCTCCCTTGACAGCCACCCTTCAGTGTAGGCATTTCTCAATACTCTTCCTTTATCCTCTTTTCCTATTCTTTATTGTCCCCATGAATCACTGAATCTTTTATACTTTTTAAAGTATATTTATTTATTTTGAGAAAGAGAGAGCGCACAGGGATGGGGCAGAGAGAGAGGGAGAGAGAGAATCCCAAGCAGGCTCTGGGTTGTCAGTGCAGAGCACAATGTGGGGCTCAAACCTATGAACCGTGAGATCATGACCTGAGCCAAAATCAAGAGTTGGGCCCTTAACCAACTGAGCCACCCAGGTGCCTTTGAATCTGTTTTTATAATTTAACTATCATCTGAAGTTACAGAGATCAAAAATGTTTCTCTCCAACCCCGACTGACCATCTTAGAGGACCAGGCAACCCCATATTTCCAAATTCCTTCCATCCGTGTCTTCACGGAGACCCCACCGCATCCAACGTGTTCTGAATCAAATTCATTCTTGTCCCCCTTCTCTTCCTGTTTCCCAGCTAAGCCACTGATCTAACAGTACCCTTTGTCCTCTGACCAGAGTCCTAAAACCTCAGGGATTTACACCAACAGTTTTATCTTTCTTCCACATTCACGTCTGTTGTGAGTTGTAGTAGCTCTGGTCCATATTATCCGTACTCTGGGAAGCACCCATGCAGGTTTTATGGCAGAGGGAATACATCTCTGGAAGGTCTGACATAGGCATAACGTGGCCTCCCCCAACCACAAGGGGGCCAGGAAGCACAATCCTAACAAGTACCCAGAAGACAGGAAAACCAGGGCAGCTGGGAGAACAGCTCCAATGGCGACCGTGGGACCGCGGTGATAAAGGATAGTGTCTGCCTTTCTTTGAGGAGTTCCTGGTTCTAGGGAAGTCAGAAAATTCCAGGGATTGTCACTGTCCTTGTGACGTGGCAAAGGACACGACTGTGACCTGCAGAGCACAGGACACTGTGGCAGAAGCCACAGGCAAGGGGGTGTTTCTCAAACAGTGGGGTCAGAGACAGCTTCTTGGGATGCACCTGTAGTCCTGGCTTGTAGGCAGGGAAGAGCTCTACCTTATGAAAAGGTATTATGACCAGAGGAAATAGCATCTGCGAGGTGACATTGTGTCATGAGAAGTCTCTCCCTGCAGTATCTTTTAATCTTCTCCCTTCTTTTCATGCCCACTTGGGGAAACAAACCAGGTCAGAAGTCCTTCCACTGCCAGGCTCAAGGGCCTATCCATTGTCCACATTGCTGCCATAATCATTCTTTCCCATTCTGTATCTGACCGTGTCACTCCCTTGGGCAAATTCTTGGATGACTTCTCCCTTTTTACCTAAAACAAAACTCAAAATCCTCAAGATGACCTGAACAGATTTCCATAATCCAGCTCTAACTCCTGTCCAGTGTCCTATCTCCTATTCCGTTAACCTATCCACCTATTCCTAAGCCGTTGCATCGTGTGTGTGTGTGTGTGTGTGTGTGTGTCCTCCTCCCATTAAAAGTCTTTATTCTTAAGGCTCAACTTAAATGCTTTATTATTTATTCCACCATTTTTTAGCATTTTCTATATTCTAGCCACTGTCTGCTAAACACGTTATGCCTATGGTTTCCAAGCTCGTTCTTTCATGACTCACAATAGGAAATGCATCTTATAATCACAACCCAGTACACACACAACAAAAGCTTCATAAACAAAACTTACACTTGCCACACAGGAGGCGCTATGATAGTTTCCAAACCGTTGGATTTTTTTTTCTCTTCTGTTTTGCTCTGTAAATGATTGTCATAACTCACAAAATTGCTTCAATGACTCACATCTTAAAAAATCCTGGTTTTCATCAGTTAATTCCAATGGTTATCATATGCAGGTGGGGTTATGATTACCTCGTTGTAATGGTACTGAAATGGAGAATGTACTGTCTGCCAGGACCATGCGGTTAGCAAGGTAAAGACAGGGTCTGCAACCCACAGGTGTCTGAGCTTAGAGTCCAGGCCCTTCACGGTGACAGCCTATGGCCTTCCCTGGGAAGCGGGCTCCGTCTCACCTCGGAAGTCCCCAGCATTGATTTCCAACCTCACTTTGGTGTAACCACCACAATCCCTTGTGTTATCGTTAGGTGGGGACATCGTTGGGCCCCCAGTTCAAGCACACACCCCACCGTTAGTCACCCTTATTCCTTTAGAAAGCCTGGTATTATGCTGAAATAGCGGATGTTCATAAAATGTTGTGTTGAATTAAATTGTATGGATTACGGCAGTAAGTCATGCAATAGAAGTTAAACTGTATAATGAAGTTCCTGGTTCATGACGCAGGAAAGCATATCCTCTGCTTGGGGAGGCTTTTCAGTCTCAGCAGGAGTTATATACAGTGCCCATGCTTTTAAATCACTGACATGGAGATCATCCTTCCATAGTTCTGTCTAAAAGACCTGATGGTGGATCTCTTTTCTGTGATGGCAAAGCCAGAAATTGTGGAGCGGCCAAAAGTTGACTAAGAGTGCATGGGTTTCTTCCATTTACACATGTGCGATGAATTACTTGTGCGTTACCGAACAAGTGATAGTGATCAAGTCAGCTTAAGAAAGCACTTTTGCAGATAGATCATTGGTACAGCAGATGGGGTGAAAGCAGAGAAGAGACCAGGCAAAATTGTAGTGAGTGGAGGTGACTTTGTTCAAAAGAGCCTGGGAACTATAAGGACCCTGTAATGCCAGTTTGGCTAACCGGACGAAGCCCCGATTCTACGTAGGAACATGGAGATACCAGCTCCTTATAAGCATCTGGGTGTCAACTTTAATGCACTGGCAAAATAATGATTTTTATATTTGAAAGGCCTAAAAGTAAAATATCTTCTGTTTAGAAGACTTTTTTAAAAAGTAGCCAACAGTGGAAGATATAATGGTGGTTACAGGCATCTCAGTCAAGTGCAGAAGAAACCACCAGAACTGACTTGCATAAAGCAAGTAGCATTAATATGCTGTTCCCACCATGCAGGCTCCCCACCCCGGTCTGTCCCTTTAGGATGGTCTTCATTGATCCATTATCTTCTGTTAGAGGTGAAAATACTGAAATAAAATGAAAATCAGGGCAAAATGTCTCATACATAAGAACAAAGACAAACCTGAAGTCGATCCAGCCAACTACTGATTCTGAACGTAATCCAGATCATTTTCTCTGCCCCTAAACAGAAAGATTTGATGTGGCCTCGGAGTGTCCAATAATGCAAAGAGCTGCCTATTTTGTTTATCTTGCTTTGGGAGAGGTTTCTTTAAATCACTGCTGTGAACATACTATCTACAAAATCAGAACATTCGAGTCTTTTTTTTTAAATAGTTAGATATTAGGGCTTTTTAAAGCACTATACTTCTTTGATAGAATTAGTTTTTCATTAAAAAGTTAATTGAAATTTTTTAAGTGGAATTCTTTTTATATCCATGAGATACGCTGAATAATTTGATCTGAGCGGCCTGTGAATCCATAGTCATTCTCTACACAGTTTTTCTTGATTGCATTCAAATCATTTCTAGGTCATTAGTCAACTTAATGCAACAGGCATTTCCTCAGCCCATTCCACTTTGTGGTCTGTGAGCCCTGATTTTGCAACACTGGGATCTAGGGTGTCCGGGGCATCCATAAAGGGAGGGCCACTGCAAGGCCACCCTCAAAGAACCTGAACTCCATCCAAGACCACAAGGGTGCACCAAGACTGTGCAAGACCACAATCCAAAGTGGGATAAAGATAAGGACCATGCATGACCTATAAACAAAGGGCAGATGTGCCTTGTTGAGGGGATGTGAGAAGGCTCACAAGACTTTGCAAGGCACCCATCGAGCTAAATAGTGTGAGGGATTTGGAAATGAATCCAGCAATTATTGGTTAAGCATCCAGTTTGATAGAATTTGCTAAAGAGCGTTTGAAGTAATTCATTGTGGCTAATTTCATCTTATTTACTGGTTAAAAAGTGTCTTAAATATGAGGGAAATTATTGCACCAAAACCACAAGGCAAAAAGAATTCTGTAGTGAAAGCAGCGGGCTCTTCACGGGTGACACTGGAGCACGGGGAGAAAACCGAGCTTCCAGCAACCTCTACATTCTTTGGAGGAGTATACTGTTGGGTCCCTCAGAAATCTACGACTCCATCCACCAGACCCGAAGCAATAATAAGAAAGGAATAACACATGAACATGAGCTGCCTGGCTTGAGGATTGCGACGTTTATATCATGAGCTATGTTTTCCACTCTTGGTACAATTTTAGGGAAGCCAGCATGTCTGAGGCTTTATAAAAACAAACAAAGAAACAAAAAAGCTTTGCCATGAATATTTTTTTAAATCAAACACATGCAGTTTTTTATTTATTTTCCTAGGTATTTTGCAAATATGAATCATGTCCTTCGCTACAACTGGAGTAGTTTTGGCAAGGGAATTCAAATGATTTTTATTTCTAGATTTTAGCAAGAACTTACCAGAATTTTACTATGCCTCGTGTAATTAATCCTCCGTTTGCCAACCCATGATCATCTCTTGTTCCCTTGGGGCAGGAACTTACCTCACAGTCTACACACTGGACTTGAACTCAGTAAACGCCTGTGAATTCAAGCACAGCAACTATTTATGAGGTTTCCCCGTTACAGGCATGGGGCTAAGAGCTCTTACGTACCTTTTCTTTGCAAGACCCAGAGGAGAGATCTGTAGTCCAGTGAGTTTACATGGCTGTCCCCAGGTGTCCTATTCCTCTGGCCATCCCTTATCAGCCCAGTTATAGTGATCCATTCAAGATTAATTTGCATCGTAGGCATAATCAAATCTTCTAGAGTGGCTAATATCTCTGTCTTAACTTTGAAGATGAGATGACAGAGTTATAGATCTGCCAGCAGGAAATTAAATATTTAGAGATTTAAATATTTAAATACTGAGAAAAGTGTCTCTCTTCCTCCTCCCCACCAGTTTCTCCTTCTGCCACTTTTGATTCATTAATCCTAAGAACCTACATTTGGGGGGTGCTTTTCCTTGACTGTAATTTTTCTGTCTCGCTGCCCTTCAGAGAGAAGCCTTTCTATTCCCTCCACACTCTCAATGCTTCAAAGTCTCTGATGCATCATTGCAGCTGGAGTGTTCGGAGAAATCTGGAAAGAAAACGGAACCCTTCTCACTGACCATTCCCAGAGTGTGGGAGGGAGTGACACATGATGGAATGCACATGGAAATTAGCAAGTCAGCTCAAACGTGGTAGATCATTGTGTTGAGAAATCTAGTGTCCAATAAAAAGACAGTTGATGGAAGGTAAATATAATCAGTTACTTTATCTCATATAGAATATTGAGGAAAATGTTTCATAAGGAAGCAATATTCATCCCCCCTCTTTCTCAGAACCTGTATTTTTAACTGAGCATCAAAGGGAAGGCTTTGAACAAACAGATTTGCTTCACTACCCTGAGTGAACGTCTGATTATCTTTTTTCCCATTTGGCTCTTTTTCTCTTACCTGTTGCCACCTCTTGGACTTGTTAACGTTGGTTGAATTATACGCACCATCTATGGATAAACGATTATGGAATTTGCAGTACACCCCTCTGTAGAAGGCATCTTACACTCCTGGAGGCAGCCAGTCTTGCTGTCTCCTTGAAGGGCCTACATGGAAGCATCCCTAACCCCCATGATGGAAGTGACAGCCAGCCCCAGGAACCTGCTCTCCTGCTGGGGAGCAGACTAGCCTGTGGCCAACCCTACATAGCCTTTGGCCTGATTGGTGGATTCACCTATCTCTGTGTTCTCCAAATTCCAAGCTCTCTGAGTGGTTTGCTTGGAGCTCCTAACCTCCTGGAACCGCTAGGTGGGCATGGACACAGACTTCTGTCAATGAGAAGGGCACCTGTTGGGATGAGCACCGGGTGTTGTATGGAAACCAGTTTGGCAAAAATTCATATTAAAAAAAAGAATATCCTATTCTTGACTTAGCCTCTCATGGGGCCCAGAGATGGATGATGGACAGGTCATCAGAATCAGAAAGCCCTGCCTGATTGATCTCACGTCTCTTGTTAGGAAGGAAGGTACCAGCATCTTTGAGACGATTCTCACTTGTGAAGCTCATTGCTAAAACTTTAAGACAACAGGAAAAGTCGCATTTAATATCCAGTTACACATATTATGAAGAAAACAAATCAACTCTTCTATTGTTTAAATTGCTCATTTGGCAACCTTCTGTTTTGAGAGACAAAAAAAAATTGTGCCTAATTATGGCAGCCATAGGGAAATAGGCTGGTATCAGAGGGAGATCACACCAGTGCAACTAAATTTCCCGAATAACCAATGGAAACCCCTGAACAGCCCGACTCTTATTTCTCATTCTCATCTATAGAGAAATTTCATTCCAGCGGGAAGAATTTTCTATAAACAAACCTTTTTACTTTGGCTTTGGATGATCTATCATATAAATAGTGAAACAAATATTATTGCATAAGAAATTGTATTTTTATCATTGATTTTATCCATGCCTTGTGTTGCAGATAAAAATTCAATAAAATGCCTAGTTTGGAGGTAGTCAAGAGCAAATTGTACCTTCTAGACAGGATGCTTATTGAGTTTTAACTAAAAGCTATGCACCCTTCACAGAAAACCCTTATTTTGTAAATATATTTTAATGCTCTGTTGATGCTTAATGTTCAGTAGGAGCGATTGTTATAATTTGCACATCATTAAGCTTTGTAAAATTAATTTGGCAACAACATAGCCTTGGAACATTACAGAATACAAATACACACAGTCTTGGGATTGTCTCGTCGAATTGCTAGGAAACAAGCCAAATTCCCCCTGAAATTCTAGAAGGATTTTATTTCCCCGTGATCTTCTGAACACAAGACAGGACTGGTGTGTGTGAGAGGGGTGGGGTGGCAACGGGGGCAGGTAGGTAACGATAGTGCATGCACATGAACCTATGGGCACACCTGAAGAACTTCTCCAAGAGCCCTATCGTCTCCCTTTAATCATCTGATACTGTGTATATACAGACGTCAAATACTGGACAATGGGAAATTCTCTGGCTTTATTTCTTATTGAGTGAGCATGAGATCTCTGACAATGAACAGGTATAGTTAACATTTGCACCCCTTGGTTAATTATAGAGCTGGGATTGCAGTTCACACAGCCTAATGACCTACAGCTTACAGGGATAAAAGTAAACCCTTCCCGTGTCTGGTTGCTTGTAAATGGCAGTCCTAGACTTGGGCCAGAGGCACTGAGCTTGAACCTCTGCCCACCATTTCTGCCACTCTGACCTTAGTGAGGCACTTACTTTGTCTGTACCTTAGTTTCCTTGCCTAGGTCTCACTTTTATATCAAAATACCACACTGGGTGGCTTCAATAATAGATCTTTATTTCTCATAGTTCAGGAGGCTGGGAAGTCCCAAGATCGAGGCACCCTCAGATTCAGTGTCTGGTGCAGGACTTTTTCCTGAGTTTTCATTGTATTCTCACATGGCAAACACACACACACACACACACACACACACACACACACACACGGAAGAGAGAGATAGAGAAAGAGATCTCTTGTGTCTTCATCCCCTTATAAGAGCACAAATCCCGCCCATGAGGGTTCCACTCTCATGACCTAATTACCTACCAATGGCCCCACCTCCTAATATCACATTGGGGTGTTAGGATTTCAACATATGCATTGGAGGGGACACAAACATTCAGTCAATTCTGCCCCTGGCCCCAAAAAGCCTGTGTCCATGTCAAGTGCAAAATACATTCGTTCCATCCTAGTAGCTCCCCAAGTCTTAACTCATTGCAACATCTACTCTAAAGTCCAAAGTCTCATCTACATACTGGCTGAATCAGGTATGGGTAAGACTCCAGGTACATTCATCTGGAGACAAAATCCACTCCAGCTATGAACCTGTGAGACCAGGCAAGTTACGTGCTTCTAAAATACAATGGGATATGCATTGGGTAGACATTCCCGTTCCAAAAGAAAGAAATAGGAAAGAAGGAAGGACTGATGGCTCCCAAGTAAGCCTAAAACTTAGCAGATCCCACTGGATCTTCAGAAACAAGAATAATCCTCTTTGGTTCAATGCTCTACCAGTGACACCTCTGGGATTGCAATCTCTCCCCGACTTGTCAGGAGGGTTCTGCCCATGCTGTGGCTCTATGCAGAGGCTCTGTCCATGTTGCAGTTCTGCAAGGCTCTGCCAGGCAAGGCTCTCCCCCACTCAGCTCTGGGAGGTCCAGTCCTCATGGCTTCAGGTGGAGGCTGTCTGGCCTGTTGAAACCAAGGCCGTGACCCTGATGATCTCTGAATATCCTTCAGAGCTATTCTTCCCTCTTCTTGAAGAACAGCATGAGTTGAGGGCCACGTAGCTCTATCATCCTGTCCTGTAGAATCTAGAACTCAGCTCTTTTTACTTCTATCCCATCTCAGTCTCCTTAGGCTCAACTGGCAGTGTTCCTGCTGGTGTGGCTGTTTTCAGTCCATAGTTCTCACCCACACCAATCTCCTCACCACAGGGCTGCTAGGCCACACCCTTACTGTTCTCATCCAAACACACTTTCTCCTGTTTTTGCCATACGGATAGGCTGAGAATTTCCCAAATCTTTAAGTTCTGGTTCTTCTTGGCTTAACAATTCTTTCTTCAATTCATCTCTCTCTTTTTGCATTTTTCCATAAGCAGTCAGGAGGAGCCACACTTACAACAGCTAAGTGTCCAAAATCATCGCTTGCACGTTTGACCTTCCACAAAAACACTAGAACATGAATGTAATTCAGGCAAACTTTTTGTCACCGTATAGCACAGACCATCTTTTCCCATTATCCAATAACACTTTCCCAATTTCCATCTGAGGCTTCACTAAAATGGCTTTTACCACCCACATTTCTACCCACACCCTGTGTGCCATCATTTATGTGTTCTCTAAGAAGAGGCAGACTCTCTCTCCAGTTCTCCCCTTCTTTGTGAGCTCTCACCAGTGTCATCATTAACAGTCCC
This sequence comes from Lynx canadensis, assembly GCF_007474595.2. NCBI lineage: Eukaryota > Metazoa > Chordata > Mammalia > Carnivora > Felidae > Lynx > Lynx canadensis. The sequence continues at coordinate 153,321,971 of NC_044311.2, read as the reverse complement.
TTCACAGGATCTTAGCTTTTTCTAGCATCAGCCTCAAGACTTTTCCCACCTCTGCCCAGTTCAAAGCCACGTCCATGTGTTTCTGTGCTTGCTACAGCAACACCCTACCTCTCAGTACTAATTTTTGTATTTGTCTGCTTGGGCCGCTGGAGCAAAATACCACGCTGGCTGGTTTAAACAACAGACACTTATTTCTCAGAGTTCTGGAGACCAGCCTCCACATCCAAGATCCGAGATCGAGGTTCAGTAGATACAGCGTCCATTGTCTTCCTGGTTTCGAGATGGCTACCTTCTTGCTGTGTCCTCACATGGTAGAGAGAGAAAGCTCTTGGGTCTCTTCCTTTTTTATATAAGAAAGGGTATTAATTATATAATGAGAGCCCTACCCTCATGACCTAATCTGAAGCTGATTAGCCCCAAAGGCCCCACTTCCAAATCCCATTATTTTAGGGATGAGGATGTCGACATATGAATTGTAAGGGAACACACACATTCAGTCCACAGCATTCCTCATCTGAAAAATGGATCTGATATCAGCCTACCTGTCTTATATGGATTCTTTAAGGAAGAGGTGTGACCTCTCTGAGCCTATGCCTCCTTGACATTCCCTGGTTCTTGCTTCATGTATTTTGAAGCTTTGTCATTAAGCTCATAAATGTTTAGGATTGTTATGTCCTCTTGATGAATTGATCCCTTTATTATTATGGCATTACCTTCTTTATCACTGGTAAGATTCTTTACTCATAAATCTATTTTGTCTGATATGAATATAGCCACTCCAGCTTCCTTTTGATTAGTATTAGCACGGTATCGTTTTTCTGTCCTTTTACTTCTAACATACTTGTGTTTTTATATTTGAAAAAGATTTATTGTAGGCAGCATAGAGTTGTGTATTGCTTTTATATCCATTCTTACAATCTCTGCATTAATTAGGATTTTAGATCATTTATACTTAATAGATTATTGATCTATTGATATAGATTTAAATCTATAATCTTACTACTTGGGTTTTTTATTGTCATATTTGTTTATTTTCTGCTTTTTTGGGTTTTTTTTTTTAATTAACTGAGTATTTTCTATCACTTCATTTTATTTATTTGGTTGGCTCATTAGCATTATTTTACTATTTATTTTGTACTTTCGGTGATTTTTTAGGATTAAAAGCAGATATATTTAACTTATCACTTTATACTTTCAACTGATGTTATACACTGCACATAGAGTACAAGGACCTTATAATAGTATGCCTCCACTTTTTCTTCTTAATATTTGTGCAACTGTTGTCATACATTTTACTTTTACATGTGTTATAAACCCCACACTGTGTCATTATTACCTTTTGATTATCAATTATTTTTAGTGAGATTTAAAGAATAAGAAAAAATCATATATTTACCTTTGTAGTTACTGCTTCTGGTACTCTACATTCCTTTGTGTACATTTAATTTCTCTCTGGTATCATTTTCCTTCCGACTGAAAGACTTTCTTTAACATTTCTTGTAGTGTGGATCTGCCGATGGTTAATTCTTTCAGCTTTTTACATTTTGAAAAGTCTTTATTTCTTTTTAGTTTTGAAATATATGGTTTTTTTTGAGTATAGAGTTCTAGGTTGACTTTTTTTCTTTTAGTGCTTTAAAAATGTTGTTCTACTGTCTTCTTACTTCATGTCTTAATCAGCTCAGGCTACTGTAACAAAAATACCATAGATCAGGTGGCTTATAAATAACAGAAATTTATTTCTCACCGTTCTGGAGGCTGAATATCTAAGATCATGGTGCCATCATGGTGGGGTTATGGTGAGGGACCTCTACTGGATTGCAGATTTGTCATTGTGTCCCCACATGGCGGAAGAGGGCAAGGGAGCTCTCTGGGGTCTCTTTTATAAGGGCACTCACTAATCCCATGATCTAATCACCTCCCAAAGGCCCCCGCCTCCTACTGTCATCACCTTGGGGGATTAGGTTTCAATGTACAAATTTTGGGAAGACATTCAAAAGCACTTGGATTATTTTTGACAAGAAATGTTCTGACATCATTGTTTTTGTTCCTCCACACATAACGTGACCCTTCTCTGACTACTTTTAAGATCTCCTATCACTGGTTTTGAGCAGTTTGGTTATGATATGCCTTGATGTGGTTTCCTTCATATTTCTGTGGCTGAGGTTCATTGAGATTCTTGGCTGTCTGTGTTAATGGTTTTCACCAGATTTGGAAAAATTTCATGGAACATTTTTCTGTCATGCCTCCCTTTCCTCCTTTAGTGATTCCAGCTACATGTATGTTAGACTGCTTGATGCTGTTCCATAGCCCACTAAAGCTTTGTTAAGTTTTGTACTCTGTTTTCTCTCCGTGTTTCATATATTAATATGTCTTCATGTTCATTGACCTTTTTTTTCTCTCTGCAGATCTAATCTGCTATTAATCTAATCCAGTGTATTTTTCATTTCACATATTGTAATTGCATCTCAAGCTTTGACTTGGGTCTTTTTATATCATTCATGAATCTATTTAAATTCTTGAATATCTATGGTCATAACACAACTATAACTGTTACAATGCCCATTTCTGCTGAATTTAATATCTAGGTCAATTATGGGTCAATTAGGATTGATTGAATTACATTTTCTTTATGAAAGAAATGTTTCTCTGGTTTTTTCCATTCCTGAATTTTTTTTTCTAACAGCTTTTTTGAGATATAAGTCACATATAAAAAAATTCGTGCTTTTAAAGTGTTCCAATCAGTGGCTCTTTGCATATTCACAGAGTTACACAACCCCGACTATTATCTAATGTTAGAACATTTATCATCATCCCAGAAAGGAACCCTATATCCTACAGCAGTCATTCCCCATTCTGTCCCAACTCTACTCTGCCCCTGACAGCTGCTAGTGTACTTTCTGTCTCTCTGGATTTGACTATTCTGGAAATTTTGTAAAAAGGGAATCATAAGTATGTAATCTTTTGTGGTTGACTTTTCTCACTTAGTATAGTATTTTCAAGATTTATCCAAGTTAAACACGTATTCGTACTTCATTTCTTTCTATTGTTGAATAATACTTCGTTGTGTGGATACAACACATTTTGTTTATGCGTCCATTCACCAGTCGATGGATATTTGGGCTGTTCATATCTGGAAAAATTTTACGGGATGTCAAACATTACAAAATTCACCTTGTCTTGTACTGGATATTTTCACTGCTATAAATATTCTGACTTTCGTTCTGGGATGCAGTTAAGTTAGTTAGTGACAATATCATCTATATGAATTTTGCTTTTAATATTTGTTAGGCAGTACCAGTGTGGTGTTCAGTCTAGACCTAATTATTCCCCACCACCAAGGTAAGACCCTTATGCGTTGCATCCAATGCCCTGTGAATCTTGAGGGCTTCTAATCCGGCTGGTGGAACAGGCACTATTCCCAACCCTGTGTGAATGCTGGGCACCTTGACCTCCAATCCATTCAGGGAGTTGTTTCCCTAGTTTCTGGTAGTTTACTCGAATACCTGCACAGATCTGCTTGGCGGCATACCCAGGTGGGACCGTCTTCAGAGTCCCAGAGTGCTCTCTCTGTGTAGCTCTATCCTGTGAACACCAGCCTCTTCTCAGTCTCTCAGGTGCGAATCCTTAACTCAGGGAAGCTGCTGGGCTCCTCCTGGACTCCTTCTCTGCGCCACAGCCTGGAGACTCTCACAAAAACGTAAAAATTCTGCAATCATAGGCTTACTTCATATGTTTTCCACATCTCAGAGAGCTCTGTCCTTCATTACCTTAGGCAATACCTTTGAGACTGTGGTTATACTCTGTGTGTTCTCTGGTTGTTTGGGGTCAGAGGGAAAATCTGTTTTTGTTACTCTATCTCAGCCAAAAACATTTGGGCCATGACCCATCATATAAATGGTTAAATTACTCATTGGTGGCTGCCAAAGCTGCTGCATAGAGAAATGTAAACTCTCTATGTGTATATGTGAGATGTCAATATCAATATCAGTATCAATATCAATATATCCCAGCCTTTTAGAAAAGGATTAGTGGTGACTTTTGTTTCTGAGGATAGATAATATGTTGGTAACGACGCCTTTAGGAAATCCCTTTGTGCCATTTGCCTCCTTGAATGTGGGAACATTTATGTCTCCTTCCACAGGTGATCAGCGAGTTTGAAGCCTCTCCTGACTCATTTTCCTACAGAATTCCCAACCTGAGTCGGAACCGTCAGTACAGCGTCTGGGTGGTCGCGGTGACTTCAGCTGGGAGAGGAAACAGCAGTGAAATCATCACGGTAGAGCCATTAGCTAAAGGTGTGCCACTGTAGAAAAGACCTCATTTCCCATCGTAATTGGACTGTTTTTAAATCCCTGTTCTATCAGAAATAAAGCTTACGGTGCCCTAAAAATCCCCAGAAAACCAGAACATCACGTGTTATCACATTTCAGCGTAAGAAATAAGGTTGCTGCTAGCTGGCACTGGGCTTTTGTGCAAATCAGAAAAGACTCCACCAAGGGTTAGTGGCTTTACAACTCAAAGTGCCTTAAGGAAAGTAAAGACAAAGAGCCCCCACTCACCCCTTGGGGTAAGTGAAAATCACCCCATAGTAACTCCTCAAGGAAGTTCTACTTTCATCAAAATCAAGCATCGTATTTCTTAAAGAGAAACGTTTATTTTATTGTGGAAACTTACAAATATAAGAAAATCATCAGTTCTTCTTGTATTGAGAGAATTGCTGTAAGCAAGACCTTAATTAATAGTGGGAAGTCCGAGTCACCAAAGAACAAAAGGTTCCTAAAAATGAATACGGTACCTTCACACTGAGACGTTATACTGGTCCTTAGAAAGCACATATAGGCGCAGAATATTCTTACTCTACTTCTGGTAATTGCTCCCACCCAGTGTTTAGGGTACCGCTGTATTAGCACTTTTCACAAGTAAATGTACTAACATCACAATTCCAGGGCCAGCAGGAGGTGGCCCCTGATTTTGGAATGCACCACATTGGCAATGTTTTACTAACAAGGCTGCTAGGTGCCCAGAAGAGAACAGAACACTCCCAGATTCCGATTTTACCTCTCAGAGCTCATGATGACATGCTTATTAGTGTGATACTAAGAAACAAGCAGAATAGAGTAGTGAGGGAAAAGGAGAATACTGTCACATTTTGAGCACAATTACAGTTAGAGAGTAAATGTATTGTTGCTGAAGAAAATAAATTCGTGGATTTTTTTGGCTATTAGAATCTTTGATTATGATATCCAGCCACCCCTAACGTACCCTCTCACATTTAGCAACAGTGATTATCAGTGGACATAAGGACTGCACCGTGGGATAAAAGCAAACCAGCCCATGAAATGCTGCAGTGGCTTTACTTCTTCTCTCCTGCTATGTGTTCAGTGTCAGGCAGGTGGTTGGAAAAGTCCTTTTTCTCAAGAGACATCTGGCAGGAGGCAGAAAGGGAGAGGGGTCGGCACTCAGACACCCCCATACCTGGGATGGGAAGAGCCTACCGGGGAGACAGAGTCAGGTCCAGGAGTAGCTCTGCAGAACACCAGCTTTCTCTGGGGAGGGTGAGGCACAGGGGATGCCAGAGAGGAAGGGGCGAGGGCAGACAGCAAGAAGAACCAGGAGCGTAAGGCCAGGAATAACAGAGATGTTTCGGAAAGGAGGGAGTGGTCTGCCATGGCAGCAGCTGCTAGGAGGTCAAGGCAAACAAGACTAGAAGTGCCCTTGGGTTGGCCACACAACCTCGCTGACCTTGAAAGCAGTTTCCTGGGGATGGGAGCTGGTTGAGGGGACAGAGTAGATGGAGGTGAGGAAACAGGTCTGCTTGGCAGAAAGTTCTCCAAAACACACACCACCTGGAAGAAGCCACAGGCCAGAGTGAGGATGGGTCTCACCCAAGGAAAGGCTCTGGTTTCACTGTGGGCTAATGTGTTAGCCAGCAGAACATGTTTGTGTGGTGATGGGAAAACCCAAGTGGAGAGGGGGAGGTGATAATCCAGGAGGAAGAGCACGGCCACAGGGCTGAGGTTTGGAGGAAGAAGGCCAAGGGGGCTTATAGGTTTGGTGGCAGGAAAGCAGAGTTCCCAACCTGGGTTTTCTATTTCCTCTGCCAAGGCATTAGGCAATTTGGGGTGTGGTGGAGAAAGGAGTTTGAGAAAAGGAAGGACAATAGGAAATCATCACTGTAGAGAAGCGGGAAGGAACTTACTAACAAAACAGTAAGATTGGAAGGGAGAGCGGACAGGTCAGCCGAGGTCGGTGATTGTAAATGTTTGGTGGGTCCTCAATTCTCTGTTGTATGGATTTCTCCAGAAATGTTCAGCTTCTCATGTTCCAGTGGGGTTCCCTCAGAGTTAGGCTTGATCCAGATGGGTTTTCCAAAAAGGGACTGAGCTAAGGAACCTCTCAGGCACGGAGCAGATGTTCTAGATAAAAAGCTCCACCCAGAAGCCCCAGACACTGGCAAACCACAAAGGCTGACAGGATCAAGCTGGAGAGGTGAAGCTTCCGGCAGCCCAAGGAGACTGGTCCAGGTTATCCTGTCATTGCTGGGAGATGGGTGCAGGCAGCATCAGTGCAAATCTGTCGGTGGGAAGCAAAGTCCAAACTCTAGAGTTCGGGACTCCAGAGTCCCCGCAGACAGGAATGCTGTTTAGCAGATCAAGTGGCAGAACGGAGACATGGACCCAGTCCCGGAGGCACACCATCCCGAAGGAGCCCAGCGCCAGGGTCGAGCAGTACAGGACCCAGGAAGGACGTCCAGGTGCAGGTGGATTGATTCTTGGAATCACCTGAGGTGCGCGTTAAGACTCCTTAAACCCATCAAAGAGCCATTGAGTCACAGGTCAGCATAGGAATCTGCATTTCTAACAGAGATTCTAGATGATTCTCTTGCCTGTGCCCATTTGAAAACCAGTTCTGGTGAGCTCTGTAGCTTATTAGTCTTGGAATTTCAGATGAGGACCCTTGACCTTCCAGCTGCCCCCAGTGGGCATTAATTCTACACACTGGGTGTGTCGGGCTTCAAGACAAAGTGGTTCTGGCCTCTGTTTCTCAAAATGCTGATGGGAAATTATTCATAAGTCCTGGAATTGATTTTAAGGGTTATAGCTAACACATGACAGCACTAAAATGGAATAGAGTCAGATAGTCTAGACTGACTTGAAAGGAGAAAAGTAGAAAAGATCGGAATGCATGAAACGTGGCAAGTATTATTTGGGGCACTTGTTTTCACTCACGTCCCAATACGTGTATAACTTCTGGATTCAACGTGCGGTTTGTTCCTTACAGTAGGAAGGGGGATGTTCAAAAGCTTGGAAGTCCCTACCTCTAGCTGGATTTCCTGATCATCCCAATTTTGCTGCAAAAATACTCCTCATCCTATAAAAAGATGGTCTGAAGGGCTTGAAATGGAGCATGCCACACCACCAATGCCAGAAGTTCAATGCGACCTGACCAAAATATTTTGTTACAATAAAAAATTAAAAAACGTCAACGACTGAAAAAGTGGCCTCCACCTTAGAATACCATGGAGAAAGTGTGCCGTCCATGAGCCGTCTCTGAAGGCTCTGCTCTAAGGAGGAAGACCTTGCTGTAATATTTGCTGCACAAAACAGGCTCAGCTTCTGAACCCACCAGCATGTCGTTTCAGTTCTGGCCCACAGCACTCCGAACAATGAAAATAAGAGTTGTTTGGTAGACCTTAATGACCAAGGCTGGTGTTCTAGACCGGGATGCCTCTGTAATGACTTGACTCCATCTTTCCCGAAATTCTAGGGCTTTCCTGGAGAGCCTGCTCCCCATGCCCATTGGCCAGTCCAGACCCTCAAGTCTCAGATGATTCAGGGTCCCAACACTGGTCCAATCTTTACGGGTCTAGAACCAGACTGGGGCTACCTTCCATATGTGGTCTCTGTGTCTATGTGTCTGGGCTGGCTGAGCTTCCAGAGGGTGTGTCCCAGAAAGCAGCATCCCGATGTGTGGCAAAGGTGGGGCACGTTGTTTCGCTTCTGCAAGACTTATGTCTTGGGGTCAGCTTCCGTGTCTCACTCAAGAAGATAGCGCTAGGAACCTGTCAGGGCCAGCTCCTCGGTTTTCACGGAGGCCCCTGCCGACACAGGTGCACCCGGGCTCTCTCCTGTCTACTCCTGCTGCTTTGGGACCGTGCCGATACCAGATGCCTCTGGCAGATGCTTCTGTTGGAGCATCTGAATCACTGTCCCAATCAAACAGTGTTCCTCGAGAGAAGCCACTCTGAAAACATTCGCTGTCCTTAACGTTTGTGCCGAAGACCAAATTGATACAATAAAGCCAGGAAAGTACCACAGAATTGATAAATAGAAGTTGTTCCGGTTTACCTCTCCATCTTTTGGGGCTTTATGCCCTGTATTGTCTATTCTCTCTGATATTAAAAGTATATTGAATGTGCATTTTTGGTGTTGAGATAAATTGCTTAATAACGTGCCTTGACAAATAATTGGGCTCATAGAAAACACAGCTTGGGGCTGCTGGGCTTATGAAGACCCAAATATTTAATTTCGGCTCCTCACATTTAGTCCATAGGAGGGGAAAATGCTCCAGTAGGGATTTTCAGGTATTTTTATGTTCTTCCAAAGACAATCCTTTATACACATCCTGATACCAGGGAATAGTGTTGACAGGTGTGACATCAGTTGGCTGTGATGCATTCACCCTTGTAGGGGGTGTTACTATATTGGGAAAGGTCATTTTGGCCTTTATGTCACTAAAGCCATGGTGCAATTGGACTTCTGCTGTGTTTGGTGCTCCAGCTCCGGCACGAATCCTGACCTTCAGTGGCACAGTGACTACCCCATGGATGAAAGACATCGCCTTACCTTGTAAAGCTGTTGGGGACCCTTCTCCTGCAGTAAAATGGATGAAAGACAGGTAACCAGTAACCTAATGTATGCCTTTAGTGAAACTCTAAGACAGTACATCAGACATACCAGGATGGGACTAGTGGTCTAATTCTAATTCTCCAGGAAAATTCCAGGAGACGTCAAGTCTTCTGATGGAGAGGAAGTTGGGGTAGTGGGCAGAATCTCGGCTTCAGAACCAAAAGGGTCTGGTGTATTGTATCAATCTCTGTAAATTCAGAGCCTTTCAATTCATAAGAGAATGCTTGAGAGGAAAATAGTCTAACCAACCCAATGATCTCTCCACTTCATCATGTAAATTTCCTCTATAACCAAGATGAACACTCCCACCCTCATATGAGATCGGGTGGCCATTTTTCTCCTTCTGAGATAATGGTCCAACTAACCCTACCTCCAGTGCTCTGAGAAATAACTTCAAGAAATGGAATGCATTAGGACTTCGCTAATAGAAAATCTGGTTTTCCACATTAATAGTAACTATTAAAATAATAGCAGCCAAGATAGGAGGGGGAAAGTGGGTGAGATGTGTTCTGTCCTGTAACTTTTCTAAGTGCTTTCTCTATGTTCAGAAGAAGAAATTGGAATATAAATAAAGGGCTGAGACTTCACTAATGAGCATGGAGATTTGATCTAAAATGGGTTCAGAAGAGTGCTGATTTTCAAAGAAAAGCACTTAAAAGATATAAACTATTGAAATAATGGTCTTGGCCCAGGGACCACTTTTCTCCTCTCTTTTAAAATCAGTTAATCCAAATAAAAATAAGTAAATAAAAAAATAAGTAAATAAAATCACTTAATCCAAGGAAATGAATAAGCTCCCAAGGGTCAAGAGGCATTCTGCCTGACGAGAGGATGACCCTAGGTGACTGGGCAGCTGCCACCATGGATACGGTTATGATCACAGGGAGCTCCCTTTACACTGAGACCAACTCATCACCCTCTTGAGAGACCACAGTCCACTTTCTTTGTCAAAATCATCAACACCTGTGAATTTAAGCAGATCTACAAGAGACCCTCAAATTTAGTTGTCCCTATGCGATTGGGTCCAAATGGTACTTCTGTCCCAGAAGGAATTTTTACAAGAGGAAGTCGCCGTGCGTACATGGTGGAGGAGAGAGAGAGACACCCATTAGGGATGTGATGGGCCCTGACAGATGTGAGAGCCAGAATCCAAGCCCCCGGCACAGAGCTAACTTCCACCATAGCCTGTTTTTTTTACAAAGAACGAAATTCAGCCGTTTGTTTATGTCATGGAATCACAGTTTAGTTCCAAATGTGTTATCTACTTCAGAAAAGACTCTTTATGCTTTTCCCCAGTCTCAGCTAATTTGGATTGTAATTTCTTTAATCTGTGCCCTTTTCTTCCTGTGAGGCAGTAACGGGACACCCAGCCTGGTAACGGTTGATGGGCGGAGAAGCGTCTTCAGCAACGGGAGCTTCGTTATCCGAACCGTGAAGGCAGAGGACTCCGGCTATTACAGCTGCATCGCCAATAACAACTGGGGATCAGATGAGATTATTTTAAATTTACAAGTACAAGGTACAAAACCGGGGGACTCTTTTTAACGGCTTCTTTAGATGCGTGCCTATATGCGAAGAGTCACATCGACCTGATCTAAAAATCAGCCTTTCTAAGGAGCTCATTGCTATTTTTTAGTACAAAAATAGATAAATGCATGCTCATTTTGGAAAATGGAATGCTGCCAATCAAAGAAAATAGAAACGTTCATCGTCCCAAAGATAACACTATAAAAAGGATAAAAGATATATCGTTATTATCTTTTACTAACATTTTTGCATCACGGAGAAAGTTCATCTTGATAATGTCCGCCAGTTGCATGGCTTCCTTTACATATGTGTAAGTGTAACCCAGAAGACATAAACAAAAGATAGGCCTAAATTGAGGTCTTTTATCTGCTAATTGGCTAAACTTTTCTATTCAATGTAATTAAAAGGACTCCAACTAAGCAAACTGCTATAATATTTAGTGGGGTTTTTAATACAGCGTATATGGTTTTTCTTGATATCAGACACCAAAAGTACATGACAAATCCAAGATGGTCAAATTAAAGCCAGGTGTAAAATCCCAAGTGGTCACCGTCTGGGTTCAGGTTTGGTTGCACAGTGATACTTTATCAGTAGAAAAATCAAAGGGTATGCTTCTTTGGATTTAAGTGGTGTCACATTAATAAATCACAGCGAGTAACAATAAAATTAGTACTGTCCTCAGTGAGAGACGAGGGGAAGAGAGCAAGTATATTTTAAAAAAATGATGCAAAGTCAATCTGCAGTTTTCCCCACCTTCAATATATATGGGCCTCTCTCAGAAGAAAAGAGATGGGCATTTTATGGGAAGCTTTCTATATCATTTGGATAACATGATTCTGAATTTCTTCCATGGTTCTGTCTTCGGTGCTGATCCAAAAGAATATTGAGGTCCATTGGTTGGAAGTTATGTATTCTTCAAACCTTGTATGAGTATGCAAGTTCTTGTGTAGCCACTCAATGGCACGCCTTTGATTTTCAGAGTTTTGTGTGTGTGTGTGTGTGTGTGTGTGTGTGTGTGTGTGTGTGACATCTTGGAAGAGTAGCTTAAAAAGTGGAAATTTTTGCAGTTCTTTTTCTCACTAGCCATTCTCGCCTCCCCCTCCCCCTCCCTGAGAACAGAACAGCTAAGTGGGTGCCACTTATCTTTCTCACTTGAATCATGGCTGAAATTCAGAGTAATGCATGCATCCTTAGTAAGTTGAAAGAAGATTTCAATCAGCGACGAACAACTCAGAAATTCAAGGAATCCGAGCGGAAATGTGTTAGATATAAATCCAAGTAGAAATGCGGTTTTTCGTTAAGTAATAGATTCAGTCTGCTCTATCTCTTTAACCCAGGACATCGACTAAATAGACACTCTGACAGAAGTGAATTGCGTATTTTGGCACCCTAAAACACTTATTTAATAAATGGTTGTTAAAAATGATTTGGTAAATGGCTGTTAAAGCAGATGAAAGATGTGAAAAACTGATTCTTGTTTCCTAAAAACTGTTCCCTATCTAGTTCCACCTGATCAGCCTCGGCTTACAGTGTCCAAAACAACGTCTTCTTCCATTACCCTCTCGTGGCTCCCTGGAGACAATGGGGGCAGTTCCATCAGAGGTAATAAGCAGTAGGTTGTCCACAGTCATTAATTGTCATTATCCCCAGGCCAATAAGTGACACATCTTCATCAAGTAATCGTTATGTGTTAGTTATAATTAATTCTCCCACTACCTCAACAGCAAGCCACACATCTATTTTTATGGTATGTACTGAAACTCATCATCCATCCAAGGCATCTCATTCACAAATTTATCATTATGCATCCAATTTGAGTGAAAGATTAACAAAGGCAGAAGAGAAAGAAAGAATTTGGTAATCTCTCCCCCAAGATTCTGCATACTGTTTCTTCCCCATGTTGTCAACACTCCGTCATTCATTCACTCTTGAACTCAATCATTCATTCAAATAACCACAGTTTTTGTTCTAACTTCTAAAACACGGAAAGATGGAGAACCTAGAATTTATATGGGAAATGATCTATTTGCACAAAGCTTTTGCAATTAGTCCATAGCAGAAAAGAGTAAAGGATGTTTGTCCTGAGGAACAAAGTAGCGTGATATTTCTAGCCGGCGTGAAGTTGGGGAGAGCATCACTCTAAGCAAGCTGTGGCCCCAGGAAAGGAAGAGAATCTGGAGGAACAGACTGAAGATGCACAGGGGTGGGGGGCTAGTCCTAGAGCACATGGGAGGGGATAGCCAGCTTGGATTTCCAAAAGCAGAGACCATCCCTTCTTCTGAGTAAGGAGCAGACAATTGGAAATAGGGGCCATTTCAGGGCAAAACCAGTGGGATGCTGGAGTCAGCTCCTTCCAACTCACGAGAGCAAGCTGTCCTATCTCTTCCCCACCTTGCACTTACTGACTACACCCAGGCTGGGGATCTTTATACACCACAGAAATCAGAAATGCTACTGGTCAGGGCTCCATTTCTTTCTTTCTTTCTCTTTCTTTCTTTCTTTCTCTTTCTTTCTTTCTTTCTTTCTCTTTCTTCCTTCCTTCCTTTCTTCCTTCCATTCTTTCTTTCTCTTTTTCTTTCTTTCTCTTCCTTATTTCCTTCATTCTT